>NC_135378.1:54286440-55536440 GCF_049243985.1 Paroedura picta | reverse complement strand
CTACATATTTTGTCAGAGAAATTGGTTCCCAAATGAATTAAGCAGCCAAGAAAAAAAGCAAAATAAAGCTATGAAAAACTGGCTTTGAAGTTAGGGCTTTTTCAGCATGTCTACTCAGAAATGTCTCATTTTATTAATACAAAAAGGAAACCATTCTTAAGACTTCAGGCAGCATTCCTAATTACTCTTTCCTGAGAGTAAGTCCTACTGAATAAAATGGGACTTATTTCTGAGTGGACTTCTTCAGGGTTGCTCACTTAAATGTTCCAATATGTTAAGTAGCACCTTAAAGACTAACAAAATTTGTGGCAAGATATGAGCTTTCATGAGTCCCTGCTCACTTCTTCAGATACAGCTAGAATGTGGGTCCATCTGTCATACAGGAAAGTGGAATGATTTCAGATGTTGAATGACATCAGCAGGCAAATGACAACAGCAAGCATAATTGGAGTAGGGATGATATGTTTGGAATAACTGAAGGTATGTAGAAATCAGCATTGGTGATGGGACTGGAAACCTAGGTCTTGATTCAGTCCAGGTGGATGCACTATCTTGAGCTTCACTATCAGTTGCAATTCAGCAGTCTCTCTTTCTAATCTCCCTTTAAAATTCCTTTGTAAAGGAACTGCTACTCCTAGATCAGCATCTGATCTAAAATGTTCCCCCACTGGCTTCTAAATGTTGTGGTTTCTAATGTCAGACTAATGTATCCACCAGGTCTGAAGTGAATTGAAAACAAATGAGCCAGTATAAAAAATGCCCTTGTATAAATCTATGGTGTGATCTCCTCTGGAATTCTGTCCGGACATTTGGACAGGTCTGGTGACTGCACCCCAAAAAAGATATTATAGCATTAGAAAAAGTACAGAAGAGGGCAACTGAAATGATAGAGAGGATGGAACACCTTCCATATGAACAAACGTTAAAGAGGTTAGGGCTCTTTAGTTTGGAGAAATGACTGAGGGGGTGACACGAGAGGGATTTACAAAAATATTTACCAGATAGAAAAGGTAGAGGAAGAAGTATTTTTCTCCTTTTCTCACAATACTTGCAGGCACTCAATGAAATTAATGAACAGGAGGCTTAGAACAGATAAAAGGAATTAGTTCTTCATCCAAACAGTAATTAACATTTGGATGTAGGATGTAGTGGTGGACAACTACAAGATTCAACGGAGGACTAGATAATCATATAGAACGGTGGGGGGGGGGGCAGTGACTGGGCTTTCTGAGTTCTTGCCCTACAGGGGGATCTCCTGATAGCATCTGGGTTTTGGCCACTGTGTGACACGGTGTTGGACTGGATAGGCCATTGACGTGACCCAACATGGCTTCTTTGATCTTATGACTTTGAATGGTGTAACTCTTCTTCAGACTGCTGTAAAGAGATCAATTTGTTTTTATGACAACATGTAAAAATAGTTTAAATGCTCAGCCTTTAGTCTTAAAAGTGACTGCTATCCGGCTCCTATGTTCTGAAGTATTTTTGCACTCCTGCACAATTGTTAAGAATATTAACAAAAGTACAGCTCTATTAAGGGCCAGGCTATGCAGTAAGAATGGCACATAACTGCCATGGGGACTTATCGTCAGATGAGTTCCTCATGGAAACTTGACTGTCCTTGTATATGAAGCTCCAATTCAGAGTTTCAAAGGTTCAATCAAAAACTTCTCAACAAACCAGGAAGTCTGCACTCTCTCTTTCCCCATCGATCCCAGGTAGTCTGAAAAGATCTTGAGGCAGCATCAGGATAAAACAAGTTATCATGTGACAGCACACTCTCTTTTTATTAACTGTTGCTAAACTTTAATTCCACAAGTACCACAGCTACCAAAGTCTATTAGGTAAGCCAGACCTCTCCTAGTTGGCTGTTCTAAAACAGCCCAGAAACTAAAACCAAAAAGGCCACAGAACTACTTACTGGTTGCTGACACAAACAAAATTGTGCACATATTCTCAGTTACAGGGCATCTGACTACTAACAATTTATTTTCTATGTTTATTTAATATAATAGTCATTTCAGTATTGGAAGCACAAGCAAGACTCCTTCAAAGTATCATTTTCAATAGCACGGGGAAAGCAACAATGAAGCTGTTCTGGCCGAGCAGTAAAATCAGGGCTCTCTCAGCCTCACCCACCTCACAGGGTGTCTATTGTGGGGAGAGGAAAGGGAAGGCGACTGTAAGCCGCTTTGAGACTCCTTCAGGTAGAGAAAAACGGCATATAAGAACCAACTCTTCTTCAATTTCAGGAAGACAGCAAAACTTTGATGGTCTTCATGAAAGCCAATAATTTTGAGGAGTTCTTTCCTTACTCTTCTTCATATTCCTATTTCACTGGAATTATTCACATCAGGATGCAATACCTGATGTGCTGCAAAGAGCTTTTTAACTTTACACTTCAGTAAGGGGCCACATTGAACCTTATGCATTTTTAAAAACTCTTTAAAGACAAGAAACAGATAACAAATTTCAAAGAAAATAAGCCACCAAAGGCCAATCTAGACATGGGAGCCATAAGAATTGTCTGCATATAGGTCTTAATGAAATGCAGGTATGTGGCAGGAATACAAATCTGATCAAAGCTAAATGCAGGGATACTTAATTCTTCCAGTCAAAATCCCTCCTCCTTAAAGCTGCTTACTTCCATAGATGGGGAGATACTTTCCCCTAGTTACTTTTCCATCTACTGTAAGGATTTTTTAGGAGGCAACTTTTAATATTTTTTTAACTTAAAAGGTAAAGGTATCCCCTGTTTTTTAACTTACATTAATATAATAACTGATTTAATTAAATTGTTTGTATTTTTCTGAGCCAGCAGGAAAGTTATAATTGTTACTATTGTTGCTGCTGTTGTTATTATACGAAAATATTCCCTCGAGGTTAGAAAAGCAGGGGAGAGGGGAAGATTTTGATTGGGGGAAGAGTGAACATATCCTTTGCTGATGCTGCTCTGATCAAATTCACAGTCCCAACCCTGGGGCCAAATTTCAACAACTGCCATAGAGAGGCAACTCACATGTCTCCTGTAGTTTTGCTTACGGCTTATTAGTATGAGCCTAAAGACAGACAGTTTCAAAAGGCTGGCCTGAAAATTCTGTGTGTGCACCATCATCAGACTAGCAGCAAAGGCCACAAAACAGGGGGATTCTATTGGTAAACTAAGAAATAAAGAACAGAGAAAAATCCAGATACTGCCCTCACAGAGGGAAATGATGTCTCAGAAGTCATACAGATAAAATGTAGTGTTTTCAAACAACAATCCTCCAAGGATTGGTTTCTGGTTTGTTTGGTTTCTGGTTTGTTTTCTTTCTTTCATGAGAAATACTCTTTACATCTGGACAGAAGAACTGATATCCACTTAATGCCATGTGAAATCCCCAAATATCCAAGAGATAAAAAGGAAAAGTAGCATTCTCATTTATTGTGCTGAATCAGGACTAGGGTTTGAAGATAAGGGGGTGGGAGAATCTCTGAGCCTAAAGAGATAAGGGAGGAAAGGAACCTTGGGATTGTTTTTGAAAATGTTTTGTTCCCTTCTGGTTGTCATCAAATGCAATGAGAAGAAGAGAGCTAGTACCTTTCCTGCCCAAGAAAAGCAAGGACTGTACACAGTACTCAAATCATCCGCAAAGGGTCAACATTCAGAATAACATGTTGGGGAGCCAGTTATTCATTAAAAATTATTGTTATTGAAGCCTAACCTTACCTAATCTATCTGAGTAGTACCAATCAGATTTGAGACCCATTTCCAGTTTTCATCTGACATTTACATGAGGAAGGAAAACAATTGCTTTCTGCAGTTTCCAAATAAATGTAATCTAGGTTTGATTCCTAAGCAAAAAACCAGGAAATATTACCAAGATGCTTAAATTAAAATGTATTGCTGCACATAATACCATTTATTATAAAAGGCAAATGAACCTAGAAAGATGGTTATCTATCAAAATCCTTCAAAGACCGAAGGTTCTCAACCATATCTTGGCCCAGCTAAGAAATTACCATTTCCCATTGTTCCACTGGCAAACAAGTAAAGAAGTGTAGTTAATATTTAAAATTATAGGAATATTCAAGATTTCGGCTCTTTCAAAACAGTCATTCAGCATTTAATTAACTAAAGTAAAAGTTCAGTGCTGAACCAAAAACACAAAAAGTCCCAAATTTAATGTAAGGTTTCAAATACATTTGCAAAATCAGCTATCCTTTGTTCTGTATTTCTGAATATCTGTACAAATATCTGAGTATCTACCTCACTAAGTCCATGGCAACATTCACCAAAAATAGCTAAGACAAGGAAACAATATCCGCATAGCAGCCTAAAGTAGTCTAGGTTCTTCAGAGCCTGGAAGATTAGCTGGGTCAGCCTAGTTAGCATTTGGATGAGAGACCACAAAGAAAGACTAGGGAACTACACAGAGGAGGAAAATAGCAAACCACCTAAGCTCATTTCTTGTCTAGTAAAAGACTTGCAAGAAGTTAGTTGCAACTTGATGGTTTTTTCAAAAAGACCAGTAAGCATCATTGAAAAGGTTAACATATTGGTACTTGAAAAGGAACCAAGTACTGTTCTTTGACCAATATTTATTTTTTATTTTGAATATTTCTTTTAGAAAAATGACAAATATATAAATGACATAGAAACACAGCTTGGAGAGCGAGCTTGGAGATAGCCAGCTTGGTGTAGTGGTTAGAAGCGCGGACTTCTAATCTGGCAAGCCGGGCTTGATTCTGCGCTCCCCCACATGCAACCAGCTGGGTGACCTTGGGCTCGCCACGGCACTGATAAAACTGTTCTGACCCAGCAGTAATATCAGGGCTCTCTCAGCCTCACCCACCTCACAGGGTGTCTGTTGTGGGGAGAGGAAAGGGAAGGCGAATGTAAGCTGCTTTGAGACTCCTTCTGGTAGAGAAAAAATGCCATATAAGAACCAACTCTTCTTCTTCTTCCACAGAGATGGAAGGGACCTCAAGGGTCATCACGTCCAACCTCTACACCAGCGGTCTGCAAGCTTCCGCTTGCTACGGACCGCTGCAGCGTAGTGGGCGGAGAGGGCGGCCCGGGGCCCGCACACGCGCATTTGCGCCGCCGCCATGCTTCCCCTCCCGGCCTCCTTGCGGCTCGGCAAGCTTCTCTTCCTTCCCCTCCTGAAGCGAGAAGCTTGCTGGGCCGCGAGCTAATCGGCCACTTTGGCGGCCGATTTGCTCACGGCCTGGCGAGCTTCTCGCTTCAGGGAGGGGAGGGAAGAAGGAGCCGCAGCCCGGCGCCGGGCCGCAGCCCGCAGGTTGGGGACCACTGCTCTACACAATGCAGGAAATTGTCAACTACCTCCCCCTACCGAGCTCTGTTATGCCCAATAGAAAGCAAAAAACCTCCATGATCCCTAATCAATGTGGCCTGAAGGAAAATTCCTTCTTGACCCTAAAATGATGATCAACATGTAAGAAAGGGCCACAAGAGCTGAGCACTAGCTCATTCCTTCTTGCATTGCTGTCAGGTGACCATCTAGCCACTCCTTAAAAACCTCTGAAGGAGGACAGCCCACCACCTCCTGAGGAAACCTGCTCCACTGAGGAACTGCCCTATCAGGAAGCTCTTCCTAATTCTTAACTGAAACGTTTTTTTTTATTATTTAATTTCAATCCATTGGTCCTGGCCTGACCTTCTAGGAAACAGAACACAACTTTGCATAAAGTTGAAATATCTTTCAACTTAATGAAAGCTGGTAAATATTTGGCACTAGTCAACCTAGAGCTATTTACTTTACACAGCTAAAATACTTCTTTGTGGAATGTAGTTACGTCATATTTTGTAATTAATCAGTTGGGAGGCAGTGTCAGAGTTCCATATCTTGTCACCCTCTGATGCCAGCATGCACATCAAGTTTACTATTTGTTTATTTTTCTAAGTATATATTGAAAAGTAACCATCGCCCATTTGAAACAAGTATGTCTGTGACAAATATATAAATACAAATTACCTCTGACCAAGCTTGTTTAGTAATGATAGGTGCCACTTCCCTTGGTGACATATGGAAGTGATTGAAAAATGTATCACCATATCAATGGCAAGTGACATACTATAACTATGGACTTGCCAGTTCAGATGTCACTTCAGCTATGTCGCTGCATCAAAGCTGTCAAATGTCTGGATCAGCTAGGAATTCCCTCTTTCAATTATACCTAGCTCTTAAGCTAGCCCATTATCTAGATTTTGCTGACATAGCTACACTAATCATACAACCAATAACTTCCAGAAACTAGTCCTTTGGAATGGCCTGCCAATTCTACTCACAGTATTTAGGAAGGCATGTAACGCAGTCGTATTTATTTATGTATGTTCTGATTTTTATGTCACCCTTTTCCAAGGGCTCAGAGTTGATCACAACATATCAATACAATAAAAGTTAAAAGAGTTTCAGCATTCTTGGCGGTATTCATTTTCATTACTGTATTTTAAAATTGTCTTAATTTTGTTAATTGGACCATTATAGTTGATGCCCTCACAGCCTAGTTGCTGGACTATTCACCACCGTGGGACAATATAGATATGGGCTAGATATAAATTTTTAAATATAGGCATAGTTGCCAGTTTTCCACAAGAGGGGAGTTGGTAATTGTTCAATTGTATGCTACACCTTTCCCTGCACCCTTGTGCCCTGTTGTTTAATGACCTCCTGATCCTCAGACCTCTTTGTTCACTCTATTTTATAAATGGCTTTGGCTGATCTACTGTGCTGTTAAAGTTTAGCTATGCTGATGTCATAGAGCAGCTGGCCAGGTTAGATGCAAGTAGTCAAATGCTAAGAGCAAAATCTGAAATCTTATAATCTAAGTTCCAAAGACAATGAACATGAAAACAATCTATCTTCATCTATGGTAGTAACACCGCAAGCATTTCAGTGATGCCTTGAGAGCTGAAATCAGTTGAATGGTCTTTTCAACACTTGCTGCTTATAAAGTAAGACAGAAAGATGCCTTGTGTTCAAATAGAAAAGAGCAAGAGTCTAGTAGTGTTACCGAAAACAGATCTGTCATCTGTTTGGTGTAGTGGTTAGGAGTGCGGACTTCTAATCTGGCATGCCAGGTTCGATTCTGCACTCCCCCACATGCAGCCAGCATGGACTCACAACGGCACTGATAAAACTGTTCTGACTGGGCAGTGATATCAGGGCTCTCTCAGCCTTACCCACCCCACAGGGTGTCTGTTGTCGGGAGAGGAATGGGAAGGCGACTGTAAGCCGCTTTGAGCCTCCATTGGGTAGAGAAAAGCGGCATATAAGAACCAACTCTTCTTCAATTTCTGATGGGGAAATTAGTAATTCTAGGAGACAGATAAGCAATGTGAGAGGGGCAATGAGCAAGATTCTCCACCACTGTATATGCAGAGAGTATCTAGACAGACAAACACTCTATCTCGATCTACCCCAAAAGGCTGTTGTGTGGATGGCGCCCCCCTGACCAAGCTGCTTGCCCTACTGCGACCCCTGTGAAAGGGTCATGCGACCCCCAGATTGAGAACCACTGACACAGATGAAAGTAAAGAGATGAGGGAGAACCAAACATGAGAACAGAAATGGCGTGTTTCTGTTCTTTTTATAGCAATTTTTGTACCGTGTGTGCTAGGGGCAAGGCGCAGAAGTCCTAAGACAAAGCCTGATAGGATTAATTGAGCTATGCCAAAGGAACAGACGGTTCGTCAATAGGCGAACCAGACTTTGATAAAGAAACTGTAATCTAATGAGAACCTCTGGAGCTAGGGAAAAACACTGAACGAGTCCTGGGAGTTAACAACATCTACATTTGGGCTAAGAGGCTCTTGTGGCACAGAGTGGTAAGGCAGCTGATATGGTGTTTGAAGCTCTGACCATGAGGCTGGGAGTTCGATCCCAGCAGCCGGCTCAAGGTTGCTTCCATCCTTCCGAGGTCGGTAAAATGAGTACCGAGCTTGCTGGGGGGTAAAACGGTAATGAATCATAGAATCATAGTGTTGGAAGGGTCCATACAGGCCATCTAGTCCAACCCCCTGCTCAACATAGGATCAGCCCTAAGCATCCTAAAGCATCCAAGAAAAGTGTGTATCCAACCTTTGCTTGAAGACTGCCGGTGAGGGGGAGCTCACCACCTCCTTAGGCAGCCTATTCCACTGTTGAACTACTCTGACTGTGAAATTTTTTTCCTGATATCTAGCCTATATCATTGTACTTGTAGTTTAAACCCATTACTGCGTGTCCTTTCCTCTGCAGCCAATGGGAACAGCATCCTGCCCTCCTCCAAATGACAACCTTTCAAATACTTAGAGAGGGCTATCATGTCCCCTTTCAACCTCCTTTTCTCCAGGCTGAACATTCCCAAGTCCCTCAACCTATCTTCATAGGGCTTGGTCCCTTGACCCCTGAGCATCCTCGTCGCTCTCCTCTGTACCCTTTCAATTTTATCTACATCCTTCTTGAAGTGAGGCCTCCAGAACTGCACACAGTACTCCAGGTGTGGTCTGACCAGTGCCGTATACAATGGGACTATGACACCTTGTGATTTTGATGTGATGCCCCTGTTGATACAGCCCCAAATAGCATTTGCCTTTTTTACCGCCTGCTCATGTTTATTTTACAATACACAAGTACCCCAAGGTCTTGTTCACACACAGTGTTACCTAGAAGCGTATCCCCCATCCAGTAGGCATGCTTTTCATTTTACTGACCCAGATGCAGAACTTTACACTTATCTTTATTAAATTGCATCTTGTTCTCATTTGCCCATTGTGTTCAGATCTCGTTGAACTCTGTCTCTATCTTCTGGAGTATTTGCCAGTCCTCCCAATTTGGTGTCGTCTGCAAACTTGATGAGTAGTCCTTCCATACCCTCATCTAGATCATTAATAAATATGTTAAGAAGTACCGGACCGAGCACCGAGCCCTGACGTACCCCGCTACTCACCTCCCTCCAGTCTGATGAAACATCATTGACAACAACTCTTTGAGTGCGGTTCTCTAACCAATTTCCTATCCACCTAACTATCTGAAAATCCATATTGCAGTCCTTCAATTTATCCATCAGAACATCATGGGGAACCTTATCAAAAGCTTTACTAAAATCCAAGTAAACAACATCAGCCGTATTTCCATGATCCAGCAAACCTGTCACTTGGTCAAAAAAGGAAACCATGACTGGGGAAGGCACTGGCAAACCACCCCGTATTGAGTCTGCCAAGAAAATGCTAGTGTCAGACATGACTCGGTGCTTGCACAAGGGATACCTTTACCTTTACATTTGGGCTGGAAGGAGTGTCTAGGTGTGGTGGACCCTTTGCTAATATGATTTTAATGTGTCGATGATTAAAGGACAGCTGGAAGCTGCCTGGATGATTACTTCATCAGGAAGAGACATTAAGGTAAAGTAATAACAGCATCTTGATAAGATCAGACACTGGTGCAGTGTTATCCCATTCCTTAGTTCCTGTTGTGTTAGGGTGGGAAAAAAGCAGTTAGGGTGGGAAAAAAGCCCAGTCCTTCTGTTCAGATTAATTAATCACTTATTTCTGCAATGCAAAACTTTATGGGTAGGCTTTTCTTGGCCTGGTCTGTCTTGCTTCTAGTGAACCTGAAATAAAGGATTGCAGCTGCTTTTTTATTTGCACAGCAAAGAGCATACGTGGGCTGTATCCATAGCACCCTAAATACAAACAAAATTTGTGGCAGGGTATCAGTTTCCATCTCTGACTACCTGAGTTAGCTATTTTGCCAGATCTGCTCTATTTCTATTTTCATTTTAACACAAATCTCAGAAATACTTCCAAGTTTAAAGGTGAGCATTGCCACCCTTCAACAGGTCGTTACTTGCGTGGATCATTGTCCAGATTGCTGCTGGTGCTCCTTTAAACTTGGTATAAATCTTAAACCAACAACTCCTTAGTGGGCATATGGTGTCTTCCCTACTCTCAGACTACTCTAGAGTGAATCTGGGATGAACTGAAAAGGCAGGCTGCATTCATACTGACCTGTATGTAGAATAAACATGCCTCCATGACTTCTCTCAGTAACCTATATATCTGAGTGCCTCAATTAAAAACCAGAACTGAGGTTCATTTGGTTAGCAAAATCATCTAACACTGTCAGGGGGGGGGGGAGAAAAATCTCATCGTCTCACATGTTCTAGATGCATTACGTGCTGTGAGCTGTCAGTTCCCCTATAGCAAAATCCTATACAGATGCGCTTGGAGGCGAGTCCCACCAGCATGCATAAGTTCTCAATTCTAACCTCTTTTTCTGTCATTAGGTAGCACTACCACTGTCATGCTCTTGCGATTCTTTACAAATCAATTAAGTCTGAAGTCCTTTTAAAAACACCTGACTTGGAATTACATTAATGATTATGAAATATTGGGACATTGAGGTGAGGAGAGAGAAAGTGTCTGAGGCAACTGCCTTCGGAGCAGAAGGAAATGTTGGGATTGCAAGTTACAACAGAAAGTCCAGTCCCTCCCCCTGCCCCGCTCTGTCCTCCCCTATAGATTATTTAAGCCCCAGCTGCCCACAATCAAATGAAAAGGGGAGTACAAGCCTTGAATTGTGTGCAAGCTATGCACTCCCTAAGTCTCTTATTTGGAAACCTGCCACGCTTAGTCAGTACTTATAGGTGAGGTAAACAGAGATCATTTTTTCGTGGACATTTGCCTCAACAGACAAGAAACAGAAAGGAACAGCAAAGATTTATTTAACAGAAAATATAGTATTCAATATGGTAAATATTTTATGTATGGATGACTTACATATATATAGTAAAACTGGCTCTCAAGTAAAGTAAATAGCCCCAGAGGGGATACTTGATTCCCCCTTTCTCTAGGATATCTCAGCAGGCTCAAGGCTGCTCTTTTCTCTCACAGAGCACCTTTCCAGAGCACTTATACACACAAATGAAGGACCTTTAACAGGATGCTCACTTATCCCACTAAAATAAGCTTTCTTCCTAAGCTGACTCACAAACCCTAACTAAAAGCCAAATGAAATTCTGACTCATTTGATGTCCCTTTCCAGAGTCATGAATTTCTTGTCCAAAGAAGAAGGTATGTGTGGTTTTTTCCCCCTTCACTCCACTTAAACTGAGAGTGGCTCACCTTTTTAACATATTTATTAACTTTTTAACATATTTATTAATGATCTAGATGAGGGGGTGGAAGGACTACTCATCAAGTTTGCAGACGACACCAAATTGGGAGGACTGGCAAATACTTCGGAAGATAGAGACAGAGTTCAACGAGATCTGAACACAATGGAAAAATGGGCAAATGAGAACAAGATGCAATTTAATAAAGATAAGTGTAAAGTTCTGCATCTGGGTCAGAAAAATGAAAAGCATGCCTACTGGATGGGGGATACGCTTCTAGGTAACACTGTGTGTGAACAAGACCTTGGGGTACTTGTGGATTGTAAACTAAACATGAGCAGGCAGTGTGATGCAGCGGTAAAAAAGGCAAATGCCATTTGGGGCTGTATCAACAGAGGCATCACATCAAAATCACAAGATGTCATAGTCCCATTGTATACGGCACTGGTCAGACCACACCTGGAGTACTGTGTGCAGTTCTGGAGGCCTCACTTCAAGAAGGACGTAGATAAAATTGAAAGGGTACAGAGGAGAGCGACTAAGATGATCTGGGGCCAAGGGACCAAGCCCTATGAAGATAGGTTGAGGGACTTGGGAATGTTCAGTCTGGAGAAAAGGAGGTTGAGAGGGGACATGATAGCCCTCTCTAAGTATTTGAAAGGTTGTCACGTGGAGGAGTGCAGGATGCTGTTTCTGTTGGCTGCAGAGGAGAGGACACGCAGTAATGGGTTTAAACTACAAGTACAACGATATAGGCTTGATATCAGGGGAAAAAAATTCACAGTCAGAGTAGTTCAGCAGTGGAATAGGCTGCCTAAGGAGGTGGTGAGCTCCCCCTCACCGGCAGTCTTCAAGCAAAGGTTGGATACACACTTTTCTTGGATGCTTAGGGCTGATCCTGCATACAGCAGGGAGTTGTACTAGATGGCCTGTATGGCCCCTTCCAATTCTATGATTCCTCCCAATCCAATGGAGTTCCTTGTGCTTTGATTGGCTGGCAATCACTTTAATTTTTCAGGGGCCTCAATCACAAGGATTAGTTCAGAGCCCTTGGGAAGAGGTGGGTCTCTTGAGGATGATCGCCACAGACATATTTTAAATAAACATAGCTGGGATCAGGTTATCAAGGCAGAAAATACAAACTGCTAACTGTTGTGTCAGTATAACAACAGCTGTACAAAGAAACAAAGCACCCTTTCTACAGATCCTTTCCCACTATTATGAACAGTCCCAAAAACATTCATATCAGTATCAATATAACATACAGGCCCTTGAAAAGGTACATGACAAAACAGATTGTAATAAAGCAGTACTGTGCGGAAGTCAATAAACACATGCTAATCTTTCCTTCCAGCCATACCACTAGCTGCTCTAAGACATATGAAAAAATGCAAATAGCAAAACCATTCATTACAACAAGCCCATACTGACTTCAACACTCTGAATCTCAACAGAAATGCTGGCAGTGATTACACAGTAATTTCTTGAGCTCCAAGCTTCCTTTGCAACTGGAGCTGCCAGCCTCCAGGTAGGGGCCGAAAATCTCCCAGAAAGATGTACATCTGACCTCAACCAAGGCCAGACCTTTTCCTATCAGGGACCCCACCTGGTGAAATGAGCTCCCAGAAGAGATTGGGCCATGCCTGAGCTACCACACTTCCACAGGGCCTGCAAAACGGAGCTCTTCCTCCAGGCATTTGGTTGAGGTCAACCAAACCAACAACATCAAACTGGGCCCCCGGAAACCCCTCCTGAATCCTGAACCGACCAACCTATGGGACCTTGGTTAATAGGTTAACATCACCATTAGTATTGGAATTATTATATGGAAACATTATTGGAATTCTTATTACTAGTTACTGAAACCACTGTTACTATTGTAAACCGCCCTAAGCCACAAGGGAGGGCAGTATATATAAACATAATGACTAAATAAACAAGGCTCAGTTGCCCTGGATAAAATAACTGCTCTGGAAACTGACCTCTATGGCCTTATCCTCGGGCTCCCACCCTTCCTGAATCCTCACCCTCCACAGACTCCACTCCCAAATAGCCACTCCCCAAATTTCCCAACTGAGATTTGGCAGTCCTCCCATTGTTCCACAGAGAGCTGAGTAATACCCAGCACATAGTTCTTCAACACAGCCACATCTCACTATCATATCTGGTAAAGGATACATATAAATAACAAGAGATAGAAATCCATGTTGGTGAGATTCACACACAGCATGTGTCATCTTCAGATGCAAAAGCATTTCATTTAGAGAGATTTCACATTTTGCATAGGTTTCTCCTATCCAAGCAATCCTTCCCTGCAAAACTTACTCCTTTTCTGTCCTAATACTATGCATTCACATTGGAAAATATTGATCTACAACAGTGGTTCTCAACCTTCCTAATGCCATGACCTTTTAATACAGTTCCTCATGTTGTGGTGACCCCCAGCCATAAAATGATGCAAGCGTTCTTTCACAGAAATTAAACCGAAACTGACCAATGGTGTGAAGATCCATTGTTCAAGATTGTATATAAATTGTTTTTCCCCCAGAGTTTCTCAGTTCAGCTCTGCCTCTTGTCCCATTATGCCAAACTCGCTCTTTTCCATTGCTCCAGAAATATGAACGTTCGATCTTGATCTACCCTTCAAGGCTGTTGTGTGGATGGTGCCCCCCCCGGCCAAACTGCTTGCCCTGCCGCGACCCCAATGAAAGGGTCATTTGACCCCCAGGTTGAGAACCACTAACCTACAACAAAGATGTCCTAAAATCACATAGAAGCATATGGGATAATAACTAAAAATAGGAACCATGAGCAACAGTTCCCAGTACCAGTTTCTACAAAGCACATTACTCAATTTCTCAGCATTCCATTCAGTGGGGAGTTACCCTCTCCTTTTTGGCATAGATCCTGAACAGCAAGGCTTTGACAGAATGAATTTCCATTCTGTTTTGTTTGTTCCCTTCCTGGAATTTAATTGGCATCACTAATAGTGCTTAAACAGCTTATTCAACAAAAGCCAGTCCTCAATCTTTCAAATAATTAACACCCATACAGTCATCTCCTAATGCATATTTACTTGGGAGATATCCTACTAAGTGGTACTACTAGCTAGTCTATACACTGCAACCTTATTTTACTAAATCACCAAGTCCAAGTAAATCTAAGACCTTAAGGAAGCACAATGCTGGGAAACCTTCACAGTATCTTCTCAGCACATTTTAAAGGCACACATTGGGATCTCATGCTAGCCCTGGAAAAGGGGGGGGGGCACAGGTACCGTACCTTTGCCTGTCTTTTGTCCCTGAAGTTAATATTATGATAACAGCAACTTCAACTGGTAAAGTGTATAAGGACCAAAGAGTTAAAGCTTCTATATGACTTTTAAAACCACTCTAGCTTTTATTTGACTTTTAAAACCACTGGGACATTCTGGCAAGAGTTCACAGTGCCTTCAATGTGGGCTTGAACATCAGATCAATTTGAACAGTTTTTTCTTTCTTTTTACCTCTTAATCAATTATATGTGAGTCAGTATTTCAGCGGCTGGAAATAGCAAACAACCTCTGAATATCTCTCGCCTTGAGAACTCCATAGGGTCACCAGAACTTGCTACCACCTCTAAGGCAGTATTTAAGTAATAGCTGTGGTCATAGAATCCCTTTTCAATTTCTCACTTGGCCATTTTACCAGATTTGAGACATGGTTGCTATATGAGCCATATGAATGTTAGGGAGGTAGGGGAAGGTATGGAAATTTCTCCCACTGTGCATACCCATACACCCACCCTTTTGGTAATTTTACAGAGGGGTCTGTTCACAGGAGTAAACATGTGCACATTCCTCTCCCCTCCCTTCCACTGAGTCTGCACTCACTTCTCACTCCATTGTCGGTTGCCTTCCCCTATATGCATGACACGCATTCAGATGAAGGCACTGTGATACAGGAAGTCCTGCCCTCAGTATTAACTGGCTGCAATCAGGCTCCTTATTCTGCATTCCCCTCCCACAATACAACCTATTTGGAGAGCAATTTGATACAACTATTGCCCTCACTGTAAAATGGCTTCATCTGCACAGCCACTTTGTTCTGCTACAGACACAGTGTGTCATCAAGAGGCCAGTCCAAAGTCCAGGTACCAATTAGTCCAAACTCACTGTCAAATCCAAGAAATACAAAAGGAGAGTTCTAAAACACAGGCTGAAGTCCAAGAAAATCAGCTCCTGATACAGGCTGCAAGGCCAATCATGGCTTCCACACAGCATTTGCTAGCCATCTCAACCCTGCTCCTGGAACTACTTATCTTCATTGCTGATAGAGAGCTGACACTGCACAAGTGATCTGACACTGCACCTCCTCTCTTTCTCCTATGTTGTTTCTGAGGCTCTGGTAACAGAAGTGCACTGGCCAGCAGATGACTCTCCCCTGTCCCCTCAGGGCTCAGGGGCTGCAAGGCCATTGTACTGGGACCTGGTTATGCATCCATGTTTGGCTCTTCAGAGGCTGCCTCTTCCTGCAGTGTCCGTTTCTGGCTGTGGGTTTGGAGCAGGTCTGTTGATCGCCCCTTCCTCTGAGAAGTCTTCTCATCACAGGACTCTGCTAGAGCTGACTGGTCAATGACACCCTCACTGACCTCAGCACACAACCAAATGTGATTGACCACATGATATCACTGTTTTTACCATTCCTAACTGAAGAAGAAGAAGAAGAAGAAGAGTTGGTTCTTATATGCCGCTTTTCCCTACCCGAAGGAGGCTCAAAGCGGCTTACAGTCGCCTTCCCATTCCTCTCCCCACAACAGACACCCTGTGGGGTGGGTGAGGCTGAGAGAGCGCTGATATCACTGCCCGGTCAGAACAATTTTATCAGCGCCGTGGCGAGCCCAAGGTCACCCAGCTGGCTGCATGTGGGGGAGCGCAGAATCGAACCCGGCATGCCAGATTAGAAGTCTGCACTCCTAACCACTACACCAAACTGGCTCTATGCTTCTGGGTGAGATCAAGCATGGACATGAAAGATATGTAGATATCTGCCTCGCCAGGCTCCAGTCACCCTATAAAAATGTGACCAAAAATTCAGCACAAGTCTAATTAATGTAAAAGATTCTTGGGCAACAAATTTATCACCCCCTCAAAAAAAAATGAGTGCAGCATCAGCTTCTGTTTTCAGGATGGTAATAAGAACTTCCCATGATGTGGGTCCTCTGTCCACTTCCCTCCTCCTCCCAGAGGGATTCCACCTGTTTGCCTGCCCCATTCCTCTGGGCAGCAGGAACACCGGCCACAAGCCCTATATTAAGTCTGGCAGGTGCAGCTGGCATCTCAATAGAGGCATGCAAACAAGCAAGGTGGTGGCCCCCAAAATTTGATTTCAGTTCCAGCTGCACCTTAGAGACCACCAAGAGTTTCAGGAAATAAGCTTTTGAGAGTAAAAGCTTCCTCCATCTAAGACCCAAAGACTAATGTTGCTGAAGGGAATAAGCAGTAGTGAAGTGTAGGAGTATCACTCACCAACATTCATGCACCCCTTTCTCTCCACTGAATCAGCTGTTACTTTTAGCTACAAGGGCCACTCCTTCTTTTGCCCAGATGGAGTGAGCAATGGAGTAGCAATCCTTACTCACTCACCCGCCCTCCTGCTTATTTCACTCAGGGAGGCCACAGCAGCGTTTCCCAAGAGCTATTTCCCATTTTCAATGGCAGGTGTTCCCCTCAGTTCTTAAAGGAAGAGAAAGGCTCCTGGGCAAAGGAGAAAGAAGGTATCAATCCCTCTGCGGTGCTGAATGAGCTCTGGGGTGCCAATGGTGTGGGGGAAGCCTTCTTGAGCCCCCAGATGATGCTGATCTTCAAAATGAATGAGAGTGCCAGGAGGTGAAGGCAGCATTTGGGGGCATCAAAGGCTTATTATTCTTGACTTATTTTTTTTCCAAGCCTTACATAATTCTCCTTTATTTTATCTAATCTCTTTACACAGAAAACAGAATAAGTAAATTGTTATCACCTTTATAAATCCATATAAAGTTAACTTTTCTCTCATAGGTTTATTGCCTGTCTTAGAGGAACCAAGACTTCTCTTTACGCAAGCTACCCTAAAGTGCTTCCTCCTTAGATGAACTTTATCACTTTAAATGCCTGACTGCGCAATGAACCCCAGCCATTCTTTGAACCACAGCTTGCATTAATGATTGATAGGCTGGACAAATTTACAAGGGGAGAGTTCTATAGCTAGGTCATTATAGTGGAAAGACTGCAAATTTTCACTTGGATGGTCAGGAGCTTAGACAAACAGGAGCACAGTTTATAGAGCTACACAAAACAGAAAAACACACAATGAAATAAACTAATCATGCAATGTGGCTAATCAGTATTCAGATATTTATCTCCTATCGAGATAAAATAAATTTATACTGCAATTTTCGCCATATCTAAAGATTCATTACACCATACAATTTTACCCCTTATCTGTCCTGATCTATTTTGCAATCCCTGTCTGCCCCTCTTGACATAGCGAGCTCAGGACAGTTTCCAACATAATTCAGTATTAAAACCATACAATAATTCCTTTAAAACAATATAAACCATTTCATTTTAAACATAATTTAATAACTATTAAAACCAATTGAAACTATCAGGCCAGTATTCATAGTCAGTGCTGTAGAGTAGCTCTTGATTGTAAGTTCTGAACATCAAGTTCAGATTTGGGATTTCAGGGAGGGGGACAAATGAAGTTATTGGTGGAATTCATTGGCCCCAACCAAATGCCTGGTAGAAGAATTCATTTTACAGGCTTTGTGGAACTGGGTCAGTTCCAACAGGGCCCTCAGCTGTTTCGGGAGCTCATTCCACCAGGTAGGGTCCAGGACCAAAAAGGCCCTAGTCCTGATTGAGACCAAATGACTTGGGCCAGGGATCACCAGCATGCCCAGCAGATATTTTTTTTCCATTCACATCCTCCATTTTGGTTTGTCATTCTCTTATATGCCCAATCCATTGTACAGAAACTGATCTGTTTTGCAAGTCATAGGAAGCCACAAAACCACAGCATTTTTAGTCATTAGCACTTCAAAATGCAGAGTGTCAGTAGGATGTGCCTAATCTCATCACATCTAGATTCTCTGAGATTTGTAGGGGAAAATCCATCCATATATGGCCCTATTGTGTGGATTTTCTCGAACCCTATTCTGGGGCAACATTCATCATTAGATACGTAAATATACAATACTATTCTGACCTCTTGATTTTGCTAATTCTCCAATTCAGATCACTGCATTATTCTCATCAATAAACTTTGTTCTCACTTTATCTTGATTTTTAGTATTCCTTCCAAATTTGTAGAGCTGTCTCACGACTATATCAACAAATCCCTTAGTAATATTATATGTATTACTGATCAAATGCAAGATACTCCTTTAAGATGCATGTAATAGCTAAACTAGCAATTCCTTTAACTTAGGGTGGAAAACCAACAGACAGAGGGAAGGTTTCCTTCCTTATGCTGAACCATTCAAAGTACACATTTGGGCTGAATTGGAAAACAGGCAACATTCCCACTAGCACATGTCAAGGGCAGGCTGGTCTTTCTGTACATATGTCATAACTGTTGCAATGCTCTTTTGGGTCCCTTAGAATTGTCTGGACATATCTTTTGATGCTCATTTAAGTGGTTATGAGCGACTACAGCTGGAACTCAGCTAACATCAACAATGTGACCTAGTCTCACATTCCATGAATTATACAGGAAGGACAAGTTGAGAGAAGAAGGGCCAAGCCTTAGTATAGTGCTCCTGGTTTACATGCACATAGCCTGCAGGTCCTTGGATGTCCAGCAAGAAGTATACCAAGCAGAAAAGTCTGGACAAGGGGCCTGCCTGCACAAGGCCACAGGAGCCATTTCTAGTCAGAATGGACAATGGCGAACTAGAAGGAACGGCAGCCTGCCATGGCATAAGAGATGGTAATGAATCCATAGCACTTCACCAATAGTCTTTATATAGGTATCATATCAACCACAACCATATTTTAAATGCTATAAAAATTTGATGATGAAGAAACTGTAAGACTATCTTAGGTAAGAAAAGGCTTTCTCAACCAGGGTTTCATGAAACCCTGGGGTTTCTTGACAGCCCTGGAAAGCTTTCCTGAATGGGTGGGAGTTAATTTTAATATAAAATTGTTAAACATTTATCAGATGATAGGACAGAAAGGTCTGGAGGATCATTGTCCATGGGGTCGCGATGGGTCGGACACGACTTCGCACCTAACAACAACATGATGACCGATATGGTCGTGTTGATCTACCCCCCTCCCCAAATGGCCAATGATGGACCTAGAGGAGGTAGGAATTGCATTGTAACTGAACTGCATTGTAATGTTTTGGGTCTTGTAAACAGGCAGCCCACCAATCCAAAGACGTGTTTTGTGTCTACACACAGATCCTATGCATTACCTACTTAAGAGGTGTGGATAAGTATTAACCCAGCTATTCAGTCGGACAACAAAAGGTGCCGCTCCATGACTTTTCTAGACCTGTCTCAAGGTTTAGTAAAAATGTCAGAAACTAGGAGGGGGGTGGGGCTGCGCCTGTGTCTTTTTATAAACTTGATATCTCATGTACCTGGCGTGACAGCCCGACCCAACAATTATGTCAGGTCGGCCCTCGTGACAAATGAGTTCGACACCCCAGACTAAAAAAAATATTTTAATTTCCTAAAACTCGTTTTACTTTCCCGTTACGTGCAATGCGAGGCTCAGTCCTCCAGCGCCGGCCTCAGAGGCGGCAGGGACACCTTGGGCACCGAGTCCCGCTTGCTCAACCGCTTCCGATCGATCACGGCCCGGCCCGGCCCGGCCTCCCCGCAGTCGTGGCGCGCGCGCACTTGGCTCCCTTCCCGCGACGCGCCCACCAGCCCTGCGAAATAGCGCTCGTGGTGGCGTCAGCAGCACGGCTTCCGGAGCCCCGTCGCGCAAGCAGACCGCACCACGTCCCCTACGGAGGGGGGGGGGAGCACAGGATCGTCTGGGGGAAGCTCACGGGGCGTCCCTCTCGCCGCCTGAAAAGCAGCGTTTCCCCACTGGCCCGTGTGTTGCTCCGCTTCCCGTTTGTCCTGGACGGCGCGGCTGGCGGAATTCTTTAAGTTCTACCCCCCCCCCTCCCCGAGTCTGCAGTTGGGAGCTCCCGGTGGCGTCAGAGCCGGCAAGAGGCGTGATTTGTACGCGTTGGGGCTCGGTGCCGCAGAAGAAGCCGGTTGCGCCGCGTGGTTGTGCTGGCGAGGCTCCGAGGGCGACCCGGCGGCTCTTTCCTCCTCTCCGGCAGCGGGACGCGGCGGCCGTCGGCAGGCAGGTGAGCGCCAGCACGTCCCGCTCCGGAGGCTGCCCGCCCGGCTTGCCGAGGGCCGCGTGATTATGTATCAAAGCCCCGCTCGCTCCCTGTGCTCGGCCCTCGCCAACTTCTGCTGCGCGCCTGGCTCCGCCGCCGCCGCCTCGTCGTCGTCCCTGCTGCGCCGCTCGCCCGTGGCGCTGAGCAGCGCGCTCGCCTCTTCTGCCGCCGCCGCCGCTCGCTGCGGTTGCTCCGCTGCGGGGCCCGGGGCTGCCAGCCCTCCGGCCGGTGAGTATCCGGAGCGCTCTCCCGCGCGGGGCGCGGGGCCCGGGGAACGGGGAGGGAGGGAGGGATTCCTTGGGCCGGAAACGAAACCGTAGTCGCTCGGCTTGTGAAGCCTCCCGCAGGGTTTCAGCCGCACCTTAATCTTCACAACCACCTGGCAGGGTCGGACACTACCGTTTTGCACCCGGGGAGCCGTCAGCGCTCGGGTTCGATGTTTGGTCTTGGCCGTTTAGCTCAGCAACTGCTCGGATGGGAGCTGGGGGGGGGGGGGCTGCTCATTGTGATGCTCTCCAGGCGACACAGGGCCCTGCTGCTTCAATGCACGCCAGATGTAGGGGGGGGCAGGGAGTTACTTGTGCTCTTGCTGTCCCTTAGTTTGTTGATACCCTCGTATTAAAATATGGACTGGTTTCCCAGTGTGTTGATGTTAATGATTCCAGAGGGGTTTGGCTGCGGCTGCAAAAACAACCAACAGTGTTATGGCATTTTAAAGGCTAGCGCATTATTTCATCATGAATGCTTGTGGAGTAGAGGCAGGTATGAGAAACTGGAATGAAACTTGGTTAGTCTTTAAGGTGCTATGGGGCTCTTGTTCGTTTGTCCTCTTAGCAAAGCAGTGTGTTATAGTATCATGTGGTACATTTCCCACTGCACAGTGTTCTTGGTTTTGCTACCTTGTAAAAGATATTTTTATTTCTCTGGGTGTTAGAGACTTCGGCACCGAAGGAAGCATTGCTGTTCTGCCATTTCAAGCAATGCTTGTGACATATTTAGAGGGGAGGCATGTTGAAATCTCTGCTAATGAGGGCTGTGTATTTGTGCAGAATGGAAAGAACTTTACACTGTTTCTTGTTTAATTTATTCTGCTTTTGATCCACAGATTGGCTTCCAAAATGACTAATGCATTCCAGTGGGGTAACGGTATTGGCTTACGGCGGCAAAACCTTCCCCCAAATAGCATATGCTTTCAGGAGCATTTGGTGCAGTGGGCTCATGCTCAAGGAAGCTGATAGATATGACAGCACTATTCTTTTGCTCTTTTTAAAATCAGTGTTGTCACTAAGAATCCAGTTGGGTTATTTTTATGGACCTCAGCGAGGGAGCTTTCTTGGCAAGATCTGGACACAATAGAAAGATGGTGCTCTCAGCAGAGGCCTAGTACCACTCTTCTGTTAAGTGTCTGTTAAATTCTGCAGTATCTAAGGAATCCATATAGTTATGCTTTTCCTGACTGCTCAGAGCAGCCTTTCTCAACTTTTTTTACTGTTGAGAAACCCCTGAAACATTCCTCAGGTTTCGAGAAACCCCAGAAGTGGCTTGATCATGCAGAAAATGGTTGGAAGAATAGCGGTGTACACGCTAACCCATGGCCCTTCCCACCTACCCTGGCCCATCATTGACCATTTGGGGAGGGGAGTTGACATGACCATATATGGTCATATCATTCAACAAATGTTTAACACATTTGAAAAGATATTAAAAATTAACTAACTCCTACACAGTTGGGAAACCATTTGAGAGTCAAGAAACTGCAAGGTTTCACGAAAGCCTGGCTCAGAGAATTATGTAAAACTTGTTTTAAAAGATCTGGGAGATGCGCTGCAGACCATTGTGAGTACCTATAATATGGTCCTCTTCATTAGACTTTGTCAGCTGATTAGTATACGAAAAGAGCATGTTCTTATCACTTTAATGCCTGATATGAAAGACACTAGGCTTCTCTGGCTTTTGAAGTATTTGTTGTAAAAACATTGTATGGCGCAGAGTGGTAAGCGGCAGAAATGCTGTCTGAAGTCGTCTGCCTATGAGGTCGGGAGTTTGATCCTAGCAGCAGGCTCAAGGTTGACTCAGCTTTCCATCCTTCCAAGGTCGGTAAAATGAGTACCCAGCTTGCTGGGGGGTAAAATGGTAATGACTGGGGAAGGCACTGGCAAGGCCACCCTGTATTGAGTCTGCCATGAAAACGCTGGAGGGTGTCACCCCAAGGTTCAGACATGACTCGGTGCTTGCACAGGGGATACCTTTAAAAAAAAATAAGAGTTGGTTTTTATATGCTGCTTTTATCTACCAGGAGTCTCAAAGTAGCTTACAATCATCTTCCCTTTCCTCTCCCCACAACAGATGCCCTGTGAGGCTGAGAGAGCTCAGTCAGAACAGCTCTATCAGTGCTGTGTCAAGCCCAAGGTCACCCAGCTGGCTTTGTGTGGGGGAGCCGGATAATCAAACCTAGCTCACCAGGTTATAAACTGCCACCAATACACCACACTGGCTCCCAGGGTGGGAGTGGCAGGGATTATCTGCATTCACTTGAACCCTTTGCTACATGGATTTTCTTACCCCTTTCTTGGTTCTGTCTGGTCTCTATCAAAAAAAGAATTCCTAGCTGCCTTCTGTCATAACAGGCAGATGAAACTGAGCTATTTTAGTGTACGTAAGCACAGGGGATCCTCTTGCCATATTCACTCCCAGCTGACTTCATCTGAGTGGAGTTTCCTTCTGTCCTTACTCAAAGACTTTGAACCTGTGGTTACATTTCCAAACCCACCAGAAAACCCACCAGTATTTTCAGAAGTTCTAATGTAAAACCACTCTCTTCTCTTACCCTCCCGGGACTAATTAATCTGAACCAAAGAAGTTTATCTGTTTCTTGGGTTCAAACTAAACAAAACCTGATGGTTTGTGATTTGGATAAATGCTTGACCCTGCATCCCCACCGAGAAACTCTGGAGTCTCTGATTCAGACTTTTAAGTATAAATAAGTGGAGGTGGACTTGATCTAGGATGATGGTAAGAGAAGGGCAGTAATCTTGATGTTCTGTATTGTTTTAATGTGAATCATATGCCCATCCTCCTTAGTTCCTATTGTCCTAATATTTAAGTAGATAACAGCTGGGGATGGTGCAGTTTATATAACAGAGAGGAGAAATTTTCATGTTTGTTTATCACCGTGCAACTCATCCTTCTCAGACCTGGGCTTTGATAAATGTTTACAGTACTTGCTGCTGTGAAGCAGCCACCAAGAATGTATGAAGTTCACTTCATCCTGCAAGTAATATGCATGAGTTACATAATCAAGAACCCCAATTAGTGCAAGCAAAGGAGTTTGTATAAAGAATGTATGGCAGTAGCTGTTGTCAATTACCCTGCTTACTGCCTGTGCCTATAACTGTGAATCTTCACTTCCAAAATGCAGTTTAGTGTATATGCATTCTCTGGCATCTTCTTGACAGTCTCAAAAGCATGTTTAGAGTAGACGTGCTCAAAATTCTTTTGCATGTTTCCGTTCGTTGCTTTTTTATAGATGGCGGAGTGCTGCCAAACTTAAATTTGGCATGGGAGATTCCCCCCCTCCCTTCCGCCCTAAGAAATGAGTCATGCTTGAGAATCTGTCTGTCTGGAGCAAAGGCTCCTTGTCATTTTCTCACCCACATTGCAATGCAAGTTTCAAAAGAACAAATTGTCTGTGAGTTCTTTTCCAGCAATGATGTTAGAGAAGAAAGTGGCAATAGCTGTCGTGAAACAGAGCAGCATTCATGAACCATGACTGGGGAAGGCACTGGCAAACCACCCCGTATTGAGTCTGCCATGAAAACACTAGAGGGCGTCACCCCAAGGGTCAGACATGACCCAGTGCTTGCACAAGGGAATACCTTTACCTTTAGGGAAAACTTAATGATTGGTTCTGTATCCAAGACATGGGCAAGGAAGTGAAAAGTGGACAAATGGGTGTAGATTACCAAGCACCCCATTAACAACCCCCCTACAAGGCCAGAGACAAGGTAGTAACCACAAATGTCTGTAAAATTATAGTGTGGCAACCATCACAGAAATGTTTGGTTGAATAACCTTAGCTGTCTGTACTGAGCAAGCTACTCATATTGCATGGAAGTTATTGAGCAACTTACAATGAGCTTCATAGGCATGATTAAGCAACATTTCTAATCGGATAGAAGGTCCGATATTCCTTTTGCTTCAAGGCTGAATAGTTGGGCACTGGAAGAGTTCCAGAAAATTTGGTCTGTGTTCTGCCTGTAGACTATTGAGCTTTTCACAGAAGGCTCTGACTGGCTGCTGCTGGAAGCTGAGTGCTCATTATTCATCAAGGTCATGCGTATGATGTTGGGACATTTCTGCTTCACTTGCTGCAATGCCTGTGGTTTCTAATGCTCATATTGCAGCATTACTCGCATTGTGGTCTTGCAGTTTATATGCTGGAGTTGCACACTGAGGTTATCTATGCAGGGGAAAAATCAGTTTGGATCAAGTTGAAAATAGTGTAGTTGCACCAATGTGCGCAAAAAAAAAAAAAGTCCACACAGTACATTGAATCAATACAACACTGCTAGAGGAAATCAGTGTGACAGCCTAACTGCAGTTGTACAAATACATTGTACATTGGGGGGGGGGGGGAGAGACAGAAGAACTGTTCACCAGGTTTCAATGCACTAAAAGTAGCAGCATCATTGATCTTACAGCTGTACATGAGACAAATGACACTTTGGCACACAGGCACTGTTCCAGCCCCCCTCCCCCTAGCAAGGACCCACAAAGAAGATGGGTAGCTTGTTTTTGGATTATAATTTCTATGTCACTTCTGTGCTAGTGTACACCAGTATAAATATGTACATGGCATCAGGGTATTGACGATGATGCTTGTAGGATCAAGCTTTCAGTTTTTTCTCTGGAGATATGTCTTAGTGCCTCAAATGTCCTCCCTTGTAGTTTAGATGTCCTGTCTTGCAGCTGCATGTGGACAATGGTGGAATATAAGATGCCTAAAGGTAAAAGTATCCCCTGTGCAAGCACCGGGTCATGTCTGACCCTTGGGGTGACGCCCTCTAGCATTTTCATGGCAGACTCAATACGGGGTGGTTTGCCAGTGCCTTCCCCAGTCATTACCGTTTACCCCCCAGGAAGCTGGGTACTCATTTTACCGACCTCGGAAGGATGGAAGGCTGAGTCAACCTTGAGCTGGCTGCTGGGATTGAACTCCCAGCCTCATGGGCAGAGCTTTCAGACTGCATGTCTGCTGCCTTACCACTCTGTGCCACAAGAGGCTCTTATAAGATGCCTAGATTTATATTAATTCTGAATAGCACATTTGCTGTTTGTGTGTTTTAGAAAAACTCGGTGTGCCCTGTAAATTGTGTCATGCTCTATCACAACAAACAGTTGTGTGAGGTCTGGCAGGGGCTCCTGGGAATTGTAGCCCATGGACATCTGGAGGGTCGCAGTTTGACTACCCCTGGTTTAGGGCACTGGTCCTCAGATGTTGAATCAGTATTAATATTGGGTTTCATTCTAGGTAAAAGTGGACCATACCAGGGTCAACGTTGTCATTTTAATTATATTTAGTGTACTGGAGATGTCTTTCTCTTGGATGGAGAGAGGGAAAGCAACGTCCATGTTCCAGGTTGAAGTTAAAGTTGACTCCCTCCCCCCAAACATTGAACTGTATTCATTTAAGCAACAACCTTTCAGTAGCTAGAGCACACATGTCAGATCTGGTTGTGTACCGACAATCTTGCTTTCCACTTTCCACCAGCCCATCAGTAAACTGCAGTCTCATCCAGGATACTGTAAACTTGGAGGAAGTTGATTAAAAGGTCATTGATAGGAGAATCTGCGTATGCAAGAGGAATACTAGAGGTCAGTTGCATAAGATAGCTTGTAAGGTGTTCAAGTCAAAAGTATTATCAGTTCAAGGACGCAGGGAAGAAATTGCAAACCCCATGAACACTTGTAGCTGCCTTATAATGAATCAGACAATCCATCAAAGTCAATATTGTCTACTCAGACTGGTAGTGGCTCTCCAGGGTCTCAGGCAAAAATCTCCCACAGCATCTATTGCTGGATCTTTTAACTGGGGATTGAATCTGGGACCTTCTGCTTGCCAAGCAGACGCTCAACCACTGAGCCCCTGAGAATTTTTGTCAAGTGGAAGCTTAGATTAAAGCATTGCCCGTGTCTTCTCTTTTTTTCTTTTTTTCCCTTAGTTCAGCATTGCTGGATAAGAGTTAGTTGTAGCAATAGGGTGAATCATTTCCTGTAGCATTAGAAGCATGCTTGCAAGAGGCCACTAGGGGTCGCTACTAGACCAGCTTCTAGCAAATATAAGAGAGCTCATGTGACTTTAGAGGCTGTTAATTGTGCCTGTGCTTCACCATTAGACAGAGTTTACTGTTAACGCTGATGTGGTCCTCCAGTTTTTCAGGTGTGTATGCAACTTTAACATTATTAAATGCCTTTTTATTTGAAATGTTGCAGAGCTTATGGTCTGGAACTCTGCCAGCTGTAACCCCTGGCCTGTTTATATGGGCATGCCTAGAGATCACTTCATGCTGTTATAGCTTTTGTCCAGGAACTGCTACGCACACCAAAAAAAGATTTAGAAAGGAGAACAATATTTTTGTACCCTAGGAAGTGTGGTAAGCAGTAAGATCTATTTTCTGTGTTAAATGGGAGAGCTGGTAGATTGTGGGGTTTGAAGACCTTAAAACTGTAGTGTGATTGACTGTACTATTATCCCCCCCCCCAAAAAAAAAAATATATATATATATATATATATATATATCTGAGGGGAAAATCATGTCCTTTATTTTTTCTTTCTTTCACGGAGGAGCAATAGAAAAATGCCTTTGCACAAGAGTCCCGTTTCCACTTGAGGTCAAGTTGGCCAACCTTTTGAACGAGCAGCTGCTTGGTCAAGACAAGACTGCGGAATGTATTAAATCAAACGGCCAGTTCTTTTTGATAATAGGAACTAGTGAGCACTCCATTGCCAAGATGACTTGTATGTTCTGCAGTGAGAGTTTGATTTGTCTGTCATGGGAGTAGTAGAATCACCGGTGACCATTTTGTAATCTAAATCCACGGCCAGAAAGGAAAGCCCGTCTGAAATGAGAAATGGAAAGTGTAGTCGGTTTTCAGACAGTGAACCATATGCTGTTCATGGATTTGCTTTCTCTTTCTATGTCGGATATGGCTGCTAGTCTCACCCCCGCTCCTCAGCCGAAAGCCAGTCTTGGACCATCAGTTCTTCCTTCCTCTCACTGACATTGTTGATGCTTTATCTTGCAAAACATCATTTTATTATCCAGAGGGCCCCCCCTTGCTTTTTTCCTTGGTGGGCGGAAGTGAGTGGGAACAGCTGTGCTGTTTTTTTGTTCTTGTAAATGGATGATGCATAAATGAACGGAACAGAACATTCGTGACTGCTTTGGCTCTTGTCTCTGGGTGGGAGGTAAACCCTTGCGTCATGAAACTTGGCATATGTGAAAGATTGTATAAAGCCGCCAGTCAGTTTAGACAGAAGCTGCCGCTTTTGTTTACTCTTCACACTTTTAGAAGCTGCTATTATTGGCATAAATAGTTGAGCTGTGCAGCCTGATGGGAAACATGTACCATGTAACAACCTACTTTAGAATGCCAGTCAAATAAATTGAGAAGTTTTGCAGCCAATTGAAAGAAAGGTCAATTTCTCCAAGCTTTGCCTGTTGAACTGGGGATTCTGATGAGGGACACTCATGGTCTGCAAATTGAAGAGAGTAGTAATAACTTCTCTGTGGTGTTCTGTGAGCGAGAACTCTAGAGTTGGGAGTTAAGATTTTCAGGCCTTGAGGGAAATTATACTTTATGGCAAAGAACTGAGACTTTGTGGTTCTATGCTATACTGACTAATTTTTTCATGGATTCCCGGCACATTCCTAGTTCAATGCATATTTGCCCTTCCAAGGGCCAGCATATTTCCCCTTCCCCCATTGTGTGTTATACAACTAGCTTGCACCCCTCACTACATAAGGTAAAGGTATCCCCTGTGCAAGCACCAAGTCATGTCTGACCCTTGGGGTGATGCCCTCTAGCGTTTTCATGGCAGACTCAATACGGGGTGGTTTGCCAGTACCTTCCCCAGTCATTACCGTTTACTCCCCAGCAACCTGGGTACTCATTTTACCGACCTCGGAAGGATGGAAGGCTGAGTCAACCTTGAGCCGGCTGCTGGGATTGAATTCCCAGCCTCATGGGCAGAGCTCTCAGACTGCATATCTGCTGCCTTACCACTCTGCGCCACAAGAGGCTCTTTCCTCACCACATACAAAGGGCATTTTGAAGCATAGTAGCACCAGAGGGAATTTAGCACAGTTCTTTTCTAGGGTAGTGTTAATGGAACGTTGTTTTCTGTCTCTTCTATAGCGAGCTTATTGTAAGTAACTTTCAATATGAAATATAAGCTACGTCTGAGCTGATTGGTCTTAACGTTTTCTAATGGTCAGGTATAACTTTATGCTGCCTTCGGGTACCATTAGCGAGGGCAAGAGAGCCTTAATGTTATCCTTGCATGCAAATTACCGGTGAGGAGCACTTCTGTAGTCTTCCTTTTCATATTTTCCCAGGTAACAAGCCAATATTGGATTTTTGAGGTTGCACTGTGTTAAGGTCTTTGCAACATACTTGGGATGGCATTTGATGGAAGAACACTATGTTGATGTACATGTTTGTGGAAACCAGATGCATTTAACTTGTTGGATAAACCAGTTTCACAGCCTGGCATGGCTTAGTGGTGTTGCTGAGCCAGCACTGCATATTTAGGAAAGGACTTCATCTACCCCTCTTCATCATTATGATAATTCATATTTTCTTATCACTGCTTACAAGTTGCTAACTCTGCTGTCTTCAACTGCTGCCTACTTGGAGGTGACATTTCAAATCTATGGTGAAAATATTGTCTAAAACAAAATGCAGCTGCAGTTTATCTTTCCGAGCTAGGTGTTTTGTATTGAGAACTCATAAGGGCAGATGACTTTACAAGATACTAGCAGGACTACTTCTGCACTATTAATAGGTGTGAAAGAGAGCCAAGGACTTTCAGGTTCTGTGGTAAACTGATTAAATGAGTTCAAGAGGAAATCACTGGTGATGACTGCCATTCCAAATAGCCAGGACCAGATAATTGTGGCAGAGTGAATAATAACTCTTACAAATAAAATAACAGAAGTATTTTTGGCCTTATTCTCATGTGACCTCAGGGATATGAGTTGCTGAAAGCATTCTTCCTGAAAAGCTCAGAACCTTGCAGTGCAGCCAACGTAGTGTAGCTTACGATCCCAACCCCAAGAGAAGCCAGGATAGCCTGTACTTGTGCTTTTTCAGTGGTAGTCTCAGTCCTCTGGAATTGACTGCCTAGAGAAGTGTGGTAAAAGATTCCTTTGTAATCGTATGGGGAGAAGAGTCTTGAATAAGTCAAGGGACATTTGGAAATTGACCAGCTGATACTTTCAATTATATTTCCTAGGTATATAATTGGAAATTACTTTGATTGCTTGTCAGAGAAGCAGTATGCAAATATCTGTTAAATTACAAATAGTACTTATTAGATTTGCCTAGGTTTGGGGAAATCCTGAATTCAAATTCCCACACAGTTAGCAGTGTTACTGGCTGAACTTGGCCCACTTTCAGTTATCTCAGGGAAGAACCACACAGCAGGTTCTTCCTGATGTATTTTAGGCTTCAGATGCATTGTCCAGCAGTACAGGAAACTGTGGCACAGTTAGTTCTACTTTTGGATACTGTTCATCCATGTCTGTCTCTGGGAGAAGCCAAATGTTAGCCATCTCTTTGATGCCCTCAGCAGTTATCCAAAGCTGAGCGAAAGAGGAGAGAAAACTAGGCCCATTCATTTGACCTACTTCAGATATGTTTCTGTTGAGGGCTTTTGTGTCTCTTAATGGGAAGTAGGTACAATGATGTTCCCATGGACTATTATTATGAGGTCTAATTATCACATCATAGGCACTATTTGAAGTGATCTAAAGAGAACACATTTGGAAAGTCTACATCTAAATGTCTTATGAGAAGAATCTCTGGATCCTGAGACTTTGAAAAAGCCATCATCTTAGTATTTGGAATAGAGACTTTGAACACCATGAAAATCAGGGTAAATCTGCCCTATTTACTTTTCCCCTTGGCTCTTTCAGAGGAAAGTAGTAATTCTTATGAAGGAATCTGAACTCACTACATAATGTCTACAGCAGCATCTCTAACACTGAACATCTTAGTTTGTCTAAATGTCCGTGCCAGCATCCTACACTACATCATAATGCATTATGCAGAACTACTTGGGGCATTAATTCTGACTGGGGTGGGGGGGAGTGAAGACTATCCAGTATTAGCAGAGCTGGAGTAGAAACTGCTTGTCCTTGTCTTTGCTGAACTTGCCATTCTTTATTCCCTTCAGTGCATCCCATGGGCAACAGTACAAGCAGGCTGTACAGCGCTCTTGCAAAGACTCTGAGCAGTGGTGCGGTCTCCAAACATCAAGAATACTTGGAACACCCAGACTCCGAGATCCTGGATCCTATAGATCCTAAGGATCTACTTGAAGAATGTCAAGTTGTTCTTCAGAAACGTCCTGCCCGGCTCCAGAGAGACTTTGTGAACCTGCAGCCCAATGTTTCCAGAAGCCACCAACCCATTAGAGTCATGCAGTGGAATATACTCGCACAAGGTATAAACATTCTTCAAGCTGTTCCTGGCCACTGAAGCATTTTACTTTGGATTAAACTTTGTAATTCATTGCCAGTGGATCTCATCATGGCTACAAAATGTAGACTGCTTTAAAAGGGGGTGAGATAGATCCATATGGGGTGCAGTTTTAGCAACTCGGGACCCATCAATGGTTACTAGCCATGGTGACTTGAGGGGGGGCCTCCATATGGAGGCAGCAAACCTATGAATACCAGTACTGAGAGGACAATATCAGGGGAATGCCATGGTTCATATGTCTTGGTTGAAGTCTCTCCAGAACAACTGGCCACTGTGTGAGGCAGGGTGCTGGACTACATAGGTCACTGACTGGATCTAGTAGAGCCTCTCATATGTTCTCCACAGACTTTCACTATTGGATTAGTGGATCATTACATCAGTTGCAGATGGTGTTACAGATCTGGGTTGGAAAAATACCGTGATTTTGGGGATGAAGCCTGAAGAAGTTGGGGGGTGGGACTTCAGTGAGTTATAATGCCATGGAGTTCACCTTCCAGTTTGACCATCTTCTGCAGGTGAATTGATCTGTCACCTGGAGATTTGTAGTTTGGGGAGTTCTCCAGCCACTACCTGGAGATTGGTTAACTCCTTAGTTACAGGAGTTGAACAAAACTGAAAGTTATAGTGCAGGTTTAGCTATCAGGACTTGAGTTGGCTTATACATGGAAGATAAAAAAGATGAGAAGCCCTGAGACAGTAGAATAAATTGTGAGAGATGGAACCAGTTTTGGAAGTCCCTTTTGCATTAAGAACTTTATGCTAATAAGACAGTAGGCTTTTCACTGGCTGGGCTAACGTTTGCTTGCACCAATGGTTAACATAGAGGATCACTGCAAAATTTGATCCTTCAGCTGTAGCACGGGCGTGTTGACAGTCCATTCTGCCACTTCTGCTCTCTGCCTCATGCTCTTGTGAATGTGAAGTGGACTTTACAGTTCTTTCCACATGCATCATATCACCCTGAGGCCTCCATTTGAAACATAGTATGCAAGCTAAGTTAAAATTGCAAAACTGATAAAACTGAATACTGCCACAATGGCTAATCACAAGGGACACCACAGCCTGATTTTCTGAACGTAGTGTATATAAAAATGATGCACCAGTTACTGCTTAACTACCATGAATGTTCTTTCATTCCAGCTCTTGGGGAAGGCAAAGACAACTTTGTTCAATGCCCCGTGGAAGCCCTCAGGTGGGAAGAAAGGAAATGTCTCATTCTCGAAGAGATCCTTGCATACCAACCAGACATCTTGTGTCTACAAGAAGTGGACCACTATTTTGACACCTTTCAGCCACTCCTTAGTCGACTGGGCTACCAGTGTACTTTCTTCCCTAAGCCATGGTCTCCATGTCTAGATGTGGAGCATAACAATGGGCCAGATGGCTGTGCCTTGTTCTTTCTTAAAGACAGGTTTATTCTAATCAGCAGCGACAACATCAGGCTGACCGCTATGAAGCTAAAAACCAACCAAGTAGCCATTGCTCAGATACTAAAGTGTAACGAAACCGGCAAGCTGTTCTGCATTGCTGTCACTCACTTGAAAGCACGTAATGGCTGGGAACGATTTAGATCTGCACAAGGTGCAGATCTTCTGCAGAACCTGAGAAGTGTCACCCAAGAAGCTGAGATCCCTCTTATTGTCTGTGGTGATTTTAATGCTGAACCCACTGAAGAGGTTTACAAGGAATTCTCAAATTCCAGCCTGAACTTAAATAGCGCTTACAAGCTGCTGAGTGCTGATGGGCTGTCAGAACCTCCATACACAACTTGGAAGATCCGCCCTTCTGGAGAATGCAGGCACACACTGGATTATATCTGGTATTCACAACATGCCTTACAAGTGAGTGCTGCTCTCAGTCTTCTGACTGAGGAACAAATTGGACCCAACAGGCTACCATCTTTGAATTACCCTTCAGACCATTTGTCTCTAGTATGTGACTTCAGCTTTAATGATGATCCTGACAGGCTTTTATAGTTTAGGTTTGATGATGATTTTAAGCTTACTTGGCACATCTAGTAGCCTTCCAAACTATGCTCCTGAAGACTTTGGAGAATTATTTATGAATAGACAACTAATTTCCTTTGAACCATCTCCTTCAAAGATGCTGTCATTAAGACTTTGCCATAACAGTATGACACAAAAACTCTGCTGATTGCTTGCTTCAAGAGATGTATTATGTATTTCCTCATTACAGAGACTAAAGAGAATCTCTGTCACTATCATCTGTTTGAGAACTGATTCCTTAACAAATATGTAGAACTTGGGGATCCATGAGTTCTTACAGCATTTGCCTCAGATGTGACAATTATGCACAAAATTCACAAAATGGGCCAAAAAGGTTTCACTACAGTGTAAGTTATAGATTGACCAAATGTTGGTGACCCAATTTAGGACCCATTTAATTCTGTAAATGCAACACTGTAATGCGGATTTTATTTCATTAAAAATATGCCTGAATTTGCACTTATACGGTCTCCTTTACTGGGTGAGTTAAGGGTACAGAGCTTCAATTTCTATTGTGGATAAATAATTTTAACATGCAACCCTGAAGCCTTTTAGCGTGTCACTGAATGTAGAAAACTTTGTTTCCAAATACAAATGCCTAGAATTGTGCTGTCACTCACAAAAAGTTACATGACAATGGCTACAAGCTTTTGAGACCAACTGGCCTTGAAATTGAGTGCAGCTAACATACTTGTATTAATTTAGTGCTTCCTCTAAAAAGCTGCTTATCAGTTTAAATAACAGTCACTGTGCCTCCCATGTTGATGATTCATCTGTTTCGGATTACATTCCTACCTTCCCCCTCCCCCAGCTTTTCATAAAGTTCGTTTTCCTCTTTCAACAGGGCCATTAGTTATTTCAAGCTTGATTTCCTTGCCCCAGCTACACCTGTCTAGGGGCAACACAGCTCAGGAAGTGGCAGCCATTACACCTGCTGACCAACTGGCAAAGACTACGGCAGCTAACAATCCTTCAACAAGTTGTAATGTGCTTTGTTCACCCTACTTTCAGTCTTTACTAACACAGTCCTTGTCCAAAACCACTATCTACAGAAATGGTTTAATAGTTTCATATTATGTAATCAGACACCGCCCCAGACTGTCATACTGAGGGATGGTATATAAAATGAAATAAATAAAAGAATAATAATTTGTTAATAATATTCTGAAGACTTAGCGGAGAATGGAAGAGAGATCTGGTTCCTGGTTCAACGGAGTTGGAAACAAAGGAATACATGGGTCCAGGCCATTTCACACACTGCCGTTGCAGAAGTAAGTTTGCGAAAGATGAAAGCAGCATTGAACAGGCCAACTACTGGCCTGCCTATTGAGTCAGAGGAGTACCTCTCAAAGCAACTTAAAATGGAAGCTCAGTGCTGAACAGTGTCATTTGGTTGTTTTCCTTACAATCATGAACAGCAGTTCCTTAGGAGTAGGATCCCACCCCTGCTTAGGAAGGAGTAGGATTTCAGTATACACATCACCTTTCCTTCAGTAGAGATGAACAGGCCAATGTGGAAAAGCACCCCTGTCTTTAGTGGAATGGGAAGTACTGCTGCTACCTAACTCTTGTGATTTTTCAGTTACTCTATGTAGGCATGTTAATTTCTTTTTAAAGTACACTGATTAGCTATGGTCCATATAATAAAATGATAGTTTTATGCCATCTATATAATTGAGAAGAACCACTATGGGTGGAGCGGTGTCCGGGCCATTTCTGGGTGTCCGAACACCACTTGCACTCCACGAGCCAATCCAGGTGTGGCCAACAAAGCTGGCCACACCCAAATTTGGCCGGGCCCTGGAGCACCCAATCCCAAAAGCCAGCCATGAGGCGCACGCGCTGCCTCGCACCCACACTGTCCCAGCCGCCGCTGATCCCTGTCCACCAGTTCACCTGGCCAGTGGCAGTGCCTAGGCAGCAGGCGAGGTGGCGGCAGAGACTCCAACGCAGTGGAGGAACCTGCGAGGCAGTGGCGGCAGCAACACTGAGGAGCACCAGCCCCAAGGCCGCCGTGCATTCACCCCTGCGCCCTGGCAGGTGGGGGGGGGGACGGAGGCTTCAACAAGGTACTATGTTGGTGATAAGCAAAAAGAGGTCACAGAGGTGGATATATGCAAAAAAGAAGAAAAACTGAGAAATACAGTAATCCGGTGGTAGTTGTCTCCATTCCAACAGAAGATTTTCAAATCAGTACAAGGCTTAAGTTGGAGATATCTACCACTGGATTACTATATTTCTCATAGGGTTTTGCTTGTTCCTCAAGGTACTGACATACGATGGACTGGATTTCAGGGACAAGGAAATTCTCTGCCTTCCCTAGGATAAGGGAAACAGCTGTTAACGCTAATCTAATCCCTCTTTAAGAATTCTTGTAGCATGGCTTGGATAATACCTGGTACAGTCCCTGCTTGACAGCTTTTCTTCCCTTGGTTTCTTTCATTACCATTCATAATTAACCATAACATTTATTTTATTAATTTAGGAGGACAGAGAAATATGGGGGGGGGGGAGTTGCCTTTCCTTCAGCACGATCAATAAAAACTATGCCTTTACTGCAAAATAAGTTTTGTCTAACTAAATCTTTGTTAACAGATTTATAGTTTTTATGCTATTTAGCAGACAAGGTGTTTTTTAAATAAGAGACTAAACTTAAATTTCATGTTTGTATTTCAGTAAAACCTACTTGAATACACTTTGAAACAAGAGTACAACAAAATAGAATATACTTTAAATGTTGAATATACAAACTATTATAGTTCATTCTGAACACTGGTACTTCCTCTAACTTTGACTAAAAAAAAAATGTACAGGCTTTTAACTACCTGACACGAGTTCATGCCAAGCGTGACCTTTCAAGTGACAGAGTAGAAGCTGAAACTGAAATGTATGCACAGATGTCGAGGCTAAGTGGTTGACTCCAGGCATGGGGCAGCAAAAAGGCTGACACAACCATTGCCACTTTGTCCACAAGTAAGAAACTGACAGACTTAGCTACCATACAAAATATGTTACATGTCATTCTATAACAATACTGTGCTAGGTATAAGATTTTTTTAAAAAAATTGTTTTAATAAAAAATGCTTTACACAAACAAGCCATTAGCTTATTTCAAGAAAGATAACTGAAAATCAGTCTAAGGCTTTCATTTTAAATCTGCTTAAGCTGTATGATACAAAAATCCCTCTAGATCTCAATCTTCTCTTAGAAGCTCTTTAATCCTTTTAATTCACATTCTAGAATACCTAGTAGCAAAGTTTAACATAGCACCGGTTGAATACTGTGAGTACACAGTAGTAATTGCTGGTATGCATATTAAATGCATCAGATTTGTCTTGTAACAATTTTCTTTTAGACCTCCAGTACGTAGCAACCGAGAATCCCTCACAGAATCAGCTTAGTGTTCCATGCATTAGTGTAACGTGATAATGCAGTGAGCTTCTGGAGCCCCCACCAGTTGGAATTTTCCTTTTTTCATCAGCTTAGTATTGTCTCAATTTGCAAGAGGCAGTTGTGTCAGTGTGTGGCTGTGGTTCAGTTCCCACTGAAACATGGGACATTAATTCATTGCCAGTAAAATTCAAATATATGCATAACTATTAACATTTTAAAGTCTCTGTTTTCACCTTGATTGTGTCCATTTCCCTGCCTCCCTAAATATGTCAGTTTGCTCAGCTCCACGATGGACTACAGCTGCTTTTTCTTCATTTCTCGCATGTTACTATCCCCTCCGTTTTCACGGTTACAGGGAGGGCAATGGCTGAGGGTGTACTCACAACAACTACGTGAGTAACTGTCTTGGTTCCATCTGCTGGCTTTTCTTCTTGCACAAGCTGCAGAGTTTTTACTTCCCGTTCCTGCTTCAAAGCCACTGCTTCAGTTTTGACTTCTGGCCCTTTGATGACTGCACTAATAACTCTGGGAGGAGTATGGCCACCAGCCTGCTGGGGAGGCATGGAGAGTCTCATCACTGGTGTCCCGTGAGCTAGAGATACTGGAGTGAGTGCTCTCACAGCCAGTGGCGTGCCAACTATGTTGATACTTCCTGTCCCAGGTAGGCCAGTTTTAGTTTGCAGCTGGCACTGTGTAAGTTGTGTAGCAGGGATGGTAATGATTTTTGCAGGCTGCATTGTGATTTTCTCTCCATTATCAGCAGATGTGGGCATCACGGTAGGGATTGTCTGGATTACCACCTTTGGGGTTGTTGCTGTTGTTGGGCTTGTGCTGGTAATTAATGGTGACCCTGCATTTACTGACTGCACCGCAACAGTTGAAATTTTCTGTCCTAGGGATGTCATTACAACAGGCACTTGCATTGCCACACGAACAGTTCTGTCAAATATGTGAAAACAGTGCAGTGTTAAAACCAAACATGCTGCAGGAACAAGAGACTAAACAGAGAGAGACAACAATACTACAACACACACAAATCAGAATTCCACACACCAAACTGAACACTGACATACTTGATTTGCTTCTGAAAAATTGTGGGCTTAGGTTGTCTTCCTACTGCTTTAAAAATTGCATTAAAATCAAAATAGTTTTAAAATGTGACTAATCAATTAAGAACAACCTTAAGAGTTAGCTTTTAAAAAAAAAAGCCCTGTCTTCTGTTAAGCCAACGGTAATGCCGAAATGTTCAAAAATAGATATCTAGATTTAATTAATTCCTGTTTTATCGTTCAGGTGATATTTGGATTATATGCCCTACACACCCAAACAGTTCATATGTCTTTGCATCCTCAATCTGGATGCATTTTTCAATGGACTTAACTCAATGCCTGATATGCACGCCATGCAGCACTAACCTGGGAGCAGTTGTCACTGGAACAGTGGTAGTGGTGGGAGAACAAGGTGACATTTCATGCCTGGGTGAGGAGATATTTACCACTCTGGTCACCGGCTTTTCTGCTCTTGTGCAGTTCAACTGAGAAGCATTTTTCCCTGTGCGAGCAGAGGCGGCTGCTTTCAAGAGATTTTCTGCAGACAATGATACTCGTTCTAGCGATTTCTCATCTGTTGGTATTGACAAATCTTCACCGCCACATTCACTTTTGTCATCAATCACCACAATGTTTTTAGGCATTTCTTTAAACTGATACACGAGCCTTTGCCCCTCAACTTTTGCCAGAATTCCTCTTTGATAGTAGTATCTGCAAGGAAAAGTATAAGAATACTGTACAGAACAACACCTATAAATAACTTTCCCCTTTTTTACATGTGTGACCAAAAGATGTAACTGGTAAACCCAGGGCCATTTTCTCAACCAAATAACCTCTGCATATTGGATTCTGCAGCGTAACATCAAAAAGTGAACAAGAATGACAGTAACATCATTATGAGAAAAACAATGTCCCTGGCAAGTTCAAAAAGCATAAGGCTACATTAGCAAGACTATTGCTATGATAAATCTCCCAATCTGTAATTAGTGCAGAGATTTCTTCTTGTTTTGTTTGAATAGTCCTTCCCATCAATGCTTTTTACACACACAAGAAAAAAATATATATATATATGTACCTCAGGGCCCTTCCCATTGTTTCGTAGTTCATATCAGGCTTGTTCTTGTGCTTTCCCCATAATTTGGAAACTGCTTTTGAGTCCACAAGTTTAAAGATGCCCTTCTCCCGCTGGGTCCACTTGATATACCGGGGACAAGTGTTTTTGTCCTGGAGAAGGTCTAAAAGGAATTCCCACAAGTAGGTTGTATTTCCTACAGTAAATAAATATATGTGTCATTTACATATTTAAAACAGAAAAGTACAAAACTTCCCTTGCTATTGCCAAAACCAGGAATGATTAATGTATTAACCTTCTCATGATCAGGATATATATACAATAATTAAATGAATTTCAAGAACAAGTATTACATGTCACAATTATAAGAAAATACTTTTAAAATGAGCATTAAAATAATGTTAGATGTTTTAAGTCTCTGTTATTGGGGAATAGGAGAAAATGTTTTCTCGCAATGAAGTTAACAAGGGATAGAACTTCTAGTCTTTATGCTTGAACGGTAGATCAAGTTTTATCGTTCCTTGAGATAATGGTTAATGACCAATGAGGAATAAAGTTAAAACACTTTGTAAAAGATCAGAAAATCTGAATATAGATAATCACATAATAAAATCTTTCAGTATCTCTATCCTTTAAAAAGCAAACCAGCTAATTTCTCTAAATTTTCTACATTTTGAAAATTAAGCAGAGGTACAATTGCTTTCCCAAAGCAATATTCAGTGTACATGTAGAGTTAAAACAAACAAAACTCTCTAAATTAAAACTTCCTAGATCCTCCTGTAGATTGTTACAAAATATCTAACACAGTATAAGACCACTGCTGTAATTTACTAGCATTTCAGCAGGGGGCAATCTTCCACAAGAGTCAGTATCAACTTACAATATAAATATTTCGCTACCATTAACTGAAGTCATATTGTACAAGGACATTGTAAAGGTCATCCCCATTTCTGGATTGAATACATATACTTTCCATTTTATCAAAGGAGGTGAGATCTGACTCACAAAAAAACTCATGCTAAAATATAAATGTTGTTAGTATTTAAGGTGCCACTGAATTTCCGTTTAATTTTACTACAATACACTAACATGGCTACCCCACTGAAATACACATACTATAACCATGTGGCATGCAGTGATTTTAGGAACACACACAGCAGTACCAGTAAACTAAAGGCTCATTCCTGCTGTCTCTCTCATTCACACATCTCTAATATCAGGAAATATTCAACACAATGACAAATTAATGTCACCTATGACTTTGTCCAGGCCTCAAGAAACAAGTTGAAATACCATAAACCGCTATTGCTAGCTGGTGAATAAGGGGCAACTACGTAAGCCTAAAAGAAAAATAGGTACAATGAAAAATGTCCCATGATGAAATATTCTTCATCCAATAAATCCTAGAATAATTCTATACAAGTCCCTAGAGCTGTTAGTCCTTTGGAACACTACCCTGATTCTTAGCAGCACAAAAAGAAAGGTGATTTTTAACATATTCAGCCATTCAAAAGACATCCTTGTGGCTTGCAAACATCTCAAAGCCATTCTCTTGCACCTATGAACCAGATCATAGTCACTCTGCTGCCAGTAATGACATTCCCATGGGTTTTACTGATTTAGCTTCCTTTAAGCTGCCTTGATGATCAATTGATCAAGTAAGACACAGATGTAAATAATTTTTTTAAGGAAAATGCCCATTTCATACTGCTCCTCCTGTTCTTGAGCCATTTCCTTTCCTCATTGCAAGGGCCACTTCATCTTTCTGGCTTGGCAAACAAGCCATCACAATCGCAAAAACCCTGATCTCACGATAGGCTGCCTTGACAACCTTTTAAACAGCAAGCAAGAACGTATATGATGTTCTTTTTCCGCTGTGTAAGAATTAAGGTGTGTTTGCTAAGTACTTCACAGTTCTGCAAGAATTATTACACAAATGTCACCTTTGCCTTCTCTTGGCTTCTTCTTTATGCCCAAGTCTGGAGATGAACTGGAAATGGCTGATGGTACTTGAGTTTTTGGCTTTCGGCCAGCTGCAAAGAACAGTTTGAAAGGCTGAAACCTGTACCTACTTTACAGTTTGGGTAACCTCACAAGGTAGGCTTTATCCAAATGTAAATAGGCCACTAGTTGTTGGTGACCAACTGATAATGACAAATAAGCAAATCTTGCAAGTCACAATTTATCTGAGCATTGAATTTTTAAGGAAAAAATCTATTTCATTTATATGTAGTTGACAGGTACATTATTTATAACCACTCCCCTGGGTAAACTAATTATATACGATGATGATCATTCATCCATTAATTTATTTATTAGTGCATATCCTTACAAAAAAGTCAGTCATGAACATTCCTCTTTTACAGAAAGGGCACTCACTGATGGTGTGCATGTAACTTGAAACGATCTTTCCTGAAACATGTATGGCAGTATGCAAATCTGAACCAATATTCCTGCAACTATTGCATAATTCTCCTTAAAATAAAGCAAAGACAGTTCACGTTCATCTGTAGGTTCAATCAAGACCATTTCTGAAGAGGCAAAAGGCTCTTGCTTCAACATGTCATCTGACTTGTTTACAACATTATATGCAACCTCACTTTTCCTTAAATCAAGTTATTAATAACCAAGTAATAACCTATGTAGGAAATATGCCACTTCTTAGATACTGTTCTGGCCCGGAGGGCACAAAGTGACACAACAACAGATAAGTGTCTATGTGGCTTAATGACACTATCTGCTGTTTTACTGTTTTCATTGGTGGAAGGTAAAGACAACATAAAGAAAGGTTCACAAAATGCATAAACTCTGAAGTTCCTGACTTTAAAGTACCTTTTTTTTTCTTCATTGGCTCATGGATCTCTGGTGATGTTGGTATAGGAGATGTATCCATTGGTTCAGCCTCCTCAGTTGATACTTCTACTACTGTCTCTGTGATTACATCTGGCCTTATTGCAGCATGAATGAACTCTGGAGTTGACACACAAGGAGGGACAAAAACTTCCACTAAGGAAAGCAAATAAATAAGGTGAGGCTTTGAGGCATAATTTAGTATGTTCTATATTGTAAGAAACTTTTAAAAATATTGTATAGATGGCTGGTCGAAGGCCTTAAGAAATCATCGTATCCCATGTTGGATGATACGTACTTCTATTGTGACACAACATTGTCCTAATATTTTAAAATCATTCTTGGTCCTAATTTTTAAACAATAATTCTTGTTGGTCGGAAGTAAAATATGTATATGAAAACTTTACAGCCCATACTTTTTGAAATGAGACTCAACATTCTTCATTTGTAAATTCCTCATATTCTACCATAGTTCCACTGACAGAAGAAGGAGAAGGGGCAATCTTGCCCAGCCCTACTGCCTCAATACAGGTTCCCCCCTCACTGAACATGAGACTTTGTGTCTGCTTCTGCCAACTAGTTGAACATTTATAGTGTAGATACAAGCCATAGACTTTAGATAAATTAAGATAGGTTTTAAAAAAATAGAAATTCTCAATTAAAAACATTCACCAGTTTTTGGGTGGTGAACAGGGTTATACCTTTTTTAGCAGAATGCATACAGAAGCAGGTCTACAACATTTTTCATTTTAGAATACAGTCATCTGTACACCAGTAAACTATATATCAAAAATACAAGCAGTTTTCTCTCTGAAAACGAAGCAATAGAAGCATAATGCAATCCCTAGTTTTACAAATGAAAGTGGTGTTTTTTGTTTTTGCTCCAATCAGTGTAACATATTGGGTATATACGACTTAAAAAACCACAGATCTAGGTAAGTATTATTAAAAGTTATAGATACAGCTATGTACCCACTCAGAAAGGTGACCTTATCACATCCGTAGAATTGATGTGAGTTATTATGCAAAAGGAGTGGATCTCAACAACAAAAAAATAACTAGGCTTTGGAAGATAGATGCAATCTCTAGGAGTTTAAAAGACCTGCCTTCTCCCACTCCCCAATAAATTTTGGGGGTAGGACATCTGTCTTTAAAAATATTTTTCATATTATTCAAAAATTGCAATACATTTCAGGTTATATAAAACAGGCTAAAAAAAATTTCCCAACATCCTCATCATCATAATCTTTACAATTCCCAAACTAGTCCCCTACCACTATATTATTTTCTTAACTATGACTGTTAATACCTCAAAATCCAAAAAAGTTATATATCTCACAATGAAAAAAACTATAAAGAATATTATTTGAATTCCAATTCTTTAGATATATATTTTGAATTTTTGTTATCCATAATGCTTTAACACTGCTCTATATTTATACACTGTTGTAGATGCAGATTGTTTCTCATTCTAAATTTATTCCCCACTTTCATAATTGATACTTTCATAATAAACTGAAGAAATTGAAGAAATAAATAATATACTCCATCTCCCCTCAAATTTCAAAAATGATCTATTTTTTTTCAAATATGACATCAATTTCGCCATTACTGCATAGTCAGCAGTTTGTTATTCCAATTCTTCTAAGGTTTGACTAATATTAGATTTCCATAGGACATTTGACTACCCTGCAATACAATGGAGTCTGGACTGAGGTAGGAGGTTGGATCCAGCACAAATGTATGTATGCCCAAAGAGCTTTGAGCAAGCAGAAATGCAAAAATCCAATAGTCACTTGAACTAAGTCAGACATGTATTTCGATTGGATTTCCACGCTTTAATTCCATCAGTTCAGAAACACTTCTAGGAATGGAATAAAATTAAAACTAAGCTGTCTTAACATTCTATTCTATCAGTCTATGGTTTTCAAACTGACTAAGCCAAGTTTTAGGAGGATTTAATACCCAATATATGCAACTGAAATAATTGTAAAAAAATAATATTGTAAATACAATCTACAAACAACCTTTCCCTTCTGAGGTCAACAAAGGTCACTCCAGACACTATACTTGCCATACAGAAGCTACTTGACATAAACCCTGTGCAACAGCTGCTCCAAACAGCAGTTGTAATACATGAAGCCACAGCCAGACTCCCAAGTCTTCTCGCATGATATGTAAACTAGCTTCCAGAAGAAAGTATCAAAGCTGGCAAGGTGAAGGTTCAGGAAAGTTGGAAGAAGTTCAGTCCTTCCCACAACTAAATTAAAGCCTTTAGGGCTCAGTTCTGCTCTGACTGAATGCAAATTAAACCACTGTCCAAAATACTATTCTGTATTATTGACATACCAGGAGTTCGCGCATCTCTTAAGCAGGTTGGAGACTCCATGTGAAGCAAGGCTTCTGCTGCTTCAATTGTCTTGTCGGAACAGTGCACATTGCTGCCATGAACTGATGCTTCCACTGGATAAAGAGAAAAGTAAACTCCATCACACACATATATTGGTTGACAACAGCTATGTGACATGACCCAAAAATTGGTCAGTATCCATTGGTCAAATCTTAAAAGTTCCATTACAATAAATGTTTAAAAGCTACAAATTCATTTACATTTATATATGCCACTTTCTTCCCCAATGGGGAATCGAAAGTTACTTACAACCTGGATTTCCCCTCATCCATTTTATCCTCACAATTACACTGTAAGGTAGGTTAGGCTGAGAGAGTGACTGGTCCAAGATCACCCAGTTAGTTTCCATGGCAGAATTCAAACCTGGCTGTCCAGACCCTACTACAGCAGTCCAGGCTTCTCTCTATGAAATGTACAGGGTTAAGGAAAACATTTAAGAATTGATCCCTCCCTTCATGTCAGGCCAAACCTGTTTTGTTCTCAAGTTCTACTAGGTGCTTTTATGTTATAATAAATTAATGGTGAGCATAATCAATTAAAGAATTAACTACCACGTTTTTAAAAAAAATAACTATCCATTTGTGAATGTATAAAGTTACCTTATGCCAAGACAGATTGGAAATAGCTGTCCACGGTATCTGTAAAGACAGGATTTTGCTAACATCGCCTACCTGAAATCACTTTAGCTGGAGATGATGGGGACTGAACCTAGGACCTTCTGCATAGAATGCATGTGTTCTATACAGAATTAAGCCCTCCTCTCCTAACAGAAGAGGTAACAGGGGCTCTGAGCCAGAGAAACTGGCCAAGAATTACGGACAACATTCAGATATCATAATAAACCTCCATTTGTGATGAGAAGGAGCATGGTGTGTTTGCTATGATCATGCCCACTTTCCTTCTCTCCTCATATGTGGAGCACAAATGGAAGCTCAAAATTCAATACCAGTTTGCTATGATGTCTGTGCAAACTGGAGTTTGTCCCTCCACACAAACCAGAATTCTAAAACCCAATACAGAAACTTGGTTTGTACAAAGAAAGAAGTTTGTCGTGGCTATCCAATATTTTATCAGTAGTTTGTCATGATGTAAGTGTAGAGCCACACCTCTGTGACCCTGACCAGCAGAGGGCTCCATTTCTCTGTCATTTCTCAAAACATTTCTCTCTCTATGCAAAGGTGTTAAGGAACAATAGCTGCATCTATTAAGTACATTTGAAATATACAAGGACTTACAGATAACAGATGAACAAAAGCACTCAGCAAGTAAATACTAGAAACTGTTTTGTAACAGGTCCCAGCAATGACTAGCCAGTGCATGTGATAGGCATAAAGGGTTGCTTTATTACTGGTCATGAATGTGTATAGTAAGAATATAGTCCATGGCAACTTCGTTGAGCCGATGATGTTTCAGGCAGTGAAGGCATCACTCTATTCTTCCTTCTATTCTTTTAGAAATGTTCATTTCTAAAACTGCATTTGCTCAGCATTTTACTGTTATATAAAATAGGCGTATCACACACTTTCTATGTGATAAAACTACTATATTCCATTTTCAGGGACATTTCTTCCTTAAGATTAAAACAATTTAAGGAAAATATATTATGAGTTGTCAAGTCTTAACATACTTGGCCATCAAGTCACAGGTGACTTATGGAGACCCCACAGATTTTTCAAAGCAAGAGACATTCAGAGTTGGTTTGGCAATATCTGTCTCTGTGTAAAAAACCCTAGACTTCCTTGGTGGTCTTCCATCCAAATACTAACCAGAGATGACCCTGTTAGCTTCCACTTAAGAGAAATAAAAATAATTTGTAGGTGACATTTAGAATTTGTTTTATGGATGTATTCCCCCAATTGAAGTATTCTCTCTCGTGCTGCTTAGTTGGTGAAATGGCATTCTACCATGTAAAGAGATGCTTAAATCTCTTGCCAACTGGCATGGCCTCCATGATATTGCATTTCAAACCAGTACCAAAACACAGGGTTTCATATGTGACTTGGTTCCTAGGATCAAAAGCCTTTTTCATTTTTTAAACAGGGGTTCTTCCTTGTCACCAACTTAATTTAGAATATTGATGTAATAGGATAGTTCTTTTGAAGTTCCAGCAGAGAAACACTACTTAAATCCTTATTAGCTTACTGGCACTGGGGATTGGTGACCCTGCTTATTCTAAAGATAGACTTTGATGCTGACAGCTCAGCTGGAGTGTTTTAGCTTTGAGTAAATTTCCATAAATGGAAAGAGCAACTGGAGATTGTGTGCATGTTTATACACCTTCATATGTGGGTGATATGTAACAGGTGGCTATTATATATTTTTATCTCTAATAAGTGTTTATAACTTCTTTTTTTCAAAACTGATTAATATTGTCTTTGTAAAATCCTACTGAAAGCATAAGTCCTAAATTTAAGGCTTCTTTTGTGTTGCAGAATGATTGTAAACTTGCATTTGTAATCTAGATACAGAAACAGTAGTCATCCACTATTTTTTGTTGTCACTTTCTCTCTTATATTGGTAGCTTGGTTCTCTCCCCATCCGTATTGCAGCCTCCCTGACCCAAGTAGCTGTTAGTCCATGTAGTTCCCCTGATCTAAATTTGGAGAACACTTCTGAAGAGAAGAGAACCCAGGAAACAGCTGTGATCTTGCACGATAGATTGTTGCATTCAATCATTAGGAGAATACCTGCCTCATGCTTGAAATACCTGTATTGCAAAATATTTATTAAGGTATCTTTCCAGAAATTTTAGAAGGCTTTTGACATTAAAAAACAAACAAACACTGACATATGCTTATGGACAGGGTAGTTAGGTAGTTCAACATCCACCCCAGACAGTTTCAATTTGGTACCTCTGAAGCTGAAGTTCAGTCATGAATAGACATGTACAAAATAAATATAGAAAATTGTACCACTTTTAATATGGCCGGAAATGATTGGCCGAATCTGAAATGCACGAATACCCCTTCACCTTTTCTGATTTGGCCGAAGCTGAAACGTTTCAGGGCTCTTTGCATGCATGCTTCTGTTTCCCCCCTTCCCAGGCAGCAGCACCTCTGCTACTTGAGAAGGGAAAAGAGAGGGCCTGCCAAACAGCTGAGGATGACAGGCATCCTGCCTGCTCCCTTTAAATTCCTCCCCAACTGAGGAAGGATTTAAAGGGTGCGGGTGGGTTTCTGTCATCAGCTGTTTGGTGTACTGGCTGCTCCCTTTAAATGCTCACCCCACCTTCGCAGTGTGTTGGGAGGGATTTAAAGCGAGCAGGCTGGGTGCCAGTCATCAGCTGCTAGGTGCACTGCCTGAAAAAGCAAGGGTGGGGGAGGAGCATTTATATGGCCAAATTACAATTCAGCCACCTTGATTTGGATTGTTCGAATGCCGGTAATGGGCAGTTCAGCTCGAATAAGCCAAAAAAAGGAGCTGAAATCATTGATTTGGTTACTTTTCATCCTATCTAAGCTGAATCACCTCTGCCTCGTCATGAATTTAAAAGTACTTAATATGGCCTATTTCAATGTTGACATACAGTATTTGCTGGCGTATAAGACTACTTCCCCCCCCCCGAAAAACATGCCTCCAAGTGGGGGGGTCGTCCTATACGCCGGGTGCACTTCAGTTGGGATAGACATAGCTGCCCATAGTGGCTTCCCAATGCCCACCCGGTGGCCATAGTGGCCTCCCAATGCCCGCCCACCTCATTCTACATACCATCCAGTATCACGCGGTATCTAGCGCGGCCGCAGCGGTTCATCAGAGAGGCTGCGGCGAGCATCAGCAGCAAGAGAGGGGTGCCAGCCTTTTCGGCGTGACCGGCCCGTTCTGCTCTCCGGGAAGCAGCGGCGCTCCAGCCCGCCCCTTGTCTACGCAGAGCTCGCACATGCGCAATTGCACACTAGTGCCGGTCACAGGGCGATGCAGGAGCAGGCTGGAGGCCCTGCAGTTGCGCTGAGGCCTTACAATGGTGACAATGACAGGTACTGTAATATAATGTAACAAACTCTATATTTTGAGTGGAAATGTTGGGGGGTCATCTTATACGCCAGCAAATACGGTATGTGGACCACAAAGGGTCCATCCTCATCCCCAGTTTTAAGCTAGGGACCATCTATTTTGACTCTGTAATAACATGAACATTACCTATGCTAGAGATACCAGTTTTCTGGAAAATGTGAATAGAAAATGAGATCTAGTTCACTACAATTGTTTGGCAAGAAAGGAAGCTATGTTGATTTCTCAGAGAGCCAGCCTGGTGTAGTGGGTGAAATATCATACCAGGATCTGGGAGATATAGGTGTGAATCCACACTCTACCAAGAAAACTTACTAGGTGAGAGTGGAAATAGGGCGAAAAAAGTTGTAAGAGACCTTGCATTTCCACTGGAAAAAAAGTATGAAAACTGAAATATTATAAATTTAAATATTTCAACAGTTTTCCAGTTGCAGGAAGTAGTTAAATAGCTGCATATGCAAATCAGGCTTTTCCACTGCTGAAAGGCAAGGCCTACAAAGTGTTACTAGAGATTATTGCTCACAACAAGGAAGCTGGTGGCTTGAGAATGCCATGAAAGATGGAGCTGGTACATATACTAGCAATATCAAGTGCATGCTATGCTCTCTTGAAGACCAGACCCTGAAAAAAATTAACCCTAGTACTATGGATCATCGGACAGAACACCAGTCCCTGCTCTAAAAAATGTAATCGTAACCACCATCTCAGAAGGCTGATAAAAATTATAATATTTTTTGAAATGTGGAGAAGTAAACAATGACCTGAAATAATTAGCAGGAAACAGGATAGCACAGATCTCTAGAGTACAGTGCCCTTTGACCCAGACAGAGAGTTCCATTAGCTTGTACATGCAAAGACTGATGGTATCTGCCATCTCTTCTCTAGTATTTAAAAATGAGAACGCACACTGGGCTCACATTATGGTTTATCCTCTTAAGTTCTATTCCAAGACATTTACATAGCTAGAAATAATTCACTATATGTAAGAATCTACCAGTAAGTAAGACAGAAGTCAAATCTAACAGAGATGAGGCAAAACTAAGTAACATACACAAAACAAGATTTTTAACTTAGATTTTGTAAAGCACAATCAAGAAAAAACTATAATGGGAATGCTGTAAACCAGGTTCAGCAATTGTCTGTAATTAAAGAGCTAAACTATGTCAGCATTCAGAACAGCAGATCAATAAAGAGCCTGTATCCATCTGATATTGATAAGTCAAAACAGATACCATTACTCGATAATTTACATGATAATTGAGATTATTCAGTACAGAAATGCCAGGATATTTGCAGCTGAACAACTAACCTGTCTTATGGCACTCAATTTCCCAATTGTCACTCCTAATACACAAGTTACAAAACCATGTTTTCACTGTACAGAAAAAGTGACACATCGGAATTAATCACATAAAAACAGAAAATACCATACTCCCCAGAATATGACTAAAGAACAGAATTTCAGGAGAAGAAAGTAATTATACAAACTGAAGCAGTGACACAAGGCAGACTCTACCTAACTTAATAGCAGCCCAGGGAGCTATTTGCCCTGTTGGGGAAATTTACAATTTAGGGCTGGGCGCTTCGGCTGCTGAAGCACCCAACCCTAGTAGCTATCATTGACTAAGTTTTCCAGTGGGATAAATAGTGGCTTCCACAGTTTAGAAAACTCTTGACATCCTCCCTGAAAGCCACATCTACTTTGACTGTTTGTAAAAGAGTACTAGGATTACAGACATCTGAAACAAAGCCTAAGGCATTAGATATTGTGTTTTAAACAATGCAGAAAATGGCATTAACCTAATGAGAAAAGTGATGACATGAGAGGAGAATAAACAGAGCAAACAGATAATACAAAGATATACAGTCCACAGATTCGTTTGCTTTACAAACTGCTTTCCTGAACCGTTCAAACACAGCCCTATTCCTTAATATAGAAAAGGATGTTCAGGTTTGGGCCTTGGCTTTACTCCCTCCCCACCCAGTAAGCTGGAGAACAAGAACCTGCAGCCAGGCGGAGCAACAGGAAGGAAGACTGGTAGCCTGGGGAGCAAGTAATTGGCTGGCACATTTTATCAATTCTGGAGTGAGGTTCCTTGGACCTTCAGAATTAAGGCAAGCTTCTCTGAAAGAAGGCCTTTCCAAAGCACCCAAGGAGACATTCCCTAATTTCATCTTTGTAAGCTTTCATGAACTGTATAAAATTCATCCTGCTTGTTCATACTCAAATGCATTGTACAGAACATATAATTCCAGTCTTATTCCACCTACAATAACTTCCAATTTACTTCCAGGCTTAATTTAGGGTGCTGGTATTGATCTTTAAAGCTTGTGACCAACACACCTAAAGGACTGCCTTCCCCCACACAAGCCTGCCCCTTCATTCCAGTCATCCTTTGAAGCACTAGTTTGGTTGCACCCATCATCTGAGGCTAGATGAGCAATGATCCAAGAAAGGGCTTCCTCAGCCATGGCACCAAAACACACTGATTAAGGATTTTGGGTCTCCCTTAATCAGTGTGTTCTGCCAGAGAGTAAAGGCCTCTTTTGTTTGGCATATCTCCAACAACCTCTCCTGGCCCTCCTTTCTAATTCTGATTTTTTAAAAATTGAATCATTTCACAATTTTAAAAGATAGTTTTTAACTGTTCAGATGTTTTGTTTCTATGTGCAAAGCTTTGGAACCCTGATCAGGTGGAAAGGCAGCACAAAAATGCCTTAAATAAATCCTTTTACTGATTTTTCCCCTCGCCCTTCATACAGCTTTAGTTTAATTTTAAATGATAAACTACTAATGTATTTTTTTAACTACTGAAGATACTAACAGGTTAAACTCTTCTAATCACTGTGATTGCTTTTATTGTTCCCGTTAGCTACCTTGAGTGTCTGCTGGAAAAGGAGGCAAACAAAATTTTGGTACTATCCCACACAAGGTATCCACAACTGCATGGCACCATCTGCAGCTTGTCCTCTTCCTCCAATCACTTCCTCCAAAGTCTAGATTAGAAGGATAATAAAGAAGAGATATTTTCCCTTCTGTGGCAGCTAGCCCAATGTAGCAATAGCAGACATGTTCAAATCCTGCTTCCCAGCAGATGGCACCATTCTCTTTTCCCTGTCCTAATACCTGTACAGAAGATGTATTTTCTATGCAATTCACAACCGAGATAGAAATCACTATTTTGCTAAACATTTAGACACAACAAGGAGTCAAAAGCGATCACTGGAAAGGATAAATGTGAAGTTAATACTACTGAAAGCCAGTGAGAGGAGAGGTCAGAATGCCAGACTACTAGGGTCTAGGAGATCCAGGCCAAAATCCCCTCTCCTCCATGGAAGTTTGACTAGCCCAAGATCACCCCTCAAGCTAACTCCACCTAGCTTACCTCACATGGTTGTTTTGAAAATAAAATGGAGGAGAGAATGAGGTGAGGTGCTTTGGTCCCTACTGAGGAGAAATACAGGGTATGAATGAATAAATACAAAGAATTGTTAAGTGCTGTTACAAAGGAAGCAATGCCAGGAGTCTCTGCATTAAATGTGGTGATGACGTTGCTGCACATATCAGCATGCCACCAATATTACTTGCATACAACAAGGGGAACTGGCTCTGTGAAGCTGTCCACATGTTGCCAAGGACACTGGCTAACATAAGGCAGAAACACAATCCTATCCATTTCCCACCCTTTAGGAATAAAGTAAGATTCAGGCCATAAAAAGCTATTACTGCCTGCACCAATGCCCATTAATGTTCAAACCCAGCCCTTTCACAATCTAAAACAAACAAAATCCGCAGCTGATTCCCCAAACCACTTTTCCTTTGCATGACAGTTTTCCAGCGGTTGTGTTCTAATGTTAAAAGTGCATGATGGTCACCACATGCATACCACATCAAGGTATGATTCAAATGAGTAGCCGTGTTGGTCTGAAGTAGAACAATAAAATCAGAGGTATGTGATTGTGCGACAACCCTTTTTGCGAAATGAATTAGCTGCTCTGTTTTCTAGAAATTCTGGTCAAACGTAAAGATTCCAGGAGTTAAGGTAGATGGTGACCAGAGGCAGGGCTCTTTTGTCAGTAGTGGGGAATATGTGGAATGCCTTCTCCTTGAGGTTAACCTGAAGCCTACACAACTATCTTTTAGACACCATAGGATCATAGAGTTAGAAGGGATCTCCAGGGTCATCAAGTCCAGCCCCCTGCACAATGCAGGAAACGTACACCTACCTGCCCACCTACAGCAACCCCAATTCCATGCCCCCCCTCAAAATAGTAATATATCTGGCAAGTCTGGCCAAAATATTTTTAATCAGACTATTAATTAAGGAATTGATACTTGAGAATGGTTTTATGAGGCTCACTTCATGCTGCTAAATCTTAAAATGTAGTTGGGTTTTTAATATATTGCTAATTTAAACTATTTTATTATATTTTATTTTGTAATCAGACTTAAGCAAGTTCTTTGGAAAGGTGGCATATCAATTTTCTGTCACAAATAAAAAGTTCAGCTAAACTTTCCACCAAAAAACAACTGCCAAAATATAACCCTGAGGCACCAAGTATCACCGCCATCACAATAATTTAAATTTAATCTACTTCCTCAAAGTACATTTGAAGGCCAACCTGAATCTGTTTCCTCATTCAAACTGAATTCAAGGAAATTACTTCCAGGAAATATGATCAGACTGCAATCTTTAAATTGCATCAAGATAGAGTGTCAATTAAGCAGATGATTCTTGATACACATTAGCTATGCTCTTGAGCAGTCTAGTGTGGAAAATAGGTATGTAAAACAGAAATCTGGTAACCCAACAACATCTAATTCCCGTTATAACATACAATAGATGCATTCGGAGATCCTAGATTTGAGAAAATAGTGTGAGAATTTCTCATTATAAGTCCTCAAATAAAAATGTGCAAAATATTTTCAATGACCATGAAGAACAAAAAAGTTTACAATAATATTCTTCTAAAGACCTCTCAATGCCAAAGTATTACAAATGCTTTAAAAATCAAAGTATATCAAAAGGCAACAAATTCTCAAAACCAGGTTAATATATATAAGCAGAGCTATGAACCCAAATATTTGCCTGTTTGTTCCAAAGCAATATGAAATTCAGCTTCACAACCCCCATTCACCCCAATCATTTTTCATTTAGCCACAGCTCTCCTATACATCTACCTGTTTTTCATTCCGTCAGCAGTCTTTCCTGTTTCTTTGTATGAGGTGTTTCCCAGGTTGTCTTTCATTCCCCATCCTCTGTCTACCTTCTCTCTTTTCCTAACACTCAAATTGTCTAACACTTTATTTCTGTTAGTCTACCATTCCATTCCCACCTAAGAACACATAGCTGCCTCTGAATCTAAGCTCCATGGAAGAAATTACCCAACCCAAATGACCTTTTATTTCCCTCATTCTATATTTACCCACTCCTCTCAAGAAGTTAGAGTATTTGTAAACATTCCATGGCCTCATGGCAGTAGATCAGCCAAGGGATAGAAGGCATGCAATGTGGTGAAAGTTATCAATCCTTACATTAGTAAAATAAGAATGTTACGTGAAGCTGCAACTGGCACCTAAACTGAGGAGTCCACAAACTGATTTCAAGGAACTGCTAAAATAACAAATAAATGAAATTAACAACAAAGTAATAGTTTCTATAGCTAGAATTATCATGCAAAAAAACCCAAACAAACTACAAAACTTATCTTTTTGAAATGTGCAATATGAAAATGTGTATAGAAGACGATGCACAGGTTTAGATAATGAGAATTCCTGTGTACACTGCAGACATACAACATTTTTAATCGCATATTTCTTGTCTGAATGTGAATTTTGGTAACAATATGCTACAATGTGTTTAATGAGATTAGGTTACAAAAGAGTTTACTGTTTTCAATGTCTCTCTCTCAATTATTTGGTATATATTTTCAATGTTCTAATACAGGAAACGAAAACATTTATATTTTTGAACCCCAAAACCATGCAAAATTGTACAATTTTAAAAACAGTTATGCATAATCAATGTTATGTTATAAAGTCAATAAAATAAGTTTATAATTTATAGGTAAATATTCTATATATTTCGATTTCTTCAAACATGTCTGTTCTCACTCCTTAAAAAAAAAAAAAAAAACCTCCCCATTTTTGTCCATGGCTTCAAAATTTCCAGAAATTATACATTTTTATATGGCCTGCAGCATCTAAGCCTGATTGCTTCAGGGATCCTTAAATGCACAAATGATCCTCTGCAGCAGGGATAGTCAACCTGTGGTCCTCCAGATGGCAGGGGCTCATGGGAATTGTAGTTGATGGACATCTGGAGGACCACAGGTTGACTACCCCTGCTCTACAGTTTAAAGACCAAGAAAAGGCAATAAGCTTCGGGGATTATGATGCTTGTTCCCCCAGTATAATGCCATCCCTTCCAGAACAATTCTTTGATTGTACAGGAGAAAAATAGTGTGAAGACTCAGGGGAACAAAGTCTTTTGGCCCTATTTCTACCCTTGTTTATATAAATATATAAAAGTACAGGTTTGCAACATTATGTAAACGAAGAGTGAAAATACTCTCTAATTGGGTGGCTTTCCTAAAAAGTGGATGTGCTCCACTAGTTCTGGCACTGACAGCAGTTTTGGATTTTTAAAAAAGTAAAAGATCTACAGCAGCACAATCCTATTGTTTAAATACATGCAGCCACGTTGCAAAACTTTGCCCAAATAGGTGTGTGTTGAACGTTCCCCTCAGCACCACCAATCAATATGCAAAAAGGATGAAAAGGGATAACTCATATATCACAGAGCTCCCCTTTTTTAAAGCCTTCTCATCAAAGCAATGCAAGGTGAGGAAAAACCTGCACCTTCCCAAAGAGCCTGTGCATCCATGCAATTCTGCAATGTCCTACGCGTCAAGAAACGCAGTTCTTTCACACTTGAAATGGGTACCTAAAGCAATATAGACAAGAAACATCAGGGGAAAATCATTTTAAATGAAGATGTGAACAGTTACTCGTGTAAGCTCATATACCTGGCCACAAATTTTGTTAGTCTTCAAGGTGCTGTCTGACTCGTGCTCTTTTCTAGTGCTACAAACACGACTACCTATCCTGATTTGTAGATGTGATTCCCATGGCAACATGTGGGTATGGGTAGCGATCGCAAATGTCCATGGCTAACTGCCTGTGCGTGGAAACGCAGTTCTCTACACTGCTCTGGGAGATGGGTTAAGGCGACTTCCAAGGGTCAATAGCTGAGCAGAGTCTAGTAAAGCTTGGCTGGCCAATAACATACCCAGTAAATAAATAGAAAGGATACTGGAAACGTTATCTGCACATGAAGCGACCGACCCTACCCGGAGGACAGGTCGTTTATTGAAAAGCTATAATAAAGCTCATGCAGTTGTCTCCCCCCTCCTCCAGCCCCGCCCTCGCTTCCGTATTTACAATCCTTCCTCTTCCCTCCAATTCCGTCCTTGCATTGTCAGCGCCACCGCGACCTGCCAATCACCCCAGCCTCAGCCCGATAGGCCCGATGGCTCCTAACCCCGCCCAAGGGAGACCGCAGCATTCTGATTTCGAACCCGCTTGACAGTTGATTGGTCGGCGGAGCCCGTCACTCCCTCCTCCCCCACCCCGCGCACAGGGGCTCCTGAGGGAGCTCCGCGCTTCCGCTATGGGGGAAGGGGGGCGGCCAAACAGTCTCGCTAAGGACGGCGAGGTCCGTTCGCGGACGGAGCGGCCCCCGGGGCCCGTGGCGCCCCCCCCCGCACGCAGCCCCCCCCCGCGGCCCCCCAGCATGGAACAAAGTTTAGAGGACAAGAGGCGCCGCCAAGGGAGGGGGGGGGGGGAGGGAGGGCGGCGGAGGAGGAGGAGGACCTTGAGGCCATTGTAGCCCACCCGAGGGAGGGGGCTCCGCGGACGAGGAAGAGAAGCCCTTTGCCACCGCGATCGGGCAGCCGGGGCTGGCGTGGCGCAGGGGCAGGCATAACAATCACCACGCTCTTCCTGGTTCGCGCTCCAAAAGGAGGCGCAGCGGAGGCAACGCGCACACGCACCCAAGGACGCACGCTTCTGTGCCCGCCAGCAGCAAGCGGACGCCGAGCGCCCGGGGCCCTGCAGCCCAGTCAGGTTGCCATAACGCGCGCTACACGCGCCGCACTGACCACTTCCTGGATTCGCCCGCTGCCCATGACTCCAGCCCAGCGCCAGTGCCGCCCCCGGGAAGAGCCACAGAGCAGCGTGCGCAGCTCCCGGCCCCCTCGCTCCCCCCCTCCCGCGCCCCCAGACGCCCGCCCGCCCCCGCCCCGGTCTAGACGGCCAGCCATTCTCCGTCGCCGCTTACCGGCACGGATGAGCAGATCGAGCTGATTCGTGGGCCCCTCATGCAGGGAAGTCGCCATGTTTATGCCGCTGGAGCGAGCAACAGCAGCGGCGGCGGCGGCGGCTTCGCATTGACCCGCAGGGGCTCCTCCAGCTCGGCCGCGCGCACGCGGGAGCTTGCCGCTCGGCGTGCGCGCACGCACAGCGCGCGCTACAAACGCACGGCCAAGAGCGCCTCCCGCTCGCCGGAGCTCTCTCGCGCCGCGATTCGTTCCCGCGCAAGACCTCTCCGCCTGCAGCGGCAAGGAAGGAGTAACGGCAAAGGAGCGCTTCCTCCTCGCTCGCTCCCTCCCCCGCGCGCGATCCTTCCGCCGCTGGCCTCGGAGACAGGAAGTGCCGAGCGAGCGCTCCTCCTCCAGTCTAGAGCCGCGCGTCTGGAACCACAAACGGCATCTTGCGGAGGCTTCCCCGGGTTTCTGCCAGTCGCTCTTGGACGAGGCCGGCGCAGGGCCCGCTCGGCTCGCTTCCCTCCTCGTCCTCCAGGAAGGCAGGCGGCAGGAGCTGGCCAGACCCCTCGTTGCCGGCGACGAAGCGCTCCTGTGTTCCTGCGGAGTGCTGACCTCTTCGCCAGGTGGATGCCTCGCTCCTTCGTCGGCGTCTTTCGCCCTTCCTTGTCCTGGAAAAAGCCGTCTTGCCCCCTGCAGTGTAGTCCAGTGTCTTGGCTGTCGCGTTGAGGATTTCTGGGATCCGAGGGCGGACCTGGGACTGACAGCTCTCCTTTAAGCCCTGTTATCTAAACAGCAGCAGTCAGCAACTCGGTCATTTGATGGGGAAGACACACAGATGTGACAAGCATGGCAAGTGGCACTGCCTCCTTCGACCCTACCAAGCCAAGGACTGGTTTACACATCCAAGAGACAGAGATGGTAAAGTGGCACGCACCACATGAGAGTACAGGTGGAGGCTCGCCTTTTGGAACGTTGTGCTTTGTTAAAGCCTACTGCAGATATCAAGCAAAGTGAGGCACGACAAAGCTTATCCATGGTGAGGTGAGGAACATTCAAAAGAGGAATCCACTGGCTGCAGTGGGGCAGTCCACTCTACGCCTTCAGTATTCTACATCATTGTTCTGCATGTGTAAACCAGACACCTAACCTCAAATGGCAGGCCATGCCTATTGATGGTGTTATCAGAATCAGAGTACTTTTATTGGCATATATAAGACAACATAGTGAAAGAATTATACCAGCCTTTCTCAACTTTTTATCATTCAGAATCCCGAAACATTCTTCAGGCTTCAAGAAACCCCAGATAGTGGTGTAATTGTGCAGAATATGGTTGGGAAGCATAGCTGTGTGCATACACCCCCAGCACCCCTCCCCTTCCCACACCTTCCATACCCTTCACTGGCCATTTTGGAAAGGGGAGCATAGGTTCACATGACCATGTATGATCATAATTGTTTAACAGATTTAATTGTTTAACAGATTTAAAAACTGTTAGATATTAATTAATTCCCAGTCATTCAAGAAACCCTTCTAGGGCTATAAAGAAACCCCAGGGTTTCACAAAACCCAGGTTGGGAAAGCAGAACAACTGGGGAGAGAGGGCTGCCATGGCGCAGGACTGAAACTGGGGGGGGGGGCTTTCTTTTCAGCTCCTGCCTCCCTGACAAGCTGGTGGCAAAACCCACTCTGTGGATGTTCTCTGCTCCCGAAGGAGAATTAGACATTTAAATAGTTACAGAGTTCATGAAATCATGACTATGATTGAGAATAGCCAACAATATATTGGCTACTATCACAGTAAACATAGGGTCTTTGTTGCTTAATATTACATTAATCAAATGCTTCTCATCCACACAGAACAATTAATTTTTTTTCTAGTAGCCTACTAAAGGACGAAGCAGTTGAACAAACCTAGAACATTCAATAAGTATATAAAAAACTTAGTCAGGAACATCACACCCACAAAAACAGTCTCTTAGAAGCAGGAATTTGGAGAAATCTGCCCTGAGTTGCATTTGCAGGGAAGGTGTTTAAACAGGCTTACAGATATGCTCTTCTTAAGCGGTATATGTCTAAAGTTTAGAGGTATATTGGGATTGTTTTATATGATATGGAGATATCGCAAAAATGAGGTGAGCTGAAAGGGATCCCGATAATTGGCCGTATGTCTTCCAGACTCTGCATCATTACTGTTGCAATTACCACTTCCTCTTGGACAACCAGCAATGGAATATCCAGGCCAATGGTCTGCAGTTTGTGAATTGCTTTATTAAACCAGTTGGGTGAATATTAATGGTGTTATTTTATCTAGAACACTAGTCAGAAGAAAGCTGAGGTGGTAAACATGTTTGTATTGAACATTAATGTTATACTAGATAGTTCCACAGGAGTTCCCTTAACCACAAGATACATGCTTTATTCTATCAAGCCAAGATCCATCTGACCCAGCATTATATTATATGCCTTGGTAAACTTGCAAGCAGGGCACAAAGGTAATTGCTATTATCACAAATAAGCATTAATGTCACTATCCTCCAGGAAGTTGTATAAATTAAACAAAACTAATTCAGCAACAAGTAGTGCCAGTCAGCAGGTCATAGCTGCAACCATAAGCACGCTTACCTGAAAACAAATCCCACTGAATTTAGGCAAACACTATACAGCAGTTTTCAGCACTGCTGCCTAGTCCCATTCATCTACATATTTATTTAGGTAAAGGTATCCCCTGTGCAAGCACCAGGTCATGTCTGACCCTTCGGGTGACGCCCTCTAGCGTTTTCATGGCAGACTCAATACGGAGTGGTTTGCCAGTGCCTTCCCCTGTCATTACCGTTTACCCCCCAGCAAGCTGGGTACTCATTTTACCAACCTCGGAAGGATGGAAGGCTGAGTCGACCTTGAGCCGGCTGCTGGGATCAAACTCCCAGCCTCATGGGCAGAGCTTTCACACTGCATGTCAGCTGCCTTACCACTCTGTGCCACAAGAGGCTCTAAGGCTGCCAATAAAGTCCAGCAAATCCAAAGAAAAATCCCAATTTTTTAGAAAAAATATATTTTTTAAAATTAAAACTGAATTATGTAAGCCACTTTTGGTCCCTATTGGGAAGAAAAGCTGGGGAGAAAGTAAATAAACCATGATTTCTAAATACATGCAGGCAATTATGGCAGCAAGGAGATTAGCAGAATTCAAGGGGTACTATTTCTGCAGCTGCATTGGTGAAGAGCTTAAAAAGTGCAGAAAAGGGCATCACTGAATTGATCTATTGCCCAACTTCTGCAGTCTACCTTGCATTTTCAAGGGATGCTTGGGAAGAGAGGAGCAACTAGGCCACAAACTATTTTGAGCTGCGTTATCTGCATACAGAGCCACCACAAAAAGGCTGTAGGGCAGAAGTAGTTGCTGGGGATAGGAAGGGGGGCAGTGAAGTTTGTGGAGGGGAGAGAACAAGAAGGAAGGGGAATCTGGAAGCAGCCATAAGAAAAAGGAAGTACGGATGAAGGATGGAACAAAACAGTCAGAGCCAGTAGGGAAGCAGAACCAATGGTAGTGAATGCTGGTAAAGAGAAGGGAAAGTAGGAACTGCAGCAACAATGGCAAAAAGTGGGGCGGGGAGGTGGAGAAAGATGGGGCAGAAAGACTCAGGAGAAACAGAATGTCTTCTTCCCTCCCAGAAGTCTTCACAGTCCTCACTTGTTATAGTTAACATACATGCTAGAATGCACTTAAATACTATTTATACACAAAGTTACATACAATTAATGCAGGTCTTACATAAGCACACACAAAATTCAAGTAGAATCTGAAAACTTGCACCATATTTACCATATGGAAGTTCAAACAGCACTGTTCAGTTATGAGTAGTAAAACCTTAAACATACTAATTCTACTAAGCATGCAGAGAAAATGAAATTGATATTTTAAAAAGCAAGCAAGATCTACATGGGAAATCTGCTTCTCCTTCATTAAATATAAGAATTACTATGGCAGTATCAAGGTTTCTTCTTCCAAATCAAGTATTGCAGATTTATGCAAAAGGTTTCATGCATCATTTGGGTCCAGCAGAAAATATGACAGAATAGATGGGACAGTTTTTGACAATTCCCCTGTCATTGTTCCTGTTGCCCTGCCAACAGAGGAATCACTTCAAGGAACATCTGGGGATGCAGCCTAAATTGGCAGGGGGCAGAGAGAAAGAATTCACACTCCATTGATGGGAATTCCTTCTGTCAGGAAAAGCTTTCTACTGGATCTGTTCCAAAACAGAGCATCCTACAGTTCCCCCAAAGTCAAAAAGCAACTTACAATTATATGTGTTTCTTCAGTGACAGCTGATTTAGTATTTAAAGCAACTTTCATATATAGAAATTATACATCGCAGAGCCACCACAAGGAGGCTATAGGGCAGAAGTAGTAGGGTTAGGAAAGAAGGGGCAGAAACTGCCTTTCCACTTATGCCCCACAGAGAGCACTACGCTCCACCAACAACAACAAACTGTGTGATCTCTGATCCCAGGGAAGCTTGCCTGACCTCAACCAGAGCCAGGGCTTTCTCTGTCCTGGTCCCCACTTCATGGAATGAGCTCCCAGACAACATCAGAGCCCTGCCAGAGTGAAAACAATTCTGCAGGGCCTGCAAACTGGAGCTCTTCCACCAGGTTTTCGATCGAGGCAAGTGAGCCTACCACCAACCAGAGCTCAGAGGTCCCTCCCAACCACCAAACTGCACTAATAAAAAAAGAATCTGAATCAGCAGTGCAGTAAAACCAAGTCCCATTGTTGAACACCAAACTGGAGTGATAACACCAAGTTGTTCAACATTAAATTATGTTACGAAAATTTATACAAATTCTCACTTTTAAAAATGTTATACATTTCAAACCAAGATGTTGTATTGTACTATACTATGAAGGTTCAAATGTAAATGGGATGGATGGATAATTTGTAAAACTACTTCAGTTACCTAAAGCAGTCTTTTTTTTCACTGCAGCTATCTTGATTTTGCACAAAATACAGATAATTTCTCAGTACTTTTGTTTAGTACTGGGACCAAATACAGCACTCCAGTTGGAGGGGGATGATTTTCACCAGCTCCTCCTAGGACTTCCACACCACTCAAGTCTGTTTGTGGAGGTTCCCTGAATTCTGGAGGCAAGATGGGGAAAGTAGGAAAGCTCCATTTTGCTGGTGGAGTACAACTTGCAGTAATTTTGGATATAGCCCATTTCAAACCAAAATTCTGTTAATGCCATATGCCAACTTCAACTGCCAAGAAATGGGGATGCACAAGAGTGTATTTAGAAATTCAATATTCCCCTGCAAAAAATGGTTACATTGTTGTTGTTGTTGTTGTTGTTAGGTGCGAAGTTGTGTCCAACCCATCGCAACCCCATGGACAATGATCCTCCAGGCCTTCCTGTCTATAATAATGGTTATATTATTATTATTATTATTATTATTATTTAGATTTATTTCCCGCCACTCCCAAGAATGGTTTGTGGCGGGTTACAAATTGTTCCCATTAAAACCCTATTACAACAATAAAGTACAATGAATCAAAACAAATAAAAAATATGGCAGTATTATTCAATTCTCTGATCCCTCCAGACACATATCTAAACAAGGGAATAGGGAGAGGTGGCCATCAATGACACATGGCCGAACGTTGCTTAGCACCAGGGGGCCCCAATCAGATCTTCCACCCACCCTGGCCTCAACCATAGACCTGGCGGAAGAGCTCCGTTTTGCAGTCCCTGTGAAATGCTGAGAGCTCCTGCAGGGCCTGCAGCTCAACTGGGAGCTCATTTCACCAGGTAGGGGCCAGGACCAGAAAGGCCCGGGCCTTGGTTGAGGCCAGGCGTGCTTCCCTGGAGCCGGGAACAACCAGCACTATGCGGGGGGCATAGGGCAACAGGCAGTCCCTCAGGTATGTGGGTCCCAGACCTCAAAGGGCCTTGAAGAACAAAACCAAAGCCTTTTACCAGATCTGGGTAGCAACTGGCAATCAATGCAGCTGCCTCAGCACAGGCTGGTTGTGGGCCCTCCAAGATATTCTTGTGAGTACCCTAGCAGCTCCATTTTGTACCAGCTGCAATTTCCGAATCAGGGACAATGGCAGGCCTGCGTAGAGTGAGTTACAGAAATCTATTCTGGAGGTGACCATAAAGCACATATTTCACAGCAAAATAACAAACCTGATGTCTAAAAATTAATGTTACAGATTCTTCAAGCAGCATTTTGACACTTCTGTTAAACTAAATAGTTCCACAAGAGTTCCCTTAATCACAAAATGCATGCCCTGTTACATCAAGCCAAGGTCCACCTGATTCAGCAGTACATCAAGAGGACTTAACTACTACAACAGTTAATTTACAAAAGAGGCAAAAATGTTTTATAACCTAACATATGAAAATTCAGAGAAAAACATTTCAAATTTATGCTTATGAAATTGACAGTGTAGTAAGTGATTACAAGTATTTGTAGTGATCTGACATAATCTGAAAAAGAAAGAAAACTTGTTTCAGAACATAAACCAGTATTTTTCATTAAAGGGGCTAAAGGGTTTTCTGTATTTTTATAACCCACCCTTATTTATAACTGCATTGTTCAATTTTTCTATGTGTAATCAAAAAAGTTATACATACCAACATTGTTCTCTGCCTCAGGTTTTCTTCTACTGTGTGGTAATCATGAAGGAGCTTCTGTTAAGTTCTGTGTTTTTCATTTAACATCTTCTACCTCTCTGTGGCAATAATATTTTTATAATTAAAAGGCTTTGCTTGTGCCACAGGGAGGATTTCTGATGTGAAGTCAAGAACCAGAAAATGTTGAATGTTTAAAAAGTACCAGCTTATCTAAAAAGAAAACACTTCTCACATGATCTTATTGTTATGGAAAAAATAAATTCTCACCCATTCTAAAAAACTTAAAAGCACACACAGAGTCACATTTCATTTGAAGTCAAGTGATAACTCCTCTATTAACCTATTTTCTTAAGCAAGAGAGTCTTTATTTTGTTTTAGGAAAGAAGTCATGGCCTCAAAACTCCCCTTTCTTTTATTTTTCTTTACATCAACTTGTACAGAAAGTTCAAAGTGCATTTAAAATATATCTGCCTATGTATGTAAAAGGCTTGGTGGCCGTGTTTGGGCAAAAAATCAGGACAAATTCTTAAAGTACATAAATACATAGCTGTTCCATGATATACTTTTCTGCGAATGAAGACAGACAGGGTGTTCTTGGTTATAGCAGAACAGATACTGAATAGTATTTTCACTGTATTAACTGCTAATGCAGAACATCCTTAGCATCTAATTTAGACACATATGTAGAAATATTCTATTAATTTTTGTGGAAGGTGGGAGGAGGGGTTGGTATGTATATTTATGGCCCAGCTAAGATGATAGAATGACAGGTAGACAGTAAAGATTTAAAATGATTGGCAAAAATACCTAATTGAAAATTATAACCAACTGATTGATATGGCTTTAACTGAAAGTCTCAATGAAAATATTTCTAAAGATCCTGCAAGATTGGCTATCAGGCACCTTACAAAACTGCTTAATATTAAAGGAATTACCATAGCTAATATTTTAATCAGTTTTTAGAATCAGAGCTATTCCCTATTATAACCACACACCAGAATAGTCTGAAAAATTAACAATTTTAAAAACCATCAGCACTGCAAAAATCCAAGTGTAAAGAAAACACCAGTTTTAACAAGCACTTTTGGCTGGTTAGCTGTGTTTTTTTTGTCAGGAAAAAAATGACAGCAATCTTACACCCCAGGAGGCAAACCATTTGTTAGCTTTGAATATTAATTAAAAGGAGAATAAAGTTCCTTAACCAAATTTTACACAGGAAGATCAGAGGTAGAATATTTGTGCGGTACACACAATGGCTGGATTTTAAAGTTCCCTAGGAGTGATTTTTTTCCTTATTACCCATTCTTGTTTCAGAAGAAAGAGGACATATTTTAATATGAAATCCAAACTTTGGGAAAGACTAACAAAATAAAATTTTTAACTTACCTGTTTTTACATTTTCAGTCTCAATTTCTTGTTCTTCTGCAACATCTTGTAGAAGGTAAGTTTCATCATCATATACAAAGATCTGGGCAGCATATCCTTGTTCTACTCTCGCACTTGGCACCGGCTCTACAATCACTGCTGGATATTCAGAGACTGGGTCATTCTCCTATAAGGGTGAGAAAGTGTGTCAGTAGTTCATCACCATAATTGAATCCACGAAAACATCTGAAGAACATTATCAACCCTGCAGCTATACCAGAAATGCATCAGAGCAGTCCTGATATGCAGAATCCATTGCATGTGATTAATAAGTAATGTGTTGTTGTCATGAAGCTACCAAATGCCAAAATACTCCCTACAGAAATATTGCAAATTGGAATAATTATGGCAAAAATGCAGCCAAATGAATGCAGCCAAAATGAACCACTTCTAAATTATAATTTAATGGGGTTTCAATTGGATAGCTAAGCATAATCCTCACATACAGGATTTTGATCACTGCCAAGGTCCACATTACTTGGGCTCTAATATTGAATAGATATTTGCCATTATCTTGGAACATGAAAGCTGTACTTTTTTGTTTTCAATATCAGACATGAGATGGGATCCCATGAAGGATTTCTGCTGGCAGATCCATGGGTAGGTGGATGTTCTGCCAGTTCCCCCCATGCTGCGTCTAGGGGGTCCCTTATGTCCTAGAAGCAAAATGGGGGGGGGAGGGTTAGACTGCAACAAGAAGCAGGAAATCACATCTACTGTTAGAGATTGCTTGTATCAGTAGAACTTTCTGCTGGAACCAACCCATAGTTTAAATTGCATAGGCCAAGCCTGTTCTATTCATTTTAAGGTTAAGAACATGAAGATTACTAATCATACTGTATGTGTTTATCTCATCAAATCTGTATTGTATCAAATACCATATTTCCTCCTACTATAAACTGATAAGTCTTCACGAAACAATCTCCTTTACAACCTGCACCTCTACTAACCATTAATCAACATTTATGAATACTGCATGAGAACGGGCTATTTAACATTTCCTGACCTCGCCTTGAATTTGTACTCCATTGCTGTCAAATTCCAGGCCCGAACCTCCACTGTCAACTACTGCTGATGTCATGGTGCATTCCTTGGAATGATTAGAAGGATTGTGGCAAAGTAGCCAAATATTCCCAATGATGGTAATGCTGGAAGCTTGAGATATAGGAAGTTTGTCAACCAAGAAGAAATGTTTCAAAATTCAACTTCTCTGCTACTATGATTAGAAATCCTGAAAGAAATGTGAAAAGTAAGTTAAAATAGGAGTTTAAATGTACATCAAAAAAGGGTGTCAGTTAATAAAACAAAAAAGAATCTGATACTTTTAATACTCTGAATAGACTTAATGTTATGGCATCACTTGAGAGTTAGAGATTTATTTCAGATCTGTAGAATCTATTTCTACTGTATACATTACATTTGCTATTATTTTTAGGCCAAATTTTGGATTAGATTTTCATATATACTCAATATTGCTCGTTTCATACAAAAACTAGTGAACTTAATTACTATATTCGTAAGAATGCAAGTGTTTTGATATAGAATAATTAGCTGAATCAATCAAACGTTTTCAATTTAACCTAGTCTAATTCAAAGGCAGGGAGTCCCTGATACAAGGTACACCTTTTTAAAAAAATTAAATACCTCTAAGCACACGTATGCCATTTTTCCTTATCCACACGACGTTGCTCATTCCCAAACTAAAAACTAGAACAGTGTTTCCAATAGACAGTATGTTTGGATTACCGACAGACAACCCCATCTACAATATCATTTTCTCATTGCCTTCCAAAAAGAAACAAGACCAATCTCACACTATCTTAATCAAATCACTATTTCACAGTATTGTGCAAAGTTATAGAATCATAGAGTTGGAAGGGATCTCATGGGTCATTTAGTCCAATCCACTGCACTGTGCAGGACACTCCCAACCCTATCTCTCATCTACTGTAACCTGCCACCCCTTTGAATCTTCAAAGAATTAGTTTCTCCATCAGATGACTATCCAGCTTCTGTTTAAAAATCTCAAAAGATGGAGAACCCACCACCTCCCGGGGAAGCCTGTTACACTGAGAAACCGCTCTGTCAGGAACTTCTTCTGGATGTTTAGGCGGGATGTTTTTTGAATTAATTTCATCCCACTAGTTCAAATGCTTGCAGGGGCTCATGGGAATTGTAGTTCATGGACATCTGGAGGAACAGGTTTGACTACCCCTGTCCTGGAAGACAGAAGGAAAAGGAAAAAGTTTTACCCAATTCTAGAACAGCATTTGTGTGGTCAGTAGCTTGCCAGTCTCATCCCATACATATCAGCAACTCATTGCTTTAAATCAGGGATTTCCAACCAGGGGTCCATGGACCCCCCCTGGAGTTCGCAGGAGCTCCAGAGGGGGTCTGTGGTCTTTCTCCTCCTGCCACAAGCTAGGGAACCAGCTGTTTCCATTGCTCCTCCTTCCTGCCATCTGAGCATGAGTGAGTTTCTGCACCTGGGAGGAGGTGGGGCCTGCATGCCTACTCCCACCTTAAACTGTCTCCTGTCTCTCCCCCCCCCCCCAGTACTCCTCAAGGCTCCCTGTCAACATGGGTGGTGATGACACTTCTGGTGACATCACTTCCAGGCATGCTGCAGGGAGTTATGGCTAGTTGACATCATTTCCAGGGCTCCTCAAAGCCTGAAAAAAATTATTTCAAGGGCTCCTCCAAGGTCAAAGGTTTGAGAAAGGCTGCTTTAAATTAACATTTTTCACTTGTGACCTGTTTGGCTGCTAGGTATTTAGGAATATTAGCCAGAGTGGTGTAGCAGAGTATCAGAATAGGATGCAGGAGACCCAGGGTTGAATCTCCTCTGCCATGGAAGCTCACTGGGTGACCCTAAACAAATAAAATACTCAACCTAAAATACTCAACCTAATCTACCTCACAGGGTCCTTGCAAGGATAAAACAGAGTGCAGAATTAGGTAAGCAGCTTTGGATACTTAAATCCAGAGAATAAAGCCATTAGCAGAAATAAACTATCTTTCTACTAATCTGAGAAAAGCCCCAAATTTGCAAAAAAATCTTAAATCTCTCCCTCCCATTACCACCAATAATACCAATAATACAAGCAGCGTCAGTACCTATAACTACAAAAATATTTTCAGAGGCTAGCTGTACTGGTCTACTGCAGAAGAACTAAATTCAAGTCCAGTAGCACTTTAGAGACCAACAAGATTTTGGGTGAATGAGATTTCAAGAGTTGGTATTTCTGTTGACAGACAGCCATCTGAATACATTCCCAGATTCTCTGGCCACATATTTGGAGGACATGATGGATTGGCTCAAGCAGAGTCAGCTGAAGTTGAATCCAGCTAAGATAGAGGTCCTATGGCTGGATCAGCATGACATGGGTGATGCAGTGCAACTTCCAGCTCTGGATAGGGTCAAACTAACATTTTCAACCACAATCAAGAGGTTTCAACCACAATCAAGATGTGATTCTGGATGCCACCTTATCTATGGAGGCCAAGCTCATAAATGTCACCCATACCAAGCATAATCTTGGCCAGGCCCAACAATCTGCACCCTACTTATCAGCATCCTGTCTAGTCATTGTGATCCATGGAACAGTCACCTCCAGGTTACACTAGTGTAACTCAGTGTACGAAAGGCTATCTTTGAGGCTGTTCCAGAAACTCGAAATGGTCCAGAATGCAGCTGCTGGAGGCCATACTGGGACCCAATGGAGAACACAGATTCAACCTGTGCTTTCCCAGCTGCACTGGCTCTAGACTGAAAACTAGATCAAGTTTAAAGTTTTGGTGCTAATCTTTAAAGCCTTAAATGGTCTCGGGCTGTTCTATCTGTAGGACTGCCACTATTTCTCCCAAAGAGCAATAAGATCTAGTAATCAGAATCAGCTCAGGGTCTCTAGCCCAAAAGAGGCGAAATTGGTATCAACCAGGGCCACAGTATTTTCAGCCTCTGGCCCCAGCCTTGTGGAATGCTCTACCTACTGAGATCAGGGCCCTGTGGGACCTCAATCAGTTCCACAAGACCTGCAACACACAGTTGTTCAGCTTTGCTTCTCTAGGCCCATTATTGGCCATTTTGGGGGGGGGGGAGGTCAACATGACTATATATGGTCATATCACCTGATAACACATTTAAAAAATATTAAAAATTAACTCCTACTCTAAGGTGACCAGAACGTCCCACTTTTGGAGGGATATCTGGGGGCACCTGGCAAATTGTACTTATATTGCAAGTAAAAAAATATATATTACAATACTATTTTTGCATTCTATGCATTTTATGAAACTTTTTGTTGCTCCATATAGACCAAATTTTTAATGAAGAACTCCCCCAGTCAATAGTGTCCCGCTTTACCAATGTTAAGAGCCTCTTGTGGGGCAGAGTGGTAAGGCAGCCATCTGAAAGCTTTGCCCATGAAGTTGGGAGTTCAATCCCAGCAGCCGGCTCAAGGTTGACTCAGCCTTCCATCCTTCCGAGGTCGGTAAAATGAGTACCCAGCTTGCTGGGGGGTAAACGGTAATGACTGGGGAATGCACTGGCAAACCACCCCATATTGAGTCTGCCATGAAAACGCTGGAGGGCGTCACCCCAAGGATCAGATATGACTCGGTGCTTGCACAGGGGATACCTTTACCTTTACCAATGTTAAAATCTGGTCACCTTATCCTACTCCATTATTTATCTGATGTATATGCTACCCTTCCCCTAGGTCTATGGATAGTTTACATTTATAATAACAGAGTTAAGACATTTCCACATTAAAAATTAGAATCTAACATTAAAAACATCAAAACAATTAACATTAAAATCTTAGGAGCTCGTCAAAATCATTTTCATTTCTTTTGCCAATGGTATATGGGAATAAAGTACTGTGGAGTTGTCATTAACTGCCATCTAGATTTATTTCCACATATTCCCAAGTTGATTGATTGTTGGGAGGCCAGCTGTTGATGGTATATTATATTTATGTGTTATTTTGATTTACTGTATTTTAATGCTTTATTGAACATTGTTGTTACTTGCCCTGAGCCACCAGGGGTGGGCAGGATAGAAGTGCAAAATTAAATTAAATCATATCTGGAAAAGGGAGTTTTGTTTCTTGAAAGCTCTTACCTTGAAAATCTTGATAATCTCTAAGGTGCTACTGAACTTGAATCTAGTACAACAATACTGCTAGCTGTCAAACATTGGTTTCTGTGAGAAAAAGGAATAGGGGGACAGGGCCATTTCTAGGGCTACTTCTGCCTCCCAGTCCACCCTGCTCCCCTCCCCTCCTGCCCTGGAAGAAGAACTTATCAAGGGTCACCACCAGTGGTCACCACCAGACAACTTGCTACCATACCATTTCTTCAACTTATCAAGGTATGGTTATGACCCGATATCACACAACTTGCTTGGGCCTGGTAATAGCGTCCAAAGAATATGCACAACTTGGTTGGCTCCAAGCAGTGGCCAACACATAACTCATCTGAACCATCACTGCTATATGAGTTTTGGCACTTGACCAGAAATAAACTGATGCCCACAAGCTCTTGTAGCTTCCCCACTTATTTAGTTACAATTCTTGTACAAAACTGATACAGAATGTAATAGGGAGCCATGGCAAAGGAGAACAGAATCCTAAACACTAATAGCCATTGAAGATGTATTTAAAACATACACAAAAACGGTGGTTAAATCTATCTGTTCCTCTATAGAATCAAAATCAGGAGAAAACTGTTCTGCAGACCTGAAGAGATGCTGGCTGCGCAAAGAACAACAGCCAGGCAGTTGAGTCATCAAAATCCCAAATCCCCAGCGTGGTTTTACATTTTTAACAATTGAGTATGAACATGTCTATGTAGCAGTTTCACTTTCCAGACCCTACCATACGACTACACGGTCAACATTTTATAACTGTAATTTATTGATTACCATATACATCCTTCTAGCTACTATCCAGAGCATACTACATGGTCTGACGTATGCAACCAATCTCTAACATATAATCACACTTTGCCAGTATATGAATTTACATCTAGCATTCCCAAAACTACAGTACTGATCAAAGTAAGTAGAGATAGATGGACAAGGCCAGACTCAGCACTCACCGTCTACAGCAGTGGTCCCCAACCTTTTTATCACCGGGGACCGGCCAATGCTTGACAATTTAACTGAGTCCCGGGGGGGGAGAGACTTTTGCTGAGGGACGTCACCGCCGCCCGAGCCCCTGCTCCACTTGCTTTCCCTCTGGTGCCCCTGACTTCCCACCGCCCGCTGAGGGGCGCTGCCAGCAGCAGCTGTGTAGTGCCACGCCAAGGGGGAGCCCCAGCCGTGGTGGTCGCTGGAAAGCACCAAAGGTGAGCTGGCAATAGAGTGGCAGGGCAGCCCCCGAGGCAGCAGCCGGGGAGGAGGACAAGGAGGAGCCACGGCCTGGTACTGACTGATCCATGGACCGGTCCCCAGACCGGGGATTGGGGACCACTGGTCTACAAGACAGACCCAGTGGAAAATCCAGAATGTATCCCCTAAAGCTCACAGCTAAAATCCCTGAAGCACATGATCCAACATCTATACCTCCTCTAGAAAACTGTCTTTCCCACCATTTCCTCACTGGAAGCTTTGCACTGGGCTGCAGGCTGGAGTTTGAGCCAGGGCAAGTTGCCCTACCTTTTCCTGTTCCTGTTCCTGCACAGTATTTGGCCCAGTACACCTCATCTGCCTTGAATTTGTGCTCCCACATGTGAGCCAGAGCAACAAAGTTCCCAGTGCGGAAATGGTCTTCCTCTCCAGGCCTTAAGAAGTAGCCACCTGTCATTACTTACATACCACCACTCCAGCCTGAAGCAACAGCTCAACAGCAAGAATGAACCACCCAACAGGGATGCAAACTGATAGACAAGACTCTGTAACTTTCCCCAGTGTCAACTCTGTCTTCATATCTACTCAAAAGATACTAAACACAGAACCCACCAATAACTGATACCATCTGCCAGTTCATTCACCTTCATACCTTCTTATGTAAAATATACATCACATGCCAGTAATACCCTTCTGCCAGTTATTTTGGTCAACCTAGACACACTGCACACAAAAGAAGAAACACACCCAAATTAAACATTAAAAATGAAACACTCAAGTCATCAACAGAATAAATTCAAAGGCAGTCTCTAGGATGCTGTCAGACTCAAGTGGGGACAGCTTATTAGAGATATTTGCTGCCCTTTCTCACAGGTTTTTGTTTTCATCCTACTTTGCTCAGTTGCTGAGAATGGCCCATACCACTTCTGATGGACAATTTATTCTTTTAGCTAGACTTTTGTTTTTATTTGTACCCTGATGATATATAATGCAAGATATCTATTTCTTGGAATGCTGCACCACTGGCTTCTATTGTGCTCCATTGCCATCCTTCTTCTGCTGCTGGTAGCTTGTGAATGCATATTTTTGCCAAGTAAATCCAAGTGACAAAGTAAGTTCTGATTCACTTTACATGACAATTCATTATCTTTAAGGTGCTACAAGAGTCCCATTTTGGCAGCAGACGACTGACAGCTACAGCTCTAGAGCAGTGGTCCCCAACCTTTTTATCACCAAGGACCGGTCAACGCTTGACAATTTTACTGAGGCCCGGGGTGGTAGTCTTTAGCCGAGGGAAGTCGCCGGCGCCACCTGAGCCCCTGCTCTACTTGTTTTCCCACCGGCACCCCTGACCCCTGGGGGGCGCTGCCAGCAGCAGCTGCTCAGTGCCACTCCAAGGGGGAGCTCCAGCCATAGCGGCCGCTGGAGAGCACCAAAGGTGAGCCGGCGGCAGAGTGGCAGGGCAGCCCCCGAGGCAGCAGCCAGGGAGGAGGACGAGGAGGAGCCGTGGCCCAGTACCGATTGATCCACGGACTGGGGGTTAGGGACTACTGCTCTAGAGTACCTGGAACGTTTATTCTCTTAAATTATTTCTCTCCAGAAAACTGCTTGATGTTACATACAGCAGCTTTAAGACATAAACCAACTAAGGCATCAATTTAAGAACAAAAAACCCAGCAAATTTGAGGATGATTGTTATGGTAATGGAATGGATGAGGGCTGGTAAACTGAAATTCAGTCCAGAAAAGACATACCATTAATTACAAAACTGCTCAAGGAATTGAAAGTTAGGCTGCTCTTGTGGGGGTTACACTCAGGATACACTGAGCCTAAGCCTTTGCAATTTGTTCAGAAACTTGATTTGGTCCAAAATGAAACAGCCAGACTGTTTCTGCAGCCACAAAAAAAATGCCGCAATGGCCTCTCTAAGTTCCACGGAATAAACCTTTGATACAAAAATCAGGTCCATAAGGAGCAAATCCGAATGGTTTGCCATGCAATTTGAGAATCCTCAGAAAATATGACTTCTCTCCCAATGAGGAAGCTCGGGATTTGAGTCTGCTCCCTCCTCCATTCTCACCTCAAGTGATAACAAAGCAACTCTGCCTATTATCTGCCTTTTCTTTCACCTTCCCCTCCAATTATATGCTGACATTACAATGCATATTTGCAATAATAGCACCTGCTTTCTTGGAACACTTCAGAAAGAATGACTATAACTGCCATAACAATAAAGTCCGGGAAAAGGTATTATATAGTATTTATTTATTCATTCAGTTTATATACCTCCCCTTAATGTGACATCTCAGGGGGGTGTACATAGAAACCAGTTAAGTAGAACATAAATCAAACTATTTTTAACAGTAAGAACAGAAAAGATCATAGCATTCATAACAGTCAACATCAAACATAACTTAGGAGCATTGAAGAGTTTGGTAATTTCAGCCAAAAGCCTAGTGGAAGAGCTCCATTTTGCAAGCCATATGGAACTGTTTAAGTTCTGTTAGGGCCTTGATCTTGTTGGGCAGCTTCACCAGGTTTTCAACACACTACCTTATATTTTATATTTTAAGCCATATAACTTGGGTCTATTAATATCAAAGGTCCATGAAAATAAAAATAAGTTTATAAAAATAAGTTTAAAACTTCATTTTAAACCCCATTTAAAACTTCCAAAGGAGGACCCACAACCTCACGAGGAAGCCTGTTCCACTGAAGAACTTTTCTGTCAAGAGCTTATTCCAGATGTTTAGCCAAAAAATCTTTTGAATTAATTGGCCCCTCTGGGCCAACAGAAAACAATTCTGTTACATCCTTTATAAGACAGCCCTTCAAGTAACTGAAGGTGGTTCTCATATCACCTCTTAGTCATCTTCTCTCCAGGCTAAACAGACCAAGCTCGACCTTTCCTCATACAACTTGGTCTCCAAACCCCTCACCATCTTCATTGCCCTCCTCTGCACACACTCAAGTTTGTCTGTTCCTTCTTCCTTCTTCAGTTGTGGTGCCCAAAACCTGAACCCAGTACCCTAGTGAGATCTCACCAAAGCAGACTAAAACAATACCATCACCTCATGTGATTTGGACAATATACTTCTGATACAGCCCAAAAACCCATTTGCCTTTTTAGCCACTGAGTCACACTGCTTATTCATGTTCAGTGTCTGGTCTACCAAGATCCCTAGATCCTTTTTGCACCTACTACTGCCAAGAAGTCTCCCCCATCCTATAATAATGCATTTAATTTTTCCTGTCTAAATGCAGAACTTTATAATTACCAATAATAATGGGCCTCCCCTGCTGCAAATTAATAGCTCTAGCCTACCCCAACAAGAACTATATATCACTGATTGTCTGCAGATATATTTAATTATTTACTTAATTTAATTGTTTTAACAATTTTAACTGTTGTGTATTTTAATAATATTTTAAACTACCTGAGATGACTGTGCTGATGGGCAGTCCAGAAATTTCCTAATAAATAAATCACTATTGAAACACATTTTATTCATTTTAGCCCAGTTTTCCAGCCTGTCAAGATCATCCTGTATCCTAATTCTGTCTTCTGCTGTATTTGCTACCCCTCCCAGTTTAGTATCATCAGCAGATTTTTAAGCACCCGATCTATTCTTTTATCCAAATCATTTAGAAATATTTTGGACAACACAGGGCTCAGGATAGATCCCTGAAGCACTCCCTTTGGTTGTGATCTGTCAGCCCATTTCTGTATAATAGTGTTTACACACTACTTCTAAGTCCAAAAAAATTATAATTTTATTCTTATTACTATAATTAAAACAAGATACTCATTTTCCTCTTCTAGTTTTGATAACTTACAGCATGCTATGTTTACACTGAAATAAATGCCATTGTGTTCCTTTGCTCTTAAATGTGCAATAAACTGCTGTCTCAGGATGCAACAGTAGAGCATTATCAGAATTTTTTGCAATTATTATTTGACTTTCAAATAAACAGAATTGTAGTTGACTTAATCTTGAATAAATTAACACCCTAAATTTTAATTTAAGTTTATATACCCACCATGCTAACTTAAATAAACTACACATTTCATATCCTTAAAATGGTAATGTTTTTGTTTTATGTTGCTACTACCTGCATATTGTTTCTCCCCAGAGTTTCAGTACTTTCTCAAAAAAAGTTTTTTTATTCATTTCAAATTTCTAAATATTTTACCCTTCTATACCAGAGAAAACATACTACACCAGAAGTAAACTAACTAAGGATCTATGGAATGTATCCAGTCACCCGGACTTGTACCTGGGCACTGGCAAGCTACCAAATTAATCACTACAATAACTGTAGAATAAAGACAAGGAAAAAGCCACAAGGGGTCATAAACAACCACAAACAATGCAACCCATCCTTGTTTTACATTCATTTTCTACCATAAATCAGAAGGGTTAGTTTGAGGTTTTTTTACACCATGTTAATTTAATTTTGTATTTCAATGAGCTCATCTTCATTTTGATTAATCGGTTTTATGAAAATACCAAGCATGACAGTTATGTCAGTTTCATACAGAGCAAACAGTCACAACATACGTGCAGGTACCAGACTTAATCTGCCTATACAGTTTTAAAATCAGTCCACATTACTGATTATAGCTTAATACAAACAAAATTAAAGCATTCTTGTACAGAATGAAATATTTACATGTATAAAGTTTTGTTTTGCAGTCTTATAATGCAATTGTCACTGCAAAACTCTAGATCAGGGGTAGTCAAACTGCGGCCCTCCAGATGTCCATGGACTACAATTCCCAAGAGCCCCTGCCAGCAAATGCTGGCAGGGGGCTCCTGGGAATTGTAGTCCATGGACATCTGGAGGGCCGCAGTTTGACTACCCCTGCTCTAGATAAAGATTTTCATTACAAACTCATTTCAAGACAGTCTCAAAATAGTGTGGGCAACAATGGTGAACTAGTATTTCATCCTCAACATCAGACACTACTTTACTGGTTGTACTTTGGGAAGGCAATACCATTTTCTGAGCTATTTCTAAATCCCTGAAAATGAGTTTTCTGGTGACGGAGGTACAAGGGCAACAGAAAGGCAAACAAGTATGATGACACTTCCATGTCTCTGTACAGAGTACTGTCTGTACAAGTCACAATACTTCTATTGTGTGTCTCACCAAAGCACCTATTTCAGTTCTAAACATGAGTTGACACAGAACTTGGCTGAATATTCCAACTTGGCACACCTTTTTCCTGCTTCAAGATCTAGTAAAACCTGCAAAAATAAGCCATATAGATCACCAATGTCACTTTAAACACCCCAAATTAATGCTGGGAAATTTGCATCAGTGCAAATAGTACAGTTTTTTCTTCTTGATTAAATATCAAATAATCACTGAGAGTTCCAACTCCTGTAGCTGTAGCTAGCTCAAATCTACTTTTTCTTCCTTGTAACGTAGAAGTACCATGACTTTTGTGATTTGTAAGGAGATGGACCTAATATTCTGTTCACATTTATATAATGATCCAATTGCTCACTAAAATCATGACAGCTTAAGAGAGTGGTAGAATAGGAGAAGCCAATCTGCCTTCTCTTTCCAAAACTGAATCATCATATGACCATTCCCTTTACTTCTTGCATTCTATGAGAAAAAATGGGCATTTCATTCAAGTCCCATGACCATAAAAGAATAAAAGAAAACACAGCAAGCTACAGCAATCCTTTAATCTTACTAGACTAACACAGAGACACCCCCAACCCCCCAAAGACCATGTCAAGGCTCATTTACAACTCTCCTCCCTGAAAAAAAGCAGTCACGTGAAGAGAGCAGTGATCCACATCCGTTCTCGTAGATGTGGAAAATATTTGTAAGCCACGCCGGGTACAGGATTGTTGTTGTTTTGTCATGGGAGGGGGCTATCTTTTGTAGACACAGAGGAATGCGCTCTGAGGCTTAACCAACACACTCCACCAACCATTTACATATGCAAGCCTCACATCCAGGAAGGGAGGCCATATATACACAAGAAACTGAAAGTAAGAGGAGGGGTAGGGGAGAGAGAGACAGGGAGAGAGAGAGAAGGGAACTGGCTTGGCTTGAAAGTATAGTCCTCTCATTTGACAGGCAACAGACTGGATCCGCCTCACTTCCAGGCAGCGGCAATGGCCTCGATTACCCCACTTATGCTCCCCTCCCTTCCCACTATCGTCAACAAAGCCAAACCAGCCTCGATGGGAGCAAGAAGAGGGAACTGCGCTGACGTTTTTTACATTTCTCCCCCCCCCCCCCGCGCGCCCCGTTCCTCGACAATGACTCGAGTATCCCGCAAACATTCACATGACACGGCCAGACAAAAACCTGACAGACCGGCCTCCGCCGAGTCAGCACACGGTCTGCTATCGCAGCCCATCTCCTCGCCCCTTCTCCTTTCCTCAGCTGTGCACACACACCCGCAACAAAAATTGCACAATCGTTTCAGCAGAAGAGGACGGGGGATCCAGGGACTTTCCGACACCAGTTTGTGACCCAGGATCCTCCCGACCAGACAGGATCCTAGGAAGAAACCGGGATGGGGGCAGAGACTGAGACCACGATCCCCCCCACCCCCCACCATGGACATGCCCTCCAGACCCTCGGGGCCAGGGAGGAGGGAGATCCCTTTAGGGCCAGCCAGTGCGCAGAAGGGGAGAAAAGGAGGGGAGAGATTCAGGGCAGGGGGGGGGCAAACATCTCCCCCCCCCCACCCCCGTGTTGATGAGGCGGCCCCAACGAAGGGAGACCGTTTGGCCTGGTCGCCGCGAACGGATCCACTCCCGGGGGCTGGGGGGGGGGCGAGGCGAGGGCTCTTCCCTCTCAGCCTCGGCGGCCACCACTGCTGAGGCCGGGCTCAGCCCCTGAGCGGCCGGGGCCATTTCTCCGCGGGCCGGAGAAGCTCAGTGTCGCCTCCGACGACGACGCCGCGCAGCCAACGGCGCAAGACGACCCCCAGTTTCCCCCTCCCTTACCTTGCTCAGATGTCAAAGGGAAGCGTCACGTCGCTCCTCTCCTCTCCTCTCCGGCCGAGCGGCGGCGGGAGGAAAAACAGCCGGCGGCGGCGGCAGGAGCAGCGGCCACAACCAGCAGAGGAGGGGGAAAGGGGGCGCTCCTCGTGAACAGCAGCCTCCAACGCTGGGGGAGGAGACAGGAGGGAGGGAAAGAACAAGCTGGGCCGAGCGATAGCGCAGCCTGCCCGCCCCGCTCGCTCGCTCAGGGCAGCCCGCGCGAGCCCGGCCTTCACCCTCCGCTTCTGCACATGCTCAAGCACCTGAAATGCCCTTGCCTAGAAGGCATGTGCGCAAGTCTCGCACATGCCCATTGGGGAAGGGAAGCGGCCGTGGCTCTGCCTTTACTTTCATTGCGGGCGTCTGAGGAGGTAAAGGGGTCGCGAAGGGAGACAAGGATGCTAGTGTCTCTAATTCTCAAAACGTCCAGTCTTTCTACAAATCCGAAAAGTGCCCTGGGTGTGTGGAAAAATCTGAAATATATATAAAAACATATTGAGGCGATTTCAAAAGCCCAAATAATAGAATCGGTGCCTGTCGCTTTAAGAAACAGTGCCCAATGGCCATTGCCAGGCATCCATACAGTACTGCCAGTTTTCAAGCCTTGGTTTCTGTCAGTAGACTGCAAGGGGGGACCACCTTTTCTAGAACTGCTTTGATGGTTAAGAGGGGACTCAGCGTCCACACAACTTGCATGACTCACTGATCGCTTCTCGGCCTTTTGCTACTAAGCTGCTTTTTACTGTTTTTACAGCAGGCATTCTGTAAAAGCCATACTGGTACAATAGTTATCACGAAAGGAAGACCTAGGTTCAAATAACCCCACTGCTGTGGAAGCTCAGGAGTGATCTTGAGCCAGTTACACATTCTCAGGTTGGTGAGGCCAAAAAAGAGGAGAGGATAATTAGAAAAGGTATGTAGAATTGTAGTATATTATATTATAATAACATAACTGAAGATGAAGGAGCATATAAAAGGGAGGAAGGTTGGAAAGGAACTAGGAAAATATGAGGAAAGGAAATGGCATAGGGAAGGGGATACAGAGAAATGTGAGGTGTGCACCTGCATGTCTGTACAGGTTCCCCACAGATAGAGGCTGCTGTGGGCAAGGATGAAAATAAGCTGAAGAGGAACATTTATAAAAAGGAGAGAAGAAAACAGGAAAAGCAGAGAGGCTACAGGGAAGAGAAAGGAAATAAAAGGTATGCATTTTCTACAGTGTAGTAGAAAAGGCAGTCTGTTTATTAAGATTCATAGGAAGTAGATGTATCTTATTCTTCCCTTGCAGAGTGGCAATGCTGTCCTGTAGCAAATGTATACTGATTTTTCAGTAAAGTGTTGAAGAGAACATACATCATTCTCACCCTCCCACCCTCACATTTTGTATTTACAAAACCTCTGTAAAGGCTTGCAGAAAAAAATCCTGTCCCTGTAATAGATGTTTAATGGGATTTTTATTTACTTTTATGTCATGAAAACCTTCAACTGCTCATTTCCACACATGAACGTACTATTATAACAATATGACATTTTTTAAGGCCAGTTGGCAGTACCAACCCTATAAGGTAAGTAAAGCTGAAAGACAGTGACTGGTCTAAGGTCACCCAGCAAGTTTCCACAGTAGATTGGATTTCCCATATACTAGACCAGTATTAGTCACTACAGCACACTAATGTTTTTATTTATTAATTTCATTTATTGGCTGACACTTCCAACCAGCTCAAAGCGGTTCACAGCAATCAGATAAAAGTACAATTTAACCCTCCCCCCCCAAAAACCAAAGTTGATTGCTTTCCTCCTTTTTTATGGTTATTAGCAAACTGTCTCTGAACATCTCTTGCCGTGAAAAACCTATGGGGTTGGTGTAAATCAGCTGTGACTGGACAGCATGCCACCCTCGTAAGGGCCTTCCTGTAGGAGGGTGGGTTTTGCCATTTTTGGATTGTTTTAATTGTAATTATTGGGGTTTTAAGGGGCATTTTATGGAATGTTATTGTCTGGATTGTCTTTTTTGTAACCCACCGTGAGCCAGTCTCTGAGAACAGCGGGAGATAAATCCAATAAATAATAAATAAATGTTTGCTACTGGCATCTAAGCAGCTTCTGAAATGTAGATTTTCTGGATATAGTCCTGAATGCTAAAGCATGGCCTGTTTATTTAGCCACCATAAGGCCATTCACAGCTTGGGCCCAACCTATCTGAGGAACTGCTTGTCTCCTTATGCTCCCTGTAGAACTCTTTGCTCCGCAGGTACTAATCTGTTGGAGATCCTAAGGAAGCATGCCGGGCCTCAACTAGGGTCAGGGCCTTTTTGTTTTTGGCCCTGACCTGGTGGAATTGGAGAGCTGTTGACCCTGAAATAGCTATCACAATTCCACAGGGCCTGCAAAACAGAGGTCTTATGCCAGGTTCTGGGTTGAGGCCAGGGCCAAAATCAACGTGGCCCCTCCTCAGGCTGAGCATTTGTATCTATGCACTCCACCCCTAGGATGGTCTGCTTGAGAGGCGGGGTTGTCAATGTTGTGAGGTTTGTTGGGGGTTTTATATGGGTTTTATTGGTCTATGAGATTTTATAATTGTAAGCTGCCATGAGTCTCTCAAGAGTGGCAGGATATAAGTCCAAAAATAAATAAAATAAATTTGCAAGTTTAAACCTAATTTTTTTTAACAACAACAAAAATAGATCCTGACCCCTAAATAATACTTTAAAAATCTGGGAAAGGTAACTGAATTACTTTCCCTCTATAAATAACGATGTATAATCCAACACCCATGTCTCTTGTCTTTAAATTACTCTCCTGATGGTTTGGGTTTTGTAATAAGTGGTCTTTATAAGAGAGTCCTGTTTAAACATGCATACATGGAGCTTGCAGCCTATATTTGTGACTTGGTGCAGGGGGGTCATGACATAATGGTAAGCACCAGTTAGATTCAATCACTGGCATTTTCCAACAAAAAAGAATCTCATTTAGCGGATGCTGGAGAGGGGCTTTGCTTTCCCCAAGATAAGTACATGGTCTGACCAGATAGAAGGAGTTTCCTGTGTTCATTGCAGGCTATATGATCATATATCCTTATCAGTCTGATCAGTCTCTGATCAGTCTCTAGGCAATGACCTAGCAGTTCTAATCACAGGTAGAATAGATGTGTTTGACCTTGTGTGCAAAATGCATGCTTATTATCCATTTCATCAGTGTGTTTAACTCTTATGCCTACACTACAGTATGCTCAGACTTCTGATTTTAAATTGGGATTCCTCCTGTGTATCCCAGTACAGATTTGACTGGCTGACTACCTTAATAAAGTTCAGAAATGATTACTTCAGTATCTTTAAATAAGGTTGCAGAGGTGTGTTGTACCCTTAGTAATTTAATGGAGCAAGATTTTCAGCTACCTAAATAAAGTTCAGGAATGATGACTTCAGTAGCATTTCCACCAGAAAAATTCATAACTGTAGCCAGATTGGGCAGTAGCTTAGGGTTGTGCACAGTGGCATCTGAATCGACTGTTCTAGGCTGACGCAGCCAGCACCGCACCGCGGGAGGGGAGGCGCAGGCACCAGTGTGTAACTCAGCGTACAGATGCAGGCACCTGGACGGAGTGCAGCTATCATTGGCCCACTCCACCAGGAACTTGGGGGTGATTCTCAATGCCTCCCTCAGAATGGAGGCTCAGATCACAATGGTAGCACAGCTGGCATTTTACCATCTTTGCCAAGCCAAACTACTAGCGCTCTATTTGACTCCGGAACACCTAGCCACAGTGATCCACACAAGAGTCTCCTCTAGGCTGGACTTCTGCAACTCGCTCTACGCAGGCCTGCCTTTATCCTGGATTCGAAAACTACAATTTGTCCATTGTGCAGCTACCAGAGTCCTCACAGCTACACATCAGAGGTCCTACATTCAGCTGATCCTCCAGCAGCTGCACTGGCTTCTGGTGAAATTCCGGATCAGGCTTAAGGTTCTGGTTATCACCTTTAAGGCCATATGTGGTCTGGACCCAGCATACTTGAGGGACTGCCTCTCTGCTTACAACCCTCAAAGAGCCTTACACTCCACCACCTCCAACTTCCTGCTGATCCCTGGCCCCAAGGAAGCTTGCTTGACCTCAACCAGGGCCAGAACTTTCTCCATCCTGGCTCCCACCTGGTGAAATGAGCTCCAAGAGGATATCGGGGCCCTAACAGAACTCAAAGAGTTCTGCAGGGTCTGCAAAAGGGAGCTCCTCTGCCAGGCATGTGGTTGAGATCGACCTGAACCACCACTTCCCATTGGCCCTCTGAGCCTCCATCCAATGGCAATTGCTGCAGATCCTCCCAACCTACTGAGCCATCAGTATGCATTGATGTAATGTTCTCCCTATTGTTCTATCATTCTACTATGTTGCTTGCTGTTATAACTGTATTATTGTTATAAATTATCTATATCATTCCTGTTTTATGTAAACCTCCCTGAACCTTTGGAGAAGGTGGTATATAAATATATAATAAATAAAGAAATAAATGTTAAAGATAAATAGTGTTCATGATATGAATAATTTACCTGGTGACATGTTAAATGCAATTGCTGTTAAAGGCACTGGAGCAAAGCAGGATAGATTTTCAAGTCAATTAACACACCTTAAATATAGTCAGCTTAACTGCTGGGCCTTTTGTCTCATTGCTCCCGCATTCATTTTCTTCCTATACAGTAGTTACAACTTTAAGCCATTTATTTAACACTATACTAGATTTAAAGCCCGTTGTACTTTTAAATGCAGCGGGTGCTAGAAAGGGGGGGAGGGGGGGAAGAAGGCCTTTCGGGCCTGGGAGGAAGGCCTGCTTCCCCCCGGGCCCAGAAGCTCATTCCCTCCTATCCCTCCTACGGCAGCCCAGCCTTCCCCCAGGCCTAGAAGCACACCCGGGGCCTCTTTGAGGCTCTGCATGTGTTTCTGGGCCTGGGGGGAAAGCCTCCTCCCCCCTTCCCCCTGGTGGCCTTCCCCCCAGGCCTAGAAGCACACCTCGGGCCTTGAAGAGTGGGGGAGGGGGAGGAGGCCTTCCCCTGGGCCCAGAAACACACCCGGGGCCTCAAAGAGGCCTCAGCTGTGCTTCTAGGCCCAGGGGGAAAGAGGCCCGGGTGTGCTTCTGGGCTCATGCTGTGACGCCGCTTCCCCGTTGCTTTCTGGACTGTCCTGGTGAGAGCCCAATCGAAAGATGCTTCGCGCCTTCTGATTGGGCCCTCACCCGGACCGGCCCCGCCCATTCTCCGCCCACTTAAGTCTTAGCCTTTTATTTAACAGCGACCCGCTGTTAAAGATGAGGTCAAGCATCCAAGGTGGGCCATTATTTTGCTAACAAATATTTAGCCATATAGAGCCAGAATCTCATACACAAGCTTGTCTCCTGGACTCAAACCATAGCTGTCTTTTGGACCTGACACTGTTTGTATAAAGCCTGACTGGGAAATGGACTTTCAGACCCTGAGTATCTTTTGTTATCTGGCAGACTTACGTGATCATGATTATGCCAAGCTGTCTGCATCCCACAGGTACCCTCTGTTACATTTTCACTAGTGGCCTTTCTCAACCGTTCCCCTTCTTTGCCCTTCATGTATTTTCTGTTTGCCCAAGTCCAAACTAAAAAATGAAAAGATGCAAAGGGTTTGTAAGTCTGAAAATGATTAGCGGAATGCAGCCAAATACTCCCTGTTCTTTGAACATAAGGTCACCTTTCCCTCCAAACAACTCCTAACAACTCTGATGATAGTTAAATCTTTTATACAGAGAAATGACATCTTTCAGTAGGTTTGCAGACGTGTACAGGTGTGTTGTACCCTTAGTAATTTAATAGTACAAGAAATTTGACAGTTACAATTTATCATTCAAGGATGAAAAAAGTTGAAATTTCCTCCTGTTAATTTCATATAAGTTCTGGGGGAGGGCTTGTAACTCAACAGTGTGTAGGGACGAGAGTCTTTCACTATTCCTGTTTTTTTCTCAGTCATCCCTGTGATTTCTTTGTGAGCTTCAGAGCTATTATATATGGAAGGACTATTATATTTCTCCCCTACTATCTAGCCCACCAGCTAAAAGCCCACACTGTATGGTTCCAAGTCCAGTATTGTAACTAACTGGTCATAATGCAAAGTGCTACCCACAGCTCTGTCAACCCATTAAGTTCTGCCTCTGACATACTGTTCTTTGTACCCAAATTTTCAGAGATGGGATGAGCAGCAACTAGAGGCAGTATTTTCTGTGGTAGCATCTTGCCTTTGGAACGTCCTCCCCCTCAGGCTCGCCTGGCACCTAATTTCCTTTCTTTTGGGGGCCAGGCTTTATACAAACTTTTAATTAGGAGGTCATCAGCTTTTTAATTGTATGCTATTTTTATATATAATTTTTATGCTGCTTGTGTTTTTAATGGTTTGTATTTTATACTCTGGTTTTTACTTGTAATCCGCCTCGAGCAAGACTCTGAAAATGAGGCATAGAAATATCCCAAATAAATAATGTCAACATTAGTTCCACATTCAGATTTTTTAAATTCACTTTCCTTTCTCAAGACTGATCTGAAAAACTATTTCAAAGCTAGAAAAATGTGGTTACATTAACCCACTGTTTGAAGAACCTTTCATTTGACTAGGAACATGAAGCCTCTTGGCTTGTTTTTCAGTTATATCCCTTAAATGAAAGAGTAACAAAAGTAGCCAGAGACTAGACAGTTTAAAGGTATGTCATTAAGCATGCATGCTTTAGGGACTTCTACACTTCTGCAAACAATAACTCTTGTGGTAAGAATAAAGACAGGGGACAACATATGCTAAGTTAGATTATTAGGGAGAAAAAAGAATTATCAGTAAGCAAGGCCTGAATTGGTTTAAACCTAAAGCAGCTGCCATTGTATTAGCTGGACAATGCAGGAAGTAATTAACCTCAGTCACTATAATTATTCTATCAAAATCTTACCTTTGTTACTAAAAGTAGCAATTAAACACTTCAAAAGGTTTATAAAGTTCACCTCCATTAAACAAATTATACATAACTTTATGACACGTTCAGAAAGAAAGAAATTGGTTATTTATGTGGGGGAAACATCAATATTGTTTGCATCCAAGTGTCAGTTCGTTATCTATCATAAATAGGCTTCTGGGAAACAGAACGCTCTGCACATTTATCTAATAATCTTATCTAATAAATTTAAGAAATTATAACACCAACCGGTAGGGGTGCAAATCACACCAATGTGCTTTGAAAAGAAATACTAGGTGTATTTTAAAATTAACCGCACCAGCCTTACCCAGTGGAAAAATATATTACTCATTCCTCTTGTTATCTCTTGTTAGCAGCATGATTTCTCTGTCAACCTTACTGTCTTTGACTTAGTGCCCTCTTCTGTTTAATATATGTCATTGCAACAGAAAGCTGCACTACAAAAAGCTTTGTGAATTTTAGACTTCTTTGCCTTTGCTCTTAACCCCCACATGCACACGGAGTTTGCAGACACATTTTCTACACTGTCCCATCTATAATGTTATAAGAACCAACTTAATCCAGCCAACTTTAGACCAATATCAAAACTTCTCATTGATGAAAACCATCAAATAACTTAAACTTTCAAATAACTTTATACACTGTGAAATTTGGGGCAGCTGCCATTAAATTGCTTGGTATTATGTAAGTCAGAAAGTTTCCTTTTTAACTGAATAACGTACTGAGTCATTACTTAAATTTTAATCCTGCCATGTTTTATATATTTTATTTTAAACATTCCTTTTGTGTTCCAATATTTCTTTTTGCATTCATTGGCTATTTTAATTGTCCATTTGAACTTTGGACTGAATGACCGTAAGTAAAATTTGACTTTGACTTGATTCTGCTAATCCTGTTTCATCCTCACAGTAACCTTATGAGGTATCTCAGGCTGAGAGTGTTACTGGCCCAAGGTCACCCATCAGGTTTCCATGGTAGAGTGGGGATTCAAACCTGGGTCTCCCAGCTCCCAGTCCAGCACTCTAACCACTGCACCACTCTGGCACTTGTGAGAAAGCACATGGGCTATATATGAAAGTGAAATCATTGTGGAAATTATTTCTAATATATCCCTTTAGCTAAGGCCAAATGTGGGATCCATTTTGCAAGAGAACTAAAAACATAAAGCTGCTCACTTGTTTTTTTGGACTTTCACAGTTTCCTTCCATGACTCCACCAGAGGTATTCTGATGGGTGTACTGTAAACCTATTGCATAACAACTGAGTTCAAGTTGTATAATTCAGCTTGGCCTACAGCCACTATTAACAAAATAAAAATATGTTAACTTGTACAGGCTGTTAAACTACCTGTATTCTTGCATCCCTGCCTTCCTAGAATCTAGAATTTTTCATTGGTCAGACCCAACCTGGAGCACTGTGTGCAGTTCTGGAGGCCTCACTTCAAAAAGGATGTGGATAAAATTGAGGCTGCAGAGTAGAGTGATGAGAATGATCCAGGGCCTGGGGTACCAAGTCCTAAGGAAAGGCCGAGGGACTTGGGAATTTTCAGCCTGGAGAAGAGGAGGCTGAGAGGGGACGTGATAGCCCTCTTCAAGTATTTGAAAGTTTGTCACTTATAGAAGGGCAGGAAGCATTTCCCACTGGCAGCAGTGGACAGAATCTGCAGTAATAGGTTTAAACTACATGTAGAACAATATCAGCTAGATATCAACTGCCTAAGGATGTGATGAGCTCCCCCTCACTGGCAGTCTTCAAGCAGCAGCTGGACAGATACTTATCTTGGATGCTTTAGGCTGATTCTGCATTGAGCAGGGAGTTAGACTAGATGGACTGTATGGCCCCTTCCAGCTCTATGATTCTGTGATTCCAGTCATGTGTGGCACAACTTCAATCTTCAGTTTCCCCAGTGCTCCTTGCTTCCCTGTAAATTCTTGGCTATTAAGGCATACCCTGTGACCATAAACTGTGATGCCTGATCCAAGCTAGGACTGACTTTACTTACTTACCTTATGATACTGGGAACCAAATTGTTCTGTCAGCAGATGCATGGAAAGAAACATTGAGGAACACCAGCAGAGAATGGGACTAGAGTAGCAGCTCTTTTGTTCTCCTCAAGCTTAACCTCATATTCTACTGCTTCCAGATCCTGTCAAATCAGATGTGTGCTATTTTTAGGAAGTTTCTGCACATCAGTAAAAATAGCGTTACACCAGCTGAGTGGCATAGCACTAAATCATATTGTGCCTCCCAGCCCCTCCTCACCTTTTTCCTGTCTCACCTTTGTCTGCCTTCTTTTCACGCATCTTACCCTCCACATCTGCTGCTGGAAATAGCAGAAGAGATCAACGCGGCTTATACATGACTTGCTTCCGCCTGTGAATCAATCCGGGCAACCAATCCACTTTCTCCATGTTTTAAAGGTCCTGCAATGCCCACTATTTTTTTAAAATTCATACTTCTCTGTAGAATCATAGATGCATAGTGCTTTTTGAACGCTACCCCTTATGGGATCATGAGTCCTTTGATACTTTTAAGAATTAATTTTGTTCCTGATTGGGGGGGGGGGCAGAGAGAACTTTGTGTTGCAACTTTGAGGGGGGGAACTTTTATTTATGGCATTGCCTGCATGCTTGCCTGCCTGTTCTTTGGTCCAGTAAACTAGCCATTTTTAAAAAGAAATTCCCATCCCCAGGAACAAGGGAGAGGCAGGCAGGTGCGAGGGTGAGATGAGGCACGTGCCTTCAGCGCGTTTGAGTCGCCATACCTTCCTTCTGCTGGTTGCTCTCCAGTAGCTAGTGCTAAATAGGTTGCTGAATTCACTTTATGTGATTCCTGAACTTGCACTTCAAAATGGAGGATATAACGAGCCGCTGAATGTTGGCGACATCATATGGAGGGGTCGGAATATAGTGACTACATTAGGTAAGCATTTTACTACGTTTAATGGGTGCGGAAATGCCCTTAGAGTTCCCAGCATTTTTTGAATATTCACAGGTACATGAGGTCCCCATTTTGGATTGTGCTATGCATGGTTAAGCCTCAGTCTCCTGTAGCAGCAGTATCTCTCTATAAATATTGCAGCAGCAAATTTAGGCAGGGCTTGGATAGTTTGCAGGCCTTTTGCATTGTCAAGAGTATGGGGAAAAATAAATCTAGAAGGATCTATATGTACCCTCCTGACTTTGCATTATTTTTAAAACAGTGAAAAGGCCAGTGTCAAATCACAGCTCGTGTATAGCATGCATCATTTGGGGAGAGGGAAGCAAGCTTTGCAGTGTCCCTGTAATACAAAAAGTATAGATTTGAATGAGTTATCATGAATCCTCATTATTTTTACAGCAACACACCCCAAATCCACCATCTACTGTGACATCTTTGTCCATATAAAAGTTACAGATATTTTGTAGTTCTCCCATAACTGAAAAGCCTGAATCTATGACCATGGTTTTTAGTATGCCCATGAAGATGCCCAAAATATACCATTAAATCATAATTTACACTGGTATCCCTTCAAATTGCTTGGACCCTGCTGGCCACTGGCAGAGATGGACATGGGCTGTACCATAAAAATCGCACATGAACAGTGGTGAAAAGCTAAGATTTTAAACATGTATACTCATGATTCTTATAATAAAGCATAAAAAACTGCTTCAAGTCACACTTGGGCAGATAAGCTGTATTAATATATAAACAATATAAAAATAAAGAATTCCTTGTCACAGTGCTGCTATGGTGTGAAAATAGATTTACAGTGGAACTGATGGTTCCTTGTGATTCTTATAAATAGGACAAAATTTCAATGTTTAATTAATGCTATCATATGCTGCAGTATAAAAATCATATATCCACTCTTCTGTGATCTTACTAAATTTTTTAAAAAGATGGATCCAAGCTAGGAATCCTAGCAGATAATCATGATTTTTACACGGAAGTATTCCAAATACCTCATCAAGTCAAAGGTCATGTGGAAGTGTAGGCTATGATTGGCAGCACAAAATAATTTACCCACTGTCCCATGGATCTGAAGCCATTCAATTCTAAAAGGAAATCACACCTCATCTTCTCATCTGGGCCAATGCTTCAGACTGAAGTAGTCCACTACTGAACTTTGTGAGAACAAGAACAGAGAAAAAGGAAGACATTACTGCAACCCAGCTAGCAGAAAGAACCTGACTTACTAGACTGTGGTCTTGTTTTAAAATGTGCTTTCTCCTTATTCTGATGTCTAATATTATGGACACAGCACTGTTTACAAATATGTGTTATCAAACTGAATGCTCACAACAAAGAGGGCTGGCTGTGCATATACCAACAAAAAATCTTGATGCAGATGGCAGTGGATTACTCACATTTGAAAATATGCTTCTGTTATGAATATTGTACTATTCGTTATGTGCTCAACAGAATATTGCATTTCAGAGCAAAAGGAACAGATAAACAGAATTTATCATGAATAAATTCCTTGAGGAAATTCTGGGATCATCCCAATAGTTTATTACTAATATGCTGAACAGTGCACATCTCTTTAATGTCCACTTCTGCTTAGTTTGGTGTAGTGGTTAGGAGTGTGGACTTCTAATCTGGCATGCCAGGTTCAATTCTGCGCACCCCCAAATGCAACCAGCTGGGTGACCTTGGGCTTGCCACAGCACTGATAAAGCTGTTCTGACTGAGCAGTAATATCAGGGCTCTCTCAGCCTCACCTACCTCACAGGGTGTTTGTTGTGGGGAGAGGAAAGGGAAGACAAATGTAAGCCGCTTTGAGACTCCTTCAGGTAGAGAAACGCGGCATAGAAGAACCTTCTTCTTCTAAAGCATGGATTTATGGTGCAGTGACATTTAAGACCATGTTGCACCAAACTCCAGATTATGTCAAACATCTCTCTCCAAATTATTACAACTGGTTAATGAACAAACCTTTATTGGCAACAGGATCCAATAACTCCCAAGAGGGGTTTTTTTTAAGCCAATTAATTTGAGAAGGAAAAAAAAGAAGAAACAAACACATTGATTTTTTCAACTGATAAAACTATTCTGACCGAGCAGTGATATCAGTGCTCTCAGCCTCACCTACCCCACAGGGTGTCTGTTGTGGGGAGAGGAAAGGGAAGGTGACTGTAAGCCGCTTTGAGCCTCCTTCGGGTAGGGGAAAGCGGCATATAAGAACCAACTCTTCTTCTTCTTAGTAGTCCCACAGATAGCACGACGCATTAATACAGAGTTAGTGTGTTCTGTGTTCTCGAGAATCTACTTTCACATAGAGAATGTAATCTAATTTTGCAACCATACAGGTATAGAATTTGTGGGGAGAGGGGGAATATCCTTACAACATTCTGCAATGTCTGTTGTCCTTTTCCCATATTTGGGATGCTCTTGTAAAAATCTGGTTCGCAACAAACAAAGAAATATCAAGCTGAAGCAGGTTTGCCCATCATATGGATGGGAAGGTATGGATTTCTGAATCTCTCTGCTTACATTAGTGCCATTTTACCTCTGAATCCACTCATGCATGCCTGTTCCCCTCCACAAATACTACATACAAACCTGGACTTACGCCAGATTCTTTTAAAATTGTAGCTTTCTGTGGGTAGATATACCAAGTCTGGAGTGATATAAACTGCCCCAAGCCTTGCGGGGAGGAGCAATCTATAAAACCAATAATAAATAATATAAAAAATAGATTCAAATGAGTTGGTCTGAAGTAGCACAATAAAATCAGAGTCCAGTAGCACCTTTAAGACCAACAAAGATTTATTCAAGGTGTGAGCTTTTGAGTGCAAGCAGTCCATAGTCTGAGGAAGAGTGCTTGCACTCGAAAGCTCATGCCTTGAATAAATCTTTGTTGGTCTTAAAGGTGCTACTGGACTCTGATTTTATTATAAATAAAATAATAAGATGCTGTTCAACTTTATGTATTGGTAATATGCTAAAGAATGAGCCTCTTGTGGCGCAGAGTGGTAAGGCAGCCGTCTGAAAGCTTTGCCCGTGAGGCTGGGAGTTTGATCCCAGCAGCCGGCTCAAGGTTGACTCAGCCTTCCAACCTTCCGAGGTCGGTAAAATGAGTACCCAGCTTGCTGGGGGGTAAACGGTAATGACTGGGGAAGGCACTGGCAAACCACCCCGTATTGAGTCTGCCATGAAAACGCTAGAGGGCGTCACCCCAAGGGTCAGACATGACTCGGTGCTTGCACAGGGGATACCTTTACCTTTTTAATATGCTAAAGAAAATCATGTTTGCAGAAACATTAACTTACAGGTAATGGAAAGATTTTAGCAGACTGTGACTTTTTAATCTTCTCCTTCAGTGCAAACCCAAATGTCCACCCAAGGGGACATTCTTCTAGGGCAGTGGTCCCCAACCCCCGGTCCAGGGACCAGTACCGGGCCGCGGCTTCTCCTCGTCCTCTTCCCTAGCTGCTGCCTCGGCTCACCTTTGGTGCTCCCCCTCGGCATGGCACTGCGCAGTTGCTGCTGGCAGCGGGAAGTCAGGGCACCAGCGGGAAAGCAAGTGGAGCAGTGGCTCAGGTGGTAGTGGCAACATCCCTTGGCAAAAGACTACCCCCCCCCCCCGGGCGTCAGTAAAATTGTCAAAACATTTACCGGTCCCCGGTGATAAAAAGGTTGTGGATCACTGTTCTAGGGGATGGGTGACCCTCAGGGCCAACATGAAGGGGAAATCTGAGACCTTCAATGACAGAGGGGAATTGTCAAAAACCATCCACTTCTGTAGAAATGTTAGGTGGGTCCCAACTCAGAGGAAAGGAAAAAAAGGGAACACCAAGAACTCCAGCAGAAATAACTCTGGCAGAGCTCTGAGAAGTAGGTTCTTATGATCTGGGAAGGGGAAACACAACCTTCCTCCACGTTTGTTAGATGCTTATTTTCAGTTGGTTCACTTAGTTTGAAAGGTAGGCAAGCAAGGTTGGGGCCAAATTACAAATAAAACTGGAGCTCCATGACTAGGATGCCATTGTTACACATTGTTTGGTTCTATGTGTCAACAGAACAGAACTTTATTTCAAGATTCTTATCTGATAAATGTGAATATGTTTGGCTTTAAGGAATGGTAATGTCTCGTTAAAAGATAGGGTTTTTTTCTCATTGTCACCAGCTTCCAGGCTCTACTGCATGTTTCAGATCCAGGACTTGTTTTACCTTACTCTCTCTGACAAAGTATCTTTAACCGCTCCTGCGGAGCTGATTAAATGAAGGAGTAAGAGCTAAAGGGGAGGAGATAGGGCGGGCGCTGTCCGGGATAAAAACTTTGCGGCTCCTGATTGGGCCCTCCGAGTGTCACTCGGTAAGTCCTCCAGCGGTAAGTCCTCCAGCCGGCTTCCCCTCGCGCAGGAAGCCTTCTGCCGGGCCCTGGGGCAGGCTCGGCTGCCCCTGGGCCCGGCAGTAGACCGCAGAGCCCGCCGCCCCCATCCGGAGCCTTCTGCCGGGCCCTGGGGCAGCCGAGCCTGCCCCTGGGCCCGGCAGAAGGTCCCAAGGCCACCTACCTTACTCTGTTCCTCCCTTCCTCCCAGCATTCCCTGTTTTTCCCTTTCTCCCTTCCTCCCTCTCTCCCATCTGCCTCTTTCTGGCTACCTGTTTCTCTCTCTCTTCTTCTGTCTTCTCTCTCTTCTATCTTCCTCTTTCTTTGTCTTTCTCTGTCTCTCTTTCTCCTTTTCCTCCTTCCTTTGCTCCATCCCTCCACCCACCCACCATGCTAGGGCCCGCTGTATTTTGGCCACAGCGGGCTTAATATCTAGTGCATGTATAATATGCATTATCTGTACACCGCCCGTGGCGCCGCGGGCGCCACGGACTAAATAAAACAGTAAGGGGTTCTGGGGCGGGATGCGTCCGGGATGAGGAAGGGTCCGGATTGGACCCTTCCTCATGACAGACAATCAGAGGGAGCAATCGGCAGGCGCGAAGCGCCTGCCGATTGCTCCCTCTGATTCCCAGCCCCAGCAATTGCGAGCCGCGCGCAGCGCGGCTCACAGTTGCTCCCGGCCTGATGCGGCGAGAGGCGCGAAGCGCCTCTCGCCGCGTCAGGCCGCTTCCTGAGGGAGCCCCCGCAACAACAAGGAGATAGCCGTCAGCCCGTCGCCTCAGGGAGCCCACGGCACCATAAGAAGATGGCCGCCGCTCAGAAGACGTCGCTCTGGAGCTGCCTGCCTCCGCTCTAAGGAGCCCTTGGCAGTCGCGCGGAGCGCGGCTGCCGGGGACTCCCTGCCCGGCACAACAAGAGAAGATGCCGCCCTGGAGCCGCCTGCCTCCCCTCAAGGGAGCCCCCGCCAGCAGCGCGGAGCGCCGCTGCCGGAGACTCCCTGCCCCGCACAACAAAGAAAATGGCCGCCGCTGCCCCGCCCAACAAGAAGATGGCCGCCGCCGATGCTGCCCGAGAGGGAATCAGGGCCGGGCCGCGCCCGTGCAGGCCGCGCCCGCTCGGCTCGATCCGTGGGCGCGGCTCGCGGGCGGGGCCCGATCCGCGGGTGCGGCCCGAAGCCCTGCCGGTCCCCAGCCTAATAAAGGTTGGGGACCACTGCCCTACAGAGCCGCAGCCCAACATGCCATTAGGAACATTCGAGCCGCCGCTGCACACGCCGCCAGACCGCCTGGGGGCCGCCGCCCGAAGCAACGGCCTCCCTCCTCCACTACTTACTGCCCCGCCGCCGAAAAAAGAACGTCCCGCCGCTGCTGCTGCCGACCGCCCTCGACAATGCCTCCGCTTTCAGGTACCTCTTCTTTCACAACGCTGCCCTCGCCTTTCCCCCCCCCCTCTACCCCCGCTTTCTAGAGCCCATTGTATTTTGGGTACAATGGGCTTAATTACTAGTACCTTGAATAAAACTTTACTGGACTCAAACTTTGTTCTCCCAATTTCTCCTATTCATTGTCTCCCCCTTCTACAATTGGAGCCAGCTTGTGGTTGTGGTTAAGAAAGCCTCTCATCTAGAGAACCAAGTTTGATTCCCCACTCCTCGCTAATTCAGCCATCAGGACATCATTTCCTCTAATACAGAATGACGTATGCAAATGTTCTTTTCAGAATTCCATGAAGCTAAAATAACAGATGGCAGAACACAACTGGAATCTGCCTGGAGCTGTGGGATGAGAATGAACTAAAGTGTATTTCCTTCCTGTCCTAAACTGTGAGGAAAAACAGTGCTATTCAATTCAAGGTTTAAAAAAAAAACAATTTTCTTTGCAAATACAGCTTTTCAAATACAACTTTTGACACACACATTAAAACCTTGTTGATCTTCAAGGTGAGTTTCCTGCATACTTTGAAATGTTTTAATTAATTCACATTGGGTGGGGGGACCCCTCTAGCTATGCTATCAAGATCTGAGAGCTAGGGTAGTAGCCTGGCACTCTCTAAATTCTTGGGTTCACAGTAATTCATGATGCTAGACAGGATTAGGACTGATGCAGAGGCACAAGCAGTTTTGAATCTCTGCAGAAAAACATTTTGGTCAGAATACGGCAAATACACTCCAAGGTACAAGCCAATCATGTACTAAAGTTTCAAAATGGCAAAATTTTTCAGATCTGTCTCAAAGATCAACATCCTCTTCCTTCTCAGTTCCCACAGTCAATCAGAATGCAACTAGTTGTAAGGCTTAAGTACTCTTGTTGGATTATAAACATATACCTTCAAAGATGGATCTTGACAATGCCTTTTGAGTTCATCATTCCCAAAATCTGGTTAATGTATAATCCTCTTTTTACTAACAGAGGCTTATGAGACATCTTCAGAGGCACACAGCATGTTACTACTGCACCAATCTGGAAGTTATGGTAGCATAGATCAGTGTATCTGGGTCAGCCAGATCTAGATAAGGGGCCAGATTACAAGGCAGACATAATTTAAAGAAGATCCAAGCAACAGAATCCACCTGTTTCTGTCAAAAAGGCTGTGTCCAGGAGAACCTGCGGACATACACACAGCCACGGCTCTTAACATGATCTACTAGAGAGCTTAACCCCATCTGAGACTGGTAGATTGACTCCATCTAAGCACTCTGCTTTCCCAACCAGCCTCACCTACAACTTATCTGGATTAAACTTCAGTTTGTTCACCACCAAACTGAAACAAATCAAGCCACGAAACATTATCCCAGGACTTCACAGCTGCCTCCAGAGGTTTGGAAGATGAGATATGAGCAATATTATCCAACTGTAAGTGAAAATCATCAGCCTAAGCCACTAGTGCTATTTCAAATCCTCTGGACAAAAGCCAGACTGAAAAAGTTAAGGGCAGATGTTTCATTCTGAAATGCATGTAGTTGCTCTGACATAACTTACTCTATCGTCAAACCAAAGATAACCTAAACAGGGGTTTAATCACAATTCATTTGAATTGAGGATATACACAGCATGGTATCACTATCTCGTGGCATGATTTTAATAGCCAGGATGGTCAAGGACATTGCTAAAGCAGATTAACACAACTTGACTTTCATGTCAGTTACCATCTCTATAACACAGAGGGAAAGAAGAGAACAGTCTTCTGGCTGATGTTTGTTCAGTAGTCATAGTTTTAGGCGAAAGCAGCATCTTTGGAAGGCTCTGGTTGATGGGCTTCCTGCTGATATATTTGTTAAAAAAGGTGTACAATTTGGCCACCCTCCAATGATACAATAAGGATGAACTGTGCACACAGCAGAGGTGGATTACAAATTTCTGTTGCAGCCACTTTATTTAGTTATTTAAGCAGGAAAGCCAATAGTAGACTACAAAGGACTTGTCTGTTAAACAATGTGAGACAATAGAAAAAAATGCAAAGCATGCATAACTTTGTAAGACTGCAACATTTCACCATAGGCCATCACATTAGTATATTATTTCTCCACCTTCTCAAAGAAAAAAATTGTTAATAGACAATGAATTTCAGAAAATACCAAACGTTTTACCAAAACACAGGTTGTAAAATGAGACCCTTTATTTAATAAGAGGTAGGCAAGAAACTAATTGGTTCAGTTTCTTTGTATGCAAAAATAATTATTCCACGGCAGAAATTAGAACAGGAATCTTCACTTCCATTCCTAGAAATTTTACAGTGCAATATTTACGAAGTTATCATTTTGTTGTTCCAGCTATAGGTACTTAAATTAATATTTAACCCATCCCTCTTAAGATAAGAGGTGATTCAGAGATGACCGAGATAACTTTTATTTAATAGCAAATACTGTGTTTCTATTAGATGTACTAAAAATAACATTCCTGAATTTAATCAATAGCCCATATGCAACAACAAGTTTACAGTTGAATAATTCTAGCCTTATAAATTAAAAATGTTACAAAACACATCCAATCTTTATACTAGCAAGTGTTTTAAACATTAGAATAGGTAATACTACAGCTTACACTGACATTTTATTTGTATTATTTTTAATACAAAAGCCCAACAAGATAATAATCCTGATTCAGCAATTATTTGTCCACACGAAAGCTCATGATCCCAAGGGTTTCCCCATTCCCTACTCAGCATAGCATCTGAGACTAGTGTGTACAGTTCCTATTGTGTACACAGAACCATCTCAGAAGAGTTAATTTAACAGGAAGACTTTGTGTGAATACCTGAACCTTTGTGGAACAAGGAACAGGTTACACTGCAATGACAAAACTAACGTTTTGCATATAAAGGGACCCAATTTCCATCCATGGCATCTTCAGCTATCAGTATTTCAGGTACCATGACTATGAAAGAACTTCTCCCAAGATTCTGGGGAGGAAAATTACTGCTAAAGTTAATGAAACACTTCTGAAATAATAATTTCAAATGTCAACTTTAAAATATATCATGCCCTTTGCTTTTAATAAAAATTATATCATGAATCAAAAGCCAATAACTCTAAGACTACTGAGGAGACACCAATGCAGAAAATGGGGGAATACACTTCATTTGAAATGTTTTATTAAAGCTTAAATCAAAACAAGGCAAATTTATTGATTATTCATTAATTATATTTATATATCGCTGCTCCCAGCGATCCTCTTGTTTTCATGGAAAGTGCAATATCTTTTTAATGGCATGTTACAGGTAGCCAGAATCAGAATTCATGATACAATTTTACTTAATATCAAAAGGAAATTAGATTACAGAGAGTAACATGCTGGAGATTCCTTAATAAAGTAGAATATCAAAATTTTGCTTATTTCATTTATTAGCTTAATCTTGAAAATATTGCCAACAGAATGAATTGAAATGCCAAGCTTCACAGTCCATATGGAAGATGAAAAACCTATCCAGATGACCCTTAACAATGGAATCAAGCCCAAACTGTGTTTACATTTAGCCACCTGCTAGATTATAGCCACCAAGATTAACTCAGTATGGCTTGTTCATTTTTTTTCAGGGTGGAGGGGGCTGTCACAAATTATTTCCACATCCATTTCCAAAGTTTTTAAAAAATGCTACCACTTCTCTTCATCCACAAAATGACTTTTTTTTCCTTTAGAAAAGTGGAGGAGGGGTGAGGTGCACCACACACTAGTTTTTTGAGCAGCTCTATTTCTAATGAACTGAAATATGATTTTAGCCACCTCACATGCTGGAGCAAATAGTATACTGCATTTCTAGAGTCTGGTTCACTTATACTATACTTTTTCTTCTGAACAAACCTAGACGCTCTCCTGAATAGATGGAATGAACTGTGCCAGATGAAAAAGTGTTAACACTACAGCTGACGTGAAATCTCAAGAGCATTTAAATGAAAATTAAAGTGTTATCATGCAGCTTGTTTCCACTTGGAGGATTGTGGGTTCTACTGGGAGCAGAGTAGTGCTTCCTGTGGTGGGAGACAAAACTGTTAACAGAAATTCCATTAACATAAACCTTAATCTTGAGTTGCCTCTGAGTTAGCAGGAGCTTCCTGCTCTCCTCCTGGCACAGCAGAGGTTGCCTCCTCAACAGGTGATTCTTCCCCCTTCTCCAATTCCATAGATTCTGCATGTTCTTCACTCTGGACCTGAGATTCACCACCAATTACTCCTTCAGACTCTTCTGCAGCTGCAACCTTTGGCTCTTCACTTGTATCAGTAGCTTCCTTTGTTTCAGATTCATCACTTTCTAAGGCTTTATTTAATACAACAGAGAAATCATGAAGCATGTCATGCAGTCCAGTAAGAACAAATAAAGATGGCAGGTGCAAATGCTACTTTACGATGACGAATAGTACTATGCAAAAGCTACTTTACGATGACGAATAGTACTATGTCAAGTTCTCACAAAACTAAATTGTTTCTACATCACCATAATGGGATGAACTGAAGCAAAAATTACTATGAAGTACTTAACAGAATAAGCAGAAACATGCTGAATCACTGGATGTAAGGAAGCAAAATTCAATGTACATTCCTGAGCAACGTTAACTCTTCAAAGTCTTCTAAGATCAGTGGGCTTAAAAGGATGTAACATGGTTTAGGACTGCACTGTCAGAAGATAATACATGCCAATAAAGGTATTCTGATTCTGAACACATACTGGTCATTATAAAAATAGATGGAAATGATTCCTTTGAATACATTCAGTTCATATGCCTATTATATTTTTTATGAAATCGATATTTGATTTATTTTATTATTTATAATTCAAGTTATAGCCCGCCATTTCCACACAGTGACTAGTGGTGGGTAACAAAAATCCCTTACAGTAAAACTCCATAAAGCAATAATAAAACCCAAATAAAAACCACCCTTGGAGGTGACAGAACTCCCTCTCCCCCAACTCAATAGACTTTGCAAACTTGCCTCAGAGGTAGCCTGATGACCTAGCTAGCACAGAAAGGGGCCTGAATCTTACTTGCCTAGGCCTCAAAGACCTGGCGGAAGAGCTCCGTTTTGAAAGCCCCGCAGAACAGGGTCCTCAGCATATCTGGAAGCTCATTCAATCAGGTATGGGCCAGGAACAAAAAGCCCCCACATACCTCCCTTGGGCCACAGATCTCCAACAGATTTGTACCCACAGAGCAAAGTGCTCTGCAGAGGGCATAAGGAGGGAGGCAGTCTCACATATGAGGCCCAGACCACGGATGGCTTTAAAAGTTGGCACTGATGCCATGATTAGAAGCCCCTGTGTGGCACAGCATCACACTATAAATTTGTGCAATAACCGCCTTGAGCCCCCAAGGGAGGGCGGTATATAAATATAATAAATAAATTAAATAGTTGTAGGATTTTGGGACCAAGCAGCGACATTATCAACTGCATCAAGAAAATGTTTCTACTTATACCAGCACCATTTTACGTCCTGCGCTCCCATGCATGGAAAGAAGTCTCTATTCACTCCATTAGAGGGTACAATCCTACATGCATAACACTGTTTCTTTGAAGTGAATGTGGTTGCATTTACACTAAAAGCTAGTCAAGTTAGGTGCAACAGACTCAAACAACTCTCTGCTAAATCAACTATCCGCTTTCTGGACAAAAATTTTCCCCAGTTAGCAGAATGGAATTCTTCAATCCAACTCAGTGCAAACTATCATTGTATATACTGCCCTACGGCATCACAAATCAGACAAATATATTTGTGAGCCCAGCTAACCAATTTGTGAAATGTGCCTGCCTGTGTCATTTTGTAAGAAACAGTGAAGCCCACTGAAATGTATGTAAATAATACTTCAGCCTGCAAATGGGAAGAAATATTCTCATATAAGGATTTTAAATTTTGTAGATAAGACAACATGAAAATGAAGGTTAAACGGAGCAGGCACTACAACAGGGATAGTCAAACTGCGGCCCTCCAGATATCCATGGACTACAATTCCCATGAGGCCCTGCCAGTTTGGCCGCAGTTTGACTACCCCTGCACTACAGCATACAGACAAAACAGTGCAGCACAACCTTTGTTAGTGGAAATTCAGTCAGAGAAACTACCCAGGAGATAAACAAAGCAGGAAAGGAACTTGTGATTCACATGCAGTACAAACAATATATACAAAGAGACACTGTCAGGTTATAGAATGACCCTGTCTTTAAAACTTGATACAAATTCATCATGTTCTATCATGTGAACTAGGCCTCCAAGTATTATAACAGTTTGTGCAAGGAAATTTTAAACATTAAGTTTTAAACTGGGGAAAAAAATGGGAGACATTATTGCTGTTTTGGCTTACAGTACAGCAATTTGTTAATATGCAGATGCAGCTGGCTGTTTTTTGTTTGTTTTTAAGTCCAACCTGCATACTTGTAAATCTGAGGCCATAATACCTGACTCTGTCCCTTTCAGGAAAATGAGCCTGTTTGGACAAAAAAGAGATTGACAAGCAAGATCAGTGTACAATATGCTTTATTGGACAGTAAAATTATAAATGCATTCTTTCAAAACAGCCAGTATCTCATGAATGCCATCTTCTGCAGGATGCTTTAAATAGTGCTATCTCTTAGGCTCAAAAACATATAATTGTAGGGACAAAACTATCCCCCACACAGATGATTTTTCTCAAATTTGGCTGCAAAGTACATAATGATGGACTGTCCTTTGAAAAATTATTCCTTCTGCATGGAAAGGGATTTTCCTTGTACTTTATTCTGAAATTATAAAAGCAGAAGAACAATTAGAAAGAGTAAATGCAACCTTTCTAATGCAAGAAAGATTATGACCGTTTATGCACTGGAGGTTTCATGCCGGGCTGCAGGCTGGAGTTTTAGTCGTGGCAGGTTGCCCCACCTCTTCCTGCACCCACATGGGGGAGCATTTGGCCCGGTGAACCTCATCCGCCCCCAATTTGTGTTCTTGCATGGAAGCTGGGGCAGTGAAGTTCCCAGTGCATAAATGGTCCAAGACAGAAAAAAGGAAAACATAATAGAAATGGGAACAAAATGAAATCACTCAGAAGATAATAAAAACTAATTATTCTGAAAATTAGGTAATTAGCATTTATGATAAACATTTTACAGGTTGTTTCTACTGACTTTTAAGTTTTCTCCACCCACCCCTATCTACCATGCTCATAGACAGGCTTCATCTGCACATTACAAAATCCTTGTTTGCTGAGGAACATAAGACTTTGCATCCCATATGCGATGGGAGTGTTGTGCCTTTGGTGCATGTCCCCTGCTGTTTTTGCATCTGCTCTTTTTGAATCCCATAGAACTGCTATTAGCTCTGTTGTAAAAATCAAGTTACATGTAAGTTTTGCAACAGAGCCAACAAGAAATCCATGAGGTCGTGTGCAGATGCAACAACAGAAAGGGAGAGAGGCTAAAGCTGCTTCTCTCAGTTTGCTATAGTTGCAAACAGAAAAAGAACCAGTGTGGATCTGAGAAACACAAAACTCTCATTCCATGTTGTTCTCCAACAAATATGAGCCACAAGGAAAGGGTGGTATATATTAAATTAATGAAGAGGATGCGATTGTAATGTGTAGAGGGAACCTTGGAGCACAGGATTAGTACTGAGGATGCCAAGGTTTAAATCATTATTTGCCTTGAAACTTAGCATATAACCTTTGGCCAGCCATTTTCTCTGCCTAGTCTACCTCATAAGGTTGTTGTGAAGATAAGCCAGAAGACAGGAGTTCCATGCAGCTCATTCTGAGTTGCTTAGAGGAATGATGGGATTAAAATTGCATGAAATAAATTTTACATGACAGCAAACCCTAGCTCCCTGACAAGAATACCTGTAAGATCAGTGGTCTTGTTAAAATGTTTGCCATCATCTTCTGATAATGATGATGATAATAATTATGGTAATAATAATAAGTACCATGAAGTTGCAAACAACTGTCTCCTCATGGAGTTTTCAAGTCAACAGGTGATCAGAGGTCCACAGCAACCTTGGTTTCTCCCATCCAAGTACTAACCATGGCTGACTCTGCTTAGCTTCCAAGCTCTGACAAGCTCAAACTAGTTAGGGCTAATTAGGCTACAGCACTATTTTATTGTTTTATAGTTTTAGGATGTATAGTTAAAATATCTTAGGTTTAAACCTTTAAAATATATTAAGAATAAAAAACGGTACAAATAAATCTAATGATCTTACAGGTTTTTCAAATTGTAAGATAATTTGAAATACAGAATGCTTTAAGAAGTCAATGGAAATTCTTATTTTCTTTTTCTGAGTAAGTTTCATATTTAAGGGGTCTCAGCAATACAGTTTAGGAAGAACAAGGTAATTTCTGAAAAATGGCCCAAGGAAAACCATAACCCAGTTCTCTTCTCAAAAAACACTACATAGGGTAAGGACAGAAAGACAAGAGGAGAAAAAAATAGTAGATTAACACTGGAATTAATAATACACCAAGCCCAGAAGTATTATTTCACATAATTGAAAACAAAAGGGAAGGAAAATCTTGAACAGGGAAAATACAAAAGATATTTTGTATTTTATTGCATTTATAAAGGGAGACAAAATAAATACTAAAATCATAAGACATTTGAGGATGAACAGTGAGAGAGCTATATAGTAATTTGTAGTGACCAGGCTCAACCTACAAGTTAGTTGTTCCTACATTCCATAGGAAGCAACATGACTTGAAAATAAACTTGTTTATTTGTGAACTACACTAAATTCAGTAGTGCTTAATTCCAAGGAAGTACAGTCACTAATTTGTAGACTACAAGTGTACTGACTTCAATAGGTGTCAAGTGCAAATAATGTCTGTAAGCAACATTTCTGACAGTGCTTTCCTAAATAGAGTTATATACCCTTCTGTCCATTAACTTCAATAGATTTAGAAGGATGTAACTCTGTTAAGGACTGAACAACAACAAACAAAAAAAACCCTTCATGACAACCTACATATTTTCAAGAAACACGGTATAAGCCTTGAAATAGTTACTTTATTTTATTTTTTGCCCTTCCTTTCCAACGCATATACTTATACGCAGTTGTATAGGACACAGTTCACTGTGACTGTGCTCAAGTGGTTTCAAGACTACAGCTGGAAAATTTAGAGAGGAATGCAGAGACAGTGTGATTAAACTCAAATATTTAAAGCAGCAATTTTAAATTTGGAGTTGAAAAGTGTAATTTATAAACTAAAAGAGAATATCAGTACAGCCATTATCAATATTCACCAAAAACATTTTCTTCCATTAAATTGTTGGAGATAAACTGTTACCCTATGAATTGATTTTAGGGTAATACAAGAACAATTTAAATTGAGAACCCTCAGTAAACCATACTATATCTTCATTCTTTCCTCCTTCAGAGTTGTAATGAATAAACTATACAATTCACAACACAAAATGTTAATTATTCATCCGAGTTCAGAAATTTATATTTAAACATTTTAAGGCTGTGATAAATGTATTAAGTATATGAACCTTACTAATAATATAGCATACATTTATTAAGTTCAGCTTCACGACAAATGAAGAAGTGTCTCTGAGTATGTACAGAGATATGTTTAAAGGTTCTTAAGACTGTGGTAGATTTATTATCTCTGCACATATTTGGAGATACTTTTTCTTCATATGTTATGAAGCTAAATTATAGCATTCCTTATGGGAACCTGGGTCATGAACAATTGAAATAAGTACTAACTATATGCCTTCTTTGTTTAAATTTAAATTTAAAATATTGCGAAAACTATCTATTGAAAGAGGCATTGGGGGGGGGGGGCTTCTGAAAAATCAGTCTTGCTCTAAGCAGTAGTGAACAATTTGCTGAATATCCTATGTGGAATGTATTCCCCTCCACACATGCACTTTAAATAACTCAGCAGGACACAACTTGTGTTTTCTGTTGGGGCCTGAGCTATTCAAATGCTGACCAGTTAGAACTATAATCTTCTCCCACATAGTACACAAACTGATTTTGATTGCATTGTGTATTTAGCCATGTTTAACTAACCTTTTCCTAAATTGTAAATCACCAATCATTGTCTTTGTTAATATAAAGTCTAATTAATATATTATTTTTATAAAAATTAAGTGCTACATTTACCATAGAATCAAAAGAATCAACTGGTAAACAAGAAAAAAAATACATCCCATCTAAATAACTTCATAATTTTTCCAAAACATTTAATCAGAATTTCATTGTGTGTAGCTCTAGACCTAGAGAGCTCCGGGAATCAAAAACGATCTCCAATTTACACAGATAAGTTCCCATGGTGGAAATGGCAGCAGCAGAAGGCGGAGTCTGTGGTATTACATCCTTGCTAAGATCCCTTCCCATCACAAAAAGGCACTGCCCCGAAATCTCCAAGAGCATCCCAACCTACAGTTGGCAACCCTGTGTGGCCCTTTAAGTAGTTTAGTGAAAATCCACTGGATAGGCAATTGAATATTCCTTCCTCTTTTTGGCCTAACTACTGTAATTTAAAATACTTTCTTTTTTTATTAATCAAGAGTTAGCATACAGAACTAGAAAACAGAAATTAAAAAATAGTGAACTTACATGAAGGAGGCCAGGGCCTTGGTTTCCATTCATGTTTGGTTCTTTTTTCCATTAGTTCAATTCGTTCCCTGTACTTCATATTATCCAAAGTGACCATCCTGTAAGACTTAAAATAGATTACATAACAGCACTCATCTTTAAGAATTCAGATTGGGATATTACTGCTGCAGATGTACTGTGGTTTCACAAATACTAGATTAAATAAGGCTTGCCTGCCCATCAAAAAAGTGCTGAAGCAATACACAATCAACCTGAATAACTGTCTCCTCCCACACTACACAATACTCCACTTACAATCTGAATCTCAAACCTTGCTCTCTCTGCCCCTACCTTCAGAGATGAGGCACGTGGTAACTAAAGACAGGGTATTTTCCATGCTGGCACCTCACATTTGGAATTCCCTCCCCCTTTGAGATGTGTGTGGTGCCTAAAACACATATTTTTACCCAGCTGCTTAATTACGGGGTTTCTGTGTTATTCACTTTTTTAAATTCTGCTTTTGTTTCATGGATAGTTCTACACTTCTCATGTCCAATGGTGATTTTAATTGTAAACTGCCTTGAACTGGACTCTAAAGAGGCAGCAAAGAGATATCCGAAATAAGTAAATATCAAAACAGAAAAAAAATAATCAAACCTCAGAAACCAGCAAATTAGCATTTTAAATGTTTCATGTATCGTTGACTAGTTTTAATGTAAACCGCCCTGAGCCTTCGGGGAGGGCGGTATATAAATCTAAATAAATAAATAAATAAACAAACAAATAAACAAACAAACATACAAGAAAAAACTGCAACAGTTAACCACAGTGTTTCTATTAAAATCTGTATATTCTCCAGACCAGTTGGCAACTCTAGTTACATGGCATATCTATGATTGGACAGCCCTAAATGCAATACACCATTTAGCCTTCAAGACCGCTGCTGTGTGCATGGAATTCCTCATTTAGATTCCGGTCAGAGCTCTAGTAACCTTCATCTCCTGGTGGTGGAAAATGTGGTCAAATTGCAGCTGACATGGCAAACCCACAGGTTTTTAAAGGTAGGAGACAGACAGAAGTAGTTTGCCATTACCTCTTCAAGTTTAGCAACCCTGAACTTCCTTGTTGGTCTCCCATCCAAGTACTAGCCAGGGTCAACCCTGCTTAGCAGCCAAGATCTGGCCATCAATTCAGGCCAAAGCTGTCACTAAAGTTAAAGTTCAATTAACCTTCACCTAATACCAACCGGAAATACACTGTAAAAAAGCCAAACTGAAGTTTGAAAAAAGCTGCTTTCTGCAATAAGAAGAACAGCCTTTTATATTGTTTTTATCGTGTCAATGAACAGGTTAGGGTAACTGCAATACTTTTATATTATATTTGCAATTTTCTCAAACACATACAAATGTCAGTTGGTATGGCTATAAGGATATATATATATATCCCTTCCTGGCAATTAACCATCCCCACCCCATTTGTAATGGTTGAGGATGTCTTGTTTCGCTGTATCTGAAGTAGTGTGCATAAACACAAATGCTAACTAGCCAATCAGGATTGAAGAGATATTTTTAAATAACTGCCATTTTTCCGAAGACAGGTGCTCTATTGTCTCTACCTCTGACCCTTTCTAAAGGATGAACATATCAAGACTTTAAGTTTGTTTGCTCTTAATGCTTTCAGAGTCTGCCTTCAATAGAGAAGATAGCATTTATCATATAGAACAGTGGTCCCCAACCCGCGGGCCGCGGCTCCCTCTCCCCACCCCCCCGCAGTAAAAAACTTCCCAGGCCGCAAGCTTGCGGGCCGGGAAGCTTCTTACTGCAGGGGGGGGGGAGAGGGAATCAGGGCCGCGGCTGGGCTGCGCATGCGCACATATGCCATGTGCGGCCAAAATCGTGCATGCGCAATTTCGGCCGCGCATGGAACATGTGCGCAGGCGAGCATGCGCGGCCGGGCAGTTGCCCTGCCGGTCCCCAACCTCAAAAAGGTTGGGGACCACTGATATAGAAGGTAACATCTGTGCAAAATTCTATGCTATTTCTGAACACACATGTATTTTAAGCAAAATGTAACATGTCTACTTTTTTCCCATGACACCACTGTTACATCACAATTTTTAACTTATTATTATATCCAAACTCTTGTCATCTAGGATTATACCCAAACCTGTTCCAACCATTCTTACCATTAGGATATGTTTCAGTTCAACTATAAATCAAGTTGACACTCTAAAACTAATTTTGGCTTTTAGACTTAAAGCATACAAATTCTTTAAGTATCAGACAGAAATACTATTAGATATTTCTGTATCATAAGCCCCTTGAATGCTATTTACCAGTATATAGTTTAAATAAATAAATATGGTGGTGGTGGAAGATTTCAGCCTCAGATAATTGTCTTATGTAGATAGGGATTTTTAAAGTATTATCAGAACAAACTATTCTCATTGCCATAATCTCCATGCCAGAAATTATAATTTAAACAGAAATTCTAAAATCACAACAGGGAGTACTGTTGATATGATTTATTTTAAAGGCTCATGGAAAGAATAAAAATATGTGAAATGTAAATCAGGTACTCACATAAAAAATACATGCACCACTAAAACCAACAGCTAACAGACCATATATCAAATTCTCCCTAGAAGATCCAAGAAGACTTCCAGATGACATCTGGCGGAAAGGTACTAAAAAAAAAAAAAATCAAATGTCATTCTAAGAAAGGAACTCAATACAGGCAAAATGCTACAACTGAAATTATCTCAACTATGGTGTTTAAGACTTGCACAAAATAAAAGTCACACTGCAGTATGAAGTGTCAGAAAAGGAACACAGTGTGATACAGCATAAAAATAACATGATTATAACATGTTAAGGAGAATCCAGTAACATTTTGAAAGTGTGGGTTACGCTAAACTGAATCAGGAACCCTAAGTCTTCAAACTAGGATGCTGTGCGGCGTTAATTCTTTTAATGTTATCTAATTAAATACTTTCATGGTAGATTCTTCCTTTAAATTTTTGTAGGGGAAGGTGTGAAAAACAGTAATCCGAAGATCTGCAACAGTCTCTCCAGGAAGTTAAAATGTTCTCCTACCTTTCTCTGAATGTTATGTTTTTTAAAATGCCCTTTTGCCCTATGTATCCACGAAGCGCACCATTGCTGCATGTTGGCATATATTAAATTGAATTACAAGCAAACAGATGAGCCCAAGATGGTATTGCCAACGTACATCTAAGGATAGAGTTGCATCTGGATGTATTACAGGATTTGGTTCATGTTCCTCTGTCTCTACTATAACCATTCTTATTGATGAGAAGGTGTTTTAGGTTGGGAAGCTGTCTGGAAGTTAGAAAGGCTGGTTGAAATGGCTGAATGTCACCAATGATGCGCTAATCTGTGAGTATAGGTAGCTACATCAGCTCTAGATATGGGTATTAAAGATTCCCTGTTGGAGGGATCAAAAGCAAATGCTATTGTAACATAGCATTTGGCTGTAGACTACAGATCATCTTTAAACCGCCCCACGGCGCCGCGGACTGAATAAAGCAGTAAGGGCTGGTGGGGAGGAGTTAGGGTGGGCTCTGTCCGGGATGAGGAAGGGTGTCGATAGGCCCCTTCCCCCGGACTGACAATTGAAGGGGCCAATCGATTGGCCCCTTCGATTGTCAGTCTGGCAGCAAGAGGTCTATTGCGAGCCGCGAAGCGCCTCCCGATCCGCCCCCTTCCACTCTCCGCACATTCGCCTGCCCGCCGCCATTACCTGTCTCGCCTTCCCGGAGGCGGCGGTGCCAGAGCCGCCGTTGCCGCCAGGGGCCGTGAGCCCCGAGCAGCCAGCTGTGGCAGAGCCGCGAGCCGTGGCGCAGATGGTGGCAACGATAGCGGCTGAGCCGCACGGCAGCAGCGCCACGCCCGCACACAGACCTGCTCGGACTCCGCCCAGACAGGTACGCCGTGCCGTGGGGGGGGGGGCACACGACTAGCGCCCGCTGTATCTAGAGTACAGCGGGCTTATTTACTAGTTTTACATGTTTCAAGTTGTATGTGGAAACATATTTGGCAGCCTCTCGGTTTCTGGTGTTGGGTGTTGCTTATGTACCCTTCTCAGTTTCACAGTAGGATCCAGTAAATGTACTTGTTACGTGGATGGGTCCATCCTCAAGTAGATGGCAAGGCGAACATGAGAACTTCTATTGCAGCAATTGTGTCTGCAAACACAAGTTCTAATATTAAATAGTGAGAATAAAAGGTTTTCCAGGATAAGTGTTGTTGCATTTCCACTGCCTCCTCTTCTACCTTTGCAACTTGTTCCAGGTGTTTAGTCCCCCACTCAAATGTATTGAAGAGTTGGAGAAACGGGAACAAAATGGCCAACGGAAGAAAAATAGCTGAAGGGAAACAGGACACAGTGTGAAAGACATAGGTACCAGCACCCTTCGCTGTCAGCTCTCCCCTGACAATTGAGGTTGGGAACTTTGCTCATGTAACACACAGCTGATAAGCTAGAATCACATGTCAAAACTAATACTTATATCAATAGGCTGTAGGTCTATTATAGGTCTTTAAAAAAAACTATACTTGATAATCTTAAAATGTGTTCACTGTTTTATCATCTTCATTACAGCAATAAAAACCATAAATGTTGCCATGCATTGGAAACATGAATCCCAGGGAAAGTTCTACTCTAGGGTTAGGGAATCACAACCAATACAGCAATGTATAAAGAGAAACATCTTTAAAGCATCTTTCATTTTAGAATTCAGAGACTCTTGGTCATACATATTTAATACTGAAGTGTCTATCTTTTTCTTGCTGCTAACACAGAGTTAGTAGTTACAACACATCTCCTAAGCTTAGATACAGTATGATATCCGAACACTATGGAAGATTTTAATTGTGATATAGTAGACTACTCACTGATCTAACAATCCAGTGTAGAAATTTCCTAAGCAAGACTTGTTAGGAGTTTAATCATGACAGAAACTAACAAAACATACGTTTACTATTTCAGAATGCCTTTGCACTACACAGGAGCATAGTATAAGCTTGAGCCCAATAGTCCATATCACATGCCTTTTGTACTACAGAATGCATATCTGCTTAGAAAAACTGAAATTTAGTTTTTTTGGTTAGGATTCTCTTTATCCATGCTAAGCAATTAAAGACACATACAGTTGCCATCATAAGCAGTTATATTCTGCTAAACCCACTTAAACCAATGCGTTTAGAATGGTATAACTCTGTTTGGAACAAGTGTTGAAGTTCCAAAACTGTTTTATTATCAAGGATTGCTAACTATGGAGCAGGCTTCTCCATGAGATTGGATGTCTATACTATTTGGCTGCCAGTCTAAATATAATAATGCAAACAGTAACACAATTCTCTATTTACTTAAAAGGAACGCTAGGGTTTTCCCCCACATGTGCCATCAAATAAAAGATGGGGCCACCTTAAATTCACAAACAAGTTACGGTTGTGTATATTAATTTGAGAAAATTGTTACTTTTTAAAAGTGGGATTATGTTACATTCAGAGTCATCTTCCTTTCTACTTTCCTGTCTCTCAAGGCTCTACCATGACGACAACTCTGCTCATGGCAGGAGGGGTCAATGCAGTTGACCTACAACCTACAAATGTATAAAATCAACAATTCCTCAGGTTCCGCAGGACCTGCAAGATGGAGCTCTTCCACCAAGCTTTTGGTTGAGGCCAGGCTGAATATGGGGCTATAAGATCGGGTCCTCCCCAACCCTTGTGGCATCTGAATCCCTCTGGGGCCATCCACTGCTACAACTTACATCTGGTTGACACAATGGATGAGTGAGGAATTTGGATCTTTTTATGTCTGTCATCTTTGCCAATTTTTAAACTGTGGATATTGTATGTATTTATTGGGGAGATGGTAATCTCGTTGTCCTGTGTTTTTACGTTTTTATTCTGTTGTGAACTGCCACGAGCTGGATGGTCCGGGAGTTGGCGGTATAGAAATTTAATAATAAATAGCCCATACACATGTTTTCTGTATTGTAGCTTCCCCTACTGGGAGAGTTGAAGAAAGCTCTCTCTCTCTCCTGACCTTGTGCAAACAATTCAAAACTGAATTGTTCAAGAGGATTTTCCTATCCAGATAATAAGGCTGCACAGAACAAAACAGTTTCACAAATTTTCTTGGATAAATTATTGGAACCTGTGGTCTTCACTGCAGGATAAAAACTATTGTAAGCAGGATCCCATCATGTAATTTCTGTACTACTTAATATATCATGTTTACTTAATATATCATGTTAATACTTGGAGAGCCAGCTTGGTATAATGGTTAGGAGCATGTAGAGTCCAGGCTACAACTCTCAGATAATTTCAAAAGGACCTCATTCAGTTCCATAAAATTATCCACTAGACAACATGGATTCAGTGGTTATTCAATGGTTACAGAGCCAGTTTGGTGTAGTGGTTAGGAGTGCTGACTTCTAATCTGGCGAGCCAGGTTTGATTCCCTGCTTCCCCACGTGCAGCCAACTGGGCGATCTTGGGCTCGCCACAGCACTGATAAAGCTGTTCCGACCAAGCCATAATATCAGGGCTCTCTCAGCCTCACTTACCTTACAGTATGTCTGTTGTGGAGAGAGGAAAGGTAAGGCAATTGCAAATCGCTTAGGGACTCCTTCTGGTAGAGAAAAGTGGCCTATAAGACTGAACTCTTCTGCTATACTCCTGTTCTTTCTTTGTGGTTCCGATCTTCTGATATCCTAATGATTATCTACTGAATATTCCATTTTATTGATGGTATACTGATCCACTATATGTAATCCACCTTGAGTCCATGTGAGTAAGGCGAACTACAAATAACAATGGGGATGTTACTTCGTCATATATTCAATGCTTGAAGTTAAGAGTTAGAGAGTAATTATTTTATATAGTGTTGTTTAGTTGTAACATGTCAGATATGTGAAACCAAAGTTTGAATCCCCAGTCTGGCATGGAACTTCGAGCCAATCTATCTCTCTCAGCCTGACTCACCTCAGAATAAAAGGGAGAGAATGATGCTCTGAGCCACTTCAGATACCCACAGGAGATATCAAGCCTCTTCTGATGCTGTTTCCTAGCACTGGAGATTAACTGCTACTGGATGCAGCTATTGCCCACAATTGCCATGGCTAGGAACCATTAATACACTTTATGAACCTGTCTAATCCCTTTTCAAGTTGCATCTATGCTAATGGCCATCACAATATCCACAGGCAGCAAATTAATAAGGCTACCCTCTAATTCAAATATCACCAGAGGTAGAGACTAAGATTGTCAAGGGCAGAATTCAGTCCTTTAGACCCTGGGCAGCCACACACACATCCAACAGAAATCCCGCATTGCTCTGAACTGAGAATATGCTAAAACAAATGCAACCTGCCAGCACTGAACACAATCTGCAAATTCTCTTCACTGAACCCAAGGATGAGTACTCGTGGGTGTGCCAGCTCAGCTCTATTTATGAGTCCAAACAAGAAGGGAAAATCACCCTTTATTTCCACATTCTTGCTTCTCTCACCCTTCAGCATTAATTTGCATCAGCTGCACAGCCTGTGTGCACAGGCTTCATTAGGCCCACACAAGATTTGTCTGGGTTGGAGTTGGGTTTGTTTGGGGGGGGGGGGGCTTTTTTTTTCTTATGGCGACTATTGGCCCATATGTTTTTCCTCCAGCAGACCGTGTCGGAATCCTATTGAAAACAGCTCAAGAAGAAAATCGAGAGAGAGCACGAAGTCCTGGGGGCTGTTTCGTTTTCCCCCGTCAAAGCACATGGTTTAAGGAGGAGAGCTTGGACATTCAGGGACCCTTATCCAGTAAGAAGAGATTGCTGGGGGGGGGGGGGCTGGGCGCATTCAAAGGATCCCCTAAGCCCGACGCGGGCTGGGCAGGGCTGGGCTGCGTCCCGTGCCATTGCCTATGCTCTAGAATGACCTTCGTGTCTCCTTCCTGTCTCCTCTCGCAGGCAGCGCACAGCGACCAAGGCAAACTCCTCCGCGCTCCCAGCACCCCCCTCCCTCAGTTCGTCGTGCCACCCAGCGCAGCCAGACACACTCCTAGCCCCGTTGCTTTCCCCTCACTCACCGTGTCCATAAAGCTGGGGCGCAGCCCTACCGAAGCGGGAGGCCAAAGTCTGCCATGCGACCCTAAAAAGCGGCATTGTGAGGAGGAAGCGGGCTACAATGAGGCCCGAGCCGCTGCGAGCGAAGGAGAGAATGGCAGCCAGTCCCGGCCGTTTCTCGCGAGGAGGAGGTCGAAGGCGGGGCCTGAGCGAGAGCTCGCCCAATCCAGGCTCTTCGCGGGCTGCCCTTTGCCTGATCGAGAGCGTTCTCTGCCTCTTCCGGAGGCCACTCCCTTTTTGCCCGTGCTTTCTCCGCTCGTTAGCCAAATCTGCTCGCCAGGTAGGCCAGTGTTCAGCGACGCGGCAGAAGACTTGTGAGGCGGCTAGGCGAGAGCGCGCGGCGCCAGCGCTGGCCTGAGGAGGCGCCTGGCCCAGTTGCTGGCTGCAGGAATCTACAGAGCGCCTCACGGTGCCTGGCCATGCCGCAAATGCCAGAGCACCGCATTCTGACGGCCACTGCCACAGCCGTCAGCTGATTTCATGGAGAGGCAGCGTGGTGAGCTAGGGGCAGTGATAGCTACTGTATTTCATCCACAGCTCAGCTTTAAAACATGTTTTTAAAGATCAGGACTCAGGTCTCCTACAATATGGAGGAAGAGTGAAAAATGCAGTGTCTCCACAGTTTGCCAGGGATTTTAGTTCAGCACAGACCAATGTAGTTCAATTTTATACACACAACATTCCATTTTATTTATTTATTTATTTATTTATTTATTTGATTTCTATACCGCCCTTCCATATGGCTCAGGGCGGTTTACATGCAAGAAGATGTGCTATAGTTAAAAACAAATCATAAAAGGTATATTAGTTCTGAGATCAAATACAAGAGGCAAAACAGATTGCTAGTATAGGTTACCAAAAAGAAAAATTAACTCTCTAAAGTCTTGTGAGTTAAATCCACAGAAGCTTATAAGAATTCAAAAGACCTACTGGGTTGACCAGAAATGGGAGTTCTAGCTGCTGCTTTTATCTATTGTGTTGTCATTATCATTCTTAGAATTTTAAAAAGCAGTAACATTTCCCCATAGGGACTCCAGGTAGACCATAATGGAAACATCCTCAACATAAAGTTTTATTTATTGTTAAATGACCAATTAAGACTGTAATTAACAGTTGATTAGAAATGTCTGTAACCATTCCTGTAAACTAGGGCCCCCCAACCTTTTTGAGCCTGTGGGCACATTTGAACTTCTGACACATCATGTTGGGCACAGTCACAAAATGGCTGCCATAGAAGATGGAGCCAGTCACAAAGTGGCTATCACAGTCAAGCTTTGTGCAGCAGTGGCAGCTGCTGCCAAACATATGTTTGTAAAAATATGCAGAATCAAATCTCTAATGTCTAGTCAGAAGCTTTGTTTGGAAAAGCCCCACACACTTTTAAACACTTGGCAGGTGCCAGGGAAAGTGTCAGTGTGCTCCATGATTTTCTTGGTAACCATGTTGAAGACTGCTCCTATAAACAAATATCCTTCATATACAAATTAGATACTACTCTATGCATAGAAAGATCAAATTAGACAGATACCTTACAAGTAACATTTTATTTATAAGCTCCAGAAATAACCAAATAAAACATGACAATTACAGCCACTTTCCCTTCTTGTCACAGTTTTATATCAGGAAGATAATCCAACAACCAATGGATTATCCTAAATTAGTAATCGTCTTCTGCAGTATGCATTAAATGTTGTAGCTTCTTAGGAGCACACCTTCATCCTAGAAAAGATTTTGAAAAAGATGAAACCATACAGCAAGAATAGCAATCACAATGAAATGGCTCACAGTGCAGACTCTTCTAGGTTGTATTCACTCCTTTCCCAAAAGTCAAGCAAAAGAGAGACTCTTGCAATTTACAGATGGGGGAAATTATTGTCTACACTCAAAATATCTTGACAGTGAAAACTGACAAAGGGCAATTCCGCACCAGGATCTATGTGGCAAATTGGTTGCGGGACAAAAAAACGCCATTTTAAATAGTGGAATTCGTTGTTATGCATACCTGGCTTTGTAGTGGAATTCAGTTGTGTTTCTATCGTTTCCCACAGGTTTCCGGTCTCGGCAAAAATCGCTAGCCAGGAAGCGATATTGCCGAGCTCGTCCCGTCCCTGGCCGTCAAGCAGCCAATTGGCGGCCGTTATCATGCTCCCAAAAAGCTCCTTTTCCTTTAAGGAAGTTTAAAAAACACACACGTTGCAACGAATCTGCGTTGATTCATTGCAACAGAGAGACCCATCTAGGTAGCAGGTGGTGTTTGAGCTGCCATTTCATCGTTGCCACGCTCCCCCCCCCCGAGTGAAAAAAAAATAACCCCCCCCCCCGGCATGGACGCGATTTTCGGGCGAAAATAAAGTAAAAAATAAAGGGAAAATAAACCAGCAAACGGGGCTGTGTGTTGTTTCGTGCTTAGTGACTTAAAACAGCTCTGCAGCCAGGAAAGCCTCGCTGGGTAAACAAAGGCTCGCCGGTGCGTTTATCTCCGCTCGCTCGGAGAAAAAAAAATGGCGATCGCTTCGCCGGAAGATCAGAGGAGAGAGCTAGGGGGCGGGACTTTGCAGAAACCGCAACAATGGTAACACACAGAACTTTTTCGCTAGTGTTGCTGATTGGTTGCAAGAGTGTAGCGCTTTCCGGAGGGTGAATCCACTTTTGGGGATTTCCCTGAAAGCGCTACAACGAAGCGCTTTTTGCAGATCGGTTTCCAGAGTATTGCAGATTGTCAACGATGTTGTGCATAATGGCAAAACTGTAGCGATTTCAATTTGTAACCATTGTGCTATTTTGGACGAGTGTGGAATGGCCCAAAGTATTAAATGTTTATTTTGCCATTTGGATTATCAGTGATCTACACAGCATTATAAATATTTAATAGTTTGTATGTTCACATTCTGATAAAGTAAATCGTTAACACTCCAGTTAAAAGTAAACCAATAGTGAAAAAAAGAGCACATTTATTTCCAGAATAAATATATTTACTATAGAAATTAAGCATAATCCTGGCTTTGGCAAGAGGCCTCAGCACACTGTGTGGGAACTGTACCTTGTTACTATTAAATCAGTTTTGGTACCCAGTCTAGAGATCTGCAACATCTGCAAACATTGCCACAAATCAGATGTTAGCAATCACCAAAGCTTGGATAACAACTATCATGGCTGCCTTGATAGGAACCCAAAGCAATTTATAATATTCTTCCTTCTGCAATTTAATCCTCACAACAATCCTATGATGCAGATTAGACTAAGAAGGTAATTAGCCTAAGGTTTTCCCAAGGGCTTCTGTGACAAAGCAGGGATTTGAATTGTGGTCTCTCAGATCCTGGTTCTATACTCTAAGCCAGAGGTGTCGAACTCATTTGTTACCAGGTCTAGATCTGACAGAAATATCACTCTGTCAGGCCAAGGCCATGTGCGCTGTAAAATCTAATACCAGGTACTAGAGATACAAACTTTATAAAGGCCACGGACAAGCCCAATTAAAAATATTATATTTTCCTCAAAATACAAGCATGCTTTGAATATTACCATATTTCCTTAAAGTATATCCCAGATGCCTACCTTCCCAGTTCTACCACCAATTGCTCATTATCACTGGGATAGTATACAGCAGGCTTCCTCAACCAGAGTTTCGTGAAAGACAAGCAACACAGCAAAAAGGTGAGGAGGGGCTGGGAGATACAATATGATTTAGTGCTATGCCATTCAGCTGGTGTAACACTATTTTTACTGATGTACAGAAATTCCCTGGGTACTGTTGGGGATACCCATGTGTGCTGTGACAGTTAAGAAGGCTGAGATAAAGAACAGACGAATATGGAGCAGATGAACCTGATATTGAGGAGGATCCTGTTAACTGGCCTAGAGAAAGTAACTTTCACAGTTCACACACAACTTTATTACTCAGAATTGTAACAAGTAGATTAAGACCAAACAGTGACCTTTGTGCATGTTTTTAATGCAAACAGAAATGTATACTATTAGATTGAACAGACAGATAACAGCCTAAAGTGAAAACCACAATTTCCATGGTTTCCACAATTAAAGGCAACACATCTTACAAAATTTAGTATTTTACTTAAATGGCCAGTTGTAGAATGTTAGCAGCCCTACATGACCCCCCCCCCAGCAATAAGATGGTACTTCCTTTCTGCACCAACCTGCAGGGAGGTAGGAAGACAGTGCTTTATAGCACTGCAGCACTTGCCTTTCTCATTCTCTTTACCATGACCAGAAGCCATCACCCACCATCTTACCATCCCCACCAGTCATGTGTGGCACAGCTGAGGAAGACGGCTGGATGTGATGGAAGGATGGAGTAGTTCCCTGCTAGCCATCCACAAGGACCAGGGGTGTTTCCCAGGGTATGGATTGGCTGGTAGGGCTGAATGACACTCCTGATCTGCCCCCTTGAGTAATTGCCTAGAGCTATCTAGTGGATAGGCTCTTCTGTTCACTAATGAACAGGATAGGCAAATCATAGAGCATTGTGCTCATACTCACCATCTTTGGCCAACAACGTAGACTCTTTCTCTGCTTTTCTCCTTTCATATTCTTTAGTATCGGCATCATGCTTTTTTAAGATCTGAAATTTAACACAAGTAGGTTTAAAGCATGAGTCATACCAGGCAACATTTAAAGACACTCATCAATTAAAAATCAAGTTCTATTTATTCACAAGAATAATATTGTAGTGAGAGAGTTTTCACGAAGAAACTTAATTCAAGTGACAGTTTCCAAGGGTCCCTTATTTCCAAGGTTGCTTTTAAGCAGTTTGTTTGTTTATTTATTATTTGATTTGATTCCCGTCACTCCCAGACTAGCTGGCTCGTGGCGGGTAACAGAGTAGAACCCTCCACATTATAACCCCAATTAAAACCCACCCTTACAGTCCCCTGAAACAAAATAAAGCTCCCAGCCCCTTCTCCTCCTATCAACCCAACAGACCCCAATGTGCCTCAGGGGGATGTGAATAGGGGTTAGACTGATGGTCTGGCTATGCTGAGGAGGAGCCCACAGATCTTCTCTGCACCGGCCTCAGCCAAATGCCTGGTGGAAAAGCTCCATCTTGCAGGCCCTGCAGAACTGTACAAGCTCTAACAGAGCCCACTGCTTTTCTGGGACCTCATTCCACCAGGTTGGGGTGAGGACTGAAAAGGCCCTAGCTCTGGTTGAGGCCAGCTACTCTTCTCGTGGGCCGGGAACCACCAACAGACTTGCACCCGCAGAGCAAAGAGCCCTGCGGGGATTATAAGACGATAGGCGGTCCCTCAGATATGTGGGGCCCAGACCACGGATGGCCTTGAAGGTCAGTACCAGAACCATTAACTTGATTTGGAACACAACTGGCAGCCAATGCAACTGCCTCAGCACAGTCCGGATATGGGACCTCCAATATGTTCCTATGAGGACCCTAGCAGCTGCATTTTGAACCAGATGCAATTTCCAAGTCAAGGACAAGGGAAGAGCGAGTTATAGAAATCAAGCCCTACCTGTCAAGTTTGAAGAAATCAAACTTCATATCAGTGAAGTTTCCTGCCAGTTACCTATATAACTGGCTAAAGCAAAATTCTCTTTAAATAGCTACTGTGCTACTGTCTATTAGCCCAATTGAGTCAATTCATGTGGCAGTAGAAGGGCCTTCTTGATGTTTTTACAGCTGGGCCTATATAAATATTTAGAAGCATGATTAATGCCTTTTGGCTTCTGATTTAGAATGCTGTCACAAAAATAGAAAATTCTCTTTGGAATCTTATAACATGTTTCCAGTCTCAACAACACATATGTGTGAACTGCTTTATAGAAATGGAGCTGTGAATATTGACTAAGGAACAGTTGTTTCTGAACACTGTTAATAAATTATTCTTACCAGAATCCATATAGCTATTGTAGAACCAAGAGTTACACTAACTTTCAGCCAGTCAGGTTTACTTGAATCATCCCTCCTTGCCGTGAATGCAGAACGAGACAATGCTAGAATAAAGGACCACACAGACAAGTTAAAGTGAGGGGATGGTTTGCCTGGATTTCAGGATCACTATCCTTGATTAATAATACAAAAGAATCAATAGTGGAATGGATTTCTCACTAAATACCAGAAATCATGAAAAGGAAAGGGAGGAAAACTTGCAGAAGCTTAAAGTAGTAACTTGATATGATAATTTGAATAGCTATAGCAATTGCTCTATGAATTGGTACTTCATTAAAGCATTGCTCATCATAAAAGGAACACAGCCAAGGGAGTTAATTGTCTGAGCTAAGATTTTTAAAAGAGGATTTTATGCTTTAACATTTTTTTGGGGGGGATGGATAGAGGAAACAGAAAAATGACTCATTTGTTGGGAAGCTTCTTTGCCATATGTAGAAATACTCCACTCTCTCCACTCTCTAATCAAAACTATTTCCCCCCTGATTTTCATTGTTCTTTGTCAGTTGAGATCATCTGTTATGAGCCAAAATAATAATAAAGGACAGGTTTTGAAAACCAATCTGCAATTAATGTATTAATTACATTGTATTAAGGTTTATTTACAGCTTTTAAATAAGCTACACACGGAGAGAAACATTGTATTAATTAAAAAGTTTAAAATGTTTAGGGTCATTTTGCATGTATAGCACCTATAAGCACAGACAGTTTGTTTAGGGAACATAACTTCGGTCTTCCCAGAAGCCAAAATGAAAGATAAAAGGAAAGTAAGAATCTCTACAGCAAGAACCAAAGGAACACAGTATCAGGAAGAAGGGTTGGGGATAGAATCTCAGAACAAAACAAGAGGCAAGATCCAGGCATGGGGAAGGAAGGATATGTACAGCCATCTTTCTCTGCCTAGTATTAAAAATCCCTCTTAAAAAAAAACACCCCAAAACAGAAACACCCTCAAAACTGACAAATCCTGTATACAAAACACTTATGTTCTGCTATTAATCTACTAATCCTTCCCAACATTTTGTTAAAAGTCCAGATCTCAGTAGGCTGTTAGTATGAGAAGAAAAGCATGTCATCATCAACAACATATATAATAGCAATGCATTCAGCAAGAAACAAGGTAGGTCTGTTTTCATAGAATCATAGAATCATAGAGTTGGAAGGGGCCATACAGGCCATCTAGTCCAACCCCCTGCTCAACGCAGGATTAGCCCTAAGCATCCTAAAGCATCCAAGAAAAGTGTGTATCCAACCTTTGCTTGAAGACTTCCAGTGAGGGGGTGCTCACCACCTAGGGAATTTTCCTAGGGAATTGTGCAGGGATGTGTGTGGGGGATAACTCTACGCAAACTATTACCACTAGTCTATCAAGGACAGAACAGTCTATGCTGACTGGCAACAGGTCTCTCAGGTGGAGACCTTGAACATCACCTAATCCTGAAAACTGGAAATGCCAAGGTGTGTGAGATGCTTTGTTCTTGAGCCATCCCAACTGTCAGGATGAAAACCTACCGAAGCACTTTAGGGTGTGTTGCCTTTCTCCCAAGCACTCGGGGCAACATTCACAGCTAAAACCCTCAAGAAGTCTCCTGCCCCAGCACTAGCCCCATCCACCCAGCACTGCTTCACGGCATACCCTGTACTTTCAGGCCATCCCCCGGGCTGGAAAACCTGCAGCCGCTATCTATGAAGGCCCATTCAACCGTTTCCACAACACTCCGTGCCCGGTCAAGCGCGAGGCTTCCTCGCCGGTGTCCGTCCCGCGCCTGCTTCGCCCCAGCCATCGGGCTCAGGGAAAGCAACCGGGGGAACGTGGACCGCATCTGAAGGTCACCTCCTGCCCGAGACCCGTATAACAAGCGCACATGCAAGGCAGAAAGAAAAGACAGGCTGCGCGGGGAAAGAGCCTTTTCTTCTTTCAGCACCCCGGTCTTCTCCTGCCAGATTAAGCCAGGAAAGCGGCCCAGCTCACTCACTGGGGGTCGGGTGCCCCGAGAAGCGCAGAAGCCGCCGCACAGCTTGCCAGGGCGCCGCCATGTCGGTCGCTTCTCTCCTCTCCCCCTCTAGGAAGAGGCCGTTCGAACGACCAATCAAATGGCTGTAGGGGCGGGATCAGGAGACAGGAGAGTCATATACCAACGAGCAAGCCGGCAGCCGGCGCAGGACTAACCACTGAAACAATTAGTAGCCTTAAAGTGAGCATGAACTCCGGAGGGTGATTTTTAAAATATATATTTTGTTCTTTTTGCTTATAGCTCGTATGCACTCTTGCAACTTTTACAGTTCCTCCTTCTTGGAACTATGATATTAGAATAATATTTATAAATGTGCATAACACAGGTATCCCTACGCTATGCCCTTTATTAGTGTCCGTTCTCTTTCGGTCGCTTTTTAAAATATTGATGATGTTCACTTTTTGGGCTAGAAGGTTAGGAAAATTCATAGCTAGTAGCAATTATCACAGCTTGAATAAGGGCATTTAAAATGAGATTTAGCATTTGTTTGAAGTCAAGAAATTTGTCCTCTTTTTTTTGGCCTTTCACAATATGCTGACCCTAGCATAATATATAATTGAAGAGGGGCCTGCAGGTATCCCCTGGAAATGGTACCCCATCCCCCGGGCTGGAAAACCTGCAGCCGGGGGAGGCGGGATATAAATATAATAATAATAATAATAATAATAATAATAATAATAATAATAATAATAATAATAATAATAATAATAAATAATACTCTGTTTAGCCTCTGGATTGGATCTTGCTTTAAACAGGCTTTTCTTTGCAATGTCCTTCCTGGATTTAATATAAATATACCTAATGTATTACTCCATGCATCTGATGAAGTTGGTTTATGCTGGAATAAGTTTTGGTAAAGTCCTATAGGACTGCCATTTTATTTTGGTTATAAATGAAATTGCTGACTTGTCATTATTGTGACTATGATTGTGTTAGTGAAACCCAAACTTTGTGGTAATCTGCTATTGTTAAAAGCATTGTAAAAATCCATACAGCACATTTATTCCAATTTATGTAATGTTGAGAGTAATTGTACAAAAGAACAACAAAAACAGTGCACTGAGAAAAAGGTTTTATTCAGATATAATCTTCCAACACTTTTCACCCATGCTTCTTGAAGGGAGTGTATAGAACCATAGCATCATAGAGTTGCAAGGGGTCATACAGGTCATCTAGTCCAACCCCCTGCTCAATGCAGGAAAAGTTTCTGTCCAATCTCTGGTTGGAGACTGTTAGTGAGGAGGAGCTCACCACATCCTTAGGCAGTCAATTCCACTGCTGAACCACTCTGAATGTGAAAAAAAAAATTCCTGGTATCTAGTGGATATCATTCTCATGTAGTTTAAACCCAATTCCTGCGGGTCCTGTCCACTGCAGCCAACAGAAAATGCTTCCTGCCCTCCTCTAACTGACAACCTTTCAAATACTTAAAGACAGCAATCAATGTCCCTTCTCCAAACTGAACATTCCCATGTTTCCTCATAGGGCTTGCTCCCCAGGCCCTAGATCACTCGTCACTCTCAATTTTGCCCACATCCTTTTGAAGTAAGGCCTCCAGAAATGCACACAGTACTCCAAGTGAGGTCTGACCAGTGCAGTATACCAGTGGTCCCCAACCTTTTTATCACTGGGGACCACTCAACATTTGACAATTTTACTGAGGCCCGGTGGGGGGGGGGTAGTTTACTCCTCTACTCTCAACCACGGCCCTATCGCTCTCTGATCGCTACGGTAATGTTTAAACATCCCTTCAAAATAAGATACAGACACGCCACAACAATGAACATAAGGAACATTTTATTTTCATGGAAATTTTAACTCATGACAATGACAAATCATTGGGAACCCTGAACTTGTTTCTCTGCAACAAGATAGTCCCATCTGGGAGTGATGGGAGACAATGACACCTGAAGTGTGTTAATAAAGGGCTGGGGGGGATGAAGTAAAGGGCGGGGGGGGGAGAAGGCGTCCTTTGCGGCCCACCTCCAATTAGTCGACGGACCACATGTGGTCCGCAGCCCACAGGTTAGGGATCGCTACAGTATACAATGGGATGATGTAATCTTGTGATTTTGATGCGATGTCTCTGTTGATACAGCCCAAGAGTACATTTGCCTTCTTTACCACTACATCATAGTCTGCTCGTATTTAGCTTACATTTAGCACAAGTACCCCAAGATCAAATTCCCACACAGTGCTACCCAGAAGTGTATGTCCCATCTAGTATGCACACGTCCCATTTTTTTGAACCAGATATAGAATTCTGCGCTTCTCCTTACTGAATTACATCTTGTTCTCATTTGCCTAATTCTCCAGCATGCTCAGATCTTGTCGAACTATATATCTTCTGGGGTATTTGCTACTCCTCCCAATTTGGTGTCATCCACAAATTTAAGGAGTCCCCCTTCCCCCTAGTTTAGATAATTGATAAAAATATTGCAAAGTACTGGAACCAGCACTGAGCCCTGTGGTGCTCCACTGCTCACCTCCCTCCACGTTGATAAAATACTATTGACAACCACTCTCTTTGTGCAGTTTTCTAGGCAGTTATCTCACCTAACCATCCAAAGATCCAATCTACAGTCTGCCAATTTAGCCATCAGAACATGATGGGGAACCTTGTCAAAAGTCGTACTGAAATAGTGTATACTTGTATCAGGCAGTTATCAGAGCAAGATGTTACAGTGGGAACTGCTAGTTTTTTCTTTTTATTTTGGGGGGGGGGTGCTCTATCTTTGGTGTTGCTGTCTTGTATTGCAAGTATCTACAGAAAAAATTCAGAAAATAAAAGAAATTAGAGATGTCAAAAATAGATGCCCTTTGTTTAGGAGTCACCACAACAAAGGCATAGGTACCAAACATTGTCTCTCATATGTTTTGAATAATTTCCAGTCAAAAACCAAGGGCAGGAAATAGATCTAGAAGAGTCATAGGCCTACTACTAGTTGAATTAGAATCATATCTAATTCTTTGAAAGCCATCTGTCTTCAAACCAATTTACTCTTGCATCATAATTACAGCACACTAGACCATGGGCTGGAGCTGAATAAGGTGTCTCCACCCTTGCAGGAATGTGGGCTAAAACCTGGTTCTCCTAGCAAGCTGAGGCTAATTGTGAAAGTGTAGTAAGCAGAAAGAATAAGGAGGTGTGAAACTCAACTTGACATTGTATTTTTCAATAAAGATGGAAGAAAACCTATTCAGGGACTGGGAGTTTCCCTTGGTAGTTTTCACCAAGTAAATGCCCTCCCTCCCCCAATCAGTTCCTATACTGCATTTAAAATATTTATAAACATGCCATTCTCCCAATTATAGTTTATGGTCTTAAATTTCAGTACAACAAAATCTGAGTCCAGTGGCACCTCTAAGACCAAGACAGACAAGTCCAAGGAAGTGTACATGCACATGAAAGTTCACACCTTGAATAAATCTGTGGGTCTTAAATGTGCCATTGGATTCAAATTTTGCTGTGCTACTTCAGACCAACTCTGCTGTCCACTTGGCTCAGTGTTGTATTTGGCTACAATTCACCCCAGAAAGATCATCATAGCAGTTTGCAGCAAGAACAAGCAGGAGTCCTAAACTAGGCTTTTGTCCTATCACAGGCTTTATCTGCACTCCGTGTTAATCCCCCTTCAGCACAAGGGAGGGATGCGGGTTATAAATAATATAATTTAAAAATAGTGAATTATGCTGCAAGGGTCCCCTCCCACGGTCTTTTAGACAAGATTGTCTTCGCAAAAGGCAGACCCCGACGGCGCACTCCGCAGCTCTGTCTTCCCGAGCGCAGGCGCACTACTTCCGCAGCGGCAGGGAGGAGGAGGGCAGAGCGAGCACGCGCGCTCCAATTTCCCGACTCCCCTTCAGGCCCCGAGGAAGGGAAGCGATGGGGTCGTGGCGCATGCGCTCGCGGTTGGGTGACCCGGCTGGGGAAGCCCTCGGTGGCGGCCATTTTGGCGGCGCCTCCTCTCTCCGGCCTGTTCAGTTACCACGTGAACCGCCCGCCGCCTGGGGCTCGCTGCGGGGTAGGGGTAAGCGGGCGCAGGCCAGGGCGGCTGGGAGAGGCCGCGGAGAGCGGAAGGGCGAGGAGCAGCCACAGCGGCAAAGCTCGGCCGTGCTGGTGGCGACCTGGCGGAGAGTCCCCCCTGGGAGTTGGCGACAGCGGCAGTGAGAAGGGACCCGACTGACCGGTCCGGAGTTCGCATCGGTCGCAAGGAGCGGCGGCGCGGCAGCGGCGACAGGAAAGGCATCCGCAGCGGAGACGATGCCGTCGGTGAGCCTCCCGCCCAAGGAAAACGCGCTCTTCAAGCGCATCCTGGTGAGTGAGGGATGCGGACCGATACGTCGGAGGGCATTGTGAGGGGCTTGCTGTGAAGCGGGGCTCCGCTCGGGCTCGCCTTGCTTCTCCTGCCGCCCTTAAAGGAGGCCTCGCCCGCTGGGCGCCCGACCGGGGTTTTGTGCCTCGCGCCCCTGGAGTTCCCGGGCGTTCCTGGCTCTAGAACCTTCCCACTCCGCCGAACGGCCCAGGCATGCCTGACTTTAGAACGGCCAGCTTGTTTTGCTTTTGGAACGTGAAATCGTGGGGGAAGGGGGGAAACTTATAGGGCGAGGACCTGTAACTTCCCAAGTGCCTCGTGTTCCCTCCTGAGCTCTTTATTCATGACAGGTGTTTCTGCCCAGACGTTTAATTAAGGGAAGAGGTAAATATTCAGTTACTGACTCATTAGCCCGTCTTCAATCTGAACGAATTGTTTTGAAAAGTGCCTGGGCAAGCACTTTCTTAACGCCTGTACAACCTGTCACTTATTATCCCAGCCTATTGTAAGCTCCTGGAGAACTGGCCTTTCTTATGAAGTCTGAGAATGAGTTCAAAGACTGACTGGGGTGGGGGTGGTAATTCTCATCATGCTTTGTGTTAGCTACTAGAAAATAGGCCTGATGGCCCAGTTTTTCGATGTGGCAATGAAGCGAACACTTCTATGTTAACTCCTTAGAAGTGCGCAATCTTTTGGGTTTAGAATATCTGTAAGATAGTATTGTGGTTAAAGTGATATAAGAATGAAATTTGTTATTTAAACATAATAGAAATGTTCAGAAAGTTGATCAACTTGAGCTTTTTTTAAGGTTAGTTTTGAAATCATTGTGGGTAGGTAACTAAATCTCCATTATTTGTTGAACAATCTTTCCAAGTTTTACTGGAAAGTAGTGGCAAGTTGGGAAGATACTGATCTGTTTAAAATTCATTGTATTATCTACTTAAATTGCTTTAATGAAATCTTTAGAGCCCAGCATCATGTTAGTTACCTAGCATTGCAGTTAAGGTATGTCACTTCATTTCTTTTGCTACAATATATGAAGCCAAGAATGCTGGAGATATTTAGGTTACCTACTAGCACTGCTGTAGGTTACAGATATAATCCCTGGAGTAATGTACAGATGTTGACTTTTCTGCTACTGGTTTCCCTTTACAAACATCTGTTAATATATATTTGGAACCATAGGTGGTTATTTTAACTGAGAAAAATACTTGAATTGTTCCTACATTGTTAAAGTATTTAATATTAAAATATTATGTTTTAATGAATTAATCATACAAGCTGCACATAAGCACTTTTAAGTGTTGCTCACCTCAACACTTCAATACACTAAATTGTTCCCATTCTGTATTTAATTAGATGAAATTTGCATGAATAACACACAATAGTTCCATTGTATTATATTATAAACAGTACTATACTGATAAGAAAAAATGCTGCTTCTAGCTTTTTAAATTGGGATCCTCCATGTATCATTTATATGAATGTATATAGAATATTTAATGTACAGAGATGTATATAAACTTATAGGTCTGCATGGCTTTTTAATCTAATTATTTCCTGAAAACTCACACCTGATGTTCCTAAAAGTCTCCCATTCATGCATTCATGAAGACTGTGTGTTTAGTTTTAGTAATGTGGTTGTGTACTCTCAGCCATTTGCCCATGACTAAGATGGGACGTGGGCCTAGGTCAATCCTGAATCTTAGCCACTGGATGACACAATCTTATTGTAAAACTAGAGAGTGATTATTATTCCATTGTGGTCATATTGTAGCTGGGAGTAGGCTTTTGGAACAACCAGTTAGACATAGGGTGAGAAAGTTAATGTTTCTTGCTTGTTTCAGCCTGCACACATTTCAATACTATTATGCAAATAAACAGGTCTGTAAAATTCTTTTATTGGACACATTTAAGGGACTCCACTGGATAAGGTGTTCTTTGGCTTCTAAAACCTTTTTAAGTGCAAGCTTGAATTAAACAAATGCATGCCCAATTTTAAGAAATCTGTTCACAATAATTCCTCACAGTGACTTGGATTTAGATCCATCACAGATAATCAAACTAGTATTTTATCTTTCTACCTCTTAGCTTTTTTCCCCAGTTGAATAAGCAGTAAAAAAAATAGGTCAAAAATTCAAATATGCCACATGGATAGCATCCACATTCATGAACACTGGTTTCCCATAGCAGCCATGTTAGTCTCATCTGTGAGGAATGATTTGAACCAGTTCAGATCACATCTCCAATACCTGCTTGTCAATAAGTTGGCATGATTTACTGTATCAAAGGCAGTGGACAAATCCAATAATAACAACATTACCTTTGTCTACATTCAGACAGAGATAAAGGTAGCAGTACTATCTCTGTCCCATAGTCTGGCCTGAAAAGGGTCTGGAGTAGATGAGTTATCCAAGAAGACTTGGTCTACTACTGCTCTCTCAATCGCTTTGCCAAGAAAGGGTTGATTAAATACCTGTTAGTAATTGGCTACATCATTTTTCTGTAGGTATGTTTTTTAAAGTAATGGTTGGATAACCACCTCTTTGAGTGACTAAGGGAAGGTCTTCTGAGTTAGTGACTGATTTGTAGTAGATGCTAAGGATTTGTTGATGTGGTCCTTACATGATTTTAGCAGCTAAAAGGTTTCTGGTTACAAGAAGAAATAGAGCTGTTTTTTTGTACCCCACTTTTTACTACCCAAAGTAGACTCAAAGCGGCCTACAATTGCTTACCCCTCCTCTCCCCACAACAGACACTCCGTAAGGTGAGGCTGAGAGAGCTGTGAGAATTGTGGCTGACCAAAAGTCACCCACCTGGCTGCATGTGGACATGTGGGAAATCTAATCTGGTTCTCCAGATTAGAGGTTACCACTCTTAACCACCACACCAAATAGAAATCTGCACATATCTCAGGATCTTGTCAATATCCATCACAGAAACTGTCCAGGCAGTATTTTTGGCCTTTCTTCTCATGTATGTACTTTACAGCTGATATCCAGAAAAGTATGTGAACTCTCAATATTTTAAAACTTTGAAATTAATGATAGTGGGATTGTCTGTAGTAGATAGCATGCCTTTCTGCAAGTTTTGTGTTGTCTCCCCCCCAAAAAACGTATTGTGTAACAAGACAGAAATATGCACATTGGCAGGCAGTTCATTTGCTTGGAAAGAAGAGCTCTCTGTTGATAAAACGTTACTTTTCCAAGTTATTGGGGTTAGAGGAATTAACCATTTTTCAGAAGTAATTGCATGAACAGATTTCATTGTATGATTAGGTTTAAAATGCTTATGTGATAATTAGAGGAAAGAGGAGAATATTTTCTGGCTACTTAAATCATTCTGGTGTTGATGGCATTGTACAAAATGCAAAAGAGACAGAATAAGGATTTTTTAAATTGTTAAAATAGGACTGGTTGAAAATTTAAACCCAGGAGTATGATGACCTTATATTACAAAATACAGTGTCCGCTGTTTTTGTTGGCCAGAAACATATTTTGTTAAAAAGGTGTCAAATGCTGATTGGATTTTTGATTGGGGCAGCAGATTTTAGTAAATCCGGCTAGCTATCTTACTGCATTTTCTTTCAAAGGAATAACTTGTCTCTGGCAAATTAATCTAGTGGGTAGATTGAAAGGCAGAATGTCCACTTCAATTAGAATTGCTGCATCAGAGAAAATGATGGTCTTCTGATGGTGATGAAAAAGGTTAAACACTACAGTAAAAGGGATAGGTAATTTAGTGATTTGATTCATGGCTGAAACATGAAGCAAACTAGTTGTATAGGTTCATGAGAAATTTAAAGTTTAAATGCTAATTTCTGCTCCTGAAAAAGCAATAGGAAGCAGAAAGCAAGGGTTTCAATGGCATTAAGCTATTAAATCCTTTGATTCTACTCTCCTCCCATTTAACTCTCCAGTTTTGCTCCCCACCACTTCAAAGTGAGGCGGAGCAAAACCAGGATATTAAATATGAGATTGAAGTGCCCCCTGGGAGGTACTTCATTCCATATTTAATCCTCTGGGAGGCACTTCACCCCCTCCTTTCTACTGTCTGTGGTAAACTGCAGCCAGAAGGAGGTGAAGTTCCCCCTGGGAGACATTTCACTCCCAAATTTCTGATGGCTTGGAGCCATTTAAACCTTCCAGATTGTTTCCCTCTCACTCTGGGGGAGGGAGAGCAGAAGTGGAGGGTTTACATGGCTCTAAGCCATTTAAACCCTCCCTATCAGTTCCCAGTTGGTTTGTGGGGGAGCAGAACTGGAAGTTTAAGTGGAGACATTTAATCCTCTGTTTTTGCTCCCTGCCACTGTTTTGAGGATGAGAAAACAGGGGTTTAAATAGCTCTGAGCCATTGGAACCTGCTTTCAGCTGTTCATTAACTGCCACAAACTGCATCAAAGTTTGTGGAAGTTCATGGTGATTCTCTACTCTCAAACATGGACTAACGAACAAGCCAAAGTTTGTAACAAACTTTGATTTGTGAGTCGGATCATGTCTACCCCTATATATGAAGGAATGTATAGTTAATTGTGCTTCATAAATATATTTAACTAGTTAATGCAGATGAATTAAAGATGTTCAATGCATCACATAGTACTTATTCTATGTTTGTATTGTATACTTTATGAAGTTTGTTCATTGGTGAAGTATGATATCCAGAGGTTTACAAAAATCATACAGCTTTTCAGGTATCACATTACACATTTATCAACAAAAATATATGGATTTTCAGGTATCACATCACACATTTCTCAAGTATAATGGATTTAGCTGCACCACATTGGGTCATGCCCCTTTCATTTTATTTTCAACAACAAAAAAATCCCGAGAACTTCAGGGTATTAATAACCCCGTTAGAATAAATGGGTAAATTCAGACACTAAGAACAAATTTTGTCTGTTCTAACATGCTGCTCTGTGTATGTACATGGAGAAAATACAAAACTTGTACTTGGTATATTTGTAATGTTTAACTCATTTTATCCCACCTTTTCTCCACGGAGCTCAAAGTGGCATACGTGATTCTCCCCCCCCCCCCCCCCGTTTTGCTCTCACAACAAACTCATGAGGTAGGGTTAGTCTGAAAGAACAGCTGATCGTCCAGTGAGTTTCATGGCTTTGTGAGCAGTTAAACCATGATCTTTCCACTCCTAACCACTTTACCACACTTATCTGGAAAACTCTGACAACCAATTTATAAATTTGATTAAATTTCATATTCCTTCCTGAGCAGTTAACCTTTCCATAGTCTGAAATTTCAGTGTTTATGTTATTTCAGTGCTTGAAATGTTATGTTGGGAAAATATCGCCTTCCATCAATCACTTTGACTGGTAGCTACTGGATGTTGCATGACATCCCAAATGTGCATAAAAATTATTAAATATTGCTGTTTTCCATAATGTGTTAGGATTTCAATTATTGCACTGAATTTTTCTTGCGAAGTGTTAGCAAACTGTTATTTGCTCTTAACTCTTATGTTTCCTCAAATGCAGTCTCCCAAACATTGCTGCACACCCTGTTAGAGTGAACATGTAATGAAATTGTATATTTACTTTTTGCAAATATCCTGCAAATTAAGGTGACCTCAGTTATTTTTATATTGCAGCTACTTGTCCCTGGATCACTTGGCCACAGTGATCCATGCAATGGTCACTTCCAGGCTAGATGTCTGTAACTTGTTCTGTGCAGGCTTACCCTTGTCCTTGACCTGGAAATTGTAGCTGGTGCAGAATGCGGCTACAAGGGTCCTCACTAAGACATCTTAGAGGGCCCATACCCAGCCTGTGCTGAGACAACTGCATTGGTTACCAGTCTGCTTCTGGATCAAGTTCAAGATTTTGGTTTTGACTTTTAAGGCGATACGCGGCTTGGGTTCCACCTATCTGAGGGACCGCTTGTCTGCCTAAGCTCCCCACAGGGCCCTTTGCTCTGCGGGTATGAATCTACTGGTTGTCCCAGGCCCCCGGGACATCCACCTGGCCTCAACCGGGGCCAGGGCCCTTTTGGTTCTGGCCCCTACCTGGTGGAACAAGGTCCCAGAAGAACTAAGAGCCCTAATGGAACTATCAAGGTTCCGCAGGGTCTGCAAGACAGAGTTTTTCTAACAGGCATTTGGTTGAGGCCAGGGAGGGGTGCCCAGAGTTACAAAATGGGGGTCCTGCCCTATGGTAAATGCTAGGTATTAGATCCGATGCCAGGAAGATCACAACCTTTGAGATACCATTGAGAGCCATGCTAATGGGTTGAGTTCGGATCAGCGAAGTCATGGGGAAGAGTTTTTCTCTTGTTTTATCACCATTTTGATGTTAGATTATAAGTGTGGGGATGAGGGATGTTTTGTATTTATGGATTGTATTGTATTTTTGGATTTTTAATTGTTTTACGTGAGCTGCCTTGAGCCAACATTGTCTGGAGAGGTGGGAAATAAATAAATACTATTTCTGTGCAAGTAACTATAACATAACCTTTTGAATCTCTGGCCATTTTCAGTTCAGTCAAATTAATTTTCAAACTGTGATGTAATTGGATTGTACCTAAAGTGGTTTGTGAATCCAGCATGCTTTAAAAGTAAATTAAGCAAGTTGGTTGCATTTGGTTTTCGATATTACACTCAACACCATATATTGCCTAACTGCTAACTGGAATGACATTCCTGTATGTTCTCTTAATTAAGTCATGTAAACCAGCACTCCCCAACCCCCGGGCTGGGAACCAGTACCAGTCCGTGGATCAGTCGGTATCCTCCCCGTCCTCTTCCCCGGCTCCTGCCTTGGGGGTTGCCCTGCCACTCTGCCACCAGCTTACTTTTGGTGCTTTCCAGCGGCCGCCATGGCTGGGGCTCCCCCTCGGCGTTGCACTACACAGCTGCTGCTGGCAGTGCCCCCAGTGGGTGGCAGGAAGTCAGGGGCACCAGGGGGAAAGCAAGTGGAGCAGGGGCTCAGGCGGTGGCAATGGCAAAAGACTTACCCCCCCAGGCCTCAGTAAAATTGTCAAGCGTTGACCAGTCACTGGTGATAAAAAGGTTGGGGACCACTGATTAAACCATTGCAAACAATTTTGTTTATCTGTCTTGCCTTAAAAATGTATTGGGGTCCACTCCTTTTATTGCTTTTGCATGTTTTTCATTCTCCCGTTGATGTAATGCATATCATTATGACTGCAATGAAATCATCTCTGTGACATTAATGAAGCCATTTATGGATATTGTCAGATAGGGGAAAAGAAATTAGCCCTTGATGTGAAAATACTCATTAGAATTTCCTATTCCTGTCATTTCAAAAATGAATAGGACTACAACCATGTTCAGTTTTCATCATAGTGACCTGCATCTCATCTCAACTCAACATAATTGAGGGAGAAGGACCTTTGCATGTCTAATCTTGAACAGCCCAAAAAGGGTTGCAGAAGATTGTACAAGGTTGAATCCTATTTTCTCTTTTTGCCCAAATTTTTTAAGGTTAGTAATAGAATTACATGATTCTGCTGGTTGTTCAAAATATGTTCTTCAAGTATAGATGAGAAAAAGCCTACCCAGTAGTGTCTGGGTTTCTTAGCTGGTATAATAATAGGATTGGAACCATTAAGACCATGGCTCAATTTCATCTCACCTACAAACTTGGTGTGTGGCTTTGAACTAGTCACAGTTCTATCCATCTGCAATTAGGGATCAGTACTGGCTTGCTTTACAGAGCTTTTACTAAGGATCAGGGAGATAATGTATATGAAATACTTTGAATATTTGAAATGCACATTTACTAAATGTTTGCCAATCAGAAAATTTAGCCATTTGATCCATTTCATGTTGGCTTACATTACTCTTCAGTTGAAAAAATCAATGTGTTTGTTTCTTCTTTTTTTTCCTTCTCAAATTAATTGGCTTAAAAAAAAACCCTCTTGGGAGTTATTGGATCCTGTTGCCAATAAAGGTTTGTTCATTAACCAGTTGTAATAATTTGGAGAGAGATGTTTGACATAATCTGGAGTTTGGTGTAACGTGGTCTTAAATGTCACTGCACCATAAATCCATGCTTTAGAAGAAGAGGTGTTGGTTCTTCTATGCCGCGTTTCTCTACCTGAAGGAGTCTCAAAGCGGCTTACATTTGTCTTCCCTTTCCTCTCCCCGCAACAAATACCCTGTGAGGTAGGTAAGGCTGAGAGAGCCCTGATATTACTACCCAGTCAGAACAGCTTTATCAGTGCTGTGGCAAGACCAAGGTCACCCAGCTGGTTGCATGTGGGGGAGTGCAGAATCAAACTCTGTTCTCCAGATTAGAAGTCCGCACTCCTAACCACTACACCAAGCTCGTTCTCATCATCTCACTCGTTCATCATCTCAGAATGTAACACATGTATCTCAGTGTGCAGCTTCATACATAAATTCTGCTTCTTGTGCAATGCAATCTTGTACTTGTTTATCTGATGTGTTGCTTTATTCAGTCGAGTTTACAGACAGGTAAGAATATGACTGATACATAAGATTCCCCATTTTATTGCAAGTTGGATTGATAACTGGATTGCATTTCATAGCAATAAATGGCATCTACAATCTTACAGTGCTGTGGTATGTTTCTAATTTATTTTGAGAAATATTTGTATTGCTAATTTGAAACTGAATACTGGTTTTATTTCTAGCCAGTTAGTATAATAAGTATATACTATCATTTTGTGCTTTGTATAAATTGATATTTGCACTACTGTCCCTTTAAAATATTTTGTATTGATAGCTTAAAAATACAACTGATTAAATTATGGTGACACGGAACTGGTAACTGGACACTGAATGATGGGGATTTTAAAAAGACTGTCTACTTATTTAAAAAAGCCTCTTGTGGCACAGAGTGGTAATGCAGAAGACATGCAGTCTGAAGCTCTGCCCATGAGGCTGGGAGTTCAATCCCAGCAGCTGGCTCAAGGTTGACTCAGCCTTCCATCCTTCTGAGGTCGGAAAAATGAGTACCCAGCTTGCTGGGGGGTAAACGGTCATGACTGGGGAAGGCACTGGCAAACCACCCCGTATTGAGTCTGCCATGAAAACACTAGAGGGTGACACCCCAAAGGTCAGACATGACCCGGTGGTTGCACAGGGGATACCGTTTCCTTTACCTTTAGTTATTTAAAAACACTAGTTCACACTGTGAACAATTAAACTTAAAGGGAACTTGCTCATGCTACCTGTTTCATATTTATTTGTTCTAATAACTGACTGAACACTAAAAAGCGGAGGCGGGGGAATTCTATTGCACTAGCCACACATGGCACTAGGCAGTTTTTAGATTGACTTAGTTCTGTGTGCACGTAAAAGAAATGATATTTCAGATACTTTCTTGGTGCGTTTGAATGTTGTCGTCGCCCCCCCCCCCCATTTATACTATTGCTGTTGCATATGTAGAGCACATGTTCAGTAACCATATGGGCAAAATGGAAGATACAATTACAGTTAGCAACTATTTATCAGTTTATGAAGGTGATTTGACTCTTCTTAGTTGACTTGTTCTAGAGTGCCTAAATAGACAGTTATTCCAATATATTTACCTTGATCAGTGATTTAGAAATAAGCTGCTATTTTTCAAGCTGAGCATATTTCAGGGCACACCCTAAAGAGACACTGATAGAATCTTTGGAAGGCTGCCCTACTCAACAGAATCATGCTGCTCCCTCTGAAACATCTTAATCTCATTCTGGTTTATGCTGTTTTTGTAAGGCAAGATCGGTCTAATTGGCTCAACTGTAAACAAAATTTGGTGTTATCAGACAGAGCAAACTCCAGTGAGAATGCATGGGTTTCTGCCACATTGTTTTACTATGTAGCTTCAACTGCAGGGTTGATTTAAGGTGCTTCGTCTCATGTATCAAGTAATTGCAAGACTAAATGTAATAAAGCTTATAAATGGGAGCTTGATTTTAAAAAACGAAGATCCATAAGAAGGAACTTCTCTTGTTTGTTTCTTCCCAATACTGAAGACATAAGAGTGGGTAAATTTGGAAATCGTTTTTAACAGTCTACTAATACTTCCTGTGGTGGACTACTATTCCCATCTATTTCATCTAATAAGTTCTGCCAACAGCTCCCTGAATGTCTGCTGGGTTGAAACTATATTTCCCATTTTATTTTTAACATTTTCTCCACTTCTGACTGACTAAAGCTAGGAAGTAGCAGCAATTCTTTTTCTGTTTCTGGTCCCTACACAAAACTATAGCCCTCACTGGTCCTCTCTCTACAAACCCTCCATTCATTGGGGAATGTCGCAAGGATCCTCCAAGCCTATAGCTCTCCATACTATCTTTCACTTGTGGAATCAGGATAGCCCAAGTAAGGAGCCATGCAGTAAAACTCTCCATGTTTCAAATGGTTAAAGAGGCTATTGTGCCCCCTCCCAAAAAAAAACCCTCAAAATTTGAGCATTGAGAGTTACAGTTCTTTTTATACATACATTCTAATTAAGTTGGATAGTTATGCTCTTCCTGGGCAAACAGTTGGCAATGCAACAGTTTGATTTACATTCATGGAAATTAAAACTTCAGATTGATCTTGGATTAGATGTGGGTCTGCTTTTGAGTTGGAGTAATATAAATTGTTCCTCTGTTTTTCCCTTCAAGAACTTAAGTAAATATTTCTAGTTCTTAAGTGTATTTGTCGCTTGTACACAGGTAGTAGGGATATGCCATAGCTCAGTAGATGAACACATGCTTTGCATGTAGAAAAGATTGGGTTCAATCTGTTTCCGTATCTTAAGTAGTCACAATATAAATGACTTATATACAACACTTTGGAAAACCTTTTCCAATCCAAGTAGTAAGTACTGAGTTTAATTAGTGGTAATCTGTCTTTTTTTTTTTTAAATACCAGCCAAAAAAGGAAGTTGTCAATGGGAAAGTACCTATTTTCTTTGCAGCATAATGCTTTACAGCAATTTATGATGCCTATTGCAAAGCTTTTGTATTCATATATTTTGATAGGCTTTCATGACAATGGCTGAGCATAATTTACAGATTATTTTAGTCATGCTATTGAATATATGGAGAGTATGAGTGTTTATTGTTAAACATCTCAAGAAACACAATATTTTGTCCCTTCAGCTAGAACTTATACATAACCTATAGCAGTCATAATCTGCTTTAATAATGTAGCTGCCTAAAACAAAGGCTGTCTCCCATTATGGCACCAGAACACCTACTACCCACAGTGATCCATGCGATGGTCACCTCTAGACTGGACTTCTGCAACTCACTCTATGCAGGCCTATCATTTTTGACCCAGAAACTGCAATTGATGCAGAATGCAGCGGCCAAGATTCTCACCAATACACCATGAAGATCTCACATCCAGCCTATACTTCAACAACTCAACTGGCTCCCAATTGAATTCTGGATCAGGCTTACGGTTTTGGTTCTTACCTTCAAGGATGTACATTTTGGGCCCAGTGTACCTAAGAGACCGTCTCTCTGCCTATACCCCAAAAAGAGCATTACGCGCCGCCAACTGGCTGGTGACCCCTGGCCCCAAACAAGCACATTGGTCCTCAATGAGGGCCAGAGCTTTTTCTGTCCTGCCCCCCCCCACCTGGTGGAATGAGCTCCCTGAAGAGATCAGGGCCCTGCCACAGTTCTGCAGGGCTTGCAAAAGGGAGCTCTTCCACCAGGCATTTGCCTGAGAATGACCACAGGTCCCCCTCAGACATCCCCTTCATGGCCTGAACCAGTCTGACCTCTCTAGGGACCTTAGCTAAGATTCTGTTCCTGTTATATTGTTTTTGTTTGGGATCATTGAAGTTGTGTGGTTTAGAACCACAGATTGTTGTTGTTGGAATTGACTATGTTGTATGTTGATTCGTTCCATGTATCGTCCCGTGATATTGTAGGTAAACAGTCCTGAGCCATATGGAAGGGTGGCACAGAAATCAAATGAATAAATAATATAATATAATATAATCTATGGTAAAAGTCATTCAAGAACAGTTAAAATGTTCATATTCATAATATGGTCCTTTTCTGTTAATTCTTATATTAGGATAATAATCAGAGTACCACAATTTTAAGTCAACTGAGCTGTGGACAAATGTTCATGGAAAAGAATTAAATCTTATTCATGTGGACAGGGCAAAATACCTGAATTCTGGGCTTCTGTCACTGATAAATTTCTCTAGCCCACTGTTCTTAATATAATCTTGAATAGTCTTCACTGTTACTAGGCAGTTATTTTACATATATATTTAAATTCTGGAATACATGTTATACTATACCCATCACCTTGTTGATACATTTTTAAATTCAGGAACAAGCAGACTTCAGATGATAATTCTGGATAACAAATAGCTGTTTTTTCTTTCCTTTGTTGAAGAATTTGGAGATATCATTATTAGGTTGAATTTTGCAATCTATAATTGTAGGAAGCAGGGTTCTCTTCCTGTTTTTCCTTTCCCCGAGCACTTCCATTTGACCACAGGAAAGTTAATATCTAAGGTTGACTGGCATCTTGCAATAGAGAATTGGCAACTATAGTTGTGTATACCGTTGCATGTATGGGATGCTAATAGAGCTTTGATTGTTTTTTTTACAGAGATGTTATGAACACAAACAGTACAGGAATGGTCTGAAATTTTGCAAACAAATTCTTTCCAATCCAAAGTTTGCAGAACATGGAGGTGAGTTTGTCAGAGCATAGATTTAGAACAAATAATAGATAATTCTAAAATTGCTGTTCGTAGCCTGCACCAAACTTGAAGCTTCAGAATGGATAGCAATACTATAAGCAGTCAGCTGAAAATGAGTAAGTATGCTGAAATCTTAAACCTTCATCGTATAACAAAATGTACTCTAAATTAAAACACCTTGCCTTCTGATTTTGAAATCCATTCAGGACAAAGGTTGATATATAAAGGAAGGATTCCCTCTCAGTGCTTCTGTGCTTGAAACAATCTCACACTAAAGTTGTTCTGCAGTGACTTAAATATGCCTCACATTCACTTTTGTCCTGAGATCCTGCATATGTGACTGCTTAAGTTACAGTGCTTACTTGCTATATTTAGGTTTCCATCTGCTGTCTTGTCAGTTTTTTGCAGAAAAATGAATCACTTGTGGAATTTGTTCAAAACATTGAGAATGTTTGTTATGTGGAAATAATCTTTAGGTTGTTCATCATACACATTGTTATATAATGAACATACTGCAGTCAGCAATCCTTATTTGCTTGAATGAAAGGAATGTGGTCTTGCTTAGGCCAAACAAAACAGTATGGAAGCTTTTGAGTTGTCTAGAGTAGCGATCCCCAACCTGTGGGCCGCGGACCACATGTGGTCCTTTGACTAATTGGAGGTGGGCCCTGAAGGACGCCTCCCCCCCCCGGCCCTTTACTTCATCCCCCCCAGCCCTTTACAACACACTTCATTGTTGTGGCGTGTCTGTATCTTATTTTGAAGGGATGTTTAAACTTTACCATACCGATCAGAGAGTGCTAGGGCAGTGGTTGAGAGTAGAGGAGTAAACTACCCCCCCCCCACCAGGCCTCAGTAAAAGGCATTGAGTGGTCCCCGGTGATAAAAAGGTTGGGGACCACTGGTCTAGAGTTCTTCCAACAGGCTATGTCAGGGTGCCCAGCACATTGAGGTGAGTCATAAGGAATCTTGACTGGAGCTCAAGTAGTCCACCTGATGGCAGCACCTGCCTTCATTATGACCCATGTAATGGAGGGGACCCCCACATTCAGTGCCACTTGTCAACTGTTATCTGGGATGAGAGGTGCCATTCTGACCTGTCCTTAGGAAATTTCTCCATTGGATCTCAGGGGCTTCTGTTCGCAAGTCCCTAGAATCCAATATAGAAATTGCTTGCATTTTGCAAGTACCTTGAGAGAAATTTCCTTGTGGGATCCCAGGTGCTTAAGATTTGCAAACTTCTGAGTGACAATGGAAAAATTTCTTGTATTTACAGACAAATGTGGCTATATATTTTCATTGGTTGAATAGAAACTAACATTTTCCAATAAATTACAGAATTCCCCCTTCTGTAAAGCATAGCCAGCTTTAAGATTTAACAGAAATGTGGCTTGAAATTTAGTTTCTATACCCAAATGTGTACTCCCAGTTACTGTGTCTTAAATATGTATTAAATTTTCTGATATTATGGCTTGATAAAATATCTTGTTTCTGTTTGTAGAAACCCTGGCTATGAAAGGCCTAACATTAAACTGTTTAGGTAAGAAAGAAGAGGCATATGAATTGGTGCGAAGAGGCCTACGAAATGATTTGAAGAGTCATGTCTGTATCCTTTAAGATATATTTTTCATTTTCATTGGGAAAAATGGTTAATATATGCAAGTGATTCATTTTTGCTTACTAAGTAAGGATTTTGTTACACATACTAATAGGTGTTTTGCAGAATAGTGATATTGAATACCTTTAAACAGCCTGTGTTACAAATGAAATTTATGTTTAAATCAGCATTGTACCCTCTTTTTTTCTATTTGAAAGTGTCATTTTTATATATTTGGGTGACCAGTGCTCAGACATAAGCAAAGTCCTATAAATAGTTTGATTGTGCATTTAACTATACTCATCTGCAGTCTTGAATGTCTATGTTTTAAAAGTTATGCATGTTGTTAATAGCCACGCATATTTAACTCTTATACATGTGGATTGCTATAGTATTTCATATGTGTAAGATGTGTGAGCTGTTTTATACTTCTAGAAAATGTTTAATTTTTTTAAATAAAATAATTAGATGGTATATTTCTCTTACTTTATTTTCTGCAAAACGGTGATATCCTTAATTAAAGTTTCCAGGTTGGCATGTGTATGGTCTACTCCAGAGGTCAGACAAGAAATATGATGAAGCCATCAAATGTTATCGAAATGCCCTGAAATGGGATAAAGACAATCTTCAAATCTTGAGAGACCTCTCTTTGCTACAAATTCAAATGAGGGATCTAGAAGGCTACAGGGTGAGCTGAGAAATTAAAAACATTGTTTTGCAAGTACAGTAATTACAATGGAAGCAGGACTTGTTTATCTTTTCTGTTACCTTCTCATAGATTACAGCTAAACTCCCCTTCCATACATATAACAGGGGGAAGCAATTTCCACAGATTTCTCTTTCCACCTCAGTGCCCACACCATTTCCGATGATTCCCTGATGCTCAGGATTGGCTTTTCATGGGATTGCAGTGGCAAGTAGGAAAAATCCATTCCATTAGTTCAGTGCTGTTTTTAGCTCTTTGGATATAGTCTCTTGAGTAGGAACTGCTTTATAGAGGTATGGGGAAAATATATGGTATTTTAAACTTGAAAAAATACCAGTATTTCCCAAAACTTCCAAATCTTGATACTGGTATGGTATTGGGATTCAGTAAATATTAGTAAATGCTGGATTTTTTTTTGACTACATTATAGCCTTTGGGGACCATTATAATCAATTTTGTCTGTTTTATTCCTGGATAATCTAGAGAAATGTTTCTTTAACCACCTAGCTGCATATCATTTGCTGTTCTGTGCAGTACTTTTCTTTTTATGAGCTAGGTGTGTCAATACTAACTTCACTTATAATATATGCTATTTTTAGATCCTATTGATTGTCTTTGATTGTTATTATAGAAATAATCTATGGTGTTCCTTACTTTTTCTTATTCCTTTTATTCCATTAGATGCTCACTGATTAACAAATCTTGAGCAACAGAAGATTCTCATTCCTAATTTTTGGAATGCAAGGTCTAAAAGGACTGAAACAAATTTTGCTATTGCAAGAGTGTTCTTAGGAACCTTATGACTAAGCATGGGAGAGTTTCCAGGGTGTAAGGGGATGATTGATCAATTAGAGGCTTAATATAATGATCCCTTAAATGTGTCAGTCCTATTAATGCCGCAAGGGCAAATTCTATTGGAATAAGGTCTGTTGAGAAATCTCCCCTGTAGAACCACTGAGGATATAATATTCGAACTTGCAAAAAAAAAAATCTCAGCCCTTGTTCATCTTTAACAACACCTTGGCCTGAGGTATCAATCAATGAAGTTATATGCCTTGTTAAGGGGTTAAAATTAGGAAAAGTCCCTGGCTCTGATCTAATTCCCAATGAGTTATTCAAGGCTGATCCATAATGGCGGACTACAATCTTGGCTCCAATTTTTACTCAGATTAATTCCAGTGGACAAATCCTGCTATTGACTAATTGGCCTCCTTCTTTGCTGATCTGCTTAAGAAATTTTTGGATTGGATGGAATCAAAAGCTATATTGGGCATCAACAGGGCTTATCCACATGACCATTGTCTAGTTTTCTATCATTTGGTTGAGAAATATTAAAGGGGGGCTGATTATATGGAAGCTTTATTGGCCTTAAGGGGCCCTTTGATTCTGTAAATCATCCTAGATTGGGCATAAACTTAATCAAAGTAGTAGGGACAAAAGGCTATGGATATGAAGGGCACTTAACAAATGTATTTAACTTGAAACAGGTATGTTTTCTTTATTCAATTTATTTATAAACTAGTATCCAAGCCCGCTGCAGTCTCAATGAAGCGGGAGCTAGTGGCGGGGCGTTTTGGAGAGGGGAGGACGCAGGCAGGCGGAGCAGCAGAGAGCTGACCCTGCTCCACAAGCACTTCGCAGGGCAGAAGGGAGGCTGCAATTGGGTGACTGCGGGCGGTGTCGGACCTGGGAGGCTGAGTGAGGTGATCGGCGGTTGGTGGGGGCAGCTCCCAGTAGGGCTTGCTGCATCTGGAGTGAGTGTAGCGGAGGTGGTGGCACGGGCAGCAAGGGGGGGGGTGTGGGCCCAGCTTGTCCTCCTCGTCAGCGAGCGCAGCGTGCAGCAGCAGCAGCTCATGGGGGTGCTTTCGGTCGAGCTGTTCTTATCAGTGCAGTGTATTTCAGCAGAGAGGTGGGTTCGGCATGCACCAGTGGCACCTTGTGATCGCACGTGTAGCCATGGGGCGTGCAGGGCCGCCGGGTCCTCCTCATCAGTCGGCATTGAGGTTGGCCGGACAAGGGTGGAACAGTGGCATGTCCAGCACTGCTCCCTGAGGCAGCCCCTCATTGGTGGCATGGGCAGCAGGTGTGCTCCGCCTCTTTAGTCTGTCGGGTGGAGCAGTGGAGAGATGCAGAGGTGGCGGCTTTGGTCAGTAGGCACATGTCTGGTGATTGTGTCAGAGGAGCAAGCGGCTAGGCTTGGAGTGCGTTAGGTGTAGGGGCCGGGATTGGCCCTATTCCAACTTGGACTCCCTGGACATGCTCCACAACCAAGGCAGTTTCATAAATATAAAAGGAACCATGGATAAGATGATTTAGCATCAGTCTTTGATGACTGCCACCCATCCACTGAAATTCGCTGATAGTTGTTGTCCCTATCCTGCTTTATGCAGATAATGCTGTTATTTTGGCCTGACTTAGAGATGGTTTGCAAAAGGGCCTTCTAATCTTTCTGCAGTTACTTTTCCTGACAAAGCTTGGTAATTAATTATCTGAAATCTAAGATCTTGTTTTTTTCCAAGACTACGAAATGGAACAGTTCAATCAACAGGTGCAATACTGAGCAGTTTAAGGCAGTCCCCTATTTGGGAATCCTATTCTCAGCAGATTTATCTTGAAACCATCCCTCCCCAACTTAGAACAGTGTTCAGCAAACAAAACCATGTACACATGCTGTAAAATGTTTTTTTTTATATTAAGTGTGGTGGAGGGACTATATTCCTGGAGCCGTGCAAGCCTTCAACTTGAATCTAGTTTTCATTATTCTTTATGATAATATTGTTCAACCTCTGGCCCAGTTTTTAGGAAAAATACTGAATGTTCCCATTGTGTATCAGATGTTGTATTGCGGGAAGTCTTCTATGTAGATGAAGTATAGAGACCATTTACATTGGTAGTCTGATTCTATTTATATATCTAGTAGCACAGTTTATGTTTCTTGGGTCCTAATACATGTCAAGTGAGTTGTTACCAAGTCTTGTTGAACCAAATGGAGGAAATTAGTTATAAGCAGGGATGGGCACGAACTAAAAATTCCAGTTCAGGGTTCAAGGCAGCCCCAAACCAAACAAAATGCACCAAACTAACCAGTTTGGATTCCCTTTTCTCCTGGCTACAGCCGGGATAAAGGGAGGTGTTGCACATGAAGGGTTAAATAGCTGGCAGCCATTCAATCTGTCCATTTTGCTTCCCCGTGATTTGAAGCCCTGGGGGGGGGGAAGCAAAACAGGTCAAATGGCTCACAGCCAGTTAAACCTACAGCTGAAGGGAGGAACTTACTCCACTGTTAGGTTTAAATGGCTTGTAGCCATTTCACTGGTCAGTTTTGCTGCCAAGCAGCAGGAAGCAAGCTGACTGGTGAAATGGCTTGCAGTTATTTCAGCCTAACAGCAGCTGGGTGTGCCCATCAGTTGTTAGGCAGGAATGGCTGACAGCCACTTAACCAGTCTGTTTTGCTCTAACCATGGGGCTGGCAGCCATTTCACCAGTTTGTTTCATTTTCCCTACCTTAGAAGTGGCGGGGGAAGAGTGGAACCAACCAGTAACCAACCAGTAAAATGAACTGCAGCTAACCTTACGGGTCAGCTGTAGACCCACACTGCTCAGCTGTTCTATGTAGAATTTATTTCTGGATAAATGCTAGATCTAATAAAGCATTCATCTTTGCTTAAAGAAAGATAATGTTTGTAAAGTACAGTTGAATGACCAAAGTATTGTACAAAAAGTTCTATATAAGTTGCATGTTTTAATGAACTTTTTTTAATGACATCTCCCTGCAGTATATTTCAAATTTAATGACTTAGAATTTCAGTAATAAACACATAAATAGACTAGATTGTAAAAACTGCTGGTTTATTACTATCCTGCAGGAAACCAGGTATCAGTTGCTTCAACTCCGACCTGCACAACGAGCATCATGGATTGGCTATGCTATAGCTTATCATCTATTGGAAGATTATGAAATGGCAGCAAAGATTTTGGAAGAGTTTAGGAAGACTCAACAGGTATTGTGAGTCAGCAATCAGAACAGCATATGGGGAGTTAATATGTCAAGACAGTATATGCCTGCAGCTCAGCTACATATGAAAAACGTAAAAGAACCAGTAGTTCTTTTAAAAATCCATTTATTCTGATTCTGCCAATTTTCTGTTTAGGAGGAGGACACAGTAGTGCATGGGTTGTGCCCCCTTCCACATGTATATGAATAGGCGTTGCTAGTTTTTCATTTGGCAAACACATCTTGATTGTACAGTGAAGACTGCATTTCTAGTTAAAGGAACTAGATACAGGCGGTTTTTCCATACTGGCAACTTTTTAGACACTGGATTACATTCGGAAATTAATGTATTAATGTGTGTTTCAAATGTCCTTTGCTGGCTTGAATGGAATTTGTTTTTTTTACGTTTTATTGTCGAACTTAAAATTATGACTATTTCATTTTCTTACATATGCAGACATCTCCTGATAAAGTTGACTATGAATACAGTGAGCTGCTCTTGTACCAGAATCAGGTCCTCCGAGAAGCAGGGCTATATAAAGAAGCTTTGGATCATCTTAGTACCTATGAAAAGCAAATCTGTGACAAATTAGCTGTTGAAGAAACAAAAGGTAACTGATTATTGCGGGTTGCCATTGTACCCAAACATTTCCGGTTTGAGTTTGTTTCCTCTTCTGCCTTCCCACTAATATTTGTTCTTTGTTGGAACATTTTGAAAGTTATAAGAACTTAAGAATTCCTCTGATGGCACCCAAGCAAGCCATTGTTTCAGTGGCCCGCTTTGTTTCTGTCCATGGAAAATGGAATAGGGGAGCAGAAGGTAACATACAACTAAAAATATATAATATATATATTGATGCATTACAAATATTTAATACAAAATTTAGTTGCCTAGAAACTCTGATTTATCATGGTATGTTAATAGTTTGCGATAGTGTCCATGCATAACAGTTGACAATCAGAATTGTTCAGTCTTACATTTGAATATGTATGTTTGTTTATTGTTTTGTTGTTTATTTTCTGCTTAGCATTCAGCTGGTAACAAAAAGGGAGTCTAGATACCTCCATTCTGATCCTTTTCCCATTCATAGCTACTCTGGGTATCATATGAGTGAACCATTGAGTCTTAAAGTCCTGCATTTAAATAGAAATAGTAACCCTTAGGCAGGAGAGGATCCTGGATCAATGGAGCTATCTTGGTATATATTACCAAGATATGGCTTGATGAGGAAGGTGAGGTTGGGGTGTCTTAACTGTATGAAAATACTATTTCAGTGATATGGGAATAGGTATATAGAAATAGGTATACCACCAGTTCTTGATAGACATCCACTTACTTAGAAAGAACAGATATGCAGTCGTATATACAGATAGTTGGATTCTTCGTTGTCTTTAGGTAGACTAGTGGTTTCAGTGTTAAAAACTTGACATCCAGATATTCTGGAAGTCCTGCTTATTACTGTATGAGATTGTTTCTGTCCAAATAATACACTTTTATTTTCTTTACTATAAAATTTGTTTTGTGTCTTCAGCTTTTTTTACTAGTACCAGGTGATATAAATTAAGATACCTGCACTAATTAAGGTAGCATGTGCAACAGTTTGGGTACATTTGCAATTTTTCTTTTATAAAACAAAGATATTTGTGCTTCTAAACACCATAAATATACAAATATTTCAATTTTATATTCAAAGTCATAAGCTAAATCAGTAAAATGTGTTTATGTTTGATGATAAGAAAATAACTCATCTATTTCAATTTTTCACAAATTTTCAATTCCCTGCCCCACCCCACCGCAAAATGTTTCCTGGGAAAATAACTTTCTGTGTTCTCAAAATTTCTAGACTGGGAAGGGTTCTCTTAGGAAAATGTTGGGAGATGGTGGCATTTTATATTCTCAGTTTACAAAGACTTTAAAGGTCAAAAACAGCACTTTGAGTTATGCCTAGGAACAAAACTGGTAACCAGTATGGCATTATAACATGGAAAACTGCAGTGTGGTGGTGATAGTAGTAGTAGTAGTAGTAATATTTTAGTTATATCCCTCACTTCCAACATTTTTAATTCTTTGTTGCAGCTGAAATTTCTGTCAGATCTTCTAAGGCAGCCCCACTTAGGGTTGATTCCAAACAGCTTTTCACTCAGTTTCCTTACTGCAGAGGATAGGACACACAGTAATGGGTTTAAACTATAAGTACAATGATATAGGCTAGATATCAGGAAAACAAATTTCACAGTCAGAGTAGTTTAGCAGTGGAATAGGCTGCCTAAGGAGGTGGTTGAGCTCCCCCTCACTGGCAGTCTTCAAGTAAAGGTTGGATACACACTTTTCTTGGATGTTTAGGGCTGATCCTGTGTAGAGCAGGGGGTTGGACTAGATGGCCTGTATGGCTCCTTCCAATTCTATGATTTTATGAAATATAGTGCAGCAGAAATGATGAGACACATTTCTGGCTATTACTTCATTGCTGTATTATATTTGTTGTACTTTGTGTTTTGTAATGTTAACTGATGGCCAACTGAAGCTAAATGTGTGGTTAGTTTGCATTTAAATTTCAAGGCCATATTTAGCTCTGAGACATAGACATGAAAAGAGTCGATCTAAAACTAACAAAGATCATGGCTGGGTGGATATTGTTGCAGTTTTAGTGTTTTTTTGTTGAGCCCTCCATAAATAGATTGAGGTTTTTTTAAAAGTTCAGTTGTTTTTAAAAGAAATATTTCAGGTCTTGTTTATGGAGGAAAGCTTGGATTTGGAAACATAAAGATACTCAAAATTTACTTTGTACAAAAGTAGATTAGCTTATATTCATGCAAATGTGGTGAGATTTTTGTTGGTGTTTTTTTAACTCAACATATTAGATAACCTGCATTAATCTGGAATGTATTAATGACTCCAGCTTTCTATACTCAGTTGTCAGTAGAGACTAATTCAGTTGATTCAAATATAACATTTAATTGCTGTGTTGCAAGATACTGAAATTTTAAATAATTAACAGCTGTGGTCCTGGCAGCATCAAGGTTATTTACATAAATTGATAACCAGTCAGTAAGATTACAAGTGTGTTGGGCATGCCTGTTTTCCAAAAACTGGGCCATATTTGGATTTCTTTCTTATTAGATGATTTTTTAAGTCAAGTATTTGTGTCTTATAGGGTCTGATAGTTCTAGTTGTCTTTGATGTATAATAGCATGAAAGAGCAGTATGTCTCTTAGCAGCCAACATGATAAGATGTTAAAAGGCTGCCATATAGAGGATAGAGTAGAATGTTCTCTCTTGCTCCGGAGGGATGGACCAGAACTAATGGAATGAAATTAATTCAAAAGAAATTCCATCTAAACATCCGGAAGAAGTTCCTGACAGTTAGAACAGTTTCTGAGTGGAACAGGCTTCCTCAGGAAGTGGTGGGTTCTCTATCTTTGGAATTTTTTAAACAGAGGCTTGGATAGCCATCTAGTCCAGCATCCTGTCTCACAGTGGCCAACCAGTTCCTCTGGAGGGCTAATTTCCTTTTGGAATAGTTGTCTTTTCTTGCAGTCTTTTGCTCTGTCAGTTTCTCATCCTGAAGGATTGAAGACCACTCTTAAAGTTAGTACTCATCAGTTGGATTCTCACTACCTTTTTGGGGAATAATAGTTGACTTTGATATCTCAGCATTTTTAACTGTGGTAGAAATTACTTTTGTTTGGTTTTGTTGTATAGCTGAACAAATCCTTTTAATAAATATATCCTTTAAATCTGGCAATATTAATAGATGACGGTGAATTACATACAAGAGAGCATTTTGTCCAAAACAATTTGTTTCAGGCAATAGATATTAAGCTTCTTCTCACAATTGATTTGTAATTCTACATTTTTAACAGGAGAACTTCTGTTACAACTCTGCAGGCTGGAAGAAGCAACTGAGATTTATAGAGGACTGCAAGAAAGAAATCCGGAAAACTGGGCTTATTATAAAGGCTTAGAAAAGGCACTTAAACCAGGTAACAAGCTTGGGTAAAGATAAGAGTGAACCTGTGAAACAGTTAACATTTTGGGATATGGTTTGCAGCTGAATGGTAGAACTTCTGCTTGGAATGCAGATGGCTCCAGGTGGTTCAATCCCTCTGGCATTTGCAACTAAAAAAAGGATCAGATGGTAGATGATGTAAAAGATCTCTGCCTAAGATACTGGGCAGCTAGTGTTAGTCACACCTTGATGGTCCAGGAGGTCTAATTCAGTATGAGATAGCTTCATATGATGCATGTGTATTTATTAAAATGTATCTAGAACACGTGCATTCATGAATTCTCTTGGGTTACTTTTATGGCATATGGAATTGCAGTAGCTTCGTTATGCTTTTTTGCAGGAAAATGCAATATGGTAGATAAATACATTTTGTATGTGTCTACATTGTTCTAATGTTGGAAGCTAGATTTTTTGTGTTTATTTAAGGATCTCAGTATATTATAACTTTCATCTCATACTCTCTTGATTACATGTTTGGTTAACTAGAAATGCTGTTTACTTAGGGTTTTATTGTTGTAATGTGTGGCAGTTATTGCAAGGTTTATTGTCTGCCTAAATCTTAGATGGCTCTTTACACGCAGTTTTTTTAATTTTAAAAAATTATTTACATAGGGAAAAAAAATTGTAAGCATTCTTGCGTTTGATTGTTTTCCTGTAAGGTAACATGTTAGAGCGATTCAAGATTTATGAAGAAGCCTGGACTAAGTACCCAAGAGGACTGGTTCCAAGAAGGTTGCCATTAAACTTCTTATCTGGTAAGAAAATATATGACAGTTTAATAGACTAGTTTAAACCTTCGAGAATATAATGTTTCATGTTCCATCACTCTTTCATCAACACATTGGAAGTGACATCAGAATTTTTCTTTCATCAGCTGTAGACATGAGAATAGTAGATTGACTGTTTCTTTGTCTACATTACAGACTAGGATTGCTGATGCCATGACTACCTTTTGTTAGAGTGGCAGTGTAGAAATCCAGAGCATTAGTGTTGCAGAGATTTGACATTACTGTTGCCCTGCACACCCACCCTTTTGAAAAAGGCAGCAGCAAAGATACATTTTTGCTGTTTCCAAGTTGAGCCGGCTTGTGTTGGGGGCAGGGGACTGCATTTAACTTTTTAAAAGTTGTTCTGTAAATATTAAAATATTATCTGCTCTAGGATGGAAAAACATAATATCCACTAATATCAATCCGGTATTGCAGCTAAGCAACGTTGAGTGTTACCACACATATGCACACCAGCAATTTTGTAGATACACTGTTTTTGCTGAAAAAAGATTGATGATGAAGAAAGCATTCCTGGTTTGGAGGGCAGAGAGATCAAACATCTTCTCTAACCTGTATCTAAAGTTGACTTGTGTCTCCCCAGTATTTCTAGCAGACATACTGGCTGTTGTATCCAGATATAATAAACCATATTTTGCCAATACAGCAGGAGCAAGCTTTGAGTCCCCAAGATACTACCTGTCTGGAGCCCTCTTTATATGACTCAGAGATCAATAAATCATGATAAACCTTAATTGAATAATTTGGCCAAATTAGACTGTCTTCGTATTCTTATATGAAATCACAGATCTTGGTAAATGCCAAAGTGATTAAATTGAACGTTATGCTGAGGAAGAAGAAAGGAGTGTATTAACCTAAGGATTTCTAAGGCCAATATCTCATGCCAATAAGCCATGGTTTGTCATTGACATGTGAATGTAGCTACTGTGTCTGCTATATTGTTTATTCTAAATCAGGTCTGGGAAATGGCTGCATATAAAGTATGTTTTAGCTGATATAAGAAGCTGCTTCTTATAAATAGTTTTACCTTTTTAAAAATGTCCTAAGTCTTAGCACTGCTTGCCACATTGTCTTAACATAACACAGATTGAAGTAGTAGAAAGATTTGTGCTTAAATCTGGGTCAGTAATGGATTGAAGTTCAATTCAGCTGGTGGCTGGAGACTGTTTCATGGATGTGTTTTTTATTCATACCGGAATGCATCTGTTACAGTCTGCAGGTAGGGCAATAGGCATGTTGATACATAGAAATACCTTCAATGTGAACATTCTTCCTGTCACCTGCTTCACACATTGCAGTTAAAGATGCAAGCAGATCTTCCCAGGTTCTGTTACGAGAATGATCTGTGGGGTGTGCATCTGACAATGTCATAAAGACATTATAGCAAGGGGCAGTAGATTGATTGATTGAATTAATTAATTAATTACATGGCAGGTAATATCATGGACAGTTATTACTAGCTTTTTGTTTGAATTTAGATACTGGGGTTGATCAAGTAGAAGATTTCACAGAAGAAGTTAATGGAATATCTTTCTTCCTGCCTTTGTTGAACAATCTGCCATTTGTCCTGAAACCCCTCTTTAAGGTTTAGGATAGTCTCAGTGAAAATGCATGAGTGGACAAGGTGCTACAGCGACAAGGGAAAACTGAATAATAATCATCTCATTCTCCTTCCTGTGATGCAAGATGAGGGTGGAGAAAGAGATGGTTTCCTGTGGTTGATTTTGCTAGCAAAGCTCTTCCAAATTTCATAGAATTTTGGGACAACCAGCAGGTTGATTAGAAAAGGGGAAGGTGGAGAAAATCCTTTCCATCAGTGCTTTTAAGATCCAACCCAAAATTGTTGGAGTAATGCAAGAGAATTAACTGATATTTTTCTTCCCAAGGTGAAAAGTTTAAGGAATGTTTGGACAAATTTCTAAGGATGAATTTCAGCAAAGGCTGTCCACCTGTCTTCAATACTTTGAGATCATTATACAAAGATAAAGAAAAGGTAATCATTGTGTGATACTTTTCTTAGAATCACACTCAAAAATACATCTCCTGGTTTAATAGACATAGATACTCATTAACCCCCTTGCAAACATTAATTTTCATGGGCTCATTCTGACTGTTTACGTTGGGGACACTGAGAAGTCACAAAGCATCTTTATGGCACACTTTTGGAGCATAGTTAATATTTCTCCATAGGATTCTGGATCCATGCCCTCTATGGATGCTGCTCAAGGAATAATATTTGCATATCTGTAAGAACATATATGTTCAATTAGCAGCTGTATTATAATTTTATGATAGAGAATTAGGATGTGGATTGTTAAACTGAGCCCTGAGCTGTTTGAATAAAGGCATTATTTGAAAATGTTTTTTCAGTCATGTGTATGTGCAGTAACATGTATGTGCAGATAATTTGTAAATAATAAATAAACTCCCCATGCAATTACAGGAGACATCTGTTCTGACATTTTAGTTCTTAGACACAGACTTTCCTTCTGTTGGCTTGCTTTACAGTTCTGTAATCTGATAGCAAAAATCTAATGTTAAAGTTTTCTAATCTACAAACTATCTCTTGTTAATCTGTTGGTCACTTCCAATCAGAAAATATTGGATGTAGTAAGAAATTGGCTTCTGGAGACTCAGTGATGTCTTCCTGCAAATCCAAAGCATACTCTCTGGTTGTCAATCCAAAGGCAAAATAAACACAAGGAGGGACTAGTAACCATGTCCTTGTAAGCCTTGGGTGCAGCCTGGCCCATCACCTTATAAGGATGAAATAAAGTGGCCTCCTGTAATTTTAACTGATGACCAGGAGTGTAAACATGTGTGCAGACAAGTTCACAGTTATATCAGCTCTGGATTCTACTATTGCCTCATATATATGTTAATGATGATTTGGAATCTTGTAGAGATTATGTCATCTATGTTAAACTAAAATACTTGTCATACATATATGTCTTGCAAATATAGGTGGCAATCATAGAAGAACTGGTAGTAGGTTATGAAACTTCCCTTAAAAGCTGCAGATTATTTAATCCAAATGGTAAGTGTAACACTGTAGAAGATACTGACTTCCCTCTTAATTACATCTTGTCTCCTTACCCATTTCTAGTTTATGCCAGGAATTCCCTTGGCATGCAGTTCTGGCACCACCTGTACTCATTTTCTCTGTGCTTTTTGGGGCCATTTTCAGTTTGTGAACACCACTCTCAGAGCTGACAGATTGGGCAACACTGGTTTTCAGTCGCTGCAGTGCAAGTGAGAGGCTGAGCTTGGGGCTCAAATCTAGCTTGTCCTGGGTTCTCATGGCAGAGTCATAGATGAAGGGCTGCATTATTTGTGCACACTTATACGCATAGCACTCCCCTACTACCAGCTTGCTCTTCTAGTACAACTAAACATCCCTGGAAACATGGATCTGTCCTAATTCCTGAATCTTGTAGTCTGGAATGTGCTCTTAAAATACTAACCTTAAGATGTGTTTCAAAGACTGAAATTCTGTGTTCTTGTAATTCATATAGCTTGAATGTGATAGTTTTTAAAGGAATAAGAGCACATTTGTGAAACTGCTAAGCTGAATTGTCAGCTCTGAACTACCTATATCTAACTTTGCCGGCCACCCTTCTCTCCCCGCCCCCCGCCCCCAAATACTACAGTGGTGACTCCTGAGACTATAAAACTTGCCTATTTATTAGAGAGGTCCAGATATAGCTGGCTGGTGAGAAGAAGCAAATATTTTCTTTTCACTGGGTTTTCTTTTTGGCATTATCTAATATAAAATTGTATTTTCTTCAAAATAGATGATGGTAAAGAAGAACCTCCAACTACATTGCTCTGGGTCCAGTACTACTTGGCACAACACTATGACAAAATAGGGCAGCCATCTATAGCTCTGGAGTACATTAATGCTGCAATAGAAAGTACACCGACCTTGATAGAGCTGTTCCTTGTGAAGGCTAAAATCTACAAGGTAATTTCATTCTTATTGTAGCTGACCTTTATGTACCAAACAACATTATCTTTTCTTGTATTTGAAGAATGAGCAATTTCGTTGGATAACAGTCAGGGTTGTGGGTACACATTCTATCAATTTATAAGTTGGTTAATCCAGCAAGATATCTGGGTGCTGGTACAAATCTTCCTCTCCTTATGTCCAGGCATGGATGGGGCAATGCCCCAACTCAGTGGGCTTTCCCTCTTCAGGCCTGGACTGATGGGCGCAGGCTCAAGTGGGGGCTGTGAGATGCCCTGCAACCCGGGGCAGTCTGGGCCTGCCAGAGCTATAAAGGCTGAGGAATACTGCAGCCAGCAGACCAGAGCCAGTGGAGGGGGGAGGGCTTTTTCGTGCCATGAATGACATTGCACAAAAACACGGGACCGGCCAGAAAGGGGCCAGGCTGGCTGTGTCAAGACCTGGGGAGTCATGGAAGACAAAGGATGGGGAGGGAAGAGACAGGGATCACCAGGCACTGAGAAGGGCGGGGGGGGGGGGGGATAAACATAGAAGGAAAGGAGACTTACCTAGGAAGACAGTGAAGTGCAGAAAGGTCCTTCCTGGATCGCAGTAAACTTCATCAGGCCCATGGAAGGGGTGGGTAGGAGCGAGAGCCTGTCTCCCAGCCCCAGCTCCCCCTGGGAGGAGCAAGAGAGAGCTCCATCAACACAGCCAGAGTGGGAGACATTGGGCAAGAACACTGGCCCTGGGAAAAGCTATCAGAAGCAGACGACACCCAGAAGAGTTGGAGGAAAGTAGCAGGAGATGGCACAGTGGTTTAAAAGAAGGGGGCATGGCATAGAAACAGGGATAAAATGCAGGAGGGTCCAACACATGAGGGTGGGTAGTTGAGGAGAGTGGGGAGAGAGAGAGGAGCGAGGGGAGAGGATGGATGTACAGTGTGGGTGAGAACATTAAAAGTAAAGACCTTGAAGACAGAGCAGAGAGAGTGGACTGGTTTCTTTCTTAAGGGAGCCAGCAAGACGGCCAAAGGCAGCAAGGTCCGGGCGGTCCTGCCACATAGCGCCACACCTAATAAGTTTGTTAATTTATATTTTAAACAGGCAAACGTTCCAGTCTGTCTCCATATGCTGGTACTAACACCATTGGTATTGAAAATATTAGAGTGGTCAGAAATGTCAGCAGTGTCTGGCAAATACAGAGTTGTATGATCACGGAGTGAGCAGAGTGGACCTTCTTATACAGTGCTTCCTGGTCTCTCTGTTCTTCTGGCACATATTCCTAATCTCCTTGTCCTGCATCCATTTCCTTTGAAATCTGTTGATATGGATTTGGATTTAAAAAAACCATGAGTTTCATTATTTAATATTGGAATTCATTGGCCTGTCAATATGCTGAACAATTTATCTAGTTCATTTATCTAGTTCATTTCTTTTTTTAAAGCATGCTGGAAACATAAAAGAAGCGGCAAGATGGATGGATGAGGCCCAAGCCCTGGACACAGCAGATAGATTTATCAACTCCAAATGTGCAAAATACATGTTGAAAGCCAACTTGATAAAAGAGGCAGAAGAAATGTGTTCAAAGTTTACAAGGGTTTGTGCAGCTTACTGTACATTTTTTAAACTAAAAAAACAGTCAGAATGTATTAGCTTTATAAAGAAATTCAGTTCTGTTTTATTTGTCTGCTAAATATTGTCGGCAACTTTCTCATATGTCAGGACCTTCTGATATGTGCTACTAATGTCTGTCCTGCTATTGATCATATTTTTAGTAAAAAAAAATTGGATGTATGAAAAAAACCTTCACACTACTACAGAATATGTGCACACCTAGAGTGCCTCGTTCTAAATTTAAACTTCTTAATGTTGCATTCAGATTCCATGTTTGATATTTGGTTGTAGCCTGCTTTTCTGACAAGTATCCTCAGTTCACTTTGTGTTCTTCCTGTTATTTTTTCTAAGAACTGATAAATGTTTTCTAAAACATTTCAATTATTGATTCAGAATTGATTTAAAAAAGAAAAGAAATTGAACTTATGCAATGACTTTGCTTTGAAACATTTCTAAAATTTCCTTTTCAGGAAGGAACATCAGCAGTAGAAAACTTGAATGAAATGCAGTGTATGTGGTTCCAGACAGAATGCGCCCAAGCTTATAAAACAATGAATAAATTTGGTGAAGCACTTAAAAAATGCCACGAAATTGAGAGAGTATGTACCTAATTAATTTAAATTTAATATTCTTTAATTACCCATTTCAGAATTAGAGTTTATAAAGTTCAGATAGGGAGTACAAGATCATAGTGGGCTTGAAGCCAGCACCTTGTATTGTACCCAGAAAGAAACAGGAAGCCTGTGCAGCTGTTTTAAAAGAGGCCTTATATCCACAGAGTACAGCACAACTAAGAAGCGCACTGCTGCATCTTGTTGAATGTTCCCTGTTTCTTTCCAGGGCAGTCCTCAGTAGAGCTCATTGTAGTAGTCTGGAGGCTACAAAAGCATGGATTGGTGTGACTTGGTCAGGAAGGGTAGAGAGCTTTTCACATGAGATGCATTTGGAAGAATACTCCTGGTCCCACTACCAGGCTATTTCTTAAAAAACAAGGTTGTGTTCTGAGCCAATTTCCAGGTACTTCATGTCTCAATAGACAGCACAATATCTAGCCTAGGCAAATTCAACCCTTCAAGAATATCTGCCTAAAAATGGCAAGTTTTGACATGGGTTTATAGTTCTGGTCTTGTTTTGCTTTGTCAGTTGTTTTAATGTGATTGTTAAGCATAAGGATCTGCCTGATGGAAATTTGCTCATATACCTCTGTGCTGCTTATCCTGATTCGGAAGTGGATGTTCAGGATTTTGGACAGAAGTCTTGCTGAGCCCTGCACCCTGAGAGATGAGAATTAAAATGCTGTTCTAGCCATGTAGCATTTACTGTACTGTCTAACTGTTGCCCCTCTCCAACGCTTATTGATGTCTGTTGACTGTGTTGCCCGCCTTTAACTTCATAGTGTAGAACCCTTAAGCTATATATAACGTCTATAATCATGTTTAAGATCTTTTGGATTGCTGAAACTTGCTAAATGACTTGTTATTGTATTAGCATTTTGTAGAAATCACAGATGACCAATTTGACTTCCACACTTACTGTATGAGGAAAATCACACTTCGATCTTATGTGGACTTGTTGAAATTAGAAGATGTACTTCGGCAGCATCCATTTTATTTTAAGGCAGCAAGAATTGCCATAGAAATATATTTGAAACTTCATGATAACCCCCTGACAGATGAGAATAAAGAGCATGAGGCTGATACAGGTATAAGCTGCTTCCAGATTCACTGCATACAATATAGTTGGGTTTTAGCTTTGTAGTAATCGTGTGTAAGAATGCCTTTACTGTATTATTTTTAAATTAGTCACGGGTATTACGAAATGCAAAATTAGGTAGTATTTTATTCCAGTTAAAGTGCATTGTATGTTCTTAAAAAAATGTAGAACTCAGTATTCATTGCAGTTACAATAGAATATACAATAGAATATACTCACCATTATGCATTTTCTTTAAAATGGTCAAGCCAAAAATTAACAGGAATCTGTTGTCATAAACTTGGTCTAAACATGTAGATTACTGACTTTAAGGTTCCTTTGATCTTTATTAATGTTGGAGAATGTCTAGCTGAGGGAAACTTGGAAGTGACCTTCTGTTACTTTTCTAGCATCCCAGATTTGGATCATAACTCAGAGCCTGATAAAGGTTAACAATAGAACAATAGAAGAGGGAACTGCAGGAAATAGACTTGAGCTGCTAGAATTGAGGCTTACTATATTGACAAGAACTGGATATTCTTTGCATAATCTTTGTTCAAATGTGGTTTCCATAAAGCAAATATGTCTGATAAAGAACTAAAGAAGCTACGCAATAAGCAGCGGAGAGCTCAGAAAAAAGCTCAGCTAGAGGAAGAAAAAAAGAATGCAGAAAAAGAAAAGCAGCAAAGAAATCAGAAAAAGAAGAAAGATGATGATGATGAAGAAATTGGAGGACCGAAGGAAGAGCTTATTCCTGAGAAACTAGCAAAGGTATTCAAACTGTGGACTGTAATTTGTTCTTGTGGAATTTTAGTTGGAATATGCAGTTCTAGGGAATTGAACAGAAATGTACTTCATAGAGGTTAAATGAGTACATGATCACTGCAAAGGCTCTTTTATTAAATAACATGGAATACCTATACATCAATGACCTGGTTGCAGGGGTGAAGGGTAGGTTTTGTTACCAACTCATCCCTAAAGGCAGCACTTAATTTTTTCCCCAGAGGGAGGAACAGTAGCCATTTATGTAAAGAAAAGGAAAGTGAAATATCACAACTGGATCAGGGCTTAATCTGCTGCCTCCCTTGGGCATCCCAGACATGGAGAATTTCTGTTTCTTTTTATATGAATTTGTCCATTTAAACATAAGAAAACTGTTTCAAGTGTCTCCTGTTTTGGCAAATGTTTTGCATTTCCAGGTTGAAGCACCGTTAGAAGAAGCCATTAAGTTTTTAACTCCATTGAAGAATTTGGTGAAGAACAAAATAGAAACTCATCTTTTTGCCTTTGAAATTTACTTCAGGAAAGGTAGGTGGAAGAAGCCATAAAGTGGAACAGCATCAGTAATCTAGAAAAATCTGCAAATGTAAATTGCAAGCCTTTCTTTCGTCCGTTCGTTCTTTCTTTCGTTCTTTTGTATGCCAAGTGGTCCAGGAGACTCATGTCTCACATGTACCTTCCTCACATGTACAATGAGGAGTTCTTGCTATTTCATAGTTGTATACATCAAGAGGCAAATGGGATTTTGGGCTGTCGGATGTGTTCAGTTTTGGGCACCACAGTTATAGCGGTTTCTCAGTGGAACAGGATTCCTTGGGAAGTGGTGAGTTCTCCATCTATGGAGATTTTTAAACAAAGGCTTGGATAGCCATCTGACAGGCTGATTCTATGAAGGTTCAGGGAGGTGGCAGGTTATAGTGGATGAGCGGTAGGGTTGTGAGTGTCCTGCGTAGTGCAGGGAGTTGGAATAGGTGACCCAGGAGATACCTTCCAACTCTATGATTCTATGATTCTAAAAGTAATCTTACTCTTACAATAAAATTACCCTGTGCTTTTTAATATGGGAAACAACCTTGAAAAGCAAATTCTTCTTTATATTATCAGCTATACTTATTTTATGCATGCCTCAGTAGTCAGCCAAACAACAGTGCCAGCATTCTTACAAAAAAACTAGTGGTCCAGTTGGAATTGCATTATTTAAAATCCACCTCAAGGCAGAGGCCAAATAGTCTCTCACATACCAATGTAAAATTTCCAAAATTTGTGACCTGGAGGGGGGAATTTTTTGTTTAATGTATGCTCAACTGTTGTTCACTGCCCAAGAGGGGTGGTATATAAATCAATTAATAAATAAATTTGGAGGGAAATTGGAATATGTACAATAGTTACTGTCCTATCTAAAGGTTTTACTGTTTAACAACATCAAATGCAAAACTTACTTAGCATATGAAATTGCAGTATTTGACATATTAATGGAAGTTAAAGGTTATAAATGCCTTTGTTTTATAAAAGAAGAACTGCAAATATGCCCAGTACCTGGCAGGAAACTGCATGGTGATGCACTCCTATCTTAGCATATATCCCTTAATTTTTGCTATCAGGATAGAGAGACCAAATTTCTGCCTTACTTCCTCATGATCTTTTTTCTCCATGCTGCAAATGTAGAACATACCTGGGTAAATGTGTCATAGTGATTTGAGAGAGAGGTGAAAAGATAAACTGCATCAGCTCAAAAGAACAACAGATGGCACATAACTGTTGAGAAGCAATGAAAGCCATGTTTGCTTCCCTCGTGAAGATTTTGTATCCTAAGTGTAGAAATGCATTCCGGATTGACATGTATACAGCATGTCTACCTTATCTTTAAGAGCCTCTTGTGGCGCAGAGTGGTAAGGCAGCCGTCTGAAAGCTTTGCCCATAAGGCTGGGAGTTCAATCCCAGCAGCCGGCTCAAGGTTGACTCAGCCTTCCATCCTTCCGAGGTCGGTAAAATGAGTACCCAGCTTGCTGGGGGGTAAACGGTAATGACTGGGGAAGGCACTGGCAAACCACCCCGTATTGAGTCTGCCATGAAAACGCTGGAGGGCGTCACCCCAAGGGTCAGATATGACTCGGTGCTTGCACAGGGGATACCTTTACCTTTTTACCTTTACCTTATCTTTAAATTCATTTCACTCAATGTAAATAGAAAATATTTCATATGAGTTTTTTTCCATGCTCTCAAAATTTCCAATTTTGGTATGTGTTTTTCTGGACATTTCTTCTTATCTGTGGGGAAGCCCCTTTGATTTCTCAGAGGATACTTATTTGTTTATTATACTAATTCTTTCAAACTTTATTTTCATTGTGATATAAAAGCATATTTGGATTTTCTGCTGAATTTAGGTGGTCAAGAAAGTAAGAATACTTGTAATCCAGTGTCAAATTATTTTTCTTCCAACAGAAAAATTTCTTCTTATGCTCCAGTCTGTGAAGAGAGCATTTGCTATCGACCCCAGTCACCCATGGCTTCACGAGTGTATGATTCACCTCTTCAGCAGTGGTATGAATCCAACCTGTGACCTGGCCAAGATGCTTCCAGAAACTGTTATATGTAGTAATCTGTTGTAATTGATAGTTCTGAACATTTTACTCAATATATGACATATCTTGTTCTCTAGAAAGTATGACTACTTTTCTCAGGATTTCTGCCCACAGTTCCCTCTCTGACAAGAAAAGAATTGGAGGGTGGGTTTAGGCTACTATGGTAGCGGGGAGGTGGAAAATAATGTTCTGTGGGTGGAAATTCTTGTACCTATAGAAACTTTAGTGTGGTTCTAACCCATGAGCTGCATGTGCTGCAAGCACACTTCTTAATCCTGAGTTTTTCTGTATTAAAAGAATTAGATAGTAGGTGGTGAGAAAGGCCTGGGACTCTGGAGAGTAGATAGTTCAGGCTCTGGCTACCAATGTGTCTTGATTCTTAATATATAGCAGAGATGGCTTTTTTGAAGATTTTTGCAGTTCATTCTATGGTAGGCTAACTCTGTACTAGTTACCATGTGAAGTCATGTATACGTATGCAGAGTGCTGGCTAGGGATGGGCACAAACCAGAAAAGATGGAATGTATTTATTTGTGACTGAACGGCAAACTGAATCCTGAATTGGGAGGCTCATTTGTAAACTGAACCAGTTTGTGACCTCAAAAATCCCATTGAAAGGGACTACAGGCCCTTTAAACAAGGTTTGCAGAACCCAAAAAGCAAATTACCTGTGGGGAACAACCTGCTTCCCACCATGCAGCTGTTTCAGGCTTTCTTGCATTGCTCAGCTGTATTTGTGGCTTTTGCAGAGCGCTGAAAGCTTTTTATTCTATCTTCAAACCACTATGACCTGCTTTAAAAGTTCTTGGAAGGAATTTAGGTTTGTGGACCACAGACAGCTCAAGATTTGTGCCAAATTTTGCTTTGTAGTTTGGTGCATGCCGATCAATAATCCTAACTATATGGTTCTTCTCAGCTCCTATCTTGTCTAAAGGGTGTCCTTGACCCTGCTGTGGTCCAAAATGCTGCTGCCGTTGTTTTGCAGCAACTTCATTGGCTTCCAGTTGAGTTATGAATCCATTTCAAGGTGTTGATTCTTTAAAGCCTTACACAATCTGGACCCTGCATGTCTGAAGGATCACCTCTCTGAACATGTTCCCCAGAGAGAACTTTGATCTAGTAACACCAGCTAGCTAATGATCCCTGGCTCCTGCTTGGTGGAATGAGTTCCCTGGAGAGATCAGGGCCTGCAAGATGGTGCTCTTCCGCCAGGCCTACATTTGGGGCTAGTTAGAAAACCATTCTATAACAAATAACTGGGCCTCTTTCCTTCCCCTCGTCTCCACCCCCCACCCCGGTTCTTTACCTCCTACTCAAAATCTATGCTAGTAAATTTACCATCAATGCAAGTAATTATTGTTGGCACTGACAGCTATTTTAAATTAAGATTTTAAAGTTTTTGTTATTGTTTTATTGCTAATGTAAATTTTATTGTTTAATGTCTCAACTGTTGTTTACCACCCTGAGACGGCAAGTCCTAGAGGGGCGATACATAAATTGATAAATAAATGAACTGAGCAATAAATAGTATCCTTAACAAAAATTATATCAATTAAATTGGTATCATTTGATTTTATATGGAAAAATAATATTGATTTTTAGAGAAATGAAATTGGAATATAACCATAGAAAATACATCAATATCAGTAATGATTTGCTATAAATGTACAAAACTACTTTAACAAATATACAGTAAAGAAAAGTTAGGCTTTGATTTAATGGAAATAATTCAGTAATTGCCCTTTTATTAAAATAAAGACAACCTGAAGTTTACTGCCTGTTTTTAATGCTATAGTTTCTGAAAGCAAAGATCTACCAGAAACAGTCAGAACAGTGTTGAATCAAGAAATGAATCGACTTTTTGGAGCAACTAATCCAAAGAACTTCAATGAAACTTTTCTTAAACAGAACTATGATTCACTACCACACAGGTTATCTGGTATGTAATTTCCCTGTATTGCCTCAATAAATATTTGTTGTCTGATAATGTAGCAGTTTTTGTCCTACATACACTTTTTAAAATTTAAACATACTAGCCTATACTACTTTCAAAGGAATGTTAGATCCAAGCCACATGATCAGCCTCATGTGAGTTATTGCTTGGATGAAGACAGTGGGTAAGATACCAAATGTTTGCATGATCTTCTTTTTGTTCCCACAGGCCTGTGAATATAAAATTACTGATTTATCAGTACATTCAAGCATTTGATCCATCATATGCAAATGCTGAAGTTTTGTATCTTAGAAGTGATATGGCATGACTATTGCCGTTTCTAGCAGAAGTACTGAATTAGGTGCAAAACTGTAAGATAGGGTTGGATCCAACAGAGAATGGAAGGGGGGGTAATGGAGTACCAATGTCGAGGACCTAAAAGAGTCATGCAGAGATCAATTTCACAGCTCTCATAGGAGTGAGTATAGCACTTCTGCAAATGGAGCATATTAATAGAATTCTCTCTCACCTGTGAGCTGCAGCTGAAGATTTAGATCTTCTCAGAACAGAGTCATGGGGGAGGGGGATTAGCAAGAAAATACCTGCTTGCGGGGAGGGGCAGTATAAAAATCTAATAAATAAATAATAAATATAATATAATTTATAATAATAAATATAATATAATAAATAATAATAAATATAATAATAAATATATAAAGAAAATATAATAAATATAAACATACTGTATGTTTTAACGAAGACTGTTTCATGTATTGTTGACTAGTTTTAATGTAAACCGCCCTGAGCCATCGGGGAGGGCAGTATATAAATCTAAATAAATAAAAAATAAAATAAATAATCCCACCTCCCTCCTTTGTAAGTTAAGGAAAAGGGATAATTGGTTTCTTCTATGCTACATGACCTCTTGTGGTGCAGAGTGGTAAGACAGCAGACATGCAGTCTGAAAGCTCTGCCCATGAGGCTGGGAGTTCAATCCCAGCAGCCGGCTCAAGGTTGACTCAGCCTTCCATCCTTCCGAGGTCGGTAAAATGAGTACCCAGCTTGCTGGGGGGTGAACGGTAATGACTGGGGAAGGCACTGGCAAACCACCCCGTATTGAATCTGCCATGAAAACGCTAGAGGGCGTCACCCCAAGGGTCAAACATGACTTGGTGCTTGTACAGGGGATACCTTTACCTTTGCCTATGCTACATGGCACTGTGTTTTGGAATAGTCCCTGATGTTTGGCATCCAATTTCAAGGTCCTTCTGGGTGAAGGTAGTAAAAATCCTAATCCGTCCTCCAGATGGAAGCATTGGCTTTACCTCTCTTGCTCAACAAAATTATCCTGAAGAAAATGAGCTATTGGATAGAGCTATTGGAATACAATAGCTGTTTAAACACATTATTGAGAACAGTGCCTATAGCAAGCAGCTACTAAACTTATGTTTGTAATATTGTAGAATATGATCCTTAGAGCTGTACCTATTCCTTTAGTTTTATTAAATTATATTGGAACATGTCCAATCAGCACAATGTGTACAAGTGTTCTCTATACTTCCCTTCCCCTAACTAGTTCCTTTTGATGAGCAGAAAGATGATCCTCACAGTAGAGAGACTGTATGGACAAAAGGCCACATAGGTCATTTCAAAGTAAGGAGAGGAATCATGCAAAATTGCCCCATCTTCCATGCTTACAAAAGAGAGTATCAACATTTTTTTCTTTCTCTTTGCTCCAGCCACCGTGACTTGTATGGCTTTTTCCATAGAGGTTCTGCAACTCCATGGATTTAAGAGGGAAATGTAGGGGGAAATTTAAGACTGTTGGGACTTTTCTGTTAATGGTGGATACCGACCATAGAAGTATTTTAAAAGATTTTATAGAGAATTTTTAATACAAAAAAAATAAAATTTCTAAAGAACGTAGACTATAAAAAGGGGAAAGAATGAGAAAAAAGAACAAAGAATAGACTAAGTGAATTCATCAAAATAAGTTTTTGAGTTTCCAGTCGACTAGGACATAAACAATTAACCAGTAATTCAGATGTATCAATTTCTAATAAGATTATTTGCTTACATTAAGATTAAAATTATTTTGAAAAAAAAATCCCTAAAACCGCAAATCATCAGATCATTTTTTTCGTTTTCATGCAAGAATTCTATAAGGGGTTTCCATTTGCTCATAAAGGAAGTTGTTGTCCTTTCTCTAATCAGTGATGTAAGTTTAGCCACCTCTTCTAACATCTTCAACAGCCAGTCTTCTGTTGTAGGTATTCTTGTAGTTTTCCAATTCTGAGCATATATAGTCTCGCTGCTGTTATCATATATAAAAACAAAGTCCCGTGACTGTTTTCCAAGTGTTTATCTGTCAGTCCTAAAAGAAAAGCTTATAGTCTGATTTGTAGATTTATATTCTTAATTTTTTGCATGTATGCATGTATTTGTATCCCAAAGTTCTTTGCTTTAATACAGCAACCACATATGGTAGAAGGTTCCTTCATGTTTTTCACATTTCCAGCATTTATCTGATGTATTTTTATACATTTTACCCAACTTTTTCATAGTCACATACATCATTTTTTAATGTTTTTTTCTTTAAGGCTAGAACTTAATGTAAATTTAATCCCCTTCTACCATATTTTTCCATTGTTCTGTGTATTATATCCAAAATACATTCTTCATCTGTTCTTCTTTGTCATATTTCAATAAAATTTAATACATTTTGCAATAACATGCTCATCATATGTACACAATTCCATCTTAAATAGAGTTTTAGCATCTTAAAAACCTTAAAGTTTTTATCTACTTTCCATCTTGCTAGTAATTATGCATAGAAAAAACAATGACAGTTAAATCTCTCTTTTATTATGTTTTCCTTGATTTCGTTTTGGGAAATATCCACACAACCCATAGTTTTTAAACTTTGAAAGGTCACTATTCATGAATGGTTGTATGTTAGGAAAGTTTCTGAAAAATAGCTTCATGTAGAGATGGAATTTGGCTTATCCAGTGTGGTTCTGTGGTTTTGAAAATGTTCTTAGTCATATTAGACTTCATGGCATACAGTAAAATAATAAACTGCATTGATCCCAGTGGATTAAAAGTTATTATTTTCTAAATAAGTAAATATTCTAAATTATTTTAGACTCCTGTCTTAAGCTGTGACCATATAAGAGTTTCATATGTTACATTAAAAGCTTGGTAAACTGCAAATGAAAATGTAAAATGGGGGAGGGGCTCGGTATTTTGCTTAATTTTGTGCCAGACGTTATTGTATAACTTTGATCCTATTTATTTATTTTTATTACAGTGTCTGACATAATTAAACATTGCTTGCTGCATGAAAACTTGCTTTTCAGTAGAAGACACAGTGGAACCACATGTGTTTTTGTTGAACAATAATTTTGAATGTTTTATGTAGAAAAGCAGAATCAAAATCACTAAAATGCAGAAATAAATATAAGAGATTGACATTGTTCTATTTATATGATAAACTGAATGGAGCTGTTTTCCCCCCTCCCCATTCTTATAGCTGCCAAAATGGTATACTATTTGGATCCTGCTAGCCAGAAAAGAGCTGTGGAGTTGGCAACCTGCCTTGATGAATCTCTTATGAACAGAAATCTTCAGGTAAATGTTATTTATTTTCATATTTCCATGCCACCCTTCCCCAAAGGCTTAGGACTGATCTCAACATATTAATACAGTAAAGCCAGTTTGGTGTAGGAGAGCCAGTTTGGTGTAATGGTTAGAAGTGCGGATCTGGTGAGCCAGGTTCAATTCGATGACAGCCAGCTCTATCTCCTGATGGATGGCCGGCAGGACTCCCCCACTGAAACATATGCCAGTTGTTTGGACTCTTGGAAGGAAGAGTCACCTGAAACTCAACCCCTCCAAGACAGAGGGCCTGTGGCTGGGTAGAAGGGAACAGGATCAGTAAGCATGCCTCACATGCTTGGATGGGGCACAGCTTATGGCTGTGCCTGCAGCCAGAAACTTGGGGGTGAACTTTGATGCCTCCTTATCTGTGGAGGCTCAGGTCACGAAAGTAACCCAAGTAGTGTTTTTCCATCTATGCCAGGCTAGGCTACTAGCACCCTACCTGTCCTCAGACCACCTGACCACAGTGATCCATGCAATGGTCGCCTCTAGATTAGACTTCTGTAACTTGCTCTACGTGGGTCTTCCCTTGTATCTGACCCAGAAATTGCAGCTGGTGCAAAATGCAGCTGCTAGGGTCCTCTCAAGGTCATTGTGGAAGTCCCATGTCCAGCTTATGAAGAGGCAGCTGCATTGGTTGCCGATTGGCTTCCAGATCAGGTTCAAGGTTTTGGTTCTTACCTTCAAGGCCATCCACAGCCTGGGCCCCACTTATCCGAGGGACCGCTTGTCTCATGCCTCTTGCAGGGCTCTTCGCTTTGTGGGTAGCAATCTGCTGGCTGTTCCTGGGCCGCAGAAGGTACACCTGGCCTTGACCAGGGCCAGGGCTTTTTCAGTCCTGGCCCCAAACTGGTTAAATGAGATCCCAGAAGAACTAAGGGACCTGACAGGGCTGTCAGCATTCCACAGGGCCTATAAAACAAAGCTCTTCCACCAGGCGTTTGGTTGAGACCGGGCGAGGAAGAGTGGCTCCCTCCCTGCACAGGCCTGTTGAAGTTGCCCCCTTGGATGGTTGATGGTTACTGTGAATGGGGACTGGAGGGCAGGAGTAAAGTGGGATATCCTGCAGATTGTGATTTTGCCGTTGTCGTGGTTGTGTATGTACTGTTTTATGTGGGGGTTTTAGATTTTTATGTAAACTGCCACAAGCCAGCTGGGTCCAAGAGTGATGGTTAACAAATACTAAAATAAATAAAGGTGAGTACCAACACTTTGAATCTGATTTGGTCCTCAATCTGGAGCCAGTGCAGCTGGCAGAGCACTGGTCGAATGGACTGTCTCCACACAGTTCCAGCGAGGAATCAGGCTGAATTAATATGCAAAATTATTTCTCTTTGCCCCAGGAATGACTTCTAAGTAAGATAGTAGTCTCCTATTTCTTTTTTAAAAAGTGATCTGGAATTAGCTTCACGGTAATACTCCATTTTCTAGAGAGCACATATTATGAATGAACATGCACATTGCAGTTTTAATTGTAATCTTACCATGGCTGTTTTAATTTGACAATTGTGAACTACCGGGATCCGTACACAAATGTTACACAAATAATAACACTCTATCATCCTACTTTTCAAGAAAAGTTCCAAGGCAGATCCAGCAAACTACTGTCCCCTTTACCCTCTCATCAGTGGCAGAGCTATATACTTCATACCTATACCTCAAATTAGAGCATCCTTTCGCAACCATGAAACATTCTTCAGGCTTTGAGAAACCTCAGAAGTGGCACACTTGTTCAGAATATGGTTGTGAATCATAGCTGTGTACATTCCTACCTGGGACCCTCCCCTTCCCACCCCCTCCAGGCCCCCACTGGCCATTTTTTTTTGGGGGGGGGGAAGGTCAACATGACCATATATACATATCACCCAATAAATGTTTTAACAATTACCTCCCATCCATTGTTCCATGGCCATCAAGAAACACCAGGGTTTCATGAAACCTTGGTTAAGAAAACCTGAATTAGAGGAATGGATTATCTGTAGTAATATTTTAGTCTTCAGAAAGGGCTTTGCTCCTCAAGATCATTGCTTAATCTTAGCCCACTTAGCTCAAAGTACACTTTGCCACTTAAAAGTAAATTGTATGAAATATTTATAGACCTTAAAAATGCTTTTGTTGCTATACCTAAGATTAGATTGTGGGGAAGATTGTGGCATGCTAAAATTGACAAAACACTGCTTTGGTTTAAAAAACCTCACTGTTCTTCTTACATGGCTCAAGTACTCTATGGAGACAAGGGAAAACTTATGGAGTATTTCCATCTTTATAGAGGAGTGAAACAAGCTTGCATCTTGGCACCCTTTTCAATCTGTAATTGAACAATCTTGTAACTGCTCTCTCCTTAGCAGAATTTCATCTATATTTATCCTCAAAATACTGTAGATTTGAATATTTCAAGATCAGTTTTTCAGAATCAAATATTATGTTCTTTTCTAAAGCCAAGAAAACTACCTGTATGACATGGAGAATTGATGGGAAATATGACTTGAATTGATGGGAAATATGACATGGAAATTTATTCTAATTTCCCCACAATTAGAATAAGTTGGCAAATTTCCATAACTGGCCATCCCATCTCATTTATCATGTTCATTATCATAATTATTAAGAAATGCATAAAAGACTATACCAGCCCACTTATTCAAGCTAGGAGAGTGTGCTCTGCCCCGTTCTTTGGCATCCTTCCATTCCCCAAGTATCCCAGCTTATTTTAGACATTTGACTCACAGAGCATTCATGCTTGCATACTTAAACACTACCCCTTCAGCAGTCTTATATGGAAGAGATTCTAAACTGTCTTATTCAGATAGGCCTTGCCAATGTGCTTTGAAAGGGTTGACTCCCTATCTCATATGATATTGGAATGCCCTTCCTATATCTATTATCATGACTTATAGATTGATCTGCTAAGTGATTCTAAATGGTACCAGCAGATCCAATACAAAATCCATAATCTGGGTATCAATTTAAGGTATTTGATTAATTATGAGGAATCTCAAATATATGTGTAATTAGACAGAGAATTTATGATACTGAAAGGCAGTCCATCGAAGCGGGAATTAATCGGACTTGTTCCCCCCATTTTTTTGGGGGGGGTTGACTTCTAACACAGATTTGGGTTGACTTCTAAAACAGATTTTGTTATATACAAAATCTTATTAATCCGTTCCACCAGCGTGCCTTTATGCTCGCTAGATTAAACATCTTCCCATCAGCTGTACTATCAGGTAGATATAGTAACGTACCAATGGAGAACAGATTATGTAAATTCTGTCATTCAGAGTCTGACTCAGTATCACATATTTTACTTCATTGTCTGTCACATTACTTGCTCAGGCAACGATTTATTGACCTCATTACTGTAAACCTCTCTGGCCCTATGGATAGAATCACTCAATATTTACTAGCTGATAAATCCCCAGAAATGACAGAACTAGTAGCCGAATTTTTGGCTAGGGTGATACAAAAGGATAATCAGCTAAGTAAAAAATCATTCTAATCCATGGGCATTATAGTCAGTGTGAATTACTGATTAATGAGCATTCGATGGAGGAATGTATATATGATAATCATTTTATTTCACCTATTTGTTTTTATCTTATAACTATGTAATTATTTTGGATTATCAATGATCAGCTACTTCTTTTTGAATTTTAATTTGACTTATGGATTGTCCTTATTTTAACTAAATTACCTTTGACCACAGTAAAATACAAGATAGTCCCATATTTGTTGGTAGACATAGAACTAAGGATTACGTGTCCAAGTGTCTCTCCACCATACTTTCCTTAAAGAATAAAAGTTCTTTAAAGAAATAAAGATTACTTATTAACTGCTCAAAATCATTATATCAAAGTACTTGAAGAAGTAAATGATAACATTATAACAAATGTTTGTAATAAAAAAATGCCTAGCTATAACATTTTTAATATAAGTATTAATATGCATTATTGATAGGAATTGCTAAAATGTTTAACACTCTTTCCCTTGCTTTTTAGACTTGTATGGAGGTATTGGAAGCATTGAACGATGGTAGCCTTGGAGACTGTAAAGAAGCAGCTGAAATATACAGAGCAAATTGTCATAAGCTTTTCCCTTACGCTTTGGCTTTTATGCCCCCTGGATATGAAGAGGATATGAAGATCACAGTTAACGGAGATATATCTGCAGAGAACGAAGAACTGGCCAATGAAATATGAACTTTTAAAAAGAGTGGATTAATTTTTGGACCGTATCTGGTATATAATATTTTTGTCACGCACCTGCTGAATTGTTCTACCGTACACAGAGAATGGAGAAGTAAAAATGGTTGCCTTCAAAGTTTTACTTTTTTATCCTGCTGACGAAGTATATAATATAAAGTAACGTATTACTGGATATAGGTGGCTCAGTTAAAGAAAAACTAAGCACTGCTAAAATTGAAAAGTATCCCTTATCTACATGCCCTGTTTTTAAACTAATTTATATGGAATCTGAAGGCTTAACACCCATGGGAGCAGGTGTGTGGCAGAAATATTACTTTAAATTTGTCTTGTTGAGATGACTATCTCGGACAGCAGAATTGCTGTTTTAGCACTGGATCCTTTCACTGAGCACAAAGAGTTGTTGGGGCTTTAGCATCTGACTGATTTTGATACCAAGATGATTCTACCCTTTGGAAGTATGCGATGTGAATCACTATTTGCAGACAAACCTGCAACATGCATACAATATTGTTGTAGAGACTGGGACATAAAATATGAAGCAAAATAACGAAACATAAGGTGTTCAATAAGCTTGTTGTGTCTCCGAAATTCACTGCACGTGATCAGTTTGGTGTTCTTGCACCACAGTTTTTAAATGAAGGAACTGGTTAGAACATTATTTGTTTTAATTAACCATTTGAAAAGAAATCATCTGCTTACTTTGGAGACAAGTATTGACAGCATTGGTTGGCTAAACTTGTTAAAACTGTCATGCAAGAACCAAATGAAATTATGCACTGTGATGTGGCACCAACTCATTAGAAAGACAGCATGTATATTTCACGTACAGTGGAAATATAAATGAACATAACTATGGCTTGAAATTTCAAAGAGCAGAACTCCTGACTACCAATTTCTGATCGATCGAGAGACTAATTGTTTAAAACCTCAGCAGGCCTTGTTCACGTTATGCAGAAAAAAGTGCTGCAGTTTAGATACCTCTGGAACTTTTCCACAGTGTCACAGGTTTGTAATACTTGAAGCCCTACATTTCTAAGAATATATTTCTTGCTCAGTTGTTTCAGGCAAGCCCATGACTTTGTAACTTTTAACGGGCCCAAGATTTTTTTTCAATAACAGACCAGCTTCTTATTCCTGCAGTTACAGATGTAATTTCCTTTGTCAAACATAAGGTACCAAATATAATGCAATAAAATGTTTTGAAAGAGAGTTGTGTGACTGGAGAATTTGAAAGCTGCTGTTAGGTAAATAGTAGTAGGGCAAGATCAATGTAATCATATTAGTGTTGGTGAAATCCCACAATGCATAATGCAACAGTGCTTGGAGACACTACTCCCACCCTTCTTCCCCAGTAAATCTTAATCAGTGGCTGCTGCTCTGAATAGTAACTTACAAGTTAGCAAAGGGTGTAGCTTGAAAAAATATAACATCCATCATTTTGGAGAAGACTGAATTAAAGGAGAACTTAAATAGACTAGAAAACTTAAGACTTAGAGGCCTAATATTTAGCAAGGGAAATGTCTAAATGGTTGCCAGTTGGCAAAATTTGAGTGTTGACATTTTGGTGGTTTTCATTGTTGTGCATCCCTTTAAAGGGAGATCATTACTCTTTCTGTGATAAGAAAAGTATGGATTCCTCATTCATCAGCTATAAATATACTGTTTGTGCAAATGTATACTAATGAACAACATTAGTTTTGTCATAATCTTATGTTAATCACTCTGTTCATGAGCTAGTATTTGAGCAAGTTGTTTCTCAATGAAAATATACTGTGTGAGCCACTAATTTACAAGGGCATTCATGCCTAGTCTGCAGGGATCTCAAGATGTCCATCTGTAAATCTTGCAGATGGCAATAGAAACCATGCCGCTACAGCCTTGTCATTGTAGATAAAAACTATATTATTTGTGAGCTCTGCTGAAGTGTAGATATGGGCAACTAATATAGGTTTCTTACATTTCTCCTCCTCCCTCTGCTCTGTATGATTTTTCAATCTTGGCAGTTTTTATAATCGCAGATACAGTGATTGGAGCTCAGAATTACATATCTCAGCTTTGCCCTATTAAACAAATTGCACAATATTTGTGTACAGTTGTAAAAGGCAAGGGAAGCTGAGCAACGAAATAATGCTTCCATAACCGTTCTTGCCATAAGCAGGTATATGCAAAGTAGTTCAAATCCCATGGTGCACGTAAATGAAACTGAACTATTTTCCAAGCTCCCTTCCAGTACAGTCGGCCCCTTTACGCTTAACCTGCTTTTGATGCTTGCGGGGCTGGAGTGAGATAGCATCGGACTATAAAAGCTGTAGGCATCCCCGTAAGTGAACAAGCCTGGGAGGAGTGGTGGTGTTCTTTCTGTACCACCGCGCCTCTAGATAAGGGTAGTTGAAAGCCCCAAGACCCAGAATGGCTGTGCCTGTAGGGGGCTTCTTAAGGTTTTGCTTTCTGGGCCGCTGGACTTTTCTTTTGCTGCCGCAGACGGCTTGGCCTGAGCCCGGACTGGCCCCGGCGTTAGCGACGCGCCCACTGGTGCTCGGGGGTCACGTTACGGCGGCCGCTGGCGGCATCTCGCCTCTCGCCGGGCTCTGCGCTCAGCCGCCCGGCCCTCCCCAAGCAAGGGGCGGGGCGGCCTCCCACGTGGCTGCCTCCGCCCCAGCGCCCAGCGGCAGGAAGCGGCCGAGAGCGGTCTCCGCCTAGCCAGGCCTGGCGCTCGTGCGACCGCTGGGGCGGCGAGGGCGCGTGCGCGCCGCCTTCTGTCGGGGGGCCTGGGGCGGGGGCTGCGCCTGCGGAGCTGCGGGCCCGGCGATGGCGACCGACGTGGAGTCCTCGCTGGAGCTGAGCTTGTCGAGCAGCGGCACCGAGGCCGGGACGCTGCCCCCCGCGCGCTCCCGCATTTTCAAAATCATCGTCATCGGGGACTCGAACGTGGGCAAGACGTGCCTCACTTTCCGCTTCTGCGCCGGCCGCTTCCCGAAGCGCACCGAGGCCACCATCGGGGTGGATTTCCGCGAGCGCGCCGTCGCCATTGACGGGGAGCGAATCAAGGTAGGGCTCGGCATCAAGGCCCTCGCCGGGAGCCCCTGGAGCCGCGCAGGCGGGCACGCGCTTCCCTTGGCCGCCGCAGGGCAGCTGGCCACGCTTGCGCCCAGGAGACGCTTTCCCGCCACAACAGCCCTGTGGGGCAGGCTCAGGCTGAAAGACCCGACTCCAGCCTGGACTCGCCAGGGGTCACCAGCGGCCTCGCGTACATTTAAGGCCGTGCTTCAGTCCGGGAGTTAAAGTGCACCTCTTGAGAATTGGGAGTCCCTTGGCACCGTTAGGACCAACAAAGGGTTATTCAAGGCGTGAGCATGGCCACTTCCTCGCGTGCGCAAAACGACTTCCTCACGACTTGAATAAATCTTTGTTGGTCTTAAAGGTGCAATTGGACTCTCAGATTTTGTTGTGCTACTTCAGACCTGAACGTACCTCCTGAGTTGCAGAGGCAAAACCTCTGCTTGAGATGAGGTCTTAAAACTTCAGCAGCCTCTCACCTAGCCGGAAGTGAATCAACCTGTAAAATTGTTGATAAAAATTATAAGCAAGCTTTGTGAGCTATAGGCCAAGGTGTCACTGTTTGCTATACTGACAAGAGCAAACATATTCAAATCTCAGTTTCATGAAGGGACCTGGGGACTTTTCGCTCACTCCATTTGAAGATAAAATGGGGAAGGGGGAGGGGAATCCTCTTGAACTTCCTTAAAAGAGGAGTGAGGTTAGAGCATGGGAATTTTGTGGTCCATGGCCGCACTTTGACTACCCCTAAGGTAGAGTATTCATGAAAGCAGTGTGCAGCAACCTTGAATAACAAGTTTGTTAACATGCCCGTGTAAACAAAACTTCGCCATAGAAAAGATCTGACTCTAAAGTGTTGAGCTGGTATCTTGTTCCCACAATGAGTGAAATTATTTGTGTTTTCTCTTTTCTCCACCCCTGCCCCTTTGGACCATTCTAGATCCAGCTCTGGGATACAGCAGGGCAAGAGAGATTCAGGAAGAGCATGGTTCAACACTATTATAGGAACGTACATGCTGTTGTGTTTGTATATGATATGACAAACATTGCAAGTTTTCACAGTTTGCCATTGTGGATCGAGGAGTGCAAGCAATATTTGTTCACCAATGACGTACCACGGATTTTGGTTGGAAATAAATGCGATTTGAGAAGTGCAATTCAGGTACCTACGGACATGGCACAGAAATTTGCTGATACTCATAGTATGCCACTTTTTGAAACGTCTGCTAAAAACCCTGATGACAACGATCATGTAGAAGCCATATTTATGACCCTGGCTCATAAGCTTAAGAGCCATAAGCCATTAATGCTTAGTCAACCACCTGATTATAGCACAGTACAATTAGAATCTGAACCAAAACCTGCAATGACTTGTTGGTGTTAACTTATACTATTTTTAATCAGCCTGTCTAGTGTGCAAGTGCGTTAAGAGTGTGGCCTTGGTCATAATCCAGTGCAGCAGGAATTATGTTGGGTCGTTTTGGCACTTTATTGTATGCGTTTATGTCTAGGTGTATTACACTCTTTGCACTTTGTACTAGTTGAATCCAAATTACTCTAGATTGCGGAAATTAGCTTTCCACGTGAAGTTTGATGTAATCCCATTAAAGTACCTTATAGTTTCAGAATCTTTTCTCCACTAAAAGGAGATATTAAAATATGCTAATTTTCTAATACCTTTACAGTGCCATCTTAAAGCAGAGTTATACCCTTCTAAGGCCATTGAAGTCAATATGCTTAGAAGGGTGCAAACTCTCCTCAGGATTGCTGTGTTATTGTGCTGCTTAACCACAGTTCTGTAGGAAACTGAAGTGTTACAAGGTAACAATCCAAATATTTGGTAAATAACTGCAAAATTAATATTTCCTTTGCATTATTTTGTCAGGTGCACAGAGGAATAGAAAGATTTGACTTAAGTGCTAATATTGGGTGTCTGTCACATTCTTCTGGTTGCTTTATTATAATCTCAGTAAGTTCATGAATGAAGGGATGCACATTCAGAGCTTTTCTGCATAAAGATGTAGTTTGAAACTCAAAATATAATTTTTCATATGACTAGCACTCTTTATAGATCTGTGCTTTTTCTTGAGTGAGAGAATGATAGAAAAGAGAGAATAGCCAGAATTATTCCAGCATGTATTACATACATCATTCTATCATCTCTTACAAGATAGGCATATAATGGGAATCTAAAGAAAACTCGTACTGTATATTGTGATTATAACTGTATTCTGAAACAGGAACAATCAATAGGATCACTTTATCTTTTAAGAACTGTCTGGCATCATAAGAAGAGCAACACTCTTCCCATTTGCACTTCACCAGCCTGTGTCCACCTGCTTTTCATGCCCTGCCCCAGCAACACTTTGGAGCTTTTAAAATCATGTTTTCTTACTGTGGTGAATAGTGGCATATTCCAATGGGAGACTTGAAGTCTTAGCAGACTTCTTCTGTGTGGCATCCAAACCAGTCACAGCATGGGATAGTTCTAGATGGACATTTTAGATCAGGATACTAAGCTCTAACCTGTACGTTAAATCAGGGGTAGTCAACCCGTGGTCCTCCAGATGTCCATGGACTACAATTGCCATGAGCCCTGAGCATTTGCTGGCAGGGGCTCATGGGAATTGTAGCCCATGGACATCTGGAGGGCCACAGGTTGACTACCCCTGCGTTAAACGGTTAAGATTGAAGTGGTAGCACTACCGAAAAGGTCCGGTGAACTGCAAATGTAGGTTTAGGTGGACTGATATGGAGGAGCAAATACTATCCTGCTTGACTGGTTGATTTGTGTCATGTTGTTTTAATGTTTCAAAATAACAAAATTACACAGTCTTTCCAGCAGTAAGAACTTACGTGCCTTACTATGTGATACAGACTATCCTGCTATATTCCATAAGGGAAAAAATAGAAATGAATGTTAGTTGCTATAGTATAAAGGTACATATGACAGGCCTGGATTGATGTTTCCACTTATGCAAACAGTATCAAAAATCCTCCTTGATGAGAATGAAAATGAAGCCTTGCCTGTTTCTTATCCAAAGAGCTTTGCTGCTCCTAATGAAGAGTGAAAAGAAGGGCCTTTCCACGATTATCTCATAACATGCAGTACTGGCAGTGGGAAATCCCACAACCTTCCTGAATAGCATTATCAGACAACTTGCGATCAAGTTACCTTTTAGTTTCCTTGTGCAGATGGATCACCTGTGTTTCATATAAGTTCTGGATATAAAGCTGTTTCCCACTTAAGACTCATACAATTAATTGTAGCATACACTTGCATGTGAATAAAACAATAGTTGTGAAGGATAAAGTGTATTTCTTATCTTTAAACAGCCCCGTGGCGCGGAGCGGAGCGCCACGGACTGAATAAAGCAGTAAGGGCACTGTGGGAGGAGTTAGGGCGGGCCCTGTCTGGGATAAAAGCTCGGAGGGGCCAATCAGGAGCCGCAAAGCGGCTCCTGATTGGCCCCTCCAAGTGTCCATCCCGCCCCATTGCCTGCTTCAGTCGAGCCGCGCAGACAGCCACAGGTGAGCGGTCAGCCGCGCAGCCTTCTCCCGGCCGGCGGAGTGGCCTCGCGGCGTCGTAGACGCTGCAAGGCCGCTCTGCCAGCTGGGAGAAGGCTTGGGAACGAAAAAGGCTCCCAAAGCCCCGGGGAAGGCGCTCCGCGGCTCACAGAACCGCGGAGCACCTTCCCCGGGGCCTGGGGAGCTTTTTTCCCAACAGGGGGGGGGGGAAGGAAAAAGGCTCCCCAAGCCCCGGGGAAGGCGCTCCGCAGCTCGCGGAGCACCTTCCCCGGGGCCTGGGGAGCTTTTTTTCGCAACGGGGGGGGGGAAGGAAAAAGGCTCCCCAGGCCCCTAGCGGCCCGGCACACGCTGCCTCCATAAAGAAAATGGCCGCCAGCCAGAAGACACCGCCAGGGAGCCCACCCGCTCAACGGTAAGCCACCTTTTATTCTGCCCCAGTCTGCTAGCACCCATTGTACTTCGGATACAATGGGCTTTTTTACTAGTTTTTAGATAATGTAAGAAAAGGGTTTAAATTATCTGTATGACAGGAAAGGACGATGCCTCCTCTAATTATAGCCATGTAACCATTTGATAACCTGAAATTACAAAAGGGAAAGTAAGCTGTGGAATATGTAGAAAACTTTGAAGTATCAGTATTGTGTGTTAACACTTAATCTGCCAGTGTAGCTTGTTGGCACTGTTCTCTGCTGTTGGGGAAAAGTAAATATGAGCATCTTCTCAAGCTTTTAACCTTCACCTTAATATAATCATCATTGGTCATTGTAGGATAATTACAGATATATCATGAATAAATATTCTGTTGTAAAATACTGAAATACAAAACTCTAGCTTTATGGTCTAGGTTTAAATACATATTAATTGCACCTCAGTCATTAAAAAGCATGATCCATGGACAACCTAGTCTAAGTATGCATGTGGATGGTGCTTGGAATTTTCTCTTATCAATACATCTGTTACAAGGGTTTTTTGTACAATACTGGAAAAAAGGGAATTTTATCGATTTTAAACCTTAAGTAGCTTTCATTTAGCTTATACTGCTTCTATTAATAATTGTAATTTTTTTAAAATAAAAGAATGTCTTAAATGTGTATAATTTTCAAATATGGTTTACATTCCTCTCTTGGAGGACTCACCTGTTTACATAAATTAAGAATATGAAGGAAAAGATATAGTGCAAATGTAATATCAGTGTCTGTTTATAAACTAAAAAATGTAAGCACAAAATGAAGGGTTTAATGATGTGGATAAGGAGTGGAAGAAGTCATGTAAGTCCCAGTACCCCATGCAACCTGCGAGCTGGTTACTTTGGAACTTGTAGGGTTACTGTACAGATTGAAAAACAAAATAATGATATGTAACATTTTTCAACAGCATTTTAATCATATTACTATGCATATGCACACATCATTAATAAAAAATGAGTCCATGTGTAACAATGATGCTTTAAGTACAAAAGTGTCTGTCATTTTGTATTTTTTTATCCTGCTAAAGTAATGAAGGCTTTCTTTATGTGCATTCTTGTCAGAATAACCACACTATGTGACACTGTCTTAAAATGAATAAATCCAATTCTGCCATATTTGGTCTCCATTTTTGATGTATTTCGATTACTAGCTATCATGGATACGGCTCTGCTCCTCAGTGTTTGAATTAGCACTGTGATAATGGTTGGGAGAGAATAAACTGAAAATTTACTCTTTTCGAGGCAGAAGTTATGCTGGTTGGCACAGCTGGTACCGGGGTATTGATCTGCCATAAAACAGCTAGATTCAAGTCCAGTATACTTTAGACATCAATAAGATTTTTAGGGTATGACTTTTCAAGAGTCAAAGCTCTTGCATCTTATACAGGGAGGTTTGAGTCTTGAAAGTCTTGTTGGTCTTCACAGGGCTTGCAAAACTGCATTCTTCCATGAGGGCAGTCAGAAGCTATATCAGCCTCCCTCCACCTCTTTCTGGCTCCCTCTGTTTTAATGTCAACTCCAGTCTTAGGTAGCTGGCAGAGAAGGGATCTGATAACCATCTTCAAGTATAGAGAGGATGCCGTGTAGAGTAGCAATCCCCAACCTGTGGGCTGTGGACCACATGTGGCCCGTCAAATAATTGGAGGTGGGCCGCGAAGGACACCTTCTCCCCCCCCTGGCCCTTTACAACACACTTCGGGTGTCATTGTCTCCCATCACTCCCAGATGGGACTACCTTGTTGCAGAGAAACAAGCTCAGGGTTCCCATTGATTTGTCATTGTCATGAGTTAAAATTTCCATGAAAATAAAATGTTCCTTATGTTCATTGTTGTGGCGTGTCTGTATGTTATTTTGAAGGGATGTTTAAACATTACCATAGCGATCAGAGGGTAGAGGAGTAAACTACCCCCCCCCCACCAGGCCTCAATAAAATTGTCAAGCGTTGAGTGGTCCCCGGTGATTAAAAGGTTGGGGACCACTGGTGTAGAGGATGGAGCAGAGTTCTCTTTTGCCCTGGAGGGACAGACCAGAATAAATGGGATGAAATTCATTCAAAAGAAATTCCATCTAAACATCCGGAAGAAGTTCCTGACAGAGCGGTTTCTCAGTGGAACAGGCTTACTTGGGAGGTGGTGGGTTCTCCATTTTTCGAGATTTTTAAACAGAGGCTGGATAGCCATCTGATGGAGAAGCTGATTCTGTGAAGGTTCAAGGGGGTGGTAGGTTACAGTGGATGAGCGATAGGGTTGTGAGCATCCTGCATAGTGCAGAGGGTTGGACTAGATAACACAGGAGGTCCCTTCCAACTCTATGATTCTAAACTTTTTCAGAAAAATCTAAGGAGGAAAAGCAATGAAATTATCGTCAAGATGGGGTGCAAACTAGTTTATTTCCATAAACTAACTGAGTGATGTTGTAGAAAATACTCTTTAGTTACGTAATTTCATATAATAACGAGGCAGGTAAATTAATTGAGAAATGGATAACCTAGGATGATATGTTTATGTTTACAGCATCCATAGTATTCTCTCCCATAGGAGTACTTTTGGACTAAATCCAATTGGCATGTACTTTCTACATGTGATCTGTTTTTACACATTCTTGATCCAACAAATGAATCGGTGTGTGGAAGTCCATCTTCTGTATTAAAAGCCACGTTTCTGGATGAAGTGTTCTCTTAGTATATATCTGATATACATTTTAGCTCATATAACGGGGACCTGAAGTTCACATTTTGTCAGTGATAAGATTAGGTATATTGGCTATGCAAGAAGACACAAAGCCTACAAGCTATTCTGCTCATGAGAATCTGTAATATTTTATATGGTCTCTTTTAAAGAATGATAGACTTCTGAAGATTTTGACATTTTATAGCAAGTCACTCTTACATTAATTCTGATAAAATCCATTATCATAAAACTTAAGAAAATCTGATGTATGGAGGTGGTTTGGTTATCTCATCAGCTCCTAAATTTAGATCTGGAAATTGTACTGGAGAGTTAAAAATTCTATCCGTTTGACCTAGAAAAAAATATAGAGTTTATCATGAGCGCAATAGTTATTTCCTCCAAACCCTAAATATTTTCCTCAGGAATTGATCATGTATTTAATGAGTGACTGATAAAACAGTTATGGTTAATTTCAAAGTTGCAAAAACAGGCTACATACCATGTGACATGCAAACTAGTTCTGCAGTTTGTAGCTGATCTTCATTAGACTGGAGTCTTTCCTAAGAACAAGAACACAGGTATGGATAAGAATTATTGATGTCAGACTATAAATATGACCACAGGTTTCATAGAATTGTGCTTAACTAATGCCATTACAACCAAACACCAGACAGCTTTAGCCATGACTGAGTCATTGTCTACTTTCCAGACTACAGAGACCAGTTCCCCTGGAGAAAATGGTAGCTTTGGAGAGCTTTACATTCTCACTGAGCTTCTTTCCCTCTATTCCCCAGGAACTATTCCCAAGTCTCCAACAATTTCCCAAGCTGGAGTTGGCAACCCTAGTGGAAGTCCTATAGGGGAAAAAAGGGGGAAATGATCTCATAGAATCATCAACCTTACCCACAGCCTTACCTATATAAAGCTCAAGAGATGCATTATATTTTCTTTATCCCCCCCTCCCCAAATTGGAAAACTGACAGCACTGAGACCCATGGTTATTTAGTTTCAAGAATTCATTGCTTGTAGGTCACATGCTAACAACTTTTAGATGCTTACATGCCACATAGGGTGAAACCATATATTGTAAGCCTTGGCTAAATTAGCTAAAGCAGTGGTCCCCAATCCGCAGGCCGCGGCTCGGTGCCAGGCCGCAAAGGCCTTGGCGCTGGGCCGCAGCTCCTTCTTCCCTCCCCCCCCGAAGCGAGAAGCTCGCCGGGCCGCGAGCTAATCGGCCGCCAAAGCGGCCAATTAGCTCGCAGCCCAGCAAGCTTCTTGTTTCGGGAGGGGAGGGAAGAGAAGCTTGCCGAGCCGCAAGCTAATCGGTTCTGCTGGCGGCCCGGAGGGGCTGGGAGGGGGAGCCGTGGCCGCCGGCATGGCGGCGGCACAAACGTGCATGTGCGGACTGCCGCACACGCGCGTTTGCGCCCCTGCTGGGTGAAAACGCGCATGCGTGGCAGTCCGCACATGCGTGTTTGCGCTGGGGCTGCCGTGCATGCGCGGGGCCCCGGGCCACCCTCTCCCCCCACTCCGGAGCAGCGGTCCGCAGCGGCTGAAAGCTTGTGGACCGCTGAGCTAAAGAACTAAAACATTTGTAATCAAATTATCCAAAACAGGTGTGTTTTAGAAGCCCAAGAGGATTTTCAATGTAACCCATAATAATTTAACATATCAGGTTTTATAATACTGCTACTTACAAGTCCAGTAACGCTGTCAAAGCATGAACAAAATGGAAGGCTTCGGCAACTGACATAAATAATAATGAGCACAGTAACAGCACTAGAGAGAGATGCAATCAGCATTGTTACATTGGCTCCTTCCACAAGCCGATCAAGCACAAACACCTGGGAGTCAAAAACACAGGAAATTCATGAACATTGTTTTATATATGACATTTAATTCAACCTTAGACTTCCTGAATATTTGCAATGCTTCTAAAATGATAAGAACTGAAGTGTGAGAGTTTGTCAGAATATTTGGCACTCACCACAGCTGGATGATAAGAGGACACATCGTTGAATTCATATTTTTCACCATACTCTAATGTTATAGAGGCATAGACAACTACAATTAGAGTGGTGAAATAGGAAAATACTGAGGCAATTATCATTGCATTCACCTGTATGAAAGACAAGGAGTAGAGACATGAAAAGGGAAGAAAAAAACTGCGTTTTGGCTTAAGATAGTGCCAAAAAACCCCACAAAAAAACCCTCCAGAGCTGCTATGAATGCCACCATTATAAACTGCAGTAACAATACCAAGGCAGGCATTTTTCTCATACAACATCTGGAGTGTGGGCACAAAATCAGGCCAAAACTAAGACAAACTCAACTTTCAGTAGGGTCAGCATGTTTGGGAGACTGAACCTGGAACCTTCTTTCTGCTGAGCAGATGTTTTCCCACTAAGTCACAGCCAGTCACTCCCTGAATTATTTGTTCTCAGTAAAATATTCCATGTCTCTATCTATGTGACAGTTTACCCATATTAGATTATCAGGATGCCATTTTGTTAATGAGGGGTTCTGAGGCTGCGAGTCACACAGCAGTCAGGAGCAGACTTTGCAGTACGACAGTGTTTCCTACTAGCCACTTGCAATTACAGGGATTTCCCAGAAGGAAGAACTTGCCCCTGGCCTACCTAAATATGGCCTGATTTTTCATAGATGAAGGGAAGGCAGATCTTCATCCATCCAAACTGGTACATCGTCAGATACCTTTACTTTTATATACTGATGACGTGGTCATTCTGTCAAGAACTCCAATAGGGCTAAACAGAGCACTTAAGAAGCTTGCTTGATCTTGTGCCACAGAACCTCTTGAGTTAAATTATCAGTAAACAAAAGTAATTGCTTTTGGTAGGTGTCCTAAAATTCGGCAATAGAAATTAAGTGGCCACAAAATCAAACAGGTCACTAAATCTGAATATTTGAGAGTGGTTTTACAAGCTTCGGGAGACAGGGGTGCCCCTGCTGAGTATGTTGTTGAGCGCAGCCACAGGTCTCTTCTATCCTCCCATGGCATAGATTAAATACAAATTCTAAGGGACGACTTTCAGTCAACATTGTTAGTGGCCACTAGAAGCAAGATGAAGAGGTTGGGTTTTTCCTCACATTCTCTCCTTGAGAAGGGGTGTGAATCAGGTAAAACAAATGGTCAAATTGAGAGCGGAGGACATTGAGCGACAACTGGATATAGAAAGGTCTCCTGCCTTTCTATCCTCTGATGAATCCAAATACATTTTATGACCTGCTGCATACCTTTCATCCCTAGATATAGTCTCAGAAAAGCTTTTATGCTCGCTAGATGCTCTATTTACATTTGGCCATTTTGGAAAGTTGATATTAAAAAATTCCTTTTTTCTAAGAGATTTTGTCCATGAGAAAACAATTAGAAGCAGTAAAACATGTTTTATTACACTGCCCTTTCTATAGAAATATTCATCTCAGATTGATTGTCCTTGTGCTTATGAGGTTTCCTGGTTGCTGTGATTCAGTGTTGGTAAAATTGCTACTCAGTGATGAGAATCATCAGGTGTCTGCTACTACTACAAAGTTTTGCAATGCTGCATACAAAATCCATTGCCTTATGACGGGCTGATTCATTTGTAAATTAGGATTTGTTCTATTTCATCCTGTTCCTTAGAGCAGTGGTCCCCAAGCATTTAATCACCGGGGACCGCTCAACGTTTGACAATTTTTACTGAGGCCTGGGGGGGGGTGTCGTCTTTTGCCAAGGGACGTCACCTCCTGAGCCCCTGCTCCACTTGGTTTCCCACTGGTGCCCCTGACTTCCTGCCACCCGCTAGGAGGCGCTGTCAGCAGCATCTGCAAAGTGCCATGCCGAGGGGAGCCCCAGCCATGGCGTCCGTTGAAAAGCACCAAAGGCGAGCTGGCAGCAGAATGGCAGGGCAGCCCCCGAGGTAGCAGCTGGGGACGAGGCCCAGTACTGACTGATAAATGGATACGGTACCGGTTCCCGGACCGGAGGTTGGGGACCGCTGCCTTAAGAGTTTGTTTTTTGTTTTTCCTTTTATTGCCATTTTATCTGTTTTTTATGTATCTTGTTTTAACACTGTTCTGGTCTTATGACTGTTTAAATATTGTTTAAAGTGTTTAAAGTGAGAGCCAGTTTGGTCTAGTGGTTAGGAGTGCGGACTTCTAATCTGGCATGCCAGGTTCGATTCTGTGCTCCCCCACATGCATCCAGCTGGGTGACCTTGGGCTCGCCACGGTACTGATAAAGCTGTTCTGACCGAGCAGTGATATCAGGGCTCTCTCAGCCTCACCCACCCCACAGGGTGTCTGTTGTGGGGAGAGGAATGGGAAGGCGACTGTAAGCCACTTTGAGCCTCCTTCGGGTAGGGGAAAGCGGCATATAAGAACCAACTCTTCTTCTTCTTCCACTTAAATATCACTTAAATAAAGAACTAATGACCTAAAATGTAATTATATGAATAATAAACTGTTTATATATGAACGTGATGGTGGACTTCTCTCCCATTCTGTTAAATGAACACCAATAATTAATAGAATAAATCAAAAGTAAATAATAAAAACCTACCAGAAGTGGATTCTTTTTCTGAGAAGAAAACAAAGCCATGACTCCAGGAACTCCCATAATCTACAGAATAGGAGGTAGTGAAAAATGAGAGGGTGAAATAAAGAGTATTTTCCTTCAGTGGGGCCGAAGTCACCCAGCTGGTAGCATACAAAGGCAAAATCTGCTTCATAAGGATCAAAACTCATTCTAGACATCAAGGTTTTTCATGATCTTGGCCACATGGTGCTACAATAAGATTATGTGCTCAAACTTTGCAGTAGGACATAGAGAAGAGCATTCTGACACTACAGAGGGAGCAAAGGTTTTTTTCACCTGTCCACTCAAGAGCTGGGATTCGTAATCAATGCCACCTTTTGCTTTCTCTTTGTCTTAGTGGAAATCTGATTGCTGTATTAAACCTACCAGGGATGGTCTTCAGGTTAATTGCCACTGTATGGTGTTAAAGCATTTAGACGAGGCACTAAAATAGAAGTTATGTAATCCAACTCACTGCTTATAATAACAAAAGATAATGGGATTTGACAGCATGAGTAAAGGGTATTTGGATTAAATCATTGACCTGAAGTAAGCTATTGTCGTTACTTACTTATTCTTGGTGTTGTGTTTGCTTTCCAAAAAGAAACAAAGAAAAAGAAGTGCCATTACATAAATTTGTGCCAATCCCGCCACCCCTTTGCAGGTTCCCACTTGATTATTCCTGAGGCTCCATTCTCTTTTCATTTGACTGAGTTGTATGGGCCAGGATTTGGGAGAGCCCCCTCCCCCAAGAAGGACTGACACTCAGTACCTGTGAGCACTGTCAAAAAACACACCCTGCTTACTCTACTGCCATTCCCAGCTGCTTTTTTTTTGCTTGCTATGCTTTTGTTAGAGCTTCCACATTCCATACAAACAAAGCTGGTTTTAATAAGGATACATTTAAAATTAGTAGCAGAAGGAGGAGAGAATTTAACTAATATCATTAAAGCAACCCAATCTTCTGCTCCCCTGGTGGTAGAAAGTGCCATTAAGTCCCCATATTTTATGGGGACCCCATGGCGTTTTCAAGGCAAGAGGCATTCAGAGGTGGTTTGCAATTTCCTGCCTCCACATCACAACCCTGGTAATCCTTGGAAATCTCCCTTCCAAATACTAACCAGAGCCGACCCTGCTTAGTTTCTGAGATCGGACTAGTCTGGGTTCTACTTCGGCCTTAAAGAAACAGGACTAAGCGAAGAAGCCGTGCCATTTCAAATAGGCAGGATTCCAGAATGAATTACATTAATCCGAAACAGAGACCGGCAATATAGCAGCCAGGCCACATGCACGCTTTCACTTAATACTTTCCAGTAGGGTAGCCATATAAATCTCTTGCACCAAAAGCAAAAATTAGTCCTGTTGCGCCCAAAAGACGATCAGGCTAATTGTAGCAAGAAGTGCACTTCATCAAATGTATAAAGAGAAATATCAGTCCACAAATATTTAGAGGGGCAGGGAAAAGGGGAAAGAAAAAAAGCATTTTTTAATTATCAGTGCCATTCTAAGCAGAGATACACTGTTCTAAATCCACTGAAGTCCATGGGCTGAGAAGGGTGTGGTTCTGTTTAGGATTGCACTATAAATTGCTTCAATTAACAGTGTCAACATTCAAAATACAGAAATCTACAAATTATCATCCATTAACAATATGGGCACACATCCCCCCCCCCCCAGGAAACCCCTAGTGGGCTTTTTCTGTATTGAACATTTTAAAGATATCAATCATTTGCAACAGTTGCAGATAATCAGCTTGCTCATCTAGTATAGTTTTGCACAGAAGTGTCAAAGATTATACCTCTAACATTTTATAGCCCTTTAGTCCCCGTTCACCTCCCTCCGCCAGCCCAGTGTGGATGTCTGTCAGTTATTTCCTTAACCCACCCTTCATTAAACTTCAGGGTGGCATTCAACACCTGTGAAGCAGGAGAAAGTGATTTGCACACTATTGCTCAATAAGGTTTGTGGCTGAGTTTGGATTTGAACCCAAGTCTCCACAGGGTCCATCACTACAAGACAATAACTATCACGTGGACATATATACTATGTGTGTATATGCATCATGCATCTGATTAAGTGGGTTCATGCTACAATGGATCTGGGGATATTTAAGATGCCTTGAGACTCTTCTTTGTTTCTGCCAAACACTAGGTTCTTGCAGAGAGTAAATCCTGCGAAACGTTAATTGTGGTTCTGTAAGGAAGTGGAATCTTTAGAAACAGAAAACAGAAAAACAAACAACAAAACACAGCACAGATTTTTCTTGGGGAGGGGAGAGGTGGCAACTGAAATTTTCACTTTCAACGAACACGTTTGACATGATGTGTACTCTTAATAAAGATACTCAACATTACACCTTTTCACAATTTCGCAATTGCCTTTTTGTCTGCTAGACAAAAGATAAAAGGTTTTCAAAACAAAAACACACTCTTAATCTAATAAACACAAAGAAAGGTAGCTTTGAAATTACCACTCCAGCCCAGATGGGTATCCTTGTTTTACTCAGTGTTGATTCTCTTCTGAGAGCTCCATCTATTAATCCACTGATGACACACACTGTAGCAAAAGCTGTCTGTAACAGCCCCAACACAACCATGCTTTTCTGATTGAAGATGAAATATCTGTAGCGATCCATTCCAGCTCATCCAGATGTTACCAGGAACATTCAAATATGGCAAAAAGCAAGGGTCCCTTCAAAATATGCTGAAAGAAAGAAAGAAAGAAAGAAAGAAAGAAAGAAAGAAAGAAAGAAAGAAAGAAAGAAAGAAAGAAAGAAAGAAAGAAAGAAAGAAAGAAAGAAAGAAAATCAACATTCCAAACTGTTCACATGTCGTTCCATTAGGGTCTGTTAGAGTCCACAGGTGTCAACATTCAGAGTTGCTACATTTATGGAGGCCTACAAATTGATATCCACTCAAAATAAAAACAAAAACCTTTGATGGTTTAAAGAAAAATAATACATCAAATATTCTTTGATTCAGAATTGGATAAATGATGAACATATTGAAGTCCACATAGCACAAATCAGGCATGCTGAATTTCTATATGCTGCTTTGAGTCCCTTCAGGGGAAAAAGCAGCATACAGAAGTGCAAGTCGAAAAGTTTCCTAGTGATGGACAGAGAACTCAGGATCTCTGCCCCCACCTAGTCTAGCAGCAGAGATGTGCTTGTTGCTTGCTTTGCTTCTTTTTTCCAATCAGAAAAATTAGAAGCGATCTGTGTGTTGTTGAAAGGAGAACAATCCAGGAAGAGAGATCTCCTTGTTCACTTGTGCTGCTTTTTAAAATGGAAACATTCCATGTGTTTCATGGCTGCATCAGATGCACTTTGACCATGTGTACTTCATCAAATGTCAACAGATAAATTATCAATATTTTGTTGTCAATTTTACTTGATTTCTATGCAATAATTCAGGTAGAGTTGAAAATTGCAGCACATTTTTAAACTTGGAAAAGGTTGTTCCCTATATTAGGAAAACATTTAAAGGATTAATTTTAATGAAGAAATACAAGATTATAGCAAGTACATTTTTATTGTATATGATGATGATTTCAAGGCACCATCTATTTTCTAGACAACACACCACTCCTGTGTTAGAGAACCTATGAGCCAGTCTGGTGTATCGGTTAAGTATGTTGGACGAGGAAACTGGAGACCCAGATTCAAATGACCTTTGGCCATTCTGTCTCAGGGTTGTTTTTGTTGGTGTAAGCAGCTTGACAGGCTTGGATGTGGTGGGGGGCACTACATCACTCTTAGTGCCACTTGCCTTTTGGCTCTTCAGAGAATCACAGATCTCTACAGCAGGTCTCTCCAGTAGAAACAATGCCCTCATACTTCCATGTACATGAGGCTGGATTTAGTTTGCCACTTCTTAAGGGAATTAGTAATCTTTAGATTAGGCTTCTCTCTCTCCTTTCGATTGTAACCTGAATGCAAACGGAATCTACCTGAATAAACATTTGTTTTACTTTTGCGATATATTTCTTGGGAGTTTTATTACATGTAATATCAGGCTTTTGTGACTAGGCAAACTATGCTATATTAACTAACTATCCCAATAGTTATAAGAATATCGGGGCGGGGGGGGGGGGGGAGACAGACCATGTATACCACATGAGCTTCCCCAGGGGAGGGCATGGAGAAAAGTACACTTCATAATGTTCTAGGCTTTTGTATAACAAACGTATTAAATTAATATTTGTTTTATGTACCAGACACATCCCTGATCTTAAACCTGCTTCCAGATTCATGCTTTTACAACTGGAATGTTTGTATTCTTCAACTGAGGTATTAGTGAGAATTAGCTTAGGTGTGTCGACTCCATTTCAGTGTGAAAGCTAGTTCCTTGCGCAAGGCTATAATGAAATAACCATTAGGCTACCGGATGGAACCTACAATGTCCCTTGTAAACTAGTTAGCAGCAGTGATCTTTTTCACTCTGCCTCACCCGGACATGTGGTGGTCAGATGAAACATAGATGTCTTTACAGTTTGGTTTCACATAAGAGTTTGCATTGTAAACATAACTGACTTGAAAAATTAAGCCCAGCTGCAAACTGGCACAATTAAAACACATACACATACACACACAAACACCAGGTAAACATTGAGCCCAAACAATCCTAGGCTATTACTGAGTGTTAATGAGACAGAGGCATTTTGTACCTTTAGGTAAATCAGAAAGCATTAAAACTGGAAAGTGGCTGTAACCCTTGGAAAAGGCAGCTGCTGGCCTTTGCACCTGCCTAGCAGCTATGGCTGCGCGTTATTTCTGTTGGAGAAGGTGCAGGAAGAGTTCCTCTTGTGATTACAGGCAATCCCCTAAAACATTTTAACGGCTTCAACAGTATTTAGCAGGATTCAACAGACCTAGATCAAACATTTCCTAGAGAATGGAGAAGTTAGAAGTTGAAGTTAAAGGAAAGGAAACTTTCTGCACAGGACAAAAGAGAAAAGGGGTGAGGTACCTGCCTCCTAGAAGGAATCAGGTACATCATAAGAATACCGGGCTCCAGGGCAAATGTCCTGAAGCACAAGTTGACTCTGAGCTTTTCTGAGGAAAGTACCTTGCAGGCTGAGCTCCCTGTCTGTTGAGCAGGAAGGGAGCTGGAGGAGAGGGCACCAGGAGCACTTGGGAACACCACCCACCTCTAGCCACCAGAGGCATTCACTTACCTCAGCCACCCCTTCCTCCCTCTGGAAGGCAGACTTGAGAGAAACACCTGCCCCCCTTCCCCCTGAACTGGCTGTCCTGGCAAGGGTGAGTCAGCCAGAGCCCTGCTGTCCCCTCCAGCCTCCCATTCATTTCTCATTGTAGCCTGAACAAGGCTCGCCCCACCCAGCTGTTGTCTAAACCAACCCGCCCCTGTGCAAGCGCACCTTTCCTTGTTTCCTGGTTTTTAACCCATTGAGTGCCCCACAACATTAGCACCCACTTCCCTTTGCTTGTTATGCATCTCTCCTCCACCTGCCCAAGGGGCTTCTCTAGTAATCTCTAAAAATCAGGTCCCCTTGCAGAGATTAAATCCTTCAGGGGCTCTGCATTTAATTCAACAAAACACACCTGCTGAACAGCCTAAGAGGACTTTGGTCAGGCAACTTCTTCTTCCTTATAAAGCTGGTGTTTTGAAGCCACTGCCTGTCACCTTGCTGTCCTCTACAACTGCAGTGATCTGCTCCTTTTCGGAGAGCCATTTGGAAAGGAAAATCAAATGCCCAAGGGATGTGCCAGAGCATCAGTTTAGACTGGTTTCATGTATTTACTTCACTTATACCCTGCCATTCTCCCCAGTAAGACCAGCCAAAGTGGCTTTCATTGTTCTTCCCTCCCTCTTCCATTTTGTTCAGGCAACATCTGTGACAGGTAGGTTAACCTGGATGGGGGGCCTCAGCCTAATTCCACATTTGACCTTTGCATCACAGGGACTCTCCAGGGAAAAACACAGCTCTTTAGCCAATAGGAACTACTAGCATTTGTTGCATCACAGTCATTGCTTCTGCCTCCTTCCCTCCACCAGAAATTAACTCCTTAGACTGTGATAGTCTTTGGAGTCTCATTACGGAACCCTCACGGAACCCTCACGGAACCCTCACACAGCCTTTGATCTGAAGCCAACACAACACGTGATGACGGTTAGAAGAGAGGGAAACTGAAGGATAAGGTGCCTGGCTGAGAAGAGGACAAAGAAAGGGTAAGTTTTAAGAAGGGAGTCTTCTTTTTGAGGGGGATCACCATAAATTGGCTGCAACTTGCTGACTCTTTTTCTACCACCACTACAGGGTGATAGATTCTGTTAGTGCCAGCCCCTGTGGGAAAGAACAGAGAGTGCCACGGTTTGACAAAGAAATAAGGACAAATCAATAGGGGGCAAGGAGCAGGAAGTTGGGCTAACGTGACCAGATTTTAACATTGGTAAAGCGGGACACCATTGACCGGGAGGGGGGGGGTCTTGATTTAAAATTTGGTCTATATGGAGCAACAAAAATTTTCATAGAACACAAAAATAGTATTGTAATATATATATTTTACTTACAACATAAGTACAATTTTCCAGGTGCCCCCAGATGTTCCTCCAAAAGTGGGACAATCTGGTCACGTTAAGTTGGGCTGACCTATAGCCAGGCAGAATGCAATATAGCCAATCAGTTGCTCTGAGGCAGTTAATACCTAAATGCTCCATCGAATAACACCCATAGAATTTATGTTGTTTTATATCAGATCATTCGTTTCTCCTGGAGTTTGTTTCAGTGCTGAGATTGGTGGGATTCTAAAACTTCTGCTTAACAGGTCAGCAGAATATCTGAATACTTAACTTCTTTACATCTGATTGTCTAAATACCTAAACGTATGAGCAAGCTCTGGTTTGGGAAATTCCTGGAGAGATTGGGGGTGGAGTCTAGGGAGGTATAATGCCAGAGGGACCAACTTCCAAACCTGACAACCCCCCCCCCCGCCGCCGCCACTGGAGAATGGCACTTTTGTTGTCCAGAGACCAGTGGTGACTTCTGGAGACCTTCAGCCAGCACCTTGAGGATGGCAACTTGAATTAATACAGGATTGCTTATATTTGACATTTCTAGCCAGGGCTGGATTTAGAGGAAGAGAGGCCCCCCTAATTCCTGCCCTCCCTCACAACTAAAGATGGAAGAGTCAAGAGTGTTGTAGCAGAACACACATTTTAGAACCCAAACCAGCTGTGTTGCTAATAGAGAGGTAGAATCATAGAATCATAAAGTTGGAAGGGACCTCATGGGTCATCTAGTCCAACCCCCTGCACTATGCAGGACACTCTTAACCCTATCACTCATTCGCTGTAACCTGCCACCCCCTTGAACCTTCAAAGAATCAGCCTCTACGTCAGATGGCTATCCAGCCTCTGTTTTAAAAAGTCCAAAGATGGAGAACCCTCCACCTCCCGGGGAAGCCTGTTCCACTGAGAAACTGCTCTGTCAGGAACTTCTTCCAGATGTTTAGATGGAATTTCTTTTTAATTAATTTCATCATATTGTTCTGATCCATCCCTCTAAGGCAAGAGAGAATAACTCTGCTCCATCCTCTATATCAGTGGTCCCCAACCTTTTTCCAGCTGGGAACCGGTGGGGCAACTGCCCCGCCTGCGCAGCGCGCAAGCGCGCCCACACCCGCGCATGCGCACATGCACCATGCGCACCCGAAATGCGCGGCACTTTCGCGCATGTGCACATGCGGGGCCTGCCGCGCATGCGCGCTGAGCTGCGCGGCCCGGATTCCCTCTCCCCTCCTCCCGCAGTAAGAAGCTTTTTTACTGTGGGGGGGGCGGGGAGAGGGAGTTTTTTACCGCGGTGGGCGGGGAGTGGGAGCCGCGGCCCAGCGCCCTGGCCTTCGCGGCCTGGCATTGGGCCGCGGACCACAGGTTGGGGTCCACTGCTCTATATGGCAACTTTTTAAATACTTGAAGATGGTTATCAGATCCCTTCTCAGTCATCTTCCCTCCAGGCTAAACAGACCAAGCTCCCCCAGCCTTTCTTCATACGTCTTGATCACCAAATCCCTCACTATCTTTGTTGCCCTCCTCTGGATACACTGCCTACATCCCTCTTCAACTGGGGCGCCCAAAACTGAACTCAGTACTCCAAGTGAGGCCAAACCAGATCAGAGTAAAGGTGTTTTTCAAGAACATCTGAGATTGTATTCACTGAACCTGCACACTTAACAGGTTGTATATAGCATGTGTAAGAAAGGCCTATGACAGTGTCAAAAATATTATACACCTTGGCTGGAGGTCCCCTAGCCTTCAGCTTAGTTAGCCTAATGGTAAATCTGGCCCTGATTCTACCGCTTGGACAAGGAGAAAGGCACTGAAATGATCCAACCATGAAACTCTCTTTCAGATTTCCTCTATGAAATTGGAAGGGTCTGTGACTCAGATGAGCACTTATTGTTATTGTTACAGCTCTGAGTTATTATTATTAGATTTATTTCCTGCCACTCTCTACAGGCTCGTGGCGGGTAACAATAGTCTCAAAATCCCCCATTAAAACTCCCATTAAAAGACTATAAAAATACCCAACACGGCGGAAAATACCACTCCCCTACACGAACAAGGGCATTGGGGGATGAAGGGTGATGATGACTACTTCAACCCCCCCCCATTTACATATTGTGTAATATGGCATAAGGGCAGCCCCCCCCCGTCCTTTTTCCTTGAGCAATAAAACAAGGGGTGGGGGTGGGGGTGGGAGTTTGAGCCATCCAAGAGAGGATTAAAGTTGAAAGAGTTTCTCAGAGACAACCAAAGCCAAGTTTGTCTATAAGTCCTCCTGCCTCTGCCTTAGAAGAATTGCATACAATGTGTAGCCCTGCCCACAGTAGACCCACTGAATTGGAAGTAACAGGCTTTAGAAATGATACTCTGGGCCATTCTGCACAACCGGCAATGTAGCTAAATCTGAGCGCTATTGAAAAGCGCTGCAATCAATAGTGGCGGGGCTCGGTAATGCACACAGCCATTTTTCTCGGAGAAAAGGCTCTCCCACTAGCGCTGTTTTCGTGATGCACAAGTTTCCAGTCTCGCCGAAATCGCAACAAAGGAGGCGATATTTTTCTGCGCTTCCTCCCGCACCTGCCCGTCAATCAAACAGAACAGCCTATTAACTGTTGTGTTCATGCTTCCCTTTAAAAACTGTTTTTTAATAACCTGAACACACCTGTAGCAACAAATATTTGTTCATTCGATGTATCAGAAAGACCTTTTTCACTGGTGTGGGAGCTGGCGCTTAATCGTTTATATGCTCTTACAGTTTAACCCCCCCCCGGTGCAATTTCTGGCCGAAATTAGGGCAGTGTTGAACAGGGGGCTGTATTGTGCTTGGAAACTTTACAGACAATTGCTGGTGGAGGGATTTCAGCCAATATATTGCTATATTAAGAATGCACATGTCTTTTTCGGATGTGTTGCAGGTTGTTCTCAAGAGTCTAGCGTTTTTTTGTGGATTCCCCAAAAAGTGCTACAATGAAGCAATTTTTGCAGGAGTGTTGCAGATTGTGTACGACGCCGTACACAATGTTTAAAAAAGCATTACACAATAGTGAGACTTTAACAACATTAACGCTGTGCGGAATGGACCTCTCTATTCACCTTCAAGTGGTTCTTTGGTTCTTCATTTAGGAAGTATTCTTCCAGATGCATCCAAACATAATGGCAATTAGAAACAAAACAAAAATTATTCAAACAGAGGCTGTAGCAGTTTAATTCATTTAATGCAATTGCTTTCATAGCACATTTTGAAGCAAATTTTAAAATTATTCCAAGTACTTTTTGCTCCAGAAACATTTTCCTTGCTTCCCTATGCAAGTACTCAAAACATACCAAAAAAATCTCATTCATAAAAACAGGAAGTGCAACTGTCATTCATGTAAACGTTTCTTTTACAATTATCCATAGTTTTGGGGGGCGCGGAACCAAGTAAACCTATGGATTTCAATAAGGCTCATAATTCTAGTATGATTAGTTGTTTTATACCATCAAGTATATATTAAATATTGTAGAATTGCCTGTAAACAGAAGCCTTTTAACACCTCTCGAAATAAAGTCTCACCTGTGAGGGATGGGCCCCAGCAGGACATGGCAAGACAACTGATTTTTTAAAAAGTGAACATTTTCCCCAAGAGTCTTAAATACAGCAGTTATTTTGGAAAACAGAATGTAGTTACAGTTGGAAAGTTTCACAGAGATTATAGGGAGAGAGAAAAAAAGTGCATCTCAATGTATGAAACATGTTAAGGCAGGGATAGTCAACCTGTGGACCTCCAGATGTCAATGGACTACAATTTCCATGAGCCCCTGCCAGAAAACACTGGCAGGGGTTCATGGGAATTGTAGTCCATGGACATCTGGAGGACCACAGGTTGACTACCCCTGTATAAACCCACAACTGGGACTCCAATATTCCAGTTTGTGATAATGTGCCCTTTTACATGATTGTTAAGTATCATTTCTACATGGAAAGTTCACAGATCACTATTTGGTGGCTATACAAAAATACTAGTTTTTCTTCCCATCTTTATATCTTTCTGTGTCACATAAAAGAATGCATAGTTTCAATTCTGTAGTCAAGAAAGCAATTTGTGAACATTAAAATGTGCTCTGAATTTAAAAAGCAATGTAATATTCTCATAATTATTGTAATATGATGGTGTCATTTCTATACAAAACAAGCTACATGAAAATACTGTTATCTTCATCTTGCTAAGGTACTGGGAAATATGCCTGTTCAAGTGAATAATTATCTGTAGAATAGTTTGCACACTACAGTATAACAATATAAAATGAATCATTCTATGTTATATCCCAGTCTGCGGTGAAAACATGTGTCTCTTTAATACACAGAGTTAATACAGCATTGTTTAAGACAGCATTGTTATTGGAAAGTTTTGTTTTTACAAAAAAAGAATCACAAATCAGATTCAGTCATCCACCCTTGCAGCATATACACAGCATCGCACAAATAGTCCATAGGCTTTTGTTTTGAATTGTTCTGCCGGCACATTTCTGAAGATTGAAAAATAAAAATTTAGCAGCTACAACCCCTTTGGTTCCTGTGACAGCCAACCAATGAACTGAGTCAAGGGCTACATGCCAAATATCAGCAAGCAGCTTAACAAAGTATGTTGCTTCAGTGCCTGTAATAAGCTATCATACTTGGGACTTTGTATTTTCATTGTGCAGCCCCTTCTTGCATTTTCAGTACCATTAAGGTCATTTGTGAAATCAACTGCTGATACATGGGCAAGTGGTCACTGTTAATTCTTTCTTCCCATTGAATGTTGAATCACCATCACTTCCCTACGAAATCTTCACATTTGTCCTCTCCTATTGCTTATGTAGTATTTTGAGCAAGTTAGTGTTTTGTTTTTTTGCTACTGCCACATCTAAAAAACTATGAGACCAATTTTGTAACTTAATAAATTATTGATTGGATAACTATGTAGGATTTTCAAAGCATACTTCCCAAGCAACCAACCGCAAACAGCCCTCCTCTAAAAGCTTGATAATTCTTTGTGCAGTATCCCAGTCATGAAACACCTACCTCTTAGTTACAGCATCTCTTTGTGCTTTTGAATATTGTCAGTATGTTATTTTTATAAAAATATTTTACTTTTTTTGATGTATGGATTTCACCAAATCTCATGAAAGTTTGCCAGAACTGGCTGGTATTTCTTAGCCTTATCTTCTTCCAATTCCCCCCCCTTTCTACCCTTTACCATTGTGTATATTTCTATGCTAGTTTTCTTTGAAGAAGCGTGTTCCCCCCTCCATCCTAGTATTCATAAAAGTTTTGAATGACACGGCCTGTTGATAATACAGTTTTTGCATTCTGTGATGCCTTGTCAAGGCAACACAACCTGCATTATATCAGCAGCACAAACCACTCTAATTAGTATCTTGACACAAGATCTAGAATTACATGGCTACAGGTGCAAGCGGTTATACTCTGACTTCCTGAGCACAGATTCCCTTCAGTTTTATTCCCTTCAATTATAGGATAGGATGTTGTGAAGACTTCAGATAGCTTACCTAAAAAATGAAACATGAAATAAGACACTAAAGACTATTTTAAATACTAATTATAAAACTTATTTTAAATGTTCACAAATAGACCCATTGATCTTAAAAAAAACAACAACACAGAAGTGAATGCAGCTTTCATATATGACAGAAAGTTTAACCAACCACTATTTAATGTGGCTGCCATACCAGCACCTGTGGATACAAATCCCAGCAAAGCAAATCTTCTTATAACAATTAGAAGAGTTGGTTCTTATATGCTGCTTTTCTCTACCAGAAGGAGCCTCAAAGCGGCTTACGATCACCATCCCTTTCTCTCCCCACAACAGACACCCTGTGAGGTAGGTGAGGCTGAGAGAGCCCAGATATCACTGCTCAGTCAGAACAGCTTTATCAGTGCTATGACGAGCCCAAGGTCACCCAGCTGGCTGCATGGGGGGAGTGCAGAATCAAACCTGGCTTGCCAGAATAGAGGTCCACGCTCCTAACCACTACACCAAGTTGGCAACTGTTTAGCATCTGACTTTTTACTTTTTGACTTCAGTGTTGGTGTTGAACAAATAATGGTAGGAGAAAGAACTTAGAAAGGATCCAATATGCCTATATTCAAATGTTTAAAAATCACAATACACACACACTTCGAGTAATGTTTTGTTGCTGTTGTAAGACACTAGTTTAATTTCTGCATTGTAAAGCATTTTGTCTACTTGCATGTTCTTCTAATTTTTATAAAATTAATTTATTAGTATAAGGGTTTCATGTGCATTCTGCCATAAAAATATTTTTCACATATCTATTTATATACACACATGAAAACCTGTGAAGTAAAACTCCCCTTGCACCCTATTTTATGGCTTGAATATTTCACTGCTTTCACCAGGTAATACCACAGTATTTTCCATTCATAACTGCAGCTTTATATTGTGTTCATTTTGGTTGTTAGTAAAAATATAAGAAGGAAAAGGCCATCTTACAGTAGCAATAAATAACAGTAAGAAAAAGTAACGGTCAAAACCTTTGATCTGTGCAAGTATGTTGCAGCTAACCTATTATCCACTAGTTCCAGATAAAAGTTCTAGTGCTATTATAGAATCAATTTACCAGCAACATAATGATTACAGAGTATTATTGCACAACTGTACCTACTTTGAAGTTGGCACTTTTCTGTATGATCCACTACATATATATATATTAAATTTATTAGAAAGAACTGCAAACAAATATATCATAATTCTACTATTGGGAAAAAGTATTAATTCTTTGCCATGTGCTGATTGCACTAGCTCACAAAAGATCATAGAACTGGATCCAACCAGCTTTTCCCTCAATCTGATACAGTTACCCTTTTTATTAAAATCCAACTGCAACTGTTTATGCGAGTCCCATGTTTCCCAGTATAGCCTTTTTTATGATCAAAGAGGATACCATTTTCCATTTTTATGTGTGGAAAAGCTGGTTAAGATCCAACACAGAGAAAACACTAAGGCTAACAAAGTTTTTGCCTGGTTTGACACACACACAAACATACACACTTCTGCTTTGTCTGCAGGACAACCCAGTTCTCATAAAGTCACCACATGATGCCAGCCTGTATCTGTGCAGACCCAGGGCTGGTTTAACCATGTGAGACATGTTGCATACTTTACAGGCTCCATGCTTGCAGGGGCCCTGTGCTGTGCCTCCCCCCCCCCATGGAACAGGGTTGCAGCCTCTCCCCCTCCCCCAGTTTGACTACTCCCATTGCAATTGTACTATGTTGGGGTCCCGTGAATCCTTAAACTTGCTCTGGTGCTATGGGCCCTACAAATCTTTAAACAATTCCTGTGTGGACCAGAGGCAAAGTCTAGGGGTTAGATGTAGCCAATGAGCCTTAGCACTCCCTATCCCAGAATTATTGTATCAATAGACAAAAGCAGAAGGCATTTTTCTATGGGGATAAAATTTGCTGTTATTCATTGAAGCATATGCAAAGAAGCATTAGCATAGCATTTGTGAAAGGCCATCGCTGTCTCAATAGGTGCTTCTGAATATTTGCTACCAGGTTCCTGTAGGCTTGTTTGTAAGTATGTCCAATTATACTGAAACCTAGAAACCCAAATAGAAACTCTTATCCTGTTAAGATTCTTCATCCATTATAGGAACCATCTAGAAGAAATCTTCAACTTATTGCAGAAACTGGACTGATCACATCATAATTTGGCAAAGCGTTTTGGCAGCATGAAGGAGTCTATGATGTCTGGCCCTTTCAAAGCTTTCAGAAAGCAGATTTTTTTCCTGCTTCTTCACAGCATCATGGTACATTTGTGCAATTTCCCTCACTCTTCTCCAATCTCTCTCAAACCTGCTTTGCTTTGAAGTTTTGAAAAAGGTCTCAGTAAGGCCTACTTTCTAGTGGGAAAAGTAATTTCCCAAGCCTCATGGCAGTAATTTTCTCTTCACTGTGAAGCAGCCATTTCTTCGTTCTGCCACCAGGGGGCTTGCTATTTTTTCAATAGGCACACTATTGTAACAACTGGTGTACTGAGTTCTTGGTATTTCCAATTCTTGTTTTAAAAAATGCATTTAACCCCTTCTCTTGCAAAAGTATAAGGGAAAAAAGCATACATTTGCAATCAAAAGGATTAGAAACAAACTTTTTTGTAATGAAAGTTAAGAATTCAGAGAGCCTGCTACACCTGTTGTTACAGGAGTATTATGAATATAACAATATCCTAGTGCCCATTTTTTTAAAATTGCAAAAGCTATAGTAGCCTGGGGGGTGGAGGGGATCACTGCTGGGAGACTAGGGCAGGAAAACTTGCCATATGGAAATGCCATTGCTGCTGCACTTTATTTGCAGCTTCACCACCAATAAAGAAACCACAAAATCCTGTCCCTATGTGGAACACACCAATAAAAATCCACAGCTAATGAGAGTGTTAAGAGAAAGAGAGAAGCTGACTATTGCTGCCACAGATATATACAAATAAAGCAGAGGACGTCAGCCAAAAAAATACATCTGTCGGAAAACAGATCTACTTTGCTTCTGTGAATTCCCCTGTATATATTACACTGACCAGATTTATTTGAATAGCACTATGCTCTTTACTCAGTGCTCACAAGTGCCATACCAAAAAGCCATATGTGACCTCATGTGAAACTAGGCTAAAACACAGCAACACTAAGAGCGATTAAAAATTATTAAACGTTCCAGTAAATCCTCTAAGTTGGGCTTTCCACAGTACGGAGGTAGCTGCTGTACATATAACTTATTCAAAGCAGATCCGCAGTGACATCATATAAAGTGCTTGCCCAATTACTGATTGTAGGGCAGAAATCTACAGAACAGAGATGAAAATGATTGTATTCTGTATTGCAAATAATTACATTTTAAATTGTAGTTGATTTCTGTCTGCTCTGCTTTTGCAGATGAAACTAGAGTGGACTTTTTGAAAATTCAGATAAGGTTGATACAGGGCACTGTAGATGACTCAAGTATTGAAAATAGCATACACAAATTAAAAATGGCTGCCACTATTTTTCAAATAAGATTACTGCAAGTTAAAACTAGTTTATATGCCACAACAAACTATTTAGGATCCTACTTTAGCAGTTCTGTACACCTCCCAGAAACTGCTTTGCAGGGGAAAAAGTCTGAAAATGGGAGACTGCTTTACTGAATCAGAGAACTAGCTGAGCATAGAATTCTTATTGCATTTCTCCTAATTTCTCCCTGGGCTCACCCAGGTCTATGCTATACATTCCTCTTGCTTGGAACTTGTCTTCAAGGTGCAACAGGAGAGAAACAGCCAAAGCAATTTTCCTAGGCATAAGGGGGCAAACTTTTTCATGACCAAGTTTAGTAAAATAAAAGATGATTTAAAAAAGAAGACCAATAATCATTAGTCTGCTCTAGGGCAGTTCATTTCAGAATAATTTCCAAAATATCCTAGTTATTTTCAGGAAGATAGTTTTGGGAAGGCAGCCATATCAGTCTGCAGTAGATGAGCTATATTCAAGTCCAGGAGCACCTTAGATTATCCTGAATATCTAGTTGGTCTTTAAAGTGCCACTGAACTCGAATCTAATTATTTTCAGAAGATGTTCTGTTTTTCATATTAAGATCCTGGCTGATGGAACTCTCAGGTTATCATCGTTCTCTTGGATAACAAAGGAAAAATAGATACCATTGCATAATCTAGTACCTTTCTTTTTAACACTGCCCACTGACTACCAATCTCAAAAAAGCTACAGAAGAAAGGGGAAATATTTAGGTAATACAAGAAGTTACAAAGTAGAAAAAAGATAGTTCATCTGGGACACTGTTCAGCTTTGAGAGTACATTGTTCCCCTTCTCATTTTATCCTCATATCTGTAAGGCTAAGTAGTCTGAGAAATAGCAACTTGCCTAATGTTATCCAGTGAGCTTTATGGCAAAGAGGGGATCTAAAGTCAGACCTCCCTGTTTCTAGTCCATCTGCTACATCAACACTAGTTATTAGTCTATTAACATAGGAGGCAAATCTTTTTTTGCTAGGCTCCTTCTACATGAAGGTTTTTGAAGAAGAAGACTTGGTTCTTACACGCCACTTTTCTCTACTGGAAGAAATTTCAAAGCAGTTTGCAATCAAATTCCCTTTCCTCTCCCTACAACAGACATCCTTTGAGGTAGGTGAGGCTGAGAGAGCCCTGATATTACTGTTCGGTCAGAATAGCTTTATCAGTGCTATAGCAAGCACAAGGTCACCCAGCTGGCTGCATGTGGGGTAGGAGCAGGGAATCAAACCCGGCTCGCCACAAGTCTGTGCTCCTAACCACTACACCAAGCTGACGTTCTTCTGCTTCAGCTATCATACTGAAGCACTTTCATTTGGAAAACCCACATAAGTCTAATAATAATTCCCCATCCCCAGAATACTTTCTCTTGGACCTTTCTCTGATCTTTCTGAGAACAGCTGAAAGCACACTATCGATGGAAGGTGTGCATTACCAAAGTTCCACACACATCGGCATCAGTTTCCTGCCCTATTTTCTCTCGTTGCCACCATGTTCCCTTCAAGCCACTGAGGAGTTGCTTTGTGGCACTTCTGAAAAACAAAACAAAATAGAGACTTGCTAGATTGCAATATAGTGTTCTAATAATCCATTCCAGCAATCTAGGAGTTCCTCTGAATTAGAGCTAGAGGTTTAATTGCATTTATGTGTAAAAACTGGGAGTTCAGAGTAACCAGCTGATTGTTGCAGCAATTGTTATTACATAGTAGTTATTTTGTGAAAAAGTTGCCATGTGGAAGCAGCCCTAGAGAAGAAGGCAAAACATTATGAGGGGTGAGTCTATTATTTCAGCAACCTACAGACAGCATCTGCTATAATATTAGTTAGGTAATGTGATGTGATCCTAAGCACATTCATCAGAAGCAAGTCCCATTATAAATTTGTTTAGGACTATAACCTTAAATCTCAGAAATACTCTCTCAAAGGGATGCATTTGAGCAAACTCAGAAGACAATGCCTTCTCACTAAATACTGGGTAATTAAACTGAACCAATATCTGAGTATTGGGTCACTTCACCAACCAATATTATAGTCAGTACTATGGTTCTACAGACTTATTTGTAAACTGACAGCAACTCCACTGGTTGTGTAATTAAATTCTTATGTGCAAGAAAGAAGTTTCAGATAACATTTTGTGTCCACCGACTTCCAGAAGTGGTATTAGCATTTCAGCAATTTGCAGCTCACACTTCCATGAGCAAGAGAATCAGATCAGTCTCAGCAAATGCAACAGAGTCAGCAAAATCTCAACTCCTCCCATATTTGAAGAAGCAGAAGGGGTGTGGGCTAGAGTCACCAACATGAAAAATCAGAATACAAAAGCCCCGTTCACAGCATTTTTGCCATGAAATCTAAAGCAGGCATGAAAATCAAAAATCGTTCCTCTTTTCAGGACTAAATAACAGCAATCAGAAGTATTTCTATGATTTTTTTAAAGCTGAAAATAAATAAGGCTTTATCAGAACATTCTATTAATAGCAAGGTAACAGAATTACACTGATGGTTGTCTGATACCATATAACAACCTTTTGTGTATTTTTTTAAATCTACCCTGCAATGTAAAAAAAAAAGAACTTCCCTCCAGCTTGAATAATAGGTGGTTTTAATCCCAATACAAGTAGATGGATTTAAAAAACAACCCTGTTTCTAGAGGGAAACTAGGAATAAAAAATATTCTAGTGGCATATATGCAATACTCCTGGTACACGAATTACACAGCAAATTATTTAATATTGCAATGCAAATATTTAGAAAGCTATCTAAAAAGCTAAAATCCAGGATCACAGACTACTGAAAAATTACTGATTTACAATGATAATTGTTTTAAGTAAATAACTGATAAATGCTAGTTAAGAATGTAAAAATATATTTAAATACACACAGAATGCACTGCTTTACTGTACCAGTTCAAGGTTTGGCCTTTAATCTTTTAACATTACTCTTAATTTTCTTTATTATACCATGTCTTATACAGTAAAACCAGAAGAAAAGTGCAGTGCTCTCCTGTCATGACTTTGTCCTTGCATACCAAATAATATTCCTGGAAACAACATGATCATAGAGGCAGGAAAGGAAGGAAAAAGCTTAAAGCAAGTAAGAGACTACTTGGTTCATCTTTACATCACTCTGTCTCATACTGATTCAAACCAGCAGCATTTCTTTATAAATTACCCTGTTTCCTGTTTCATCTTTTTAAAACATAAACAACTAGAAATTATCCAAGTGTTATTTACACCAACCCTGCTATTTTTAGGAACACATCAAAAATGTTTTCGCCCATCTGGCCAATATATCTGTATGGAGAAATTCTGATAAACCTTTAGGCTAACTCAGAACAGACAAGTTTTAGAAAGCAATACTGTTTAGAGAGAGGACTTAAAAGACCAAACTCCTATGTGCGAAGAAGAAAACCTGCTTTAAAATAACAGTTGATCAAAGGTTTTAAAATTACACTACTCTTCAGGAATATTAAAACAGCACAATTCTAGTACCATGACAAATGGCATGTATATAAAATATAGTTGCACAGTAACAACTAGACTGTAGGGAGTAAATTCAGTCTTTTTACATTTTGGCATCTTTGCATATGACGGAGAATTAGATGAAGAATGCCAAATAGTCACACTGTCCTGTCTAGCATAAATAGTTATTTCATAGCACTAGCAAAAATTTTTTAAAAATTCCTCTAAAGACTCAGTATGCAAGATTTAGTATGTTAATATGCAAGGAATCCCTCTCTAACAGAGTGAAGAGCCATAGAACAAAAATCTCTGGCTTTCCTATTTTCAGTATGAAAGTAGTGCATAGATCCAGTTTGCTGAAGAAGGAAGCTGCATACATTTCATTTTTCCTGGGCAGCTTGGAAGGCCTTCAGTTCCATGCGGTACCACTCTGGTGCTTCTGGCCCATTTTGTCCAGAAGGATTGTGATCGTAGCCATAAGCCACAGTTAATTCTTCATCCTTTTCAACAGCCCTAATAGTGCGAATACATTTAATCAGCCCAAAACGAGGATGAACATACCTAGAAAGTGAAGAAGAATGTGATGTTATAATTCCAAGCACAAAAAGGGGGAAAGCAGCCTAACCAGAGTTGCCAACTCTACATTGGGAAATTCCGGATTTGGGGGTACAGCCAAGGGAGGGCAGGGCCAACCCTGCTTAGCTTCTGAGATGAGTAATGCTATAGAGTCTGCCCTCCAAAACATATATTTACTCCAGGGGAACTGATCTCTGTAGTCTGGATTGGCATCCCTCAGCCCCAAACTATCTGTTTTTACCTTTAAAAAAGTATCTACTCAAGGCACTTCCTTAAAGAGTTACATAGTTCTTCATACACTCATAAACACAATGTGCATGTTTATATTGTCTCACCAAGGCTTGAACTGCTAATTTAAACCTACTCTAATTAACTCTTTAGATTAGCAAAGTATGTTGGGTATTCTACAACATGACTTTTGTGGAACCACTCAAAATTTTGAATGGCAAGGGACAGCAGTTTTCAAGTACAATCCTGCACAGGGAATGTCTGGAAGCAAGCAGGTGAAGCTTTTGCTGCATGAATGTAATCATCTGACCAATGCTGGAGGGATCAGTTAAAAAGTTGTCAACACTATGCATGCAACTGATTCCATATTTCTACTCGGAGGTCTAGCAGCTACACAAATGAAGGCAGAACCATGTAGCTATAATTAAGAGAATTAGGTTTTAGAACACATATATGCATGCACTTGTATGCTGAGATTAGGTCATTCCATTCCTAGATGGAGGAACTGTTGGTTGCTCATTCTAAATATCTGGTTCCACAAACCACTCAAGCTGGTAGCTTAGGCAGTGATATTCTGAAGAGCACTAATTAATCAGTCAATGATCTGAAAGGTACTTCTCTGGATAATTTTGCAGAGGATGTGAAGGTGTAACTCTTAAATTCTTTGCCTGTATAGCTCATCCAAGTGTTCCACCCCCAGAATAGTGTGTGATAGTACAAGAGACACTTGGATTGTGCCCTTTGGTGTTTCCCCTTCAAGCACAAGGCAGTTCTAGCAGACACCCTGGTTAGCAGCCTTTTCTAGGGATGGCTTCTTTGAATTTCTCATGGTATCTCAGTTTGGTCCTTAGATCACATCTGTTACCACAATTTACTGGATACCTAGATAAGAGCCTCACATTTCAAAATCAACATCAGCTGTTCAGTGCAACTGTAATACTTACGATTCATAATGACAGTTTGGTGTAAAAGAGTGATTTGCCTTGTGCCCTAATGAGGCACAATATTTAGCTGCATGGTTGTAGGGTTCTGGTACATCTATGACTGTTTCATCATCTAGGGATATTGTATTTCCATTCAAAGCCCAGTCCCTGTTGTCCACCTAATTTTCAAAATAAAGTAAAAGTATTGCTTTTAACTTTGTCTGTAAAGAAGCTAAAGAAACAGAAAAGGTCCTAGATAGCCATCTGAGGGAGAGGCTAATTCTGTGAAGGCAAAGAGGTGGCAGGTTACAGTAGATGAGCAATTGGGATGTGAGCATCTTGCATAGTACAGGGGTTGGATTAGATGACCCATGAGGTCCCTTCGAACTCTATTATTCTATGACTAGAAACTAAGCCCGCTGTACTGTAAATACAGCGGGCGCTAGCGGGTCTCGTGAGTTGGGCGGGGCGGCTCTCCGGCTTCCCGGGCCCCGTCCCCGCACCCAAGACCGGCCATGGGCCGGGCTGTAAGCTGCCGCCTCCTCCTCCCCCCCCCCGTGCCACCACCTACCTAAGTTGGTGTGTGTGAGGCAGCAGATAGCGGTGGGCGAGCTGGAGGCCGAAACACAGGTGATGGTAGCAATGTTCCGGCGCCGCCGCTCCTGGAGGTTCCTCCGCCAGCCGCTCCTGGGTGCGTGGGCCAGCGGGCGACCTGTGCTTTTAGCGGGTGGCGCGCTGCCTCTCTCGCCGCTGGGCACAGGCGGTCGGCTGCATGCGGCCGACGTCAGAGGGGGGCGGCGACCTGGCCTCTCCACGGCGAGGCGGGTAATGGCGGCGGTCGGCTGCATGCGGCCGACGCAGAGCGCGGCTCGCAATTGGTCCCTTGCCAGCAGACTGACAATTGGAGGGCCCAATTGGCAGGCGCTTTGCGCCTGCCAATTGGGCACTCCAATTGTCAGTCCAGGCGAAGGGGCCTATCGGCACCCTTCCTCATCCCGGACAGGGCCCACCTTCGGGGCCCTTACTGTTTTATTTTTTCCGCTCCACAGGAGTGGTTAAAGATTCTATGATTTTGTCTTGCTTGTTTTTCAGGAATACCTCAGTGGACAAACTTTATGGCAAGTGTGTCAGAAGTCAAGTTGAAAAGAAGACAATTTCACTTCAGTAATCCTGTCCATAGCTAATCATCCCACACTTCTTTCCCCTTCTATTGCACCATTCAATGAATTTCTGGCATACCTGCCAAAAAGGTTTTCTAGCACCAAGGTAGAATAATTCATAGTTCATAATTTTCCATGACTCATATTTATTTCATTTATTCCCTGCCTTTCTCCCCAGGGGGGAGCCAAATTGGCACATATTGTTCTCTCCTCCATTTTCTTCTCATATGAAGTAGGGAAGGTTGAGAGTGGGTGACTGGCCCCAGGTCAACCTAGCAAGCTTCCATGACAGAGAGGGGATTCAAGCCTGGGTCTCCCAGATCCTAGACTGACATTCTAACTGCTTCACCACCATGGCTTCCTTCTATAAAGAATCTGAGAAGCAAACAGTCCTAAAAACAACAGACACGATAAAACATTTTGAGTAAGGAAGATTATAAATGCTAGTCATGTGAGGACATTATCTGTGAAAAAGCTAATTTTCTTTTTCTATGGCTGGGCTCTTTGGCATCTCTTTCCTTCATGTGAAGGAGGTGAAATAAAAACCTGTTTGTTTAGCAGTTGGAAGGCACCTTCCCACAATGACCATGGTATCCTTAATTACTCATTTTACAAAATCCCTGCATGCATATTAAAGCCTGCATGTAACAGAGTGAACAATCAGCAAGAGAGTTTTTATGACAAAGTGTATTTTGAACAGCAGTAAAATTCTATACTTTACCTCCTGGTGTGTAATCCGTATTCCATTGTAAAAAGACATAACTGTGCCAGCTTCCGTTGCTATTTTACTAAACAACCCTTCTCCAGCACTAGAAATGAGAGATGTATCCACATATACCCTGACAAAAAGGTAAAGTCAAATATTTATATTCTGTAGATACACTGATATTTCTGTCAGTTTGTATTACTTTGGGTACACCTAACAATCTACCAGCAATTAAACAAACAAAAATGCTGAGATTATTCAGAGGGTTTGCCAGCAATTTTCTGCAATATAATAGACTAGATCCTAAGGTTCCCTCACGTTAAGTACATAATCATCCACTACTGGGAACTCACTTATTTACTCAGTGGGAAACTTAGGATTCAAGCCCCAATCCAATTTTACATTATATTCCAAAATGGCAGAGATAAAAATGGAAACATAAATGTCAGAGTAAGTAGAAATATATTTAAAAGATTTCAGAGTAAGATAAACTGGATCTAAATTAGGATGTAGCACAGTTAAGTACAAGTCAATTATAGCTCCTTACAGAAATATAGCATTTTATCCTCTTGTCTCCTCAAGGTGTAATTTTTATAATGCACATACAGAAAAGCAAGCTTTCTTTGCTCCACTGATTAGTCATAGGGACTACTTAAGCCAGAAAGGAAAATATGTCAGTACAGAAGTTAAATATGACAGAGGTTTCTGCATTAAACAAGAAAATGCTGCATCCCCTGAATTATGTGCCTGAATGCTTTGGTTTCTTGACTGTGTATACTGGTTGGTAGAAGGTCACACATCTTCTTTGAAGCTCATGATAAACTCATCATCTGTCACAGGCACACCTCTGATTAAATTGTGGCTTCTTCCCTCTCCCTTTACATGGCAAGATAATATAAAATCCAGTTAGTTGTGACGTCCAAATATGAGTATACTTTTCTTAACTGAGGTTAGTTTGTATCTCACTTCCTAGGATTCCAGATAAAAATTCCTATTATGGGAACAGAAATGGGTAACAATGAGCGAAGCCATCTAGATTTGGAAGTCACAACCAAATAGGGCTTTCTGAACACTTTAGAGGTGGGGGAAGGAGGTAATGTGAGAGCCCAACAATTAACCAGTTTCATGTCTGTCTGTCACAAATTACTCCAATATGTTCAGGATGCGTGAACAGGCAGTCTTGCTGAAGTATAAAAGTTCCTTAAAACTTCTTTCAAGAGGAATAGGTTGTCTGCTACAATCACACACCTTTAAAGACAATTATTGTGTTTTAATGGAAACATTTAAATTCAACTGAGCAATCGAAGACATCTTTCAAGTTAAAGTGCAGATTTAACAAGCACCCTCACAAGCCATCTTGTTCACTATTCAAAAAATAAAAGATTGTAGGATGGTGAACTAACATGCAAGCAGAACAGCCAAAGTTTATTGAAAATATTTAAGCAAAGTGAAAGTTTCATTTATACAAAAAAGTAATTCTACCTCTCTGATTCATAAGGATCAGGAAGAAGAGCATTTGTAGAAATGCAGGATGAAGAAGATTTATCAAAACTGTATACTGGGCCTAAAAACAAAACCAGTAAAGGAATTAATGTGTAATATTAAAATTCAAGCATATTTCTTATTAAAGGGTAATGCATTCAGTACAACCACAAAGAAATTTTATTTATAAAAAAGCAAGTGGAGATATTTTAATTAGGGTTGTTTTAATAGCTAATTAAACTTCTATCCAATTATTCCACCTTTTTCACTTCTTTCTGCACCTGCAAACTGTGTCCAGATGTATCATTTTGTTATCAAGATTAGTTCAGGTTTACTCAATTTAGAATTAATGGCTTGGATCCTAGCTCTTGTTTCCACTCATCTTCCTTAGTGAAGGTATGAAGGTATTCTTATGCAGTGTAGCCTGTTTCTCTCCCATTAGGAACACTGCAGCTCATTGAAAGACATTGATCTTGAGTAAAAGGAAATGCCTAGCATCTGAGGGATATACAAGTTGCAGTGGAAGACCAAGAGGAATCAAAGTACAGGATTCAGGGCAATGATTCCTGAACTTATTTAAATAGAATGTTAACTGGCCAATTTTGCAAAGAAGTGTGGCATATGTACCATCACCTATCAATCACCTATCAATCAGAGCTTTATTCTAAACAACAATAGATTAACTCAGTTTTATAGTAATGTGGTAACAACAGTAACAATAACAATATAATGATAATAATATGTCTTTCTTTTCTTTGTGCATTAGACACTGAGCAAGTTGCATTCACATGGCCATTCCTTAAATCATGCTGAGCTTATAAAGCCCTGCTCTTTTGCCTCTACCTGCAGAGTTAAGTTGGGGCAATCAGAGCCAGGACTTTTCCAGTGGTGGCATCTTGCCTTCAGAATGCTCTCTTCCCTAGCTCCTACTTTCCTTTCCTTTAGGTATCAGTCCAAAACATTTCTATTTACTCAGGCTTTTAAGAAAGGGTTCCATCTTTTAAAGCTGTTTTTTGTCTGTTCATACTTTGAGGACTGTTATAATTGTTTAATGTGCTATAATGCACTGATTTGGTTTTATTATCATGTTCTTAGTTATATATTTTATTGGTTTGACTTTTTATTGATGTGATTTGTTTTTATAATTTGAGTTCCTAGTTTAGTTTTATTTTATTGCTTTAGGTGTGAGCTGCCATGCGTAGGTCTAGAAAGGCAGCCTACACAATTAAAAGAAAGAATAAAGGCAGGAGAACATGAATCAGAATTCATCAGCAGAAGCATGACAAAAGAGCTACATGTTTACCTACCCAACAAAATGTTGGCTCTGGATTAAGTGGAGCCCAGATAACAGAGGAGGTTTAGAAGGCTAGACAGATATGAAAATGAGAAATACTACATGTTGTTGATTTATGTTAGGTTATATCTTGCAGAGACATCATCAATAAAAATAAAACCCTATGGTGGTACTCATTGTGTATATCCATAGGTACATTTTTATCATTAACAAAGCTTAAAAAGAAAATGCGCACAGAAAACAAAGATACCATCCCGCTAAAGCCTGCTTTTCATCTTACATTTTGCAAAAATATAAACACTATAAACACAGTTTGCAAAAGATGTGGTATCCCCTTCCATGTATTTTGATAAGAAAAGTGGTAAGTGAACCATATTTGTAAACTCTGCACAAGGCATATGTACTTTGTGCTCAGCTTAAGCACACACAAGTACAAAATACAAAATTGAGATGGTTCTAGATCACCACACTTCATAGTAGCAAGCATTCATTCCACATAAGCATGGTCTAAAGGTATAATCTGAGGGCACACGACACAATGACCTTACTGAACTTGAAGCAGGTCTGAGTTTGGTCCGTGACTATATAGGAGACTTCCTTTGAACCCCATGTACTTGGTTGGGGTTTAGTTCCATGGGAAAAAATTAAATTCATCTATCCAGATTGTCATCATTGTTAAAAGGTTTCCTTGGACAGAACAACATCATGGGATGCAAAAGTACAAACACAATGATACAAAAACCTCTGGTGGGAACTTACTGCCTGGGACTACTTCAAATTGTGGTTTTGCCTCTTCTACAGATAAGAGATTTGCCAACTTTGCTTCTAACATTTCACCATCTATGAAATGCCCATAATAGGCCATCTTCCCATCAGGGTACACATAAGCTATCTTCTCTCCAGTCATCTCTCCTTCTTCATTGACTTCTCCAACCAGATACCCACCATCCTGAAAGAGAACCACAAGGTTGGTACAAGAATTCATGTATGTATTTGGGGAAAATTTTGTTCCCTTACAATGCTATGGCCTTGTCAGCTGTAAACATTTCTGTAATAAAATATCCACACAATGTTTTGATTCCATGGGTGCCTAGTAGAAGTTAATTTCACTTGACCCCAAAGTGATCCCAGATCCCATTCTATCCCAGAAGTTCTCTTATCATTCATATCACATCATTATAGTCTGAATTCATTTACTTTATTTATATCATGCTTAGGACAAATCCATAAAATTCCTACTAAAACAAAGCAAATCACATCAAACAGCTTGATTTCACCAAATACTGAACATCAAGGAGACTAAACACCTATATACTATTAGCCACTCTTGGCCCTCATCTTAGGATAGCTAAATTTGCAGACTGGCACCATATGGAACCTGAACAGATTTGTCAGCAAACTTGGAGCACTCCCTAAGTATGCAGAAAAATATATTTTTTTTCAATGGAGGGTTGTTATATCTCCTGAAAAGCAAAACACTTACCTCCAGTGGTCAATGGTAGCTGTGCAGCCTGAGGCTCTTTGCTAGCTCCTGCAGTGGCTATGCAGTCTGGGAGCTGTGCTGGGCCTGACAGCAGCCATATAGGCCAGGAACCATGCTGGCCATGCTGTCACTGGTGCATTTTGGGAGCTACACTGGGCATGCTGCAATTGGCAGCACAGCTCAGGTGCTCTGCTGGGCCTAGCAGTAGCTGCCAGAGATCCTGGGGCCCCCACTGGGCCTGACACCAGTAGCCCTGCAGCTCCATGCTCCACACTGGGTGTGGTGGCAGAACAGCCCAGGAGCAGTACTGGGCACAGCAATGATGCAGCCCAAGGGCCTGGTGGCAGCTGCAGGAGAGTCCAGGGGCCAGTCTGGGCTCAAGAAAAGAGTAGGGGAGTGGGAGGTGGGACGCCTCCCCCATGAGTATTAGCAGGCCCCCTCTTGTCATCTTTCTACTCTTTCAAAAACCAGTCCACATAGGAAAGGCTTGAACTGGAATTACAGTGCCATCTTACGAAAACTTATATTCTTTCTAAGGCTGCTGGCTAAAATAGATTGAGACGGGTATAACTCTGCTTAGGATGGCATGCTAGTTTGTGCACCACAAAAATGTAAGTCATACCAGCCATGAGCCTTGTTAGGCTTTCTTTCTGTAATATCTGTTCAATTCATGACAATCATCATAGGGTTCCATAAGATTCACTAGGAAAATTTCTGCAGTATATTTGCCAACAAAATTCAAGCATTCCTATGGCTCCTAAGAAAATTATTAAAGATCAATACTAAGCAGATCTACTCAGAATGAAGTCCCATTTTATTCAATTAGGATTCCTTCTAGGATAGTGTTTTAGGATTTCAGGTGTAATTTCTTAAGGAATATCCATAAATCCTACAGTCTGTATTTACAGTTAGTCTCTCTACATCACTTTATACAGGAGTCAGTTTCATCACTGTTCTTCTGGGATGACATCTAAAAAGTTTAGAAGTTTAAACAGCATAATTTGTTTTTCCAGCTTCAGAGTTCAGAACATTTTGTTACAGCAGATTGATGTATAAAGCATCTACATGGTCAATACAGAACCTATTCACTATTTATTTAGGCAAAGTGTCACTAGCTTGAATGGCCTGAATAGAGCTATTCATTTGTGAAAACAAGAAGCAACTCTGCTGTGCTGTCTTTAAATTTAGAACCATTAAAGACAAATATTCGCTAAACACTTAGAAATAAGATGAGCTCCTATCCTAATGAGAGAGAGGAATAAAGACCAAGTAAGATCCTGCACTTATGATAAGACCCAAATCTAACAGGAAGTATGGCTATCCATGACAGTGTACTTTCCACATAAGCTACATTCAGTGTGAAGCGAATCTGTCCTATTCTGTGTCATTTGCTAACAATAAGATAGCACTAGGTATGTGCATTCAGTTCACCCAAACCACTCCCCCAATAACTTATTGATATCTTTTTAAATTTCTAACCAAATGCAGATTCTCTAATCTGCTTCAGTTACTGATATAGTTTTTATTCAGGGATATTCAGAATCTATACTGCTGAAACAAATGCCAGCCATTTAAACAATAGTTGGACCAATCTGCCAATTAGCTGTTAAGTTTAAGTGGCCAGCATTCATTTAAACCCTCCATTTCAGTCTGCACCCTTCCAGAGGGAGGGAAGCGAAAGGAACAGCTAGAATGGCTGCCAGCCAGCCAGATTTGCTGGGGGCAAACTGAGGACCCTCACAGTCCAAGCTGATCTCACAGACTCTTCTCTCCCGGGATCAGCTGTCTTTTGGACTGTGAGGGGGGGGGCTGATTCGAACCCCCCCCCCCAGCATGGCTCAAGCCAGTCCCATGGAGAGACTTCTTTCTGCAGGATCAGCTGTTATTCAGACATTTAAATGGATCTTGGTCCCTTTAAATGTGCAGGAGGTGAAAATATTTGGCTTTTCCAAATATTTTTCCGAAGCCCAGCAGTATATTAGTACAGGAATATCAGGAAATATTAACATTTTGGACCCAATATACCCAGACCTAAAAAATACAATTTTTTTTTCAATTGCACATGCCTAGTTATTGCCTCATCAGTTGTATAGTTTCTTAGGACACTAATAGGCCAAAGGTAGCTGAAACGGAGCCTGCTGGACTCAAACAGCCTTTGTAGAAAGGACTTGCACAGAACATAAGGCTTCTGTTGCAAGAGTGTCTCCTGATAATACAAAACATTTTGCCATTTCAGATACCATTCTGTCTCCAGCCCTGATCAACAGAAGACTTAGAACATAATTACATGAGTAGATATATCAGCCCACTGAGAAAGCATTTAAATATCTATTCTGAGGAAGTGAAACAAACTTACAAGATAGTATATCCAGCAAATGCCATGTCGAATATTGTCCTTGTATTGCCCTTTAAATACCAATCGCCCATCAGCATCATATTCCTGGGCTGGCCCATTCAATTCTCCATCCATGTAAGAGCCATGAAGAGCCCCTCCATCTTCATAAGTGTACACTCCCTGGCCTTGCAGAGCATCATCAACGTAATATCCTTCCAGGGTACTGACAAAAAGAAATATATCAGAGGAGCCATATTTACACATAACTCATTTTCAAGCCTAATCAATGATGAATTTTGTACCCCAACATGAATCCTCACACGTGCTGTGAAGTGGATGTGGTGCATATTCTAGCAAATGGCTGTCTCTTTCTTTTCCACTGAGATGAATAGAGCAACTATTATAGGTAAGGGAAAGTCTCTATTTCTGCAGAACAGATCCTGTTGTCTATCTTAGCACTTTGATTCCTCCATCTTCAAAGAATATACATTGTTGTTTTAGACAAGAAATATTTATTTATTTATTTATTTAGATTTCTATGCCGCCCACTTCTTTGCAGCTGGGTGGTTTACACTGAACATTCTATTACTTACATGGAACATTATACAGACTGTAACATCAAAGCAACTTTCAGTAAAGCATCAAAAGATTACAATACCACATTTATAATATAAATAACAATTAAGTAACATTGGGAGGTTAATTATTTCAGTCGGGGGGGGGGTGTTTGGGGGGACCAGCAGGTGTTCTAAGTTGGTTGGCCTCAAGCGAATGCCTGGTGGAAGAGCTCCCTCGTGCAGGCCCTGCATAACTGTGGAGGTTTGGGCATGTGACGTGTATTTTGTGACGTGTATTCCCATGTGAAGTGTATTATGGCAAACACAGAAAAGCAACAATTAAAAAAAGACTGAGAGCAGAACTAAACAACTAATTGTGATCTGCTTTTGATGACATCTCAAAACAGGCTGCATTTATTTGTTTCATATAGCTTATGACAACTAGAAGTTAAAGAATAAACTTCTAAGCACTGCAGAATAGACATAAATAATTACCACCCCCCACCCCCCAAAAGAGGACAATGTGCCTACCTTCCATCAAAAAAGAAAAACTTGCCACGGCCATTCTTCTCTCCATGCACAAAATTTCCCTCAAATCGGTCTGTGGAAGAATATGTGACTGTACAAAATCCATGGGGCAGCCCATCATCATCAAGGTCTCCTAAAAAATAATAAAACCAGGCTACAAAAAAGGAACATGTAGTAAATATACTAAAAACTAGCAGAAAAGCCTGTTGCATCCCTGAATGCAACAGGTGCTAGGCCACCCCTCCCCCCATCCCCGGGCAGGCCAGCCTAGGCCAGGAGAGGTTCAGCAGGCCTTTTGAGGGCAGGGGGAAGCACTGGGGGGGGACTCTGATCCTCTTGCCACTGCTCCCAAAAGGGTCGCCAAGGCCTGCTGAGGCCTCAGTAGGCCTTTTCAGAGTGGGGAGGAGGCGTTGTCGGGCAGTCCGCTCCTCCTCCTGCCACTCCAGCAGCCTTACCAAGGCCTTGGAAGGCTGCAGCTGGAGCTACTCAGGGCGGAGGGAGTGCTGGCAGAGGCTTCCTCCCCCTTCCTCCCCCCACCAGCCTACAGTTCCTCCCAGCTTCTGCTTACCAGGCTGGTACTTCTTCCAAATGGAAGAAGTTGGAAGGGGATGCAACCAGGGGTGGGACATCCTTCCAGATTGGCCATTCATTGGATGGATGTCCAATCAGGAATGGGACAGCCAGGGCAGCCAACCTGATTGGTGGTTAGGGGTTGAGTCCCAGTTCGTCCCAGCACCATCTTACTATTTTATTTAGAGGTAAAGAAGATAGTAAATATACTAAATCCTATGAGTTTATGTATTTACAAGATTTGCAATATCATCTTTCATCTAATTTATGAGACCTAGATAATGTTTAAAATTAGCTGTCTGTTGCATCCATACAATTTATTCTAGACAGTTACTAGTGAAACCATTTTTAAGAAACCTGTTAGTTTCTGTGGGGTATTTAATCATCCAAAACACTGCTCCCCAAATCCTTCATACTGAAACAGCAAATGGCATAGTGTTATCTATACCGAGCTACTGACAATAAATTACAGGAAAGGAAGTACCTGAAACTAACTGTACCAGTGAATACGAACTTGAGATGGAACAGCTTACACCAGCGCAATTTATTAAAGCTCATTGTTATGTATGTACTACTATGTTTCCAAGCAGTAAAAATATTTGTGATTAATTTGTCAGGCAACGGAGCCAGAAGTTCTCCTATAGAGATTCAGATCTAGGATATTCTCTGAGGACAGAAATCCTTGAGCCTGCAAAAATGTCTAGTCTGGATCCAAGCCAAACACAACTCAGAAAGATCACAGCACAACTACATTCTCATTTGCCAGTGAAACACCGAAATCCATAGCCCAGAGCAACAATCCTAATCCTCTCTGTAAAAAGACTGCCTTGTACAAACTTTTGAAACACAGAATGGATTGATGCTACTATAAACCATTGCCCGCAAGCCTCTACATAAAGTAGATACCACAACAGAAAGGGCATGAGAATCAGAAATGTTGTACAGCCCAAACTAAATACTAAAGCATAACAGTAACATGAGGGACTAGTCATCAAGTTTGTAGGTGACACCAAATTGGGAGGACTGGCAAATACTCCAGAAGACAGAGACAGAGTTCAATGAGATCTGAACACAATGGAAAAATGGGCAAATGAGAACAAGATGCAATTTAATAAAGATAAGTGTAAAGTTCTGCATCTGGGTCAGAAAAATGGAAAGCATGCCTGTTCCCGTTGGCTGCAGAGGAAAGGACGCGCAGTAATGGGTCTAAACTACAAGTACAACGATATAGGCTAGATATCGGGGAAAAAATTTTCACAGTCAGAGTAGTTCAGCAGTGGAACAGGCTGCCTAAGGAGGTGGTGAGCTCCTCCTCACTGGCAGTCTTCAAGCAAAGGTTGGATACACACTTTTCTTGGATGCTTTAGGATGCTTAGGGCTGATCCTGTGTTGAGCAGGGGGTTGGACTAGATGGCCTGTATGGCCCCTTCCAACTCTATGAATCTATTCTGAATATGGATGAAGTGTGATGACAAAGTGGATCTTGCTATATCAATTGAATTAACTTGACTCATATTTGACTGCAGCCATGATCCAAAGTGATATATAGGTTGCATTCCTAAGAATGATCTCCTGGAAGAACAAAGTTTGAGTCCAGTGGTACCTTTAAGACCAACAAAGTTGTGTTTAAGGTATAATCTTTCGAGTATGTATCTGAAGAAGTGTGCATGCACACAAAAGCTTATATCTTGAATAAAACTTTCTTGGTTTAAAGATGTCACTGGACATAAACTTTGTTCTGGGGCTTTAGACCATCATGGCTACTGACCTGAATCCAACTTTCCTTGAAGTATCCCACTCTGAATAAAATCTGACTTGCTTTTGAATAGAACTGCATAGGATTGCTCCTGCAATTCAGTAGATATCAGAAAACAAAAGAGCACTTAAATATTCTGATATAATACTATACGGTGTATTGACAAACTCTGTCAATTCTGTTGTGCCACTCAGCTGTCAATTTATGGAACCTTCATTCCACTCCATCACAAGCCAAATGAAACCTCTCTGAACACTTGGAATACATTTAAAGCCACCTTTTAATTTTTAATTAATTAAATCTGTTCAGCCCTCAAGCTTCAAGCATTTTGATGTCACCTCAAATATTTGTCTTCAGAGTTTATGACCCAATCCAAAAGCACTGGTTCTTTTATAAATAGAGAGATTTGTGACACTGGAACTTGGCTGATTTGCAGGAATGATTAGTTCAGGCCAAGGAAGCATAAATTGTGCAACCGTCAGTCTTCAGGCAAAACTCAACATGTAACTTTATATTAGTCTGTACTGCAGAAGATAACGTTTGTTCTACAGAGTCTTGATGGGGCTTACTCACAGGATTTACTTCTGATTTGAATGTGTATAACTAACTTTAATGGGCATAGTGTGTTAGCCCTTTAGCTGAAGTATAAATACAAAATTACTGTCAAACATGGTTCATTCACTCCAAAACTAGAAATCACAGAAAAAAGAAGAGAGAGGCAGAAAAACAGTGTCAAGATGGAAGGGACAGAACAAAAGGTGCCGCAGGCAATGAAAATACCCATCTGCCTGACTCAACAAGAGAAAATTTCAAGAAATAAACTGTACAAGTTAGGGGGAACCAAGCAGTCACAGTGCTCACCTTACTGTTTTCATTTGGCATTATTAAATGGCGCTGCCCATTCACATACATATTCTGTCAAAGCCAATGCTCATAATAGCAAACATGGTGCAGTAGTTAATGTGTCAAATGGGAGCTGGGACAGTCAGGTTTGAATTCCCACTTTGCAATTGGGTGATCTTGGGACAGGCACTCTCTCAGCCTAACCAACTTCACAAGCATGTTGCAAAGTTGATCAAATAAAATGGGGGGAGATCACTTTGGGGATGCCACTTTGGGCCTTCAATGGTGAGAAAAGCAGCATCTAGGTAAAATCAATAGATTTCTAGTATGAACAAAGCAAAAGTTTGAAAACATTATCAGTTTACTATGACATTCTGTTCACCAATGTCATTTTTAAAAAATGTGCACTCCATTTAGCATAGGCTTTGCCAGTAATTATGACCATGTAACACCCCCCCCCAAATCCATTGTATTAACATTGCCCTAAACCAGGTGTGGCCAGACTATGGCTCTCCAGATGTCCATGGACTATGATTCCCATAAGCCCCTGCCAGCACATTATTATCTGATTATGGTGAAATACAAAGCCACAACTGCACTTTATAGGTATAAACTTATATTTTTGTTTTATTATGGTCTGTTGATGAGGGCAACAATGAAAGGGCATGCAATCAAAGAAAACCCAGCAGCAAAGTAAAGCTTCTATTACTGACCTCCTGTTACATCTGCAGGCATTTCAAAGCAGAGCAGAAACACAAGAAGTCACAGAGGCCTAGGACTGGCCATGTCTCTGTCTTGCTGCAGACGCTACCTACTCCATGTTTCTTTGCTTTATTTCTATTTCAACCTCTTTAAAAGCTGAAACTGTAGACTAATCCTGGAGTATCAGTATGTCAGCCTTATGGCAGACCTGTTCACTGCATGTTTCGCAGATGTAAAATTCTTGCATGAAATTCTTAAAAGTTACAATAATATATTTTAAAATTATAATTGTTATCAACACAAGTCTCAAACCTGTTGAAGTTTAAAGTTGAGTTGTTATTTTCTGTCCTAATAAACTCAGTGCTTTAAACATACCCAATCAACTTTATTTTTCAACTGGTAAGTGCCTACTCCTAGAATTTTCTACATTTTCAGTAGGCAACATTTATCTATTTAGTGCTTGAAAAAATCCCTTTTTTGCTGACATATTGTCTGTCACTCTCATTACCTAATCATTAGTTGCATACCATAATTCCAGTTGTCTTTACTAAAGCCTGCCCCTGGAAAATAATGTAACTTTTCAAATGCTTGAAAAAATTCAAAATATTTTACACTACATCATTCCTTCCCCACAGCATATCCATGGAGGCTGGGTAAATAAGGGTGGATTCAGAATCTTTCTTCCTCCATCATGCATGTTCAGCTTCCAAAGATATGCTGTACCAAAAAGGCTTTTTGTACAGCTGCAATCCTTTTGTGCTTAGGAAAGTATCAACAGTTAACTATGGGGAGTAATAAAACCCAACAAATGAGGAATTACACCGTCAAACAAAAGGTAGCATTTAAAAATAGTCATATTAGGAATGAAGTCAGCAGCAGATGAAATGCCATAGCTCATTCTGAATGAAGGAAAGAAATGTTTGGCTCTGCATAGTTATGTCCAAATTACAGAATGCCAGATCTGCAATTGTTTTATATACAATCAATAATTTAAAACACAGAGTGAATCATATTTCATGTTAACAATGTTTAATCATCATTGTGCCAATTCTATCAGTTCTGCTGGTACAATCCATATGACTTCACCATACATGCACCATTGTATCCTTTCTGGGAGCAACATTTAAAAGTACAAAATATGCAAAAGCAAGAAACTGTTTTTCAGGGGAGGAAACTCCTAAACTATAAAAATAGCAAGCATCACTCTCTAGGGAGGCTGCACTAAAACAATTTTAGAGTAGTGCACATTTTCTGCGCCCCACCTCCCTGAATAGTGAGAATGTGCTTGCCTGGGCTGGATAGAGAACTGGATAGAGAAATATGTTTTTATATAGTGTTTGCTTCATTTACAATCATACACAAACTGGAACGCCTACAGGGTAGCAGCTGTGCTATCCTACATCAGATCCCCAGAGAAAGAGATCCCTACCCACCAAGGTGCTCTGAACAACATAAAGTAGTTACTCTCTGCTTTTCTCTTTCTGTTTAAGCATCAGAGAAGTGTGCTTTCACAAACACACACCTGCCTGCCCCTCTACTAGCTCAGCTGGAAGCACCCTCTTCCAAACCTTAATGGGCACTTCAATGCAACCATTTTCCATGCTCAAAGCCTGTGGAGATCTACAGGTATTTTAGACACATTCGCATTCCTCTTCTAATAGAGGACGGACTGGGCCACAGCTATCAAGAGGCCAAGCTCAACATTATCTTCTTCTTGAAATCTCCACTTATACTAAAAGCTACACTAGAAAGATGATTCTGGCACATTAATAAAGTTAACCCAAAAGCAGGAAATTAAGAGAGCAGAAGACTAAAGCTTGCCACGGGTTGCAGTTTTGATCAGGCATCTACACATTTTGTAAAGACCACTGCCATAAATCAAGCAGCGATAAGATCAGGAAAGCTTCAACTTTCGTTAAGCTTCACTTCATCAGTCCTGAAAACATTTCTGACAACATGACTCTGCTGGGGAACTGAGAGAGATGCACGTTTTAAAGATGCGCCCTGACTTTTGAAGCTCACTGCTGCCGTCACATTTGCTCAGAAGGAAGTCCCGGCAACCCCGCCAGGACTCAGTCGGGAGTGAACTTGGACGTCGGGAACGGGCCTCGCCCCCCACAAGCCTGCTCCTCGCCCCCATCCTCCCCGAGGCTCCGCGCAGGAAAGAGACGCGGGAGGGGACGAGGGATCCCACCCGCCTTCGGGGTGGGGCAACTATTTCTGTCCGGGAGGACGGCTCGGAGCTTTCGCCCAGACGCCCGGCCAGGCCGTGCCACGCGCCCCTCGCCCCTCGCGCCGGCCGGCGACTTCACCCGGAGCCCCCCCCCCTCCTCGTACGCTTGGCCGCCCTTGCCCGACGAGCCCGTGGGGGCCAAAAGCGAGAGGAGGCGGGAAGGCAGGCACCATGTTTACCCCCCCCCTCCCGGAGACCCTACTCCTGGTGGGGAGGGCTCCTCGGCGCAGCCACCGCTCGGCGCTGCCGACTTCCCCGCCTGAGGACAGGAGGCAGCCAGGCCGGCCGGCCAGCCCCTCCGCCCTCGCCCCCGACAGCTGTGCGGCCAGGCCCAGGCAGGAGGCGATTACCCTCGACGGTCTCTTCCAGCGTTTCCTCGTCACTGTCCATGGCAGCGTCAACTTGCTCGGCTAGCCCGTGCCTTGGCGCTCGCCTCGTCCGGCTGCTGTCCCCCCTACAGCTCGCCGAGCGGCCAGGCGAGGAGCTGCTGCCTCTGTCGCCGCTCTCTCTCCCGCACTCGGCTCTCCGCGCTTTGTTATAGAGCAGCTGATCCACTGACATCACCCGGGGCTGGGGCCCTTCCCTGACTGACAGCTCCCTGCGCAGCCCCGAAAAGCACAAGCCCTCCGGTGCGGCGGGGACACACGCCCCGGGCGGCCGCACGATCCCGCGGGCCCCTCCTCCCCCGCCACGCCACGCCATGCCGCGCCGGCCCAGGCCCTTGAGCCGGCGCGCACGTGCTAGGGCGCCTGCGTTTGGGCCGAGGAGAGGGAAAGCACTTAAGCGGGGCGAGATTGTGGCCCCGCCGAGCGGAGGGAGGGCAACCGGCGCCTTCCCACCCCAGCAGAGAGACAGACAGGCATCCCGAAAGACAGTGGGCGGGAAGCACCGCACACAGGAGAGCGAAGCGCGTGGCCACCCGACACAAAGGGGAACCACCGAAAAGTTATTCTGCTGCCTAGAAGTGCCGGATCTGAAGGTAGATCGACGTATGGCCAAGTATTCCAAAATGCTAGCATGGAGAAGTCCTAAAAAGCGCCCTGGTTTTTATAGGAGATTCCTGGGCAGAAGAATGAAACCTTAAACAAAGCCTTGCATTTAAATCCAGATTGGATAGGGCAAAGGTTATTCAGCTGTCAAGGAAATCTCTCCCCCCTCTCCATGCACAGAGGTGCTTTCTTTGTTCCACAAGCTGTAGAATGGATAGTGCACTGAAAGTATTTTGGAGGGACCTGCCCTGGTTCAGATTAAGCAAACTGCCTAGACTTGCTTTCCCTAGACTTGCTTTGATAGGTCTTGTTATCATGTATCTAAGATACTAAAGTAATTTTGGATGAGAGATACTTTTCCAAATTCCCAGACATTGGTCAATATCACTGACTTTAATAACACTTCCAAATACTTGGCAATTTTAGATTGAGGCATTAGCATGTCTATTCTGTCCTCTCACAGACCTGCTCTCCACACTTGCGTTCTTGTCCAGTGCTAAGCATATGCTCTGGATCAGTGGTCCCCAACCTTTTTATCACCGGAGACCACTCAACGCTTGACAATTTTACTGAGGCCTGGGGGGGGGGGTAATTTACTTCTCTACTCTCAACCACTGCCCTAACGCTCTCTGATCGCTATGGTAATGTTTAAACATCCCTTCAAAATAAGATACAGACACGCCGCAACAATGAACATAAGGAACATTTTATTTTCATGGAAATTTTAACTCATGACAATGACAAATCAATGGGAACCCTGAGCTTGTTTCTCTGCACCGAGATAGTTCCATCTGGGAGTGATGGGAGACAATGACACCTGAAGTGTGTTGTAAAGGGCTGGAGGGGGGGGATTAAGTAAAGGGCTGGGGGGGGGGTCCTTCGCGGCTCACCTCCAATTAGTCGACGGACTGCATGTGGTCCGCAGCCCACAGGTTGGGGATCGCTACTCTGGAAGACTTTGCCTCCATTCCCATGGTAGGTTGGCTAGTTTGGTTGCTCCATGGAACCCGAAGCAGCTAGGGTGTTCCTTCCCCCATTTAATTTCCCCCATTTTTGTAATAGCATCACTGCTGACCAACATGCTTTCAATGACATCTATAGTCCACCACGTGAGATGCCTTTGCCCACCTTGTCCTGCTTCACAGTAAGGCCAATGCTGGGCCGCATGTGACCAATATTTACTTTTTGAAATAGCATGCCATTTTTCAGAAGCCTTGAATGGTTATCTCAGGCTTAGGTTTTCTCATAGGGACCCAAACTTGTCTCTCTAGATGGGAAACAATTGAACATGTCAAAACTGTGTGATGTGTCCAATATTTATTTAGAAACATATTCTATCAAACCTTAGGGCCTTTCCAGATACTCCCCACTTATCCTCCTACTATCTTCAGCACTGACCCAACTCAATAGCAACATATTCTCTTCTGAGCAATGGATAGAAAAGACCTTGCCATGGGGACAGCTGCCTTGCAGCAGTTAGCAATTTTTCTTTTGTGCTAATTTAACTGAGAGAAGAACAGTGCAGTCAATAAATACATTAGAAAACTGATTCCTGGAGTGATGTTACAAGGGAAGTAGTCATTTGTTGCTTTCCAGGGGTTTTAAAAATTAGCACTGATGAATGTTTCAGAACTGCAGGTTACCTAGCCAGGGGTAGTAAAACTGCGGCCCTCCAGATGTCCGTGAACTACAATCCCCATGAGCCCCTGCCGGCAAATGCTGGCAGGGGCTCATGGGGATTGTAGTTCACGGACATCTGGAGGGCCGCAGTTTGACTAGCCCTGCCCTAGACCATGATGTCAATGCTCAGCCACAAAGGCCATGATGTTTTAAAAATTAAATGAATATACAGGGATGGGGAAAGTGGTGCCATTCATGGTCAATGATGTCATGATATTTAGTGCTTCTGAAATTCATGCAACTGTATTCCGCAGAATGGTTGCGAGAGTAATACAGTACAAGATGAAAGGAAACTTGTTTTTTTCCAGTATCCACTTTATTGTGCTGGGAAAACATGTAACATTTTTGGGACAAGCATGCTGCTAATGTAGACAAAGATGTCTAGAACCCAAGCAGCAAATGACTAACACTTGCACATTCAGTGGGCTATAAACTGATAATCAGAAAAGCTTTTATTTTCAGGGCAGTTCCGTACCCAGGAAATATAGTGAAAGGCCTGGAGCAATGAATACGTGTTAAGTCATCCAGGCAGAGCAAAAAAAAATTTCCTCACCAGTTAACTCACAAAGCATGCCTCTCAATCTCCCCCCCCCCTAAATCGGGAACCAGGTTACTTTTTTAAAGCTTCAAGGCTCATGATTCCAAAAGGGGTGTCAGTAAAGTAAGCACTATGCATCTATGATTAGATGCATAGGCATAGTGATGGAGAAATCTTACTTTTAAAAAATTAGCTTGCATTGCGGTCCCTTTAAAACAGGGAGAAAGGTGATTGGCTGCCTGGCTTGATTGACAGGTGGAGGAGAGCCACATGTATAGTGCGTTCCTCTCCTCTGCCATTTTAAGCAGCCATGCAGAGTGCCAAGAAGTGGCACAGAGTGCCAAGAAGGCAGCAGAGGAGAGCAAGAGAGCCAGGAGGTGAGGAATGGCTGGAAGCATGATTTTTTTATACCGTTATGCCATGCGCTGGTGTAACGCTATTTTTTTTAATCTGCAGAATAGACCTCAGAGTATCACCATGCCTGTATCTTATGACACTACGAGCTATCAAGATAAAATTTGATCTTTGGGTGGAAAAAGAATCTTTGAATTGGAAAAATGAATTACAAATGTAATAAATAAGTGAGAAAGATAGAAGGGCAAATGAGTTAATGAAATTTCTGGGTGCAAGATGAACAGCCTCCAAATGCAAAAACATCTAATGTGTCTCATCCCTGCAAATTCCCCAGAAATGCAGTGTGTGTGAGAGAGAGTAGTGAAACCAATTTCCCCAACTTTGCTACTTTGCACAAAGCCATTATGACACTATTTTCCTCTTGCAGGTTTGAACTGTGGTTGTGAGATGTGACTCTTGCCACTTCCAGAAACCAGCAGAATCTTGGCACGAGGCAGGCAGAATCTGGGCTCCAGGCCTGTGAAAAAGCAGAATCCTGAATTTATAATCCACTCAATTACCATTTTATAATAAATTATATAACTAATGAGAACACGAGGCCAAGTCTGCGGTTATCTGGCACGAAAAAGTTTATACAGCCAGACCTATATAAACTGGGGGCCATTTCCAATGGAACGATTGAAGAAAGAATTATTAACAACCCTGAATGTTACCTTTGTGTGAGCTTCTTCAAGGGGAAAGGTATACAAGACGAGGCTCCAGAATCTTCATTGGAAGTCTGAGATCAAATTTTCAGTGGAAGTCTTAAGAACATTTTTGTTTGCTTTAATCTATAACCTCCTTGTGTAACAGTTCCTGTCAAGGGGGGATTGTGTGGAATGACAAGATCTGAGGAGCTCACAAGACAATTTCATACCAGAAATAAAAACCAAATGACCTCTCCTGTTTAAGAAGCAGCATAAAACAGAATAGTGTGTGGAAGTAGGAATGATACCCCTTCTAGAATCTGTTACATAAAGTGTAGAATTTTGTATCACTTGTTAGGTTGGTCAGTTCTCCAGAAAAAGCAACAATAAGCAGTTCTTGGTTGTTTATACAAAAGACAGATATGCCTCATGGCCGCTTCTCACCAAAGATAAATGAGGAACATGTTGGTTGAAACAGATATTACATCTGTTCTTTTTCCAAGGCAGGGGACACCATATGAATAGAAAACAAATCCCAAAGCGGTTGGCAGAGATGCCCATGATAATTTACCTTATAATAATTTAAGGGGGAAAGATAATGACTATTAATTATTATTAATATTAATGATTAAACTTGTATCTCTGCCCTTTAAATAATTTAAAACAGTACTTCAACTGCACAACAAGCCAGTCTGAGAAATAGTGACTTGACCAAACTTAACCAGATATGCCTGTTTCTTACATCCCCCTAAAGACAAACTCATATTTGTCACAGGATAAGTTCATGATTCCTGTAAGTGTACCTGTTTGAAACATTAATTTCCACATAACTATCTGTCACATTCACACTTCTATGAGTACCCTTAATGTGTTTTAAATGCTAAGTGTGAATCTGCCCTGGGAACTGAGCAAGGATTTGAATCCAGGGCTGAATCTGCCCAGAGCTTATATTCCAATCCCAGGTCAATTCAGTCCCTGCTGTCTCCAATGAATGTGATTTCCATTTTGATTTTGTCTGATTTAAATTTTCCCTCTGCAACAAGCATGATTACTCCGGAGTGACCCTACCTTTTCCCCACAATATCCTAGAGTAGATATAACCCTCAATATTTGAAAAATTGGCATGAGAAAGCATGCAACTGCCTGCTTTCCCTGAAATAACTTGCTGCTGAGCCTCTGTGGTAGAGGAGCCCTGATTGGCCAAGTTCAAAGGCTTCCTTGTTCCCAGGCTGCAAACTTGCCTTAAAGGGGAAGCCCTAACTTCTCTCGGCAGAAGCTCCAGAAGCCCTAACTTCTCTTGGTAGAGATTTGCCTCTTGTTTTTTTTCTCCTTCCTCTGCTGTCGCCAATCCCCCCCCCTTCAAGAAAAGAAAGAGGCTCCTGCTGTGCTTGGCTCCTCCCTCCCCTTCTGAGCTTCCCTAACCACGTGCAGAACACTTTTTTGTTTCAATGGGAGCGGGGGGAATAGAGGAAGACCCAAGTTCAAATTGATCTGGATTCAGCAGGATCCACCACAGAATAAACAAAGTAAGTGCAGCCCTGGTTTCCTAAAGCCCAAATCTAATGTTGTAACCTAGGACAAAAAAACCAAAATCACAGCAGCAAAGGTTTGGATTATGATCACCAGACAAATGGATTTAGTTTCAAAGCTCTGTACAATAAAACATGCGTTTAAAAAATCCTAAAACTAAATTATCAAAAAGTAGTTTCTGTTTTTAATGGAGCCAAATCTAGCTGTTTTCAGTCAAACACTTTACAGTAGCCAAGCATATGACACATGTTTCATGGAAATGCTCTACTTTGCCAGTTATAAATACTACTTCTCCTTCAGTGGTGATTTTACTGGTAGTTCCCATCAAAAATAAAACTGAGCCATGCAGCTAAAGACTTCAGGTTGACCAGCTCTGTTTCTGCTTGTAATGTGCTCTATTGTTGTCACCCACACAATGGGGAAGAGGGACACATAGTATATAGAATCATAGAGTGGAGCTATACAGCCCTGCTCAGTGCAGGATCAGCCTAAAGTATCTGTCCAGCTTCTACTTAAAGACCACCGGTGAGCTCACTACCTCCTTAGATGGCCTATTCCACTGCTCAACTACTCTAACTGAATTTTTTTTCCTGATATTTAGCCAGTACGATTCTACATGTAGTTTGAACCCATTACTGCAGGTCTAGGCCTCTGCCAACAGGAGCTTCTCCCTGCCCTCCAAGGGGTGGTCTATAAAACTGACCGATCAACCAATATTGTTTGGGTGTGATTCTCTAACCGGTTCCCTGTCTACCTATCAAAAATTCCAGTCTGAAGTCCTCGAGTTCACCCATCTGAACATCATGGGAAACCTTGTCAAAAGCCTTACTGAAATCCATGTAAATAACACCAACTGAATTTCCACAATCTAGTAAACCCATCAGGCATTCAAGAAGGAAACCAGTTGTTCTGACCTATTGGAGACAAATCCATGTTGACTTTCCCAAATTACCAAATTGTCCTTCAGATGTTTGCAGATTACCTCCAAGAGGTCCTGAAGATGATGGACAAAGGTTCCACAAGCTCTCCAGAAAGTTCTTTGGGCATTCTCATGTGCATGCAATCAGATCCAGGGAATTTGAACTCATCCAGTGCAGGCAGCTGCCTCTTGACAATCTCTCTGTCCATGTCAACTTGCAAACCAGACACTATTCCTTGCCTATTACCATCTCTAGATGTGTCTATGCTCTTCTTCAGGGGAAAAAATAGAAGCAAAATAGACACTGAGCCTTTTGCTTTCTCTCAGAGTTTCTTCATTTTCACTCAAAAGGTGGGCCTATTGCCTCATTTATTGTACATTTTCTCCTCACATATCTGAAGAAGCTTTTCTTGTTATAGTGGCTTTCCTTGGCCAGTCTCAACTTACTCCCAGCGTTGGCCTCTCTGATGGCTGCCCTACATTGTCTAGAAAAGCCCTGGACCAGACCAGTTGTCTATCTAGTCTAGGATCCTGTCTTGCACAATGGCCAAACACTTCCTTTGGATGGCCAACAGCAGAGCATGGAGACTGAGACCTTCCCCTGATTTTGTCTCCTGCTCTAAACATGAAGGTTCCCCTCAGTCACCACAGCTAGTAGCCATCGATAGACTCCATGAGTCTATCAAATGGCTTTCAAAGCTGTCTATTCCTGTGGCCTTCATTACATCCTCTGGCACTGAATTCCAGATTTTAATCAGTCCCTGTGTAAAAAGTCAAGAAGTATTACCATTTGTCCTGAATCTACTGCCCATCAGCTTCATTTGATGTCTTTGAGTTCTAGCATTTTCAGCCTTTCCTCACAGGGAAGGTGCTTCAACCCCCTAATCATCTTGGTTTCTCCTTTTTGTATTTTTTAAACCATTTCTGTAATGTCATTTTTGTGATCCAGTGATAGGAACTGTATACAGTATTCTAAATGAAGCTGTAGATCTATCCAGGGGCATTATAATATCAACCATTTTGTGTTGCCTAATATTTCCTAATATAGAATTTGCTTTTCTCACTGCTGCAGCACAAGTTGACACTTACAGTGACCTGTCCACTATGACTCTGAAATCTTTTCCTCTCTCTGTGTCAGCAGGTTCATGCCCCATTAATCTATACCTGAAGTTGGGACTTTTTGTCCTAGTGTGCACAGTCTTAATGCTTACCAACATTGAACAACATTGCCAACCATGCAGCTCAATTGTGAAGAGCCTCTTGGAGCTCTTCAAGTCACCATCCTGAATAATTTTGTGTCAACTGTCTTACATTTGAGTTCCCTTTGAGCTTTCAGGTGTATGACATCAGGCATGGGCTCCAAGCAGTGGCTCTGCAGGGAAGAGATCTTGTGCTGGCATAGCAATAGTGTGGATTCAGAGCCAGCCCACATGATGCACCTTGCAAAGTGGCCTTCATATAGTGCTTCCTTTGTACTGCCCCAAACAAAATACATCAGGTGGGCATTGGAAATGCTGTTCTATGGCTTAATGCTGCTATGACATAGGCACTGAACACAGATATCACTGCTTCTTGCTAGAGGATGTGCATTGAAAAGGTTGCTCTGAGAACTTCAGCCTCTTTACCCTACTACATCCAGTTCTCCTAGAAAAGAAAAATCTAGTTGCAAACAATTGCTAAAGTACATTGAAGGTGTGGGAAAGCAGTAAGAGGGAAGATCAGACAGCCACAACTGGAATTGACAGAAGTCCCTGAAAGGTCATTCTGTCTGTCTGTCTGTCTATCTGTGCGTGTGTCTCTCTCTGGGAATCTGATGTGAGTTTACAGATCTGATTTCCCATGGGAATGTCTCTGTGCTTTTGCTTATGGCTTGCCTGTAAATAAAGCCAGTATTACAAGAATGTCAGGAATTTCCATTGCTTTCTCCCCAAAGGGGACCAATTAGGGGAACTAAATGCTTTCTGCAGTAATTTCTCACCATGTATGTATAGTGAGAATGATGCATGCAACACTCTGTACGTCACTGAAATTCTATCATGTTATGGTTTCAGTACTGCACACATATGTCTTCAATCTGCTTCAGCTCAGCACCAAAGAGCAGCTATGCCTTGAGAAGTTGGCCCTGCAGCCCTTCCAGTCATGCTGATAAATAGCTAATAGGATCCACATTCACATTTTGGTTTGGTGAGTCTTAATGGAAGTGTTCCTGTTTTCCCACTGAGACTTTATGGCAACTTTTGAAGGGAAACTGCTTGGATGTTGTAATGCAGAGATCTGAACATATCACCCATTTGGACAGTAACAAGGGAATGAAGCCCAAGTTCAGCAGCAGTAGCCTTTTTGTTTTAATAATATGCATCTTGCATGACTCTGCTGCCAGTGCTTTTGACAGTGATAAATTAGTTTAGGTACCAAAGGAAAACATGTCCTCTGCTCCCATCCTCCTCAAACAAAGTTTTTAAGGGGCACATGTCATAGATATTTCATTTATGTACTTGGCAGGAGACAGGCATTTGTGCTGATGGGGCTGCTTGGCTTTGAAAGGCTGGCTTGTATCATGTGCTGTGCATAAGGCTGTCACTCTGCCTCAGAATGTGAGTTATGATGTTTCATGGTCAGTCTCCATTTCAGTTACGCAATATGCTATGTCAAGTTAAGAGATGGGCAGGCTGGTATAAGCAAGTGATTTCGGCAGTGGCTGGAGATGCTTCTCAAGGTAGGACTAGGTCCAAAAAAATAGCTATTGTCCCAGTACACATGGGTGAGGGGAGGTGGGAGACAACTTTTGTTGCCAAAATTCACTCTGTTTATACCATCAAGCCTCATCTTGTACCCTGAATAATAATAATAATAATAATAATAATAGTAGTAGTAGTAGTAGTAGTAGTAGTAGTAGTAGTAGTGGTTGTTGTTATTGTTGTTGTTGTTAGGTGTGAAGTCATGACCGACCCATCGCGACCCCATAGACAATGATCCTCCAGGCCTTTCTGTACTCTACCATTCCCTGGAGTCCATTTAAGTTTGCACCTACTGCTTCAGTGACTCCATCCAGCCACCTCATTCTCTGTCGTCCCCTTCTTCTTTTGCCCTCGATCGCTCCCAGCATTAGGCTCTTCTCCAGGGAGTCCTTCCTTCTCATGAGGTGGCCAAAGTATTTGAGTTTCATCTTCAGGATCTGGCCTTCTAAGGATCAGTCAGGGCTGATCTCCTCTAGGACTGACCGGTTTGTTTGCCTTGAAGTCCAAGGGACTCGCAAGAATCTTCTCCAGCACCAGAGTTCAAAAGCCTTAATTCTTTGACGCTCGGCCTTCCTTATGGTCCAACTTTCGCAGCTATACATTGCAACTGGGAATACCATAGCCTTGACTAAATGCACTTTTGTTGGCAAGGTGATGTCTATGCTTTTTAGGATGCTGTCTAGATTTACCATAGCTTGCCTCCCCAGGAGCAAGCGTCTCTTAATTTCTTTGCTGCAGTCCCCATCTGAAGTGATCTTGGAGCCCAGGAAAATAAAATCTGTCACTATCTCCATTTCTTCCCCATCTATTTGCCAGGAATTGAGAGGTCTGGATGCCATGATCGTAGTTTTCTTGATGTTGAGTTTCAAGCCAACATTTGCACTCTCCTCCTTCACCCGCATCAACAGGCTCTTTAGTTCCTCTTCACTTTCTGCCATTACAGTGGTATCATCTGCATATCTGAGGTTGTTGATATTTCTCCCTGCAATCTTGATCCCAATTTGTGACTCCTCTAATCCCGCCTTTCTCATGATGTGCTCCGCATACAAGTTAAATAGGCAAGGCGACAGTATACAGCCTTGCCAAACTCCTTTCTCAAATTTGAACCAATCAGTGATTCCATGTTCAGTTCTCACTGTTGCTTCTTGACCTGCATATAAGTTTCTCAAGAGACAAATAAGATGCTCTGGTATTCCCATCTCTTTAAGAACTTGCCACAATTTGTTGTGCTCCACACAGTCAAAGGCTTTAGCATAGTCAATGAAGCAGAAGTAGATGTTCTTCTGGAACTCCCTAGCTTTCTCCATGATCCAACGTATGTTGGCAATTTGATCTCTAGTTCCTCTGCCTCTTCGAAATCCTGCCTGTACTTCTGCAAATAATAATAATAATAATAATAATAATAATAATAATAATAATAATAATAATAAAAAATCCATAGGCAGTGGAGGAGCAGATAGGCCTCTCCAACCACTTCAATGCTATAAGGGAGAAAAAAAGCTACTGCCAGTGCTATGAATGATGTCAAAAGGCACCAGGAAAGCAGCTGGGATGCATGAAGAATAGATAATGACAAAATTCACTGGGTGAAGGGAGTAACAGCGCCGTTTTAGCTTCTGTCTGGACAGGAGGCTGTGACACATTCCAGGAACTCATCAGAGCCCATTGAACAGCAGACTCACTCCTCTCCCCTGGCTAGAGAGAAGGCCAGTGGCAGCGAAGCAGATGAGCCTATTTGTAAGGCTGTGGCAAGGGAGTGGAGAGTTTTACTTATGCCACTTTCTCAAATGTGCATGAACAGGACAGAATTATGGCCCAGCCCCTGAGTATCACCTACAGGGCTAACTAAGGCTGGCCCCCTGGGCCCTCAGGTTGGCCTGGCTGTCACAGCCCCCCTATTTAAAGAACAAGGAACAAGGATTCCTCACAAGCTCTTTCAAAAACTAAACCAATTAATTTTGAAGTCCTGGCATGAAACCCCAATGGTTAACATGAAATGTGCAAAAATGTGGCTTTGATCCTTAAATATAAATAGGAAGGGAAGAAAAAAGGCAGTCTGAGATTCCTTCCTTTTACAGTTAATTACATAAGCTTTTCTACCAGCAGCTGCAGATCAGCTCTAATTCAAAAAATTGTTTTTGCACCGTCTGTCTCTAATGAGACAAATTGGTTTGAGATCTCCTGTCTACATAAACCCAAGACACTTGGGAGAACTTTTGATCCAAATTCAGACTTTGCAGCTCTGCTCAAGAAGGGCATCTGGCAACTGGATGTCTGTGGCTCATTGAGTTTCCTGAGTCATTCTTCAAACATTCCTGGAAAGAATGTGATCAGCTGTAATTGCTGTTTATGGACAGAGAGTCACTTCCAAGAGATTAACTCTCATTACTGGTTGGAAAGCGAATCAGCCTCCTCCATTCCCATCACACAGACTGTTCATCTTAGGCTGCCTCCCTTCATGAGTGGCATTGAATAATGTGGCTCATAACATTTCAGGTGGCTTTATCCTGGCCCCTGGAAAGCTCCAGAATCTCCAGAACAAAGAGGATAGTCCTGAAAGAGGTCCAGTTACCTGTGAGCTTGGGTTCAGCCTTCTCATCTTCTGTGTACAAATGGCTGTCATATACACCAGGGGTAGTCAACCTGTGGTCCTCCAGATGTCCATGGACTACAATTCCCATGAGCCCCTGCCAGCGTTTACTGGCAGGGGCTCATGGGAACTGTAGTCCATGAACATCTGGAAGACCACAGGTTGACTACCCCTGCTCTAGGGGCTATAAGATCCTATTAAATGCCAGGTCTATCAAGAAAACAATTCTTTAACACCACCCTCAAGACTGCCTCTGTCCACTCAGGCTACTGAGCAGCAAGAAGGGCAGTAGACCCCAGGCATTCTTTCTCATAGCCAGGTATCCTCAAGGTATGCTGAGGGGCTGTAGCAATTGAAAAAAAACAAGGGAGATAGCTAGAGTGACAGAAAAGGAAGACCTAGGGCAAATACAAGATGAAACAAGCTTTAAAGCATACGTCATGGCTGTGGTGGCAGCAGAAGAACAATACTTTCCCATCACCATTGCACCTGTACCTTACAGGCCTGGTGAGCTGTCCTGAATATTCAGCCGCCTGTTGGGATCTGGCTTGCAGGAGGAAGTGGACTACTTGGAGGCCCGCTTTGACCGCTTTGCTCAGAACTGTGCAGATAAAATTACTTCCATCTGTATCAGTACTTGGATTCTGCTTTGGAGGATACAGAATCAGATGTTGCCAGTGTGTCGAGCTTGTCTGGGATACTTTCAGTTTATTCAATCGGAGGGATGTGTACCTTAGAGGTTTTAGGCCTAGTACCTCATGGGAATTGTAGTCCATGAACATCTGGAGGACCACAGGTTGACTACCCCTGGTCTAAAGGGTGGGAATTTTCAGGCAAAAGCTAGTTCTGGGCCTTACAGCAGGGTCTGCAGGGACATGTCACAGCAGCCTTGCTGAACAAAAAGTTTTCCTTGCTGCATCCCCTTCTCATTGCCATCCCCCCCCCCACGAGCTCTTGGAGGCTATTACTTTATTTAAAAAATCAGGAATTGCTACATTGCTATAGTGCAATTGTGATGATATAGTAGTTTCTGCTTTCATGTAAATTAAAAAGTATCCAGTAATTTACATTGTGGAGTTAGAGGGAGAAAGTATAGGGTACACATCCCCCATTTTAAATCTGCAATATAAAGGCCTAGAGATTTACATTTTTATTTAAACAAAAGCTGTGAATTAGTAGATTGTGGCAATAGATTATTATAACATTATAATGCTATAGTAATCTAGCAATTCCAGAATTAAAAAAAAAACAATGTCCTGCCATGGAGGGAGACACATGGTGGCCATGGGGGCTGAGGCAACAAAAGTGTCAGGAAAACTGTGCAGATGTTCTCTAATCACTGCAATCATACAACAGCAACAAGCACATGAAAGCCCTGTACACTTGGCCCCTTTGTGTGAGGACTGAATGCTCAGGATCCGGAGTGGGCACATGCATGCTGGCTCCACATCCCCCCTCTGTGTGATTGGCAGGTGGTGAGCATGACACCAATGTCCATGTGTGTGCTCCCTTCCTGTGATTAGGGACAGCGCTTTCCAAAATTGGACCCTGCCTTCACACACAGGTGCTTGGCTTAGGACCTGGCAGCTACCCAGACGTAGGGAGTGTGGCGGGTGTGCTTGTGCCCATTGTTCCTCCCTACGAAGTCAGTCAGTGCTTGGAGGCATTGTATGTACAGGGCTAGTGAACCATCTCCATGTCAAAGCACCCTAGGGAGGCTGAGGAAGCTGATGCAGTGATGGCCAAGGAATGGTAGAAGGCAGCTGAGATTCGTGGAATGACCGCACTGGAAAGAATGAGAAAAATGAAGTGGAGACCAAGGGAAATGTGTTCTTTTTAAAGTGGAGATGCACGCTAGGAACCAGAGTTCACTGGGAAGCAATTCATGAGAGCACCACCAGGATGGCTAAACACAGGACAGCAAAAGCTACAGCCAGCAGCTATGGGCAACAATAGTCAGAGTAAATGTCACACACTATTAAGTGAAGTTATGCTTTCTTCCATACTTCAACCACCTGCTGGTTCATTTTAAAAAGTCTGCTGTGCCAAATATCATAACTGCCTTCAAAACGCTGGGAAACTGTGTAACAGCACCACCTAGTGGCAAATGCAATAAAACAAACTTTCATTCTTGGATTGAATTTAAACTGTTACCGCCTGAGGAATCTTCTCCTGGACAGCCTCTGGTTGCTGGTGGGTTTTAGAGCCTCCTCCACATGACATTGCCTGCATTCCAAGGCTCTCCAGGGGCTGGCTCGTGTTTTGCCCAGATTTGCATCGAGATGAGGAAAATCTCAAAAAGTGGATTTGCCACTTTTTATCACGCATCCCATTGGCGAGCAACCAGAGGCAAGCCTGTACGGAGGGGGGAAGGTGCGATAGTCTCTGCAGCATTGTCCCGCCCTCACACCCGCCCTCCCCTCTCCATTTTCTGCTCTGAGTCCTTTAAAAAAATGGTATGGTCCGCATTGTAGCACGAATGCAAAGCTACATTGTCAACGGTAAACTAAAATCTTTTTCAAAGTGTCTCAGTTTTTTGGCTCAAATGGCTCAAATTTTTATTCTTCCTCTATTTTATCCTTACAACAACATGTGACATAGATAAGGCTGAGTGTGTGTGACTGGTGCCAAATATGGTAAGAATTTGAACCTGGGCCTCCGAGATCTAGTTTTACACTCTGTCTAACCAGTGCACAACACTGACTCTCAACTTCAGATAATGGTTTGGATGTTCATTCCAAGAAAGTTTCACCAGAAGCCCATTATATGTAGTAAGTTGCCTTTTCTGCTGCCCTCATGACACCTGGTGGAATTTTGAGGTTAAACTGGCATGTGGAGCTCACCCTACACTGAGTCTGACCATTGGCCTATGGAGTCCTCTTCGGCCAACTCTAGCTAGCAGCAACTCTTCCGGTATCTACAAGAATGTCTCCCCAGTGCTGGTACTTGAATTACCAGGGATTAAACGGAGAGCTTTCGGCATTCAAGGCACCTGGACCTTTACCGCATGGAGGATGTTGTGGCGGGCTGCTGCCTGGTATTTGGGCCTGGGCAGATTGCCACACCTCTTCCCAAGACTGCATGTTTGTTTGTTTGTTTAACAATGTGGTATTGCATAATAATGCAACACTGTATTCTTAAAAATATATGCCTCAGGTGGCTCTGCTGTGCATGACAGAGCCATCTGGGGCATTTTTCCTCCTTCTGGGATGCCGCACATGTGGGGGGCAGCCGTCAGCAATGGCATGATGTCACTTCTGGGGAAACCTGGAAGTGACATCATGCTTCTCTAGGCATCACTGGAAACACTATGGTAAAACTGTACAATTTCTATGGTAAAACCATACAGTTTCCAGAAGGTTCTTAGAGGAAACATTTATTTAATATTTATTTATTACTTCGATTTATTAACCGCCACTCCCAAAGGCTCGTGGTGGTTTACAAAAGTCCAGCTAAAAGCCCATTAAAACCCTCATTAAAATGGACTATCATACATCCATAACAACAGCAATCAAAACAGCAAGTAAAGATGGCGGAACCCTCAACCCCCCCACACTCATAGATGTGGCGAAAGGAGAGACGTCAAGATGGTATACATTGTTGGCAACAGGGGGACTCCAGTTGTTCTTCCTGCACTAACCCGGCCTCAACCATAGACCTGGTGGAAGAGCTCCGTTTTGCAGGCCCTGCAGAAAGTGGAAAGGTCCCACAGATCGTGCATTCACGAAAATGAAAAATTAAGAGAATAATTCCAAGGTTTATCTGCACTATCTCAGTTGTTTATGTATTTATTTGCTTTCTCCTCAGTAGTGACACAGAACAGGTGATGATTCCTAAGCTGCATTTTACTTGGGCCATTTAAACTGGCCCTTGTTCCCTTTCTTATGTGGAATTCATCTTATGGCAGAATTCGTAGAGGATCTGGTCAATAAAAATGCTGGTCTCCCTATATTCTTTACCTTACAGTTTTCACAAACATCTTGTTCACAAAGAAAGCCTCCAGGATTGATCAAAATGAATTGAAAGCATAATTTGAACCAAGCTGGTGCTCTCTTAGCCCCCCTATTAGTTTCCATCCTGCCATAGAAGCTCCCACCATGATATTAAAACGGCCCTGGAACACACCAAGCCAAATTTCCCTGGGGGCCACAGGGGCTGCTCAGTCTGCACCTGAGCCATGGTGACAACAACAACAACAACAACAGGTATTGGCTTGTCCCATTGCCATCATTATCCCGGCCTGAGTCTGAGCCAGGTAATCCTGCAATGATGCTAGTTCCTCCTGGCTGCCAGGGCCCCTTCAGGACAGTAGCCCACAGGGAACTTTCCCAGTAACTTTCCCAGCTACTTCATGCTGCTGATTACTTTTTAGCTTAATTTTCACATTAGAGTTAACCTTGTATCTAGGCACTTCAGATTGCAGCTAGAATATTCTTTCATATAAGAAATTTCTTCTATGTAGAAAACTAGTTGTCAGGGAGGAAGGTTATAGTTTTGCTTTCTCTTTTCTACTTGCAAGGTGTCCTGCCTTCCTGGAGTGGTGCAGCCTACATGCAGGTTTATCAAGGCGGTAAGAACTAGGTCAGTGCTAACCCTTTTGATAGTATTTTTAAACAGATCACAAGCAATATGCAAATACTTGTCACAATTGTCCATTAGATATGTATAATCTCAGAAACAAAACCAAAGTCCCAGTTTATTAAAAAAAACAAGTGCTTTACCTTCTTTTTAGACCACTGAGGAGTAAATCCCATTGAATTAAATAGGAATTATCTGCACAAGTAAATATGAATATAGTTGCTCTACATATCTGGCACACATGAAGCAGATGAGAAAGAGTAAATGCCACTAGAGGGCCCTGGAGATGTACATACCTGTATATATCTCCAGATTTTCTTGTGCCCGGACTTCATTTCCTCTTAACTAGCTCTCAGGTGAGGGTAATAAGTGAGGAGTGGGAATTTATTGGAATCTGATATAGTGGTTAACTTCCATGTTTTTGTATTTTTTAAAAAAAAAATGAATGTATTAATTTAAACCTCAGAAATCTCCAATGCTAGTGCCAGGAGCCAAGCTCTTGATCTCTGTTGTAGAGTATACACAACAGGCCTAAAGTTTTTTTGTGCCCTAAACAAACTAAGACGTTGGCACCCTTCTATTCCTGCATCCCATTTTCTATGGTGCCCAACCAAATTTTTTTGAGAAACCAACGAACAGTGGACAAAGGGTGCAGCTTCCCCCTATGAACCCCAGCAAGTGGGAGTTCATCTCCTTCTGGCAGTTAGGCTAAAGCTGGAATTTCAGGAGGTATGCTTGAGAGGCACTGAATTGAGGAGATATGTGAAGATGTCAGATAGGAGTGAAGAGGCTGGTGGCAAAAGACTTAGTGTAGTGCATCTCTCACAACAGGTGGAAGGCCATGAGGCAATGCAGCGGGCAGGAGACTGGGCAGCTGAAGGAGCAGCACCAAGAGCAGCCTATGCACACACACACACACACACACGCACACACACACCTCTTTGATCCTTCTCTGGTTTTTCCATGGATTGCTGAACAGCTCCCACTCAGTGGTCTCTCTCTAAGCTGTGAGTCTGAGTGGCTGCTCATTAACACAGGGATCCCAGCACAACAACAGTCTGGGACAGCACAGGGGTTTGCACTGCCTACTGCCCATTTTAAGGGCCTTTCCGCACAAGGACCAATGTTGCCAATTGGTCCCACAAAGCAGAAACGCTATTTTTAAAAGTGCAATCTTGGCGTTACGCATACCTGCTTTTTTAGTGGAATTCAGTAGCGTTTCATTTGTTTCCCACAGGTTTCCAGTCTCACAAACATTGCTAGACAGGAAGCAATTTTTTCTGTGCTTTGCCCTGCCCCTGGCCATCAATCAAACGTACAGCCAATGGGCGGTTGTTATCATGCCCCGGGAAAGCCCCTTTCCCTTTAAGAACAGTTTTTTAAAAATAATAAATAAAAAAACACACGTTGCAACAAATATGCCTTGATTCTTCCTAACATAGAGACCCATCTAGCTGGCAGCTGGCGTGTGAGCTGGCGATTCATCATTACCACACTCCCCCCGAGTGAAAAGAAAAATCCCCCCCCTGAATGGGCGCGATTTTCAGCCGAAAATAAAGGGAACTTGCAAACGGGGCTATTGTGCTTGGGGACTTAGGGGAGCTTTAAAGCACTTCTGTGGAGGGACTGTAGCCAGAGAAGCCTCGCTGGGTGAATGAAGGCTCGCTGGTTCATTGCTTTCTGCTTGCTCTGAGAAAAAAAAAAAGGTGATTGCTTCGCCGGAAGTTCGGAGGAGAGAGCCGGGGGGGGGGACTTTGTTGGAACCGCAACAATGGGAACGCACAGGTCTTTTTCACTACTGTTGCAGATTGTTTCCAAGAGTGTAGCGCTTTTCGGAGGGTGAATCCACTTTTCCCGATTTCCCTTTAAGCGCTACAACGAATTGCTTTTTGCGGGATTGTTTCAGGAGTGTGGCAGATTGTGTGCGACGTTTTGCGGAACTGCAAATCAGTAGCGTTTACAATTTGCAAGCCTTCTGCTACATTAAAGTCTTGCGGAATGGCCCTAAGATTACAGCAGTTCTGTTCTGTTCAGGATATGAACTGCTCCACTCAGGGGGGGGATAAGAGGGAATATTGCTTCCAAGTTCTCTCCAGCCCCTACCCTCTTTCAACTACTCCTCTCCCCATCATATTCACATTTTTGCTTGAACAGTTCCGCAGGGCCTGCAAAAGGGAGCTCCTCTACCAGGCATTTGGTTGAGGTCGACCTGTGCCATCACTTCCCAAGGGCCCTCCTCCTGAGCTCCCTCCTATGGCACTCACCATAATTCCACCGAACCCACTGGGCTATCAATATGAGTTAATGTAATGTTTCCCACATTTTTCTACTGTTCCATGTTGCTTGTTGTTTCACTTCATACATTATTGTTAATCTAAGTTATCTGTTTTGTTTCTGTTCAGTTCTATGTGAATTACCCTGAGCCTTTGTTAAGGGTGATATGTAAATATAATAAATAAATAAAAAATAAATAATGAAGGAGGGGGAGATGAGAATGTGAGAAGCTGCTGAGAAGGAAAGAGGAGGATACAAAGGGCAGGAGTAGCTATTAGGGAGAGCTAGCCTGCAACCCACTTTCAGAGCCCCACAAGCTGGGTAATATGGCCTTGGAAGACCTAGGATGGTATTAAAGTTTGAGTCCAGTGGCACTTTTGAACTTACTATTCAATGCATGGGGTCCAAATATGCATTAAAACAGAAATTCTGTTCCCGAGCTATTGGGTTTCACCAGCATCCAAACTGCAATAAAAATTTTAAAATGAAAAATGAGATTGTTCATCAGCTAGTACACCCAGTTCATCGCTGTAAGTACGGCTCACAGTGTGTGAAAGATGGGTGTTACAGGCATAAATGCAACAGCTTCCTCCTAGCTGCTCAAACAGCCAGGGTAGGACATCTGTCAGTTTTCCCATGTTTCACAAACAAAGAACATATTGCATTAATAACATCTGAGTGTTTGGATCCTAGGACAGGCTTTTAAAGAGAAGTTATGAGATTTGAGCAAGATCTTTATATCTACAACTTGTGGTGTGCTTTGTATACCCAGACAATTGCTGATCGCCACTGTGAAATGGTAAGTGAATTTCCTCCAGGCCAGGCTGGATTCTGGAGATTTTTGAAGAAGAAGAAGAAGAAGAAGAGTTGGTTCTTCTATGCTGCTTTTCTCTACCCGAAGGAGTCTCAAAGCAGCTTACAATCACCTTCCCTTTCCTCTCCCCGCAACAGGCACCCTGTGAGGTTGGTGAGGTTGAGAGGCCTGATATTCCTGCTCGGTTACAGCAGTTTTCTCAGTGCCGTGGCGAGCCCAAAGTCACTCAGCTGACTGCATGTGGGGGAGCACAGAATCGAACCCAGTTCGCCAGATTAGAAGTCCACACTCCTAACCACTACACCAAGCTGGCTCTCTTTTGGGGGTGGTAGGTAATCACTTGGGCATCAAATTGGGATCACTGTTGGTAATTAATTGTGAGTTCCTGCATTATGCAGGGGGGTGGACTTGATGGTCCTGGAGATCCCTTCCAACTCTACGATTCTAGCAGAAGAGCAGGGAAAGGAAATATACAGTATGACATTAACAAGGAGCCAGCTGATTCAGTTTGCCCTACTTGTGGCAAAATCTTTATTACCATTAGCATTCTAGATGATTTCTGTCTCCATATAGAGAAAGAAAATGAGAGGAAATGTACAACAAGGCAAGTGGAGGCCCTTGAGGAACATTTCTTCAACTGCAAAGCAAATTCAGCCCTCTGAAAATAAAACAATCTGTTTGCTTAATTTGTGGGTATGAAATTCAGATGTCTGATGCCGACTGAGCGCTGCATAGCACACATACGAAATGATAAAGCCGTGTTTCCTAAGCCCACATGATCTGCTTCTTTTGAACAGGAAAGGAGCCATAACAAGGTGGGGAATAAACATTTTATAGGGTAATAATTAATAAATGAATGCCAACAAGAAAAATTGCCTCTGCAATATTGTTTTCCTTGGTTGTGCTTACATCAGCAAGGCATTGCAATAGGCAAATGACTCATCACAGAAGTGAGAAATAGGTTGCTAGGCAACCCGGCAGCCTGGATGGGCGGCCTGCTCCTATGTCATGAAGCTGACATGCTTGATGGGTCTCTCGATTTTTAAAATACAATAATTTTATGAGGCAGCACAGGCTGGCAGGATGAGCATCCCTCAAAGAGAAGGAAGATGTTCTTGCACAGGGAAGAAGGATATCTTTGAACAAAGAGGAATACTTTGTAATAGCAGGATTGGGTAGAAGCACTGCATGCTGGGGTGACGTCTGTGTTATCGAGAGAAGAAATAAGACAGAACAGAAAAGGGGAGATAGTAGATGTAAACCAAATGGAACTACTGGATCAGGGAAAGATCAGAAGTAGGCTCAACACCTTTATGGCCCATTATGCAAGGGGGGAATGGCGGCGACTAAAATCACCGATAACACACGGTGCCGGCTGCAACCGGCTGCAGATTTGGTGCATGCCACCGAAAAAGCCGCGTCAGCAAAACACGGAAGAAAGCACAGCTTCCGGGTGACCGAGGTGCAACCAGAAGCAACGCCGGGGTCGCCGCGTGCACAATTGGTTACTCTGGGTTTTGCCGCCGTCGCATCCCGTCCCATGCATAAGCGGTTTGCTTCACGTCTTCCCCCTCTGTGTTTTCCATGTGACCCGAAATCGCCGTTTTGGCGGCCGTGCATAATGGGACTATGGGAGAATACAGAGAGATGGAAAACATCAACAGAAATACAGCTCAAATCATGAGAAATGTCTCACTTGTTTGATTTTAGATACATTAAGTGTTAGTAGAGTTTATATATCACAGAACTGAGTTACTTAAAAGAATATCTAGAAAAGAAAAAAACTTTGTATAAAAAGAGAGGTGAGAGAGGTCTGTCTAATTGGTTTATTATCTTTAGTCTGTCTATTTGTTCTGGAGGCAAGCAGGGAGGAATTATGCTCAAAGGAGCAGGAAGTCTCCAAGGCCTATTATGCACGGCCACTGAAACGGCGGCATGGAGAACGCAGAGCAGGAAGAAGCGAAGCAAACCGCTTACGCACGGGACGGAACGTAACAGTGGCAAAATGGTGGCAAAACTGGGTTGCTGCCTGCAGCGTGCATAATTGGTGATTTTAGCTGCCGCCATTCCACCCCGAATGTGGACCTTCCACTCTGTGCATAATGGGCCCAATTGAGCAAAGCAGGGAACGAGAAGATCTGAAAAATATCAGGAGGCTCCTATTCTATATATCCCCTCCAATGCTTCTTATGGATATTCTTCTTATGAAGAAGAGCTGGTTCTTATATGCCGCTTTTCTCTACCAGAAGGAGCCTCAAAGAGGCTTACAATCGCCTTCCCATTCCTCTCCCCACAACAGACACCTTGTGACGTGTGTGAGCCTGAGAGAGCCCTGATATTACTGCTTGGCCAGAACAGTTTTATCAGTGCTGTGGCGAGCCCATGGTCACCCAGCTGGCTGCATGTGGGGAAGCGAGAAATCAAACCCGGCTTGCCAGATTAGAAGCCTCTGCTCTGCACACTACACATTTCACATATTCCAATGTTAACCACATTATCTGAGTGCGTAGGTTGAATTTCCACTCAAAAACAAGATATTAATATAACTCATCACATATCTATTTCACATTGAGGGCAAAACCACCAGAAGTTATTATTAGCACATATGTTTTATAACGTTTCTGTAATGGGGAGTGAAGTTAGACTAATGACATTTCAGTCTTCTGTGGAACTGTTTGTCCTGTTAGAAGGAACATTTCTGAAGGAGTTTTAGGCTGTGTTAAAATGGTATCACCGTTTTCCAGAAATATATGTGCTGTCAAAAACAGAATGATGGCTGTGCATGAACCATTCTATCTTGGTGGCCATTCTGAAGCATTGCACAGTGAGAGCTGTTCACCTGGAACATCTGTCACACTGTGAAAAGCACTGTGTTACTAAACCACTGCAGACCTATTGATTTCAGTGGCAGATATTTAAGAATGTATGCTGTTCTCTTCTATTGAGATCAATGGGACTCAAAAGTGTTTCACTCTGACTAGATCAACACTAATTGATTTAACAATTCAGGGAGATACTGTGTACAGAGGGAAAAATATGAACATCATATCCAGAAGTGTTAGAACAAATATGACTAGCATCACTGACTCTGCAAACTGCTAAAGTGAAGAAAAGGCAGTAAGGAAACATTGCTAGTATATATTTTAAATGTCCTCTTAACTCCTCCCCTTCCTAATGTCTTTTCCACATCAGACCATTCCTCTTTTTTCCTGAATTCTTCCCAGTCTTCTTCTGCACTGGAATTATGCCCCCAACAAAGTTTAGTATGGTTACCATGGCAAGGCAGATTTCTAAGTCCACCAGTTCACCTTATTGTTGCTGCAGGAGTGACTGAAATTTTAGTCAGTCATTGGCCTGACCAGCAAGGAAGGAGCACCTAGAATGGCTTCACGATCACTGCTTTCTGCTTCTGGCCTTGGTGCTGAGTTTCTTCATCTTCTGCTCTGATAATATGTGAGATGGTGTGAAAGGGGAGGGGAATAATTCTCATCAAACCCATTGTCATGGTTGTATACTACTGTGCTGTTAAACTGCAGCTGACTTATGGCCATCCCAAAGGGTTTTTTTTTAGCAAGTAGAGGTGGTTTGCCATTCCTTCCCCTGAAAAGTCTTCCTTGGATATCTCCCATCTGACCCACTTTAGCTTATGAGATCAGTATACCCTTCCACATCCAATTTAGACTGTTCCCTGGTGGGATTTAGGCAAGTGAGAACTTGTAACCTCTGTAGAGATGCATTTGAAATGAATTCAAATGAACATAGGAGAAAGCCATTTAGTGGCAAAGCATTCTTATCTCCAGCCAGTGTGATGTAGTAGTTAAGAACAGAAGCCTTTAATCTGGAGAACTGGGTTTGACTCCCCAATCCTCCTTGGGCCTGTAACACTTCTCACAGCTCTCTCAGCCTCACCTACCTCACAGGATATCTGTTGTGGGGAGAAGAAGGGAGGGCAATTGAAAACTGCTTTAAGACTCCTTTGGGTAGTATAAGACAGTCATATTTTGTTGAATGAGTTTCAGTTCATGAGATCTGAGATTATCAGCAAGCTAAGAGAAATTTGGTCTACCTCTTCTTCAAAATGCTAAGGTATATGGCCAGATGGATCTTGGAGGTAGTTGATGAGAGAGAATGGTTCTGGCCAGATGGATCTTGGAGGTAGTTGAGAGAGAGAATGGTTCTGAGGCTGGTTCAGGAGGCAACCATTTGTCTACAATTGAAAAGCCCTCTTTAGGGCAAGTTCCTCAAACTGATAGTGGTCATCCACCTCAGAGCCAGTTTTAAGATGAAACTGATTATCCAGATGCGTTATACCCTGGTGATAACCTTTGCCAGGAATGTGGCAGGGGGACTATATCCCTATTCTGTTGGACCTCCCAGTAACTTCCCCCCCCTTTGATTATGGAATCCTTCTGAATCATTTGGCTGGGGTGAGAACTGGAAGCATCAAGGATTGGTTGTTCCACTTATTTTCAGATGAATGTTTTCAGAAGGCAGGGAAGGGGTTAGTTCAACTCCATAGCTACTCTGTTATGGAGTTCTCCAAGCTTCAGTTATTTTCTCCATGCAGTTTAATAGCTCGTACTCCATCTAGATTTCCACTTGGGGGGGGGGCAAGTTTTGCAGCATCCCTGAAGCACACCCCAAAGTGCTGCTCCTGAGGGGTGAGAGATCCTCAGGAGTAGCTTGAGGGGAATCAGAAGTCTCCCATGGGAAGGAACTCCAGGCAGGATCCAAGTTAATATCTGCTTGAATCATCATCATAGTTTTCATTGGTTTAAAGTGAAACCACTGGGGAAAGTAATCCGAAGTTATAGTGTGATGTGTCACCAATATGCAGATGTCATTCAATCCTCTATTTGATTCAGGTGAGAAAGGAGATGCTCTGGACCATTATCTGGATATAGCAATGGGCTGGATGAGAGCCAGTAAACCGAAGCATAGTCCAGATATGACTTCAATGGCTTGGCTCCATGCCAAAATATTTTCATTTCAAGTGTTTTTTAAGTTAATTAACCAGCATCTTCCAATATTGCTTTTAATTGGTTTTAAGTGCATGCTGTGGTTTTGAGCTTTCAATAGTCTTAACTGGCTACAGCAATTTTTAGTAATTATTGCTGTTCTATTTACTGCTGCCTGTTTATTGTTGGTTTTGAGACTTGTGATATTTTTATTTATTTCCTTAAATTATACCCTCCTTTTCTCTCCCATGAGGACCCAATGTGGCTTATATCGTTTTCCTTCCCCGTTTTATCCTCACAAAAACTCTGTGAAGCAGGTTATACCGAGAGTGTGACTGGCCCATGGTCCCTTGGCAGAGCAGGGATTCAGACTCGAGTCCCCAGATCCAAGTCCGACATGTGCTAAGTTGTAACGCTTTGTGGTTGCATGAGGAATTTTAACACATGGTTTTTATTCTGTGCACCACCTCAGGTTCTTTGGTGGAGAGGCAATATTTATTTTATTTTTTATCTTCTTAGATTTTTATACTGCCCTTTCCATACAGCCCAAAGCTGTATATATAGAAACTTCTCTACAAAATAAACCACTAATAAATATTCTGGTGTACTATTTTGATATGGCATAACTTTTTACATGTTAAATGTTCAAAAGGGGGAGGGGAAAAGCTTTATTTTTCTTACAGTGCAAATACAGTTATACCATGTTAACTGTATTTCAGTTAGTGGTCTTTAAAAAGCATAACTCTGCATCAGATTGCACTGTTAATTAAGCAGTACAGTTTATGGATATACTCATCTTCCCATTTATGTTTATAGTAAGCCTTCCTTACTAAGAGACAGTCTCTGCTAAAACAGTTCACATTTGCTGAGATGTAAGAAGAAAGAGACCTTGTTCTGGCAAATTATATGTGGCAAGAGGCCCTGTGGTCTCATTATATATCTAGTGTACGGCAGAAGCATGTTGTGTGCTTTTTTCCAGGAGTGATTTTATAATCCTTCCAAAATTATGCATTGCAGAACTGCAGAATTTGGATAAATCTGTTCCTGCCCTATATGGGTAGAGGAATGTGGAAAGCCTTTAGTGTTGCCCTAAATATATTGGCATAGAAAGGAGAAAAACCTAGAATGTTACACACTATCTAGCAAAATATATGTAAAACTTGTCAGCATGTATATATAAATGGGCCTAGCCTGGAGCAGGATTGCACTATTAGAAAGAAAGGTTCTTACAGCTGACTACAGAACTTGTCTTCTCCACAGCCCCACAGTCACATTTCAGTTTTATTTTATAGAGACAAATCCTCCCCCCTTAAAAATGCTTTCTTAATTCAAGAAGCTTTTATGCTTAAATTACTTGTGGCTTCACTTCCTGGCCATCTGCTGTCCAGCAGCAAAAGATTTTAGCACCCTGCTGAGATTTGTCTCCTCAGTGGGGTCAGCAAAGAGTTTTAGGCTGGGTCAGGGTAGGGTAACAAAGAGGCACTGAGTGGCCAATGGGTGAGGAGGAGGGGGGAGATCATGACACCATGTGCCTGCTATTGCTTGGGCACTTTTCAGTTGCTCATGGGAGAGGGCAGTAATGATAGCAGGGGATTTGAACATCATTCCAAAATTAGAATAATTGTTACTCAGTTGCTTTGTCAAATCCAAACATCTTTTCCTTCAGAGAGTGCTTCTTGTTTAAGGAAATTGCATAGTTCTAGCATTCATACTGCTTATTTCATTGCCGTGAAGAAATGCATGGAAGACAGTAACCTATACTCTCTGTCTTGTATTACCTTTTTTTGTTATGAGCAGTTAGTGAACTATGGTTGAATGTATGCCATGGGCACTGACAGCTAGAGTGCATGAGTGCCCAGGATCTCCTTGGCTGTAAGAAATAGTCTGTTGTTAACTTATTGAGATTCCCCTACTGCACTGCTTATTTATTTAAACAAAACAAGACACCTGCAAAACCTTCTATTTATTGCCTTCATAAAAGCATCCAATTTTGTGTGTATTTTCTGTTTATAAATATTTTGAAGGCCTGCTGATATACTCTTCCACTCCAGCAGGGCAGTAGACATGCCTTCTGGATGTTACAAGAAGAGATTACTTAGTTTCACTTGTCCTTTTTTGATGGATAATAAACCTACCAAAGCTCTCCAACATGGTAATGTTCAGATCAGTATTCTCATGTATACATCATATTTCATGGAGCATACGGGACATCGTGCTATAAGGAATGTATAATCTAATAGCTGAAAAGATGATGATGGTGATTCTCTGTTCCATTGGGCTGAAGGTGGTTTTTAACACAGATAAAACACATAGGTAATATACTTTATTAATGACACTTTAAAATTCTAAAATTTAAACTTATTAAAATTGTACTAATATAGCTAATTAGACACAGCAAATTGTTCTTTCAGCAGCAGGGGACAAATTTTTAACTTAGTTCTTATCTGTTTTTAAATTACACTACATTTCAATGTAAACAGGTCACAAAATTGATTTAAAAAATGAAAAACCAAGTAAATGAAACTATAATTTCACACAATTCAGATAAAATAATATAAAACCATTACAGATACATTAACTTCTTTGAGAAAGTGACCTGGAAAAATGATAGCACTGTACTCTCTAGCTTTGTCTGTAGATGTGTAATAAATGGGGAGGACGCAGAGGGGAAGTGGGGTCCTGCCTTGTCAGCCTGGGTTACTGATATGTACTTTGTATGAGAGTAGAATGCATTCCCAAGTTTTACTAACTATATGTTGGAATTGGAGTGGAGCTGGGGGGGGGGTGACCTCTACCTCTCACATTTTGCAGGGTAATAAGATTAATTTCTGAAGATTCCCAAGGACTGTGATATTACATGGCTAGAACACCTGATGCCCACCTCTTCCCTTCCTGTCCCAATTGCACAAACATAGAGGAAATTCCCCATTTCCTATTTATTATTACCATAATTATTGATTATTCTCCTTTAAATACTTTTTTTACTGTATTGTATAGTACCCTGTATCCCTGTATTGTTAGGATAGGGTGGTTACAATTTTTATAAATATCTAAAAATATAGACATCCAGAAACAATAACCAAATTTTTAAAAGGATTTTCTTGACTAAATAGAGATGTGCAAAGAAGAAATGATGGGAAAATGTAAAATGAGTAATTTTTAATCCATTATTTCAAAGTTGATATGCAGTAGTCCTTAGTATTAGACAGATACAATTTATGTGGTTTAATATTGGGCACAACTATTAAATAACGAAGCTATGCTAGCAAATCTAAATGTGGAATCCTAAAGAGTCACTGCCCTCCATGACCTTGAAGTCCATCCACTTAGAAGGGTTGAGTTCTGTTCAGGATTGGTTTGTAAAGCTCTAGAATGGGTCATCTGTGGAAGGAATGGGGAAGTGAGATTTTGTGTTCCCTTTTTGGTTGTGTGTGTCCATTGTTTTTTATGAATGTTTCCATTGCTTTTTTTATTGTCAAATTCACAACGTTGCACTCCAATTTTAACGAGCAGAACATTTTGGTCAGTTTCCTCAACAGATTGTGAATATTCATTTCAGCGGCTCTCACAACAGACCGTTAACGTGTGGGTCTCTGCCTCAAGGACCGATCGTTCTTGAATCCAGCAAAGATCATGGAAAAGCCACCCGCTCTTGGAGCGAATACTTTCATAGAATCAAAGAGTTGGAAGGAACCTCCAGGGTCATCTAGTCCAACCCCTTGCACTATGCAGGAACTCTGGGAGGCTGGTAATGAGTATCAGGGGATGGGATTTCTAGTGATTATCCAAATGCCGCGGGCTCAGCTTTTCGTGCAAGCTGAACATTCACACGGACTGGACGAAGCCTCACGCGGCGGGGTGCCCTCTTGGTTTGCTCTCTTCCGCTTTCTGGGCTCCCGAAGGCTGGGGAAACGGCGTCCAGCTTCTTGCAGAGACGCGAGTGGACGCGGCGCTCTGCTTCTGTGCGGGAAACGTGCGGCGCTGCATTGCTTGCGAGGCGGGTTCTCCGCTCCCTGCCGCCTCGCCCTCCCCGCCCCTTGGACTCCCAGGCCGCTCTTCCACGTGTGGCAGCACATTCTTGTAGCCGCAAGAAAGACCGGAAGGTGGTGCGAAAATGGCTGGTGATTTGACTTGGCTGGCCGCGGTCTCCCTTCTGTCTGCCTGTCAGCAATGTAAGAGAACGGGCGGGGAGAGCGGGGAGGAAAGGCCGGAGCTCCCCTTCCAGGGGGAGGGAGGGGGCCCATTCGGCATCCCCCCCCTTCCCCGGGGTCTGATGGCCGTTGGGACCTTTGCGCCTTTTAATGCGGAAACGACTTCAGGTAGCACGGGCCTGGGAACCGTGGCTTTGTGTGTGTGCACACTCATATTGCACAGACCTTTCATTTTGGGAGAGACTGAAGAACCGTTGAGGCAAATCTGCATTCTCCCTCTGCCCCCTCATTTGTCTCATCCAGAAGCACAAAGGCAGAGTTTGGATATTTTCTTTGTGTGGTGTAAAGGCCTTTAGAGTGTTGCATTAGGATCTGGGAGACCTTGGAATAGCCACTCACCTCCTCACCATTCTCATTCTAGGGTTGCCATCTCCAGGCTGGGAAATCCCTGAAGATTTGAGAGTGGAGTCAGGGGAAAGATGGGACCACAGTGGGGTATCATGCCATAGAACCCTTTGTGCAAAGTGTTCCATTCCCCTGACTGGATCTGAATTTGGGCCATAAAGAGACCACTTTGAGTATCTAGGGAAGGTCAGGTAGAGGGCAGTCCCTAAGGGCTGAGATCTCTATTACTAATGTTTTGAAATTGAAATGGAAATGGAAATAAGAAAATGACCATAGGGCTTGAAGGGGTGCACTGAGCATCCAGATTCTGGTGGAACAGAGTGTGTGTTGTCTGAACCAGGGTTTGCTCAGAGATGTCTTCATCACCTCTGCTGTCTGATTTTCTCATGCTGCTGGTGGAGACAGGAGCTGAAGGGGAACAATATAACAGCACTGCTTCCTAAATTATTGCTTTTGCACCAGTATCTTTTCCCCATAGAATGGTGTTTGTAAAATGGAGGACCCCCCCAAAAAATCAGATAACTTAATAAGTCTCAGATCTCTCTTTGAGACATCGTAATGGTGTATCTTAGACATTGCAACAATACTGTTGTATTAGGCCTCTCACAAAACTTGGAACTGCAAAAGGGTGTTCTTTCCAAAATAAAAAAGTATAAAACTACAGGAGATGGCCAGCTATGACAAACAGATGGCTTAGAGGAAGGAGACCTTTAGGGGACTGTTAGGAACAAATGAATAAGCAGCGAACTCCAGGAATGGCTGCCAGGTTACTGTCAAATGCTTTGCCGGCATTGTCTTAGCATTGCCATGTTGGTCACTCAAAATAAATGAAGTGATGATTGATTGTATTGGTTGGTATGAGCAAATTATCAAGTGTCAAAACTTTAAAATCATTGTACAGAGAGAGGGGAAGCGATGGCAGTATCATATGGCCTGATCTTGTCAGAACTAGGAAGTGAAGATGGTACTTAGAAACAAGACTACCAAGGAAGATTCTGCAAAAGGAGGACATGGCAAACCACCTCAGTTTTTCCCTTGCCTTGAAAGCCTCTTGTTGGGGCATTACAAGTTGTCTGTAAAGTCACAGCACTTCACACACAATCAGGTAGACAGGAGGGTCTTTCACTGAATCCCAGCCTGTGAGCCTTTATAGAAGGGGGTGGGGACCACCGTCTAATGGGAGATGAGCAGTCCTGTAAATGGGAGCAGCCTCTGTGGAATTTTTAGATGGGTATCAAAATGCTGTGAGGCCAGGTGCCGTCCTGCTTTTTAGGTGTACTTGGGTGAAAGGTCACAGAGCAAATGCTGGCAGGGGCTCATGGGAATTGTAGTCCATAGACATCTGGAGGACCACAGGTTGACTACCCCCGCTCTAGTGTTACAAATTCTAAGTGCTAGTATTGCATTCAGACTGTAGCAAAGAACATCTCATGTCTTCGACATTTAGGAACTGGAAAATTATCTTCTCAACCTCTTCTCCCCGTCCCTTGTAGTGGCCAGTTTTATTCTTTTTAAAAACACTGGCAATAGCCTACAGCCAGGAGAAACTATAAAAGTTTTCATATGACACTTCTCTTATCTGAAATTGTGGGGGTGAGAGTTGAAAATTCCTTCTATAGATTGTCTGCACTTTGCCCCATTTAAAGTCCAAGCTGGTAGGACAAGGAACAGCAAGTAAATGACGGGAACGTTTCTGCGAACCACAACTTGTGCAATCTGAACTCAGCATTAGACCATTTACACACTGGAAACCTCAGTGCTCCAGCTCCTATGCAGGAGCACAAATTGGGGGCGGATGAGGCACATTGGGCCAAATGCTCCTCTGTGTGGGTGCAGGAAGAGGTGGGGCAACCTGCCACATCTAAAACTTCAGCCTGCAGCCTGGCATGAAACCTCCAGTGTGTAAATGGTCTTAGGAAAGAAACTTTGATGTTCTTGTTCAGCTTGAATATATTTATGCAAATAGTGGTAACTATTAAAACATTTGAACTCTTTGTTGACCTTTTTATGAATCATAAGTTTAATGAGAAAATTACTGAAAAGAAATTCAGTAGTTCAGAATAGCTAATGTTTCACAAACATACATTCAGGTGGAGAATTAAAATATTCCCAAATCATGGTTACAGGAGTCTTTCTATCATCATCTATAAAATTGTGTGACTAAATTATTGGCAAGTCTGCTTTTTGGCTCATTAGTGTGAACTGATTTATTGATATGAATAATTTAAAATTCCAGAGGGTTGAATTTCTTAAAGCTGACGATGAGCATATGAGCCCTTTTTTGGGATTTGTCTCTTCTTGGCATCAGTTGTGTCACATCTGGAAATGATGCAGTAGGAATGTAGAGATGGGAACGTGCCAAACTGGCAACTTCTCTCCACTGCAAAATAAGCTCTATGCCTCTCTGAAGCAAGGAGATGGCATCAACTGAAGGAAAAAAATGGGTGCCAAAGAAATCATGCATTAAACCTAACTTTTAAGTGCAAGAGCATTTCCAGAATATCAGTTTCTAGTGTAACAGATGTGTAAATGTTTATAAGCTGTTTGCTTAGTGCTTGTGACAGCACTACTGATAAATAAAAATACTTTGTTTAAGATCATGGGGAGCCAAACAAGATATTCAAGATATCCAGTGTAGTATAGCAGTTCGTGTTGAACTACAATCTGAGAGTCACAGGTTCAAATCCCACTCTGCTATGGAAGATGGCTGTGATCTTGGGCAAGGTGTGAGGATAAAATGGGAACAACAATGGTAGCCACTTTGGGTTCCCAAATCAGTTTATAAGTATCCATACAAATGAACTAACTACAATCGCTGGTATGTAAGGCAGCCTCATATGTTCAGGTAATACATATACACCATGTTTAAAAGTGAAAAGAGCAGCAAGTCTTCCATCCAAATCTATCACATAGAGCTGCCAAGATCATACTAGTAATCAGATAATTAGTATTTATACTGTTTCAGGGTGATGGAATCAGATTTTTTTTAAAGCAGAACAAAAGTATGTTAATAAAATCAGGTTTTTACATACAGGGACTTATTCCTTGCTTTATTCAGTACACCGATGGGCTATCCAGGTAAATATTGTAAGAATCATGAGTTTCAAGAAAATTGGATGAAGTAAATGAAAGTTCCATGTAAATAAATGTGCCATTTTGTGAACCTGAATTTAGTCATCTGGGTTTTCCTATTTATTTTAAGTCATAAAACATATTTTGCTTTGGCAAACACCTGAATAAATACATGGGCATAAGTCAGGGGGAAAAATGCCTTCTGAAATGCTTTTCCCAGCATAATATTAGATTTAACTGAATTGCACTCTTAAGTGTTGTACAATTTTTGTTGATTTCAGTCGGACTGCTGAAGAACATTGCATTTCAGGGAAGGATCAGAGGCTACGTATGTTCTAGAGCAGTGGTAGTCAAACTGCGGCCTTCCAGATATCCATGGACTACAATTTCCATGAGCTCCTTCCAGTGAACGCTGATGTCCATGTAGTCCATGGGCATCAGGAGGGCTGCAGTTTGACTACCCCTGTTCTAGAGAATATCATCACCCCATTACCTGCTTCCTTAGCTGCTCCTGGAAGACTAGTAGCTACAAAGTAAATATGCTTTCCCACTCAGCATATGTGCTGAGACTGAACAGTTGGGCAATATGACCTCTGGCACACCTAGCAAAACAAGCTCCAGTCAGGAGGTACAGCTGCCAGTGTCCCAGAACCATCTGCGTGTGAGCAACAAGCAATACAGGAAGGGATTAAGCCAAGCAGAAAATGCTGGGGGAGGAAAGAAATGAAGAATCACAGCAGTAGGTGAGCTCAGCAAAGGAAATAGGTGGCATTGTACATTCTGAACAAATGTCATGGAGGAGTAGAGGAAACTCCCCACCCTGGAAGTTACGACCATGCTGCACCTGCCCCGGGAAGCCATATATTTGATAGCTATCAACATGTGCTAAACAGCTAATTCGGTTTGCTACCAGTCACATGGTAGGAAGATGTTTAGCATACCTCCGGAGAACTTTTAAAAATTGCCCCTTTGCATCATCATTGAAAAATAGCCCCTACATGTTTTGGGTCATAATGCAAAACCAGAATCTTCTGATGCCATGTGACTTGGTGGTCAGATCATCTATGTCAGCTGAGAAGCCTCAGTTCAAATGAAACTTTTCAGGCAGTGTAGATGGGAACCTCTAGGAATTGCCCTTTGGAAATGAGGTGGGGCTATAACAGTGACTAAGCACTAATTGTCTTTCATCTGCCCCAAATCTACTAACCTTTTGTTTTGTTGAGTAATCCTGAGTTGTAATATTACAAGTGAGTGAGAGAGAAATATTCTTTCTCTGTACCATAGTTGCAAAGAGATGGTTCCACCTTGGAGATCTCACTGCTGGTAGCTAAGGAATGAGCACCAAGACTTTATTGCTATGGAGATTGGGAGATATTGCCACTTCTCAGTCCAAGAGACAGAAACCAGAAAAGCTGGTTTATGTACAGGGCATTGTAGAATCCTTCATTACCCCTGTAAGCTTTTAAAAGATACTGTATTAGTATGTTTTCACCCAGAGGCTGGATGAGCAGTTATCTTGGACTTGGACAGGCCAAAGGGTAGACTTCAAGATAAGGAAAAGAAGCTGAGGTGCTTTTCTTTGGAAAGACTGGAGAATTTCTATGGGAAAAGTTCTAGCAAAGGAAAGCCTGTGGATCCTTGACAAGGGCAACTGTCAGAAGGGTGGCCATCTTCTGGCATGGGCCTTCTGTTCCGAAATGTTGAAGAGTTTTCTCCTGCTGCGCCTGTGAGGAGAAGTAGGCCCAAGCCTACTTCTGAAGAAGAGAGACCTCATCCAAACATCCAGTGAGATCTGCCTCTAGTTTGTGAGTCAGAGCTCAGAGACTGAGACTTCTTTTTTCACCAAAAATTTTGGGACTACTTAATCTGTTTTTTTTATTTACACTGCTTTGTTTAAAATTCTCAGTTCAATGGCCCTTGTTTTTCCTGCCTTTATTTAAAGTGTCTGTTTAAGTGCAGGTCAGGACTTGAATGAGCATCTCCATAACACTGTAGAGGTGTTATGCCTCCCCAAAAAAATGCCTCTGCCATTCATGTTGCGCTTCTGAAATTATGCTAAGTGCTCCTAGCTGAGAAGAACTAGGAGCATTCTGGATGCAAAGCTTCCAACATAACATATCTGCTGGGAATCATGCCACTGTGACTACTACATGATAGAACACAGACATCTTTTAATCATTGGCCTTTCACTTTTCCTTGCAGGTCACTTTGCCTGGCTTGTGGGAAAATCAAGACTGAAACACAAGATCATGCCACCAGCTGTCTCTGGGTCACCAGAATTTGAGAGGACATTCCGTGCTCAGTAAGTGCACTAAAATGCAGGGAACCAAGAGCCAAACTAAACGTAAAAGGAACCCTTATGTATTTATTTACAGATCTGACTGTTCAGGAGGCTGTCTTTTTTAATAAACTGAAAACAGAGGGGAATATTGCCCCCCTTTCATGTTGCTGCACATACCTTCTTTAAATATTTTCATTTGGAGACATGCTGGTTATTGCCCTGTGACTTGGGTAGTTCATTCTAATTAAATCAACTTGAGGAAGGTGTTTTGTTATCAGAAGTGAGCCTCACTGGAAGAACTGAGCTTAAAGCAGCAGAATACAGTGAGACAAGAGTAGGGAGGGGTAGATTTAGCATTCCTCACTGTTATCATGCATGTTCTGGAGGATGAGACTGTACTCCTGTTAGTGGGAATATAGCCTAACTCCAAATCTGCTCTGAGCATATAGAGCTGCTTTCTATTTCTGTGCTAAAGGAGATGCTGGTTTAGGTTCTGTCCAGTTTAAAGGAACACCCCTCAATCTGGACAATGGCACAAATAGCTCAAGGGATCTTTTGGCAAAGCAGTGAGTTGCTTCTACAAAATGTAAAGGAACCCTGAGAATGAGAATATGGTGAAATGGGATATAAAGTTCACTGAGGAGAATAATGGCAGGATTAGCAACATGAGCAGTCAAAATAATATCAGGTATTCACAATTACACTGCCCAATGCAAGAAGTCTACATCAAAACCACCCTGAGCCTTATAAATATAATAAATAAATAATAATAAATAAATATAAATATAATAAATATAATAACAAATAAAAGCCAATCACACCAAGCATTCAGTATAGTTGGTCTACTTTAGCAGAGACAAGAAAGAAAGAGGTAAAGCAGGAGACAGTGAGTGAGCTAGTGAGCTTAGCTGGCTATGCTTGTCCATCGCCAAGGATTGGACATGACTGAACGGATGACATCATCATCATCATTCTTCTGAGTTCTAATTATAAGTCTGGGATTCAGGAATCAAATACAGTCATGGAGGAGGAGAGAAAGACAAGGTACAGCTTCATCCATACATCATTGGATACTGAGCTATCAGCAATTGGACTGTCCTGTGTGGGACAATCCAATCCAATTGTGAAGTACTGCAACAGTACAATGGTACTGCAACGTCCAGTGATGTTTAGGATGGAGCCTACAATGAAAGTTTGTTGGCAGCATCACACTTATTTTAAAATAAGGAACCCCTCGCCACAACTTCTGCTTGGCAACTGAACAATCTGATACATGAATAAATACATAGATTCCATTGCTGTGTCTTGTTTTGTCCCAACTTGCAAATTTGATACTTGCTTCAATATTCAAAAATGAAGCAAGTTTCTTACAAGCTTCTTTCTGTGCGTCATGGGTCTTGTCTTGCTCTTGAAGGTCTCTGGGCTGTAGTCTGTGGAGGAACAGTTGCCCATTGAAGTCTTGTATTTATCTGACGTTTTGTCACCTTCCCTGACTGGTGAATTGATCTAACCTGAAAGGAGAAAACACGGACTATTTATGGTGTTTGCAATGGAAGATGTTGGCTGCTGCTGTCAAAATAAATGAATTCTCCTGATGCATAAATACTGTCTGTTTAAAATAGTAGACACTTGCTTATACTCACCCTGCTTGTTTAGATCATATTCTAATCAGTTTATTCTGTAGGCAGAACTGTGTGGAGTTTTATCCTGTCTTCCTAATGACCTTGTGGATTGCTGGATGGTTTTTCAACCAAGGTAGTAGTCACAATAGCTTCTGTTAAATAATCTTTGTTTCAAAATATATGCTTTGCATATTGCATTTTACTTCTGTGCCTTAATGAGTTCTTCCATGTTTATCAGAACCTTTCTCTTTAAACAGAGAATATTGATGATTCTGCTTGCTGTTTATTCCTCCATTGTGTCCTCTAGCTAGAAATGAACTTAAATTTATTGGCATATTTGGGTGTAATAGTTTGTATTTACTGCTGTGACCCCAAGAGAAGAGGCAGAATGAACGTGATTAAAATAACTACTAGATTAATACTGTTGAAATAATTGATTCGAGATTATTCACTTTTCAGTTCAAATAATTACGTATTATGAAGGCTTTATTATGGCTTTGCTGACTTTTTTTTCTTTAACCTTTCTCAGAAATAGCTGCAGTTGGTGGTCTGATATATGTGTTTGCACGCCACAAATACTTCCATGGCTATGCAGAGTCTGTGAAAGGAAGGTAAGGAGGAGTTTTGCTCATGTTGGCTCTAGATGAAAGTTAATGCATTGCCATGAAAACTTGAGCAGTTGTATAGCAAAGGGCTATGATGGAGAGTATCTGCAAAACTTGGTCAGCGGAAACCCAGCCTAAAATGTAACAGTTGAACAAAAGAATAAGAGACGAGTAACTCGATACCATTGTAGCAGAACCTGTCCCTCTGTTGTTTGGTAGATCACATATCCAGCAGGTATAGAATCACAGAGTTGGAAGAGGCCACACAGGACATGTAGTCTGCTTAATGGATCAGCTTAAAGCATCCATGATAAGTATCTGTCCAGTTGCTGCTTGAAGACCGTCAGTGATGGGTAGTTCACCATCTCCCTAAATAGCTGATTCCACTGTTGAACTACCCTTACTGCATAATACCCCCCCCCAATATTCGAGTGGTACCTTTAAACCATAATTTAAACTTACTATTTAAAACCCATGATCCTTGTTACTAGCTACTTGAAATTTTTAGAGGTGCAAGTCTGGGACTAGGTAGAAGGCAGAACTGATGGAACTATATAGATCCTTGAGTTGAGTCAGTACAAGATAGCTTTTTATATCTATTAAATACATGCAAGTTGACAGTAGGTCTGGCTCAAGCTCACTGTGAGTGAGCTTGGCGTATGCCTGAAATCGTGCTCCAGACTTGCGTGCATGATGTAGCTTGTCTGCTTAGATAGGTTCCCTAAAAGAGTAAGTTTAAAATGCACTGCTTTACAGCACTGTGTTTTAATTGGTGGAGATGATTACTTTGTTTTAACTGGTGTAGAGATTACTATAATTATTTGTGATGGTCTACCAATGCCGTGAATTTGCGATGTGTATTTTAAGTGGTCAAATCATATGATTCTAAAAAGCAGAGGAGAAATTAGTACTATTTGGAAATATTTTTCAGGTGGTTTTTCCTGTAGCTTCTCTAGCTGTAGAAAGCATGCTATTGTGTATATGTCTAACTTTTCTGTTTCTTTTTTTCCATTTCTGTATTTTAGGTTAACAGGCTTTTATTTGAATCTAGTGGTTTTGATGTTTTTGATTGCCTTGGGCACAACAGGGATTGTGAATAGCTTCCTGGATGAATATTTGGACTTCAATATAGGAAAGAAACTGCGTAAACTGATCTAAAGATTCTTCTTATGCATAACTCAGGCAGATGTTTCTCCTGGATATCAAAAAGAAAGATAAGCCTGATTTCTCCCCTAGCATTGCAATGCAAAACGGATGACTTTCCTGAGATTTTGTTTACTTTCATGCATGTGGAAACATTCTGCTAGATTGACAGACTATTTAAAATGCATTTATATTTTGAGACTCCTGTTCAATACTCTGCATGACAATGAAAACGTCTAACCATCTAGAAATCAAGGAGCCAAAAAATGAACAGTTGTTCAGCGTACACTGCTCCCATCGAACTTGGCTAATGTCCTGGGTTTTCATCTTTGCTTTTAACTTAGAATGTTTGTATTGATTTGGAGTGACTATAATGTCGGGGCTTGCAGGGAGCGGGGAGCTTTGGGAAGAGGGAACAATGCTAGAGGCGCTGGTGCCATTTCAGTCACTGTGGACCATGCAGTTTTGGCTGGCCTAGACCTGTTCAATTTTACCTTCCTATATTGAGTGTAATAATAGTAATCACGTATAATGATGAAAAGTTTACAAGAATACCATTTCCTTTCTGTTTTTAAATGAGAATTTCAGTAGTTTAAACTAGTTTGCAGCTGTATTCCTCTCTAGTTAATCTGGAATAAACGATACTTGACAGTGACTCCTGAATATTACTCTTGATCTCACATCAGAACCCTCATTTTACCTATGAACATTCAGTAAAAGAATAAATCCAAAGACAGCAGCCTTCCCACTAAGACAGCCACAGTGGAGGCAGGCACTCTTGGAATTCCAGCATGCCAAACTACACCTCAGACTGCAGATATTCAGCCCCCACCTCTGCTGTGGCTGCTGCAAGGGTGGGGGGACTGTGGGCCTTCGACTTGTAAGGCCCCTCTTAGGCAGAGGCACAAGAATCAAAGCATTCTTGGCTTGTGGCTCTTGCCTGGTGATCAGGTCTGAGGACCCTGAATCACCCTAGATACCTTTAAACTATTCACCAGTTATGGAGGCTGAAAGCATGCAGGGGAGCAGGGGCTATCCACTGTTTTGCAGGAAGCTCTTTTTTGTGGCCCGCTTTTTACTGCCCAGAGGAGCTCAGAGCAATCATTTGCCCTTCCTCTCCCCACAACAGACACTCTGTGAGGTGAGACTGAGAGAGCTCTGAGAGAACTGTGATTGACTGGCTGCAGGTGGAGCAGTGGAGAAACATACCCAGTTGTCCAGATTAGAGGCTACTGTTCTTAACCATTCCACCAAGCTGGCTCACCATGTGCCACATGTACAATTACCTACCCACTGAGTGGAAACTGGGTTTGTGCTTGCTGCCTGGAAGGCTTAGCTTTCAGCGACCAGGTTGCCAACCTGGAGAAGCTGAGGCAGAGAGAGCGTTTTGGGGGAGAGGCTCTCAGGGACTTCCCAGAACAGTCCCACTCCTGTGCTGACAGCTCTTCTGCTGTTGTAGGGAATGAGAATGTCAAGGTCCATAGGGGGGAGGAGAAGGAGGAATGTGGTCCCTTAGAAATGACCCCTTCCTTGGGTGACGGACTGATATCCTCTTGTACTGAGGATACCCCTGGCGTGGGGGGGGGGGGACAGTCATTAGGAATATAGAGAGTGAGGTCTATGACAGGCGTTTTGATGGCATGGTGACTTTCCTACCTGGTGCAAAGGTTGCAGTCATCAAGCACTGTCTAGGTAGGCTGATAGAGTGTGAGGTGGAGTCAGGATCAAGACAAATTATAAAAAAATTTATAACTGGAGCAGGAAACCAACCGGAGAAGTAGTGGGGCTTCTGAATGACAAAGGATTGTTAAAGGAGGATGGGGAGATGACATTTTTTGCTTCTCTGTTCACTGAAGATAGTGTGGGGCATGTTCCAATGCCACAGCCCATATTTCCAGGAAAGGAATCTGAAGACCTGAGCCAAATTGAGGTGACCAGAGATGAAGTTCTAGACCTACTGGGGAAATTAAAAACCAGTGAGTCATCAGACACAACTGAATGGCTGACAACAACATCAACAAAAGTTTGCAGGTCCTGATAACAAGGCCTTGACCTCTTTGCTCTCTTGTTGGCCATCCAGAGAAACTGGTTGGCCTCTGTGCAAGACAGGATGCTGGGCTATATTGGTCTGATCCAGAAGAGCTCTTATGTTCTTTCATTGTGCCTCTTGTTTGGACAACCCTATCCTAAACTAATACCTACTAAACTGAGCTTTTGTGGTGAAAGAGAACAGCATTGGTATTACTTACAATAATAATAAAAATTCCCCTCCCTGAAAATAAGGGATTGCATATGTTCTTGATGTAGTTTGTATTGTGGGTGGTAGGAGCGAAGGACCGAACATGAGGCCAAAGATAGATGTAAGATAAAAACAAGAGGTGAAACACTCTGAGTCAGGCTTCATAATGAAACTGTCAGACAAGTATCACATCCATCAGTCTGGTCCTCTCTGCTTGCTCGCTCTCTTGCCATCGTCTCACTTTTCTAGTTATGCTGGTGAAAGCTGGGTAACTGCCTTGCAGTCAGATGCCTGAGATGGGGACTGTACTGAAGCTTTTGCAAGGCATGCCTCTGGATGCTGTAACTTTCATAGTGTGCTAGAAGAGGAAGAGGCAGCAGAAGCATGTAGAAAGGGAGTCACTTACCACCAGTAATCTCTTCTGTGAGCTCACCACAGTGTGGTGAGTGAAATTGGGCTTGTAATGAAGCTAAATAATGTATGGAGGCTAATATTCACTGATCAAGTAGTAATGGCTTGCTAACAGTCATAAGTAGGAGGCATCTGAAGGTCATATGTTCCAATTCCTTGGTTTGCAAGATCCTAAGAATTTAGGAATATGGCGTGAGGGAGGATAATTTGTTGAAAGGAATATATACATGATGGGAGTTAATGGATGAGTGGGAAGAATCGGGAACATGGTCATTGGAGAGACCCAACTTGGTGGGGAGGTATAAATGTGGGAAGCCCTTTTGTGGGGAGAGGGCAGTTCATAACTTGGAGCGCATAAATGTAATCTGCCCCCAGCTTGGAGAGCCAGTCCTAACATCAAATATGGAAGCAATTAAGTCTGTGGGTTTAGCAAGACACAGATGCAATCCCTTCAAATCCAGCAGCTCTTTATTAAACACCAACTCCAGAACACCGAGCAGCAAACATCAGAACTCACTGAACTTATAAACAACCCAGGTAGCCCGCCTGATTGGCCTTTGGCATAGCCCAGTAGTTGGTCCATTTCCTGTGTAAGAACTGTGGTTGGAGGGTTTACAGTGCTAAATTAGCATACTAGTTGAGCAAGTGTCTGTGCCTTCATACATAAAAGAAGTAACCCTAGAGACACAATTATTACTTAGGAGCATAACATGCATTATTTCAGTGTATGACTGTATGTTAGCACTTCCATCCACAAACACTTGCTTGTGCAAGAAAATGTAGTCTTTATTATGCAAGACAGTGTGCATCACTGATTTGCCCATCAAGCTCTTGTGCGGTAACTTTAGGGAGCCCCTGTTGGAAGTCTTGTCATGTCTGCCTTTCTGCCCTTCCAAATCTGTCTTTGGAGAATTGTGGGTGGCTCAGCCAGCCCAACAGGTGTTTTCTCTGCAGAACCTGCTTACAGGGAGGGGCAGTATAAAAATCTAATGCATATATTAATAATAGAAGAATGCAGTGTGGTGTTTCAGCCCTTGTGGGGGGGCTGTGAGAGTTGTGAGCTCTGGGCATGATTCCCTTGCTTGTTGGGTACGGCTGGGGTGGGGTAGCTTTGGGAAGCCCCCATCAGAAGTCTCTTGTCATGCCGACTTTTCTGTCATTGCATCACTTTAAGTGGAAAACTGATTTCCACTGGTCTGATGGGGTTTGGGTGACTGCCAAGCTGCCATGGGGTAACTTTGGGAGGTTTCTTGTCATGTCTGTCTTTCTGTCCTTCAGAACATAAGGAGAATGCTTGCCTGGCTTCCACTATCTGGCTGGGGAGGGGGGGAGGGGGTCTGCCACTCCATAGACTCCTGTAACTGCAGCTGCCTTTTCCAGTGAGAGCACTGGGGAGACCTGTTTGGAGGGGGATCCATAACTGGGACCCCAGAGATATAAACCACTCCCAATATTGAGAGATTGTAGAAGAGTGGGTAGCAGGGTGAGGTTCCTTGTGCATTCGGCATTTGTAACTTGCAGGGAGTCCCTTCTATACATTTTTGAACCTGTGCCTGACATTTCCACTGAAAATACTTCCATGGCTTGAGCTTGAGCTATTGGCACTGGTGACCTCCACAATTTGTTTACATGTTGAATTTAAAAAGTATTTCCTTCTGTGTGTCCTGAACCTATTGCCCATTAACTTTATTGGGTGCCCCCCCAGTTTTACTAATATAGGAGAGAAAGGGGGGGGGGAAGGCAAGGGCCACATTAAATCCTGAACGGTTAATTCTACTCTGAAATGTGAGATGGATTCCGGGCTCCCGAAAGAATGGGGTCTCTTGGAGCATCTGGACTTCTGAAAGGAAGCATAATCTGCGGTACTATGAAGCTTTCATCTTGACAACTATTGCAGGTGAAAAACCCCACTTATCCCATATGCATGGCTGGATTCAAGCGAGCAGGAATCTGCCCAGGCAGGTTTGACTGCTGCCATGAGGACTGAAGTGCTGCTGTAAGTCAGGCTCTTGTGACATCCAGCAGCACAGCCCAGACAGCTAAGGAAGCACTCCCATGTTAGAAGACTGAAAGAAATGTACCTTTTTGAACAGCCTTCTCAGTTAAAGAGAATGTTAAATGTCAACAAAAGGTTGTATAAGAGGGTTCAAACAGTTTAACAGTAATAGGATTCATTCAGCTGTGGAAAACATGCAATTCTCCCTAGCTTGAACTGAGCAGAAGTTAGAACACCTACACAGATTTTGGTATCATGTAAATCAGGGGTAATCAAACTGTGGCCCTCCAGATGTCCATGGACTACAATGGAATTGTAGTCCATGGACATCTGGAGGGCTGCAGTTTGACTACCCCTGGTGTAAATAATTAAGTCCATAGATTGATTGAATGAATGAATGAATGAATGAATGAATGAATGAGAAGCTACATGGCACATTTACACTGAATTGGTTTCATTAGAGAAGATTCATTCATCAATCAAATGGACATCCAACATGTATTGCATAGACATTTGTAATCTATCATGGGTTCTCCCCACTTCAGATCTCATTTGAAAGCTGTCTCTCCCCCCGCCCCTTAAACCTACAAACAACAATGCTGGCAGCTCATTTTTATATTTAGTAAAACAAAGCGGGGTTTGAAGGGTTAAATCTCCCTCTTCCTTGCTTACACAAGTCTGATTCAAACTGCAGTTGGGTGGGTACACATAGTTCACTATCTATAGACTGACAGTTTTCTCACACATCTTGTTTTAACTATGGGTTTATAAGAGGCTTTGACTTGAGGCACATGTACAACAGATTCAGCTATATTCTTCCTAAAGTGGTATACCCATCTTCTGGGACTTATGTAAAGCACTCTGAAAGCAAAATTTGCTTGCTAATGTGAAGTCTACACACAGAGAGATGTCATAGGTGAAGCAGAAGGTTAATTTAGTTTTCCTTAATATAATGTTCCACATTTAGAAGCTTCAGCATGCTCTACTTCCACAGGAAGGAGATCTGTCATGTAGTACCTTTTAAAGAAATTTGACTTTTAAAGTGGTATGGGCTCATGTCTGCCCTGTACCATGCACCTTCCCTTAAATTTTGACTAACACTTAGTAAAAGGTTATCAATCCTATTTTTTCTATTAATGACCTCATCCTTCCTCATTCCAAATAGAACTGACTCAGCTCCATTGTAGTCAGCTCAGAATATAAGGTATGAAGAGACAAGAGTCCTAAAAATTAGAGCTGAACAGTGCTTTGAGACATCGCAGTGAGGGTTGATATATAAACCAAATGAATAAATAAATAAAATAAAAAATATCAGATAGCAATATTTTATTTTTTTTCTTTAAAATTGGTATGTTATTAGTTTCTTTCTACATTTTTCCAGAGCTCTGTACAGTCCTCAAAAGGAAATAAACAATGTTCAATGTACAAAGTAAAAAACAGTAAACTAGAAAAATCTGAATAAAATGGAGCAATTTGCCAGCAAGGATACAGTACAAATTAGTAATTAGACATCTGAAGTGCAATACCACTGCAGTGAGGATGAGTTAAAGAATGAAATAAAAATACTCTATTTTAAACAAACATTATATATATATATTTATATATTTATATATATATTTATATTTATATGCATATATTTTACAGATTAGACCCAATGATATCTGCAGGATTGTAAAAACATATTTACAAATAATTCTTTTTTTTAAACATTTCATATACATCAGCACCATAGTTAAAAAACCCAACAAAACAAAGATTAAAATTTGACTCTTTATTACTTGGTCCCAGTCTAGAATATTTGGAGGAAGCTTTACACAGATAATAGATTTTGAGGCCTGATCACCAAACTGAATTCTAGTCCCTGAACCTCTCTGCGAAGGCAAATGTGAAATTTCATTGCTCGTTAGATTTTTGTGCAAATCAGAGTCCCAAGTTCCTTCTCTTTCCATTGTTACCCATCCCAGGAAACGAACTGAGAGAGGTAAATAAGAACTGCCATTTGGTCCCAATCTTATATTTTTGCACCCCTTAACAACTGGTTTAAAGGAAGAATCTTTTTGTGCCCCTCCAATCTTCCATTGGCTCCTGCAAATCTCTCTCTCTCTCTCTCTCTCTCTCTCTCTCTCTCTCACACACACACACACACACACACACACTGATTAACACAACTATTCCCTGGGGCTACAACCACAGTTTGTCACACAGTGTCTGGGTGCCTCAAAAGCAGTTCTCATCTTCTCTTTTTTCATAACCAGAGACTAGGTACATTGACCCACACAGTTCATCAAGCACTGAATGGGAAGATGGCCCTGTCATAATTCTGGACAATAAATACTTTACCATCTGCCAAGTCCATATATGTGCAGGTGCATGCACCAATCCACACTTTAGCACAAGCAGAAGGTTGAATGGAAAAGCTCCCACCCACATTTTGTGAAAGCGCTATTTAACTCTCACAGGAGTCAGCAAAATCTTCCCCATTGATTTCAGCACCAATATGTCAGACTTGAGCAAGTTTTAAAAACTTGCTAATTCAAAATTGTGTCAGTGGCCCTACTGACATATACGTAACCAAACCACAATAGCCTCCCACTTTTTACCCCTCTCCTTTTGTTCCCCCTCACTCCTCTGGAGTGTGTGTTTGGGGGCAGGAAAGCAGCCAGGAGAGTGGCACTTAGAATGGAGAAGCAGATAATCAAGGTGAAGGGTTAAATACCTCCTCCCAGCTGTTACTTCTCTGCTAAAAATAGTTTGCTCTCACAGTGGCATGCATTTGTACGTAGCCTGCAGTTAGGCCCAAGTGATCTGTGTAATGCCCGTTCTGTGCTCAATACTGGCAAAAGGTCTCAGGCCATCAGAAATGTGACACATCAGTTCCCACCATTATCAGTTTCTTTGTTCAGACATGACAATAGATCCCATGTAACAAGCCAAGGATAATGTCACTTATAATTCATTTTTCAGTTGTTGATAAACTTGCATTGTGGCATCACACTAAACTGGACATTAATCAAGCAGTGATTTGGAAACCCTGCTTGTTGTGATATATGAATCAGAAACTTAACTTTTAGTTCTTTAGGGCATACAAAAAGCATTTTCAGTTTTAGTCACACACAATGGTGGCTAACACAATTCCATGTGAAGGTGACTTTTGGGATGCTCAAAAACTTATGTTCAGTTACCAGTAGAAGTCATCTTAATGGAACAATTTCTTCTTTCTACCTTTGTTTCTCATGGACTAGTTTAGGCATCTTCAGAAGCTTGTTTATAGTCACAAACATGAATGACAGCACATAATTTGTGCAAATGTTTACCATAAACTTGCTTCCAACCTGGACAGAGATGAATGACGCTGGTGCCTAAGGATAGCCAGCACAATAATCAGTCCTTCTTTGTGTGACCTTTATACCAGGTCCTTCTCGATTCCTTAGAACACCAGAAGACTATTTCATAGACTTGAAACATCAGTTACCAACTCCTATGAATACCATCCCATGCAGGACCCCACTCATATTGCATTTCCAGGAAAAGAACAATTCAACAGCTGCAAATTCTTTGTCTTGCATCGCCCTCTTTTTAATGCCACTTAAAAAAAAACTGTTTTCCTGTCTTTGGTGGCTGCTACATATGGAGCATGTGAACCCCACAGCCTCCATCTGTAAGAAATCTCTAGATTTTTCCTCATCATTAAAGTGAATCAAAAATTGAGGAATTGGACAGCAGAGGAAAGGCAAATGATCTGTATGAGAGCTTTCACTGCACCTAAAGGAGACAAAAGCCCACTAAACGAACCTATCCCACTATGGGCATTTCTACTCACAATCCATGATCATTCTGTAAGCAGGTAGCCCAGGCTTGGCTATTAATTAGAGACAGAGAAAATTGGTATCTGCTTTCACCCCATGTTCAGCACCTGTTCTGACCTATGTGTTCATGGCATGTACAAGCACCGCCCTGCTTTCTTGCAGGGAGCAACTGTCTGTTTCCTGAAAGCTACAGCCATGGGAGACTGCAATGCTTCGGGACAGCCTGTGCTTTGCCACACTTAGGCACTGCCAAGCCCTTTTCATGGCCCAACGGTGGGAGGGGAGCTGTTTTGGTCGCCTCTCTCCCACATGCTGTGTCACCCTATGGCATGGAGGCTGCTGTGAGGAAGTTTACAAGGCCTACTTGGCAACGCTATCAACTCCATTGAAGCCATTTGCAATCAGCTGGTTTTGCACAGCTTGAAAAACAAAACAAAGAAACACGGATGGACAACATCCTGCTTTTCATTTTTAAAAATAAAAAACCCAGTTTGTAACTGTACATACACCCATGCACTATGGATTTCCAAACAACTCATCAAGTTCTTGCATCCACTCATCTCCTGGTCCACCTTTAATGATGGAGTCTACCAGGTCTGTGCCTTCTGCTAGATTTGGAAAGGAACCTCCAGCTCCTTCATTACTGTAACTATAAGACATGTCCTGAGTAGGATTCCTTTCATACACCTGACCTTGGTTGCTCTGAGTGAAGTTACCCCCTGCTATTTGTTGTGCAGGGGACTGGTTAAAACCAGTCATTGTGGAAACTGACGGACTTATTGCAGGCATAACCATTGGTCTGACTTGGTTATTGGTTCCTTGTTGACCAGGAAGTGGTTGCAACATTTGCCTTCCCATGGATGGGTTGAGGGTCCTTACTGTTCCACTTGAGTCCATGACGGCTTGACTAATGCCTTGTGGAAAATGTTGTTTAGGTAGCCTTGGCTGACTAGATTGCATTGGATAAGCTGTGCCATTATTGAAAGATCCAATTTCACTGCTAGTCCTTCCAGGGATACCTTGTAAGCCTCGTGCCTGCCAGTTCTGTGTACCTTGTGGGACAGACCCCATCATGTTTTGAAGTCTGGGAGCTTGTGGTCTGGGCAGAACTTGACCCACAGGTCCTTTCAGCTGCTGGTGCTGTTGAGATAAGGTGGAATTCACCAACATGTTTGGACCAAAGCTGCTAACCATGCCAACTCCTTGTGTTGAGGTGGGCTGTCTTGGCCCTTGGCTTGGGTTATGTGCCAGGCTCATGCTACTTTGGTTTGGGTGCTGCAACATTTGGCTCATTGCTGTGCTCATATTGTACATTCCTGGTTGGCTGGTTGCTGGGCTGCTGTACGGAGCCATTCCCATTTCAGACTGTCCAGTGGCAGCAGACATTGTTCCGGCATTCTGGGAGGCCCCCATGGCCATCATGCTGGTATTCTGGGACAGCATTCGGGAAGTCCTCATACTCTGAAGGGCCGCTTGGTTCCTTGCTGCTGCTATTTCCTGCGGAGAACCTAGACAAGGAAGAAGAACAATATGAAAGAATGGATTTCTGCCAAACACAGACACATTCAGGAATAAGATTTCAGAAAAAAACATTATTTTGCACAATGATATCAATTCTTTATGAAATAATCCGGTCCTTCATACCAAAGTCCAGATCTGATACATTTCATCACATGACCATGACTGGGACCTCCGCTCTGACATACAAACTACAATCTCTGGGAAGGTAAGAAGCAACTGGGCTCCAGGCCGATGTGAAACCAAAACCATATTCAGTTTGGAGGGTGGAACACTGGCTTTGTAGAGAATACTATCAATACAATCAGAGTAATTTCCAACAACACCCAAAATGTGGCTGGAGAGGGAAATGGCTAAAAATGATACAAAAAAAATCACAACTGGTGATAAGTCCCTACAAAGCACCTTAGGAGTTCAGTAGAACTTCAAAGATAAATTGAAAGTGGGGATTATAGTCTGAATTGTGGCCCCAAACACATCCATGTTTTTATTCCGCTATTTCTCAGAGGCATTCAGGGCAATAGGTTATAGTGTAAAACCTGAGAAGACCATACAGGGACTGTAGCAGGTTCTGTGAATGCACAGTCTTTTCCATTATATCTTCACCACAGAAGGAACCTGAGAATTACCTTTAAAATGAAAAATGGGAATTCACAGGACCTGTTACACTTATTGTTATAATGGCATGTTGAAATAATGATACAAAATTGCTGATTAAAAAAAAAAAGCCCTGCCCCCAGTGGTTGGGTTGCCAGTCATTGGAACGGGGGTGGGGGCACAGAAAATGATGCTGTGCTGATGATGTAATGTAACTTCCGGTGAATATCTGGAACTGACATCACTGCACTGAAGTGAGGATTTGCCCCAACCCCTGTGGTAAAGCCACACAGTCCTGGAAGAGTCCTAGAATACTGCAGCAGATTGGTGACATCACTCCAGGTATTTGCTATAAGCGATCTTATATACACTGATTATCCCAGCCCCCACCCAGCCAGTCTTATTTAGATTTTATGAGTACAATCTAAGAAACTTTAGAAAATAAAATCCAGAGATTTTTGGGAGATGATGTTCTAGTTTTTTTAAGAATGTAAGAACAAAAGAAGAGCCCTGTTGTATCAAACCAGTGGTTCATCCAGTCCAGCATCCTGGCTCAAGCACTGGCTAACCAGTTATGCTGGAGGAGCAACAATAGACTGATACCTTCTCTAATGCTGCCCCTTAGAACTGGAATTCAGAGTTTGCTACCTCTGAACATGGAGGTTTTCTTTAGCCAAGGATCTAACTTCCATGAACCTGTCTAAACCCCATTTAAAGTCATCTATGCCTGTGGCCATCACCACATCTTCTTGCAATGAATTCCACATTTTAATCACTTTTTGGGTAACTAGGTATTTCCTTTTGTTTGTCCTGAATTTACTGCCTATCAACTTTATTGGCTGCTTCATTCTGTTATTCTGGCATAAGCTTCTTTCAAATCTTTATTTGTCTCTTTTCTAAACTGAAAAGTCTCAGACCTTTTTCGCAGTCAAGTAAAATTTTGTTTCAGCACTCTTGAAGTCCTGGGGAATAACATTTTTACACAAAAATCTGGCTCTTACAGGGTAGATCCAAACACAATCCCTATTAGCTTCATGGTTTGTGAATCTTCAAACTAAAGTATGTTTCAAGCACAAGCATCTGCATTCTACAGTATTGTAGTTGACATTTTTAAGTACATTACCAGGCAATTGCGCTATTGCACATGCACAAGCTAAGAAAAAAATGTAAAAAAAAGAGGAGGGCTTGACAGCAGAAGGCACAGCCCATTCGCCTGAAGAAAATGCAAAATTCATGCAGAACATTCAGTCCTTAGCTGTGACAGAAGAAAACCACAGATGCAGAATGCCAGGCGCAATTTCAAATCCTAAATTTAGCACCTGATGCGGTGAAAAAAATGGACAACTCCAAACTGCAGAAATGGTCCCTGACTCTTCAGCTTATCCTCCCAGGAAAGGTGCCCCTGTATGATCTATAAATCTGGATCCTGATTTGTTTTTTCCTGGAACTGTCACAGTCCGAAGATGAGGTTGGGTTATTTGTATGTGAGTTAGAAACCTTTAAAAAAAGAATCCAAGTTATAAAACAAACAATGGCCTAGACTATTAGCCATCTGAAAAACTCTTTTAAATATTTCCATTATCTTTCAAAACCAAACCATGAAAATAGAACTGTCATACTCAGAGTGGCCAATCAATTATATTACAGCTCAGGAAGCATAAGTGAATGGATTTTCTATAGTGTTGTTAACTGATTATGTCTATGGAAAGAAGAAAAACGCTGTTTTTTCTGGACATTTTAAAACAGAGACGGTGTATTAACAAATCAATATTGTAAACCCATTTACTCTACCTTGGACCGATGAGAAGCCAGGAATTCCTATGGTTGTTAAATTGTACACCCTGGCAAATAACTGAACTAAGGTGTCTTCCTGGTGAGGAGGGGGAGAGAGAGAGGAATGGGTGGGAGGGAATATTGATTTCTGGAAAGCAAATATGCTCCTGTGTTTATCACCTTTATTTAAAAATAATTACTGGAATTCTGATTATGTCAAGAGTTCACTGTGGCTTCAGTTCAATACAGCAGTGGAGAAAATCACCCTGAAGGACTTCCTTTTCTTTCTTTCTTTCTTCCCAGCATTCAATAAAGTAAAAGAAATAGAATCTCAAAAAGGCATAACATTTTCATACAGAGTATTACACACACACACACACACAGAATATATAGGAGTAAATATATCTATATGATTTTCTCTCATTCATTGAGCTTCCAAACATCCCAAGTGAGTACAACAAAAGCAGTGCATCAATTCTTAAGTACTTGTCTGGATTTCTTTCTTGACTTCTGAGCCATTAGGTCTCTAGGAGCCTGGCACCCATGCCTAGTGGGAAAGGATGCTACTAGGGCTGTGCGAAGAACCCCAAACAAACCAATATTGTTCAGCTGTATTGAACCTGAAATTTCCTTATCTCTCTGAATCCCAATATAGTATTCAGATTTGGCAGTATTCAGGAATGTCATTTTTTTCTGGCTTTATTGTAGCCTAGGGGGACCATTACAGCCAATGAAGAAGAAGAAGAAGACTTGGTTCTTATATGCCACTTTTCTCTGCCCGAAGGAGGCTCAAAGTGGCTTACAGTTGCCTTCCCTTTCTTCTCCCCACAACAGACACCTTGTAAGGTAGGTAAGGCTGAGAGAGCCCTGATATCACTGCTTGGTCAGAACAGTTTTATCAGTGCCATGGCGAGCCCAAGGCCACCCAGGTGGCTGCATGTGGGGGAATGCAGAATCGAACCTGGCATGCCAGATTAGAAGTCCGCACCACTACACCAAACTGGCTCTGGAGCTATAATGGAGAACTGATCCGGGAGTGTCTGGGGCTCTGGGGCACTGTTTTAAGGTAGAGGCCCAAAATTTGCAGCACAGCTGCTGGTACCTCTCTTACTCCCTCCTTAAGTTTCAAAAAGATTGGACTAGGGAATCCAGTTCTATGAGTCCTCAAAGAAGGTGTCCACATCAATTGTTTCCAACTGGCTGAATTAATACCTGAAAAATACTTATAAGGTATTTTCTGGGTATTTTTTCAGTTTGGCTTAACTGAATGCTATATGCTACCTGTGATGTCCCCAATATGCATGGTTACCATGTTATTTATTTACCGTACGGCAGGAAGCATATCATAATATACAATATGTATAATAATAATAATAATAATAATAATAATAATAATAATAATAATAATAATATATAACACATAATGTATTTTCAGTCCACTCAATTGCAGCTGAGGAGAATTCAAAGAGCTCTATCACATGACTCTGGAAAGCATTCCTGTGACAGAAATTAAATAGTTTGGTGGGCTATACCACAATCATATTTGGGTGCTAGTATTTTGTCCCATTTAAACAACAGGTCTGCAAAACTGCCAAAGCCTGTTAATAGTCTATCAGCAATCTTCATATTTTACATGACAAGTCAAATCCTGAGAGCCTCTTGTTGGTGTTTATCAGGTTATGGATATCAGGTAGAACTGACTGCATCCATTTTTGCAATCATTCATTCACTAGATTTAAATGTTGTGATAGCAGGATTTGTGCAGATTTTATTGCTGGGTGTCAGGATTGTTGTTGTTGTTGTTATTATTATTTAAATGTCTATACCACTGTGGTTTTCATTGTATCAAGCTGGACAACAAGTTTGTGAATATTGGGGCTGCTGAGCCACACAGAAGCACCGTATTCCACAGTACTACACAGCAACCCCAAAGCTGAGCATCTAAATATTGTAGCAGATGTGCCTCAAGTTTTTGGAGAATGTTGTTTTGCATGTGTATTTTTGCTGCTACATTGGTAAGATAGTGTTTATCACTCAAGGTACTGTCAAGGGTAATGCCAAGGTAATTACATGTATGGTTGTGTATAAGTTAGGTGTCATAAAGGTAGACACTCAGTTCACAGTTGGCAAGATTGTTATTGAGATGGAATCAAGAGCATTATATTTTTCCTGGACTTGGGATTACCCACCATTTTTGGTAGTAGTCAATCAAAATTTCAAGGTCCCAGTATTTCTTCGGTCCCTTCAATTGTTTTGTGTCTTACTGAAATAGCCATGTCATTGGCATAAGTAAACTTTCTAGATATCATCTCAGGAACATCAGAGATGTATAACTGAAAAAACCAGAGTGAGTACTGAGCCCTGAGGTAGACCGTTATTCAATTTCTTCTGCTTACTGATTGACTGCTCCATAATTACTTGAAATATTATATTGCTCAACATGATACTTAGGAATTTAAAATAATGTTTTGCAGGAAAAACTTGTAAAAACTTGTACAGTGGTCCATCCCCCCAGACTGTCATAAGTGGCAGTCAGATTGACTTCTGATACCTTGTCTCAATGAAAGTTAAGCTGAGAACCTATTCCACACAACTATGATGGGGTCTAAATCCTGCTTGCTCTATAAAGGTAAAGGTAAAGGTAAAGGTATCCCCTGTGCAAGCTCCGGGTCATGTCTGACCCTTGGGGTGATGCCCTCTAGCATTTTCATGGCAGACTCAATACGGGGGGACATGTTATTCTGTCACTGATTCTGTTCAGGATTACCTTCTTGAGGAGTTTATAACAGGAGCTCAGAAGGGAAATAGGTCTAGAACTTTCTGCTAGATGCTTTGCTTTTCCAGTTTTCAAAATAGCAACTATCTTTACTTTCTTGAATTCCCCTGAGAGTCTTCCTGTTCCCATGATATCAGTGAGAAACTTTGTGAACCACTTGTTAGTGAACATACTGCTGTTATTCAGGAATTGATTATGGAGGCAGACTCAGACTCAGAAGTAGCAGATTAATACCTCCATGAACTCAATGCTGCATATAGGCAAAAATGGACTGAAGCTACTGCAAATTTGCTTCCACTCTTGATGTTCTTCAGTGCCTTGGAAATCTCATCAACATTGAAATCCCCTGACAACTTGTAGTATACAGGGCAGGTGTATTTCAAAATCTGGAGTTCTTTTTATCCTGATCGTAAAATCTCGATACTTCAGAGCTCTGGATATGGATACCGGTTGGACAGCTACTTGGTTTGATGTTACCTCTGGATTTCCTTGGGGGCATAGGTGGGCTTGCATCTAATTTTCAACAGGTTCCAGGCTTTCCTACTGGAATGCCTGAAATCCAAATTTGTAGTTGCTCCGGTCCATTTTTGTCTACATGTAGCATCAAGTTCATGGAGGCATTCATCTGCTACTTCTGAGTCATTGCTGTCAAAGAAATCTGACAGCCTCTCACTGTGATTGCTTCCCCCTAGAATATCTTATTTTTGATATCCTCAAGGAATGTGTCTTTTGGTCATAGATATAACAGTTCAATGAATTGGTGGTAGTTATTATGTGATGAAGGGATACTCTAATACAGTGGTTCCCAACCTTTTTTATCACCAGGGACTGGTCAACGCTTGACAATTTTACTGAGGGCTAGGGGGGGGCAGTCTTTTGCCGAGGGACGTCGCTGCCACCTGAGCCTCTGCTCCACTTGCTTTCCCGCCCGCGCCCCTGACTTCCCGCTTCCCACTGGAGGGCACTGCAAGTAGCAGCTGCGCAGTGCCATGCTGAGGGGGAGCCCCAGCCATGGCGGCCGCTGGAGAGCAGCAAAGGTGAGCCGGCAGCGGAGTGGGAGGGCACCCCCCGAGGCAGCAGCCGGGGAGGACAAGGAGGAGCCATGGCCCAGTACTGACTGATCCAAGGACCGGTACCAGTCTCCAGACGGGGGTTGGGGACAGCTGCTCTAATAGACCTATCCAGATTTTCACTGAAGCTGTTTTCTGAAAAGGGTCATTCAGACAAGATATAAGTCCTAAAAAGAGCTCAATAAATAAATCAAAATTCATACAAACCCTCAAAAGGTGCAATAAAAGTGTTCTAAAATGTTTTGAAAAAGAAGAGCTCTGCTCCTGGAGAAAGCTATCACCAGGGAGAAAAATGCCTGGAGAGATGAACCGCAGGGCTAAGTCTAGCAGGCAGGGAAAGGGCTTTGGATACACATACAAGCAACTTCTCCATACATGATACTTTAGCTCTTTTAAATGCACACCCTCTCCTTGTTTTAGATATGAATGCAGCAACTCATATATAACGATGTGGGTCTCCTGCCACATGTCATCAGGGTATTGCACCATCCAGTTTCATGTAGCTTACACTCCTCTGTTATTCCTGAAGTGGCCATTAGCCCTTTCTGTGGCTCAAATGTGTGGTCAAGAGAGCCGCAAGATGAATTTTTAAACGTCAGTAGCCCCAAAGGGGCTCTGAGAAGCATGAGCTCTTACCTTGGAACTGGCTGACCTGTTGCACAGGGTACGGATTCCGCTGCTGTTGCTGGAGGTGTTGCCGTGGCAAATGGGTCTGCTGCTGCATTTGCTGCAAACAGAAGTGAAGAGAAGGAGTCAGAGGAGGAAGGTGTATTCGGCCTGGCCAATTACAAGTTACGACAGCAAACCAGAGGCAAGCGCTGACATTCTCGTACAAGGTGTTCTTGAACGATGAGTGCCCTTGCGGAAGTGGCAGGCAGAGAGAGTGGTAAGTAGCCTTTGTGTGAAGAGTCCTGTTGAGAGCTCTCAGCTCCTGTGGTTCCAAGCACCATCTGCCTTTCCACCTCAGCTCCCTCTCTTGACGTCCCAAGGGCCGTGAGCACTTCCTCAAAACCCAGGGAAAAGAGGGGAGGTGATGAGATGAGAGGGCTCAAAGTGGTTTGAAACTGATTTCATGAGTCTTTGCGGCAGGCAGAGAACAAACTCGAATGACTGCTGGATTCAGTGGGAAAGCCACTGTGGCACAGTGGGTATAGTCCAGGAATACAAACGAGGAGACCTAGGCTCAAATCCCCAATCTGCCAGGAAGGTGGACGGGTCAGTCACACTTCCTCAGCCTAACCTACCCTCACAGAATTGTGAAAATAAAATGGAGGGAAGAGAGAACTATATAAGCTGCCTTGAACTCCTGAGGGGAAGGGCAGGATATAAATATATTAGCTAGATAGATACAGATGAGAACATCTGAAATGTGAATGACAGACTTGTAAAGAGTAAGGTGAATTTCCCCCAGCCTGAGGAATCCCCCCCCCAATTTTTAAAATATAAAACTTGGACATTTTGGAGACCTTTGGGGAAAAAAGTAAAGTATTTAACTTTTTGAATGAATTGCTTCATAAGACAAGGTGTTCCTCACTCAAAATGTGCAGCGTGAAGATTTTAATGTACAAAAATCTATGACATTAGATAATTAAAATCTCTGTTTACTGGACAACATATTTTCAAATATCTGTTTATTATTTAAATATGGCTAATGTTGTCCACAATTAATACATTTTAATATGTATGATTGTATGAATACATTTAACTCCTATATTTTAATTGTTGTGAGTGTGTGAGACTATGTTAAAATAAAATAGGTTTTTAGTTTACTGCAAAATTTGTCTTTTCATTACAATTTTCACTTTTCCTACCTTTCAGATGGCAAAATTAAGATACATGTGTTAAGATAGCATTGAGTTTGCAACTCTCTCTAGTACTGAGTATATTTGCAATTTTGCTTGTGTTAAGTCATTTATACTTCTGAATTTCTATATGTATGCCAATTAAAGGTAAAGGTAAAGGTATCCCCTGTGCAAGCACCGAGTCATGTCTGACCCTTGGGATGACGCCCTCCAGCGTTTTCATGGCAGACTCAATACGGGGTGGTTTGCCAGTGCCTTCCCCAGTCATTACCATTTACCCCCCAGCAAGCTGGGTACTCATTTTACCAACCTCGGAAGGATGGAAGGCTGAGTCAACCTTGAGCCGGCTGCTGGGATTGAACTCCCAGCCTCATGGGCAAAGCTTTCAGACGGCTGCCTTACCACTCTGCGCCACAAGAGGCTCTACTGTATGCCAATTAGTAAATTGTATATTACACTTTATCCTGTTTGAACAGTAATGTAAGGTTAGGTTTGATAACAAAGTATTGCATATATTTCAATATTTTTGCAAAATTTGTTATAAAAATGGAAAGTTACATATACACTATTTCCGCTCTCCACATGGCTTCAGAATGTCCAGAATATGTCACACCTCTAATCAATTACCATATTCATATATTCATATATTCATTTTCATTTTTTTGGAGCTAGTGCTCCAAATTTCTGTATGTGAACATGTATTTAACACAATGTTGTTGACAAAAGGGAAGGTAAGGGAAGACTTTTTTGGCTGATCTTTTATGCACAATTGAGATATCAGGTTATCAGGTGGATATCAAGCCCTTGGGAAAGTTCAGTTTATTAAAACTGTCAATGACCAGCAAAATATGTGTGTGTGTGTGTGTGTGTGTATAAACACACACATTTCATCACCAAATAAAAAGCAAACGTTGGCATAAATTAGTATAGCAAACAAGTAAAATTGGCTAATTTTAGCTAAAACTTTCCTTTTCCTAGAGATTAAAATTAAAAAGCAATATTTTGCTACATCACCTGAGACTGACTTAATAAGCCCTTGGGAAAGGACTGCTGAGTTCCTAAAATGTACTTACGGCACACTTGAAACCACTGTGCAGAAAAGCTATGTGCACCTGATAATACCTCCACTTCAGCTGCTTTCTATACAGATCCTCTAAGAACTTACAGCCCCTCCCTGGGCTCAGTGATGCTGTTTTCTGAATACTGCTATTTGTGAGGATGGCGACACATGTGTAGTACTCCCACCACACATTTGCTCTGTGAAGATGACTTGACAGCTGCACAGCAGTGGGGTGGGGGTGGGGCATTGCACTGGTGCCCACTCTCCCTCCCTGTGCAATGAGAGTCATCACAAGGACAAGTCATTTGCACAGCACTTGCTTTTATGCATAATCCACAGAAAGAAATGCAAAATAAATGTTTTCCATTTTTGCTTTTTTTCTGGAGTGACTTAGCATATTTTGCATTCATGCTAAATTCTTGTCTAGATTGCAGCACAACTCATTGACATCAAGGGGTTGGATTGGTTACTTAGAGCTGGTTCCTGTGTCATGAGATCAAGTTATGAGATGCCAGGACAATAAGGCAGGAACCACATAAAAATAAGGGAGACCTGAAAAAAGCATCTTCAAGTGCTTTGTGTGCATCTTCCCACTATTTCAAAAGAGAATGGAAAGCAATCTAAGCCATTATTCAGACATCATGAACAAACCAGATCAGCCTGGCTTTGTGTTCCCTCCTTGTCCCTCCCCCACTTTCAAAAAACAAGAGTAAGAGCTTCCAAGAGGAGGAAGTCTTTGATGGAACCACAATTAATTGCCTTATCTGATTCCGGGTGCTTTAATACACTGTTTTAGGCCATGGTTTCCAACTCTAGTTTGTGCGCAAGAAACAAACTTCAGTTGTTTGGAGTACCCAGACTTGGATGTCACAACAAATTATCCCAGGAAATCTTCAGTCTTAGTTCTGTGCAAGGAGAAGTGGGAGGCCAAAGGCTGCAAATCCAAGAATAAACCAGGGCCATTCTTGTCATGGACAAACTTGAGTTAATTCATGATGTCTGAATACAGCCTGAGAGAGAAACTGCTGGGCTGAAGCTGTGGAACACATACAGAATCAACAATTGAGGGATGCTGAGAAGCCAAGTCCCCTGGGGCTGACTCCAATGTACAAGTGATTTCATGGCTGCCTGAAAACATGAAGCTAAATGACAGAAGTTTTGTGGTCCCAGGAATGAAAGCAAATGTAAGCTGTAGTTCTGTTCCTCCCCTCTTCATGTTTGCAATGGGGAGAACCATGGCAGGGACAAAAGTTGCAGTACCTGTTCTGCCAAGATCTGCTGCTGCTGCCGTTGTTCCCTTAGAAACTGTTGCTTCTGCTGTTCCATCATCTGGAGCTGGGCCCTTTGTTCAATTAGCATCTGCTTCATGATGACAGCTTGAGGTTGGCTACTCAAGAAATTTGCACTGCTCGGACTCGTGCCCACATTACTGGACCCTGGAGGCACAGAGGGCTGCATAGGACCCGTGGGCCGAGACAGTCCCACCGTGTGCTGGTCCTAGACAGACAAACAAAGCAAGACCAGAGTCATGTGACAAATCATGCTGTTACGTAGTTATCATGCCTGTATTTGCAGGAACAGTTCTGATCATAGTTTTGCAAAAATATTTTGTCAAGGATTAGAGGTTATCTTTGTCATGGGGACTGGGATGCTAAACATCAACTGGGAGCCACTGCACTGTGAATTCCCCAACTGGTTTTGCACACTGATGATGTTGCTGGTAAGGATGGGGGCAAAAACGTTATCAAAAAGCTTGCCAGAGAGGGTTGCTTTCAGTGACTGGAAACATATCAAGGGGTCCTGTCTGTGCAGGTAAGGCGCTATCTGCACTAGCTCAAACTGGACCTACAGCCAGGAGGGTAAGGGATGGAGACTAAAAGGAATGCAGTGACGGGAGAAGAAGCAGGAACCAGAGGTGAAGGTGTAAATGATCAACTGGCTGTGTTGGGGAACAGAAGATGTAGCAACTGGAAGCCTCCCTAAAATTGCATTTGGTTTCCAGGCTGTGGGTAAATAGTGAACAAATGGCTCTGTGCATACTCCTTCAGAAGAGTGAGAAACAACAGATGAACCCAATGACCTTCGGCTGCGGAAGGAGGGGAAGTGATGCAAAAGAAATGGCAGGGGATAGGTCAGGGAGTTTCCAGGTAAAGTTTTAATTGTCATTTGCAAAGCCAGAAATTCAAGATCCAGCCTCTGTCCCATCTAAGAACTCATTAGGATTTGAATCTCACATACTTAATGGCAGGTGAATGCAAAGTACATGAGGCCACAAAACACCACCAGAGTCCCAGTTGATCTGCCAAACATCCAGCTGCAGCTTCATCACAATCTTGGTCCAAAATGCAAATTTAGCATCCTCATCATACCTTTTTGGGTTAAAGGGACGATAGCAAAGGCTTGAATGTTATTGCTTAGCTGGCTCTCAAAATCCTTGGTCCCCTTTTGTGATCAGGGAGATCAAACAAGGGCAGTTACAACAAGATTGTTCTTTAAACCTGAAAGAAAGCTCCATGAGGTCCCTTTAAGTGAAGGTGAGATCTGAGCCTGACAGTGGGATTCGCCGTGATTTAAGAAGACTGCTTTGTGTGACTTTCCCTCACACCCTGTGTCTTTCCCACACCTTTGCCTGTGATTCTTGTCTTTTTCAAGGCTTGGCAGGGAGGGAGGGAGGGAGGGAGGGAGAGGTCTGAAAGGATGCTTGTTAGCAGTTCCGTGAGCACAATGCTGATCGCCTCCTTCCTCCTTTCCCGGTGTAACCAAGGGTGATTGCTATGCTGGAGACAGGCACCGAGAATTCTCCCAGGAGGTTAGAACTTAATTATGAGCAGTCCTGAGAGGCGCGACTGGAGGGAGGGCGATGCCTCTTAGAAAAACACTTTCTGCTCCCTCCCTCCCTCCTTTCCCCCCTTACAAGATTCAAGTGAGAACTTGAGAGGCAACCATTGCAGTTAATAAGGCCCTGAGCACCAGCAAAATCTTCTTTAAGCTCTGAGCGAAGGTCTCACATGCTGCACAGGATGCTGGGGGTACATCTCACCTCTCCTTGTAAATCCATCCACGTTTTAATACTCTAGGTAGCCTCTTGGATGAAGCAGCAGGTGTGTGCAAAACTGGCATGGCGCGCTGCTCCTGCTACGTGCCAGCAGGTGGCGTCACAAGCCTAAGCCTTGGCAGTTCTGGTGGGCCGGCTGGGTGGCTGGCTGACTGATTGCTCCCTCTCTGAGGCTCTCCCTCCTCCTCCTCCCCCCTCTCCACCCTCCCCCATGCTTGCAGATGGCTTAATCATGACTACTGTTCCATCCTCCTCCTCCTCCTCGTTCCCCCGCCCCCCCTCCCGCCCAGTACTTCTGGGATAATGCTGCTAACATCGAGCCAGGCAGTCAAGTGTTACAGCACAGAGCAGGTAGCCTGGCAACTGAGAGTATAATGCCGAACAGATGGTGCTCCTACAGCATGATGGACATCACACACGACAGCCTGAGACAATCCAGGAATTCCCGGGTGGTTTGAGGCCCTCTTTACGCCAAAAAAAGAAAAGAAAGGAAAAAAAAGAGCCTGCTGGCTGCTTTGGGGATATTTTCCGCCCTCTCCTCCCGGTCTGACATCGAACCACCAAACTGATTTCATGTCCCTCCTGTTTTGCTAACAGCACTAAAAGCGCAGTGGTCGGGTGGTGCGTGCGGCGACACACGGAAAGATCAGCTCAAGCCCCCCTGAATTAATAAAAGACGAGACTAGGCAGGGGCCAGGGGGAGGCTGCCTGACAAAACCCTCGCCTGATAAACGGCTCACTCACTCGTCTGTCTTTGGGAGGGTGAAGAGAAGCCCACTGCGTGAGGGAGAGGTGGGTACAACAGGTAATCTGTGCTCAAGGCTCACAGTCCTGAGGCTCGCCGGCTTGTTTGTCCTCATATTAGGAGAGCAGATGGGGTTTCGGGAGGGGGGGGTGGAGGGGGTTTAAGGAGCGAAGCCTCAGCCCTGAGTCCTGCACCTCACCCACGTTTCCAAAACAAAGGAGCAAGCAGCTCTTCCCCACTGGCGAGAGCTGCAGCTGCAGCACGGAGGGTTCAGCCTCCCAATCCAAAGCAATGCTGAGGGGACTCCTGTCACCTCTTCCAGAGAGCATGCTGCTCTTGACTAATGAGCTCAGGAAGCTGAGACAAACCCAGGCAGGCTGTCAAATTTCCCAACACAATGCATAATCTGTGTCTGCAAGGGGGCTGGCGAGGGGAGGGGGGCAAAGCTGGAGGATAATGTTTTTTTTTCCTTCCTGAGGAGCAAGCTGGTGGGAAGGGCAGGGCGACAGAGGCCATCACAATAGGCTTCTCCAAAAGAAAAAGAAAAACACAGAACCATTTCTATCCTCAGGCATGCACAACTACCCTACGGAGAGTGGGATGGAGTTTCATGGAATAAACAGTGGGATTATTTAACCTTCAGAGTGTTCTTCCCCCAGTCCTATTCCGAAGGTATCTCCCTACCCACCCCGCAATGATTTATGGGCAAGGAAACAGGATTTCCAGTGCTAAGGTCAGAGCTGGCCATCAGACACTGCCTTGCTCTTGCTGCAAGAATAAACCTTGGGCAAGCTTCCAAAGTTCTTGCAAGGATAGCCTGGCAATCAGAAAGAGTGATACGTGGCAGTCCTGTGTAGACCACAGCTCCTCTAAAAGAATACCTTGTTCTGTAGCAGATGCTCAGATTTCATCGCCTTGGTAAGCCCACTTGTAGCTGTTAGGGCCAAGGAGAAAAATCACAGCAACTCAAGCTATGCCATTAATTCCAAACCAGGACTCATCCCTGGGCCCAAGAGACTCATGGGCAAATCTTTGTTACATCAATGGAGTTCAATATATAGTGCTGAACTTTGGAGTTCAAACTCCAGGCTAGTTGTGGATTCATCGCACAACTGAAGAAACACTCACATAGCAGATTTGTGCAACCAAACGAAGAACCACCAACTGTCATCCTAAAAAATAAGGGGAACAGTGGATTCAACGGGTTTTTTTGGTTGAATGGAACCAGGAAAGGGGGCAGCAGTGCTTGGTGGGGAGACAGGGACAATGTGAAAGCCCACCAATTTTGGCTTCACATAACAGCCAAGGCAATTAACTTCTGTTTTCACACCTAATTTTCATCATAATACATTTCAGTGGAAACATTTGCTCCTCTTCTGAGTGGTGCACACCACTTTCCCATATAACATAGTGATTCCTACAGAGGTATTTTCAGGGTGGATGCCTGTGTGTGTCAATTCAAACATGGTATAGGCGTGTACCACAAACTGACTTAATGGCAATGACAGGCAACCTTCCCTTCAATACCCCCCATTGACTTGTGAAGAAGATGGTGTGCCAGCAAACAAAGAAGGGCAGGAGATGAGGATTGTACGGGGCAAAAACAAGCAAGAACTCAGCAGTACTGCCAGCACCATGGCATTGCCTTGGGTCTGGCTCCGGAAGGCAAAGGTAGGCATAAGTTATCCCCATTGCCTTCTGCTATGCCACTGGCTTCTTGTGGTGCTGCCAGCACTCTTAGGGCTAGTCATGCTTGCTTGGGCAGGGAACGAGCACTGAGTGCCAAGAAAAATGGTTTGGCATGCATGGTAAGTAAAGGTATCCCCTGTGCATGCATGGTAGGGGCTGCCAAATGTTGATTTAGAACAGTGGTTCCCAAACACTTTTGGCTGCTGCCCCCATGCCTCCCAGGCCACATCCCTAGTGCCCCCCCACCTCTTTCCTACTGCAGATTCAAAACACGTTATATTGCCTACACTTCATTCATTCGTTGGTTGGTTGGTTCGTTCGTTCATTCATTCATTCATTCATTGTTTAATAAACCACCCCTCCTTGAAATCAGGCTCAAGTCGGTTCACATTACACAACATATATGCATTTGTACCATTAAAATTAGAGGTTAAACATAATTAAAACTTTGCAGTGCTCCAATTTTTCCCCTTGAGCTCACTTTTCAGTTTAGTAGTGGGAATACTCTGGAGATGAATAGAGAGAGGTCTGTAGATTTTGCTAGTTACGTTAGCTTGTTCTGACTTCAGCTGTAAGTCTGTCGGAAGAGCGCCATTTTACAGGCCCTGCAGAACTTAGGGAGTCCATCGGGGTCCAGATCTCAGTTGGCAGCTCATTCCACCAGAGCCTGGCCCTGGCTGCCAGATGAATTTATTTTGACCCAGGAATCATCCACATGCTGGTGTCTGAAGATCTAGTTTCTTCTGGAGGCAAACTGGCAGATGTGGTCCTTTAAATACACAGGGCCTAGACCACATATGGCCTTAAAGGTTAAAACCAAAACTTTAAACTTGATCTGGCAACAAATGCAGCTGTTGAAAGGCAGTATAAGGACCTTACACAATGTCCTAATAAGGACCCAGGCAGCTGCAGTTTCTGGGTTAAGGCTAGGGGCAGGCCCCTGTAGAACAAGTTACATGGATGACTGTGACTCAAGGGTCAGGGTACTAGCTTTGCCTGGCGAAGATGGAAAAATGCCTGGCATGCTACTGTCATGATCTGAGCCTCCATTGTAAGAGAGTCATTAAAATCATCCCCAAGTTCCTGATGAAGTTCCTGGTGGTTGTGGTTGTTGTATGATGGCAATTATTTAGCCAGGAAAAATATATGCATTCTCTGCAAAAGTCATTTATAAAAGCCACTTTGAGTCCTCACTGGGGAGAAATATACACACAGAGAGACAGAGAGAAAGACAAGCAACTGAAAACCCCATGGCTGGGAGCAAGCAGAAGGCTTTTCCAGCCTCCCAAAGATGGAGTCTTTGGGGGAAGGGTTGCCTACCCTGGGTTAATAAATTCCTGGAGATCTGAGGTGGAGCCTGGGAAGGACAGAGGAGGGGAAGGAGCTCAGCAGGACTATGATTACATCCAGCTAACTTTCTGAAGCTCTTGCTTTCTTCAGGAAGGTAAGCAGGGTTGGCCCTGCTCAGCACTGGGATGGGAGGCCACTAAGGAAGTCCAGGGTCACTACAACCCAGAACAGGCAATGTCTCTCACTAGGAAAACACAGCCATAGCAGGAAGAGTCAGACTACTGTCCTCCCTAAATCCTTCCATCACCTTCAGGGCGAGAGTACCGCCCACTTTGGGAACACCCAATTTAGAAAATCTAATATAATGAAAACACAACCCCTACACAGGGTTTTAAAAGGGGAGCCATTGTACTCAGTCTCCTGGGTGGGTGTTTTCAGTCAGCATTATTTAAGTCTTCAAACTGGGGATAATTTAGGGCTTCAAACTGGAGAAACCAGAAGCAAGGATCTTCCTGATAAAAAGTCAGACTGTGAATAATCCAAAAGCAGGAATATTCCACTAGTTATAAAACAGGCACCTGTCTTCCTCAGGCCTATGGAAGCATCCTCTGTTGGCTGGACCAGCTAAATTTGGTCACACTACGGACACACAGGGGTTCATGACCACCAAAAACTCTTTCCCATGTCATATATTGGCATATTCCAATGACTCCTTAAGCTGTCATGTGTTTCTTCTGGGGAAAATATACAGATAAATGTAACAATACATTATAATGTTATTTAACTAGGGTTGTTTGTAAGACAGCCAGTGGCAATCGATTCAGGGAGTGTATTCAGAAGGTGGCTGAAACCACATCTTATTACTACAAATGAAGAAATGAAGCTATAAAAGGGACCCACAATAATACAGTCCTTATTCTGTGGAGGAGGTGATGCCAGACATTGTGGAGAAATCATTATGATGGTCAGGGAGTAATATGGATACTCAGAGAGGCACCATTGTCAGAGATTCTCACACTGTCAGTGCATGCAAAGAATATTATGGTGGAAGGGCCCACCGAAGATCAAAGCGAGGGCTTGAAGAGCAAGAACCTGCCTTGTAAGCTCTTTGCTGTCATGAAACGGGAAGAGTTTGCATCACCCACGCTGGCATCCTTACAAAAGGTTATAAAACGAGACCATTTACACACTAGAGGGAACACGTTCACAGTCTCCCTTTGAAACTGGCTCAGGTGTCACTGGATGAAGCTGTTTCATGACAGGTTGTTTTGCCTTGTCTTGAAAATTAATTTCTGCTCTTAACCACAGCATCTCTAGCAGAGAGCTTTCCTGAGCCCCCTTTCACCTACTCTCCAATTTCAAAAGGGGAAGGATTTGATCTTTTGTATCAGCCCCATGTCTGAATATTCTTGCCTTATCAATCTCAGCACCTTGTTTTGGTACAGAAGGAGGGAGAGAGGCTGCATGCCTTTGTGCAACTGCAGAAAAACGCTGGGGAGAAGGGGAGAAGCAGAGGAGAGGCGAGAACAGACTTGGGGCTTTCCCACACAGTCAGGTAAAGCATACCTAACTTCATGTCCTACTTTGTATGATAATACACCAGACCAGAAAACAATAGCTTGGTATCCTGCCTGCATGCCGTGAGTGGGTGGGTGGGGGAGGGAGGGAGGGCGACAGCCTGGCTCTTTTCAAATGCCTAGCCCAAGAGGGAAAGACTCTTTTGGGAGGAAATGTTTTTTAAAAGCACAATAAATGTGGAGGTTCACAAAATGGTGAGACAGCAGGGGGCAAAGGGCAACCATGTTCCTTGCAAAGAAATCAGTGGCTGTGGAAAACAAGGAGGAAGACAGCAGATAGCAGCAACCCGGCTAGCTTTTCCGCTCTGTTTCACCAGAGTCTCCTTGTTCCTACATCCCTCATCCCACACGACTTCTATACATTCAGGTCCAATGATCCCCAGAGCAGCTTTTTCTGGGGGTCAAAGGGGATCTTTGAAGCAGAGAGGAAACTAGAGAGCAAGATCGTTGGGAGAGCTGCCCTGTCTGTGGGGGTATCCACACAAACAGCGAATCTAAGCATGCCTATTTGGGGTGCTGAAGGCTGTATAGACCTCCTTTTAAAAAAAAAATAAAGTTAACTGGGTGCTAGAACAATAGAAAATTCCAGAATTGGGGGGTTATTGACACAGGGAAAACAAATATAGCTTTAAAGTAGAACAAGTGGCTTCACATTCCAGAGCACTACTCAGAGGAAAAGCCGCAGAATTATGTATATTTTTGTTTATAAGCATAGGGATGATAGGATTGAGTTACAAACCCATAAGTCCAAATTTTACCGTTCACATGAACTCACTAGAAGGCCTTATGCAAGCCACTATCGACATCTGCAGTCTGCAATACTACAGGGCTGTTGTAGAGAATGGATTATAAACCAGGCATGTGCAATGTTTCAAGCATTCTGAAGCTAAGTTTGACTGCAGACATCCTTCTTTGTGTGACTAACCCTTGATAACGCTCATTGTTTAAAGGTAGCTTTTAGACACACATTTATTGATGCAGTCTGTCATGGATGTCTGAATTCCCAGAACGTTTCCCTTCCAGGCATTTTCTTCTGAAATCCCAATTTTAAATGTCCAAGAAGCCTTGCGCTTCTGCCTCTTTCGTCTGCTAAGGCTTAAAACCACTGTCTGCCACTCCCTCAAAGAGCAGCCGACCCACAGGGGATGTGTCACCTGCAGAGCAAAGCAACTGTTCCATATTCCAGGAGGCCTGTTTGGGTGACATGCAGCCTGCTAATAATCCCTTTGCTGTTTTATGAATTGAGCCATTTTATGCAATCATTCCCCCACCCTACCCATATGCTAGGCTCTTTCTCTCTCTCTCTCTCTCTCTCTCTCTCTCTCTCTCTCTCTCTCTCTCTCTCCTTCCCTTCAAGGAGGGGGCATCAGCTGTCTCCGGCTGCTTGAAGAGACTTTCTTCTACCTCCCCAAATTCCCCACCCACTCCCCTCTTCTTGGCCCAATGAAGTAATCAAGCTAAAGATTGCATAACTGATGCACAGGCCTATCTTGTGTTATACCGGGAGACGGGCCAACTGCCTCCATTTATAGACAAAAGTGCTATCAGTCAGCCAAATGAAACCCTTTGTGGCAGCCACTACGAGGAGAGGGGAGAGAGAAAAAATGGAGAGGCATAAAAGAGAAAGGTCGGAAGACATGCAGTGTTGTGACATCACCATGAGGTGCTTCCCGCCCCCCAGCCATTCCAAATGCCTAAAGACCTTTGGGGTAGAAGCCTGAAACCGAACAAAATATTGCTCACCAAAGACAACTCCCATCATGGGTGCCCTCACTTGGCCCCCTTCCTCATCTCCCTCATCTTTGACTTGAACTTCACTGAGGCCCCACAGTTCTCTATCATATTATAACATCAATCAAGATAATGCTAATCAGATCAATAAGAAGTATATATTCTCTCTAGCATTTTCCATACGTAGATAAAATTGAAAGTGTACAGAGGAGAGCGATGAAGATGATCTGGGGCCAAAGGACCAAGCCCTATGAAGATAGGTTGAGGGATTTGGGAATGTTCAGCCTGGAGAAAAGGAGGTTGAGAGGGGACATGATAGCCCTCTTTAAACATTTGAAAGGTTGTCACTTGGAGGAGGGCAAGATGCTGTTCCCATTGGCTGCAGAGGAAAGGACACGCAGTAATGGGTTTAAACTACAAGTACAAAGATATAGGCTAGATATCAGGAACAATTTTTTTCACAGTCAGAGTAGTTCAGCAGTGGAATAGGCTGCCTAAGGAGGTGGTGAGCTCCCCCTCACTGGCAGTCTTCAAGCAAAGGTTGGATGCACACTTTTCTTGGATGCTTTAGGATGCTTAGGGCTGATCCTGCGTTGAGCAGGGGGTTGGACTAGATGGCTTGTATGGCCCCTTCCAACTCTATGATTCTATGATTCCTTACTCTAAGAACTCTAAAGATTTGAAATAAATCAAACCCGCTGCTCTGAGCCCCAGAAAAGGAACACTGTTTCACAGACCGAGGTGGAATACAAGCACATTACAAGAACGTCAAGCTTCTGCCGAGGTTTGCTTGTGTCTGATTTTTACATGCAAGTGTTTTGGTTGAGGTGTCATCACTTGTTACTTGCAGCTGGAATGCCAATACTTTGAAATGTCTAAGAAGATGTAATTCCCTGATACGTTGAATGTGTGGCAGCTGTTCCACCCTTAACTTGGCAGCCAATCAGCACTGTGAACATACATGTACGAACTCGCTGGTAGTCATATGCAGGTATTAACAAAGCAACCCTATGCGAATCAGTCCAGCCTCAATCATATAAGTCAACAGGCTTAGATTGGAATAACTGCATAGGATTGTAATGGTAAAAGACTATAGAACTATAGCTAACAAAAAGATTTCAAAGATATGATCAATGAAGGGTGAGGGAAGAGTCAGCAAAATCCTTGGAAAACAAATGCTTCATAACCTAGCACTAGAAGCCATGAGCACTGGTGCCAGAAAAATGGATGTAGACAAGGCATTCCATAGCTAAGGTGCCAACACACAGAAAGCCCTGTCTCTTATAACCATCAATCTCTTTCCAGAAGATGTGAGAGGGGTCTCAGCAAACAGGACTTCTGAGAATGACTTGAGTGCCCATATAGAATAAAAAAGGTGGTTACTGAAATTTCCCTTAGGAATGATTACATCTGAAGTTTCTTTGCAATCCATTCTAATCAGTTTCGCCACACCATTGAACTGTCTGGGACTGGGACATGTTGCTTTATTTAGGAACCAGTGAACAGAAGCCCCCCCCCCGCCCCATTTGCAATAAAGCTGCCTGTTTTTAGGTCAATACAGTTATCAGGCTATTAATACTGCATCAGAGTAGAGTCTTGGTAACAAAAGAGGGGAAGAAGAATTCCCCTTGTTCCATAGAAATAAACTTTCTATGCACTGGGTTTGTATGGTGATAGTTTTCTTAATGCCAGAACCAAGAACTGTTCTGTGTCTGTATGTTAAGTCTGCTAATTTTGAGTAATAATTACCTAGAAGCCCAAGTGATTGGTGGCATTAGTCTCTAAGGGACCAGGTTGTTTCTATAGCTAAGAATTTTGTGCTTAATCGCTTTTTTTAAAGATAAGATTATGCGTTTATCAGAATGTGCAGTAAAGCTGTACCTGAGTTATATAAGATGCAGCTGTGCATGGGGAGGAATTGTTGCACATTTGAATGCTCTTCCATGGAAACACTGCCCTCTAATATTAGGAATGTAACTCACTTGCTTCCAAATAGGCTACTTCTGCCTGTGCAGGCAATTGTTTCATTGTCTATATGAGATGGTAGGTATTTAAACATGCAGTTACCCATCCTCAGCTTTAAGTGATACCATCTAGGAATTACTATTTATTTTGAATGGATGGGAAATTCTAACAACCAAAAGAACAATTTTGTTTTGGTTAATGTCATGTTTTGGGGGATCTCCCCTGAGTATGGTCTTATCTTCTAATTATTTTGAAACCAGCTGAAAACTCTAATGACCAAGACTGATTTTCAGATATGTTTTTTGTGCTTCAAAAAATCATGCCCCTCATTTAGGTCAGACCAATTCAAGGAACCAGTGAACCAGCTGGATCTATCCAGCTTTTCTGGTAGTGATGAAGGAAAGAGAGGTCCTCTTGGACAACCCCAAAGCCATGTGGGATAGGGGCTGTAGTAAGGAGGGAAATAGGGGAAGATATACTGGGAAAGGTGCCTGGATCCAACTTAGGGTCTTCCGCCATAGCTCATTTTAAAGTCATTCATACTTGACAGAGGACTTACACAACCAGACCCAGCACTGATACAGCACAGTAGCCTTAGCCTTCTCAGTGAGCCAATCAGCACTGATGCCTGTATAACTGACACCTAGTTTTGTGTCTTCCTTCACTGGTAGCCAAAGGCAGCAGCTCTTCAGTGAACTTCCATTAACCTTACTGCCTTGCCAAGTCTCATAAATGTGAACACATATGAAGCCATAGGGTTTTAAGTAACTATGAGGCTTCAAAACTGTATTTTTTTCCTTTGGAACAAGTAGCACTAGAACTGAACTCATTTTCCATCTGCACAGGTGCTGCCTCTAAGGCCAGTTTGCTGTTTCTCATATTTTCAGGTTTGGTTCATATGTAATGTTCAGCTGTGATTTGCAAATACAGGAGCAAGCACTGAAGAAATAATAAGATAATTAATTACATGTTTTTCATAACATGTACTTTTCACAACACAACTGGCAAATTATAGTTTCCCTAAAAATCTGTATTCTGAAAAGTGGCTTGTTCTTGTAAGGAAAGTACAAATCTTCATTCTTCAGGAGGTTGGACTAGATTACCCTGGAGGTCCCTTCCAACTCTATGATTCTATGACTCATAGTTTGCAGGCTCAGATGTAAAGCCAGTTTGGTGTAAAAGAGGAAGGCTTGGATTCTAACCTCCTTTCCTGCTTGGAAGACACTTCTGGTCCTAGAAGAGGGGGAAGGTGATTCTAACCGATTCTGCCCTCTCTCTGCAGCTTACCACTTTGATCCCCATGTTGAATCTGGAGTCCTCTGACCCATGGAGGCATGATTCTTGAAAGCACAGTACAGCAGGAGGCACTGAAGTTCTTGTTCATATAGCACAGTTCCATGGTACTTGACAAAAAGTAACATATTAGGTGAAAAGAATGAGAGAGGAGCAACAGAGAAGGGAAGATCATGTGACTCATGTGGTTCATGCTGCCAAATCACAGTCTTCGTGAACCAAGCCATTGCCCTATGTCTGCATATTGTAATTTTTGTGCTATTCTCTGGCTTGTTTTGCATTTTTATTGACCAATATATGCTTTCAAAACTATGCTAGGACTGTGTTCAGTTTTCATATAAAAGGTGTAGTCTAAAAATTTTATCTCTGTATTGGAAATGCTCATTTAGCATTTTCTCCTGAAAATTTCCCCCCAGTAATCACTTGCTGGCACCCATTTCTTGAAGAAGAGACTAGTAAAGCAATCTTTTTTCTGGCTGTAGTTCAGTTAACCCAGCGGAGTGAATTACTGCTCCTTTCTTTGCTTCCTTAAAAAAACCCCACAAAGACAAAATCTAGGGTCAGTGAATTCACAACTCTGCCATGCTCTTTTGAGTGTCAATGCTTCATCTGTTTGCTCTTTCTTCTACCATGAGGGAGAAGCTTTAAATCTGCCACACTCTCTCCCCCTCGTTGCCATGGTCATGCGGTATAGCAACTCTGAGAACCAGATCCTTCTGACGTTTGACACAGGACCTCTGCATACGGTCAATTTGTTTTGTTTTAACCTCAAATTCCCTGTGTTTCATACCTCTCTCTATCATTATTAATTTTTTTCTACATCTGTCCCACAAATACTATTCCTTCAGAAATTATTTCTATGTAGCTTTTAAGTAACTTCCAACATGCAGCTACTTGAGTGTAAATATACAAAACCTTTAGCAATGTTCCGCCAATATCACATGGCTATGTTAGGATTATGATACACTCCATGGAAATCAATTAGCTTATTTGTAAATGTGCCTAGGACCAAAATGATCACTTTTTGTTTCCTCTGATGAGCAAACTAGACCAAAGGACTGCCCTGACTGCAACCTGCACAATGGGAAATGTTACAAGTTCAATTCAAGAAATATACTTCAATGCCCTTTTATTTTACTCTGTCCCCCTGCAAAGACACAATGTGAGCTCACTCATATATGGTGACCACATGATGACTCCAACAATCAGTGTGACATGAGAATGTCTTTACAGAAGTAAGCTGCAGAAAGGGTTTCGTGGACTGTGCCCCAAGTATGCACACACATGGTCTGACTGCATGCGTGAATCAGATTTGAGATTAGACAACAGTTTACTCACAGTTATATGCTTATACAAGTTACACTCACAAACAGGGAGCTGGCCTTTGCCCATGGCGGGGCGGCTGGATAGGCTCGAAAAAAAGGTTGACGCCTGTGGGGTCTGCTCAGGCTTGCCAGGAGTTAGTGGGCCTGATGGTTAGGTAACTGGCCGAACGGTCGACCAGTGCCTGCGGGTGGGCCCGCTAGCGGTTGCCGCCCCTCGTTCCCGTGGGGCTGTGGCTGGCAGGCAGCAGCTGGACGGGGATGGCTATCAGATCCACCCCTCCCCATGGAGGTACTGACGCTCATAGCCCATGATTCATATGTGTTGAATAGAGCTGCGGCCATGTTTTGCCAAGTTGAAGTCTCAGGTCTTGTCTTTTAGATAGGAGAATGCCCACCTGACCTGCAATTAAGCTGGACCTGCATAGGACTGAGTTAAGGCTCCTTGAAAGATACACTTGAGCACCTACTGGTTTGATTCATATCACAATCAAAGCCCTGTTCACAAGTTACGGTGAACACATGAACAGTACAGGCTTGATTTTTAAAATACATATGTGCAATACTTCTCAAGCTACATTCAACATATGTACAGTGAAAGTGTGATCTAAATACTACATTAATTCAAAGGCTGGTGCCAAGTGAATGTGTGCTGGCTCTTTCTTACACACAGAAGTGTGCATGCACATGCAGGATTATGATGATGATTATTTAATTTATAGGCTCCTCCTCCCCCTGAACAGGCTCTGGGTGGTTTACAACATGTTAGTAGACAAAAGAGCAATAAAACATAATTAAAATATTACAGTTAAAAACTGGTATGTCGCCCTTCCATATTTCAATGGTTCAGCTGGCTTTTCTATACTTAGCTGGGCCAGCCCTTTGGTGGGGAGGTCTTTCATTGTGGTCAGATGGTGTTGAATTTTGGGGAGGTGGAGGGAGGCCCATAGTTGTTATCCTGACCTTAACCATAGACCTGGTGGAAGGGCTCCACTGAACACAGACAACTTTAAAAGCACACCAATTGCTCCAATCAGCAACAAATGGTCCCCGTGATAATTGCGTTCTGCAACTTCTCTGGCATTGTGTATCTTCCCTAAGCAATTGGAGCAAACTGAGTGATCTGTGCACTTTAAGGACCTGACCTGACCAAGACCCTGGGAAACCAGATTTCCAAACTGCAGAGACATGGAAGTGGTGAAATGAAACTTTTCTATCAAAACTGCCCAGCTTGCTATTTGATTCAGGCACCAAACAGTAAGGACAAGATGAACCAATCTGAGACTTGGCCCACTTCTAAGCTGTGCAGTTTTAAAGAGACACTGATTGTGTGTGTGTGTGTGTGTTTTCAGGCGAGGCACTGGGCAAAAAGCAAGCTCGTTACCTACAGCACATCCGTACCAACAAAGGGAAATAGCTGCTTAGCACTGTAAAGCTTAGATTTGGAGCTTGGCAGGGAAGCTGAATTCCCAGAACTGCATTACTAGGCTTTGCAGAGAAATTTTGTTTGTATCTGTGAGGGGAGGTATAGGCATGTATTTTTCCCTTTGACATCCAAATAGCAGAACTATCAGTGAATTTCCCTCTGGTTTTGCAAATCATGGTTTGAGGGGCTTAAAAGGGAAAGCTCCTTCCAACAGCACCATACCCAGCAATGCCGGTAGCCTAAAGAAAGGGCATAGAGAAGACTTTAGTGGCTCACTTTTGCTCCTAACCCCACCCTGGGGGAATTTCTCTACAGGGATGCAACCTGACCTTCTTGGCTTTGGGAGGCTGTTTAGGCACTCCAGAAATAGGACTCCAGCTTTCCCAAGCCAGCAGGCTCAGCACCATCATGGCAGCCCTCAAGGGAAGTCACCACACAGCAGACAGCAGCGCTTCAGCTCAAGAGAGACAGGGCAGCAGTCATTGGACACCACAACACGTGGGTCTCGCCATATAACAACAACAACAACAACAACAACAACAACAATAATAATAATAATGGGGAAACCATAGTTGTTCCTACCAGTGAAAAAGAAGAGTGTGTTTTAGAAATAATCAATGCCGTAGAGTTCACAATAAAAATGGGGGAGGGACTCTGACGGCAGGCAAAACGTTTAAAAATAAATGCATTAGGATACAGCCAGTGGGAGGGTAAAAGGCCCAGTGGAAAAAACTCGGCTATGGAAACAAAAGTTCATGATACTCTCAGCAAGTAGGATATAACCCTGAAGTGGGGCATAGTTCAAGGCAGAGATGCTGGAGTTTTTTGCTTGGTGATTTGCATCAGTCTGCTATGGCCAGAAAGCTTTTTTCTTTCTAAGGGACTGACCTTGGGAAATTATCATGTGCTGAGATTAGTCTGAAGCACTTGCAACAGTAAGTTTTTTATACACTTGCTCCCGAGTCTAAAATATCTTTAAAAGTTGGCTGTGCCACAAAACTTGCTATAGTGAAATGCTCTTTGGTGGTTTTACTCTTCACTGTTGATAATCAGAGTGTTTTTTTGATTACTTAGAAATACATCCTACACCCCCCCTGCCGTTTTCTCCCTTCTCTCTCTCTCTTCATCCATTATTATTAATCTCAGCCAGGAACAATCAGTTTGCCAGTTATAAAAGAAGAAAAGGAGCACAAGGGCTCTGGAAGCCTGCACCCGGGTATGCAAGATATGCTAGCTAACACGGAATACAACAGCTTCAGCAGACTCCTATACATCTCAGTTTCCTTCCTTCCTTCCTTCCTTCCTTCCTTCCTTCCTTCCTTCCTTCCTTCCTTCCTTCCTTCCTTCCTTCCTTCCTTCCTTCCTTCCTTCCTTCCTTCCAAAAAACAAGTTACTAATACTCATAGATGAAGATAAAAAGTAGAAAGGCTTTTGTGGGGGAGGGGTGCAAGCAAAGAGAACAAGGGGCCATCCAGTCTTGGGATGGCAACAAAAAAAGTTGGTATGCAAGGATTTTAACTAAATTCAAGTCTGAGCAGCATTAGGAAGGGCCCCTTGGCCCGTCCCACTGCTGTACAGCTATCTATGGGGAAAGATATAAAGACACCACCACTATGGGTAATGGTTTGGGGATGACTTAAACAGGCAGCATTTGGAATGACTCTGCTTTGGACTGCAAGGGAGAGGAGGTCTCATATATGAATACTTGACACCCCCCCCCCCAATTCTCAACTTAAAAATATGGCAGGAAAAACAGAAGAGCTTTCACTCTGACCAGTTCCCTATTAGGAGATATACCTTGTTTTAGCTTCACTTTGGATGCTGTGAGTTGACTCTAGCTTTTCCGCATTTGGGCTTTCCTCCCCTTATTTCCCAGGCTGAAATTCGTAACATGCTTTCTTCACAGAGTCTGATGGAGGCAGCCTCCCATCATGCTTTTCTCCTTTTCAAAAAATGTGTTTTCTGCAAAATGGTGTCTGCTTGCATCTCTGCTTTTGTTTATCCCCTTAATACCACCATTCTGTGCCATTGATTCCCTCTCCCTTTCCCCCAAAGGGTCCCAAATGTAATTTTAAAAACCCTGAGTTATAACATTACAACGTCATAGCACTGCTCTGTAAGACAGCGAGACTGCTTTAAAACTTAAAAACAATGTAATAACACAATCACCCCTTAAAAAAAAAAAGTGGTGATTGCATTACAATGCTGTTCCTAAGTTTTTTTTAAAAAGCAGTCTTGCAGTCTTACACAGCAGTATTATGATGTTATAACGTTATAACTTAGGTTTTTAGGAAAATTACATTCAGGATGCTTGGGGGGAAGGGGGGAGGTGACAACAAAAGGAAGATTTTTTGGAATGTGGGAGGAAGGGAGGACAGCGATGAGGAAAGGGGCGTTCCCAAACAACAAACAATGGCATTAGTCACCCTATTAGTCACCCTATTAGTCCCAGCTTTAAAAAATGAAACCTGGTTTTCTGGGGATTCCTTTGCAGCAGGGCAAGTGAAGGGACAATTTGGATCTGTGCCTAAAGAGGTGGATTTCAATGTGGAAAATGGACAAAAACTCAACCCTTTAAAAATGCAAATCCAAGTGATATCCCTAGAGCTGAAACAGTTTTTCTAATATTCTTGGTTTCCATGTATTATTATTTTGATGCACAGGCATTCACAGATGTCACCCTTCCCGCCCACAGTCTGAAGTGCTACCATCTAAGAAAAGTTGCATCATGACCTACTCCTGCACCTCTGAATAGGCACTTAGTTGACAAGGCTGTCTAGACAAATCCCTTTCTTCTATCAGCCACCTTTTCTCTGTCATCATCTCTCTCTCTCTTCTTAATGTAGATCTTACCCTGTTGCTGATAACATTCTTACTGTGAGAGCCCCAAATGCATTTAGGCCATGAACCTCCAACAACAGAGCCCAGCTATTCACAGATGAAAGTCAAGTGCATGATTGGTGTTTGATATCTTTTGAAAAATGGTAATTCACATGTCTGGCTTCCAACATGATTGACTGTAAACTCTGTGTTCCATGACAGGAAGCGTTAACAACAAAACAGAAGGTACAGAGGCAATGTAAAAGGGCTTGTGCCCCTGACAGTAGAGGAGCCATGTATTTGAACGTGTAAGCAGGGATCCTTGATATTCATTCAGCTGCGATTTAAATGCTGATATCAAAGTCAATCACATTACAGTTCCTCTCCAAACGGAAATCAAGAGTGCGTTGCATAGCAAGCGACTAGTCCTCCTTGTTAGACCCGTCTTCTGAGAAACACAACTAATAGTTAACAAGAAAGATTTCCCTTTGGGGAGCTGTCAAGCAAACCTGCCCAACTGAGAAATCTGGACAGACATCATCATGTCAGTGAAAGCAACAAAGCTTGACATGGCAGGGCACACTTTTTGTCGGGCAATTTGCAGGAGCTCTTCTGGACAAAAATCCTACATTTTATATGCAATTCACAAAACACCAGCAGCAACGTTAATTGGTACAGTTGCCACTCAATTGTGGCACCTTCCCTGAGCTCTCACTAACATGAATGACTAATGCCGAGGAGGCTTTAGAATGACGTTGAAAAAGGCTTCACACCTTGAAAATCCTTTCCATAAAGAATGACAAACCTCAAAAGTTCAGGTTGACGCTAATAGCAGAATAAAAAAGGAGGTCCTTTTCATTAATGTGGGAAAATGGGTAGCTCTGCAATGACAGCTAATACAGTTGGGCCCTGCAGTGCCAGTGCGGTGCCAGAGCCCACTGTGACAAGATATCAATGAATGGCATGCCTACAAGTGCCCTCTTCTAATCCCAATTGCCAGTGTGATGTTGGTCTTTGCATGTATCTCAATGGTTGACAGGTTTGATCGACTCTTGCTGACTCTTTCCTGGAATGCATTAGAAGCCTTTAGCATAGCATAGGCAAGATTTCTTGTCTGTCATTCTTCTCCCACAGAGAAAATTACACATCTCCCATATTACCACTCCCTCAAAGATCCTGGTTACAACCCCCATTGCTCCTCTGGAGGGCTATTTGGCTAATCTTTTGGAAATGTCATGGTTTTTCATCATATCATGATGAAACTCTCCAGAAGTAGAATAGCGTTGAATTGAAGGTTTGTTTCTGTGTACGAGCAGGGCTTATATCTTATTTTATTCTGAGTACACCTATTACTTATTAAAACAGCATGCATACACCTCATGAAAGGGCCTAGGCATACATGGGCAGAGGTTACTTTGTTTTCCAGACAGTGGCCCAAAAGCTTCAAAATACAGCTCCATAATATAACCAGTGCAAAGTACAAGAAAGGATTTCATAGTTAAAAGCACATCCCCTCCCCCCCTGCACAGATGCTTAAGGGAGCTCACAGCACGGTATTTCTTTCCCTGTCTTTAACCAGAATAAAATTAATTCTCTTATTTTCTTTTCACACAGGTACACACCTGCCGGAGGAGGAGCAGGTAGCAAGAAACACTTCCTAAACCAACTGAGATTACACTTGCTAAATAACATTACTATTCCTTTTGTTGTGTAGAGTGATCCAAGGTCATCATAATCTGAACCTTTAAAAATGTTATGGGTATATCAATAATAGAGATAGAATGTTCATCAAGCATGCAATTTCCATTTCTAACAAATTGAAAATGTTTTTGATTGGGCCACCAAGAGCAAGAGAAATTCAAAGAAGGGAGGGCCACCACATGTATATCCTTGGTAAGGTAAACACTCAAATGCAAATACTTTGGGCCATTCTGCACAACTGCCAATGTAGCTAAATGTAAGCAAGATCGTAAAGTGTTACAATTAATAGCAGCAGGTGCTGATAATGCACACAGCCATTTCTAGTGGAAAAAAGGCTCTCCCATTAGCGCTGTTTTTGTTACCCACAAGTTTCTGGTCTTGCCTGAATCACTACAAATGAGACATAATTTGTGACGTTTCTGCCGGCCTCTGGCCATCAATTAAACAGAAGAGCCAATGACATCAATATCCTAATGCCACCAAAAACCTCTTTTTCCATTAAATTAAAAAAAAAACCCGAAACTACAAGTGGCAACGAATATGTGTTTACTCATTGCTCCATAGAGAGCCATCTTTTGGCTTCTCTTCCCAAAACATTCCTTTATCGGACAAAAAATGCCGTGTGTCAACGAATACACGGGTTTCCATAAAAGCCTTTTTTTTTTTCGAGCAATGACTGCGGGTGACGGCACTTGGAAAGTTTTAATACATTTGAAGAAGGATGCTTTCTGTGTGGCACTGCTGCCTTAGTTGTCCAGGAACTTTGGTTAAAGAAGCCACGTGCTTGCGTGTTCATTGCTATCGGCGGCTTGAAGAAAAAAAGCCTTCCACGTCTCCTGGAAGTTGGGGGCAGGAGCAAAGGAGGAGCCTTCTTCCTACTGCTATATTGAAAACGCACATGCCTTTTTCGGATGTGTTGCAGGTTGTTCTCAGGAGTCAAACGGGTTTTTAAAGGAGGAATCCACTTTTTATGATTCCCTGAAAGGTACTACATCGAAGCACTTTTTGCGGAAGTGTTGCAGGAGTGTGTACAACGTTGTAAAAGGTAAAGGTATCCCCTGTGCAAGCACCGAGTCATGTCTGACCCTTGGGGTGACGCCCTCTAGCGTTTTCATGGCAGACTCAATATGGGGTGGTTTGCCAGTGCCTTCCCCAGTCATGACCGTTTACCTCCCAGCAGCAAGCTGGGTACTCATTTTACCGACCTCGGAAGGATGGAAGGCTGAGTCAACCTTGAGCCGGCTGCTGGGATCGAACTCCCAACCTCATGAGCAAAGCTTTCAGGCGGCTACCTTACCACTCTGTGCCACAAGAGGCTCTTTACAACGTTGTACATAATGTTAAAAAAAATAGCGTTTCACAACAGTTATACTCCAGTAACATTAGCGCTGTGCTGAATGGCCCTTTATTTCAACCCATCTTATATATCATTTTGCTACAGAAACAATTTATTGAAAAGCATGGGGCGGGGTTGCTTTGATGTACCTTTATAACATACTGGCAATCATCCTAGCCAAAGCTTGAGCAAATTATAAACCATGTTTACATCTATAATTTATTTAGATTTATTATAGATTTATTGCAGGCATGGCACTAGAAAAAGTCCCCTGCAGTTAGCCCTGGTACTCAAGGGAGCTTTGGGCTTTGGCTTCTCAAACAGCAGTCCATCCATGCCACATGCCAAGACAGGTTTGAAACTGGTGAGGCTTCCATAGAGGGGCCACACAACTTGCCCAATCTTTGCTGTAGAGATTGCTGAGACTAGGAATCAAAACAACACTGGCATAAGAATTCATTTGTACCCAGAGAGCTTTCTTTCACTGCCAAAATAAACTTCATTCCTTAATTAATCTCATTTGAAAAAAAGAAAGTTTGATTTGCACTCTTAAAAAAAAACCCTTCTGTTGAAGCTGTCCTTGTTTATTTGGCTACGCCTGAGACTAGAGTATATTTAGCCTTGCAGGACTGCATCTTGCAGCTCAACAGGAAATCTCTGGAGTCCAAGCTAAAGATATCATGGCATACTTGGAGATTTATGACCAACTGTAAAAAGTGGTGCTGTAGTGGTCAGAATTCTGGAGCAGTCTCCTTTTCAAATGATCAAGGAGGCTGGATTCAGCTCTCCAGTGCTTGGTGTTTGTGGCAGACGGAAAGCACTCCTCCAGCTAAAAATAGCAATAGTGGAGGTTCTTCTGACACTAAAATGCCTTGATGTGATATGCGGACACCCACAAACATGAACTAAACACTAAGCATCTTGGGAGGATACGGCAGAGAAAAGGCTGTTTTGCAAAACATTTGGCTTCCTGGGGGATCAGAGGACATCACAGATATTAATGAGTTTCTTTGTGTCTCCTTAGAAGGAGGTCCATTTTTCTTCACCATTCTGAATGTCAGAGCACTCTTCAAAGTGCACCGTCACCCTAAATGAATGCAACTTAAATACATCCTGGGTGTTGCCACTTCTCATAGATTTTCAAGACACGAAAACATTACTAATTTCTGCTTGCTGCAGTAAATAATGAAGATGACTTCACCAGGCTTAGCTTTCCAGTGAAGTTCAATATATTGTTACATTCATTGCACAAAACATGGTCTCAGAATGGTAACTATATTTTTCTGTCGCAACAAAAATACACAGGAATACAGTGGCACTCTAAAAACTAACCATAAAGTCCTATTGACTAGAGCCCACATTTTCAGTAATAGCGTGTAGTCCACAAAAGCTTATGCTGGTATAATATTTCCTTAGTCTTCAAGATAAAATGGGACTTAGTCTTCAGGTAATACGGTAGCATCAACTTGCCCTTAGCTATAAGCAAAGAGGTGCAAACTTCCTGTTTCTTGGCATGACAGAATGCTCACCCTTGCTCCAAGGAAGTCAGCTCTGCAATATCCCTTTCCCTCTGCAATTGTGCCACCAACCAGGAGCTACAGATGTTCAATACAGAAAAGGAAGCATTTGATTTGCATGCAGTCCAGTTTTGCTTGCACCAACAATACCTGAGCTATATTTCCTCCTCTGAAAAGAAAGGGAACACCCTTCTGAGGTTACTGGTTAGTGCTGGAGGCAGACTGGGGAAAACTTGGTTCAACTTACCACTCAGCCATAATTAATTTTACTGGGTAACTTTGGGCTAGCTGTCTATCTACAGAAATTCTCCAGAGATAATGAACATCAGTTTCCCCACATAGTCTCTAAAGTAGTCAGCTTGGGGAACAGATACCTTATGCAAGTCAGTGTATTTAGGCTGTACTGCTAACACAGTGGAACTTGTTCTTATCTGAGTTAATCTACTGTCAGTGAAATAAATACTTTTCTAGTGTTACTTCTGCAACATCAGTGGTGGTTCAGGACACTCCTATCTCATTCCAAAAAGTGGGAAAATACAGAGAAGAAGAAGAAGAAGAAGTGGTTCTTATATGCCTCTTTTTCTCTACCAGAAGGAGTCTCAAAGCCGTTTACAATCACCTTTCCTTTCTTCTCCCCACAACAGACACCCTGTGAGGTAGGTGAGGCTGAGAAAGCTCTGATATCACTGCTCGGTCAGAACACCTTTATCAGTGCTGTGGCAAACCCAGGGTCACCCAGCTGGCTGCATGTGGGGGAGGTGTGGGGAATCAAACCTGGATCACCAGATTAGAAGTCAGCCTCCTAGCCACTACCAAGCCGGGCCAGAATCCAGTCTCATGGCCAAAGTGTTACTGCAAACATCACATTTGTATCAATATACACAAAGCACAGTATGCATACCTGTCAAACTATATCCCATGCAAGTGGCAAAGCATGATTGGACACATGATGGGGTACATGAAAGTGTGTACTTCTGGGAGACAGAATGGGCTGCAGTTTTCTAGTGCTGAAATGCCCCAGTGGTGAATGAGTATTTGTTGCTGGGAAATGCTCCAGTGGTACAAGGCAAAATAGGAGAGAGCTAAACACAGAACACAGTTTATGAATACAATATTACACAATCCTTAATACTATTTCGCTCCCTTATATTTGTGAAACAGCCTTCTGGGAGGAGACTGTCTGGGGCCCTGTCTGTCCAGGTCCACCCTGATTGGCCCTCCCCCTCCAGCTCCCACCCTCCCTCCTTGCCTGCTAGAAGCCTTGTGGCTGCGGCCTCCATTGTCTCCACGAGGAGAGAGGCAGCAACAGGGCTTTGTGGCCCGCAGGTACACTCTTGCTGGGAGGGAGCCAGAGGGGGAAGCTTTGCGGGCCAAAGGGAGCCGCAGCCACCCTCTCATGCACTCCTGCCTCCCGCCCCTTTCAAAGCCCATTTTTTAAAAATGGGCTTTGATACTAGTACTAATCATAAACTGAAGTTCAATATTGTTGATATTATTCAGGGGTTCACTCAGTGCTGTTCCAGAGGTTTAAACACACGAGATGTGGCTTATCCAAGTGTGCCTCAGCACTATTGCTAGTGAAGATTTAAGGTGTGGCAATTCCATGATCATGACCACAGCTGTGCCATGGGATCGCTAAGAGTCGGACACAACTGAATGCCTGACGACAACAACAACAAGCTCCATGATTCACAGCATTTGGAGTACACAGCTCTGATCTCAGTATGTAACTTTTTGTAAAAAAAAAATAGAAAGCCTGTATGTATGCTCTAGTGAGCTATCTGAGCGTAAGAAGAAGATAAAACATATGGCTGGACATACACAAGTCCAGGCTTCTAGGAGATGAGATGGACAGCAGCTGAATATATACGATAACAGCCACTAGTATAGACTAGCAAAAACAGGGCTATCATCATGAGACATAAAAGGTAAAGTGAATCACCTGGTTCATAAGAAGTATGCCAGTGAATATCAGTTGTTGAGCAGCAAAGTTAGGGTGAGGCTACTTCACTCTAAGACAGCTGGCACTTGTTAGAAACAGGATACTGGATTAACTGGATCCTTGGATCTGACCCAGGATTTAAAAACCATTCAGCATATATAGAGAATTGCACCACACTACACATGGTCTTTGTACCCCAAATGTCACCCTAACCTCCTCCCTAGCTGGTCTGGTCTAATCTAGGAAGCTATGCAGGGTCAGTCCTGGCTTGTAATTGGATGGGAGACCTCCAAGGAATATCAGGGTTTAAGACATGGAGGCAGGCAATGGCAAGCTACCTCTGAACATCTCTTGGCTTGAAAACCCTCTGGCTGGCCTTCTTAACCAGGGTTTTGTGAAACCCTGGGGTTTCTTGATGGTCCTGGAACGGTTTCCTGAATGGCTGGGAGTTATTTTTTTTTATATTTACAAAAAATTGTTAAACATTATCGGGTGATCTGAGTATATGTGGTCATGTCAACCTGCCCCTCCTCCCAAAATGGGCAATGATGGGCTTTGAAATGGTGGGAAGGGGAGGGACCCCAGGTGGGTGTGTACACGGAAATCCTTCCCAACCATATTCTTCATGGTTGTGCCACTTCTGGAGTTTCTCAAAGCCTGAAGAATGTTTCAGGGGTTTCTATGTGGTCACCATAAATCAACAGTGACTTGATGGCATTTTCACCACCAGCAGCCCTAATATGCCACATAAGAGCCAGTGTGATGTAGCGGTAACAGTGCCAGACTAGGGCAGAGTCTGCACTTACTTTGTTTATTCCATTGCCAATCCTGTTGAATTTAGATCGCTTTGAACTCAGGTTTTCCTCTCCCCCCCCCATTGAAACAGGAAAGTCTTCTGCAGGTGGTTAGGGAGGCTCAGAAGACTCTTTCTTTGTTTTCTTGAAGGGGGGGAGAGGATCAAAGAAGTCAGAGGAGGGAGGAAAAAATCCTTTCTTTTCTTGAAGGGGGGGGGAAACGAAGAAGGCACAAAAAAAATCCAAGTCCGACAGAAGTTGAGAGAAATTAGGGGCTTCTCCTGTAAGGCAGGCTTGTCACATGACTACTTGTAGCCAATCACGGGTCCTCTACCACGGAGGCGAGCCCAGATTCAAAACAATGCGATTAAAAAATATATTGAGCGTTAAAAGCACTCTAAGACCCATTATGCATGGGGGGAATAACGCACATTTGGGGTGGAATGGCGGTGACTAAAATCACCGATAACGCACGGTGCCGGCTGCAACCGGCCGCAGCTTCGGTGCATGCCGCCGAAAAAGCCGCGTTAGCGAAATGCGGAAGAAACGCAGCTTCCGGGTGACCGGGGCGCAACCAGAAGCGGCGCCGGGATCGCCGCGTGCATAATCGGTTACTCTCGGTTTTGCCGCCGTTTCGTCCCATCCCATGCATAACCGGTGTGCGTCGCGTCTTCCCCCTCCGCATTTTCCATGTGACCCGAAATCGCCGTTTTGGCGGCCATGCATAATGGGCCTAAGATATCGCACAATAAAGGTAGGGTCACTCCGGATCAATCCTTCTTGCTGCAGAAGGAAAATTTAAATCGCCCAAAATCAAAACGGAAATCGCATTCTGTGTAGAGGACAGGGACTGAATCGATCTGGGCTTGGAATAAAAGCTCTGTGCAGTTTACACCTAGGATCCTGGAAAGCTATATTCAAATTCTTACTCTACCATGGAAACTTGTCAGGTGGCCCTAGAGCAGTCACACACTATCAGCACAACCTACAGAATTCTTGAAGTAGAAAAGAATGATATAAACTGCTTTAAGTCCCCATTAGAGAGAAAGGTAGTATAAGGCCCATTATGCACGGCGCCGAAATGGTGATTTCGGGTCACATGGAAAACGTGGAGGGGGAAGAAGTGAAGCAAACCGCTTATGCACGGGACGGGATGCAACGGCGGTAAAACCCAGAGTAACTGATTATGCATGCGGCGACCCCGGCGCCGCTTTTGGTTGTGCCCCGGTCACCCGGAAGCTGTGCTTTCTTCCATGTTTTGCTAACGCGGCTTTTTCGGCGGCATGCACCGAATCTGTGGCCGGTTGCAGCCGGCTCCGTCCATTATCGGTGATTTTAGTCGCCGCCATTCCACCCCAAATGTGCGCTATCCCCCCCGTGCATAATGGGCCTAAATGAAGTTAAAAAACTAAGAAGGCAAATGTTGCACCACCATATCTTCAGTGTTAGAAGTACAAAAATATTTCCACTGTGGCAGTAGGAATACACTATGTTCATAACTCTCATGCGCAGTCATTAACTTCCCATCACCAAATATCACAACTGCATATCTGCTGATTTATCCATTCAAGCCAAGTTTGTTTTCTGCTCTTTTTGCCTGCACTGAGGGTTACAGAATGTACCTCATATTATGGTTCACTCAGGGCAGACTTGATGTGGATTGTTTTAATTTTTTTTGTTTCCTAATAAAATAAACTTCAAATATTTATTCTCCCCTCTTCAAAGAGAGTACAGGATGTTCAAGCTAACAGCGGCTTAAACCACACAAAGGTTTCTGCCTGTACACACCAATGAAATCTAAGTTAGCACAAACAAAACAAAGAATTCAATACTCTGTGGTTTCACTGAATGAAAGCTCATTTCGTGTGAATCCTTTAAAAAAGGGTTATTCAAGCACATTATTGCACTGTGGTCCAAGAGATACAATGTGAGCCTCTTATGCACTTAATTACAGCAGGTGTATTTACAAATTACCTTCTGGATCCTGGGTAAAATTTACTAGCACAATCAATAAATTCATAATTTTATTCCAGTTCAGTTTTGGACCCACCTTACTCCTTATTACTTGCACTGAAAACAGCAGGAGTTGCTGCTTGAAGCAGTGTGTTTTTTACTGAATGACACTGCTGCAAAATGTATGTAAAGATGTCATAAAGTGAATCACAGAAAACTGCGGTTAGATATAATAGATATGCTTTCACATAATTTTGCAGAGTAGTCATCTCTAATTGGACAGATAATGAGAGATTTTGAGGGTGGTCCCAGGGGAGGCTGTGCCATCACTTCTGGGTAATTCCTCTGGGAATCTCCCCTATGCTCAAGACTAAACAGGGACATTCCTAAAGGACCACTATGGAAAGCTTTTCTGGCCATTTTTTACACTGCATCTCGATTTTTCAAGAACTGAATGCAAGAGTAGATGTTTACCTGCTGTGTGTGGACAAATGGCAAGCCTTTATTTTTGATACCAAGTACAAAACAGGATACAGGAAACAAATTCAAAGAAATGTAATAATCATTTCTGTATTCTATAAAGTTTTAACTATGAGTTCAGTAAGTTTTTCTAAAATGTTCAAGAGTGCTTTGCATATATTCTTGCAGGAAAACTGGAAAGGAGGATTGTAAGGAAGACCAGTGCTATTATTCCTGTATTGTAAATGTTGAGATAAGAAGCGTGGGACTCAGAACACATAATCTGTGACAATCTGATTCTCACTCATTTTTTTTGTTTAAGTTTTGTTTCAAGTTTTTTAAAATTCATACTTCTCATGTTTCATGTTCCTTTTATATATGTCAAACAGTTTTGGATTTTCTTGTAGCATCCATTCATATCAATAACTGGACATCCTTTTGGCTTTAGTCTAGCTGCATAATTAAGAATAGTGCTAATATTTATCTTCTGCTCTTCTCTCGTGACCGAGTGCTATCTGCCCTGAGGAAAACATAATACTTTTGCTAGGAATCTACACGTATGATATTCTGACTCCAGAATGACCAGGGTAACTGTATTTTTCTTCAAGGCAGTCTTTGTTCACTTTCAGAATTTATACACCACAAAGCAACAGAACTGCAGAAACTAAGGACGTAGCATGGTAGTTAGGAGCTGACAGCTGTATGTTTGCAATCTGACAATCTGTTTCTTTTTTGTCAAGTGTAATTTGAGTGCTACACACCAATGGGCACATTCATGTCCTTGGGTCCAGATGGCCTAGCAGTGCTACCGTCTCATTCATTCATGGCCATAAGATGGAAGAAACTCACTGCTACCCAAACACAGATATTGGACTATGACTGCCAGGTGATGTTATCATCTTCCATCTGGATGCAACAGTAATCCTCCAGAAGAATATTGTTCCTATAGCAATTCTCCATAAGAATAACATGCATTTATTTTTTCTAATGTAAACTTGGGAAATTGTGCAGAAATTTAGAATGCCACCCACTCTACTGGGGAACCATACTGGTGAGAGATTTGAGGAAAGATTCCATTCTTGATCAAGTTCCCTCTGTGTGTCCCTGAATACTTTGGCAATCATTATTTTTAAGGAGCCTCTTGTGGCGCAGAGTGGTAAGGCAGCCGTCTGACAGCTCTGCCCATGAGGCTGGGAGTTCGATCCCAGCAGCCGGCTCAAGGTTGACTCAGCCTTCCATCCTTCCGAGGTTGGTAAAATGAGTACCCAGCTTGCTGCTGGGGGGTAAACGGTAATGACTGGGGAAGGCACTGGCAAACCACCCCGTATTGAGTCTGCCATGAAAACGCTGGAGGGCGTCACCCCAAGGGTCAGACATGACTCGGTGCTTGCACAGGGGATACCTTTACCTTTACCTTTATTTTTAAGTACTTACAAAATGAATTTATTCAGCAGCATCAATATCCCCGTTCCTCCCCCAGCACCATTTTTTAATTAAGAAAGGACTGAATCATTTGTCACCTGCCTCAGACAGAAAAAGTTCATTTTCTTCAGAAATTACATAAAAAACCCAGCATTTAAAAAAATGATTGCCCTTGTTAGGGGGGTTTTCATAGTAGCTTAACAACCCACTCACGTTATCTGATAGACGTTTTCCCCTCATGTTTACACAACTTCACAAATCTTCACCGCTGTTTCATTCCTTCCCCATTCCCACCCCTGTATTAAAAAACTGGTTTATCCCATACTTTTTTTTTAGGGGGGGGGGAAGTGAACTGTATTAGGCAAGCATACTTAAACTGGAAATCTGAACAAGGTATTTGTTTTGGGGGTCTGAGGGAACCCGCCCACTGAAGTTTTGGCAGATTTTTCCATTTTAATTTGCATGCCAGTATTTCAGCATTTCAGTGCTGGAGGGTGCCTGTGCTGGCAAAACTTCTGTCCCGTGAGGGAGGCCCAGTACCAGCAGCCAATCGCTGACTTCCTTGGGGTTTCTCCATTGGCATACAAGAGCACATTTTTTCAGCCTCTGGAAGCATTTTCAAAATAATGTTTGCAGTGCGTAGATTTGCCTTTCACATTTCTGTAGTAACCCATGTGTGCTCATGTGTATGATGGGAAAGGGGGGCACAATCAGTATAGGGACACCTACTCCAGGTGCAAAGCTCAGATGATGTTCAAGGGGAGGAGACTGGTCTTTAACATGTCCCTTTGAGATTGCTTTAGCATCCCAGTGCATGCGTAAAAAAAACCCAATGGAACCCCCCTCCCAAAATTGATCTAACTGCGTATGAGAATGGATGGAACCCTGAAGGGGAAAACCTGAGAAAAAGTGTGACTGTGAACTGGTTGTGACAAAAGTACAATAATGAAACCCACAATAACAGCAGGGACCACTCGAAAGGCAGGTGCAGTGTGAAAGATATTTTGGTCTGATCTGACACACACTGGAGCATCTTTCAGTTTGCTAGTCCTACACTCATGCTTTTGCCAGGGACAACCTGACTGGCTACTGCCTGAATTGGCAAGATCCCTCTGCTAAATAAAAAGTAGTAACTCTTTTTTAGTCTGTGTGAACCTTTGGAATTCTGACACAGGGCAGTAGGGCAACTACAATGACAATCATAGGAAGTGGATTGTCAGGCCACTGGTTGGCATCCATGGGAGCTTTCTGGATGGGGCAATGGATGAAAATGATGTCTGGTAACACTTGACATCCTTTCTGCCAGAAAATTCAAATGTGAAGCAATCATGGCAGGCAATGCTCTGGCCATTCCTTAAAACTTCATGGTCAGTATCACAGAGTTTTGGGGGATGGTCAGAGTGTCATCCAACACACTTACATCACATCCTGTCTTTTGGGTAGATGTGATATCACATGTTGCCAATGTCATTTCTAGACCTGGCATTTTCTCCCATTGTTCAGGGGAGCAAGAGTGGGATGGAGGGAGAGCCCAACCATTGGGTGCCCAACCATTGGGTGTCCTCTTTGTAAGTGGGAAATTGGATGAAGCCAATCATAAATATCAGCGTGAAAGAATATGCATAACTTTAATAATAAATCTTCAACATTTCAGACAGAAGACCTGTTTAACAGGATGTATTTTAAAATGAACATACTGTTTTAAAAAATTCATACACTCAGCGTACCTTTAGTCACATAGTGAAAATCTCTGTGCTGTGGTGCTAAAGTTACATTCTACAATCTGCAAGGCCAATCAGATCTCCAATGGCCAAACAGAAGCCCAGCTGAGCAAAAGCCTCACTCCGTAAAAACACTTGGTAGGTGTCAGAAAAGGTGTCACCAAGTGCCACAGTGCCCACAAGCGCCATGGTAGGGACCCAAATGCGTTCTGGTCCTGGATGGGTGGGGTTGTGGAGACTGTGTTTTGCCACACAAGGGGGTACACCACCACATTTAAAGAAAGTATTCCTGCTCTGTCTCTAAAGGGATGGATGCAAAGCTCAACTTTGGGCCAGCAACAACTGAATCAACAGCACAACAAAAGGGAAAAGCAGCACTAGACCCTACACTTTGCACATTTAGGAGCATAACTTTAATCATACACTCAACTGGGCACACAGCTGACAGCCATAGCAACTGGGTATTAGGAATTCCCCACTTGGCACCAAAGGGCCCGGTGTAAATGCTGCAAGTATTACAAACTTAGTGTTACCAGTTTAAACCCTGCATAGCTCTAGCTACAGGACCGCCCAAGAAGGTGTCCTAGACATAGCTGAGGATTTGCATCATCATTTGTCATCAAGCATAGTCACTGGGGATGGGCCACTCTTGGTGAAGGACTTGTTTCATTCAGGAAGTTCATTGCTCCCACCTGCTCTTATTCATCCTACCAACTCTTGCACTCCATTCTCCTTTTCCTCTAACAGCCCTTGGGAGAGTGTGCAACCATTCTCCAAGCACAATGATGTAGACACCGGAGGACACCCTCAACTCCTCTCTAATATTGATTCCATGTTGAAGACGGCAAAGATCATTCAGGGGCAGGGGAGGAGAATTGATCCCTATCAATCAAACCCAGTCAAACACACAACTGTGTAACCATCCACACATTTATTGCACAGGATCAGGAAGAATAAAGTTCTGAAAGCAAACCAGATTAATTGAGTTGCCAACTTTGTTGTTTTGGCAAAGTACCTGTGTCTTTGGAGGTGGCACTAACAGATCCCAAGTATTGCTTTCCCTATCACTGCACCTCTGTGAGTGCTACTCTGTGTCTGTGAAGCAGCTTGCAATGCCTTGAACAAGACACCTGGCAACTCCACAGTGGAGGGGTTTATAGATGCACACTGGCCACTGCAGCTGTTAGTCACACTGTAGGATCAACAGACGGATGATGCTCAGTGTGAATGGAGTGCATCCCAACCTCTACTTCTGTTTGATGGCTGTCTAGAAGGAGCCTAAAGAGTGAAGAATATTTTGCATTAGAACCAAGCAGCAAGTGGGCTCCAAACCTATGCATCTGATATTCTTACAGTTCCCTCTGCTTTCCCTCTCACTTGGGACTCCTGCTTGGTAGGATGCATTTCTTGTAGGATGTAGTATTTTTATTAAGCCAATACTTACTCATCTTTTTTAGGAAACTGCATTGGGAATTTGTCTGAACTTCCTAATGGGGCTACCCCCTAGGGACCTGATTCTGCAAAGCAATAGATATGTTTGATCAGCAACAGCAAAACTTAGAATAGAATAACTAGTAGTCACCCAGGACTGAAGTCCTATTCCCTGTGTTTAACACCTCTCTCTCTCTCTCTCTCTCTCTCTCTCTCTCTCTCTCTCTCTCTCTCTCTCTCTCTCTCTCACACACACACACACACACACACACACTCTGTGTTAAATTGTCTGGATGTCCAACTGAATTACAGTGATATGGCACCAACATATTAGCAAGCCCTCCTTTTGTGCTGTTAACACTTTGTGTTAACAACTGTTTGTGGGAGGAAGAGTTGTTGAGGTAATGCACAGAGAAGGTACAAGAAGTGTGTGGACAGTGAGCCACAATAATCACAATGGAATACCCCTCCCTTGCTTACCTGTGAGGGGTGTCTTGTCTTTGTATCCCCGGTTGAAGGACTAGAGGCTCCCTATTGGTAATTGTGTCCTGAGGTGGAGTACTTTAAAGAGTTTTGAGTACAGCCATTTTGGAAATATGGGACCACAGTGTTGCTTCTCTTCTTGTGTTTGTGCAAAATGCCATTCTCCAGTTTCTACCACCCACTTCCCACACTTTTGTGTGTTCCTGGCCCTGGAACACCTAGCCACACTGATCCACATAACAGTTGCCTCTGGACTGGACTTCTGTGACTCGCTCTATGCAGTCCTGCCCTTAACCTTGATCCAGAAACTACAGCTGGTCCAGAATGCAGTGGCGAGGATCCTCACAGCAATACCACATTCGGCCCATTCTCCAACAGGTGTGCTGGCTTCCAATCAAATTCCAGATCATGCTTAAGGTTCTGGTAATACATGGCCTGGGCCCAGTGTAGCTGGGGGGCCACCTCCCTGCCTACACCCCTCAAAGACCTTTACACCCCACTACCTCCAACTGCTTGGCAATCCCTGGCCCCAATGAAGCTCGCCTGACTTCAACCAGGGCCAGAGCTTGGAGGAATGAGCTTCCCCCACCTGGAGAAATGAGCTCCCAGAGGAGAGCAGGGCCCTAATGCATATGGAACAATTCTGCAGGGCTTGCAAAAAGGAGCTCTACCACCATGCATTCAGTTGAGGTCCACTAGCTCCAACATCTTCCACTGGGCCCCCGAGCCTCCCTCCCATGAAACTGATGTCTGTAGTGACCATTCATGGGCCCATCAGTATGTTCTAGTTATGAATTTATTGTTCTTACTATTTACCATTTATTGTTCCATTGTTTTATGATTAATGACTTCTCTGTATTGTTTCTGTTCCTATGTTCCATGTGAAACGTCCTGACCCACCGGGGATGGCAGCATATAAATGTAATAAACAAGGAAACAAACTACTCCTGACACAAGATCAGAGAGGCATAGCCATATGCCACGTAATAGGGATAATTTTGTAGGTAGGATCATGTTACATAAGTTTTCACTGCTAAGGGGTCCTGACTCCCAGGTTGAGAACCACTGGCTTAATTAGTATTCTAAAATGTTTTGTAGTTTGGAGGCACAAAGAGGGCAGTTATATGTTATTCTTGCAACAGAGACAGAAACTAGTGTGTAAAGAAAAATTAGAATGCTACCTAAGCCACTACTTCCTTATACCAGTGATGCTAATCACTTCCATGATAGTGCAAGGGTTACACCAGTGTCCTGCTGTGTCCAGCCAAATGTTTCTCCTTTTATTTTTAAAATGCAATTATGGCTGCAACCACTAGGGGCTCGAGGAAGTCTCAACATAGTAAAAAGCAGTCTAAGATCGGGTAAGATTCCCTTTCCCCAAGACTGAAGCAAAGTTGCTTAACAGATTGTACAACCAAGCTGGCATGCTCATAGCTGCTAGAGTAATTGCCAACCTGCAGGTAATATTCTCCAAGGATCTAGACTTTCACTGTTCCTGACCCATCTCAGTCAGATCTTGCAGAGCAGTAATTAGAATGTTGTAGCAATATAAAACAACTTTTCCATCTCTTAATTTCTCTTCCTTTTCTCCATAATTTCTCATTCATTTTTGTCTCCCCTTACCTAATTTTTCCATGTCCTTCCCCACCCTTTATTTTCACTTCTTGGTTTTATATATTTTTATGTAAACTGCCAGGAGCTGGCTGGGCCAGAGTCCGCCATAGAAATTAATTAATTAATTAATTAAGTAAGTAAGTAAGTAAGTAAATAGCTAGCTAGCCTGTTTGGTGACAGAATGGATTTTAAAGTAGTACAGGAGTAAAGCTTTGTTAATATTATGAACAGAAGGCACTGGTTTTGCTGGGCACTGTACTGTGCTGGGCTTCCAACTGCCTTCCTTGTACTTTGGCTCTGTGCTTCACATCAGCTGGCATTCCCTCAATGGCACTGAGTTCTGATGGGCACTCTGTGATTGCACTGGTACTGCTGGGTACTTTGAACATTACACTGGATCTGCTAGGTTTGCCAAAATGACCCCGGTCAAGTAAACAAGTCCCATTCCTCCTCCCAAGGGTCAATATTTGTTATGTTAAATTAGTTCAATCTTGCAGGTCTTTTTAATTGGAGATGAAGTCTGTCCAGTTCTCTTATTATCATCAAGGACACAGCTTTGCCTAGAATAAGTGGTTACATGAGAAACATGGTATCTCAGGATGGGAAGGGGAGAGTTGGATAAGAATTTTCTAGAGGATACCAACAAAGATGGGTTCTAATTGGTTCAGAGTGTGAGCCAAGAATTCTCTCTGGTTTGAGGATTGAGGAAAGTTATACTACCAGAAGCCATACCTATGCATTTGCTGCAGTGAAGTTGAAAGACAGCTTGAGTTATGGCATGCATCTGTGAGAATGTACGAATGTGCCTCCTCATGCTGGCCTTTAAGTATTAGGTAGTAAGCTATCTGTTTTTACTTTCTATGTTGTTGTTTTAGAGTGTCTGATGTACTTTTAAAAATTTGCTAAATAATATTTCTAAATTTCTTCTAGAACTTCATATACATTTTAAAAGAATGTCTGATTATTTGCACACTATTGCCCTGGGACCCATAGGGTTCAGTGTTGAACTCCTTGACACTTCCCCCTCAGTTTCCACTGCAGAGATTCTCTGGTTAGACTTTAGTCCTTTGGCAACAATGGCGTATGGGAGCACCCTTCTTAGGGAGGGAATAGTGTTTTTCTTCACCAATCTGGTGAAGCTTGCAATCACTATCTTGTGATGCTCTGGCTAGTGTTAGTAAAAGTTAGTACAAAGGCAGACTCTGGCTCTCAAAAATGCCTCATAGATGTTTAGGATAGTCAGCTGGTCGGTGTCAAAATGTAGAACAGAAGCCCTCCCAAGACTGTTTACGCACTGGGAACTTCACTGTCCCAGCTCCTGTGCAGGAGCACAAATCGGGGGTGGGGGGGTGGGTGGGAATGAGGCGCACCAGGCCAAATGCTCCCTCGTGTGGGTGCAGGAAAAGGTGGGGCAACCTGACATGACTAACATCCTGCAGCCTGGCATGAAACCTCCAATGAGTAAACGGTCCAAGCAGTGAACTTGAGTGTGATTAAATTTTTGCTATTAAGTCACAGCTGCCTTAACGGCAACCCTGTTGGGTTTTCTAGGCAAGAAATGTTTGGAGGTCTTTTGCAACTGCATGCCTCCACACTGGCTTAGCTTCTGAGATCATGTTAGGCTGGGGTTATCCATAAATGCAACTGGCTCAAGGTCACCCAGCAAACTTCTATGGCACGAGGAGGGATTTGAACCCGCATTTCCCCGATCCTAGTCCAATACTTTAACCACCTCCGTTCTAGTGGCTCTTGTGGTGGAACAGTGTGTTGGAATTTGAATTTTTTTTACTGGCAATTTCTTCACTGACTGCATTTTTCTGGCCATTGAAACAAAGTTTCGATCCAGTGGCACCTTTAAGACAAAACTTTATTCTGCTGCTTCAGACCATCACGGCTACCCATCAGAATCTATTTTCAAGCCATTCTTATTCTTTGTTTTACTTCATGATTATTACTGAAAATAATTTTGTCATGTAGAGGAGAAGCCTTACCAGGATAGCCCCAGGTTAGCCTGATCTCATCAGATCTCAGAAGCTAAGCATGGCTGACTCAGAGGCTGGCAATGGCAAACCATCTCTTGCCTGAAAACCTTGTGGGATCACCTTAAGTCATCTGTGACTTGATGGCAAAAAATCATTAATAGAGGAGGGGGTGTTAAAGGAATTATCTGCTGTGGGCACCAAATAGGCTAGGAATGCCACTGCAACTTAAATTACAAGGAAATCAAATAATACAACTTGCTAAAAATTAGGAAGTAATTTGCTAGCTATTGGTGTATAGGGAGGAGAGCTATAGGGAGAAGGAATAATTTCCCATGTTGTTTAAGGGAAAAATGGGAAGTCTGCACATCTTTCCCTTGAACTGAGGGCCTTCAAGTGCATTCCCAATTGGCTCAAGAGGACTTCTACACCGCTAGAAGTTCTAAACTTAGGATATGAAATTTAACAGCAGAACAGAGGCCAGCCACCCTAAGCAATATTTGACAGCTGTTGAACATTCGGAGTTTATGCAGACAAGAAAATGGTATTTATAAAACTAGGAACATAACTGACCTGGACATTATGAAATTAAAGGCCCACAAATTTCATTAGCTATGTTCATCCTCAGCCTTAATCATAGTTTATAATGTTTTAAGGTCTTTAAATAAATATGCATGTCAGATGGAAAACCCTGAAATACTGTCAGGGCCAAGGATCATACAAAGTTCAGCAGCCATAATGACACTAGAAATGTGTCAGCATTTATTTACAGAGGCAGATATAATGCTGTTTTAATTACATCCTTGTTTGCAGTGGGATCCGACCCTTTCCCTCTCACCATGAAAGGGCAGAGATTAGTTAAGGAATGATCACCGTAATTGGTAATAACCAGCTACAGATAACTACATCTGTTGTTGAAAATAGACGTTTTGTCATAAATTAAAGATATTTGATTATTTTTAACCTTTCTATTTTTTTTCTATTCTATTATTTTCCTATTTCCTTTCTCCAACTCCCATGGCTGATCTTACAAGCAGGATGGTGGGAGGGGAACAGACAGGGTGGCAGAGCACGCTGTTCCTCCATCTGCTTGGGACACCAGTTGTTGTGACCAGACTCTATTTATAGTTCCTTTTGCCTCATCCGGCTGCTTGCAGTTTTGAGTAGGCAGAAGCAGGCAGTGGCCATCCTGTTCTCATTTGATCTTTTGGCCTTTTCTGATTTGCCCTTCATCTCTTTATCCACAGCACTCATTTCCACCTACATATAAAAACCAGGACTCCCAAATTGCGTAAATAATCATCCCTTCCACCTCACCCAGCTAGCTGAATGTAGAGGAGTGGGGAATCAAACCCAGCTTGCCAGATTAGAAGCCGCTGCTCTTAACCACTACGCCAATCATAATGTGGAATGACTGTGGCTTGAAAAAGTCTCTTTGGCTCCAGGTTTAATGGAGTTATTGAATAATGATTGGTTCCACAATTACAGACTCCCCAAACTGGCTTTATGAATGGATTTCAAAAGGACCTCCTTAATAAGTTTTGTAGCAGAAATAATTGAGCTAAGTGTCCATTTCAAGAAATGCCTTGTTCTATGTCTGGATTTCAATATTGCAAATTTTTATCAAATGGGTTTTAAAAAGGGGACTTTTAAAACAGAACAATTGGATTTGAAATTGAGAGTGTCTGTGACATTTGTAAGTGGCAGATCGTGAGTGGGGGGGGGATCTTTGCTTATGTACTGGCTTTATTGTTTTTGTAAATGGTTACAGAAAAAGAACTACATATGCCAGTTCTTAAAAGGGTAAATATTCATTTGCATATATTAAAAGTGCACTTTAGCTAATAAAGAAATTAGAGTCTGCCACTCTTAAACATTTTACCACATGAGCAGACAAGAAGTATTAAAAAACCTTAGGGCTAGTTGTCAGCCTTTCTTACATCAGAACTTGCCTTGCAGTAAGAAATCGGGATTTCAGTAATCACCAATCCTGCATTACATAACAGCCAACAAGTTGCTCTGGAGTAAAAAAAAAAAAAAAAGGGCATAGTGTCTTTTCTTGATATTGCGTCCTAATTCTAGTATTAGAATACATGGACCATTTCCTCATGGAGGAGTAAGACATGAGTGGCTTACTGCTTACAAACATGGGATGGTAAATATTGCGTTTGCTGCCTTCCTCACAGGGAAGCCCCTCTTCGTGTTTTCCCTCTACCCCATCGTAGCTTTTTGCCTCCTGATGAGGCTGCAATGGAAAACAACACAAACTTCTCCCTCTGCTCCTTGGCTTGTGAATCATAGCAAGCCACCAATAACAGCACAGCAGTTCTCTCCTGGACTGAAATCCCCCCCCCCCACCTGGTGCAGAAATGTCCATGAATATGGAGGTTTCCTATAGTCAAAATGGCTATTGATCATGACTGTCTAGTCCAGTCTCTTTTTAAAGCCATCTATGTCATTCCATCAACAGTGATTTCCACAATTTCATTATTGCAAACAGATACAATGCATGTTTGTGCAGAAGTATCTTACTGATTTCAATGGAAATGAATTCTAGTTAAGAGAACATAGGATTGAAATTTTATCCATTACCTTTGGAAAAATCATGGGATTTGATACTGAATGAAAGGGTTTTGTGTATTCTTGAAGCTTGAAGAAGACTTAGACAATATTTAAAGAGATTCTTAATGGGTGGATCTTTAAATATTCAGAGTTAGTTGTGATGTAGGGACCATCACAGTAATTCTGGAAGTAACTCAGGAGCATAAGAGAAGTTTTCATACTTATTAAACTTTGGGAATTGTTAAATTTCAATATCTGGTTTTTAAAGCTGCAAAGATCTGTTATCTATTGCTAGAATACATACATGAGCAGTTGGGTAGTAACAGTTTGGAATGGTGAATATATGAGGCTTCATTATACTAAGGCCATGAGCCTCATAACCCAGCACTCTCTACTATAACTGATAGTAATTCTTTAGGATCTTAGTCAGCAAAAGGTCCTTCTCAAAATTTGAGTCTTGTAAGACTTTAATTGGATATTTCACTGATTGAATTGGAACCTTTTTCATGTTAAGCATGTCCTGAATTAGCACAATACCTGTCCCTGGATCAAGCCCTAATTGTTGTTATATTTTCATAGATCAAGTATACAAATTTTTTCAGAATATTGTGGTTTCAGAATCGAGCAATAATACAACAACCCACCACTAAAAGCCAAATGTAAATTTATCCCTGTATGTTTTCCTTAAGCATTAGACTTTCAGACATCAAAAATAAACTAGTATAGTTTAAATAAAGGCAGGGCTATAGCTAGAGACAAATCTACGTCTCATTGCAACAATATTCATATTACTTGGCCTAGAACTGGCTTTTCAGAAACAGTGGGTAATTTTTTATTTATTCAAAAGGTCTTTTGTCCTCATTTGCATACCTTCATTAATTACTATCTCAGAAGTAAAATGACAGTGAAGATGTATTATTCTTCATATGAAAAATATTATAAACTCCCTTCTTCCTGAAAGTTCCATGATGGCTGAATGGACACAAAGCCCCTAAGAGTTTTAGATTCACTAAGGTATTAATTGAGAATAAAATGTACTGAGCTGGGGAGTTGAATTCCTATTTGAAACAATGGCTTACCACTATTAGAGCAGCATCAAGTCTACAAATCACAGCTCCAAGCTACAATGGACTGAGGACACCAGCAAGCATCACAGTGTACTCTAATTCTATTCAGACAGAAATTCCTCTGCCACCGGCTATGAAACTATGATATATGGGCAAAACACATAAATGAGGAGAGAAAGAAGATGGGTGGAGCTTGGAGCAGCTCATTCATCATCCTAAAGGCATTTCAAATACTGCAAAATAGTCAAAGATCTGCACAAGCCTGTTATAAAGGGATGGCAACTGATCAGCAGCACAGTACAACTGCACTGGCCTATGACCCTCATCCAGAAGGCGGATATAGCACATCACTGTTAGCCAACATGAGAGTTGTAACAGTAGCACACTCCTTTAGACATGAAGATGCCGGTCCTAGAAATCCCAAGGATAAAATGTCCCAATATTTCCAGTGCATTATGAAATCCGCAGTTTTCATTATTGGGAAAATTAAACAGGAGGCCAGTGGCACTCTCTAGGCTGTGGAATTATCACTACTAGGAAACCTGAAAACTCTCTGCCCTAATTTTTTCTTAATTTGCATTCAGTTATAATTTAGCAGTAGAAAGTGCAAGATTTTAAAAAAATGTTATATCTATTTCACACGAATTATTAGCATTATAAAAGTAAATCTCACCATTTCAGACAAGCTGCCTCCTTTCTCTTTAAACTAGAGGGAGAGGGGCACATAAAGTGCATTGTTAGTATAGGTGATAGGCTGTATGTTGGGTGCTTTCTGTAGGAAGGCCAGAATTTTGATGTTATTTATTGGCCTCAGCTCTGTGGAACTCTTTAAGATCCTCAGAGCCATGATCTCATTAGGCAGACCCTAATGGTTGAAAACAGAGATCTTAAGCTTCTTGGGGGGGGGGGGGGTATATAATCAATGGAGGAAATAGTCTTGCAGATATGGGCAGCCTGGAATCACTCGGGTGGCTTTTGCTGGTGCGGGGGATTCATAACGCAAGGTAGACTCCTGCTCACGTGCCAGAGCTCCAGCCATGGTTTTCCCCTGCCTCAACTGACAGGGCATGTGCTGGAGCTCGTATGGAGGAATCAGGCGCTTCCCTTTATAAGGGAGCACCTGGTAACGGTCTGCCTCTCCCCCCCCCCTTTGGCTGTTTGGCCATTGAATATCCCTCCCGCCCACCCGAAACTGTTTGGTTTGATGTTTAGTTATATATTGTTTAGTTATATATTGAGCCTCTTGTGGCACAGAGTGGTAAGGCAGCCGACACGCTGTCTGAAGCTCTGCCTATGAGGCTGGGAGTTCAATCCCAGCAGCTGGCTCAAGGTTGACTCAGCCTTCCATCCTTCCGAGGTCGGTAAAATGAGTACCCAGCTCGCTGGGGGGTAAACGGTAATGACTGGGGAAGGCACTGGCAAACCACTCCGTACTGAGTCTGCCATGAAAACGCTAAAGGGCGTCACCCCAAGGGTCAGACATGACTCAGTGCTTGCACAGGGGATACCTTTACCTTTATATATTGTGAGTTAGTGTTACTTGATGATTGCATTTATTGCCACAGCTTGCGGTATTAGGCATGGGAAGGACTGTTTGGGGCCAAAGGCTTGCACGCTGGCCTCCCCAAGGTGAGGGGGCCCCCATATGGGGCTGTGTGAATGTGGAGCCATGCAGCACTCTCACTCAGTTGAGAGGGCTTACAGCTGGTTCACGTTTCCAGGCAGATTTGGAACTCGACAGAGGCTGAGACCCACTGGGCTCCATTTGGTGCTGCCACAGGATAGAAGGCCTGGTTGGGTCCCGAGTGCCTAGCGGGCTCACCAGCAGAGCTGGGATGGTGGTCTGCTGTCTGACTGCCATGAGCGGCCAGCTGGCTGCTAGTTGGCAGATGTCTTTCCCATGCAACGCCATGCTCCAGGTTTAATAAAGCTTTGGCCATGTTATGCCAATTTTGGTGTCAGAATCCTTATTGTGATGTGAATATCCCCCTGCCTAAGCAAGAAGGTCCTGGACTGTGTCCTAAAGGCCATCAAACAGAAGATATATTAGCAGACACTTAAGACAATAGGATGGATTTCTCTTGGGAAGAATTTCCACAGTCGGGGAGCATGCAAACACAAGAAATCACACGCACATCCCTTCTGCCACTGGCTAGCACCTCATCTGAGGCCTGGTCTATACATGCTTCAGAATGCAGTAGAGCAAGGTTACCGTATGACAAAAAGCAAAAAAGAGGGCATATTTCTTGACAGACTGCCACAAGTAATCACTATGACAAATCTAATTTTAAATACTCCTACTATTTAATGCAATAATTACTTCTATTTAGGAATATTTCTAACCTTCCAACCCCAATAGAGGACATTTTCATAGTATTTTTTAAAGCTCCAGAGGATGGACACCCCCAAAAAGAGGCCATGTTTGCTAAAAAGAGGACATCTAGCAACCTCATAGGACAGGGATTACATTTTTCAAAATTTCTCATCCTTAATAATTCCTTGTAAGGGAAAAACTAGCACACCACATTCCTAAGCTTAGAACCTTTCTCATTCATATGCTAATTTTTACATGAGCATTTGTGTTAATGGGAGGGACAATAAAAATGCTACAGTCAGAAGCACCAGAAGCTATTCAACCAATCCAGAATCCTGCCAGTTCTGCATGTACAGACCAAGCTTTAGAAGACAGGCACCTCGGATGACAATCTCAGCTGGTGGGCAGGTTTGTACAGGAAAAGTCATTTTCCCTTGAGAGCCCTGATAGCAGATAGTTTAGAGCAGCGGTCCGAAACCTTTTTTTGGCTGCGGCCCGTTGCCAAGGGGTGGGGAGGAGAATTTTGTGCACTCACGCATGCATGGAGTTGCCACACGTGCACGTGCGTGTTTGCAATCCCAGTGGGGGCACAAACACACGCACGCAGAAGCTCTGCACATGTGCATTTGTGCTGGGCTGCATGCCAGCAGCCGTGCTTCCCTCTTCCTGTCCCCCTGCAGCAAGAAGCTTGCCAGGCCATGAGCTAATAGGCCACGTTTGCGGCTGATTTGCTCGCAACCTGGTGAGCTTCTTGCTGCAGGGGATGGTGGAGAGAGGGAGCTGCGGCCCTCTGAACACTAATATAAAATAAAGCCCCCCCCTGACCCCAGAATTGGAAGTAAGGTTGCCAGATCTCCTGCTGTGGCAGTTTTCCCACTAGCACCCTTTGTTGCCCATTGCTGTTCCAAATAGTGCCAGGAGAAAACTTTTCAACATATTAACTTTGCGTGTGGAGTGGCATAATTACATGAAAACCCCCAAATTAATGTCATGTTGCTTTAGGGAACTGCTGAATCTTTCTGTTTTTTCCTGGAAGTGACATCATGACACCTGTGATACCAGTGCACCTACATGTCCTCAGCCTCCCAGTTCCTGATGGCAACGGTATCTGGAAGCCAATTTTATTAAAAAGCTGCAGTGATTTCATATTAACAACTCTACTTGCAGACAGATCATTACCAACTTTGTCAGACAAAATGGAATCACTGCAAGTAATGCATCTCCAGGGATCCTTGAGCTAATGAGTAAATTTTTAAAGCCAAGTGAAAATATATCTTAAAAGCCTAAGAACAATTGCATAGCCTGTAAACTTCACAACCTGTTGTCTTCACACCTTATTCCAATCTATTTTAGCAGCACATCAGGAAATGAGACATCTGAGCAACTTAATAATGCAATTATCTGTTCCACTTAATATTTCTGGTAAGGGCTTGGAGGAGGAGCAGTTCTCATGGCTTAAGTGCCACTCAGCGTTTAATGCCCACTCAAGATGACTATCCCACCCCTGAGTGCCTCCTCTTCCAACTGGCTTGCTTGCCTGTCCAGCGGCCAGCCAATCACCTTCTTTCCCCCACCCTTGACCACTCCCTCCTCCTTCCACTTCCCTCTGAGGCTTGGAGGCTGCAGATCCCTGCTGCATGAGAGCTGCCTCTACCAGTGAGTTCCTTAACAGCTTCCTGAAGCCTTTCCAGCTCCTGGGGGGAAGGGGAGGCCGTCCAAACAGCTTCCACCCCCCCCCCCCAATCCAGTGCCCTTTGTATTCCTGAATGCAATGGTCTTGTCCTCTAGTTTTCATTATAATTACAGGATATAAGATCTCTAGATAGGCTATCACTAATAATAAAAGTTATTTGTTTAAAATATTTATATACTGCTTTTCTGAAAAATAATCAATGAGATTTCCAGATAAACAGATAAGACCACAAACATCAAACCAACAGCAATAGGTTCAAACAATCTATTAAATCAAATGCCATCATAAATGCAAATGAAATCAAATTCACCAAACTACTTTGACAGTATCACTAACATTCCACATAAGAAATAAGAAACTGTTTCTTTGCCCACTAGTAAATGCCTGTACCCTTTCCACACAGTACTGCTAATTACAAATCTTGTATTTTCATATAAAGAAGAAAAATAAGAATTGGTTCTTCTATGCCGCTTTTCCCTACCCGAAGGAGTCTCAAAGCAGCTTACATTTGCCTTCCCTTTCCTCTCCCCACAACAGACACCCTGTGAGGTGGGTGAGGCTGACAGAGCCCTGATATTACTGCTCAGTCAGAACAGCTTTATCAGTGCCATGGCGAGCACAAGGTCACCCAGCTGGCTGCATGTGGGGGAGCACAGAATCAAACCGGCTCACCAGATGAAAAGTCCACACTCCTAACCACTACACCATGCTGGGTCCTAACCACTACACCAAGTTTCTTAGATGTTGGCAAAACCTTGTGGCAAGTTGTTTGCCTTAATACCTTAATGCCTTAAGATAATGACTTTAGAAACTACAAATGGAAAAACACAATAATGATTTCAACAAATAAAACCTCAAAGAGAACAGAAAATGCTAGCCTGGAAATATCAGAAAAGGAATGCTCGCTTCATTTCCGTTTCAGGCTTTCTCTGTCACTCCAGTTTGGTGTAGTGATTAGGAGCGAGGACTTCTAATCTGGCATGCCAGGTTCGATTCTGCACTGCCACGGCACTGATAAAACTGTTCTGACCGGGCAGTGATATCAGGGCTCTCTCAGCCTCACCCACCTCACTCACAGGGTGCCTGTTGTGGGGAGAGGAATGGGAAGGCGACTGTAAGCTGCTTTGAGCCTCCTTCGGGTAGGGAAAAGCGGCATATAAGAACCAACTTCTTCTTCTTCTTCTTCTTCTTCTTTCCTGTATACAAATGCTTGAAGCCAGTATTATTCCTTGCCCACTTATTCATAATATTTTCTCTTTAATTCTGCAAATGCATACAATTTGTAACACTTTTAAATTTGTGGCTTTCCCCAGTGAATCATGTAGACTGTCATTTAACAAGATGCTGACCCTGACTTCTCTGTCAGGGATACTAGCTCTTCCCTCTCAGGAAGTTCCATTCCCAGAGTGCCTTGGCAACAGGAAATGACTATTGAACTGGTTAAAATTGGCAGTATTAATGCATTCTCCTCCACTCTGGCAGATCATTTTGTTTCTAAAAGTGTATAATGAACCATGCTGAAAATGTTTCCAGGCACATTCCAAAAAGTTTTGAAGGGTCACAGAATGAGAAAAGTGGTTATTAGGATTGTGGCCTTCAAATGTCTCCTAGGTGGCTGCCCACAGAGTTCAGGGCTAGCAGTAAAGCTGAGCAGAGCATCCTATATCTCCTCCTCCTTTTCTTTTTTTGTTGGTAGAGTTTTTTCCACTTTCTAAATATACTGCATCTCTTGACCTTTAACAAATTCCATTGGTGAGCAGTGCTCATAATTTCCTTTGTATGAATTCATGGACAATTCTACAAGTCCAAAGCACTGACAAAAGAGGTTAAGTTGAGGGTCAAGGAGGGGGAAATCCATATTTCAGTCCTTGTTCTCTAGTGCAACTACCTAACTATGATGCATAAAAACAATTCCCAAATCACTTTCTGGACAGGATCTAGGATGTAAATTCATATGTTTTATTTCTTCCACATATTATTTATGTCTGTTTCCCATAAGTTTTAATTATCTGGAAATGACTACTTGTAATATATCCTGAGGTGACTGTACTTTAATTATATAGACTTAACAAAATCAGAGTTCAGTGGCACCTTTAAGACCAACAAATATTTATTCAAAGATTTATTGTTGGTCTTAAAGGTGCCACTGGACTCTGATTTTGTTTTGTTGTGCTGCTTCAGACCAACATAGCTACCCACTTGATTATATCCTTAACATTATTTTGCTCCCTTATATATTTGGGAAACAACCTCCGGGGAGGAGACTGTCCAGCCTGTCTGTCCAGGTCCACCCTGATTGGCCCTCCCGCTCCGGCTCCCACCGTCCCTCATTGCCTGCTAGAAGCCTTGTGGCTGTGGCCTCCATTGCTGCCCATGAGGAGAGAGGCAGCAACAAGGCTTTGCGGCCCACAGGTACGCCCCTGCTGGGAGGGAACTGAGGGAGGGAGTTTGCAGCGTCCCTGCGGGCTGCAAAGCCCTGTCACCGCCGGCGGCGGGGAGACCTTTCCACCCCCTTTAGCCCAGGAAGCACTCTCTGTGGCCAGGGGGGGACCTACTTTGCATGCCACCTACTTTGCAGGACCTCCCCGGGGGGGGACCTGCTTTGCAGGCCACAGGGAGCCGCGGCCACCCTCTCATGCCCTCCTGCCTGCGGCCCCTTTCAAAGCCCATTTTTAAAATGGGCTTTGATACTAGTATATACTTAATAATTCCCAGTGTTCATCCCATGACATACGATACAACTTTCTTCTCTCAACAGCTAACGCAGATTACATTTAATGCTCCACGCATTTACTCTTTCTTTCTGGGTTTTAACCCCTCCGTTTTCCTGGAGGTCAATTTCCACCAAAAAACAATGGAAATAACATGGTTCTGTTTTTAATTTTTCTATTTGCACCACGGAATGAGACAACAAACTCGGTTCTACAAGCCTGAACTCTCCCTAGCTAAAATGACTAAACTGAGGCTATCATACTTTGGTCACACTATGAGAAAACAAAAATCACTGGAAAAGACAATAATGTTAGTAAAAGTTGAAAGTTGCAGGAAAAGAGGATGCATTGAATCAGTGAAGTAAGTCATGGCCTTCAATTTTCAAGAGCTGTGCAAGGTTGTTAGCAATAGGACATTTTGGAGGTCATTCATAGAGTTTCCATAAGTCAGAAGTGACTTGACAGCATGTAGCATGTACAGCATGGAATGTGAATGAATGCAGAGCAATGTTGGATTAAAAAACTAACACGGAATAACTTAATCCAGTACAAACTTTCATCCTGTTCTATTTAATTGAACAGTATGGAGCAGCTACATATCTCCAGCCATTTTCCAGTAGTTCATAGATTAGGGATTTGGAAAAGTGACAACATTTAGTGTCCTGAGTTATCAGAGAAGGCAGCAGCATAATGGGTTTTGAGTGTTCTTCCAAATATTGCCTTGAAAAGGTCATTCAGTCCATCCCATTTTATTAAGGCAATACTGATTAAACCAGAACTATCCCTGACAGATGCCTGACCAAATTGCTTTGGAGAGCTCTATCCACTTTCCCTTTGATTTCTTTTTTTGTGCACAATCTAAGGTAAGATGCAGGGATGGAGGCCTTGTTCTCTAGCAGCGAAGGTGTGTTTGAGTTGTAGCTCTGTAGACTGTAGCTTTCCAAGAGCTGCAACAGACAGCAGAATTGAAGAAATTTTTGACATTATTGTAGCTTGGGCTACAAAGCTATGCTGAGCAATTTCCCTGCCCCTTCCCTATCACATTCTATGAAGATCAACATCAAAATGCATCCTGTGCATAAAGCAGGAACATGGTGGAATGTAGCTTACAACTGTAGCAGGAAACCAGACCAGGTTCCTTGCAGCTTTACCTTTTGGCAGAGACTAACTACACTGTCAAAGTCCAGGAAATACCAACCAGATTAACACAGAATTTTGTTAGTCACCTAGAGCAGGGGTCGTCAACCCCCGGTCAGCGGCCTGGTACCGTGTCACAAAGGCTTCGGTACCGGGCCTCCGGCAGCCGCGCCTACCTCTCCCCCCCAGCAGCAAGAAGATCGCCAGGCCCCGAGCGAAGCGGCCGCCAAAGCGGCCTGGCGAGCTTCTTGCTGTGAGAAGGGGGGGCAGGCGCGGCCTCCAGCATGTCAGCAGATGCAAATGCGCATGCGTGGACCTGCCGTGCATGCATGTTAGCGCCACCTGCTGGCAAAAACACGCATGTGTGGTGCCCGGGCCGGTAGCTCTCCCCCACCCCCAGAGGCGGAGAGAATGGGGACCGCTGACCTAGAGTATGTATTCATGGAAGTGTGAAATCAAAATATATGCATATACATGTATGCATGAATGTATGTTTGTTCAGGGTGAATGGATGCCAAGGAAGGCAGTTCTTTCTACATCCTAAATAGTTGTGTAGAAGAGAGAATAGTTGTGTAGAAGAGACCTGGATAGCCTGGGCTAGCCTGATCTTGTCAGATCTTGGTCAGTATTTGGATTTCTTTCTTTCTTTCTTTCTTTCTTTCTTTCTTTCTTTCTTTCTTTCTTTCTTTCTTTCTTTCTTTCTTTCTTTCTTTCTTTCTTTCTTTCTTTCTCTGGATTTCTATATCGCCCATTCTTTACAGCTCTGGGCGGTTTACATGGAACATTATGTAATTTTACATGGAACATTATATCTATAACACACAAGTTTCAATACAACATCACAACAACCAAGTAACAATTTATAACACAACATAGATAACAACAGCACCGGGGAGATCAAATTTGTTCAGTCATGGAAGGGCATCTGAGGGGGGCCCAGCAGATGTTTTCAGTTGGTCGGCCTCAAGTGAATGCCTGGTGGAGGAGCTCCCTTTTGCAGGCCCTGTGGAAATATGGATATTCGGGCAGAGCTCTGATCTCTTCAGGGAGCTCGTTCCACCAGGTGGGGGCCAGGACTGAAAAGGCTCTGGCCCTTGTTGAGGTCCGCTGTGCTTCTTTGGGGATTGCCCCTCAGTTATTTAACCTTTTCTTAAGTGACTTACCCTTCTATTTTGACAAAGTTAATGATCATCCCCCCATTCTTGGCAAAAGACCCACTCCACCTCTTTTATACGCAGATGACACAGTTATCTTATCTAGAACTCGAGTTGGCCTTATACGCTATCTCCAGTCATTCGGAGATTACTGTAGTGACAATCAACTAAAAATAAACTTTGAAAAAACTAAGATCATGGTATTTGCAAAGACCCGATATAAGTTTCCCTGGATAATAAATGGTAAACATATAGAACAGGTCAATCACTACAAGTAATTAGGCATAAACTTTACTTATAATAACAGTTGGGCCAACTATAGAGAAAAAACAATCAAATCTGCAAAAGGCCAGTTGTCCCTTTTAGCCAAGTTTTATCATCAAAAGGCAACAAAAACCTTCAGACAGCCATTAAAATCTACAACGCCAAAATAATTCCTCAGATACTTTATGGAATCCCAATATGGATGGATGCATTTAATAATAAATTAGAGAACATCCAATCTTTCTTTTTCAGAAATCAGCTAGGATTCCCAAACTGTGTGGCCAATCATACACTTGTTGCAGAACTTGGCCAACAGAGTCTAGATGCCCGGGCTTGGTTTCAGTCCTTTAAATACTGGTTAAAAATTCATTTCCATGCTCAAACGGGTAGTTTGTTAATTAACCTTTTGAGTGACCCTTATTCTTTCAGCTGGCTGGGCAAAATGTCAAAAAAACTTCAAATTATGGGTCTGGACATCTCAACCCTTAGCATGCAAGACGAAAGGACGATACTAAAGCTGATATCACAGAGACTAGAAGATCAGGATACACAGATTCTGGGCTCCTCTAACAACAGTGTATGTTCTCCCCGCTTCTGGGATATTCCCTTATCTTACAAATCCATGCCCATGTATCTCCAAATTTTGGAGACACACCAGTTAAGAAGAGCATTTCTAGTAGCTCGCTTAAACATCTTTCCCTCAAATGTCACCCGAGGTAGATTTTTGAAGATCCCTCCTCAGGAGAGATACTGTTTACATGGATGTAGTGTCCCTGACACATTGTACCATATACTTCTGGTGTGTCCTAAGTTTGAAGTATTTCGTCGCCCATTAGCTAATTATCTGAAGAAATTGAAATTCAGCTGTGTTAATGAGAAACACTGGATTAAAATGATACTAAATCTGAGGGATACAGCAACTATTATAAAAGTAGCAAAGTTTTTACTAGCAATTTTAAATGAAAATATTTTACGATAGATTTTACAACTGAAACTGTTTGAAATTTTCACTTTATGCTTTGCAATTTTATGCCAATAAAGGTACTCTGAATCTGAATCTAGTCTAGATATGACCACTGCATGGATCACTGTGGCTAGGTGCTCTGGGTCCAGGTAGGTCACTAGTAGCTTGGCTTGGCGGAGGTGGTAAAATGCCAGCTGCGCTACCTTTGTGACCTGGGCTTCCATTGTAAGAGAAGCATCCAGGATCACACCCAGGCTCCTGGTGGACTGCGTTGCTGAGAACTGCACACCGTCCAGTGTGGGCAGACGCGCTTCCTCCCATGGTCCTTTCCTACCCAACCACAGGACCTCTGTCTTTGCAGGATTGAGCTTCAGATGACTCTGCTTGATCCATTTTGTCACTGCTTCTAGACATCTGGCTAAGGGTTCTGGCGGTCTAGCTGGCATCAGAGATCGTCCGTCAGGGCAACTAGCGCTGTCTCCACCCCATGTCCAGACTGGAAGCCTGACTGAAATGGGTCAAGGGCTGAAGTTTCTTCCAGGAATGTTGATATTTAGTCCACAGCAGCCCTTTCAACTAACTTCCCCAGAAATGCTAGATGCGAAATAGGATAAGAGACAATTAAGAAAGTCAAGGGCTCCTATGCAGAGGCAAGCAATGACAAATCACCTATAAACATATCTTGCTTGGAAAGTCCCATGGGGCTGCTATAAGTTGGCTGTGATTTTATGGTAATAAAGGAGAGGGAATACTACATGGGTAGCTTTTCTCACCTTCACATGACAAGCCATATCCACTGAATTCCGTTTCTGCAATTATTTAAGATATATATAAAAGTGCTGTATTAGAGCCCAGTAACACCTTAGAGAAAAACAAGATTTTGGGTTTTCTGACAAGGGGAACTTGGCCTCTCAAAGGCTTATACGCCAATGATTTTGTTAGTCTCTAACGTGCTTCTGGACTCGGATGTAGCTCTTCCACTGCAAACCAACACAGCTATTCTCCTGAAAGCAGACACAGAATTCTTATCTTCTTTTGTATCTGCCTGTCCACCAGCTTCGATATCTCTCTCTGTTCATCATGCCCAAATTGTATGATTTCTGACCTTTTTGTGAGAACCTCTGGAGTCCAGCAATAGCAATATTTATGTCTCTACCAACTTGGTTTGTATGGCCCAGGCTACCTGATCTCATCAGATCTTGGAAGCTAAGCAGGGTCAGCTCTGGTTAATATTTAGATGGGAGACCACCAATAAATTCCAGGGTTGCTACACAGAGGAAGGCAATGGCAAAACACCTCTGAATGTCTCTTAGCTTGTAAACTCTTATGTGGCTGCAGTTTGGCAGCACTTAACACAAACACACATGTTTCTACTTCTCCAGTGGCACTGGTGAGCATAAGGAAGAAATGACAGCTTGAACTGAGGAGATGCTGTGAGGAACCTACATGACCTTTCAAATAAATCTCTGGATTCCCGTTTGATCCAATCAATTCTACTCTGCAAGTGTCAGCTAGTAACAGACATATCTGTCAATACCACAAGCACTGCAGTCAGGGGGGCAGGTTGCATTCACAGTTGGAAACAGAGCTCAGAAACCGCTTACAGTTAAGTAAAGGATAACCCTGGATTATGTATTTCACGTGGTTAGGGTTAAAATAAGGTCAAGAGCCAGATTAATACCACTACTGTTTTCCAGTGGAAACTCAAAGCACAATCATGTTGCCACAACCAATCTTTCTCGTTGCCATTTGCTATGGAATTTTTTTCTCAACTGGGTGCCAAAACAAGAGGATTCGCTTGCTTAAACATTTGATTTGCACTGTTTTCCAAGTTATCATGAGCACATTTGCTTGATTCACATCTGAAAACATGTTAAAATGCCAGTGAAAACAGCATGTTTGTTAGCCAACAAAACAAGAGCAGCACTGTCCAAGGTGAATACTGACGAAAATGGATGTATGCTAATAACACATAATTTAGCTTTTCTTGTTTATTAATAGGGGGAGGAAAATAAATATTCAGGCCATTGGATCCCAACATCTTGATCGCTTCCTGAGTCAGCAATATAGTTTTGTCATGTCTACTCTCCCAGCTATGAGCTTAATTCTCCCCAAACCCAGTGGCACTGCAAGTTTAGATTTAGATTCCAGTTATTTCTGCAGAACATCCTTTACCAAACATTTTGGAAAAGCTTAACAATTCTGAAAATTACTGAATTGCCATTAATATTTACAATAATAGCTGTGCATTACAATAATATCAGATATAGCATGGGAATCCTTATCATAATCCTTATCCATGGTTCCTCTATATATTTGTGAAACAGCCTGGGGGGCGGGACATGTTCGGCTGTCCAAGTTGGAATAGGGCCAATCAGGGTACAGCCAGAAACACTGGCTGCACCCTGGTTGGCCCTGCCCCTATAGCTCCCGCTTTCCCTCCCTGGACGCTAGTCACATTAGTCTCAGATGCGCCAGAGACAGAGAGAGACACATAGAACCCTGCCAGACCGAACACAAGCCCTCATTCCCTCCTATCGCTCCTGCTGTGAGGGAGGCAGGGAGAGACAGAGAGAGAACTGCCCCAAGTAGCTGACAGCGACACAGAGAGAGCCGCCCCTGCTGCAACGGAGGGAGAGAGATACAGAAAGAGCTGCCCCAAACTGCACACCAGCCCTCCTTCCCTCCTAAGAACGAGCCCTAATTACCTGCTATGTCTCCTGCTTCGAGGCACACCATATGCGGGGAGAAGGAGAGAGAAATCTGCACCTCCCGGTGTCCCCTGGGTCCTATCGCCCATTGCATTCCTGCTTGCAATGTGCTTCCTTGCAAGTGTATATATAAAACAAAACTGATAATGCAAAGGAAATACTAGATATGTTCAGATATCTTGTTTCTTCTGCTCCCTAACTCTGAACTCCTTCACTTTATGTTAGTGATAAAACATACAACTTTCAGATAAAGCAGAGAAACATGAATTACTAAATGCCCAAATGTGTCCCCAGAGTGGCAGTTCAGCACACTATTTGCTACAGACAACAAAGAGTGTGTTTGAGGATCTGACGGAGTTGACACTACACCTATGAGGGCAGCACTGTTTCTCCACTGTATATGCTTTTGATGGTCTAGCCAGGATTTCAATGTTCTATCTCCTGGCTTATGTTTCGGTTGGTGAACAAAATGCTACCATGTAACAACCTCTATTTTGGAAATATAATTACAATGTGCAACGCTAGGTGTGCAAACACAGCAGTGCAACTCAGATGCCTGAGATTCCAAGATGGGGAATCAACAGTTGATGAATTATATTGCTGGGCTGAACTGGGGTGAATGCTTAATGCTACACTTTGCACACTAAACAGGGCATCATCCTTTCAATCAGTAGCAGGGATCAAGATATGTTAAATTCACCCTTCAAAAAAATGCTGCCACACCCAGAAAGTAACCCTCTTATCCAACATCAGTGCTTCTCATTGACAGTCTTTTCTCTCAGGTAGCGACACCTCCTTGCAGCCCCTCTATCACTGGTGCCATTTTGTTTTTTCAGTTAGGTCTTCTCTTCCTAGATAGAGTGAAGCCACATAGCCATTCAGAGTTGGCTGTATGACCAAGTCACTGGGGCAAACAGGAGGAAAAACATCAATAGGGAAGGGTCCCCTCTTCACTTTGGATCACCTATACTCCATTTGGAATTTTTCCAGTACTGCCTCTGCAGATGTCACTCCTAGCTAGACCTTAATATACACATTGTTTCTGTAATAATACCTGTTTTTACCCCCAAACACATCCTGTACAGAAATGAATGCTGTCTTCCATTAAGGATTGTCTACTACTATTTGTGCAAGTATTCATGGACTCTATCTTCCCTAAAAGCTTAGGAGAGCTGATAGCACTGATAGCTGACATTTTATATATAAGTCTTCATTGGCCATTACAAAAAGATTGTGGGAGGAAGCAGGGGAGGGTTTACTCTTACTGGCTTGTAGCTGGCGTGATGCTGCCACCTTGGTTGGAACCCTGTTATTTTATTATCACTGTCTTTATGACTATCCAGGGAAAGCGCTATCACAGCTTTGCGGCTTTCACAAGCAGCTGTCCTACTGTGCCCTGGCAGCCAGGAAACCAATAGCAGCTCTAAGTGCTAGGCTTTTTACAGCAATTCCACATCTAACCTGAGAGATGAGACACATGTTGAGTCATGCAATGAGCTAAAGAGATATTAGCTAATTGAAATGGTGCCACCTGAGCTCTGAATGCCAGTCATTGCAATCTCTTTCCCTTTATCTCCAGTCACTGTGGTGTTTTTTTTTTCCCTCCCTGGGCTTCTTCTGTATTTCCCCCTTGTCAAAAAGCATTGTCTATTTTCTAACCCTTCGAACGATTAAAAGTAGAACCAACAGCAAAGCAAAGGTATCATGAAAACCTATTATCTTTGCTCTGTGCTCTGTGCTTTGTCTCAGTTCACAGGCCCACCTCTGAGCAGGAGAAGGGGGCTAATGACCTCCCCCAGCTGAGCTACCTGAAGTGGTACACGGTTGGAAAGGGTTATTTTTTTTCCCAGTGCCTAAGAAGCAGTTTTCTCTCACAGAGCAATTACCACAAATGATTTATGTGGCCAGTCAAGAGGGTCTGCCAGGGTTCTTATTTCATCTTTGGGGTGGGGGGAGGAACTCTGCTGGAATTTTATCAGGGAGCTCCGATTAAATTGACAGCTGCCTTTTGTTTTGTTCTTGGAAGACCTTCTCTTTTGGGGCTAAGCAGTTTTGCTTGAAAAAGGAGAGCAGAACAAAGAGTTAACTTTTAAAAACTTATATGAGAAGAAACATCTTTCTCCCTTGCTTTTGCATGTACATTTTAAGTGGAGTCTTTTAAAAGAAGGTGACATCTGAGAATGATCCTGGATCCCCTTAACTCAAAAGAACATTTTATTTCACTCCACTGGAGCCACTAAGGCAACCCCTTTTTCTTGCTGGTATAAGTGTCTGTTAGACTGAGGGAGGAAAATCATGCAGCCTCTGTCTGGGCAAGAGAACAATCCCTGAATTCAGTTTGAAAACACAGCCCCAGACCACCACACACAGAGAGACGCAGCCAGACTCTGCCAATGAGACAAACAGACAGGAGCAGAAATGCAGAGAGACAGAGAGGCTGAACAAATGCACAGCCTTGCCTGGAGAGGCTCAAAGCTCTGCCTATGGAGGTACACAAAGATAGGAACAGCCAGATAGAGGTATAAACAGACAGCCGTTAAAGAGACGTTGTTGTGCTGGTCTGAAACGGGCCAACAGACTTTGCACAGGCGCACTCACAGACAAAAATGCCACACCTTCCCTCCTCACATCCACACTTAAGGAAAAGAAATGTAACAAGTCATTTACACAAAAAAAGATGTCACAGGTATTGTACCACCTCTGTGAGTAAGGCTTGTGAAAGAGCATTTCTGCACCAGTTATGTCTGATTCTACTTAATGGTAGGAGGGGGTTAGATTAAGTCCACTGAAAATATATAGATTTATCTATTTACTTAATTTATACTGTTCTTTCCTCTGCAATGGAAGGCATCTATTTTATCATCCCTTACGTGAAGTAGTTTGGACTAGAAGGATGTGACTGGCCCCAGGCCACCCAACAGGTTTCCACAGTAGAGTCAGGATCCAAACCTGGATCTCCCAGATGTTCGTTCAACATTCTAGCCACTTACACCACACTGGCTCTGACCCTTGGAGGAAAAAATACCAATTTGTCCTTTAGTGATCTTGAGTCATGTATATGAGGCCTATAAAGCAATGGTGTATACTAGCGATCTGTGGGCCATGCACCACATGTGGTCCTTCGACTAATTGGAGGTGGGCCCCGAAGGACGCCTACTCCCCCCCTTTACTTCATCCTCCCCAGCCCTTTACAACACACTTCGGGTGTAATTGTCTCCCATCACTCCCAGATGGGACTATCTCGTTGCAGAGAAACAAGCTCAGGGTTCCCATTGATTTGTCATTGTCATGAGTTAAAATAGTGAATATTTTCATGAGTGAAAATAAAATGTTCCTTATGTTCATTGTTGTGGCGTGTCTGTATCTTATTTTGAAGGGATGTTTAAACATTACCATAGCGATCAGAGAGCGTTAGGGCAGTGGTTGAGAGTAGAGGAGTAAACTACCCCCCCCACCGGGCCTCAGTAAAAGGCATTGAGTGGTCCCCGGTGAGTGGTCCCCGGCGTTGAGTGGTCCCCGGTGATTATTATTATTATTATTATTATTATTATTATTATTATTATTATTATTATTATTATTATTATTATTAATAGATTTATAGCCTGCCACTCCCTTGCGGCTCGTGGCGGGTAACAATATCGCAATTCCCCATTAAAACCCCATAAAACAATAATAACATTGCCAATATTGCCGGCATGGCAAGAATGGCAGCTCAACTCCCCCCCCCTCCCTCCCACTACTAGCGGGTGGAGAGGAGGTCCTGATGATGTTTTGCTTCGGGTCCAGAACTCGAGTCCCCAGGGGAGGCATAGATCTATTATCAGCCCCGGCCTCAACCATAAACCTGGCGGAAGAGCTCCGTCTTGCAGGCCCTGCGGAATGTTGAAAGATCCCGCAGGGCCCGCAGCTCTCCCGGGAGCTCATTCCACCAGGTCGGGGCCAGGACCGAAAAGGCCCTGGCCCTGGTCGAGGCCAGACGTGCTTCCCTAGGGCCGGGAACGGCCAACAGGTTTTCACCCACAGAGCGCAAGGCCCTGCGAGGGGCATAGGGCGATAGGCGGTCCCTCAGGTATGTGGGTCCCAACTCGCGTAAAGCCTTGAAGGTTAGAACCAGAACCTTGAACCGGATCCGGGCAGCAATTGGCAACCAGTGCAGCTGCCTCAGCACTGGCTGGATGTGGGCCCTCCAAGATGTGCCAGTGAGGATCCTAGCAGCTGCGTTTTGTACTAGCTGAAGTTTCCGGATCAAGGACAAGGGAAGGCCCGCGTAGAGTGAGTTACAGAAATCTATTCTGGAGGTGACCGTTGCATGGATCACTGTGGCTAAGTGTTCGGGGGACAGGTAGGGCGCTAATAGTTGGGCCTGGCGAAGGTGGAAAAACGCCTGGCCCGCTACTTTTTTGACCTGCGCCTCCAAAGTCAGGGAGGCATCAATGGCCACACCCAAGTTCCTGGCCTGGGACGTGATGGTGAGTTGCGTCCCTGCCAGGGTGGGTAAGCGCGCTTCCTGGTCCTGCCCCCTACGTCCCAGCCACAGGACCTCCGTCTTGGAGGGGTTGAGTTTCAGGCGACTCTGCTCGAACCATTCTGTCACTGCTTCCAAACATCTGGCGAATGGTTCCGGGGGGGAGTCCGGGCGGCCGTCCATGAGGAGATAGAGCTGGGTGTCATCAGCGTACTGGTGGCAACCCAGTCCAAAACTCCGTACCAGCTGGGCCAGAGGGCGCATAAAGATGTTGAATAATGTGGGGGAGAGGACCGCACCCTGAGGGACCCCACAAGGGAGTCTATAGGAACGCGAGAACTCATCTCCCACTGCAACCCTCTGGGTCCGGTCCTGGAGAAAGGAGCGTATCCAGCATAACGCTGTGCCCTGTATCCCCGTGCCGGCAAGGCGGTGGACCAACAGCTCGTGGTCCACGATGTCAAAAGCGGCCGACAGGTCCAGAAGAACCAGCACTTCCGACCCGCCCTTATCCAGCTGGCGACGGAGGTCATCCAACAGGGCGACCAGCACCGTCTCCACCCCATGGCCAGGTCGAAAGCCAGACTGATATGGATCGAATGATAAAAAGGTTGGGGACCACTGGTGTATACCATACACTTTACAATTATTCTTTCATCTACTCCACCCCCGGAGTGTTTATTTTAGAGGTGCTGTGGGGGGAGAAGCGACAGATAAAGAAGAGAGAGCTTCTTCTGTTGTGGAATGCCCAGTCCAACACTCTATTCTATAATCTCCTTATCAATGGAGCGGGAGATTTGGATGATGTGGGTGAGGGCTGGTGTTCTTGCCTGCACAGTCCACTCTTCAACAAATCACCTTTTATGGCATAACCTGTTCTAATGTTGGAAGAGCCGATCATAAGACAAGGATCTATGGAAATTAAAATGGAGACTGTGGTCACTTAAAGATATTCCCTCTTGGCAGTTTTGTGGGCTTGCCTAAGACAGCAAGCAGATTTTTCATTTTTAATATATATATATAGTCCCCCAGTGAGGAAGCCATTTGGGAAATTTTTGAGCAGCACTTTCTGTGATATCACAAATGAAAATGGTCCTGTCAATTGTTTGCACATAAAAGGGATTTGGCTTGCCAGCTTCCAGGTGGAGCCTGGCAATCTCCTGGAATTACAACTCATCTCCAGATGATAGAGATCACTTCCCCTGGAAAAATGGCTGCTTTGGAGGGCAGGTTCTATGATATTATAGCCACACTGAGGTCCCTCCTTCCCCTGGCTTCACCCCTACATCTCCAGATGTTTCCCATCCTAGAGCTAGAAACTCCAGATGTGAAGCATACAATTCAAAATTTCTAAAGGTAACAAAAGTATCCTGGGAAGTTCATGTAGTTATGGTAGAGTCTAACTACTGATATTTTGATATTTTTGTTTGTTTTAACTATTGGTGCTTTCTTAGGCCGTATCTTGGTTAGGACATTTAAGAGTCAAGTCCACTATTACTTTAGAAATCAACAAGAGTTTCAGAGTATAAGCTTTCAAGAGGCAAAGACCCCTTGATCAGACTTTCAAAAGCTTATACTCTGAAACTCTTGCTGGTCTCTAAAGTGCCACAAGACTCAATGCTATTTTACTGCAGACCATCAAAGTTACCCTCTGAAGCTATTGGTTAGGCCAGTTTTTGTAGCTTGGGTACCAACCAGGAATTCATATTTTTTCTTGGTGAATACGAAAAGTGTCTGTGCATGCAGGGAATGTTCCAAGCAGCCAGTGAAAATGGTAGCTCCTAGTTTCAGAGAACTACCCAATCACTACACTAGTTTTTAAAGACTACCAATCTTTTAGTTCCTCTGGAAGAAGTGACAATGTTGGAGGTTAGGCTTTATAGTACCCGCTGAGATACTCCTCCACAAACCCCAAATTCCCCAGGCTCCATCCTCAAATCTACAGGAATTTTCCAACCTGGTATGGTCAACCCCAGTCGGACCAATGGTGCAATTCTACTGGTCAACAACACTTCTCTGGCAAAATGACACTGTGATTGGCAATGGAGGGGGGGGAGGTTATCATGAATTCTCCCAGTCCACTGCTGACCCCCCCCTTTGCTCCTGAATGTCCCTTGACTCCCCTATAGCAGAAATCAGGGAGCTCAGCTTGAAGAGAAGGTGGGAAAGCCCACTCCACAAGCTTTAGTGCTTATGGTAGTTTGGATTCACCCCACTTTCTGTAGCAATTTTATTTTACAAAGATGGCCTCCGTCGATAATGAGGCCCAAATTCCTGGCCTCGATAATGAGGCCCAAGATCACGGCCAAATTCCTGGCCAAGGGCAAGATGTTAAGTTGCACCCTGGCTGCTTCCTAATCTATCAGCTTCCTGCCCAGCCACAGGACCTCTGTCTTGGAGGGGTTGAGTTTCAGGTGACTCTGCTCCAATCATGTTCTGTCATGATCCCAGGAAACAAAAGGCATGAACTAGTTCATGAATGAAAGTTTGGGAGGAATTTTGCCCAATTCATGGTTTGCAAACTGAAGTTACTAGCAGGTCATCTTTCAACAAACTTTCCAATCATTTGTGGAGGTTTGTGCCAGTTAATGAATAGATACTTCCAGACAGTTTCTGTTCAAACAAATGTTCACCAAACTTCAAATGGGGGTGGAGTAAGACTTCTCTAGCCTTGAAAACACTGGTGTGAGTTTCAAATTAGTCAAATCAGTTTCAAGAGGGTCTCCCACCTTGCATGTGTTCTTTCTGCATGTGTTCCTTTGTGTTCACAGAAAGTTCACTTCCCATTTTCTTGCACAGAACTTGATAACCCCCCTTGTACTTTGAGATTGGTCCTTTTAAGCTAGCAATGCCAGTGGCAGTGGGTTCTGGGGCATTCTGCCCATTGTAACTGGCTATGCTGGGCTTGAAAAAATGTCCTCCCCAACTTGGATTTCCTGTGACACTGCTATGAGATTAGTCCTTTTAAACTCACATTGCCATTGACATTGGGTGCTGATGGACATTCTGTACACTGTAACAGGTTATGCTGGATTTGTACCCCCCCCCCGATTTCTTGTGACTCAGCTTTGAGATTAGATCAGTCATTTAAGCTTGCAGTGCCACTGTGGCACTGGTTTCTGCTAGGCATTCTGTACACTGAATTTGTTGTAATGGGCTTGCAATCCACCTTGCTTGGATCATGATTCCATCATTCACATTAAAATGGTGAAATTCTTCCCTAAATTGGTGGCAGTGGTCATGGGCCAAAACTGTGGCTACTGTACTGCCCAGTTTGACACTTAGTAGTGCTACAGTAATCTCTTCAATAAATTGTCAATAAATTGTGACAAATGAAGAATTGGGGAGATGTGGGCCCCAGATGAGGAAAATGTGAGAATGCAACAGGATAAGACAAACACCATTAGTATTATTATGAGTAATAAGTGAGTAACATAAGCATTGTATTCATAGAGAACGTCCTGATACCGGTTTCATACAGTACTGTTTTATGTATTCAAATTTGCTTGGTACTCTATACAGGATGTAGACAATTGGCCTTAAAATCATGGCCTAGAACATCTTTTCCCCCTTCATTTTTTTCTTTTTGTTTTTAAACATGCAGCCTGATGTTCATGTTCTGAAAAAAATTAAAGCAGGTATTCTATTTTGCATTAGTTTGGTTGGTCTTCATCAAAGCTACTGAATGGCTTTTGATTTTGGCATTTGCTTTGGGCCAGCATGAACACCTGCTATCTGTCTGATTTGGCAAGATAAAAAATTAGCTGATACAGGGAAGGATTCTTCAACTAGAGGAAAGTTACAGTGATAATTTATAGCCATCAGAGTTTGTCAAAATACCATTCCAGAGGTCAAATAACAGGTAGACAACACTCATGGCTTCAAGTGGAAATCCAAAAGCAGTGTACTAAAGCACAGTCCAGGGTCAAAGACAAGGAAACCACTCCAAAATACAGGCTGCAAGGTCATTAATTAAGTTGCTTCCACACAGCCACTCCCTTGTTTGTTGCTTTTAACATCATGCTAAATACCAGCCAGCCATCTTAGTCCTGCTCCTGCAATAATTCACCTTCATCACTGATGTGGAGCCGGTGCTGTGTTGCCCATCTGGCACTGAGCCTTCTGTCTTGCAGTTCCCTCCTCATCTTCCTCCTACACTGGACCCAAGGCTCTGGTGACAGGGGAGGTGAACTGGCTGGCAAATTACTCTCTATTGCCAACTCAGAGCTTGGGGGCTGAGGGGTCACTGTACTGGTACCTGGCTACAGATCCATGTCTGACTCTCCAGACCTACAGTATCTCTGTTACTGGCTGTGAGTTTGGGTCAGGTCTGTTGGATGCTTCTTCCTCAAAAGAGTCCTCTGTATCATTAGGATGTGCTGGAGCTGGCTGATCCATTACAACTAGGTACTATTAACCACGATGGCTCCTATAGGCTCTTTACCTAGTGCATCATCTAAAATCAATATGCAGCGTAATGACTATTATGCTTTCCCTCTGTGTTCAAGTTGCTGTCAGAGAAATATTTGATCAACCATTGGGTTCATATATTCTGCTGGGCACCAGACACCAGCACTGATCTATCTGCTCAAAACTTGACAGGTGTTCTACAAATGATGTGGGCAAGAGGCGTTAAAATCATGGTGTAAAATATCAGGGCCTTTTCTTTTTATTTCTTCTCATCCCTCTGTTTTGTTTTTTTTAAACATCCAGCCCAATCTGTTGCACACTCCTTTGTGTTATTTTGGTTAATGAAAGGCGGTTTGTCTTCATATAGGTTGTCCCTAAGGTTCAATAACCATATAAAACAAGACCCTAATCCACAATCAAATAAAGAAGGCAAAGCAACAAACCAAAATGTTAGAAATATATTGTTACAAAATGAAATTTCTGAAATAATTAACCCCTTTGAGGGGTTTTTGTGTGTGTGTGCGTGTGTGTTTCACTTGTCGCTCCTCACCCCCTCTCAAAATAAAGGAGCCAAGCTCTGAGACACAGAAAGAATGAATCACACAGTAGGAAAATCGGTTGGAGGAGGAAATCTAGATAAAAATAGAGAGAGATGTTGATTGCATTGTTACTGCTTCAATTAAACTCAGATGCACCCGCTTGATGAGTCAACATCAGTGGCAAGAGGGCTCTGAAAACAAGAGACCACAGCACATAACCAGTTACCAACCCCATTAAGCCTGGAGAAAGAGCAGGAAGAGGAGGCGGAGGCGGAAATAAACTCCCAAGCTGGTAACCTCCACAAGCAGCTGAGCAAAGGCAGGAGGCCACCTGACTTTACCCACTGGGTGCCAGTTTGAAATGAGTGGCAAACGAAAAAGGGAAACAGAACAAACATGGCCTGCACAGGAACCTCAGTGGACTTTTTTGGATAGCAGACCACACTGAAGCTCAATGGTGAAGCATCATGACAACAAAAATGCTTAACATCTTAATCAGAAGTCAAGGAACCGCGACCTGTAAAGGGGTGAAAGGGGTAATTACTGAAGTCCATGGAGGATGTGTGCACACAGGTACATGCAGAAGTTGACAGACAGCAGGTCCCTGGCCCTCAATAATTATACTTAACAGAGAAAGTTACGAAACAAAAGGCAATCTGCAAGGTGTGATTTCAGTTTGAAGGAAGTCAGGTGTGCAGGGCAAGACAGCCATATCATGTTAGGATTACATACTGGAGTTTTATAGGAAGAGAAACAAGTGGGAAGCAAGAAAAACCAGTTTAACCATCAAGACAAATATTCTGAAGCATACATTTGGTTACGATGAAATGGAACATTAGCAGAGCAGGCTGTGGAAAACCTTCCTCGGTGCACACGTTGCTGTAATTTCAGAGGTATTACGGAATAAGGAAAACTGACTTGGGCAGCACAATGTCTAACTGAAATAAAAGATTGAGGTTATAGCAAGATTTAACATACACAGAAACCTATTTTCTAAACTGCCTGCCTACAAAACAGAAACCAAACGATACTCAGGTTTGAGACCAGCAGAAAAATCAATAATGCAAGTTACTGGACACAGCAACTTACAAACAACAGCAGCAAACTAGGCTGGTACAGAGCTCTGGAGGACATTCAAAAGGCACCTATAGTGCTGGTCAAAAGTTTCCTCCACACAATGTGTGCCAAAGGGGTATTGATGGGAAGAATATGTAATGAACCCACAACAGAGAAGATACCCAGTTTCTCACTAGTGATTTCCACACAAATAGTACACTGATTTTCAATGCTATGATCGCCAGATTCATTGAGGTGAGGCTGAATCCATCAATGCGCCCACAAATTATACAGAGGACAATTTTTAGTGATGATTCATACAAATGTACTAAGGTGACCAGATTTTAACATTGGTAAAGCGGGACACCATTGACCGGGGGGGGGGGGTTCTTTATTTAAAATTTGGTCTATATGGAGGAACAATTTTTTCATAGAACACAAAAATAGTATTGTAATATATACATTTTTAAATTTCAACATAAGTACAATTTGCCAAGTGCCCCCAGATGTCCCCCCAAAAGTGGGACAATCTGGTCACCTTAAAATATACACAATTTGAGCAGAGGAGTCATTATGGAAACTCACTACATTTTGTTCAAACATGGACATCTCTCTAGGATAGAGCACAGGCAGAAACTAGCAGTGCACAAATTAGATATCTCAATAGCTTCCATCTTTCCTCTCTTTGGAACAGATTTTCAACTGTTTTGAAACTTCTGCATTCAGTTTGTAAGTAACAAGCTAAGCTGTTCAAGTAAATAACCTACAACATTGCTCTACCACCCCTTAATGCTATTTAGGTAAAGGTAAAGGTATCCCCTGTGCAAGCACCAGGTCATGTATGACCCTTGGGGTGATTTTCATGGCAGACTCAATGCGGGGTGGTTTGCCAGTGCCTTCCCCAGTCATTACCGTTTACCCCCCAGCAAGCTGGGTACTCATTTTACCGACCTTGAAAGGATGGAAGGCTGAGTCAACCTTGAGCCGGCTGCTGGGATCGAACTCCCAGCCTCATGGGCAAAGCTTTCAGATGGCTGCCTTACCACTCTGCGCCACAAGAGGCTCTTAATGCTATTTATGACTATGCAAACTTCATTCATATTGTAGTTTAGGTGGGTAGGAAGATCCTGCATCACCTGTTAGGCTGCACTTCTGGGAAGGTATCCATATCCTTTGGCAGTGGTATGTGGGGTATGTGCCCAGTAAGGCAATTTAAAAACAGAGTTGTTTCTGAGCAGTTGCTATGATTCTCAGCATAACACACCCCAAAGCATAATGTGTGCAGAGCAGCCATTAGATAGTTTCCTCAAAGCTGAAAGCAGCATGGATTTATTCTGTCTCTTAATAATCTGTTTATTTACAGATGTATAGAAGGAACAAGTATATACAGAGATGCAGCAGCAGTTCCAATGCACTGTAGATCCAGGCCCTCAGAACCCAAACCAGCATCATGACATTCAAAATTCTCAAATTCTGAAGGCAAAGCAGACATACTGCGTCCTGTTCCACAGGCATGAAATGGATACTTGAAAAACTGTGGTGAAAGAGCCTGCTCTGGCTGTGAGTTGTGAGGAAAGGTGGAGGGGTGGGGGGAGAATAAGCTTTCCTAAAATACCAGCTCATGAAATGTGGGGTTTGGGGAGGGAAGGACTTCAGCTGTGTATAATGGCAGAGCCGACCTTCCAAAGCAGACATTTTGTGCAGGGGAACTGATTTCTGGTGTGGAGATCAGGCTCCAGCTGGATAGTTTCCCTTTAAAGTGAAGTCTTTCATTACCAAACTACAAACAAAGGGAGGGATCAGTGTTCATATAGGACCTAGACTCATTTCTAAAGAAAAAACACAGTTCATTGTAATAGGTGAACCATATCATTGTGGATCCACAATTGGAAGCCACATGAAATCTCATTTCTTTGTTATCATGTATTACTCACTTATGAAATTCTGAAAATATTAGTACTTCAGGAGTGAAGTTTGGGAGAAATGGTTTTAACTTACATTATCTCAGTATGCTCTCTGAGGAGTTTGTGTCTCCTTAACCCAAAGAAGAATCATATAATTCACACATCACTCTGCCATCTAATGAATACCTTCCCCACATTATGTAAAACAAGACCAACTATAACATGGATCGACCGGTGGTCTATCAAGGTCAGTACTGCCTATTTTGACTGGTAGTCACACTCCAGGATATCAGCTGACAGCCCTTCACATCAGTTACTACTTGATCCTTTTCAAGGGAGTTGAATTCCCTTGGATCCAGAGTTGGATTCTGAGAGCCAATTTTGTGCAGTGGTAAAAAGCAGTGGACTTTTAATCTGGATAACGGGGTTTGATTCCCCACTCCTTCACATGCAGCCAGCTGGGCATTCTTAGGTAACTCGCAGGTTGTCTGTTGTGGGGATAGGAAGGGAAAGATGTTTGTAAGCTGCTTTGGGACTCCTCTGGGTAATGAAAAGTGGGGTATAAAAAAACAGTCTCCTCCTTCTTCTATTATCAGTAAGCCAAAGCTCCTTCCAAAGGGCACACAGGACACTGTGTAGGGCCAGGCATGGCCAAACTTTGGCTCTCCAGATGTCCGTGGACTACAGCTGTCAGGGGCTCATGGGAATTGTAGTTGATGGAAATTTGGAGAGTCACAGTTTGCCCATCCCTGGGTAGGGCAAGACATCCAGTCTCATAGTCATCCCAGCCTCTGGTCCACCCTGTTGCTCATCTAACCAAGAATACAATTAGTGAAAAGAAGTAGCTTACATCCCAACAGGTACCTCTTCAACATCATTAGCGGTTCACTTTCTTAAACCTTCCGGCAGGCCCCCAGGCTTCTCCCCTCATGCAAAGTATTGCAGCCCTCCCTCTTTTGTGTCTGCTCATCAAACTAATGAAGCACATCTAGAGTGAAAGGTCTTGGAGCAGAAAGCAGCTTAGCAGTGATTCAACACACCCACCCTTCCTGCCTCCTCCCCCTCCTCCACTTTGTTATAATGTAAAGAAAGCACAACTTCCTCTCCTTAAATGAGACAGGGGAAGGGTAATGAGAGGAAGCTTGGTAATTCCCTGCAGGAGGAGATGTCTGTTTACTTTCTCTGACTGAGTATTTGCATATTAAAAATACCCAGCTCCTTTGTGGCCAAGAATTTACTAGTGCCATATTTTTGAGTCATCACCACATCTCAGCCTAATGTAGTTGTGACCTTTCACCTCCAACACTCATAGCAGGTCATTGTAACATGTTTCAAAAAAAGGGGAAAAAAACAATGTGGAGAAAAGATCAAAGATCTTTCTCTCTCTGTGTGTGTTTGGATATGCATGCAGGAATCTGAACTGATGCTTCTTGTACCAACTTGCCCTGACAAAAGCATAGAAAGGAGAATGAGCTTCCATTAGGATTTTCCATTCACTGATACCTGGAGAAGCAATTTCCACTTTTTGATACAAACACATAAACATCTCCCATCACATCACTGACCTAAATATAGACAATTACTTCAAGTTGGGGGCAGGGTGGGGAGAAAGCCATGCTCCTGTATCACCAAATGCTCTGGAGCTGCTCAAGCAGACAGCAGCAAAAAGAAGCAATAGATAACCAGTCATGTGAATAGAGGAAGAGAAATTTGTGTTCTAGAATGATTGTTCTCATGGGCCATTACTCTGTCTCTCCCCACTCCCAATTAATTTTCTTTTCCATTTGCAATATGGGTCTTTTTCCAAGGTGGAATTAGAATGTTAGACTGGAGATCGGACAACAAATTAATATCTGTCGTTCCTGGAACAGATTGCATGCTCCTCAAGTTTCAAGCACACGCACTTTCACATAAAAATATCTGCTTCAATGTTCTTTCTTCACCTCTGCATGGTATGTGGATAAGCCACGCAGACCTATTGTAAGGAGCTCTGGTCACCGAAAAGACAGATTCATTCAGGGCAATTAATTTGCTCAAAGGATATATGTGTGAATTAGTAAGTAAGTAAATCTTTAATAACAGTCACTGAGACCAATACAAACTGTAACATGACATGTGTGAATTTGTATACATTACGTTATTATACAGCATACACAAATTCACACATATCTCTTTTGCACAAATTGTGATGTTATTTAAGGATTGATATGTGTCCTGACTTTTCTCCAAGTGTGTTAGCCTCACAACTGAGGTATGTCATATGGGAAGTGAGTGATCTGCACAAGAGATTTGAATCTGGGTTTCCTATTTTTAAGCCTAAACTCTTTTCGGTACAGTCTGTTGTATACAATTAAACGTTGGCAGATGTTCTACTTATGTCACAGTGCTGTGAGATAGAAACCAGCTTCATCTGCTCCCATTCCTCTTTCTAGACAAACCAGGAAACATAAAGAAATCACCATATTTGTGGTTATGGTCACTTTCATGACTTCTGGTATAAACGCTTGCTGTGTACTTTGTTGCAGCAAAGTATGCTTCTAGGGTATGTTTGAATGTTGTTTCCCCACTCACAGGAAGAAGAAAGGAGTGTCTTGTGGCCTCACATTCTCTTCCTCTGCTGCAAGGAAGCAAGAAAAACCAAGCTGGAATATATCTCTCATAAGAAACAAATTTTGGAAGCCCTCATAACACTCCCTTTCAAACATTCCAGAAAAGAAATAGTTGACATATGATGGGTCAGCTCATACATAATTTTTCTGATTCTCTTAACCATCATCTGGAGGATAAGGATCTTTTGCTTCCTTATTCCCTCCTTTGCCTCCTTCCCTCACATTCTCAGATGCAGTTAAATATCTCCTTTTTGCACATGAACACATGAAGCTTCCCTGTATTGATTCAGACCATTGTTCCATCAAGATAGCTACTATTTACTCAGACCGGCAGTGGGTCTCTAGGCTCTACAATACAGGTCTTTCACCTCACCACCTGAGCTTTTAAGTGGAGCTGCCAGAGACTGAACCTGGGACCTCCTGCACGCCAAGGAGAAGTTCTACCACTGAGCCACACTCCCTTTAACTCAAGTCAGAGTTTGCCTTTACTTCCAAACAGTAACTCATGGCTTGTACTTATACTCCCAAACCATTTATTATGTATATGTTTGGAGGTCTCCAGTATATATTTTAGTATCTATACTGTGGTGTGCTATAAAGTTGTTTCTATTCATGCTTTGTTCAGCACATACAAAATATAGTTTACTAGTTCAAAAGGAATGACTAGAGATGGACAAACTGGAAAATTCCAGTTTGTTTGGGGGTTCAAATGAGAACTGAATAGAACGTTGACTTCATTCTCCCTTGTGGCAGCTTGCAAATCTGAACCCAACTCTCTAGAGGTGCATACATTTTAAGGTGTATAGCAACTCACAATGCTGCACTACATTGTTTCTGTCAGTTCAGCAGAGCATTAGGCAAGCAGAAAGGAAAAAGTGGCTAAATTGGGTGGTACTCCGGGCAAAAAAAGAAAGCTGAGACCCCAAATACAGCCTCACATGGAATCGGAATTCCCCACTTGAGACTGCTGAGTGCTCCTGGTGAAATTATGCCTGCTGATCTCAGCTGATTGCAGTATTTCCATTCTGAAGTTCTGCACACAAAATCCTCCTAACAAATCAACTGGAGGGCAAATTTAGGAGGGTGAAAAATGGGGTTACCATGTCTCTTTCTGGAGGGGAAGTTTCTTCTTTCTTTAAAGAGAAATAAACAGTAACCTCAGTGATAGGGAACGGATAGAAACAATGCAGTGCAGGCATGGCAAGATGCTATATACCTCAAAAAATATACACCTTTAGAGACTTGTGTTCAAGTTTTCAAGGTGCCGCAAGAGAAAATGAAGCCAACTTTATATTCCATTCTCATTGGGGATTCTTGTGAAAACGATTATACAAAAATCAATATTTGAATTTTTTACATCTGTAAATCAAAGGAGAATGAAACATGGATCAGTGTGGTAGCAATACTGCTAAGACCTGCCCTGACAGATACATCAAAATATGGCTAGTGAATTTAAGTATTTCCTCAAGAGAGTAAGAGACAGAGACAGACAGAGAAGGCAGACAGATACCTTGGATGCTTTTAATAGGATCTTGCAGTCTTTCTTCTTCTTTTCTTTCTTTCTTTTTTTTTTTTTTTTACAAAGGCTGCATTCAGACAACATGATTATTGCAGTAGATGAAACTAACCAAAGTCCCAGTTTATCTGCAGCCAGTGAGAACCATTTACTGCTGGAGTGGCAAAGTGTGTTTGCCGATTTGCAGCTGCAACCCAATATCCTGGGAGTGGTGCTACTGAGCAAACTGAGATAAAGCAAGAATTCCTGCATTTAGACATAACTAAGCAGGGTTGCTACAAAACAGCTGGGATGTAAGCCTGATTAAAAGTACAGTTCTGCACAAAGTTACACCTATCTATGCCTATTGACTTACATGGACTTTGAAGTGCTTAGACCAGCACGGCAAGAAATCCAGTTTGTGGCCCTCCAACTAACCAGAGATAAATTGGAGTTCTGAGCACAATGTAGAGGGCTGCCTGAATGCAGCCAATATTTCTTTAATTGAAGAGAGCCATAGACAGACACGGGGTTTCCTCACCTCGATGATTTTTCTCTCTCTTCACATTTTCTGTTTGTTTTATTTAGTGTGTTTGAATGTAGAATTATCTTAGATGGCTCAGTGCCGGAGTGTTATGATGAGTGACTACAAAAGAGGGTCACTTTGATACCAGACACAAAGCTTACTGTAATGGTAGCAGAAAATGCAATTAAACTATAAAAAGTTTATATTTAAAAGGAATGACTAGAGATGGACAAACTTCTTGCTTTTGGACATTGCAAGAACAGCATTCAGAAGTGACACACTAATAGAAGAAACATGTGTAACAGCTCCCTCCTCTTTGCTTTCTATACTGAAGAAGAACAGAAAGCAGGAAAGGGTTATACATTAAAGACACAAAGGCTTCCCGAGCAACCCCTGTGAAAGCACCTTTAGCTGCAATCACAACACACAGCATGCAGCTGGTTACAAAGAAGATTTGACATTGTCAGGTGGCTGGTGCACTGGCCCTGAGAAAGAGACATACAGTCAGACAGGTGATATTTTAATTGAAGCATTTTTGTCAGTGGAAATATGGAGTATTTGAGTGCAGCGCAGAAATCCATCAGGGAGAAGAGAAAAAATACTTAATTCTAAACTTATTAAGAAGGTTCTCCAAGTAGCTCCTAGAAATCAACAATGTAACTATCCATCCATTAAAATGCAAACCAATAACAGATAAAATAACAGTAACACCATCGCAAATAAACATCTCTTAAAACAGGCCTGTGACAGTAAAATCAGTATCAAAAGTAGTCACAGCAACATGAACGAGAATGAAGAAAATAATGTTGGTGATCTGAGAGGTGGAATTAAAAGTTTTCACCTCATTCCAACAGCTGGATAAGCTAGGAAGGAGGCCAGCATCTATGATGATGGAGACCCATAGTGTCACCACAGGGAAGGCCTGGCCTCTGTTGGACATCAAGCTTCACACATAAAGCAGGCCTTTTGCATGAGGTCTTCACCAATGTCAGGGCTGACACATCCATCAGGCACAGTGTCTAGGGGCCACAACACTTTCAGGGGCCCACAAAAATATTTTGATTTTTTTTAATTAAAAAAAAATGTTTAGGGTCAAAGAAAATATTTAATTTTTTCCTCACATCATTAAATAATTAAATTTTAGGCCCAGGAAAATCTATTTTGGAGCCAGTTTGGTGTAGAGGTTAGGAGTGCGGACTTCTAATCTGGCGAGCCGGGTTAGATTCTGCACTCCCCCACATGCAGCCAGCTTGGTGACCTTGGGCTCCCCACAGCGCTGATAAAGCTGTTCTGATTGAGCAGTGATATCAGGGCTCTCTCAGCCTCACCCACCTCACAGGATGTCTGTTGTGGGGAGAGGAAGGGAAGGCGACTGTAAGCCGCTTTGAGACTCCTTGGGGTAGAGAAAAGCGGCATATAAGAACCAACTCTTCTTCTTCTGTTGTTTTCTAAAACAGAAAAAAAAGTTGATTTAAATTTATATCAAAATATTTTTAATATTGATATATATTATAGTGGGAGGGACTGACAAAAGCAAAAATGCCTAGGGTCCATGTAAGTCATAATGCAGCCCTGACTGATATACAGAATCATACTGGAGAAAACCATATTCTAGGACCATCAGGACTTTAAAGGAACTTCAACTTCCTAATGTTCTACATATTGGGTCTCTCTTTGAGGAAGGATGTACCTGCTGCCCAAGTTATCTTAATTAGGAAAGACTTTATCATTGAGAGACAAGGACAGTGTAGGGCCTAACTATTTAAGCTGCCAACAGCTTGGATGCAGGAGCGAGAGGCAGGGGGATATCATCTGGGATCTCTTCATCACCAGCTCTATAAATGAGCAGTCACAGTCTCTCCATGTTCCACTTCTTCTGTTCTGTTATGTAAAATTCTTCTGTTATATAAAACAAGAATGGAACTGTGCACCTCAGCAAGCTCTTTTCAGGATATAATAAATAAATCATATAAATAAATAACTAATAAAATAAATATTAATGACTAGCTCTCTGAATTGTGTCCAGCATTAGAAGAGCAACCCATATGGTTTCCCCCCAAAGCAGCCACATTCGTGCTCTCTGTGGTTTATGCCAGTCAACAGTCTTGTTCTTGGCGTTTGCAATAACTGAAGCTTCTGCACAAGTCTTCAAAGGCAATTTTACATCCTCTGCATGACAATAGTCTTGACTCATCTTTGATCACAATGGCAAAGCCAGACCACACAGTTCAAATACAAAGGGATTGAGTGGGGGTATCCCATCACCAGCTTCTAATACTTATTGATGTAAAAACTGGTTCTGTTAAAACATTCCAAAAAGTTTACTAATACAAAGCAATATCCAACTGGTGTAAAAACAATGTTGGATAATTCCCTGGTCCAGCATCCTGTCCAATCTGCCTCAGCATCTTGATTGAGATTGTGGCTCTTAGTTCCTCTTTGAGTTTGTGCTGGACTTGATTGCACTTTGTCTCCTCTCAAGCTCACTTGTTCCCTTCTAGTCTTGCCTAGTTCTTCTGTCCCAGATTCCTACATTTGCTTCCTCTGTTTACAAGCCATCTTGCATTTGCTTTTTATCCTTTTGCACTTGAGCCTGTCTCTATTTCTTCCATAGCTTATATCTAAAGTTCCAAGCTCTGTTTGCTCTTGGCCATGATTTTGGCTTGATAATGCCAAGGAATCCACACTGGCATTTAAGATGAATGTACGCTTATTTTAGTGGATGTGATTTGGGGACTCTGATTCCAAGCCCCGTCTTGCAATATTTGCATTTTTATTCTAAGTACTTCTTCAACCATATCTCATTGTATACTTCCATGTTCCTTACACTCCTTAGCCAGCCTCCTCTTGGTTGCCCACAGTTACACTTTCTCTGTGGTAGATCCGTTCCTCTGGAATAAGCTGGCCTACCAAAGGGTATCTGGAGGGTACCTTCTCTTATTTGATTCAGGAAGGCATATAAAATGAATTTATTCTATGTGGCATTTGATAGAGTGGAGACTGTATTTGGTAGAAGATAAATTGATTTGCAGTTTTTACTGCTTTTCTTGCTACCTTCAGGCCTAGGAGATAAAGTAAGATAGAAATATTTTCAATATATATAAATATCACCTTATCATATGCCCTAGGAGCATTGGTTTTCAAACTTTCCACCCTCAAGGAGTCCTTTCTCTAAGAAGTCATCAGGACTCTTGGTCTGTCAGCATGGAATCTGAGGAGCATTTTAGATCACATACCTCTGCTCACAGAGACTATTTCCGCACTAGTGAGATTGTTCGGATTTATATTTTTAAAGCGTCGACTTTTTTGTCTGTTTCCACACTAAAATTTGCTTCTTCAGATGCAGTCCTGAATTGCCCTTTCACTATGCTGTGCAGCAAAGGAATCCCCAGAAAACCCCATTTCATATTTTTAAGTGGGGTCTAACAGGGTCTAACAGGGTCTAATTTGGGGTTGCCCAATATGCATGCAACCATATTTTTCCTCGCACCCACCATTTTGAGACATTTGGGCACACCGCTTTCCTCCTTGCCATCCTCTCTTGCCCCTTTCTTTCCCCCACTCCTGCCCTCCATTCTGAAAAAGGGGTGATCATATTACAACACTGTTTCTAAGGGTTTTTTTTAAGCAGCCTTGCAGTTTTACACAGCAGTACTATATTGTTTTATAGTGTTACAACTTTATAACCTAGGGTTTTTAAAAAAGATTACATTCAGGACACTTTGGGGGGGAAGGGGGGAAATGATCAAGGTTACAGAATGGTGGGATTAAGGAATGTGATGAAAACAAAGGTGCAAGCAGGCATCATTTTACAAAAAAAACCCACATGCTTTTGGGGAAAGGAAAGGAGCAAAGCATGATGGGAGGTTGCCTCTGTTAGACTCAATGTGAAGAGCGTGTTGCAAATTTCAGCCTGGGAAATAATGGAAGAAAAGCCCAAATGCAGAAATGCTAGAGTTGACTTGCAGCATTCAAAAGAAATCTAAAGTGAGGCTAAAAAGAGGCATGTCATCTAATATGGAAACGGTTGTGGAGAATACATCCCAGAACATATACATAGAAGAAGATGGGAAATGCCAGTTTTACAGGAACTTGTCATTACAGGCTTATTCAATGAGAATTCCAAATAAGCTTCCGAGAAACTTCAATATTCCATGGAACCACTATTGCTATCAAAACTTGCGCTCGTGTTGAATTTTGGAATATGGTTTGTTAAGATCAATTTCATTCCCTAGTTTGCAAGGCTCTGTGCCCAGGTCAGCCTTCATTTTTCACCTTGTGTAGAGAGTCAGATCCTGGTGCTGGGATCCAGATACACTATGTCTAGTATCATACCCTCCCTTTGCAAAATACTACTTTTAAAGTCTCAGAATGATTAAGTTATGCTGCTGTCCCATCATGAAACTTATTGTTTAGATTTATTTTCACAGAAAGGCCAAAGGATATATTAGTACAACATATGGCCTTCATCACAAAGCAGTCTTCATGCCACAGCTCTGGGAGAGATGTGTGTCCTCAGCCACAAGTTTCTTCTGCATTTATACATCAAACTTCCCCTGCGAAACTCTTCAGAGCTGTCCTAGCTTGCTTCCTGTAATGTTTGGCAACAGTGGGGGGGGGGGGGGTCCTCTCCTCCCCTTTAGAGAATATAAATACTGTAGAAATGCAGAGCTGTCCACAAGCAAATAATTGGATGCAGAATTAGTAATTTCACACATAGCATTATTTGCTATGGAAAGAGCAGGAAGGAAACTGCCAAAGAAACAGAGATCTCTCTGGTCATGCTGATGCTGCCATATATGTGATGGTATTACAAGAAGGAACACTTACATGTCCTATTTCCTTGGTGGCTTCCAAACAAGCAAAATAAATTGAAGTTGGTAGGATATTATTTGTTCCTTGGTATTTTGTGCAGAGTTCTTAAAGAACACAAAAATATCCTATTTATTTTATTCCTTTGCTTACCCAGTCCAGTTTGCTCTAAACCTTTTATATGGATATCACTGCTCACCGCATGGAGCCTATATTCCACTGACCCTTTTGTGTACTATTTTTGAATCTGGTGCCAGAACAATTGGAAGCCATTGTCCCTAATTCATGGCAAGTTCAGTGATCCAAATCCATACACATTTTGTCATTTATCACAGCAGTGCCCATATATGTGCAAGTAGGATTCTTTAATGCATGATATGGAACTACATATTTTAGGTTTCTAACAATGCCATCCTAAAATGCTTTATTCTGCCCCTGCACATGTTTTTTTCAGGGGGCATTCAAAATCTCCTGTTTTACAAGATCAGTAGGCACACTTGTAAAGAGGAGCTTTTGTCTTGTAGTGGATGACATCTGAACTCTTCAAGCAATAATTCGGCTTGAACTCTGCTTTCTAGATGCTGTATGTACCAGGGAAGCTCACTTTTGCTATCTGCAAGTAATTGTACCAATTTACCAATTGATTGGTTATGTTCTTGAACACTTGTAACTGCAGGACTGCAATCCTAAGCATTCTTATTTGGAATTAACTCCCTTTGAAATCACTTCCAAGTGTAAATGTTTAGGATTTGAATGCAAATGCTTAAAAAAAAACCCTTCATCATATACTGTAGGACAGAGTATTAAGGATAATGACTAAACTGGAAGATCCAACAGAGAGGAACTCTCCTGCCTCACACTCCCACTGCATTCTATTAATCTCAATGAAATGCTGCTCCTATGAGATAGTGCCCTCTAGGAATGGCATGGGAGGGGGTCTGCAGTGGCAAGTGGAAACTGGTGGAAATCACTGGCTTAGTCTGTACCCAACACTAGATTTCTTCTGCTCTATATGCCATATATTTTTTCCCTTTGAATAAACAACTTCTTGACCTTGGGGATTCAAAAACTCTCCAAAACTCCCCAAAACCTCTGTCCCTTTCTCCTGCATGGGCTAACTCTTGTTTGTGTTAACAACATGGGTTTAACTACCTGAGCATGAATATGTGAACAACCAGCAGCCAGAAGGACGAGCAGATTTCCACCTGCACTGCTGCAGCCCAAAATCCTGCTCCTTGTTCCAAGCCATTTTCTCAATTGGATCAGTCCCTGGAACAAGGATATTTAACTTCCTTGATGCCTAGTACAATGTACTCAAAATCACAAACATCAAACAACATACCAACCTGTGTGAAACACTCCCTCAAACAGGTTTCTTTCTATTTGTTTGTAAGCCGATGGTTTTCAATCAATCCCCATTCTGTCTCAAACTTAACCTGTAAATACTAATTTTATGGTGGAAGTAGAATATAGCTATTTTATTTTCAGTTTCAAAATATTAGTCCAGACATCACAACAGCAATTTTTGATGTTACTATCATATCATCAAGTACCAAGTGCTACTTGAAACTGCAAATTATCTTATAAAGGGTAGGTGTCATCTTTCCCAGCTTTGAATTACTCTGTTGATAAATGTAGGTTAAAATTCTTATATCATCTGTATCCTTGCAGCAAGAGAGAAGACTGAAAGAAGAGAGCAAACACTTCATGTTAGAGCTGAGCCCTTGGCTGAGAAACAGAGGAGGAGAAGCCAAAGGAAAGGAAGCGGGTTGCTGCGGCTGGGAGGAATAGCTGCAAGCAGTCGGCAGGTCACACATACAGAGTGTGCAACAGCAAACTCAGTTTACAAAGAGACATCTGTTCCATTACTTCGATGCATTGTGGCTAATTACATCCTGGCCCGTCTGTGAAATGACAGCCACTTATTCTGCAGTGAACCATAAAATCTGTACATGTTCAATTTGGGGAGTGGGGAGCCAGAAGAGGATAGGGTAGCTGAGGGGCTGGGGAGAGGAGAAAGGGATGGAAATGGCAAAGAGATGCTCCAAGGAAAAATCTAATGCTTCTTCTACTGGTAATGTGCCAAGGAATCAGCAGCTGGTGAAAGAAAGACAACCACCTCTATACAGAAAAGTCCTGACAAAGGACTGCCATTTTGAAATCAAACTCTGGCATCAACTCTGGCTTGGGACTTTTTGTTCTTTGCATCTAGAAATAGACTTTTGCCAAACCTGTGCCAAACATGCATCGATCCATGTTAGGAGGGCTACTTTGCCTCATAGCTGCTTCTTATCATTTCTTTGTAAAATACTCATTTTGCTACATAACTTCCTTGATGGAGAGTACAGAGACACAGGATAGGAAGTTCACATATCCATCTTTAGGCTTCTTTCACAAACGTGTATGTTCTGTGAGTGGTTCGAGTCATGTTTTGCTGTGCTCCATATGACACAGGGCCATTTCTGTTCAGGGTTTTTGTACAAACTAATTCTTCATATCTAATCCACATAAACCTTGTGGCCATTATACTGACTTCCTCATTGATACGCAACACTCCAAAGCAAAGAATGAGGGAACAGCGAGGCCAGGATTTGTACTCTAATCCATTTAACAGACGCCTGTGTGCCATGTGTTACCATGCTCCTCTTTGCCGGTCTCTGATAAAGCCACAAAGTGATGAACCAGCACCAAGGCTGTACATTATTTATTTTTGTATCTCTTACAATACATTAAGTGCTGTACAAGTTAAAAACCACTCTCCCTTTCAAAAGACTCTGTCTACATACCAATATATTCCGTGCTTGCAATTCCAGATGTAAGAAGCATATGGAGAAGGCATATGGGTTGGGACCCATAGTACTGGGAAGGGAGGATTTATGGTCTCCTGGTCCAGCATCTTTCCCTAATAAACAATTAGCCTTCTTGACATTTTAAAACTATTTCCCTTCTAATTGAGGTTAAGTCAGCCAGAGAGTTAATTCATTAAAAAATCAGGGAAATCTGAGAGAGTTAATGTTCTCTTCTCCACCATGGCAAGCTCCAGACCCTGTTTTCCCCCTTCCCCACATATGGGTGTTTTGTGAATCCAAACAGTATCAGGATTTCCAATCATACAACTCTACTGCTACATGTAGTTTGACCTAGTGACTGCAAAACAGAAGGGAAAGAAATCTGGACAGCATGAGCAACACAGCCTGGGAAACACGCTCCCTGATTTTAGCAGTGGAACAAACAGAACATCAAATCCTGATTTTGAAAATTTGGAGAAGACATTCCTAATAGCACAGTGTGGCTGAAACATCGGTCTTTGTTCAAGAAGACTCATATTCCATTGAGATGTTCTTATTCCCTACTTTACTGTGAAGCTCATTAGGAGAACTTGAGCTGATCACTCTTTCCCAGCATCTGGTATACAGGGTGGTTTATCTTCTTTATTTAGAAAACTGATAAGCCATTTCCCCAGAGATCTGCTTGAGGTGGCCATTGTTAGGAAGAGGTGGAACCACATGCCATACTCTGCATTTCATGGAAGAAAGGTGAGATGGAAATGTAATACTAAAATCAAAGACAAGTATGGGTGCACTTTGGGCTACGTAGAAATTAAAACTTCGTGCTGGTCCCCCATTTGCATATGTTATTTTTGCACAGTTTATTGCATACAGTGGAGGAAGCACCACTGAAGATCCTGTTTTCCTTCGGTTCGGGCCTCATACTTCCAGTATGTCGGGGTCCACACTGGTACCAAATTCTGGGTTAGATCCAGACTAAATTAGCATCTTCCTCTGATTTCCTTTTCCTCCTGCAGACATTCTTCCGGATGCCCTATCCCTCAGGAGCAGCATTTCATGAAGAATCATGGACTGCAGTGCGAGGGGAGAGGCAGGGAAGTTTCCTTCTGCCAATAGAAGAGTTGGTATGAATCCAACCTTCTGTGACTGCATGGTGCTTCCTTGAAATTAATTAATTCCACACAGTCCAAAGTGCAATGGCCAGCCAGGAGCCAGATCCTGGGCCTAGCAAGCTGGCAGAATCAAATGCATCTTTTAAGCAACTGTGAGATTAGAAAGGGCTTAGAATTTAAAAGCTACTGCATAACCATAGGACTTGACTGCTAGGAGAAAACCAGAAAAATACCGTCAGGTTTGCTCTCAGCTACTGGCAACAGTATTTCATAGCAGCAGCAGCACTGGCAAACATTTGCGTAGCCTCAGTGCTCTCAGATGCCACCCAAATGCAATCTTTGTGGCTTGCTGGGAGATGGCCAGCAAGTCTTACAGCATCACTGAAAACAACCCTTCAGGATACAGACGGTTGGGCTGCGTTCTGCTAGGTGTTCAGGCATATGCTGAAACATGAAGATGGCAGGAACAACTAAAAGTACAGAGCCATTCAGTGGAGGATCTAAAATATTAATTAACTTGTGAGAGTCATTCAGTCAACTCATCCATTTCTCTTTTGTTTTCACTGAATGGTCTTTGAAGGTCAAAAGATGCTATCCTTCAACTGCATAGGTCAGCAACTATTTTTTTTCCTGGAGGGCCCGTTTGAGAGGTGAACGATGAGTAGTCGGTCCAGCACAGCAATGCTCATTGACTCCTTATACCATAGGTGTCATTTTCTCCGTACTGCTTTTGCCTTTGGGCTAGGAACTGAGAGTGTAACACAGAAAGATCTCTGCAAGAGGACAACTTTGCCTCAAATGTCTCCAGTTACTAACCTAAACCCTAGCCCAAAGGTAAACTTCAGTCAAGATAAATGAGGCCAATGCACAGAGCCAAACTAGTGCATAGAGTACGTGGGCTGTGTGAGCCAAACAGTTCAGTATGCAGTGAACCAGTCAAGTAACTATTTATATCAGGAAGCTAGTGTGCAATTCAGTGCTGGGTCATTCCTATTGTTATTTGTTCCTAATAAGTTAATCTGGATGTATAGGCTGCCTAATCCTTGTCCCAATAGTGCAGACCACATTCAGATCACTCTTGATATGTTACAACACATGACTTTCTTCCTCCATTTACAATAGTATCCCTCACTTATCTCAGGCACTAAAATAAGAAAGGTTGTTGTCTGTGTACCAAGACTAGGTCAATCTGTCATTTCTTAGATGTCGTATCTACTGGGCTGTATTTGCTGAGGCCCTTAACAAGCATGCTGGCCTCTTAATGCCCCCCCCCCCCAGGTCTGGCTGCAATTAGCTGAACTTGCTCTGGAGAAGGCCAACGTCATTAGCAGACATAGAGAGTTAATCGCCTGTCCACCCATACAAAAAGGATGATCCCTGCAGGAAGGAGGGCTGGTGGCAGAGATCACTCTGGAGATGGTCCCGATGCTCTAAGTCCTAGCCTATGAATAAATCCATCACCAAGTCTCAGCCTTGTAAACCTGAGAAAACATAAATACTTAAGGCATATTTATATAATTTTTTTAACATCCTGCCTGCTTCCAAAACATCAGATTTGAAATGGACCACTCTCTGCCATTGTTCCTATTAACTTTTTGTAGCCAAACTGTAACCTTACTGTCTTGCAGAGAATATTTTGTTGTTCCCACAGTACCGTATTTGTTGGAATAAATATGGAAATAAGGCTGAGCAAGACAGCCAGACTGAAATAAATTCATCACTCACAGACTCTCAAGGGAAGAAAATGGTGTATCCCCCCCCCCCCCCGATTATTTCTGAAGCACTGAAGGAATGGCTAGATCGCTAATGAGGCCACTGCTCCATGACTGCTGATTATAAATGACCTAAAAAGACAGAGGAAGGGAGGGAGGTGGGAGGAGGTACATGTGTGTAAGATAACAAGGGGGAGGGGGAGAAGGACCAATTGTTCATCCTGATGATGATATGGAAAGAGCTGCCTGATTCTGAGCAAAACCGGAGGAGGGAGTTCAAGCAATGACTCCACACAGATGCAAAAGGTAAGATCTAAATGACACACACAGAAATGTGCAATAGTCTCCTCCATAATAGACTCAATTTAGGAGTTGCCTTGCAATATATGGAGGGGAAAATATTCTCTTTGTGGTCATTAGAAACGGCACAAGATGCCAAGTAAAATAAACGGAGGGAGGGGAAAAGGGTTGGGGCAGGGAGGAGGTCGCCATTATGAATAAGACCCTCATGTATCTTCCTTCACTCACGAATTCCCATGGAAACAGAAATCCACTGCAAATGACTAAGCTCTCCTTGTAAAAGGAGGGGGAAATCTTAACCATACATTTACCATGCTTCTTGTTCAGTCAGACCTGGTTTGTATGGATCAGCATGAACAGGAAGAAGAATTCTTAGTTTATGGACTTTGACAGAAGATAATTTTGAAAAACAGAAACAAAGAAGGAACAAAAATGTGATCTGTAGTATGAGTTGTTTACCCCAGGTTGGATGCTGCGAGGAAATGCCACTGCTTCCCCACAGTATTGTGTTACTTCTGTGCATCTCCTGTGCCTGGAGATCTCCTAGGATTACAACTGATCTCCAGATTACAGAGATCAATTCCCTCTAGAGAAAATGGCAGCTCTGGAAAATAGACTCTATGGCAGTCTCAATGAGGTCCCTCCCCTGAGGTCCCTCCCCTCCACTCTAAAATCTTCAGGAACTTCCCACCTCAGGGTATCCAGAGCAGGGCCTCAAAATATTATTTCAATTAAAAGAGGCAGGTTCATATATGAGGAGGTAGTCTTGCATATATGCTGGCCCCTGACTGCTGAGAGCTCGATCAGCACTTTGAATTTACCTTCGAAGCTAAATCAAAGCCTGCATAATTATTCAGCACTGGCGAAATATGTTTATTGTGAGGAGACTTCTTATCAAGTTTTGAACCAGCTAAAGCTTCCAGCTAAAGCACCCTTGAAAGGCAACTGCATGCTGAATATATTAAAGAAACCTTATTGATATATTACCAAAGAATAGATAACTTGGGCAAGATTATCCTTTACCAAGAGTGGATACAACTGGTGCAGCCCACAACCAGACTTCAACATTAGATCAGGCTGCTTTTTCTCCAAATGGGCCTTCAAATCATAAAATTAAGTGGTTATCCCCCCCACACACACACACACCTTGAATGATTCCTTTAGAAACTTCTAAAATTCTGAGTCAAATCTGTAAACTTTCTACATAGTCTGTGAATTGTCAGTACCAGAAATGTATTAAAGGAATGAAACAGTGACTTGGATCCAATGGTACTATTCTATCAGTGGAATTTCTGATGGATGAGGAAGAGAGGGTGATTTTTCTTGGCTTTCTTCTCCCATTGCACATTCTTACTTTGCTCCCCCCTCCACATTGTTCCCGAGGTCTCTTGACCACAGTAGCTAAAGGGGAAGGGGAACAGTGGAACACAATAAGAATGGGTAGACAGAGAAGTCCTGGTCCACCAAGCTTCATTCTGTGGCAAGTCATTTGGATCCAGCCCGGTGATTTTAAAGCTCAACTAATTTACGTACTCATAACGAACACCTTCCTTAAATAAATAATTTCTCATAACCCCCCCCCTTCATAGTCACACTAACTTCAGAGGCATTTTTTTTTCAATATCACCTAAACATGAGTGAAAGTGTTCTTTAAAAATATCACCCAGACTCCAAGAGGAATCTTCAAAGGCAGAACTGGGCAAATCAAGCCAATGAAGTTTGGAAATTTCTTCTAAAAATAAGTTTTCCTTCTTCAAATTGAAGATATCACATTACAAATGAACAAACAGCCAGCTTTCTTGAAAACTTCTTACATGAGGTGAATAAATGCACGCGTTGGCTCCACCCTGGCTTCTGTCCTGAGATGGTACACTAAGCAGGAAACACTCTGTGCCACAGCTGCTATTGAAATATACAAAGACAAGACTGAACTGCCAACTTGTTCCTTCCATAAGAGCACAGCATTATCCAGAACGAATTGAGGACCACTTCCCTGAATATTTGATTACAATCAGGCCATTCACTTAGGCACCTCTGTGTGTGACAGGTACATATTTTGGAAGTGTCTTGTGCAAATGTCTGTCAAGCTCTTTGAGTGTCTTACAAGTAACCTTGGAAAAAAGATGAGTGCCTTCTGGCTGACCATTGGGATGCCTGCCCAACACTACAGGGGAAAGGAGTAGGGCAAATAAGTGTGTGATTGCCCTGGTCAGTGTCAGCTGCACATTTAATGTAAGTTGTTGCTCTGGCGTCAGCCTATTAGATTCTCTAACCATTATGCCTCCCCTTAGTCATACACACACACATAAAAAAGGCCTCAAGTTAAAGAGCTGTAAATTGATTGGGAAGGAAAAGGCGGCATTGAGGTATTAGCATTATGATAATAACATGGAAACAGCAACAGAAAGAAAGAGCCTGACCTGGCGAGGAGAGACTCTATTACACATGAAATGCTTGGCTGCTCTATTATGAAGGTATCATCATAAAATGCATTTTGGTCTTTGGGTTTTTTTTTTCAAATTTTCAATTAAATATGAATTTTTATTTTTCATCTCTGAATTATACAGGCTATTATGCATTTTAAAAGGTGAGGGGTTGTACTGGCAGGCTTGCATAGAAACAAAACAAAAGCATCCGTGACATATATTTTAGATGAATTACAGTCATGCGTCAGCGCAAGTCGTTTCCTAATGCTCATTGATGACTATCCCCTTTATCTGCCCTATTGAATCCTGCAATGTCTTCTCTAAACAACCTCATGGGACTCCCAAAAGGCCATTTCTTGTCTGTCAAAACTGCTTCACTTGTCAACTGATTTATGGTTGTAGAATGGTATACAAAAAGACCTAAGGCTCAGTATTGGGGCTTTTAATCCAGTGCATGATGCATTTCAATTTATCATATGTTCTATTTTAGTTTATTGGATCAGCTGCTATCAAAAATGGGTATTGTAATTTCAGTTATGAGTTCAGGACAATTTTCACCAGTAGAAGATGATTGCTTGAGAGTAAGTGTTCTTCCATAATCTCAAGCAACTAAAATGTCAGAGTGGTAGAGGTATCAAGTTGCCATAGGATGCTAAATTATTTTGAAGGTCTGATGTTGGGAATGACAAAAATATGCAATTTGGCACATTTTTCACTTTAAAGTAAAATAATATATTTCCAGGCAAAAATCTATAGCATTGAGTGAGTGGTAACTTTTTGATAAGAACAAGCTGTACAACTCCATAATTAAGTCATAACTGACCATCCATCATTATATGGGCAGTTTTAAAGATCAACCGTCAAAAATCTTACTTTTGGTTCAGTGTTTCAAAATAACTGCCAGAGAATAATGGAAACTTCCTCTTTACAAAATCCTTTTTTAACTAAAATATCCAGATTGTTATTTTGACCCACTGATCTAGAGAGTTAATCCAGAAATCTATTTTAGTTGTACGATGAGATACCAGTGCTTTATCTTCAGTGAAATATTTAGACCAATAAATTGAATTGTGGACAAGCTGTGTTCAATCAACACTTTGAGGAAGAAATGATGGAAAATATTTGGTTATGATCTAGACAAAACTATCCTCAACAAAGGTCTATTGATTTCAGTGGCAGAATAAAGCACCAGCTCAGCACTTTCCAATGAAAATCAATGGAGATTCAACATGCTTAACTTGGGCTATGTCACACTCTTTGTATTTTGTTGATTAATTTCTATAGTTATGTTCAAGTTTGTTGTTTGTCTACCCAAAGGTAGAAGTGAAATGCCATGCTTTTACTGATTCCTAAGAGATGTGGACAGAAAAACAGAAGATTTTAAGTGGGGGCTGTCAAAGGGCATTTCTGACTCTTGTGATCTATTTCGATTGGTCTTTGCCACAGAACAGTCACTTTAGGAACAAAAGAAAACTGCTTTGGAGCAATCATATAATAGCATGTATTTCCCTAGAACAGCCTTTCTCAACTTTTATTTATTTATTTGTTTGTTTGTGTATATTTTATATTCACATTTCTTTACCTCCCCTCACGACAGATCATCTTGGGGCAGTTTACAGCATATAAAACTAATAAAATACAGCATAAAACCCATAAAAAAACCAATTGAGAACCCCCTGAAACATTCTTCAGACGTCAAGCAACCCTAGATGTGGCGCGATCATACAGAAAATGATAGGAAAGCGTAACTGTATACATGCCCACCTGGAGTCCATTCCCTTCCCACCACTCCAGGCCCATCATTAGCCATTGGGGGGGGGGTGTCGACATGACCTATCATGTATACAGTTACGCTTTCCTATCATTACCATATATGGTCATGTCACCCAATAAATGTTTAACAAATTTAAAAAATATATTTAAAAAATTAACTCTCGCCTATTCAGGAAACCATTCCAGGGTTGCCAAGAAACCCCAGGGTTGAGAAAGCCTGCCCTAGAAGACATTAATCTGTGAGGAAGAAATTGGGTATTGTGGTGATTCTAAGGACTTATTTAACAAATGCTAAGGGCAAAAACGGCCCAGATAGACTACTGAAACTATCACTAATGAACAGGATTGTCTTAGGAATCACTGTTGGGCAAAATAGGTGCTCTGATTGGGCAAGCATGTTCAGCATGTGCAAGCAGGCAGGTCCGCACATGATTCACTCTTAGGACAGGGAACTGTGAATAGTTATGGATGCAAATTCAGATTTTAGTCTACACAACAATTTATCTCTGGGCATGAGAGATCCAAAGTAATCCTATTTGCCTTGGAAGTGAATCCTATATCTAGCTGTCTAGCAATGCAGATTGAAATATGCTTGGTCCTCATCCTCTCTAGGTGGGCTGCATTAAAGGCTATAGCTGGATCAGGACTGGAAATCTACACTCCGTAAGGACAAATGGAAAATTACTAATGGCACACAAATACGACAGAGAAAGCAAGCAAGAAATATGTAGTTTTCAAAGGGAACACTGTTTACTGTTTCTTAGAGAGGTGTAATCACCCATGGGGGCCAAACATTGCATTTCTTATTTACTACCATTTTCCGATGCTAAATAAAATAGAAACAGCAAAATCACTGGGTAAAAAAGCACGTTCTGTAGTCTGGTTTATCTCAATAGGTATTCATAGGACAGAGAACAAAAAAATTCTTGTGTGTGTGTGTATACTGGGGAGAATCACAGGGAAATAAGAGGTTGAAATTGGCATACTGGGCTGCATTGATCTGTCCTCCCCTTGCTTAGAACTGGCGAGAGACCTTCAATCCAAAGAGGATGCAAGCTGAAGTGGAATTGAGCATGGCTATCCACAACAGTCATGTAATAATCATAATTTACATGATCATTGTGCAAGACAAAGATTTTGAACATGATTATACTTCCTTTGGATAGCCATACTCGATTCTACTTTCAGCTTGCAGCCCCCTTGCTTAGAGCAGGCAGCATAAAAACCAGATGCTCTACTGGTAACGTCTCTGAAGTACTCTAATGAATCTGACCCCAGGCTGTAGCTTTAAAAGAGTGCAGTGGTGTGTCAGTGTAAACAGCTAAAACTAGTGTCATGTCAAGTGGTAACAAGGCCACTGCCATTTTTACAAGCATTGTGCACTTAGCAGATAAAACCCAGCAACCTATCACATCTTCCCACAAGCCTCCACTTATCTGCAGTCAGAAGAAAAGAGTGTCTTGTACTCTCGGTGTTTCTTGGGCTCAGTGACAGAAAGTCACATTTTCTAAGGGCTTCCTATTAGTATAACAAAAAGATTAATAACCACTGCATGAAATGTTACAAATACACAAATGGGGAGTGTGTGGTGTTTCTTCTAGTCAGCAGCTTAAAAAAAAATAAAGCTATTGTCACATCTCTGTGTAGTGGCAAATGGACAGCATGCATATTCAGAGAGGACCTTCAACACATATGCATTTATTTTGCAAGGTATTGCATCCACCTTGTCAATCAGGAGGCCCTGCAGAGCTGTAAACAAATCAGCAAAGAGGACTAATAGCAGAATATTTGCAGAATTATAACAATTGTTTACAGTCCACCTTTCACACTGGTACCCAAGGTGGATTACAAGTACTATGGAAAACCTTTCAGTCAATCAGTAGATAGATTGCAAAATATGAGAGTATTTGAATCTGACAGCAAAACTATTCATTGTAAGACAATATAATGCAGTTGGGCTGGGACTGTAGACCGGGGGGGGGGGGGGCGACAACCCTGAGCAATGGATGCAAACATTATCTATTCAAGGCATTAGAACAATGGGAAAAAAGCCTTTATCCCTAATAAAAGTCAATTCTGGAGCCAAGCCATTACATCTCAGCTTTGACCCTTCTACAAAGAAGTCTTCCAGAACACTTCTGTTTAGTATGTTTTTCTAAATGATAGACGCTGGGGGACAACAAATGTCTCACAGGAGCCCAAAGGAGACACTGCACAAAAATTTGTACTTTTGAACTTCCATTAGAATTGTGATTTAGTCAATAAAAAAAAAACAAATTAAATGTTTGTAACTATCGAATGTATTCAAGAATTCATTTTTCTTGGATCACAAATTGATGTGAGTGGCGACTGCAGTTTGGAAATAAAATGTCAAATTGCTCTGGGTTGCTCAGCAATTACTCGCTTGAACTTAACATGGAAAAGCAAGGACATAAACCCGACTACCAAATGTAGATTAGTTAGATCTATCATATTTCCAATAGCCACTTATGACTGTGAAAAGTTGGCCGATGAAAAAAACAGACAAGAGAAGATTCAATTGATTTGAACTCTGGTGTTGGGGAAGGCTTCTGTGGGTTCCATGGACAGCAAAAATCACAAACAAGGAAATACTACAGCGCATAAAGTCTGATACATCATTGGTAGGCAAAATCACAAAACTCCAGCTCACTTACTTTGGCCATATCATGTGATCCAACTCAATGGAGAAAGTGATTATGCTAGGACTGTTCAGTGGAAAAAGGAAACCAGGCCAACAAAGAATGTGGTGGTTAGATACGATCAAGATGGACACCGGCCAGAACATTGCATGGGTGAGGGAGGCAGTGTGGGATCGAGGATCATGGATGTGGCTGTGCCATGGGATCACCAGGAGTCGGACACGACTTAATGGCGGACAACAACAACAACAGCAACTATTACTATGTGCTCACCAGTTTCTCTATTAACCAGGGACATAACAATAAGCCTTTAGATTCAAGATTGTATAGTATACATCAATTGAATTTGTGATGGCGCATTCAATGTACATTAATTTTTATTTCTGATTTGTGTTATATTTAATACATTAAAACTGTACATTAAATAAGGAACATGGGATACAGATGCCATCAAAAGGAGGTCCTGGTCATGGAGATTGTTTCTGGTATGGTGGATCAACTGGATTTTTAGGAAATTATTCTACCTATACAGTTCTTCTAAATCTATTGCAGTTAATGGGTTTAGAAGGTGCAACTTTGCTTTGGAAGTCAAAGCTACACTGTGTAATATTGCGTACTTTGACATGCTAGGATATCTAGAAACAGAGACCTTGGGACAATGCTACCACCCCCAACCTAAAGCTGGGTTATGAAAACCAATAAAGCTGATAACAAATGTGATACAAGCTTTGGTAGGCTATTTGCTGGCCACAACTCACACTAAAATTAGTAGAGTTGCCAGCCTCAGTTAGGGTTATTTATTTGAAAATTAAAAAGTGAAAACTTTTGTCTTTCGGGTTTTTATTTTATGTTTTAAAATCAAATAAAACAGAACTAAAAATGTATAGAGAAGGAAAAAAACTGGCAAGCACCTTAAGGTGTTTACTAATGAAGAGAGTTTGTTTAAACCAGGTGCTTATTAGCTGTATGGCTAGGAAGTCATGATAAGGAGTATCCATGCATTCAACTGAACCCTTGTTGCTTCACGGCACAGAGGAAGATCGTGAGGTTTAGCATTTCTCAGTACAATGTTGTGTATGAAATAATTAAAGTGCCAAAAATGCTCTTGTTGATCATATCTATAAATTTAAAAAACCACAAAATCAGGTTTTTGCAGAAGATTTTATATGAAAATGTCTTACACATCAGCTCTGGATCACCCAATGCTTTTTGGGCAAGGATAGGCTATGGCTGGCTGGCTGAGTGCTGTGTTCCCTCCTGGGCGTCCAGGCTCCTCATGCCCACGCCTAAGAGGAGGGTCTCATGACAGACAGACAGACAGACAGACAGGTTACACACTCAGGGGTGGGGGTTCTTGCAAGGCCGCTCTGGGAGAGTAAGGGAGTTGGAGGGGCAACTGCAGGTTTGCAGCCCAAACTGTGACAAAGCACCCAGCCAGACTCCACCGAATTGCAAGAGGCTCTTTTAGCAGTCATCTCTTCCTCACTTCCCTTGATGTTAAGTCTGGCTCCTTCTGATTGCATGAAGGGAAGAGCATGCCAGATGTGCCCAATCTTCGTTATTGATGGAGGGACAGAAAGAAACCCAGGAGCCGGGGAAGAAGAAACAGATGCCTTTCGCCTCCCTCCCCCTTGCAAGCAGCATCCGAACTTGGCCTTGCAGCAGTGGAGCTCCGGCAGGGCTTTGGGGTATTGCTTTTCTTCTGCCCCCTGCTGCAGAGGCAAAGGGGCCCACACCAGGTGTTCCAGAGTCCCTGCCCTCCGGTCAGCAGCTCTTGCTGACAGGCTCTAGGGTCCTGGTGGCGGTGGGTGGAGGCAGAGGCTGGCAGTGGTGGGTGGAGGTGGCGGAGCCATGGCATTGACCACCTCCATGCTGCCTCAATTGTTGAGTGCCAGTGCGCACGCTGCCACGAAAGTCGGGGTTGTGGCAAGAAAAAGGTTGAGAACTGCTGCTCTAGGGAGTTTGTAAGTTTCTTTGGGGGTGGGTTGAGGGGCTGAGTGGAGTGTGGATGCCCACAGGGGAGTGCAGCAACTGGTAGGCTCAAGGGAGCTCACCAGATTAGAAGCTTACACTCTTGAGCACTATAAGTTGGTTTATATACCATGCTAGAAGTTTGATCAGTGTCCTGCAGAACCACCATTTTTTGTTGCTTTTTGGAAGGACCAGTTGATAGTGCACATGCTTGAGAGAGCAACAGTGTCATGTCTCTTGGTTTTTGATTATAGCTATAGCAGCAGGGTGGTGAGATTTGCAGAGCCAACCTAAACAGAGTTGCATCCTTCTAATCCCACTCAAGTAAAATGAGTTATGTTAAACCAAGGTTTACTAGCTACAGTTTGATTTAACTCAAGTTTAGAGCAATATCTGAATGCTAACCTTGTTAAACTGGAGAGCCACATCAACATTCTTAGCCAGAGTTATATCCTGGCTTGTAGTAAGGCTGATTAATTATGTTATGAACATATAACGAGGTTCAAAAGGACAGACAGGGAATCTGCATGCAGCTCACTCTTCAGTAAGAGATAGAGAATGGGTCTGGAAGAGGCTGGGTTTTTCCCTTAAGCTGCAAATGGGATATAGCCATGTGTATGTTGCACAGCTTTCATTTGGCCTTAGCTGCTGTTAATGCAGGGCTGGTTTTTCCATGTAACACATGTAGCTACAGGCCCTGAGCTTCCAGGGACCTCCTCCCACAAGTCAGGGCCATAGCCTCTCTCCTTCCCCTTTTCTCTCTTTAAGGACACTTGGTAGTGACACCACTTTCCACTGTAGGGGGGCCCCTCTGACCTAGTCTGGCTGTTTCCTAGGGCTCCCCCCCTCTTCTGAACTACCCTTACCACGTGCAGAACACTTTCCTGTTTTGACAATGGAATAAACAAAGTAAGTGCAGACTCTGCCCTGGTTAGACCAATGAAGTGATTTCATCTGGGAAAGACTCACTAAACAGTTTCTGATCTTTTCACTACCACCTTCACCTCACTGATAGGGATACTAAAAGTATGGATCTGATCTATTTAGTCTCTACACTTCTCCAGTTTGGTCACACCTTGACTCAGACCCTGAAGATAAGCTCCAGTTTGTATTATGGGTGCCAGACAGAAACAGCAAAACAGGAAGTGTTTTGGTTATTCTTTCTGATCCTGGTTATTCTTCCTGTTTCTCCTGCTTGTTTAATGTTCAAAGCTATTTAATACATTTCCATAACAGCTATAGATACTCAAAGCACAATGTTAGACAAATACATTTCTATTTTACTTAAAAATAACACACATTTCAATATTTTAAAAGCAGCTAGACAATAAGAGGAGTAAATACACCTACCTATCTGCTTAACATGGACACTCTGGGACATGTTCATCTGATCAAGTAATTCCCATTAGCATTAATAACAATTGCATAAAGAACTGCAGAGACCCTGTTAAGCAACTCTGAGTGACACTTGCACTGATGTAAAAGAGCAGGTTAGCCTATCTCAGTACCATTATTTGGCCTATTTGGTTAAAAATTCATATAAAAAGGTGTGTCAATTAGGCACACAGATGACACTTTCTATCTTATTATCATACCAGTAATTATCCAAATATACTTTTATACAATGAATGTAAGAACAGCAAAGTTAGCAGTATACCTTTAAAACATTCCTAAAAGTGACAAGGTAATTCAGATTGCATTTTGAAACCTTTATTAATCTTTCATAATCCTGCACATGACATCACTAAATTCAATACATACCTACCTCGGCCCATTGCTATCAAACCCCCATTCTTCCCCCAATGAACTGGGGCTCAACTAACTCATTTTCCAGGAAGCCCACTTCAAAAAAAGGAATAAAAGACAACGCAAAGCTGTTCAGCCCACAGAAAGGTAGAAATCTCTAAATCCCGTTGATGTAGCCACATGCTTTCACCATCCTAAACATGAGAGAAGAAGCCAACATAGGACTACATACCAAATGAAACATACTGCTTGGAACTGGCTTATGAATAGTAATAAACTGGGACCTGACATTTTTGCTTTGTATTATGATCACCACAGAAATTTGCTGCAAAGTCTGAAGGCGGCCAGATTTGTGTGTGTGTGTGTGTGTGTGTGTGTGGGGGGGGGTTGCACAGACCTGTCCTTAAATGAAATATTCCAGAAAAGATGGAAATCACAGGAAGAGTCACGACACCTAATCTTATTTCCCCTTCAGCCATTAATCATCACCATTTCTAACAGCCATTCAACGATCTCTCTGGAGTCAGAGGAATAGGATTTCTTCTTCCTGCTGCTGCAGTACTGCATATAGGCAACCAATACTATCAAGAGGGTGATAATTACCAGGAACAAATGCTTACTATCCTAAAATTATATTCCACATGCTTTTTCATCATAGTTATTCCTTCTCAAGCAGGTAACTTGTGAAATGGTCTTCAGGAGGGGCAGGTTTCCAGTTTTTAAACCAGGCATAGTCCTACTGCCTCTAACAATACAAGAAGATTGTCACACTGCCTCTAGAAAAGGACAAAATGATTAGCATGAAAATAATTAATGTGATTCTCAGGAAGTCTTCCTATGCAATATTTTTTATATATGTGCAATTCCTAAACCTGTAATCTGATTTTAAAACCTTGCTTGACCAGCACAGGTTGCTGATAACTGAGGGTGTGCATTCTGGTTCCTAATTAGGGTGCAAGTTTGCATATTATTCAATAATAAATTGTCATAGTGCACACCCTTTGTCTTCCCTCTCTCTCCAACTTTATACTCATGCTTGGATGTTTGGAAAAGGGCTCTGTGAGTAAAAAATGCATTGGGTGAATGCCTTGGTAAACTCCACTTACTACCAGGACCAGTTTTCTGTGCCCAAGATTTCCACAGGACTTTCTTACTTCCCAGTACAAGAGTTAATGGCCATCTTGATGGAGAAGGGGGTGAAATAATATTTTCTTAATTATTTTTCTGTAAAAGAAAAGCTTTGTGTACCAGACTGTTTTGTAACTAGAAGGCCCAGGAACTTGTTCTTGACTGTATTTTGAAATGTTACCAAGGCTGATATGTTCTATTCTCAAGGTTGGATGCAATTGTTTATATTAATAAGAGAACTTTTGTAACTTTTTCCCGGTGACTTAGCATAATGGCAATGGGTGGTCCTGTGGGATATGCAAGGGGGTGGAGACCCCAAAAGCATAATCTTTACCTGCCTTCAATGGAATATTATAATGTCCCATGCAATCCTTTGTTCGACACACAGGATCTTTTGGGACCAACCCACCTGTGTCATTTTTGTTCTTCTGCAGTTGAATAAAAATCATAAAAAGTTTTCCAGTCTAGTGGTCATTCTATTTGGGTACTGCACACTAGGCTAACAATCCTAAAAGGCCTAGATCAGGCCCTAGGCCATCAGTCTGGGGAGCCATCTTTATAAATGCTATACTTTGATAGCAGGAAAGTATAGTGACCTTACCTCCCTGTTCCCATCTAGACAGGGAGACTCTTCAGGTCTGCAGCCCTCTAGATGGACCAAAAGCCCCATTCTCATTTGCAGATAGGTAGCATTTAGTTACACACCTGAAAATAAACTGAAATGAACTGAAACATCAGTACAGAGAGAAGGAGATAGGAGGAAATGTTAATTTTTGAGTGAGGTGACCTTTATTCACAGTCAGTAAGAGAAAGGGGACTCTCCTCTCTTTCTCCTGAACCAGCTACATTCTTCATCCTCATTCTTTTCAAAAGGTGGACACAATCTTGAAAAGGTCAGAAGGACAAATCTGTTTGCTCTTTCCATGCTATTTCTGTGCAAACCATGCACTCTACCATTGAACTATGGGGAGGGGAACACAGCTCAGTGGTACAGTTCATGCGTTGCATATATAAGAAGGCACCGGATCCAGTCTTTGGCACCTCTTGGGAAAGGATTTCAAAGAGCAAAAGCTGGGAAAGACCCTTGTCTAACATCCTGGAGGAGTGCTGCCAGTTAGGCAGACCCACCATCCAGCCAACAACACACCTTCATATTCCTGTGTGTTTCAGTTTCCAGTTATGTCAAACTGAAATCCTGCCCATTTTGCAGACTCCGTCTCCATCAAGAATAATCACAGCTGATCATGCTCAATATATTTCTCAGTAATCTTTAATTAATGTACTCAGTGTCTCCCCAGAAACTGACTTATAGAGATGCAGCTCCCATTAGGCACTAATGTAAAAAAAAAAATAATCAAAGTTACTGGAGAAGCTGGTTAGGCACACTAAATAGCCAAGAGCTGATTGTTGCCTTCTCACTTCTAACAGCTGTTCCCTGGAAGTGACTGTCAATTTCATTCCTGCTACAAAATGGCAACAAACGGCTACCAGACAGAGATCATAGAAGCCTCTGTTGTGTATTATAGTCCACCAAATTCCAGAACCTCTCTGTTTTCTCCCCCCCAAGGCATGGTCTATATTAGGGGGTCAGTACAATGGGTTGCCCAACAAGGCGTGGGCCTCACTGCCCATCAAGCTGCTTCAAAGAGTTTCTTCACTTCCTCTTGTTTACCTCCGCCTCATCACCCACTTTCTGTCCTATAATTTCCTTTTCTAATTGCTTCTTTTGCGAGCAAGCAAGAGGAATAGCTGCTTCTGCTGCTTTGGTTGTTCACCAGCCCTCCCATTCTGCCACTCAGGATCCATGAAGATGGCAGCCGCAACAATTTTGGCTGAAAACCTGAAAGTCAGTACTGGCTACCCAGATGGGCAGCAACTTCCCAGAAGGCCAAGGTTTTCCACATCGCCTAATGCCTACTTCATATCAACTGTTAGCTCATCCCTTTAACCGTCTGCATGCCAAGAAAATACTCTACCCCTGGCCATACCTCTTGTTCTCCCTCAATGCCAGCTCTATCTTTAAGGCCAGGGAGTGAAGTCTCCAGGTGGGTAGAAGAGTGAATGAGCTAACAGCAGCTGCTGATGTTCCTTTCTCACTGTCTAACTGGACCTAGAGAACAAGTGGGCAGGGAAGGGAGATGGTGATGGAAGTATGGAGACAAAGATACAGCAGCACTTGGTAGTAGGGGCAGTGGCAGATGAAGTGGGGATACAAGAGTAATTCCCAGACAACCTAGCAAACTTATCACATTGTGATGGGGAGGGAGAAGCTCTGCAAAGAAGTAAAATTAGAAACATAGAGTTGGAAGGGACATACAGGCCATCTGGTCCAAACCCTGTTTAATACAGGATCCGCCTGAAACATCCATGTCTTGCCTTGAACCTACAAACCCAGAGCCAGCCTTATTGTAAAAAAAAAAGATCTCTTCACTTTTCTTTACAAGGCCCTGCAAAGATACAGCTTGTCTGTCTCCTACAAGTCTTTCAGTTCTGGTTTCTATTACAGGGAGAAAAATCCAGCTCTAATACTGACAAGTTTTGAACAGTTAACATGGTATTTAAAAATTCACTTCTTGAAAGCTTGGTGATGTGTATTAATGGTCTGGCACAGATGGAAAAGCGACAGATATTAATTCATGCAGGAGTTCAACCAGCCGCTGAAACTGCACTTCAGTTTCTGAGAACTGAACTGCAGAAAGGGAGTCACTATTAGTGAGATCTCAATATGGATGGATTGATCTGCTGAGTCTCAGTCTCATCATGAAAGTGGTTTTGTGGGCTTGGAACAGATTTTATTATTAGACTGTTTGCTTACAATTAACTTCGGATTTCTTCGGTTTAGGATTTAATTTCTGTCAACATTGGTCAACAGTGATAGATTACCTGGGTATGGTTTTAAAACTCTTTGTGTTTTGGCTTTAAATTTGCACATTCAGTGCTGATAAATATATCCAATTATTGGACAATAGTTGTGAAACAGGCCTGGACCTTTACTGCATGGAGGACGTTGTGCCGGGCTGCCGCCTGGTGTTTGGACAAGGGCAGGTTGTCCCACTTCTTCCCGCTCCTGCACAGGGGAGCATTTGGCCCACTGCACTCCGTCTGCCCCTGATTTGTGCTCCTACATGGCAGCTGGGGCACTGAGATTCCACCATGCTGCAGGGCAGTGTGGACCTTAAAAAAATATTTTTAAGACCATGGTATTGTGTACCAGCGTAATACCACTGGTAATATCACATTCTTAAAAATAAAGAAAATGCACAGTGGGGCCACCTGGGGCATTCTTTGTTCCTTCTGGGATGCTGTACTCTGGTGTGGGTCGGGAGGGGTTGGGCCAGGATGGCCTGATTCTTCAGCGGCCACATAGCCCAAGCCTGACATAGGCCCCACTGAGGCCTAGGGCAAGAAAGGGCACATGGATTTTTATGTGTTCCCTTGCCATGGGGTGAATGAGATCCTGAGTTGGGCCAGGCCTGGAACAGCTCTGGACCGGCACCAATATCATGTGGAAGTGGGAATTTGGCCCAATACACAATAGTGAAACAGGCCAAATTCCTCGCGTGGAAATGGTCCAAGAATTGGCCCTTTTCTATGATAAGAGTAGACTTCCAAAGCAAAACTATTTGTATAGTCTTTAAAGGGGACCCTTTTTAAGTTCATGCGGGAGGCCCAACTCTTTACTCTCCTCCCCAGCCCAAACCTGAAATGCACCAAACCTAAACTGTGCTGCCAAGGCACATCAAACAGAAAGCCACATTGATTAGAACATGTATAGAGCTCAAAACAGCCCATATTTTCATTCCACAGTCACAATACTTAGAGAAGCTCTAATGCACACCACAAAATATATTGACCATCAGTGGTAAAAGTGTTGCCAAACCGTTATCCAGCAGGTTTTCCTTTGGCCCACTGAATATATAAGACCAATTACTTCAAAGGAACAATGGCAATGAGCTGTAGTGATCTTTCTGATACCTAGGCCAATAAAAAAGACAAAGAATGTCACATAGGAAGTAACATTTTTTCCTGTCTTTTTATCTCTGTGATCACACTACATTTGCAAATGTTATAAGGAAAGTATGACCTTTTTGAACATGTTTGTTTAAAAATGCAAGGAGAAATGACCAGCAACATAAACAGCTCAAGAAGATATTGGATTCCTTTAGAGTTATAGTGGAAATTCAAGGTCTTCAGTCTACTTCTTTACTAAACAATCATACCTAGAAAATGTGAATATGCACATTTCAGAATGTGGCAAGGGATGAAGCAGTCCAGCTCAGATTTACTGTACTGTCTCTGCTTAAGACATAATGAAGACAAATATATGGAAGGACTCAAAAGAGAATCCTGATAAAAGAATAAAGCTAAAAGAGAAGAATAAGCCTTCGGTAACACCCCAATGTAAGCGGCTATTCATCACTGTTGTAAATGAATTGTACGCTAAACTGGAATATATTTCACAAGGCAAAAAAGCTCCAGTAAAAGCAGCTTTCTATGAATGTTTTGTTCATTTGCTTAGTATAAAAGAGGCTGCAGACAGCTTAGATCTTAGCTGTTTGATCTGTTTTTCTCCAAGCATGTGTGCTTAGTAAATTACATATTGTAAGCAACCCCAGGGTGCACAGTCCCATCCTAGTTAATACATTTTTGCATTTTGACAGAGAGCTCAACAGCATGGAATAATCCAAAAGGAGCCCCCAATTGCTAAGTTTTTAAGCCATTAGTTGCTGATTATTTTCAACAAACACACCGCTTCTGTCCTGCTTAATGATTGAAATTTTAAATATTAATGATGGATAGATGTCTTTGTGTAGAGAGAGAGAGCACCGTCTACCGCTGTTTCTCACTAGGTCCTGCTAAAAATGCAAGCGGAATTGTGCAAATGGGCTATTTACTGCATTAAATTGTGTTAATCGGGGTTTAAATTATCATGGCCTTTCATGAATTCTAGCACCACAATGCACCTCCAACCATATAAAAGAAGATTTTCACAGGATGCAGAATCCACTGATATCCACCATTTCACCTTGAAAATAAAGAAAAATAAATAAGTGATATTTCTTCCAGAAGGCTAGTTGCATTAAGTCCATTGCAGCAAAAACAATCATACGTTTCCATGGGCTGAAGCTCAGCCCATTTCTTCAAACAAAGTAACTGGATCTATCTAGGCAGCTTCCCACACCATTAATTAACTTAACATAACTAGCATGTAGTCTCTACACTTTTCTTGATTAGACTCGAATTTATACCTAACCCTGTACTTCCCATATTTGATGGCCCTGAATCAAATGCTGTTAGTTTTTAAAGTGTCGCAAGACTCCTATTAAATAAATTATATTTATCTAGATCTTGGGCTAAGCCCACCAAGAACCGCTGTTAAGGATTCATTGAAATGAATGAACTACACAAGTGTGCTCATGTAGCATTATGGCCAAGTGAGAAAAGGCTGATTTGCAAATTAGAAAACCGATGTTTTCATTTTTGCCCCTGCTATGAACTCACTCGGAGGCATTAAAAATTAGTAGTTCTCTGCCTCAGCCATCACCATTCACCATAGCTTGTGTCTGTAAATTATTGAGAGCTTGAGAAGTGGGAACATGGTGGAGGAACATGGCATCACATGCACCATGACATAATTTCTGGGAAAACCTGGAAGTGACACCAGTTACCTCTAGGAATTGCCAGAAACTCTATGGCTTTACTACACAGTTTCCAGGAATTCCTAGAGCTACTTGATGTCACTTTCAGGTTTCCTCTGGAAAGCACTTTGCATTGCACATGAAACAAAAGTTTTTTTTTTTAATCCTCTATCATGGCTCAGAGCAATGGCAAGCAACGAACGCTGTCAGCACCGACTGGCAGCCCTACATATATGGATAATAACTTCAGGGAATTAGATCTGTTAAAAAAAATGGACCTTATAGAATGGGACTTTCTTGCTTCCTTCTTCCACTCCAGCCCACTAAGCCTGTCATGCAATTTGGCTTCTCAGACCACCAGCAACAGCACAAAAGTGCATCTAATGTCCCCAAATTCAGTCTGAATTCACTGCAGCTCTGTACCTACTGACTGCCATAATCTCTTAAAACTAGAAATGAAAAACATTACAGGACACTGGAATGTTCAATATTCTGTATTATTAGTAACAAAGGTGGCAAGAAATATAAAGTGTTCCCTGGCTGTCTTGGGCAGACACACAGAACCAGAAGCAAGACAAACAACTCTCCTACCATCTAAGGTTTTTTTCTCCTGTTGACAAGTGGTGCAGGATATCAGGAAGGGAAGGCTGACGTTCAACCTGCCACTGCACTGTGCTCCACAGCCAATTTGGCCCTGTCCAGACTATTCTGGACATGCAGACCCAGTCAGACATGAAATGTGAATTGGGGTGGGGGAAGCCTCCAATCTGACTGACCTGCATTCACAGAATAATAGAGTTGGAAGGATCCTCCAGGATCATCTAGTCCAACACTCTGCAGAATGCAGGAGATTCACAACCTTCCCTTAGATACTGGGTCCAAAACTACTATTTACCTATTTTGCCTTTTCTCCAATAAGCTCATGGTGGCATACATTCTCCCCTCCTCCATTTTGTCCTCACAACAACCTTGTGAGGTGGATTAGGCTAATAGTGACTTTTAAGAGAGAGAGATGACCTTCCTCGCATTCTGCTTCATCACCCAAAGAGATTTGTTCCACCTTTTCCCCATTGCAGCTACTCAGCTCTCAAGGAGCTGTGGGTCTTCTCAACCCATAAATGTGGGTCCCTCATCCCATAAATAAATTTTCCTGAGGTCAGAAAAGGCTCCAGAGAGAAGGAAAGGCATGAAAGATCCTGTAAGTCCTTGGACCCATGGATAATGGGATCCAATCCATGGGAAATTGGAGGACAGCATCCACAAGAACTATTCTCAGTCCTTGGTGCTGTCCATGGGAAGATGGGCTTGTGAAGCTTCCCTGTTGCTACTGCAGCTGCTAATACAGAGCAATGGCAATGGGGCTCCCACGCAGCAGGTTTCCCTGGGGAGTATTTTTAATGGGAAATTTAATAGCATTATATCAAAACATGCATCAGATTTTCCACAAGGAAAGTGGCTAGAGAGTACATTTTTTAAAATGAAATCTGGGAATTCATGGAACCTGATGCATATTTTGGTATAATGGTGTATTTATATAATGCTATTCAATCACCAATTTCAAAAAGGAAAAGAAAAGCCCTCTGCAGAAGGGAGAGGAGATATCTATCGTGGAGGAAATACCTGCAGTGTAGGCAGGACCAGGAAAATCCAAACTTTTCTACCTACAAGACAGCTACACAGGCTTTGCTTTATCTTACACAAAACTTTGGAGCAAAGCAGATTTGAGAAAGATCAGAGAAAATCCAGGAAAATCCTCAGGGATGCATAAATGCAGTACAATGCCATGGGAACATGGGGGGGGGGACATCACTTCCCAAGAGAATCAAGCTTGGGGCTCATGGGAATTGTAGTCCATGGACACCTGGGTGTAAACTGCACGGAGCTTTTATTCCAACCCCAGGTCAATTCAGTCCCTGCCCTCTACACAGAATGTGATTCCCGTTTGGATTTGGGGCGATTTAAATTTTCCTTCTGCAGCAAGAAGGATTGATCCAGAGTGACCCTACCTTTATTGTGCAATATCTTTGAGTGCTTTTAATCTTGAATATATTATAAAATCGCATTGTTTTGAATCTGGGCTCTCCTCCGTGGTAGAGGACCTGTGATTGGCTACAGGTGGTCATGTGACAAGGAGAAGCCTTAAAGGAGAAGCCCCTAATTTCTCTCAACTTCTGTCGGCCTTGGATTTTTTTTTGTGTGCCTTCTTGGCCCCCCCCCCACCATCAAGAAAAGAAAGGATTTTTTCCTCCCTCCACTGACTTCTTGGATCCTCTCCCCCCTTCAAGAAAACAAAGAAGGAGTCTCCATTTGCCCCCCCTCTCTTCTGAGCCTCCCTAACCACGTGCAGAAGACTTTCCTGTTTCAATGGGGCGGGGGGGAAGAGGAAGACCCAAGTTCAAAGTGATCTGAATTCAACAGGATTGACAATGGAATAAAGAAAGTAAGTGCAGACTCTGCCCTGGAGAGCCACAGTTTGGCCACCCCTAAACATTTGCACAGATCTTCGAATTGCCTTCCCTCATCCAAACAGAGCAAGAAATCTTAACTTCTAAGAAACTTGTCCATACATTCACACGCATCAGTGGGGGAAAGAGTGAGAGAAAGCATTTGTTTGCATGGCAGTGAGGGGCACTTTTGTTTTCAGAGAAAAAGAGCGGAAAGGGCCCCTGTCCATTTCTGTAGACTGCTTTCTCTTAGCAGCCCTGGGTGATTATGTTTTCTTGTATCCCACCCTGCAGTTACTACTGGGCTGAGTTGTGGTTTCTCTCCAGCTTTTTCACTGCTTCATTAGCATTAAAATCATATGCTTACAATGCATCTGCCATGCAGACCCTTTCTAGCCAAAACAAGCTCTCTCAAGCTGTGACTGCATCTGCAGGTGACACCTGTGTCCCTTTTGAAAGAACCTTGGGAGGAATAAATCCACATGCTTTATGTAATCATAGCAATCTTTTTCTAAGGTGAAGGATTTAGTGTTTATCTAAATACCAGGAAATGTTATCCCTATCCTTTCTACAGACTGGGTTAATAATTGAGCATGCACAATGGAGACTTTTGAATCACCATAGCAGGATCCTAGATAAAGAAAGAACTTCTTTAAAGGGAACAACAAAAAGCAAGTGTAACCCATAAAGAAAAAGCAAGAAACCCATAAAGCTGAGAGGCATGCTCAGTCTAGGGAGATCTGCTTCAAGTTTGCCTCTGATGCTAGTAGGGCTCTGAACAAAACATTTTCCCTCAACCTTATAAAATGGAAAAACACTATCAATTGGAGACGTGGTGTTGCACCATAGAGAGCTTTTGTGAGGGCCAATGTAATGGCAGTTATTATCCTTAAATATCGCTATTCCTTTGGCAAACTCACATTTGCTCATATGGAGCTCCCATCCTCATACAAGTCATTAATCCAGACAGTCTAGAATACAATTTACTTAAGGTTTCAGTTCACGTGTAAAGTCAAGTGCAGAGAGTCTTACATGTTCCCTCTTCCCTCTTTCTTTCATGCATGCCATTCTCCTCCTGTTTTCCTTATTTATACAAACCTTCCATCGTATCTCAATCAGCAAACCCCCCAGGTTGGTCCCAAAGCAACTTATGTTGTTCTCCATGCCTCCATTTTATCCTCACAACAGCCCTGTTCAGTAGTTAGGCTAAGAGTGTGTGACTGAACCAAGGTTGTCTAGCAAGCTTCCATGGCAGAGTGGGGACTGAAGCCTGGGTCTTCCAGATCCCTCCGTACAGTTCAGCCACTCTTACCACGATCTCTAAACCAGAGCGGAGAACCATGAGCAAAGAGTTCAACTGTAGTGGTAGGGATCAGAGCCTATGAGGAGGGGAAGGAAAGAATGGCATGAATGCAAGGAGTGTGTGAACCTGAGGCTTTCCAGTATGACACCAAACTATGATGGTGTTAGATGTGAATGAAGCTGAAGTGGCATTACCATGTGCCCCAAGCTATATCTGGTGCTTTGAGAGGCTGTACAAATTATTAATAGTCATGTTTTATGGCCCGAACAAACAGTGGTGAAGAACTATGCAAATGGTTAAATGATAAAATTATTTGTAGGGAGAATAGAGAGGTGTCTGTTTTTCAACTATTAAGAGGCCTGAATATACATGTATCTTTATCTGTATAATCTCACTTTCACTGCCTATGTGGCTTTATTTGGCTGCTTCAAGTATGTCCCACCCTTCATCTAGAGCTTTGCAACAACCTCCTAATGCTGGATAGGCTAAAGACAGACACTTGCCCAAGGCTTATGCACTTCATAGTTTGAGTAGAGAACTGATACTCGAGTCTAGCACATGTGTACAGCATGAGAGAGACTGATAGGCTATTCTGATAAGGGCATTTTGAAAAGTAAACAAAATTAGTTGTGATGAAGTTATATTTAAATTGAGAATATCTGATGACAGTTGTTCCAGTTGGGTACGCTAAACATTTTAGCCATGCTTCCCAATCTTGGTCAAGACCAAGACCCACTGTTTTAAGAATATCACTATCTTATTTGCAGAGGTACAGTGCTTCAGGTACAGCCATGGTCAGTGTTATACTAGACACAGCAAAAACTCAAAAAGCCTCACCTGATCCCACCCACTTTCTAATATCACTTGGTGGGCACCAAGAGAGGTGTTGATGCCATGTTGGGGGCCCTACCTTCCATCTTGGTCTATCCTTGGTGGAATTTCTAAGTTGAGTCTTATAACACCCTGCAGAGGTAGTGAGAAAAAGAAATTAGAACCAAGACTCACCATGTCTACAAGCAAAAGATGTAGCATGCAAAATGTCCAGAAAGTAATAGTTTCTGGAAACACTGGATTCAGCATTAGTCCTTGTATAGCATTAAAAACCATATGCAAAGAGACTTTGATGAAGCAGAAACACATGCTTGAGAAAGCCCAAAAGAACAGAGAAAGAAGAAATGAGGTTTGAGGGGAGAGAGAGAAAAAAACTAGGATGTAATAAATGTAATAAATTAAATATGAACTAACTGTAGTCGTTATAGCAGTAAGCAGCTGCCTAATGAGAAAAAATTGTCTATTTTATAGAGCATACAGTTAAAATTCCCAGAAGAATATACAAGTCTCAGGAGCTAGTTTTTCTACTCCAGGCAAATCTGTATATAAAAATTAATTATGAATGCAAATTCCTTCAAGGAAGGTCCCCTCATGGCTGTAGGCAGTATAATGCCACAGAAAGAAGAAAATTTGCCCTTTTAGTTCCACTTCTTTTGAAACAAGTAATTTCCCTTACAGATCAAGAAAACACATTTGCATTCCTTAAAGTGGAATTCAAATATGTAGTGTTCCCATAAGAGCAATCCTAGGGAAAGATCTCCATCTTCAGAAGGTCAGTTGACCTCAGTCCCATTGAGTTGATGAGATTTGTAACTAACAGTGCCATCCTCAGAAGAATTACAGTGTTCCAAGTTCTTTGAAGTCAACGTGCTTAGAAGAGTGTGTATGCATGTAGGTACGTGTGTCTGAGTGTGTAGTGCTATCGAGTTGCTTGTGGCTTATGATGATCCTATGAATGAATGTATTCCAAAATGTCCTATCATTAACAGCCTTGCTTGGGTTTTGCAAATTGAGGGCTGTGGTTTCTTTGATTGAGACACTCTATCTCTGCTTAAGATTGCACTGTTTTGTAGAGTCAGGTCACAAAGTCTTATGGGAGATGATTGCTTTAAATCAAGAGTACATTTTACCCACAATCTACATGCTGATTGTTTAGTATCCCTGTGTCAATTGTGCAGGACAGCTAGCATTGTGCCAAAACAATGATCATAGGTCTAAACCCCTTGAATAGAAAATACCATTTCACAGAGATACTGGATGATTTACTTCCTGTGCCACCATCACTGCTGGGAGTGAAATTTGGGAAATGAAACAATAATAACAGAGCAGCATCTACTATAGGCTAAGTCAAAAGGAAGGCACAATTTTGATGAGCATTAAGAAACGTCAGTACAGTACAAGAAGAGAAGTAATCATTTGCAAAGAACTAAGGCAGTGATACCTGTGCCTCAGGAGCCATAAGTGACATGCCACCTGTGGTCCTAGCACCATTTCCCAGTGGGGTACCCCCCACATATTCCAGGAAAGTTGGTAATGCCCCTACCCAGTAGGGCTGATGTCTGACAGAAATTTTGCACCTTGATACAGCCAACACTGAGGGGATGTAGAACAGGTAGTCTGTGAGCCTCCCTGAGTTGTGAGCCTCAGTGCCAGTGATAGGACACCCTTTCCAACCATCTCCTACCCTTCTTCACTGTTATTTCAGTACCCAGTCAAGTTTCCAAGAAGACAGAAAGCTGGCTGCAGATAATAAAACTATCACAATAGCAGCCTGCCACCTGGGAAAACAGCAAGCTAGCTATCGTATGTTGGTGGTGATTTTGATTGCCCTCTTTCCACTGCCAACTTTCTCTACTTTTGGTTCTTCAGCAAACTCACTCTCTAACCCAACCTTCCTATGCTGAGAAGAGAGCAGGAAAACAGAGAAGGAAGCCAGTGTGGTGTAGTGGTTAAGAGCGGGGGCTTCTACTCTGACAAGCTGGGTTTGATTCCCTACTCCTCCACATGCAGCCAGTTGGGTGGTCTTGGGACAGTCACAGTCCAATTAGAGCTATTCTTAAAGAATAGCCCTGTCAGAGCTTTCTCAGCCCCACCTCACAGGGTATGTTGTGGGGAGAGGAAGGCAAGGTGATTGTAAGCTGCTTTGAGATTCCATCTGGTAGTGAAAAGTGGGGTATAAAAACCAACTCTTCTTCTTTTTCTCCCTGAAGATACAGAAGGGTTGGTTAAGGTTTAACTGTAGTGAGGAGAGACAACCCTACATGTGTACAGGCACTTTGATAACTCAAAGGTAATAGTTATATGTTTATATGAACACTTATATCTTATATTATTGTGTATTTATTTAGTCCTGTGTTTCCTTTAGAATCATAGAATCAGAGTTGGAAGGGGCCATACAGGCCATCTAATCCAACCCCCTGCTCAACACAGGATCAGCCCTAAGCATTCTAAAGCATCCAAGAAAAGTGTGTATCCAACCTTTGCTTGAAGACTGCCAGTGATTGTTGGTAATTGGGAATGTGGTTCTTTCTTAGCCATGCAATGAGTACCACAGGTCTGAGGTTTTTGCTAAGCATTCATAAGACAAGTGGTCCAACTATTAGTGGACCTGTGCTCCTGATGTTCAATAAAATTGAAGTTTTATTATAGAGATATCCACAGGATATGGGACATTCCCATAACATAAGAAAAAGGCACAAATCAAGGGCTCCAGGTGAAAGTTATTGTGAATTATAAATAAAAGAGTAGAAGGCTAGATTTTGCATCAGTCTCTTCCAGATTAACAAAATTATTACAAGGATATGAAAAGGCAGCAGCAGTGTAGAGACAAGAGTGATCACAAAAGTTATCATGCTCAGTTCCCTCCACCCAAAGAGAATCCATGATGCTTGCCTTTTTGGTTTCCTAATCCCTCCCCCAACCAGTGGTTTTCACCCATTCATGATGATCCTAGGAACCTATCCCCCATAAATGGACAGCCTCCACTGCATTACTTGAGCCTTCGGGAAGGGTGGTATATAATACAATAAGTAAGTTAAGTAAGTAAGTAAGTAAGTAAGTAAGTAAGTAAATAATTCTATTTTAATTATGTAAAATTGTCTAGAATTTTGATGCCCTTCGCTTCTTTCCAGAAAAGAATAATTCCCACCCCCCCAAAAAAATGGGTTGGGGGTTTCTATCCCAGGCCTTCACATGGAATAGGCTGCCTAAGGAGGTGGTGAGCTCCCCCTCACTGGCAGTCTTCAAGTAAAGGTTGGATACACACTTTTCTTGGATGCTTTAGGATGCTTAGGGCTGATCCTTTGTTGAACAAGGGGTTGGACTAGATGGCCTGTATGGCCCCTTCCAACTCTATGATTCTATGATTCTATGCTTTCTGCTATACAGGATTGCTCTCTTAATGTAATGACAATGCCCTTGATGGCTTAATATTCAGGAATTGTACAATTATTGCATTACATTGGGATGCTGTCAGTTACAAGGCCAAATGTTAATTTGAATTAAATTAAACCACTGTCTTTTAGAAGAACTAATCTTTTAGAACAACTAATCTTACTGATGTCTGTAAGATTCAGGCAGTACTTAACATGGCAAGACCCAAAGCTATCAAAAGAATTCAGCAGTCACAGACACATGGCTTTATGTCAAAACACTATGTATCTGGCTGAAACTTAAAGACATCTCACCTAAGAGTCCCCCTCCATGACGTTACAAAATAGACAAGAATGTGAACCACAGAAGGACAGTTCATAGATTTCAATAGTCACTCACAGTAATGACTGTACTACTCAAGGAGCAAGATCAAGGTTCCACAGATGCTTCAAAAGAAAATCTGTGAAACACAAGAGTAAATAAAGGCAGGGCTGAATGGCTGACTTGAACAAGCCTACAACATGGATGGGGAGATTTAAGACAGCAAGGTATATGTTGTGGGAACCAAATATGGCCCTTTATAACCCCAGTATGCAATGCATGGGCATGGACTTTAACAAATTACACCATTCAATGGGTGAAATGAAATATAGTACTGCAGTGGTGTCACACAAATGAGACTTCCACACATCTGTTCCTGACTTTGTCTGATTTTCATTATTCCATTGAAGAAAGCACGGGAGTCATACAACTGGACCTGTGCATGCAAATGTTTGCATACAAATGTATGCACATAATGACTGTATTACATATTAATTTTTATGTTGGGTGGGAAAGAGATTAACCCTCCATCACATGGGCAAGAGCCCCAGTTAAAGTAGTGAATGATCCCTTATCTGTTTTATTCAAAAAGTGGTGATACGAGATCTATTTTTGGAGACATTTGAAGCCCACCTTTCAAGGCAGAGTATATGATTTCCATTTTATCCTTACAACAATCCTGTGAATTTGGTTCAATTCCAAGACAGTAATTGGCCCAAGGTCACCCACTGAGATGCTGGCAGGATGAGGATTTGTGGTAATTCACAATCTGAGCCTAATACTCTGACCCCTATACCACATGGATTCTTTGATAGGGAGCCTAATCATACTTCCACCCTCTTTTCCAGAAGGATCCTTGGTTTTGCACTGAAAGCCCATCTTTTGAGTCATTATGATCCTTACTCTTTATTTTCTACATCAGTCAACCCAGATGCCAACAAAAACAAAAGCATAGAAAACCAACAAATTTTAATATTTGAGGTTAGAGGTGAAGTCTATGGGAAATTTAATGAATTTATCAGCTGAAAAGAACACTAGGTATATTTTAGACAATATACATGTGAATCAATTCCCATTCCTTAGCCAAAGACAATAAATCAACTACAAATATTTGAGAGTGTAGAACAAAAATACCACAAAACGAAATCTCAGGGGAATCCTGGTTGTTTCTCCTTTCCCACATACCTCTAATTTTAAGCAAGGCAAGTGAATTTCTGTTGTCTTTATAGTGGCAGTATCTTTATAACCACATGGGGCTAGAATCACAATTTTATTGTATTTCTTTTTATCCATAGAGAATTCTATTTTGCTCTTGCCTCTCTTCTCCTTCTCATAGTCACTGACTCCTGACAGCTTTTTCTGTTCCAAATGTTTGATTTTCTCTTAGGCACACAAGAACTGTTTTGCTGCAACCATTTTTCTTCTACAATTACACATTTATACTGAAGAAATCAAACATTTTACCATTGTCTCTCAAAAAGAGGCAAGCTTAATAACTTCTAACCAGGCATCTTTCTTGTAGTTATTATTAAAAATATGCTGATTCAATTGCACAGAAAAAAACTTTGCAATGTATAGCCAACAACAGCACTTCTAGTCCGAATATACCAAGGAACCTGTCCCAAATGCAAACACACCCTGCCTGTGTGAATAAGATTGTTAGATTGTTCTTATACAAAATAATTCTTATTTTTCAACTTGTCCTTCATCTCAAAGTCATAAAGAATCGTACAAATGCTTACACGCACACACACAAAGCAAAAACAACACTCCTTTGTATTCATGGCACAGGAATGGTGCTGGCAAAATCGCTTACTTCAGTCTTTCTCATGTCTAGAATGCAAGTACTTCACCAAGGGCATTCCTTCTAAAAGAAAGTATGGAGTATTTTGTTACACACTTTGTGTGAGGAGGTCATGCAATTTGTACTGTCCCCCAAAAACAAAAGCAGCTCCTAACTAGCCGCTTATAGAGATAACTGGCATAAAGGTAGTAACCCCCCCCCCTGCATATTTTATTTGGACAGAATTTTCAGGTAACAGGATTTTTACTGGTAATTGTGCTGCTGTTCCTCTTAAACTGGTTTTTAATTGTTTTTTGAAATGTCGAATTTAATATATATCCAGTTGTAATGACTCACCATATGAACCTTGTGTGTGTGTGTGTGTTTGTGTGTGTGTATGGAGGTTTGTTAACTCAAACTATATCTAGCAAACTTGGTCTCCACTCTCTCTTGAGGAGGCACACTCCATCGAATTCATTGGAGACTGTATGGGTGCAGGGGTGCGAGATTATAAACCAACCACTATTACACAGAAAAAGAAATAAAAAGCTGAACTATTCCCATAGGAGGAAGTATAGGCTTATGGGAAATGCATAAATGTTATATTTGCTACCAAAATACTGTGGACCAAAACTCAAGTGAAATGAAATACGACAAGAGTGATTTTGTGGTTATGTACTAAGCATGAGATACCAGAGAATATAAGTAAGTCTTTGAATTCATGTACATACACATGCACACATGCATAAATATAGGATATCTTGAACGGAAAAGACTGGTGGAGATGCATGGCAATTCACTACTAGGACAACCAAAAACATTGGTCGCTCTGCTATGTTCATTGTAAGTGATGAATGTCTATGATCAAAAACTGTTAACTGTACTAGCAGCAGGCAGTCAAGGTAGTTTATTTCTGCGACAATGATTGCTGTGATAAGTTAATAGTAACAACGGATGCTACAGTGCAGTGTAGTGCGTAGAGTGCTTTAGAACTAGCTAGACCCATTCCTGTGTGAAATGCTCTCCATCAGCCTAACAGGGTAGTTATGGAGGCAAAAGGTGCCACATGTATGTCAATCAGAGCTCCTTGGAGGAAAGAAAGGGGGATAAGATTTAAGAAAGAAGAAACAGCATGACTTGTTAACAACAGGAAGGGGTTAAGAGCATTCATGGTCATGTCCACTAAAGAATTGTGAACAACCTTACTGGTCCGTACAGAACCCCCAAACAATAACAAAACCTAGCTTTTATTAAGCCCAACCAAATTGACACAAAACGTTGTTCAAGCTTTTGTTGTTGTTGTTATGTGCGAAGTCGTGTCCGACCCATCGCGACCCCATGGACAATGATCCTCCAGGCCTTCCTGTCCTCTACCATTCCCCGGAGTCCATTTAAGTTTGCACCGACTGCTTCAGTGACTCCATCCAGCCACCTCATTCTCTGTCGTCCCCTTCTTCTTTTGCCCTCGATTGCTCCCAGCATTAGGCTCTTCTCCAGGGAGTCCTTCCTTCTCATGAGGTGGCCAAAATATTTGAGTTTCATCTTCAGGATCTGGCCTTCTAAAGAGCAGTCAGGGCTGATCTCCTCTAGGACTGACCGGTTTGTTCGCCTTGCAGTCCAAGGGACTCGCAAGAGTCTTCTCCAGCACCAGAGTTCAAAAGCCTCAATTCTTTGACGCTCGGCCTTCCTTATGGTCCAACTTTCGCAGCCATACATTGCAACTGGGAATACCATAGCCTTGACTAAACGCACTTTTGTTGGCAGGGTGATGTCTCTGCTTTTTAGGATGCTGTCTAGATTTGCCATAGCTTTCCTCCCCAGGAGCAAGCGTCTTTTAATTTCTTTGCTGCAGTCCCCATCTGCAGTGATTTTGGAGCCCAGGAAAATAAAATCTGTTACTATCTCCATTTCTTCCCCATCTATTTGCCATGAATTGAGAGGGCTGGATGCCATGATCTTTGTTTTCTTGATGTTGAGTTTCAAGCCAAGCTTTAGAAGTCACCATAACTCTTCATCAGGTTGGATTTTACAAAATTATAAGAAGATAGAAGGGTGGAATCTGGCAATTTCTAGTTATAATCTGCTGTTACAAGGATCCTCTGAGAAATGCATGCAAGCACAAGGTTTATTGCTGATGTAAGGTTACAGCACATTCTCTAGGGAGAGGCATTCTCTTGCAGGATAAGAGCAAAGGGCAGCACCCGATAGTCTTTTTTTTATTAACAATATTTTAAATAAATGTCACTAACTGGGATTATTCTGGGCCTTCTACTGGAGAAGTAGTTGTGAGGACCTTGAATTCTTGCTACCCATGCAGCACTTTTGAACCAGACAGGCAAAGGTCTGTTTAGGATTAGCATAAAACGGAGCACCCTGAGAACCAGAGCCCCTATTTTGTATGGATTGTGTTCTTTTCATCATCAGTGGCCATGCAAATACGGCTGCAAGCTTTCTGAGGAGAAATGAGTCATGACCATCACACTCCACCAAAACAATATTTGACAGACGATTAGAGAAATGTACTGGCTTCTATGCATACAGGAATAATGTAGATTTGCTAAGTTTCTCTCAATAGACCATCAACTTAACACTCTGCCAACTGTCCAATTACTTCTATTCATGTTGAGCTAAATGGGTTCCTCTCCAGCCACATATCTTTCTTTTTAAAGTATAATTAATGAAGCTCATCAAAGACTGGAAAACAAGCCAGAGAACTAACTACTTAACTGACATGTGAACATGAAGGTCATGTGCTACTGATCTCTGCAGGATGTTCATGTAGCTGACACAGCATACAAAATGTGGCAGATGTCCCATGCTGCATTGGGGCACGCATTTGGATAGTCGGATTGGAAATAAAGAGATACTACAAAACGTAGACTCTATGAGCCTGGGGCTCACATGCCATTGTCAGATTAGCCTGCAAATAATGTAAAACCCAAAAGTACTTCATCATTGCTGCTGTAACTTTATCTGATTCTCTAGACACTAATTTTGACAAGACCTTGTGACTTTGCCAAATAGCCACAGCTGGTTTTCTCTGCAGAAATACTTTTTGCACAACCTTTTATCTGGCTGCCTTAACACACACTAACAAGCTTATTGTGTGAATACAGGTTATAAAAATGTACAGTGTTACAGAGCATACAATAAAGGTACTAAACATGCGGTGATATGTCCCCATTTTGGAGCTGGGTTGGAAAAGAAGAAAGGTGTATTTCTATTATCTGTTACAGTAAGCAGAGAAAAGGTAAGGGAAGAGGCTCCAGCTATCCTGGCTTCCCTTTGTTTCCTAAAATGGGGGGAAAGAGGAGGGATGGGAAGGGACAGAACCTTTGCGACTTTGGCTCCACGTTATCAGAAATCTTTTCCCCTCATTGTGGCAAACAATTATGCCTGGCTGCACATGGAGGCCAATCAACAAACTTTTTCCCCAGGAAAATAGCAAGAGAAAGCAGAGGAAATACATTCCAGATGGAAGGCTACTGTTTTACCTTTCCCACCAAAGTCAGTCTTTTCTTTCTATGTTTCCTAAATTGGCCTACTGGGACTGGAAAGACCTTTCAATATGGAAACATTAGGCTCCTGTTTCTGTTCAGGTCATCTGAAGGTGAACTGAAAGAGATATAGGTGTTTATAAGTCCAGGGATGGTACCTTCCTAAACTCAGCAACAAGGCTTTATTTATAATTAAAATTTCTGTACTGCCCTTCTTGACATTATTGGCTTAGGGCAGTTCACATCATTTAAAATAAAAAATAGTAAATAAATAACCTAAAACAGTTCAAAATACTCCAAACCTGCATCAGATAAAATCTTGGTTTCAGCATCTCCCCATCCTATTCAGGGGTGGGGTTATTCTTAGGGAGAACCGGTCAGAGTGTATGGTTTAGTTGTTTACTGGCCCCAACCAAAAGCCTGGCAAGAAATGGGTTTGGTAAAAGGTATTTGTGCTGGTTGTCCTGGGCCCACGGGATACCTACCTGGCCTCGACCAGGGCTAGGGCCTTTTTGGCTTTGGCCCTAACCTGCTGGAATGAGCTCCAAGAAGAGCTAAGGGCCCTGAGGGAGCTATCTAGGTTCTGCAGGGCCTGCAAGACAGAACTTATTGTTTTACCACCATCTTATAACTGTGGGATATTGTGATTATTGTTGCTGCTGTTTTAATGGATTTTATGAGATATACTGTTTTATGGTTTTACCTTGTAAGCCGCCTCGAGGTGACATCATTGAGAGAGGCCGGGTATAAATATATAAATAAATAAAAACAATAGGCCATTCTGTTATCCTGTCCATAGCATCTTCCCACCTTTTCAGAATCACATAATCCTCAAAGCCCTAGTTTCCCTCAAAAGATGTGGTCAAAGACATTTAAATTACAACCACGAACAAACCCATGGATAGGTTACCCCCTATTGTAGGCAATCCAGTTTCCTGAATTTAGAGCACACTTGCTCCTGCTGGAAGATCCACAGGCAAGAAAATTCCACGGGCAAGGAAAGCATTCAAAGCACATATATGTCAAGAATCAAATCAAGGGGGTAAGTGATGTCTAAAGACTTAATCTAAAAACATGACAATTCAATTTACACAAGCATACCTTAATGGGCAATCTGTTCCACTGTGCAACAAAACTGTGTTAGAGCTGCTGCTGACTGATTTATGTAAATAAAAACTTGCAAATGGCAACTTCAGTTCTTTATGAGCAGCTCTTCTTTAATTAAGAACCTATATTCTGTACATATTCTTTACAACCTGAAACATTTTTGAAGAAGTGATTTTGTTCATAGTCATAGGTCCTTCACAAATAACAAATAATGTGCATTTTTCAGGATGTACTAAATCATACATTCCAAACATAGAACTCAACTACCTGATCAGAAGTACTAAATCTTTTTGAGCCACTGTTGTATCAGAAATAGATTATCTTTGGTATTTATTTGTGTTTGGCAAAGGATAACACACACTTCCAGCACTCACCATTAAAAAATTAATAATTTAAAAATTGTTATTTCTCCAACCTTTTGGCTAATTTTCTAGGACACATTTCCTAACATACATTCAGTCTCATGTAAATGTCACTTTTCCTCATCTTCACCATGTTGGAGGCACAAATAATCCTGTTATTTTGGTATGACTGTCAGCATAGGATGCTGGAAACCGACATTGAGAGAATGTATGATGTAAATTCTGTGAAGAACGAACTGGAGAAGAAAATTCAAAAACTATCAGTATATTTGGTTCCATGCATGTCTAACCCTAGCTAATAGATGTGCAAGCAGATTATGTCGGCTCAGGAAGGTGATGTCACTTTGAAAATAATGTGCTAATATGCAGAAATGTCCCTTTTCAAAAAGGAGAAATGTAGGAAAAAGAAGTGGCAGAGCTTCAGGGCTACTTCTGCTTGGGCAGCACAGAGATGCTGACCACATCAGAATGGCTCAGCTCACTTGCAGTCATCAGTGGTAAAGGAATAATGGTCATTGCCTTCTAAACCAGCAGTTCCCAACCTTTTAAGCAGAGTGACCCACAAATACAAATGTACTTGGTATCATGACTCATCTAGGGCTGGCCCAAGTGTTTATGTGTGTATCCTAGGCAAACTATTAATCTGGCACCCATCACATGCAGCATTTCATTTTCTGCAGTGGCCAACCAGACAGTCTCGAGAAACAAACTTTTTAGAAAGGGCACAGCTGCCCCCAATATGAGTGCCAACCAACCAGTATTCCAAAATTCACAGCTGTTACGTATGGAGTTCACATTCCAACCTGTGACCACCTTTTCCTTCTTCATTAGTCCATCTATTCTCCTCTAGGATTCTAAGAAATCTGCTCTAGAACCATACAAATAAGTCTTACTTGATCAACATGTATACACAGTGAAGAAAAAAATACCAACTGATATATGACATAGAAGATATTTGCTTCTGTGGTCACACCTTGAATTCCAAAATACAAAAGAGAGCAAGGGTGGCCATTAGGGAGGGCGAACCTGCAGCCCATTTTTGGGTCCTGGCCCACAGACTGGGAAATACTGTTCAAGACCCACACCATCAGCAGATGAGTCTGAGCCAAGACCCTTGAAATGGACTCCATCGGCAATGGTTCAGAGAAGACAAAGGTATTTTGAGCCAGACCGTAGTGGCTTAAGCATTTTCTAAGTTCCTCCTGTTTTTTTCCCCCTGCAAACAAGACACAGTCACAATAACAAACTATTCAGAGAATGCTTTCTGTTCATCCTTACCTGACCAAGGGAGGGAAGAGTTCCATAGCCCATTGGCTGGTTCATTATTCCTTTCTGCTTCATAATAAGCATGCGTTTCTGCTCTTCACTCAAATGTGCCATCTGAGCCTGCATTTGTGGTTGTTGGAGCTGCTGAGGCTGTTGGGGTTGCATGTATGGCATCATGGGGTTCTTGCTTGGATTGGCCATTGGTGGTGTCATTCTCTGACTCAGATCAGCATTAAAATGAGTCAGAGGTTTAGTGTTGCCATAAGAAAGCATATTGGTTTGTTTGCTCAAGGAGTTTGTACCTAGGTTATTTGGCTGCTGACTGATCATGTTCATGTGGTTCGAAGGGAGGTAGTTATTTATTGTAGTCTTTTGTGGGTTGTTTGCCGTAGGAGGCACAACAGGGTTTTGGTTGTTAAAGGCTTGGGGATACATCATTGGGCTATTTGGTTTATCTGTACTGAAGGGTCCTCCATAGGGACTAGATGGAGGTCCCACAGGGGACCAACTAGATGCTTGATTTGGATGCTGCTGCTGCTTTTGCTGCATGAGCTTCGCTCTTTGCTGCTGCTGTGCTGCCATCTGTTTAAGCTGCTCTGCTGGAGACAAGTCAGTACTAGACACAGCCACTGGCCCCGACCCTGGGCCCGCTGTTGTCACCGTTGCTGAATTTATAAGATAACCATTGCCAGGTCGTGACTGAGTTTGGCTCGGGGTATGTGCTTGGCTGGGCGTCTGAGGTGACTGAACAACACAGTTTGCTGGTGAGCTATCAAGGACTGGAGCAGAGGGTGCACTAGAGACAGAAGATATGCTAGAAGCTGCAGGGACATTTGAAAATTGAGGACCTGAAGAAGAAGGCCTTACTTGGGGAGACCCTATCGGTACATGGGCAAATGGAGAGTGTGATGGATCACTTTTAACACTTGCACTCTCTTGAATCTCAGTGGCTGGTCTGGGAAATTCAAGTTCCTTCTTTTCTTCAAAATCTTCATTGAACAAATCTTGTATATCATCCTCTGGAACAGTATTAGCCAGCTCATCTATCAACTCCTGCCACTCTTGATCATTCAGATTAATATCCGAAAAGAGTTTATTCTGATTTGAGAGTGAGGTGTCAGAAGTGTCAATGCAGCTAGGATCATCCAGTGGCTCTTGTTTCAGTTCCTTGTTGTTGTGCAGGATGCTGAAACTGTCCTCAAGCTCACTGCATCCATTGATTGGGAGTTTTATCTCCGGCAGTCCAACATTCTTACCCAAGTCATCCAGACCCCCAGCATGAGTTCCACTATTTTGCAATGGTAAGGAGGGCTTCATGTCAAGCTGATGCAAAGGGGAAAGAGAGGGCAAAGGCAAGTTGTTGGGCAAATTGCTGATTCCATCCAATCCAGGTACATCCTTTCGAATCCGCTTGCTATTGTCGCACACGCCATTCTGCTGCTCGCCATTGAGGGGTGAACGGGCGCCTTCCAACTTCCTCTTCACGGTTTCTTGTAGCTTGAAGAAACAGAACAAGCGAATTAATTAGACCCTTGTAGAGTTCAGTTTTTCACAACAACACAAAAAGAACAACGCTTACTACTTTAAGTATATTCTGCTTTGCAGAAGAGTCTCTTTTGAGGTCATTAGCTGGAGGTAGGCGTCACTTTTTGAATCATGAGGGAATGATAGGGCCATTGTTCACCACACTTTTCTTTCCTGACCCAGTATCTTCGCTAATCAAAGAGTTTTTTGTGGACAAAAATGTCCAAAGCTTAGTATCATAGAAATATTGGGGAGGAAGAAATGATGGTTTCCATTACAATGATTACTATTTCATAACAGCTTCCACTCTCGTAACAATAACGCCTCTATTCAATCTCAGTAATACCAGACATACACATGCCAGTACTGTGGAGCTTTACGTACAGGGAGCCCTTGGTGTGCTTGTAGTGCCGACCAGCTGCCACATGGCCTCAGCAAGATGCTGGCTAGATTCCCCTCAGTGATGCAGGACTAAATGGGAGATGAGTGAGGAAACAGGGAATAGAAACATAGAGTCCCCAATACAGAGGAAGGCAGTCACGCCTAAGACCCATTGATTTAAGTGAGGCATCAGTATGATTCATTTCCTACAGAATATTAGTGATGATGCTAGTATAACATTCTCAGTTCTGACTGTGGATCAGACTGCTGTCTACTTCCAATGGATTAATACTGGGAAATCCTAATATTTAGAAAGATAATTCCCATTATGCACTCCAGCCAAAGTTAAGCACTTGTCTCAAAACAAATAAACAAACAGGATATAATTATGCACATGTTTAACAGTGTAATTCTATGCAGAGTTGCTCCAATCTAATTATTGGGCTCAAACCGGAGTACCTTTGCATAGGATTGCACTACAAATCTCTCTCAAATAATACACAGAAAGTAAAGCACTTAATTCTGTCTGATCACAGGCAAAGGCCAAAAAATTGCCTATGCAGCATCTATTGCTTGATGCCACCAAAAAAGAAAGAAAGAAAGAATATTACCAATAAATAATTAATAAATAATTAATACATAGTAATTTGGTTACTAATTAAGTATCTAGTCTAACTAAAGGGAAAGGTCACAACATTCATTTTGTTAACCAGTTCCAGAAATAACATCCAGTGTTTTATCTCTCTGCCTTGATATGCATAGTTCAGGCTAGCCTGATCTTGTCAGATCATCCAAGCTAAGAAGGGGTAATATTTGATGGGAGGCCACCAAGGAAAGGCGAGATATCTATACAGTGATGCAATGGCAACTCGCCTCTGAATTTCTCTTGCCTTGGAAACTCTACATGGCACCAAAAACTGGCTGTGACTGGACAGCACTTTCCATCACTATTTTATATCTCTCTGAAAAGTAACAGTAAAACCTCTGTACTTTTTCAGTGTGGCTTCATTTCGACTAATATATTTCTATTGTAGCACAAAAAAATTTACTTGCAGATACTGCTCTGCCAAAAGTTATATCTAAATTACACATTGTAATTTAAAGTCTTTTATTCAAAGTAAAGGTAAAGGTAAAGGTATCCCCTGTGCAAGCACAGAGTCATGTCTGACCCTTGGGGTGACGCCCTCCAGCGTTTTCATGGCAGACTCAATACGGGGTGGTTTGCCAGTGCCTTCCCCAGTCATTACCGTTTACCCCCCAGCAAGCTGGGTACTCATTTTTCCGACCTCGGAAGGATGGAAGGCTGAGTCAACCTTGAGCTGACTGCTGGGATTGAACTCCCAGCCTCATGGGCAGAGCTTTCAGAATGCATGTTTGCTGCCTTACCACTCTGCGCCACAAGAGGCAAAATAGAGAAGAGGCAATAGAAAGGATACAACTTCAAATAACTTATATTAAATATTAGAACAATGGACAACTGTTTAAGATCTGGATATGATTTTCATATTTTATAACTACTAACATTCAGTTTGTACCATTTTTATTTACTTAGCAGAAGATTACATTGTACTCTAATTTATCATCATTTTATCATCACACCAACCTTGTGAGGTAAGCTAGGTTGAGTATAGGAGTGTCCTAAATGAATTTCCATAGCAAAGTGGGGATTCTATCCCGGATCTCCAAGACTGTAGTCTGGAATTCTTATTCTCTGCATTATAAATTTTTCTCAGTTTTTTCCTACTCATCTATTATCCTTTAGACCAGGGGTAGTCAAACTGCAGACCTCCAGATGTCCATGGACTACAATTCCCATGAGCTCCTGCCAGCGAATGGACATCTGGAGGGCCGCAGTTTGACTATCCCTGCTTTAGATATATCCTTGAAAACAAACACAAATCCTGCCTCCCTCAAGGGCCAGTTAGAAGTGGCCAGCTTGTGAATGCACCCAATGCACGAACTGTTCTTAGTTTCCCACATGCAGCTGTTTTGAATAAAGTGCTATATTCTGGCTTCCCTCCACACCTTAACTGTTGGGAATGAATAAGGTTTATTAGAACTATTCCTTTAATTGTAGTATACCTCACTATCTCGACTCCTTGGCTTTATTGCACTGTTTGCTATCATTCAGCCGAGAGCAAGATTTTGGAGACAAGACAATGCTTAGACACCCTCAAATCCTACTTAAGCCCTCTAAATACCATCCAAGGAACAGTGCTCAAATGAACAGTGATCTTCTAATACGGAAAACAGATGCTACAACAGCCTCTTTCCAGCCTCTTAACTGTTGGAACTTACTGGAGCAGTACAAAGAGTGACCAACAAGAGCAATGACTAGTAATTGTATTTAAATAGGAAAGTTGCCATCTTGTTCAAATCAGGTTCCTTGTTACCACTCACACCCCAAATAATGCTGGCAGGCTACAAACTGTATAATATATATGGAGCAAACTGGGAATAAGATTCTCATTCTGTGTGTTCAATAATAAAACTGCTGAGATCCCTCCCCTCCCCAAACCCTTCCTTCCCCAGTCTTTACCCCCCCCCCCAAATTTCTAGGAATGTCTTAATACAAAGTTGACAACCCTACAGCTTAAATTTTTTAGTGCTATGCCCACACCACTGCAATCCTACCCATGGTTACTCCAGTCTTGGAGCAGAGTTGTTCCTCACAAAGCTGCATATTTTGCAGAAAGATTTAGTTTATTCATAGTCCTGATATGTGCACAACATGCAGGAAGCTTTTAACATGGGGGAGCATTAGAAATCATGCCTCTCCTTACTCAGTCTGAAAAAGTACTGACAAGAATTCTGCTATGTTAGGCTACTGATCATTGTGCAAAACGTGTAGAACTAGTCCCATAGACAGAAAATTCCCATTGTCTTTTATTTTCATTTGGAGTTTTATAAAACAGGTTGTTATACAAAAACATCCAATAAGAATAGTTCCTCAGCTCTAATTGTTTGGCCGTGTGTGCTCATACCAGAGACAAAAAACTCTCTGTCATTTCCTGTGTGGTATTTTTACTTTACAGCCTTGTGTTTATCAGTGACTTCTTGTTATGGACAGAGTGAAGAAGGCACACAAACATTTTTTAAAATCCAGCACATGCCTGCCATTGTACTTCCTCTTTTCTTTAAATTTAAAGGCACATCTTACATTAGTCAGAATTTGCAGAAATAGTGGGCTATTTTCAAAGATAATTCATTAAGCAGTCCTCCCCAGCAATGAACAACTGCATAACCTTACAAGCAATTGAGAAGCAGAAAGTACAACCAAATCCGATCAGGGCCTGTTCTGCAACACTGAAATCCAGGAAGAATGAGGTCAATCATATTGCTGTTGTCCCCTTCCATGGCAAGGGAATGACACATCCTTCAGGCCTGGTTTATATCCACTGAGTCTCCCCTTGCCAACCTGATGGCACCTAATAAACTCTGATGCTCCATCGATTATGCCAGAAGTTCCTTAAACCTTAGTGATACACCTCAGTGCTTGAATATTTTAAGTGTATTAATGACTCATGATAAATTCTCATCTGATCATGACATTGTGATCAAATTGGTGAGTTAACACAAAGAAAAAAATAACCTACTTTTGTCAAAGACATTCAAGAAATGAAATGAAAAATCCCCACAGTTCTAAATCACTATAGCGTTCTTACACTTCCACACCCCTTTACCCTAGCAACCCAAAACAGCGGGAGAAAAGATTCTTCATCCTTCTTCACATGACAAGGTACACCCTACCTCTTTTATGGTGAATGCACATACATCTGAAACATCTGTTTGAAAGAAAAAGCCGACACACTTCCACTTAACAAATGAAACTGGAGACCAGTATTCAGATGAATGTGCCATTTCAACCGCACATTCAGCTGTACATGCTTTGAAATTAAGAAGAGTTGTTTTTTTTCTATCCTAAGGCGTCTTAAAGCGACTCATCAATCACTTTCTCTCCCCCCCCCCATCTTGTTTGGTAAATGGGGCTAAGAGAATTCTGATAGAAGTGCAATCCCAGTTCTCCAGATTATAGTCCGCCGCCCCTAACCACTATACCACTCTGTGTGTTCACTGCAACATGTGAATGGGAATCCTATGCATTACTATATCATGAGAGATGAATGGAAACCTTTTTTTGCCATGAATACAACACATTTAGAATCAATATCAATTAGACAAAGTCTTTTACAGCTTACACAATAGATTGGACTTTAAGATGTACACAGAATTCAAGCTGCACAAGCTAACTGCACTTGAAAAATGCTAGACTAGGCCAAAACTAAAAATATAAAAGACAAAGCAAAAGGTTGTAGAAATCGACAATGAGTAAGTCTCAAAGACAGCCCTTCACGATGCAGATTAATATAAATCTATTTTTTTATGATACAACTTGTTGAGATCGCTAAGGTGATGTCATTTCTTGACTTTGCAAGGGGATGGATTCAGAATGGTAGGAAATTTTTCTTCATCATACAGCTGGATTACAGTTTACATAATGTTTTGGAGTAAAATACAAATGTAGCCCTCATACATAGGGTTGCCAGCTCTGGGTAGGAAAATACCTGGAGATTTTGAGGGTGGAGCCTGAGGAGGGCAGGGTTTGAGAGGTATATAGTAGTATATACAGTATGTAGAAGTTCAACTTCCAAAGAGGCCACTTTCTTCAGGGGAACTCATTTCTGCCATTTGGAGATCAGCTCTAATTCCAGGAGAATTTCAGCTACCATAAACATACATCCCTTCCTTTGCTGCATACACAGACACACATAAGCAATATTGGCTTGGATTTAATCTGGAATTTCTGTCTGCAATGTATGGCTCCTCTCTTGCAGCTCCAAATACCCCAAAGAATGCTCCTTCTCATGATCAGGGCCCTCAGGAACAGCACGAAGGGAGCAGACTGAGGTCTGCAATGGGAGGAGGGAATCAGTAAAAATTGCCATGTCCTTCCACTTAAGCAAATCCTCTGTGGTATTCAATAGCAGTTGGCCCTCCTGGCAATGAGTTACTGCACCAAGTCATGATAGGTGATAAAATTTAGCTGTGGTTTGATGACTTCTCTTTATTAGGCAGCAAACCATAGTTTGAAAAGGTTTCTGCTAACATGTTTGCATCAGCAGTCCAAAGTTGTCACCATTTTCTCATCCCCTGAGACTGCTCCACCACTGACACAGAAGTAAGTTTATGAATCAAGGTTTAAAAAACAAACTTAAACTTTGGTTTGCCTGTTCTACACTCTGAAGCACAAATCATTGTTTGGGTTCTAAACAATGGTTAGCAGTCAGACTGGAGTTTAACATAGCATATGAATTAAGCCAACAGCCTGTGGCTTGATGCCTTCTACATCTTCTACAAAGAATAAACAACTTCATCCCTGTACAGGTAGGACATTAGCTTTCTTGAATGATAACTACTTGACTACTTTCAAACCAAGCACTTAGGCAGGATAACCAGATCAAAATTTCATGAGACTGGGATAGGGTTGCCAGACTTTCCAATGGTAGTAGGGACTGGCCAATGAAGGGGAAACATCTGACACACAGTGACATGCTACATGCTCCACAAGACCCAGTAATGTCATCATGTCTAGGTTGTTGGAGATAATATTCTGGTAATTGGGCAAAAACTCTATGGTAGAAGCAAAATTTACCAGAAGCAAATACCAGAGAGTCACCCTAATGTCCCAGATGTAATGACATCACTTTCAGGGCATGTGGACAGTTACATAAGCATCCTGCTGTATCTTGGATGGATCTCCCTGCTGCTCCTGGAAAGTCCCCTCCACACCCACTAGGTGACAGGAAGGAGGCAACTACAGGCTGGTGGCATCTGAAACAAACTGAAATGCATGAGATTCTATTAACCTGTGAAGCTGAGGAACAAAAGATGTCCCATATGAAGTGAATAACACTGTCTGTTCCACATAATACATTTCTGGTAAGGCTTGGAGGAGGTCCGTGTCTCATGGCTTAAGTGCAACTCAGCATACAGTCAGGACAGCTGTATTGCCCCTGAGTGCCTCCTCCTCCAACCAGCTTACCTGTCCAGCGGCCAGCTAATCGCCTTCTGTCCCCCACACCTGACCACCCCCTCCTCCTTCCCCTTCCTTCTGAGGCTTGGAGGCTGCAGATCCTTGTTATGTGAGAGCTGTCCCTGCAGGTGAGTTCCCTAACAGCTGCCTACAGCGTTTCCAGGTCCTGGAGGGAGGGAGAGGCCATCCATAGAGTTCTCCCCTCCCCCAAATCTAGCACCTGTTGTATTCCTGAATGCAATAGGCTAGGCACTTAGTGAAATCATAATAGATGGTCCTGGCAACATATGTTAACCCAAAGCAGAAGGCATGGACAGAAACGTGTGAATAGGCAGTATTTATATGATGTAAAAAAAAAAAAAGAAACAGTTTGTGGAACAGGAGAGAGCTCAACTTTGCAAGGCTGTTTAAAGGTGAGGGTATGTGTACATGCCCATGTGCACTTGCATGCACACACCTAGAATAACTCATCTTGAAATTTCCAACAGGACTGCAGCAGGCACACCACAATGTATCCACAACATAAACAAGGGAACACTTAAGGCTGTCGACAGAGCTTTCAACTGCTGCAAAAAGCTGCTCCACTTCATCCCACCAGCAGCAAGTCATTTTTCAGAAGAAATTAGACCAAGGTGCTGTTGTTATAGCAACAGTCAGAGCCACTTACATAGCCCCAGCCCCACAATCTCATTCTGACTTCAGTGGGCAGCTATTTCAATTATGTATAGGGAGTGACCTGGACCGCTGCTGTTTAGCGCTTTTATTGCTTCTTCAAAACAAACTGCGAGACTGAATTCTCTTTTGGCTTTGTATTTTGACCATAAAAGTCAAACATTTTTACGCTGTTCCCCCCCCCCCTTAAGCTCACCGGTCAGTGACCACAGACAGGGAGACTCCAGTTGCTAACACAGAGTTTTTAGTCTTCCACAGCACAGAAACTGTGTGTTCCCACTGATGTTTCCAGCCCTTTAATTCAGCTTCTGTGTACCCAAACACCCTAACTAGGGCTGACAAGATGAACAACAAGAGAACATTCATTTTTGCACAATAGGCAAAGAAATAATACTAGGCAGAGCCAGATCTCCAATGAATTTTTGGTTTGAAAACTGGAATGAGTACAGAAATGAAGGGAGTGTGGGGAAATTGTGGAATGGGGCTGGGAAAGGTGCCACAGAGGCACATAATCCCTGACTGTCACATGGGCTATTAACAGATAAATGTATCCACAAATACATCTGAGGAAAGAACAAATGAGTGTGTGCGAGGAACTGAAATTTTTAAAATTTTAGAAGTGCTGAACAAACAGAGTAAAGGACTGTAAAGGTTTAATTCTTCAAAGAGACAGAGCCTTGAATAACAGGCTGCCCCAAGCAATCTGATTGGTTAGCATCAGCTGAGCAGAGAAAGTCATAAGAGCTGCATGTTGATTAAACAGCCAGCCAAATTTCTGCCATGATTGAGGTGAATCTGAATTCAGCCTTAGCTGAGAGCATTTTAACATGGATGGGGAACTGGGAGAAAGTTGTCAAGGAAGTTTGGGAAGTAGGTGAAGACTCTCATTTGGATCAAAGAAAGGCGATAGATCCTTTGAAGAGAGGAGAATTTTCTTACCCAGTCAAACAGGGAGTTAGCTCTGAAAAAGGACAGACATCCCTGGTCTGCTGCAGTTAAATTTAATGCTCAGTTATTGGTAAATATAGCTTCAAATGAGTAGCCGTGTTGGTCTGAAGTAGTTGGTCTGATGAAGTGCTTGCCCTCGAAAGCTCATGCCTTGACTAAATCTTTGTTGGTCTTAAAGGTGCTCCTGGACTCTGATTTTATTGTGGTAAATATAGCCTCATTCATATTTTAGAGGTTTGTGTGTCTGTGTGATTTCAACTAGGAAATCTCTACTTCAGACTATTGTATAAAAGGCAGAGTAGATGAGGCAAGTAGGATGAAAACTCCAACTTGGAAGTGGATAGTGAACCTCAATTGTGGTAAGTAATAGACTAGAGAAAAATAGTGGCATGAGGGCTCTAAAATATTCATGTTTGGACGTGTCCAAAGTCTGTATCGCCTTCCTAAATGTCTTCTGAGATGAGAATTCACACACCATCCTCACAATCCCCTGAAGAGTTTACCACAAATCATGCAGCCCAGCCTTTTACTAAGTATTCAGTAAGAAAAGGCTACTCAAATATATACACGTGGTTCAATTTCTACCCCTTCAATAGTGCAATTCTTCTTTTCAGTGTGGGAGAGATCAAGAAAAGGATCGCAGGAAGGGAACATTGCCCCAGTGGATGAGAGGAAGAAGCCTAAATACCAGAAATAGTTTTTGGGAGCCACTTGAGTGTGAAAAACATATAATCATATTTGAGAAGGTAGAAGAAGAAGAGTTGGTTTTTATACCCTGCTATTCATTGCCCAAAGGAGTCTCAAAGTTTGTATTTATATCAAACAATAACCATACTTCTGTTTCATTCATGCAAAACCAACAATGGCATAAAGTTCAATTTACTTAATGTACACAGTTCTGGGGCTGTCTTTCCTTTCCCCATCTTTCACCCCAGTGGGACCAAACTGGTTTACGCTGTTCCCCTCTCATCCATTTTCTGCTTACAGCAACCCTGTAAGGTAGATTAGGTAGAGAGAATGTAATTTGACCAAGGTCACCCAGAGACCTTCCTTGACACAAGTGAGGATTCAAACTTTGTTCTTCCAAATCCCAGTCTGACACTCCTAACTATTAAACCACACTGACTACAGTGACACCTGCTAGAGGTCGGCATTCTTTTAATGCATACAACAAGGGTTATCATATATGTGAGGGGAGGGTACATTCACTTTTAGTTAGCATACATAAGCCCCTTTCCTTTATTGCTTTTACAGAAACAAGCTATATATGCAGCTGTCTTTTTTATAATAATAGTTCACCAACTCCCCTGCCCCATAGCAGGGCTATACCTTTTAACAGATGCACAGAAGAGTTTATATTTTCTATTAAAAGGACATTTTTTCTCAGTGTGGAAGCAAGACTCAAGGCAAACTGAGGGCTCTGCTGCTCTTTTATGGAAACCCCTTGAAAGCACAAAGCACAATGCTGCTTTACATGCTGTCTTGAGGTAAGTTGTAAAGTGTGTTCACACAGAGAGAGCTTCAGTTGACCATACAAGTCTCATTAACAGGATTTCATTTGTATCATTTAATCCTACGGTAGCAAAAAGTAGGCAATCTGCCATGGACAGTTTATGTCTGTCCCTAATCTAAAGGATTAGATACTCAGTTCTTTAGAAGAAGCATTTTCAGAGGCGTGTAGGTATTCATGTACTTTTCTTGTGGTATGCAATAGCTATGTTTATTCTTGTTGCAGCAATTACATTCCCATCACTAGCACACTAGGCTTCCTGGGCTTTTGTGGCACCTCAAAAGGATACCTGCTAAAATTCAAAACCTGTTCACAAGCACAGCTAATGTCAGAGGTGTATATTTTACACAACTGTCACAAGCACCAACTAGAAGACACATAAAATCATGGTGACTTAGCAGAATTTCTCTCCTCTTTCTTTCAAGTGAGGGCAAAAGCACATTCAGCAAGAAAAGCAGCAGTGATTTTTCTCAGTCCTCAGCTGTTGGAGCCAGTCATTATCATAAGATCAGTCTGTGCACAAGGCAAGAGATGTGTGCTTATCAGGGGCTTTCTTTCAGTCTTATGGCCTTAGAGCTGGTCAGCCATGTGGAGACAGACCCAGTGATTCTACATACCCAGGTGGCAATTCTGAGTGCTTAAGACTCACTTTTGCTGAGTGGTCTTAGGATCATGTCTGTACTGATGGATGTTTTGCCTGAACAACTGTGCAAAGGAGGTGTGTGTTGGAGGAGCTCAGCAGGGCCTTCTGGTTTAGACTGTAATTATGGCCACGGAGTCTGCTGTTCTGGAAATGATTCTTATTTTCTTGCAGGGCTAAACAAGGGGGGGAAATGAACCATGCAGCACCAGACCTTGGTTTAATGATCAAGGTCATAAATTACTGTGGGGTTACTTAGACTCTAAACAGCATGGGGAGAAGGAAACAGGTGCTTTTTTTCTTTTCTGTGTGTCGCAAACATTTATGACAGGCAGGCTTTGTTAGGTAAATTATGAACAATTGTATGAAAAGCAAATGGAATCCATCTAAGTGGAATCACCTAGAAATCTAAATTACATAACAATTGGAGCCGTAAAAAGTCCCCCCTTAAAGTAACCGTCTTGTCAGCAGCTTCACTTTCCTAATACTTCTGATTTTCAGAGTTTCAATTAGTAGATTTAATATAAAACTAAGGACCTGATTTTATATTATATATTATATTAACAATTAACAATAGTGTGGGAGAAATTTTTGCCTTTAAGCGTGGAAGCAATCTTAGGGCAAATGCATTCTGGCTCCCCACTCACCTTTTACTCAGAAATAATGTCCATGTAAGGAGATAAACTACACTAACATTTATACAGTTTGGTAAGTGTTTATTTTGCCATGAGTACATACTGCCTGAACAAATGTCGGGGATTCTAGATGTAATCTACGGGCAAATACACACAAATGACAAGGCATTGTATCTACTTCAGGTAGCTGATGTCAAAGATGGGACTCTTTAGCTGCATACAGATGTAATTGGAAACAGCAGCAGGTGCAGATTTCTGCTAAAACCCAACTTCTGCTCCCTTACCCCTGTCTTCACTCCTCAGCAGAAACTTATGGAGCCTATGAATCAAATCCAGATCTCTGATTAATACATACATACATACATACATACATACATACATACATACATACATACATACATACATACATACCATGTATCAGAAAGATAATATTAATGGCTTTTGTACAGTTCAAACATTATTTTAGTGTTTTCACAAGAATATTTTTAATTTCAAAAACTGCTCTGATCAGCAAGGACAATGGCTTTGTGTTGACCCAAGAGTCATTCAGTCAGCACCCTGCTCAGCTCTTTTTCACCAAGGAAGGAAGGACTTATGAGCGATAGGGTTGTGAGAATCCTGCATAGTGCAGGGGGTTGGACTAGATGACCAACCATGAGGTCCCTTCCAACTCTATTATTCTATAATTCTATGACTCTATTTGTTTTGATAGACAAAAGGATCAGCCAAACTGATTAGGTTACCAACTTCATAAGGCAGCTAGGCACAAGGTTAAAGGACTAGTGAGGAATAGCAGGCTATCTTAGGAGCAGTGCCCTAGTCTATGGTTTGAATCTTCACTAAACAGTAACAGATCTGACATGCAAAGGGACTGTGGAGCCTTTGGCACAAGAAAAAGTCAAGAGCCACTGGACCACAGCTTCTCCTTGCCTGGTCAAGCAAAGAAGAACACAGTTACACTGGCTGCACTGTGCCCAGGCCAGCAGGGAGGAGCACTGACACAGCAGCACTTGGCATCCCTGTTTGCAGTTCCTGTATGCCCCTCTGCTGGCATTACCTTGCTCAGGCTCAATAAAAGACTGTGGCTTTAAATGTGATTTTGTGTATCACTAAGATTATTTTACATTAGTAAAATTTGTGGATTATATTCTAAATAGTTGGAGACATATTTTTTCACATTTTTCACTGTCTCAAACTATTTTACATATATATTGCAACCTGTACTGTTTGGCTGTTTTCTTTGGGACTCTAGGTGAGGCCTCGAGATCTCTGGGAATTATAACTTATTTCCAGATTTGCAGACTACAGAGATGAATTCTCCTGGAGAGAATGGCTGTTGTGGAGAGAAGACTATATGGCATTATACCCTGCTGCAGTCATTCCCCCCCCACACTTGAAACTCTATCATCTCCAGGCTTCACTCCCAAATCTCCAGGAATTTGCCAACCTCTGGTTGGCAACCCTTTTTTGCCTCATGCCAGAAGAGGCATAGTGGTTCAGGAGAGGACAAGCATGATCATTTATTTGAGCTTTATTTTCTGATTTTTAGCCTGTTCTTCCCCAAGGGTTCAGGATGGGTTACACAAAATTTGAGAGAGTCTAGCCAGCCTAACACAAGCCTCTCTCATGGACAGGGAAGAGCCTCTGAACATTTCAGCAAAGGAACAAGACAATAAAGGTCCTTGAATCGCTTCTCTATCAACAAAATTTCTACAGACAAAAATGGTTGGAACTTTGTGTAATGCCTCTTGAATAGAGGCCATCTCCTTTGGAATATCAATGGCTGATTCTCCCTCAGGGTAAGAATGTTGTGCATATATCATGAGAAACTAAGCCTTTACTGCCAAGAATTGGGAGGGAGGGACGATGTCCCAATCTATATCATACATGCAGAAGAACGACCCAATAAAATGGACTATATAACTTCAGACCGCTGGCAGTGGATTCCAAAGCTGAATAAACCTTTTAATTAAAACTCTGCCCAAATAGAAGCCTGGCATCGCAGGTAGAAAAGAGGCAGTGAGGATCACAAAATGTGATCCTCGAATTGCAATCCCAAGCGGCACAGTCCATCTTGCTTTAGGATGCTTAGGGCTGATCCTGCGTTGAGCAGTGGGTTGGACTAGATGGCCTTTATGGCCCTTTCCAACTCTATGATTCTATGATCTCACTGTCACCTCACCACCATCTTGATCTCCCATTTGTATGAACCAGGTTACAGACTTTGGTGCCAAAACAATGGAAGCTATCCAGTTGAGGCAGATTTATACCGTTGCAATCAACCAGAAACCATAGATTCATTTCTGAGATTTAACAGTATTTAATTGGTGAGATAATTTTGATGCCTGCACCCAAATCATTTCAAATTGCTATTTTATTTTATCAAGAGGTGGGAAGGGAAATTAAATGTATGTATCCAAATGAAAACCAAACAAGCAGTGGCCAATGTCCGAACTACTGCGCATGTCAGAGTGCAAATAACTTATTTTCTGCTACACAGGCCACAAATAGCTTGGCCTTCCTAAAGGTGTATGAGAGGAAGCCCCAGTGAAGCGAATCAGCTGATGAAGCATGTTGAGGATCACAGTCGACAGCCTTTGAAAGACTTGGGATGCCAAGAGGAAACGGTTTATGTTTGACATTTTTTCCTGAGGGTATAACAGAAGCTGTGTGCGCAGAGGAGGGATAGCTTCAAGAACACGGATCAGGAGGTCAAGCGACACTACAGAAAAAGGCACAAACAGAGGAGTAGAAGAGACAGGCATATGGAACATCTCATATGATGTGGTATACTGCCACATCAACTAAAAAAATTGGGGCCAAAGAAAAGCTTTCTATAAGTATAGTAGTGTGGGAGAGGGAGAGAAGTTTTTATTATAATGCCATGAAATATAATAAAATAGGCATAACATGAAATATCCATCCACTGTGGGGGAAAAATGCAAGGCTACCTCTTCTGCATCATAAAGTAGCACAATCAGCTTCAATCTATGACAAAATTTTGCGGGCAGAAACTTATGTTTTTATTTAGGTTTCCTTCCTTCTACCGGTGCCAGACTGTAGTACAAAGCATCAATAAAATGAGGCTCATCCTACACATATTTAAGGGAGTTTGCAGACTGCTGAAAATATTACCTTTAGTTACTAGCTTCAAAACACATTCCTAAGAATGGGCCTTGAAAGGGTCCCCTCCCCTGGCCCCCAGCCAGGCAGCTTAAGGTGGCTTTGGGCTGCAGCTTGCAGCCGGATCAAGTGGAACGGGTGGGGGCTGGCCAGCTCATTAGCAGGCCCAGCCTAACAGGCTGGGAGGCCCTCATTAGCAGGCCCTCCACCATGACCCTTTGCCCTGGGCCCTCTTCCCTTACCTCCTGCTGGCTCCAGGCACTGAAGCGTGTCTGAGAGCAAAGAGGCTAGAGTCCAGGGACGGAGGGCAGAAGCTGCAGGGGCAGGGCCAATAAGGGTGCAGGCAGCTTTGCAGGCTGCACCCTGATTGGCCCTATTCCAACTTGGATAGACAGACACTTTCCACCCCCCCAGTCTGTTTCACAAATATATAGAAGAACCATGGATAAGCATTAGATTTGAATTTTGCCCTTTCTCCACAGAGCTCAAAGTAGCCTGCACAACCAACTTCTCCAGTACTATCCTCACAGTAAACCTGTAAGGTAGGTTAGGATGAGCAAGTATTAGTCCTCTCCCTGAGGACCAGTTTATAGACACTCAGAAACACCCTTCCTTTAATAGCTGTCAGCCAGTGGATAGGTATAAAATGCACAGCCTGTCCCAAGTAAGAAACCAACATGGATACCAGCCTCTAGAACAAGCCTGAACATATAGTTAAGCTTTTGAGAACAAGAGGCTGATTAACTACCTTCTCCACACCCCAAGGAGATATATAATTTAGGACAACAGATTTCCCAGGAACTATAAAATAATCTTCTTTATTTCCCAGTTGTACCCATCTACCGGAATTAGCATACTTAATACTCTTCCAAAACACAATAGCTTCCTGTTCAGTACTCAAAGGGTCATCTAGACTATTTTTCACTGATAGTTCATCATAGGTCGAGCAATTGTCTACCTCCTGGGAACCTATCAAGGTTTCTTCTGAAGCATTTGCCCCCCAAAGTTAGTGATAAAACACCAAAGAGCTCATCAACTCATTGTTTTAGGTGCTAACATATTAGCATTGCCCTGGGCAATGGGTCTTTGGATCTGTGCATATACCCATACTTGCATGTGGGTCCTTCTTCTTCTTCCATGAAATGCTGATCATTTTCACTGCTGAAGCCATAGGCCTCTCTTCACATTGTGATTAGCAAATATCACTTTCCCCAACAATCCTATCCCTCTTTTTCCTCCTTATTTTCTTAGCCAGCCCTATCTGTGTGTATTAGTGTGTTTTTGCACATTTTCTGTGCCACTTAAATTACCCTTAATCAAAAGCATTCCACTTTAACACTTGACTGGTTATTTTGAGTTTCTCTAAGGGAACCATCTCCATATACATTGGTGGAGATCCTGTGTTACCCCCCTCTCGCTATGTCTCTGATTAAAAGCTAATTTCCCTGAACTAATTAAGAGACCTCCTATTTGGGTAACACAAGGGAGTTTCCCTAATCATAGGTCAACACACTACCCTTTATATTACACCAGCTGTCACTTTTACATATTCTCATGAAGCAGCCAGGTGCATCCTATGGAGCAATGCTTTTATACTGGAATTAAAAAATAATCTGTAACCACCACTTCAACCGTAGTGCCAGGGTCACAAATATTGCTCTTGAAATATTTATATTCTGCCTTTACCTATGACTGAAAGTGGCTTACAAAACATAATTAAAATCATCATTCAATAATAATAAAGCAGCCCCAATACCTCTCCCAGCTTAATGGAATGCTAACAACTTATAGTTCCTTAACATTTCTTATTCATAAACCAGATGAACAGTGCAAGAAATCACTGTAGTTATGAAGTCAGAACAGTGACTATCACAGGTGCTATCAGGGTCCAAGTGTCATTTCTCTGTGAAGCAGTAAAACTTATAATATGATGCTAACTCTCCTTTCATCCCATAACACAACTCTGAAATAACCCCCCCCCCCCATTATTTCTAAAATGACATTAATAGGCCATACTCTGATAACAGGCTTGCAGTCTGGGCCTAGGCCCTTGGATTCCCAAGTGTTTCCATCCCCCCCCCCCAATCCATGATTGGTCCCAGCTGCTGTGTTCACATATCATCTCTGGTGAAACACTGGGCAGACCTAAAATAACCTTTCAGCACATCAGAAGTTGCAACTGATGTAATTTCTCCCGGTGTGATGTAGTGGTTGAAGCATCAAACTAGGAATTAGACACCCAGGTCAATTCCTATTCTACCATGTTTTAACCACTGTTATATTGCAAGTCCCCCTGAGCCCTTGGGGGAAGGGAGGCACATACATTTGAAAAATAAATACAAAAATAAAATAAATATCAGGCAATCTTTCTGAGTGACTTTGGCCAGTCACAAACTTCCTCATGGAGTGGTTAGTGTGAGGGAGGAAAATGAAGAAGGGGAGAAAGATGTAATGGGAAAATTTGGGTCTCCACTGGAGAGAAAATGGGGTATAAATGAATATTAATGCATGGTGATGTGATACTTGGATGACAAGAGAAGAGAATGCAAATGACTGTATATCTTATATATCAGCGTGGTACAGTTTCAGTAGCTTGAAACAATACCCAAATTGTCTTTCTTACTTAGAAAGACCTGAGTACCTAGAAAATCCAAACTGTGCCATCCATGGAGCACCATAAACACTAATGCTGCTCTCAGATCTTACCATATGGGACTGAGCTAATGTACATTTTGATTTGATTATTTTATCATCTGTCCCATTTTCATTGGCATGAAAGATACAGACCTCTGTCATCTATTCTGAAGTCTAATATCCTTACATTCTGTAGAACAAAAGCCAAAAAAAAGCCTTTTGCTGACAAAGGGAAAAGCAAAAGAAATGTTAATAAAAACACTACCCTAGCAGAATTTCCATAAACCAGGAAAATTAGTTTGCCCACTGAAGAACTCTAATATTGTTTCAAATGCCAGAGAAAAATATCCAAATGCTGAAACTAAAATGATTTAATTGCATCGGCACAGAGCGTTCAAATTAAACATTAAACAAATTAAGTTCTATAGATGTAGACAGGCATTATTTCCTAAAGAAGATATACCTTTTTTAAATTCAAAAATTGCATGAGTAATTTTTGGTAATTATCTTTGGTAAACTCTCACTAAAATTTGGGGATTTGGTCTCCAGGGTGCTGTTCAACTGTGCAGATGTACATGGTACATGTGACTTGAACCTGGTGATCTCTTTTGGTTTACATAGTTGCTAGATTGGTGTGAACTGTGTAAAAAAATCCGTGCATCAACCCTACATTGATTATTGGGAAGTGGGTCCTTTTTCCAAGGATTCTTACTGCATGTCCAAGGAATAATGCATAGTAACATCAGTGGATAACATAGTATCTCCTTTGACTTTTACAAAACAGACTTCTCAGTTGGAAGTCTGGTTGTACAAATAATTGCAATCCTCTTATTCTCTAGGAAATGTCAAGTATGTAAGTGCATGAGGCTATCTTCAAGCTATAACTTGCCACAGGTATTTTTTCCTAGTGATCCCCCCAAATGGCAGTATGAATTGGCCTACCAGCAAGTTTTGCCAGCATTTTCCCTACATTTATTTTTTACCTCTTGTTAGGCAAACCTGGGAGGAGAGAATAGGGGGAGAAGATGAATGTGTAGTTGAGTTTCAACTGACTCATACTGTCCCAGTCATAAGGGTAACACCTCTCAAAAGTTGTTCAGCTGCTAAATTATTAGGGTTGCCAACTCTGGGATGGGAAATAACTGGAATTTTGAGGGTGGAGCCTAAGAAGGTGGGATTTGGGGAAAGGTTGAACTTCAGTGGGGTAAAATTCCATGGAGTCCACCATTCAAAGTGGCCATTTTCTCCAAGTGAACTAACCCCTGTTGCCTAGAGATCAGTTGTTGTCCCAGGAGATTGGCAGCTACCATCTCGACTTGGCAATCCTATTAACCATACCGTAAGCAGAAATTAGAATCGATACAATTATTCAAACAGTTCTTTTGCCTTAGGGGCTTGTATGGAAGAACAGGACAGTCTTTTCACCTCAGTACAACAGTAATGTAAGGTCTATGCTGGGGAGTGAACACTTGCTGTGGGAGAAAAGGCTCATTCACTCCTCTGGGAGGTGTGGAGTACACATTTAAGCGGAAAAACAGATCAGGGAAGTATCCTGAAATGGCAGGGAATTGCTTCAGGGAACTAGAGAGCTTGGTCAGCACTCTGTTTTTAAAGTGCCACATGAGTGGTCATGTGGTAGAGCTTCTTCCTTTATAATTAACGTATGTGAGGAAAAATTAGAACAGTTCCCAAACTACACTGTATTCAAGTCCAGTAGCACCTTAGAAACCAACAAGATTTTGGGGGGTATGAGCTTTCAAGAGTAAAGCTGCCTTTGTAACCCCCCCCCCCCAAAAAAAAAGCTTGCTGGTCTCAAAGGTGCTATTGGACTCAAATGTAGCCCTTTTACTTCAGACCAGCCTCTGAAACAAACTGCACTGGGCATAGCACATGACTTATCAGATGCCTGTGATAGTTCACACTGCCATTCAGAAATGCTTATTTTTCTTAGAGGGTTGAGAAGTTTTTAGAACTATGAGTTTCAAGTGCTCCTAAAATCAGAAAGCTGGATTTGAAGAAAAAGGAAAACATGTTGGCTGCACTAGGAGGGCAGTAGTGCTGACTTAATGCCAGGATTACGTCATCCACAGAAACTCCAACACAAACTAACAATTCAAATTATATAAGCATATGCAAACTATGTCACACTTCACTTGCTTGTGGCTTTGTTTTGTTTTGGTGGGGCTGTTCATTTGCTGAGGCTATCTATAACACAAAATTGTCGTAATTGATTTCTGAAGTGTGTGTGTGTGGGGGGGGGTTTGGGGAGATCAGGCTGAGACCATTTCACACTGAACCAAATTTTATAACTAGAAAAGAGAGGAAGTTTATCGGAAATACTGCAAGAGCTAGTTGGTGCTGTTTTGTTTTTAATTTAATGCACTGTATCAGGCTGATCTACACAACATCATGGCTTTTGGGCTCTTTGCCAGAGCAAATAATTCTTTCTGCTGCTTAGGAAAACACCTCCCCTCTCTCCCCACATGGTGGCAAAGGGAGATATAAAAAAAGAATCCCACTTAAAACATCATTTTACTCTCTTGCAGCCCTTTATCCAGTTCATGCAAACACCGATCTACCGGGAGATCACAATTTGAGCATAATGAGATATTAATGAGCTTTGCACATGTCTCTGCCCACAACCGTCACCCCCTCCCCACAAAACTAAACAAGATTCACTTCTTGTTTTCCTGACACTGCAATTGCCCTGCTCTGTCTCTGCACCCTCCAGCCCATTTCCCCTCTCCCAGTATTGCTGCACACTTTGCCTTAAGCTGCCAGCACTAAACAGCACCAAATGGGCTGGCTCTGTCTTGTTTCCTGCCCTAATGGATGCTTGTTTAAACACCGGGGCTGTTTGCATTGCTGCAGCTCGCTGCATGTTAAACACAGTCCTCTGAAACCTTACGCCAATCCAATAAAGGTATCAGCAGTACAGCATGGGGAGGCAATTACTATAAGGTCCCAAGCGAGCCTTCTAAGCTCTAGGAAGGAAAATGTGATCGAACAACTAAAAGGAAAATCTGATTCGGCTCAGCATCACGTGGAAGACGCGCGGCTTAACTGCAGCCAGGTCTGTGGAGGGCAGGAGGAAATCAATGGAAGAGCTAGTGAGAGCAAATGCACATTGTTAAGAGGGCTTTAAGCATTTGCCTGTTAGGAATGCCGCCTGCTGCATATACCAAGAGATAAGTTCCCTTTGCTGCTTTCCCTTGCAAACCCTAAAGGGTGCAGAGGCTTTCATTTTTTTAAAAAGAATTATGCAGCCCATTTTCTTCCGTAGGCTCCTCATCAATCTTTGAAACAATTTCCTTCTGATAAAGGTCTTTTCCTGGTGCAAAATCATTGTAATATCAAACAGATGAAAACCAGAATGACAAAAGGCCCATCAAAAAAAAAAAAAAAAAACCTCTACCCAAGAAAGGTGAGGGAATCCTACTCTTGCACTAATGATAGTCAATATTTGAAGGCAACCATCCTCTACCTTTACAGGGCCGGAAATTGAGAAAAAGAGAATCTGCGTATCAATTCATTGTACTGAGAGAAGCAAAGATTTCCTGGAAACATCTTCCATTTCTTTTAAATGATGGAAAGTGTAGAAACTGTAGCGTTTTTATTTTAACACTCAAAAGACTCCTTTGCGAATAATACAGTTTCCTGAGTACTGGCAATGGCAACATTTCCCAAGAGGGATGTAGAAGCATGCAATTTGCTGGATGGAATCAAAGCACCATTTCATTGACTTGGCTTCCCACTCCAGTGCAGCCCACACTTGATATTCATGGTAAGGGGTGGTCTATACATTGAATGAATTAATTAATGAACAATTAACAAACTAATGAATTAATTAACAAACAGTGGTGAATTCGAAACTGTATGTGTTCTCACTGCTTTCTAATACTGCCCACCAGTTGTCAGTGGTGCCAATTAGAATGAATATTCTTTTTTTGAAGTTGTGGTCAGCAGATGATGTACTTAAATCTGGCAATGCCAGTTCATTTTGTCATCTTGCAAGGCAGTCCTAGAGGAGATCATCCCTGACTGCTCCTTAGAAGGCCAGATCCTGAAGATGAAACTCAAATACTTTGGCCACCTCATGAGAAGGAAGGACTCCCTGGAAAAGAGCCTAATGCTGGGAGAGATTGAGGGTAAAAGAAGAAGGGGACGACAGAGAATGAGGTGGCTGGAGTCACTGAAGCAGTCGGTGCAAACTTAAATGGACTTCGAGGAATGGTAGAGGACAGGAAGGCCTGGAGGATCATTGTCCATGGGGTCAGACACATCTTCACACCTAAACAAAGGCAAAGAAGGCCAACCAGTTACATATTGCCTGCTTTATAGTTTGTCTAATGCCTTTAAAGCAGCTTTGAGAGTTCCTAATCTGACTTGACCACTGGTTTTCAGACTGAGACACTCTGGTGAACATTCTCTGTTTGCAGTTGGATAAAGGTGATGCACCTCTTTTAGGCTTGCTAGTTTAATTTGCAGCCATAGACACTGTTGACTACTTAACTTTATTGAAGCATTCTGAAACAGGTGGTGGAATGAAGTTGATGGCGTTCCATAGATTCTGTTGCCCCCCAATCTGAGAAAATATATAAATCTGCAGTTGGAAACACTGAATCCACAGCATAGAACTTGTGCTGTGGGGTGCCCCAATGTCATGTCTTTGCAACAATACATAACATTTTTGTATTAGGCCAGGGATAACCAGTGTGTCATAGCACACTAGTATGCTACAGAATTTATTTGTATTATTTAATTTTTTAATTTAAGATCTCACCCCTTATATTGGCAGGTAAACTTGACCACTCCAAGTACTCTGATTTGCCAGCAACAACTGAGAGGGAATTGATATAGTAGCTGTATGCTGGAGGGAGAGCAATGTGATTCTGGTTGGCATATTGATAGAATCTGTCTGTGCTTAGCTGAACATCTGCTCTGAGGAAAATTTCACTTAAAGAAAAGAAGAAGAGGAGCCAGGCTTTGTACCCTGCTTTTGTTTTTTAACTACCTAAAGGAGTCTTAAAGTGATTTGCAATTACCTAACCTTCCTCTCCCCACAACACAATCCTGTGAGGTAAGTAAGGCTGAGAGAGCTCTAAGAACTGTGAGTGGCTCAAGGTCTCCCAAGGCTGCTTGTGGAGGAGTAGAGAATCAAGCCTGGTTCTTCATATTAGAGGCCACTTTTCTTAAGTGGTCTACTCAAGGCTGAAAGCTGATCTACACAGTATCTGGGGAACTGGGACAGATATTTGGCAGAGGAAATTTAGGCAGTGAGGTGATACTCCCAATTCAAGCCAAAAGAATAGGGGAGAATTATTCTAAGGAGAGGAAGAACCTTGTCCAGTGAAAAAGGAGAAATGAGATGTGAGGATTTCCTTAAGACATGTGGAAGAGAAAGCTTGCTTCAGACTCCTTGGAAGTCAGAGAGTAACTGGGGCAGATTTTGCACTTACTTTTTAAATTCCGTTGTGGATCCTGCTGAATTCAGATCAATTTGAACTCGAGTCTTTCTCTATCCCCCCCCCCCAATTGAAGCAGAAAAGTGTTCTGCACATGATTAGTGAAGCTCGGGGGGGGGGGGAGCCAAGCACAGCAGGAGCCTCTTTGTTTCTTTTCTTGAACGGGGGGCGGGGGAGAGAACTGGACACATCAGAGGAGGGGGAATAAATCCAAGAGGAAAATCTCTGCCAGAGAAGTTAGGGCTTCTGGAGCCTCTGCTGAGATAAGTTAGGGCTTCCCCTTTAAGGGAAACCTTGCAACCTGGGAACGATGAAGCCTTTGAACTGATGCCTTGGCCAATCAGGGCTTTTCTACACTGTTGGGGGCTTGAGGCAGCAAGTTAGTTCGGGCAAAGCAGAGAACTGCACCTTTACTCATGGCCATTTTTCAAATATCAAGGGTTATATCCACTCCAGGATATCACAGGGGAAAGTAGTGTCACCCCAGATTAATCATGCTTGTTGCAGATGAAAAATTTAAATCACCCAAAATCAAAATGGAAATCGCCTTTAGTGTAGATGGCAGGGACTGAATCGACCTGGGATTGGAATAAAAGCTCTGTGCAGATTCAGTCTGGTATTTCTAGAAAGGAAAATTGGGGGCACTAACAGAAGTCATTCACATGAACCAGGTCTCAGACTGATTAATCTCATTCTCCTGGTTTGCTACCTGATTCGAACTCAAACTAGACAGATTTAGTAGATAAATTTCATTTCATGGCCTCTGCTCCTATGCAATGTGCTCATCCAGTGATTGGGAGAGAAAGTATCCCTGATTGATAATTTAGTTGCCGGTGTGGCCTACCTGATCAAGGCACCCTTCCATTACCTTTATCGTTAAAAAAGGAGTTAAAAATGATTTTTCTTAATGATGAAGGGGAATGGGAGTGAATTATAATCCCCAAAGGCTATGTAAGAACATGCACTTATGAATGGTTCTAGATCCAAATAGTTCATCAGCCTTAACACTGTCAGAGGAGACACCTGTCAGAGGAGCCACCCAACCAGAAAGAAGGAATTCCCCTCCCCCTCAGAAGTCCTTTAGTTCTGTGTGATTTTCATAATTCTTTATTGAAACTATTGGCAATGGTCCACAGCAGTAGCAGAAGGGGAAACTGCTCATGATTTTCTGCACATGTGCCGACATGGCAATTACCCTGCCAGACAGGTCTGAGCTGTTCACATACCAAATGAACAGCCTGGTGAGCATTCAGCTCCTGCAGTCATCACACAAGTCAAACTGGTGGGATGCAAGGCAGCTTCTTTTAGGGTGGTGGTGGTGGTGGTTACTGGCATTATATCTATAGAGATATAGATTTGGGGGGCTGTGTAATGATTCTCAGGATTTTTTGCTGCCTGGCAATATTATTATAATTAAATGTTTGCTGAGCATTGGCATAATTGTCTATGACAAATGTGTAAGTGGCCTTAGATTGCTTTTTAGAGGGAAAGGTAGGATATGCATGTTTCAAATAAATACATTGATCAAAGTTTTCACAAGTCAGAAATCCATAGTGATCCAGCAGTTAGCTAAAGAGCAAAGCCAAGTCACTACTTAAGAAAAGTAAGCCACTTTCTGAAGGGTGCTAAGCCTGAAAATGACTCTATAGCCCTCAGCTGAGGGATTCTAAAGATGACTCCCTGGTGGAAAAACTATGAAGAAACTTGCTCACAATCTATGCAAGTGGTTGACAAAGTTTGTGGTGAATTTACACTTCATGCCTCATGATACATTTAAAGGTTTAAGGTTTTTTTTAATGCAGTAACTTAAAAGAGATTTTTTAAAAACCAAGAAGATATAATGTGGTGATGTTATAAAAAAGGAGGGGGGTGAACTACCGTTTCTTGTATTTGGGACAAAGGAAAATAAGTGGGTACTTCCTTAGGCACTTTCCCTCTGCCTAATTTGCCTCACAGTGTTGTGAGGATAAAAAGGAGGATGCGGGAACCATGTATCCTATCACGAGGAAGAGTAGAATATAAATGTAACAGACAACTACAGATCCCTGACCAGCACAGAATCCTGTAACACAGCCACAGATGTTTTTTGTTGTTTGTTTTTACAAGGGCACCTTCAAAGTACTTTGGAAGTGCCAGCCATTGACCTGGACCTGACAGAATTTACTCAGAGGCAACTGTGAGAGAAAAAGTGAACGTGGATTTTTGTCAAACATTTTCATTTTGTTTTCAGTATTCCATTAGAGTGGCCGATGAAAAACAACATAGCAAAAAGAACAACAACAATAACAAACAGCACAGTTTGTACTATGGGAAATCCCACTAAGATTATGGAACATCTACACTAAAAGGGGCATTTTCACAGATGGCATCAATGTTCTTCATGGCTATTGTTTTTGTACAGAGAAAAGCATGCTCCCTATGAGCACTAAATCCAGAATGTCTAATAATAATACTGATAGATTCAGGTGAGTATTCAGGATGGTCTGAAGCAGCAGAGCAAAGTTCACATTTTGTTCTAATACGAATACCATATTTCTCTGAAAAGAGGACTTATAAATATAAGATGGCAATTGCTTTCACTTTCTATAACTCATTGCATTCTAACTCATCATGCATAGTATTGGATCATGCTGTTTCAAATTTTAAAAGGGGAGAGTCTAGTTTTTTAAATACACCTCCTCAGCCAAACAAGAAGGCAAATGCTGAAATAATTTAAAGGGACTGGTAGTGCAATCCTGGACAGAATCACACCCTTGTAAATCCACAAATGATAGTGGGCTTGGAAATGGGTAATTCTCCTTGGCAATTTATTTATTTTATTGATTACTAGGGGCCAAGCCCATTGCATTCAGGAATACGACGAGTGCTAAATTGGGGGGGGGGGGGAGAACTCTGCAGACAGCCTCTCCCACCCCCCAGGAACTGGAAAGGCTACAGGCAGCTGTTAGGGAACTTACCAGGAGGGGCAGCTCTCATGCATCAGGGATCTGCAGCCTCTGAGCATCAGAGGGAAGTGGAAGGAGATTGGCTGGCTGCTGGACAGACAGGCTAGCTGGTTGGAGGAGGAGGCACTCAGGAGCAGGACAGCTGCCCTGAGTGTGTGTTAAGCGCTGAATGGCACTTAAACCATGAGACACGGTCCTCCTCTAAGTCCCTACCAGAAATATATTATGTGGAACAGATGGGGTTTATAATCTGCCCTATCTTTGGGAACTCAGGGTGTATTACATTTCTTGTTATACATACAATCCCTACAATGCATGGTTAACTCTCCGTGTGTCTATTTCACAATGCATATCTGAAGAAAAATCTACACATGCAGATCTGCAATTCTCAGGCATCATGAACAAAAGGTTGCCATTTAGTTATCTGCTTAATTATGTGGGAAGGGTTGTGTCCATGGGTTTTATGGGTGTGCAAATGAAAGCCAATAATTTAGCCTCTACTGAGATCTTAAGGCACAAGCTAGGAGATCCCCCTGTCTGTTTAAATGAGGGTTTCCCCACTCATACCCTGGGTGAAGAACAGAAGGAAAGGAAGTTTATGATAGGGGTGCCAAGTCCGTCCAGTCAATCAGTTAATTCGCATCCACCCCCAAGTCAGATCTCCCGTAGCTGAAGTGAAGGCAGCTAGGGGAAAACTGCCCTGGGCAATAAATTGTGAGAAGGTAAACAGCAGATGCAGGGAACAACATTCCCTTTAAATTGAGACACCACTTTCACATCCCATTTTATGTGCAATTGGGCCAGGGCTGGATTTATAATGTTGGGTTTGCCAGTATTACCTTGCCTCCACCCTAAAGGGCAGGTTCTCACTTGCTACCCTGCCAGAATGTGCTCTTAAAAGTAATCAACAACTAAACCAAACACACTACATTGTTTCAATGTAGTTATTAAAAGTAATCTGAACTGGAAAATTGACGACATCCAGATACTGTGAGGGGCAGTAGTTAGCCCTCTACATTGTGTCCCCTTTCTTAAGCTGTTTCAGTTCAACAAGGGCAGGAGGGGAGATGAGTGATTAAGAAAATAATGTAAGTGACAGACAGGCACATTGACCAAACACAGAGTGCATTCTACCATGGATTCTACCGTGTAAGATAATTATGATACTGGCTTCTGTGCATAAATGTCCTACAAATCTTTGCTCTTATTGCTCAAAGAATTCTTTTTCGGACCTCATATAAGCACTGAGGAATACTAGGTATTCTTTCATGCCACTTGTTTCTCACTTTATTTTTATAGCAATTGCCTTGCAGTTGCTAAATTATGCCTTTTGAAGCTGCTTGTTGTAACTATCTGTAGCCACTGTGCCTTTTGGGAGGTGCCCCCCTGTTCCAGCTCCGTTCTCAATGCCTTCTGGGTCTGCCAAACCCTCTCTGCCAACTAGGCATGTAAAATTAACAGAAGTCCAGTGGCAACCTTAAAGACAACAAAATTTATTCCAGCACAACCTTTGATAAACCAGGCCTTGCTAAATCAGATCCTTGAACAGTAGGACCATGGCAGCTACATTAATACCTAATACTATAGGAAACAGACAAACATGAGTGAGGAGATGTCACAAAAAGAGACTAGTCTGAGACAATGAGAAATTAATCCATTCAGAGAAGGCAAGGACCACTCCCAACTGATGATAGATGGGCACAGCAAGATTAACAACCAATCTAATCAAGGAAGGTGTAGTTCGAAACATGAAATGCAGATCCAGTTAGGGCAGGACAGAGACTTCATAAATGCATAATTCAACTCACTAACTAATTAGCACTTAGAATGAGTGAGAACATTTAAGGCCTTGTTCAAACCTAGTGAAGAGGTGGACTTGAATTCTTTGATGGATTGTAATTGATCACTTTTACATGAGATTCTCCATTTGACATTCTTTTTTCTAATAGTAACTTTTAGATCAGTAATAGTATGTCCTAGATAATTAAACTGTTCATCCACTGGTTTCTGAATATTCAGAAGCAAGTGTTTAATTTTGTTGCAACATCTACCCCCTCTAAGATTATGCAAGTGAGGAATTTACAGTATGGAGACCCATTCTTCTATCCGCCTGACATTGGGCAGAGTAAATTCCTAGGCTGAAGAGTAAATCCCCCAACAAGTTCATTTAAATTGATTCTAGCCAGGGATGTGAATCCCCCGGAGACTAATAGAAGCAGAGGTGGGGCCACCACATACCCCACACCCCAGATCCCTTCCCATAAAGTTACAAGAAGGTGGGCTGGGTGGTTAGCAAGCAAGTAGAGAGAAGAGAGAATTCTTCCTCCTCCCAATGAGACTCACAGGTCCCTTAATTGTAAAATGGAGTATCCATACATGTACAATAACAAGAATAAAACTAGTAAAATTATTTTAAAATGGTATGAATATAGTAACAGTACATGCCTGGACAACTAAGTCAAACAGCTTCCCTAAAATATTTAAAGACTATAATATTAAATATACTGATTATTTAGTAAGTTCCACTGCCTCCAGTGTATCTTAATGATGAACCTGTGATTCTATGAACATAGGCAGATTGTAAGTGGGTAGAGGCAGAAGGGATTGTGTCAGTGCTTGGCTCTTGTAGTCCTTTCTTGCATGCTTAGGGAAATGCCAATAGCCACTTTAGCATCAGAAGGGGAATTTCTTCCAGGCCAGACTAGCCACAATTTTTTTTTGGGGGGGGGGTGTTTCCATTCACCTCATGGAATTAGGGCCACTGTAGTGGGTGCAAATTTCCTGCATTGTGCAGGGGGTTGGACTAGATGATGCTGGGGATTCCTTCCAACTCTATGATTCTATGAATCAAATTTATTAGGATTGGGCGGCATGGTCTTCACAGATATCAGTTACAGTGTGGGAATTATTGAATATGAATGAAGCAATCTGACAGACTGATAAATTTGGCAGCTTTAACATCAACTATAATTCCCCTCCTTGGTTGGGCAACAATAATGTGGAAAAATAGATGCAAATAATCTCACTTCATTCATACACAAAGATGCATATATTCACACACTTGCCCTTTCTCACACACAGGCCTTCAGAAGTAAGAGGCTCCATCCTTTAAGTAAAGACATGGGACAGTTATTTCAACTGTTATTTATTTTCTTCGATTTTTATACTGCCCTCCCATATGGCCCAGGGCCTCCGATACGGCCCACATACACGCACACACACTATCTTCATCAGGTTTCTAATGAATGTTATTAGGTTGTAGTTCATATGCAATCACAAAGCTTCAGGTGCATGAAGTACTAAAGAATGCTGCCAACTACAAGGGCTAGAGGCTTTTAACCTGAGCCTCCAAAGGGTTAAGGTTACGATTGCCAGGCTCTGCTGACAATCAGTGAGAGGTTTGTGGGCAGAGCCCTGGTGGAGGCACAGAATTGCATGTGGTGCCATAACACTTCTGGTAAAAAAAAAAAACAACAACACAGAAGTTACAAAGGGCAACTGTAAGAACTCACAATTTCTGACCATTCTTTGAGATGCCCCAGAAGTGACAGCTCTAGGAATCATAGGAAACTCTCCAGCCACATTTTGCACCAGCTGCTACTTCCGAGTCAGAGACAAGGGCAGGACCGCATAGAGCGAGTTACAGAAGTCAATTCTGGAGGTGACCATTGCATGGATCACCATGGCCAAGTTCAGAAGACAGGTAGGGCGCTAGTAGCCTCGCCCTCCTGACCTGTGTCTCTATGTCAGTGAGACATCCAAGGTCAGACCCAAATTTCTCGCTTGGGGCTCAGCAGTCAGCCGCATCCCAGCCAGGACGGGTAAGCGCACTTCCTGTTCTGCCCTCTTCCTACCCAGCCATAGGACCTCCATCTTGAAGGGGTTGCATTTCAGCCAACTCTGATCAAACCAACCAGCCATGGCTTTCAAACATCTAGCAAATGGTTCCAGGGGAGAGTCCGGGCAGCTGTCCATGAGGAGATAGAGCTGGGTGTCATAAGTATATTGACGGCAGGTCAACCCCATGCTCCAGACCAGCTGAGCCAGAGGGCACACAAAGATGTTCACATTTTCACTTCTGGTAAGAATATAACTTGTGTTGTTTTCTTATTTTCTGCACTGAGACCTGGCAGGAGGAAATTCCTTGTCCCCATCAGGGGCTTGGTAGGCCTGTTCTAGGCACTTGGCCACCCTTGGTATGTAACACAATAAAATATTAATATATTTCAGAGACTTGGCAGAAAAGGGAGAACAAAATGAAAACCAGAAGTCAATCAATAGTCAGATTAAAAATTAATCTCAATATGCAGTTTCAGTGACTGAATGAATGGAGGTAAGAGAAAGCAGAGGTGCAGCTTTGATTCTAACTGAAGCAACCTTCTTATCTCCCAGATTCCTTATTCCAAGACCAAAGTACAAACAAATGGACACTTCCACGCTTAAGAATTTAGCACTGCAGTCCTAAGTGTTCAGCCCATTGACAATGATGGATTGAAAGGTTTCACTCTGCTTAGTATGGCCCCACAAGTTACCATACATGAGGACACATGTACATAAAGGTTTTTGAAACTGTGTGAACTTTTGTAACTTTGAGAACAGGTAATTTAATACCAAAACAGAATGGCTACTATGTGACTCAGATCCAGTTCTAAAATGCCGAGAAGTTCTACGAAATATTAGAACGTCCTAAGCCAACCATCTTGCTATTAAAAGGACAACTGTTTTCTCAAATGGAGGGTCCCTAAAGCCAACAGCGACACTCCTTGGCTATTCTGAAGCAGAAGAAGAAGAAGAGTTGGTTCTTATATGCTGCTTTTCCCTACACAAAGGAGGCTCAAAGCGGCTTACAGTCGCCTTCCCATTCCTCTCCCCACAACAGACACCCTGTGGGGTGGGTGAGGCTGAGAGAGCCCTGATATCACTGCCCAGTCAGAACAGTTTTATCAGTGCCGTGGCGAGCCCAAGGTCACCCAGCTGGTTGCATGTGGGGGAGCGCAGAATCGAACCTGGCATGCCAGATTAGAAGTCCGCACTCCTAACCACTACACAAAACTGGCATCCAATGAACTGAGAGGGGGAACAAGATTAACACTTTGCTTTGGGGAAACAACAAGTGGGCATCAAGAAACAGTTCAGCAGATGTCATGGCATCCAGAGGTACCACATTGGGAACCTACAAGTTAGGACACCTACCCAGAGAACTTGGTGGTCCAGGATCTGATGGCAACAGTTTCTGTTCTGGTTCTCAGGTTATTTCCAGTTATACTGCAGCTTTAACATTCCCTCCCCAAATTGTTATGGCTTTCTGTCTGTCTGTCTTGCACAGTTTCCTTTGAGGCTGGGATTCTGCCAAAAAGGGAATAGCACAACTCATATTAGTATGGGCCTTCTGCCAATTCATAGTGGTTCAATGTATCATGCAGTCTTTGATGATCCTATCAGAACAACCCATGACTGCTAAATATTTACGTAATCCAATATGAGAAGTTGAACTTCAGGACTTATAAACATATTATTAATAATTATTATTATCAATATGGGTTGCTCTGAACATGGGCGCTGTTTTGCTTCTGGAGGACAGCCTTGGATTCTGTTTGAAGCCTAGGCATATGTTACACAGTGTATAGAGAAAGAGAGGAGGGAAGGGGGAGGAAGACAGCTCATTGCAAGCTTTCTCCCCATAGAGGCTTACAATTCCCGTCCCTGCTGGAAATACTTTCAACAAGAAAATAAAAAAGCGTCAGGTTCCCAGAGCTCCTCCGTGCAGCGGACAACACATCATTCACAGACGCTTCTGCTCCCTGTTTCTTCTCCAGAGATTCATGTATCCCTTGAGAAACATTGGATATTTAGGATACCTTTCCCCCCTCTTGTCATCTGCACACCATTCTAGTTTTGCAGACCAAAATGGAGAACAGCATGTAATAAATGAAGGGCGAGGGGGAAGCCCTCACAAACAGAAGGCTATTTACTGAAAGGAGAAGCTGTATTAACACCAGAAACCAAATATAAGAGTTTGAACTGAGGGGCAGAAGGATTTTATGGGGGGGAAATCATATACCTGGTTTATTCATGCAAGGAAAAATGAAAGGAAATGCACACTGTAGGGGTTTTCTGTTGTGAGGAGAAAAAGGGGAGGGGATGGAATGGTTTCAAATGTCACAAAACCCAGCAGTAGACTAATTTGGTGAGGCTGATGCACCTCTGATTCCATACCTCAGAGATTTTTCTTATGGAGCACAGTTTCCATCATCAGTTAGACCGAGATAAAAGGTGACACCATTATGCAAGATAGTCAGTTTCTGAGCTCTGATTTGTTAACTACTTCAGAGTCAAAGCAATATACTATTGCAGGCGTACCTTTTAGATAAAATTATCAATAAACAAAATGCATTTATTCATCTCATAAATGATAGAAATTATGCATGATAAGATTTCTTAACTGGCTCACAATAGGCCAAGACTCCAGAACAAACTTTTCAAAAGTTCATAAAGGAATTTTAAATTCAGTGAGAACTATAGTACAGTATTTGCTGGCGTATAAGACTACTTTCCCCCCCTGAAAAACATGCCTCCAAGTGGGGGGGGGGTCGTCTTATACCCCGGGTGCACTTCAGTTAGGATAGACATAGCTGCCCATAGTGGCCCACAGTACTGTATTTTGAGTGGAAATGTAGGGGGGTCGTCTTATACGCCCAGTCGTCTTATACGCCAGCAAATACGGTAATTGTAGAAAGCAAAGCAAATAAAATGATGGCGACACATGTATATCCAATACCAACCAAAACAATATTATTTTGAAGTACTTAAAAAACTTTTAGATTAATAAATGCAACATACAGTTGCCAAACTTAAACGGACTCTGGGGAATGGTAGAGGACAGGAAGGCCTGGAGGATCATTGTCCATGGGGTTGCGATGGGTCGGACACGACTTCGCACCTAACAACAGCAACAGTTGCCTAGATCAGTGGTCCCCAACCTTTTTATCACTGGGGACCGGTCAACGCTTGGCAATCTTACTGAGGCTTGGGGAGGGTAGTCTTTTGCCAAGGAATGTTGCCACCGCCGCCTGAGCCCCTGCTCCACTTGCTTTCCCACTGGTGCCTCTGACTTCCTGCCACCCGCAGCAGCTGTGCAGTGCCATGCCGAGGGGGAGCCTCAGCCATGGCGGCCGCTGGAGAGCACCAAAGGTAAGCTGGCGGCGGAGTGGCAGGGCAGTCCCCGAAGCAGCAGCCGTGGAGGTGGATGAGGAGGAGCAGCGGACCGGTACCGACTGATCCATGGACCGGTACTGGTCCCCCGACCGGGGGTTGGGGACCGCTGGCCTAGATGATCCATTCTGATATTTATTAAAAAGAGGTACAAGCAAAAACAATGATTCAAAATTGAATTACTAGACCGAAATCCAATTTGTTCTGGTGATAACATTTTTTGTGATTACCCAGACCTCTAACTTCAAAAGGAAATGCCTAAAACCTCCCTGTAACATCAAGGTGGCTTACAGGTCTACTTGGATCAGTACAATCACCCTTCCTGTAAATAGGATAGATTAGAATAGATCCAGTCAATTGGGATACTGCTATATCTACCTATATGAGCACACAGAGGAGCTGAGACTAGAGCCCAACAGTCTTGGAAACCATTAATTATACTGGGGGGAAATATCTTCACCTGATGCCTTGTTATTTATACCTTGCTTTCTGCCATAAAACTTCTATTTCTCCAGGTGATAAGTGGCCAAAATAAAGTATGTGGTAAAATTTCCATTGGACATTCATCTACAAAACCCACCTGTACTGGATCATTAATTTAAAAATATATATCCCTCCCATGGTCCTTAGAAATATAGTGGTTAAGGCTGGACCTTCTCCCATACTGACCCAGGCTACAGCAGGTCACCATTACCAACTTTTGGGACTGCCAACAGCACCTGTGGCTGCCACAACCTGGAGAGGACCAGTATGGCTAGACCAGGCAACATAGGACTGACTAGATCTTTTAGAGAGCTGCCAGCTGTAGCTCCGTTTCCCGGGCCAGGCTGTCAGGCAAACAGGAAACAGGCGTGAAAAGTTCAGGAAGGCTGTTGGGCATTTGTGTGATTAAGATTGTTCATATAATGGGCCAAACAACAAACCAGGGAGGAAGTTCTAGGTCTTCTCCAGAAGAGATAGGAGGAAGATGTGGGTAGCTGTCACCTCTCTCTGTGTCTAAGGCCTTTTTTGGCCCTGGGGTGTCAGCTAGAACCTTGGAGGGAGATAGGGAGAGCCAAGCAGTTGTGGACTCTTGGATTCCCACATATATGAATCAGTCTTGATGAAATCTCCTCTCTGAAACAGTTCCTAGATGTCAAATCATCATATCCTTCTGTAATTAGGCAAAGGTTTACTACTGCCATAATTTCAGCAGGGACCATGGTTAATATTACCATCAGCCCAGAGTCCAATAAAAAATCCAAAAGCCTGAATATGGAATTTAAATGGTTGATGGCCAGCTTCTGGTAGTGAACCCACTGTGAAGTACAGAATTGGCTAGTGAAAACAAGATATCAATCTCACTTGTAAATTCAGTATACCTATATCTTTCCATATTGCCATGTAATGTTACTAAATCAAATTTTCTGATCAATTGCTGAGAAGCTTCCAAAATAACATGCAAATATTTTGATTTCCCATTACCATTATAAAAACCAATAACATAATAATCTATGATACCTATATTACCATCTCTAATATGAACATTAAAATCACCTGTCAACATTACTTTTTCTCTAGGATATAAGGTTCCAAATCCAGTCAACATCACCACTAGTGAAATCCTGAAGAAAAGGGAGAAATAGAAACTATGAAGAACCAGGAATGACTCTCCACTCCTCCACATGCAGCCACCTGGGTGACATTCGGCCAGTCACAGTCACAGTTCTCTCAGTGCTCTTTCAGCCCTACTTGCCTCACAAGAGTGTCTGTTTCAGGGAAAGGAAGGGTAGGTGACTGTAAGCTGCTTTGAGACTCCTTCAAGTAGAAAAAAAGTAGGGTACAAAAAAACAGCTCTTCTTCAGTTGGAGACTTCCTTCTCCTTTGATCACACTTCCCCACAGCTTGCCTCCCGAAAGACAGAATGAATGCAGAATAACAGTTAGATAGGTAGTGGGACTCTCTCCTCTTTCTATACAAAGTTTGTTTCACTTTTAAATAAAACTAGCTTAGTCTTTTAAGCAGCTTGGTAAACAAACTCTGACAACATAAACAAAACTGCATGTCCTTTAAAGGTCAAGAGACAAGCCATTGCTACAGATTTCCAAGCTGGTAACAGTACTGCAGTACATTTCACCAAAGAAGAAAACACACATGCTAATACTGCACTAGATTGGCCTGTGGTGGATGAGAGAGTGGCATTAAGAATATAGGAAAGAAATTCTAACATTAACCAAGTATCCTGAATGAGAATCATATCATAAAGCTACACACTAGATTTTATTTAACCAGTCAGACACATTTTAAATGGTGTTCACTCCAACTCTTCAAGCATCATGGAACTCTGAATAGTATTCTGTGAGGGACCATAAGAAATTGCTCCACTGCTTATCCTAATCATAAGCAATTAGTGGAGAACAATGAATGAACCAAGGAAATTTATTAATAACTCAAAATGTACTAACTTATCTAACCTTGCAAGTTTAGCAGAATGATGTATGTCTGCACAAACAACCCTTTTTGATTTTTGTGCCAATTGGAGACAGACATGAAACTACCAGATACAGATCTGAAAATCACCAACTGCAGCTTGGGCTACATCAGCTTTAGATGATAAAGCGGTAGTAGTGAAATCTATCATATCTCAAGGGAGGGAATCAGATCTGTAATCTTTTTCTCGGTAGTACTGCCAAACCCCAGGTGGGATCTGGAGATCTCCCAGAACCGCAGCTTATCTCCAAACAGCAGATATCAGCTTCCCTGGAGAAAATGGCTGCTTTGGAGGGTGGACTCAAAGTAAAGTCCCTCTCTCTCTTCCCAAACCCCGCCCACTAGGATCTATCCCCAGATCTCCAAGAATTTCCCAACCTGGAGTTGGCTACCCTAAAAGTTAGCATATTGGTCATTTCCGTGGCTTCAGGACTCCTACCCTCAATTTATTAGTTATTCCAGTTAACTGATTCTGCATCGTATTCTTACTATCAAAATCCTTCCCAAAATAATTGAAAGCAGCTTGATTGAGACAAACGTTATCCTACATCTCTTGTTTGATTGTGAGACTGGGAGCATGTATACATTAATAATATCACTCAACCTTACAGGCTGTCCTATCACCAATGGTGATATCATGGTAAATATAACCAATGGTTATATTAATTTCTGAACTCTCTGGAGTTACTCTGTACCCAGTTCACGGATTTAACAAATGTTGTGTGCTTACAAACTCAAGGTCAAAAGCACTTTTTCCTTACAGCTCATAAAAATATGTTCATTTTAAAGTGACATTAAATTTGTGCACTCTTCTAATACATGAATCCATTAAATTGGAATGATCACAACATACATTCCTAATATTCTACCCAAATACTATCATGAATGTATTTTTTCCTCAAGCCAAGATGGTCAGTTTATTATTAGCATTACTGCAACTCTTTTAGCCATTTTTATGGTCCATATATGAGACCAGAGATCCCAATACATTTATAACATCTCATAAATTATTTTTTTCAGCTCACATCTTAATTCTACAGAGACAGTGGCAAACACCACTTACGCAGCTCTTCTGCCCATAAGGTAAACAGCCTGTATAAGATCTCTGCACTATACTAATGGGAGTAATCTTCCAATCCCATAGGGCCAGTTTAAACGGTTTGCCTTAGACATGTGAATTTATGTTGCTCTATTACGAGAGCTTTGGGGAGAAAGCGAGTTTTCACCAGGTGTCAGACTACTCTATCACATAATCTATCATTAAATAAGAAAACATCTGGCCATTTATTTTATCCCAATAACCAAGAGAAATGAACAAGAAAACAAATTTAAAATCTACACTATGGAAATTAATATTGCTTCTTTTTTAACTTCCTGATTTTCACATGTCTTAACAAATTTAACTTCATGCAGAATTTTGCTATTCATTAATAGTTATATTTTAAATAAATACTAGTTACTCTTCGAGAAGAAAGACACACATATAATGGGTGTTTGTTGTTTTTCAAGGTATTGCTCTATGTAAAAGTGAAAATGGGCAGAAGGAATTGCGATTTGTAAACAGTATTTTGAGACTTTTGTCCAATGTGTGCTGTATGTAGGCAGGGACGGATTTTCCTATAGGCTAACTAGGCTTCAGCCTAGGGCCTCAAGATCAAGAGGGGTCTATATTCCACATTTTTATAAAGGTTAGTACCAATCACAACATGTTTCATTTAACATATTGATATATATCACATTAATGATGTTTTTTATTATTTTATTATCTCTCATCATGTAAATGACAAACTTAAAAATGGGAGGTGAAAGGGCCACATAAGTGGAATAGCCTAGGGCCTCTTTTCATGTAAATCCAGCCCTATATGTAGGGCTCTTTCTCACTTTGCATATACAGTATTAGCTGCAGTTATGCACACTCTTGTTGACATGCACCTGTCCTACTATGTGGGCACCAACTAGGGAAGGAACATCTTCTGCTCACATAGATCGCAAAAACTAAACAGCAACCTAGCACTCATGCTAAAGAAAGACCTTTATTCCTTCCACAACCAGTATTCGATCAAGTACTTTGAACAATAACAGCATAGGGAGCCCAATTTAGGTCCCCATTTGACTATGTTCCTGCAGAAACAAGTGCAGAAAAAAAGTTTAAGAAAAGCCATGGAGGCAGCCTACAATCATATATGATCATTATCCTTGAAAATTGATCAGCTTTTTCCTCAAGTGTGCCTGATGTATAAAATATCTCTTGAAAGATATTAGGTTTATTTTCCAACACTGCATGGGATCAGAATGTTAGCATCAGATACTCAGTAAGGGTATCCTCCAGGTATTCTACCCACATTTTTAAATTATGGAATTATGGAATACCATGTGCAGAGCACAAGCACAAAGCATTGCTGCTTGTTGTGTCTGTGGACACAAACAGACTTCAAGCTTGTTGAACCCTTGCTAAGTATTTGCTAGTCCCAGACTTGCAGCCATTCATTAGACAGATTTATGGACCAATCACAGACCTCCATTTACAGCCAATGGCAGGTCTAGGCAGAAGGCTTGAGAATGTATATAAGTTCCACACTTCTGGTTGTTGTTGTTTGGTATTTCTTGTATTAGTAAAGTTGTTGATTGTTGGAGCTCAATATCCGTGTCTTACTGAACCCACAGCAGATTGGTATGATTTAGCTCAATATTAGATGACCTGGGGTTTCTACACAGAGGAAGGTCATGGCTAATCACCTCAGCTCATCTCTTGCCTGGATTTCCCCATGGATACGGTCACCATGAGTTGGTTGGGACTTGACAGCACATTCTTTTACTTAGAAGGTGCGAAAGAAGAATCAATTTCTTTGCCTCTAGAATTTCAGTGAGTTTGAGGAAAGCTGTGTTAATTCAGAGTAAACAATGGCACAAAGTATTTAACAAAGGAACAAAGTATTTAACTGGCTGTCAACTGACATTCCTAAATCTCCCTCCTCCTCCCCTGCACATATTTATCCCTGTGAGCTGAAGTCAGGAAGAAGACTACAAACCACAAGACTACTATCATTGGTTCTGGAAAGAGTCCTTTTCAAATTGCACAAAATCCATGTGTGTCAACTGGCTGCTGTTACAAAAGGATCATAAAAAATAGCAGAAAAATTTCACTAACCAAAGAGATTGGGGGGGGGGGAATTCCTTACAAAAGCAAAGTTTATAGCATGCTATAATTAGGCTCACATCCTGATAGAGGGAGCATGAAGTTTTGTTCTAAATATAGCAGAATCTTTCTTTGTTGCCCAAGTCCCCTCCTCCCCTTTTGAAAGTGAAATGTAAGAGATGAGTCACTGGTAGGTTAGTGGCCTCCTTTCCATGAGGATTTACAAAACAGATCAAGGAACCCAAATATGAACGTTTGGTTGCCTTCTTGTGCAAAAGAAAAGGCCTCATATTGGCTAGGGTTACTGCACAGGAGCAAGCAGATAACAGATGAGGCTCAGGAGCTGGAATCCATGTCCTCCAAGGCGGGAGATTAATTTTGTCCTATACTCTTAGAAAACTTCCTCCCATGTGCAACAGCTGTTTTCCATAGGATTTTGTTTTCAGCTGGAAAAGGCAGTTAAACACCATCTGTCATGGGCCAGGGGTTGGTGCCAGGAAAGTGGTAGCCTCACAACAAATACTCTGCAATGGAGGACGGGGGTGGGTGGGGATGGACTGGGCTTGTTAGAATGGCTTAAATGTGACATTTAAAAAACAGTCTCAGTCAGAAGCCTTGCAAACCATTTGATTTTTAAAAAGAAAAAGCTGAAGGAGATGCATCTGATTACATAAAAAATGTAGACTCAGAAACACAAAATTCCCAGTTGGTTTATTTTATTTATTATTAGATTACTATGCCGCCACCTCTTGAAAGACTCCTGGTGGTGTACAAATAAAACCATAAAACATCATAAAACCCATTCGACAATCCCCTAACAATGCCACCAGATGGTGAAAACTCCCTGACCCTCCCTGACAGCAAAGGTGGGAGTTGTGGTGCCAGGATCTGATCCTACAGAGGGGCCAAATAGATCTTAGCCCTGGCCTCACCCAAAGACTTGGCATAAGAGCTCTGTCTTACGGGCCCTCTGGAACTCTGAAAGCTCCAAAAGGGCTCTCAGCTCTTCCGGGAGTTCATTTCAGTGGGTAGGGACCAGGACCAAAAAGGCCCTGGCCCAGGTTGAAGCCAGGCAAACTGTCTTGGGGCAATTTGAGCTAGGAATTCTGGAATAGATAATGGATTAGCTATGTAATTTATAAATGGGAATTTGGGGACTTTCTTCCTTAGCCAAAAGAGACTAAACAACCAAACAATGACTAACAAGATTGACCTAACTCTTGCAATTCTTGCACGCCATTCACTTTTTACTGTTCCTTACAATTTATACATATTTTAGGCAATGCCAGAAGAATTTAGCTACACAAATGCAAGAGGTAAGAATGCATTTGTTTGGAGAGCGAGGACATCAGAAACTATGTTGGATTGAGCCAATAGCCCATCTAGTCCAACACTCTGTGTGACAAAGTGGCCAAAACCCAGGTGCCATCTGTAGACCCACCAGCAGGGCCAGACCTTTAGAAGCCCTTCCAATGTTGCTCCCCCAGCATCAAGAATACAGACCCATACAAGTTCTATCTATACCTTGTGGTTAATAGCCACAGATGGACCCCTGCTCCATATGTTTATCTAATCTCTTCTTGAAGCTGTCTATTCTTGTACCGGTGGCAGTGAATTCAATGTGTTAATTACTCTTTGAATGAGGAAGTATTTCCTTTTATTTGTCCTAACCCTAACCCAACACTCATCAATTGCATTGAATGCCCACTAGTTCTTGCATTGTGAGAAAGGGAGAAAAGTAATTTTCTCTACCTTCCCTATCCCATGCATAATTTTGTGAACTTCTCTTTTGTCATTTCTCCAAGTTTAAGAGCCCTAGCCTCATAGGGAAAGTGTTGCATCCCCTTAATTATTTTAGTTTCGGTTTTCTGCACTTTTCCAATGTTATAATATCCTTTTTTGAGGTGCAGCAACCAGAACTGTTCATAGTATTCTAAATGAGGCCACACCATCGATTAATACAGAGACATCATGATACTGGCTGATATGTTTTCATTCCCATTCCTAATAATCCCCAGCATAAAATTTGTCTCTTTTTTATTGCTGTTGCATACTGAGCTGACATTTTCAGTATATTATCTACCCAACTTATCTCTTTATTTTATAAAACACGAGTCGGGCATGAGGGTTTTTATACTGGATTTTAGAATGGCTACTTCTTTTTAGAAGTGTCTCTGCTGCTGCTGCGTTCATTACTCAGTTGTTTTGACTGATTATTGTTAGTCTTACTAAGTTAGACAGGATATATACATATACATATACATATACATATACATATACATATACATATACATATACATATACACACACACACACATATATATATATATATATATACACATACATACATACATACATACATACATACATATATATATATAATATAATTATATATATATATATATATATATATATATATATATATAATATTATATATTATTGCCATTTCCTTTAGAGTACGTTCTACCTGTGCACAGCCTTGGGAGCTTTGAGTACAGTTTAAAAATAATTCAAATAAATAAATATAGAATTATCTGAAATCCACTATTTCGTAATATATTGTCCGTATGACTGGCACTTTAATATAGGCAAAAGCAACTTTAATCTGTGTGGATTGTTAAGGCAAAAGGGAGAGGCTGTGGCTCAAGGGTGCAGCGCCTGCTCTGGATGCAAAAGGCCCAAATTCTACCCTCAGTGTGTCCAGTTTTTAAAAAGAGGGGTCAGGTAGTAGGTGACATAAAAGACCTCTGGTTGAGAACCTTGAGAGCTGCTGCCAGCCAGAGTAGACAGTGCTGACTTTGAGAGACTTGAGTAAGGCAACTTCGTATGTTCAAGACTGAAATCAGCAGAAGGATGTATACTAGTGCTGCATATGAAAGTGATTCGAAATGTGACACTTAATGCTGCTCCTCTGCTCTCCAAATCCATGTACAGTGATCTCTTTTATCTCAAAGTAGAAAACTTTCTACAGATTGTCAAAAAATCTAAAGCACCAATATTTTTTCAGGAGCCTTTGCATCAAGACAGGATGACATGCATTTGTTACAACTAAGATGTCTTATGCTTTTCTCCTTGCCTTGTGGCTGCTCCAGTCCTGTACATACATACCTCTGGTGTTTACCATCAGCAATTTTCAACATGCTGACACAGCTTAGAATGACCACAGAGCCAACCCAAGCAGGCAGAAGGAGAAACACAAGTCCGGGCACTCTGATCTCTCTCCTCAAACTTTTGTGTGTATGTTCCTTCTGACAGCAACTCACAAGGTGGCTTGGTTATCGTGGGAGAGGATTCGATTCGTGCCACTTGGTGCAATCTCTCTCCTTTCACCTCCTTTTTCATTAGCCAACAGAGCTTTGTTCCTGATGTTGCTATTTTTGAGGCTGACGCATACAAAGCTGTGGAGGAGGGATCCATTGCCACTACAAAGGTTATATTTCTTTTCATGCTGCTGGCTCACCAAGGGCTTTGTGTTGCTTCTCTAACAATCTACTTTCTCAGGTATTAGATCAGGTGGTCATAGCCTGGCATTTTTTTAAAAAAAAACTTGTTTTTAAAAGCATTTAAAGTTACATAATGCTCACTTGAAAACAGTGAAGCAATAATTGTTTAGGAAGCTGGAGTACCAAATTCAGCGTAACTTGATTATACTGTAAATGGATAGTGCTGGGTGACTTTTAAAAGCCCATTCCACCAGCAAATCATTTTTAAATGGAGCTAATAATTTAAGAATTAGTAATTTGTACAAAGCCTCTGAGAAGGAAACAATTAACCAACCTCTCTAAAGGTGTTTTCCCCCCGAATATGATTCCTAAGAAGTCTAAGCAAGGCTTACCCCCTGTTCTTTTCTTCCAAGATCAATTCCTTATTTAGTATAATGGAAAACTCTTGAGAAAAAGAAGAAATGCTTTCTATTTAAATATTTAACAAAATGTTGGTTACATTCTGACACGCATCTGCTGACAGCCAGTAGAGAATCTTACGCTGGGGCAGCGGTCCTGAACCTGATGCCCATGGGGCCTATGTGGGGTTCACGCCCAGCAAGATTTCCAATTGGCCATTGGAGACCTGAGTGTCTGTGCAGATTCAAATAATACTGTTTCAGTGGCAGTTGCTATTACAGAGTTGGTTTTATTCTCTCTCATTTCTCCCTCCTAGTACATTTTTGAATTTCTTTCCCCCTGCACTTCAGCTTCCTCTGTGTATCTGTCTCCGCCATTTTTCATGGGTCAAGCAGCCATCTTGTAGTTGCACCCAGGCCAAAATGCCAAAGGTCCCCAACAGGCTCAAATGTTTGGGGACTCCTGCTCTAGGATCTGTTGGGTGAAGCTTGCTACATGGCCTTGGGCCAGTCACTTGCTAGCCTATCCTCTCTCACAGGATTATTGTTCTGCAGATTAAATGAAAGAAATGAGAATGAGCCTGTAAGCCAGTTTGGGTCCCCACTGCACATAAATATCTCCCAATATCATCCTTGTTCACAATATAGTACAAATCATGCCAGACCCTGGGTATTAATATTTGTAACGGGTGCCCTAGGAATTTTCAGAGCTCAGGACTTCCTGCTCTAAGGAAATGCTTTTCGTTCCTCTCATGACAAATTTGTTTTATTGTAATAACTAGTATAGCCTACTAGTTGTACTTTCTAGGCTGCAAGTGTCCCTACATATCACAGGAAAGACTAAGTCCAATTCTAAACATGTTGCTGGCAAGACAAAAGAACTTACCTGTGTGCTTTTCATAGGCTCAGCATCTCATTTAAATTGGGCTGTTACCTGTGCAGAACCACTAGATATCCAGGGCAGCAGGACAGTGAAATATCTACACAGGTTACAGATTTCTAGCAAGTAATCTACATTTATGTAGTTGCTTTGTATGGGAAGCAACCCAGTTTAAGATGCTTGGCCCATGCAAAATTGCACAAGTTGGTTATAGTGCCTTGTCAACATCACATCTGATACGAGACCAATAGTTCAGAAGAAGCTTTCACAGGGAAACAGCCAACTTCACCAGATGCAAGTAGTAGACGCCAAAGATCAAGAACTAGATTATCCTGTATTCACAGTGTATGGTTTTCATTAAAGTAATTCCCAATGGCTTTGTTCAGAGTTAATACTCAATCATGGTATGTCACTCTGTGGATAAGAATGGAAGATCCTTGGGCTTGTGTGCCTCTCCCTTGCTGGTTTCCTCTTTTCATCATTTGTGGCCCTTAAGTCTGAATCAATGAACAATGCTTTGCATTTCTCTGCAAACCAGGATTCAAACATCTGCTTTGATCCTACTTTAGGATTCTGGTCTGCAGGGAAAGCACAAGCCATAGACTGGTGATTCTGTTCTAATGGCAAATTATATTTTGATGCAAAAATATTAATTATTAACAATATTAATTGTCTGGCCAAAGGCAAAAAAAGGAATATGAGCCCAAGGATCTGATCGTCCAGATTTGTTTATCAACCATTTGACCTAAACAAAGCCAGTCGCTTATATTGGACCTAATACGCCATGAATGTTGATAGGACTGCAACCATACATTCACTATATTTGCTATCATTTTGGAGCACAAAACAGACAGTGAAAAAATGTGCCCGACATGTTTTCATCCAACCAGTGCCGAAGAACATCCTTATACATTTGTAGATTTATTTATCTGCCTTTTGTATACAGCATAGTCCTATGCAACTTCATCTTTTCCAAGTAGCAGGGATCAGAAAAGCTGCGCCTCTTGCTAGAGTACTTAAGTCCTTTATTACCAACTATCAGTCGAATAAATCTTTTCATTTGATATAGGCATATACTAAATGTTTGCTTGTTTCTTTTCATTTGATATAGGCATATATTAAATGTTTGCTTGTTCAATATTATTATTCTCCTTTCCCTGTGTGGAATGTTGAATCTCTTTAGTGATAACACTGAACAAAAACAAAACTCTTCTCCCTTTATGACAGTGTCTTTTATACAAATGTTCTGTGCAGTTCCTGTTTGTTGCCTGTACATTCTACTTAAAATGATCTCCCCAGTGGTACCTTTCCTCTAAGTAACCCATTCATCCCACAGTGTTCTTGGACCCCTGGGTTGTAATGATCTCATTTGTTAGCAAAGAAGCAAAGATCAGAATATTCAGATACTGCTCCCGTTCCCTCCTCCAGCAGGAGGATGACTGGATTGGATCACCACAACAACACTGAAGCACAAGAACAACATATGTTTATGGGCAAAAAGGGAACTCCATGATGCAGTGGTGATTCTGACTACAGGAAGGATGTGGTGGATGGGATATGCAACGTTGCCAGATACACATAATTACTTATTGCCAGTGGAAAGGCTCATCATAAATTTACAGCTTAATCACAAAGTCAGTTTTCACTGACATTTCAAAGAGTGTCTCAGTTCTCTTTCCCTTATCCAAAACTCCACTGCAAAAAAAATAAAAAAATAAAAACCATTTCAGACTATTCTGTACTCCTCTTTTACTCTATATTCCGGATTACATTCCTCCTCCTTGTCCTTACCTGCACAACTCTCCAGAACCTTCCTTCATTATGTCCTTCTGTCCTTGTGACCATCATTCACAACATGCACTCTACTTGGAACTGCCTTTGAAAACTGGTACAATACATGACAGTAGGGTGTTCTTCTGCCACCAGCACTTTTGCTTGCAGAAGATGGGTGTTTTTCAAGAAGCTGTTGTGCAAGCAGAAATGTTGGTAGTAGAGGAAGTGAGCACTGCTAAGGAGGAGTCTTCCCACCTGAAGAAGAGAAACTCAAGGGAAACCATATTGTAGGAACCAAGTCGAGATGTTGAGAGAAGCAGAGGAGAGTCACCTCTTATTGTTTACGCTAATCATCAGCTTCTAATTGCTGGAACTTCTACTGTGAACATCCAGAGTCAACCACTTCAGAGTTGCTGTACCATGATTGTCAAGGAGGCAGGTTTTGTTTAAAATACTATCCCCCTGAGCACCGTTTAAATTTCTCCCAAATTTAAGACAAATAGGGGCAATGCAATAATGATAGAGTCATGAAAGATAATGATTTGCATCTCTGTGAGTGGCACTGAAAATCATTAATTAGACATTCAGAGTGTAAGTATATATGTATAAATTAGCATTTTTTCATTATTGAAAATGCAGGAGATTTTTTCATATTGGAATATTAACTATGTGGAGAGATTGCTAAGCTTTCTGGATGAAGGCATCAGAAAATCTGAGCAGCAAAAGTAAAAGGGAGAATTTAAAAATCTAAATACTAATGTGTCATAACTAAGCAGCTGTCATAACACTGTAGCTTAATATTATTTGCTACAGTCTTGCTGGAAGAGCTCTCTCTCTCTCTCTCTCTCTCTCTCTCTCTCTCTCTCTCTCTCTCTCTCTCTCTCTCTCTCTCTCTCTCTCTCTCTCTCTCTCATATCTCCTGATACGAATAAGAAAATCATATCCATACCTGTTCATTAACATGCAGAACAAATTACAATTTCTACTTTAACTTGATAAAAAAAAAGAATATTAAATCTCAGAGCTTCTTTTTTCAGGTTTGCTCTTAAAGCACTTCACAGGAACACAGAAACAGGAGCTACTGAAAATGGATGCAAAGAGGGAAATTCACAGACAACTAGACTGCACCTAGTGTGAGTACCATATGACACATTTCTTATTACCTAGAAATCCATTCTTAGTCATTTTGCTGTCGAAGTGCAGCTACACCATGTACATAAAATACAGATATTTCCACAGCAGACATAATGGGTCATACTAATGATGTGTTGACTAGCAAGCAACTCTCAGAGTGCCCAGTTCCAGGAATATAAGAACAGGTTCACAAAGAAATAGTTAATTAGATTCTGATCTAATCCCTATAACTCTTTTGCTTGTTTCAACCAAACATAAAAGAACAGCTGAGAATAATACTTAGTCCTTCCTAGCAATGCAGAGACCCCTGTCCCACACCATTCATTGCCTTTCCTGTATTCATAGTGGGGATGTGTAACAGCTGATCTGTCACTCTACAGAATTCCATTATGTACATGCACTGCTTGCCTTGTATATATGATGGAATCCCACATATGTTTCTATGGTACACAAGACGGATTTCCAAGTCCATGTCATCATTGTAACAATTATCTAACCCAGAGGTTACATTAGTATAGATCAGCGAGGCCTGGCAAACTTAGAAGGAAGGATAATTTCCACCCAAAATTTAGTGGAAAGAAAGCATTCCTTGTAAGAACACCAGCATGCTCTTTCCAAAGCAGGGCTGAGTTATTGAACGCTCCCAAACTTTTCACAGTCAGTAAGTACTAGATTTAACCCCATACAAAATTGCTTGAGGAATCCTCACTGGAACATAAGCTTTACCTACTAGCATCAACTCTATCTTGTCTGAATTTATAGATTTAGATGGGTCTGCAGCAGCAGAACAAAGTCTTAGTCCAGTGGCACCTTTAAGACCAACAAAGTTTCATTCAAGGTACTAGGGACAAAGCCCGTTGTATCCAGGAATACAACGGGCGCTAGAGCTTGGCAGTGGGAAGAGGAAGGAGAAGAGTTGTCCAGTCTGTAAGGGCAGAGGGTTGAATGTGTGCATTGTATGGGAGGTTGTGGTGGCATGGTGACAAATGAGGGTGTGGGTGTGGAGAGATGGCTGTCAAGAACCTGTGGTGTGGAATGTTCATTGAGTGTGAGAGAAGACTGACCTATGGGAATTGTGGCATAGTGGTAACAGGTGAGCTTTAAAGAGCCATTTCTTCAGATATATGAAAGGAAAATCAGACTGGAGACTCTTCTTAGGGGGAGATTACATGGCAACCAATTCCTCCCAGTTCTGCATTTAACATCATTTCCGTTCTTCTGTGAATTAGGCCACAAACACCACAATGTCTGCCCTAATCCACATGGGGGAGTCACAGTACACAGGTGTTTGCCCTGCTCCTTCTGTCTTTTTTTTTTTTTTTTTACAGTAGATAAAATGTTCAGACCAGGGACAGCCAACCTCCAGGTGGGGCTTGGAGATCTCCTGGAATTGCTGCTTATCTCTAGACTATCTAGACTATTCAGGTCCCCAGGCAAAAATCGCTTCTTTGGAGGGTGACTGTATAGCACTGTATCCCACTGAGGTTTAGGGATGCCAGCCTCCAGGTGGGGTCTGAGAATTTCCTGGAAGTATAGCTCATCTCCAGGAAGTTAGGCTGAAGGGAAAGCTCTCTCCCCTCACATGCATCCATTCAAAAGGAATGCACATGGCCCCAGAATCCATTTGGTTGCTTGGCTGGTGAGGTCTGCCCTTCTGAAGCCTGAAGCCTACTGCTGGCAACTGCAGTCCCTGTTGTTGTCTGCAAGACCAAGAGGATCACCTAGTTATCCCCAAAGTCTCACTGTCTATTTTCCTCCACTTGAAATTCTCGGCCACTTATGCCTTTCATAGGATCTTCCTGGCAAATACGTTTTTTTTATTTACCAGACCAAGCTTTTAAAAAGTCACATCAGTTCCCATATCACTCCAGCCATTTATTTGTTCACTATTTACAGTTTCAGGCTGTAAATATTCTTTATTTAGATCTTCCTACACTTTCCAGAGTCACAGGAATGATGCTAGTCTATCTGTCTGTGCTCCAAAATACAAACAGTTGCTGGTAAAGGCTGGCCAAAGCCCATAGATTGGATTAAGGAAGCTGGTAAGATCTTCTGAATAGCAATAAACCTGCATACAAATACAAGAGTTTGAGTATAGTTGTACCTCCAAAAACAACTAAGTTCAATTGGATATGTGTGGTAACAGACTCAGCATGTATAGATGCAAATTGCTTCAGATACATTGAAACAGATTTCCTCAAATGCTACATATGGGGGAGGGGGGTTGGGTGCTATAGTAATCAATTTGATATCCCTGAGGTCCTTCCCCTCCCAAGTCCCACCTTCCCCAGTTCCATTCCCTTAATTTAAAAAAGAAAAGAATGGAAGGATTTAATCACATCTGACAATCACATTTTTATCTGCAAGGGAGCTGACCTGGCGCAAGATGCCAGTATGATCCTGAAAATCCAAATGAGTTTACTTTTATTTTTTATTTATTTATTCACTGATTTATATTCCAACTCTCCCAGTGGAACTGTCCCTAGACGGTTTATACACATAAATTCATAAGCAAACAATATCATCAATTGATATGAAAATTTTAAGATCATTAAAACCTTTTAAAACCAATTAAAACTGATGCATTGTCGCATCAGCAGTAATAGTAAGACACAGCCAACTAGATATCAAAAGATTGGAGGAACCGGAAGAAAAGGAGGGCAGAAGGGAGGGAGGCCCGAGATTTATATACGATGGTGTTTATTGTCTATCCAGCCTCAACCATAGTCTTGCAGGCCCTGCAGAACTTAGAGAATTCCAACAGGGCCCTGATCACCCCTGAGAACGCCCTGGCTCTGGCAGAGGCCAGGCGAATTTCCTAAGGGCCAGGGATCTTTAGCTGGTTTGCTGTGTTTGATCAAAGAACTTTCTGGGGAATGTATCCAGAGAGATGGCAAGTATGATTCAACATGATATGATTCAGTACATTTAATGGCAGCTGAGAAGCAGCCTTCATCCTCTTACTACCATCTCACTGGCCATATAGGCTCTAAGGATTGGTCTGCCTCAGCATCACCATCAATGCTTGATGTCTCTTTATTTTTTTAAAATTTCCGCACATTCCTTGGTAAACCAGGGTATTGGTGTCCCATTGGAGAGGACACAAGGAAGCAATTTTGTCTAGGGCAGGCTTTCTATCACTTTTAATCAGTTGCTTTACAATTCTCATTCTGACAAATCTTATTCTAGCTCTTATTTAACTATCAGATATCCTAGGCCTTTCTTTCCCCTGAATTTGGAGACTTGAGATAGGGCTGGCTTTAGAAGTCACAAGATTAGGTTAGGTACCTGCTGAGATCCATGGCCTGTCAGATAGCCTAATGAGAACTGTTTGACTTATCTGATCCCTCTAGCAAATGGGAGAAGACCCCCAAACACCCTGCAAAACAACAGGTGTGTCCGAGGAAAACTGATCTCATCTGAAGCGGGGGGAGGCAAAAATCAACCTTTCTGTACTCTTTCAAACCTCATCAGTTCTCTAAGGGCTAGAAGGGATATTGAAGAGCTGGGATATCACTAACTTATATTAACAGGAAACGGGAGATTGCTTCAGATGTCTCTGCAACATCACAGGGCCCTCTAAAGTGACTGCCTATTTCTTGTTTGGAGAGCCACCTGGAGGCAGCACAGCAGAGACTCACCCTGGCACCTACTGAAACTGAGCGCCAAGAAGTATGGAATAGGTTGGTGTATGTGTATGTCTGAAGAGAGAATGGATGGGGCCCATTAGAAGATATCTGCCAGCCTCCAAAACCTGAAGCAGGGCCCAGATTTTAGCTTCTGAAAACTATGCATTTATTTGATTTATACCCCCCACCTTTTTTCTTCCCAGTGGGCACCACCAAAGTAGCTTACAACATTCTCCCCTTCTCCATTGTACTGAGTATAGGCACAATCCACAACTAATATAGGCATTCCAATGCAGATTGTCCTTGCCTGTGGCAAAATAATAAGGGAGTGAAAGAGTTAAGCTTCAAATAAATGCAGCTCAGCCTTCCCTCTGGACCATACAGGGCTCTTCAAAGGCTATGCCACTGAAGGCTAAGAAAAATGGGTGATTTATGAAAATGTACAAAACATGTGAAGAATAATGGGTCCCTTGTTGGAATAAAAATCAACAACAATGAGTGTTGGAAGAAAGTGATAGACAAAACAGAACTGGCAATGCACACAGCAATTTCAGTGCATGTTAGCATATCAAAAATAAAAACATTTAGGACTAACTTCAGCCTTCCCTCCCCCAAGGTGAAATCCAGCTAATGCCCCTGTATACAACTCTGTGTCCATTAACACATGGTGCCAACTCACATGCTTTTTCAATAGTGAGGCATACAACACTGGGTAACATGGGCCATTGTTAGGATATCATTACTCTGCTATGACGACTCCTACCTGCAGGTTTTTTGGAATAAGTTACCAAAAGGTTATGTATAACAATGGCACATCCAAGGTGGCTCTGCATCAAATGTCTAGAATGAATATGTGTATTCATATACATACAAGTAAGAGCTTCATCCTATGCTAAACAACATACAACTTAGGTTAAGCCCCTGCACCAACCCAGTAGAGCACCTCCAGATGTTGTTCCAGAACTAGTTGAAAATTTCCAACCTGGGCAAGAGCCCTCCACTTTCAGTCTTTTATTTCAAAAGAACGGGAGAGCAAGGAATGAAACCACCTGTTATTGTCCTCTTGTATTTCATTTTTATGGACATTCTAACACCAATAAAACCTTGTCATGTCCAGGAACTGCAAGACGGAGAAAGTAAGTTTACTCAAGGTGTCTATGCACCATGTGTTAAAGCGCTAGTTGGGGAATCGCATAAAGTGGATTCCCCAACCTAAAATGCATGAGCTAAAGGAGAGCAACCAGCAGGCCACCAGCAAAAGAGGTGAAGAAACGCTATCTCCACCCCCAATGTTCTGCCCTCGCACCCGCCTCCCTCTCCCTTCTCCCAGGGATGGGATTTTTTTAAAGCAAATTGCCTAGAGCAATGAATAGGTGTGCAAGTGTGCAGGCAAAGCCAAAAATAATGTTTCCCAAAGTTGTGACACAAAGCATGCCACTCTAACGTCCCCCCAAAAAAATCAGGAACAAGATTGTTTTTTTAGGTATCAAGACTCATGATTCCATAAGGGGTGGTATTCACAAAGAATTATGCATCTATGACTAGGGGCATAGGCATTGAGAAGTATTGTATAATAAAAAAAAATAGCGGGCATCATGGGCCCTTTAAAACCCATGAGAAAGGGGATTGGTTTCTAGGACTGATTGACAGGTGGAAGAGAGTCTCATGTAAAGTGCATTGCTCTCTTCCACCATTTCCAGCAGGCAATGTGAAGTGTAAGAAGCCCGAAAAGGTGGCAGTTGAAAGTGAGACAGTAAGAAGGTGAGGAATGGCTGGAGGTGCAATAATATTTAGCACTACACCATTACGTTGGTGTAACACTGTTTCTTTCGATGTGCAGAAATGCCCAAGGTTTTACCAAAACATTCATTATTTCACTGGAACTCATTTTCAGGAACACATGGTTGGACGGAATTGCTATACCATGGTGTGAGGAGGCACCTTCTTGAAATTCCCTATTGGAATTTAACAAGCAAGGCCAATTGGGGAATGATATACCTCAACATGGAAAAGTCTGTCTCTCTGGCAGTCTGTCTAAAAGAAAGGTCATTATCATATAAAAGAATCACAGTAGGAAGATGTTCCATAAAATCCTGTGGGGGGAAAGGTGCATTTGAATAAGCGGCAACATCCATCCTACATAGATCAGGGATAACAAGTGCCGGAGACCAAGGGTTGCGTGGCATTGCCAAATCTGTCACAAGCATATGCTTTCTGTCTTATGGAGCTGCTAATGATTTGATCAAACAGGTATAAAATCCCTTGGGTTAAAGCCTTCAAAGATGGAATAAGGTTCTTTGAGAAACACTTTGATCAGGATAAAGTGAATTTAGACATGGGCGATTCTATTTTTGAGAGTGGTATAGAAGACTCCATTGTCATGTCTTTCCCCCAAGACTCAGGAGAAAAGTTTAACAAACTAAGGCTATTTTCATACTATGGAGCAATTCAGACTTGTTTGTTAGAGAATTGGTCCACTCCTCTTTGGGGAACCTGTTGTTATCTGGTTACATGTCCCTTCCACATTAGAACCCGATCTTATACACTTAGGTTACTCAGTGGAAACCAGGCTGCCCCTAAAGATTCTTGGCTATGATTTCACATAACTGTCATAACATTTCATTTTGTTCCATTCCTTTTATATGGGGAGGGGGGGCTGTGGCTCAGTGGTAAGCTTCTGCTCGGTTCAATGCCCAGTGTTTCCAGGTAAAGAGATTAGATAGTAAAAAGGTAAAGGTATCCCCTGTGCAAGCACTGGGTCATGTCTAACCCTTGGGGTGATGCCCTCCAGCATTTTCATGGCAGACTCAATACGGGGTGGTTTGCCAGTGCCTTCCCCAGTCATTACCGTTTACCCCCCAGCAAGCGGGGTACTCATTTTACCGACCTCAGAAGGATGGAAGGCTGAGTCAACCTTGAGCCGGCTGCTGGGATTGAACTCCCAGCCTCATGGGCAGAGCTCTCAGACTGCATCTCTGCGCCACAAGAGGCTCTTGATTAGATAGTAGCTGATGTGAAAGATCTAAGACCAGAGAGCTGCTATCAAGCTGAGTAGATGACACTGATCTTGATGGACCAAAAGATCTAATTCAGCATAAGGCAGCCTCATGTGTGTTCATATATAATCACATAGAAAAATGAGGTTGAAATTGCACAAATAAGTATTATAAAATTGGTGGTGGGAATAATGACCCAAATCTCACCTTTGTGAACTAGCAGAAATAGACTAAGGCAAAAATTTCATCAGATTTGGTTGATTTTTGCCTTCACATCTTTTTGCAAATTCACATTTGCACTTCTCCAGCCTTGTCAAGTATTCAGCACTGTGTCACATACTGTACTATATTGTTAGTAGAAGTGGTATAGATCAGGTGTGCATGGGTGAACTGTGGGGTCCAGACAAAGTAAATTCATACTGATGCATTCAAATGCCAATAACTATCGAACCACTTTCTTGAGGAAGTTGTAGATGTTGATAGGTGTCTGTCAGGAACAAGGTCCAAATCTGAGGATAGACATTATACTACATATTCCTGGAGGGCCCTGCCAATACATTGCCTTTTCTTTCCCTCCTGCAACATCCTTATACTATTCAAGATACGGATCTTTCCAGCATAAAAATGAAATGAGGCCCATCTGGCAGGCATGGAATGCAAGCAATTGGTAGGAAATTCGCAGGCACAGCTATGACTCAGAAAGAAATCTTTGAACATGGCATTCAGTTTGGTTCAGAGAAAGTTGCTGTGATATGGAAAGCTTCAAGGTCCAGCTTCAATAATAATACCCCAAAATCTCTTCTATGAGCTTCGGGACTTCTTCCAAACTGTTCCAACCACTGGAGGGGGGAAGGAGGAGTAGTTACACAACTTGGTCTTAATTGAAATATTTGGCGCCTGCTGATATGTTCAAACACATCCACCAGATCTTGATTATTCACTGGCAATTAAAGCTATTAAGTCAGCAGACAGACAGCAGGTTATTTCATTGTGATTTGACAAAGCCAGCCGTCTTGCTCTCCCCTTCTATATGACAGCACTGTAATTACCAGTCATCAAATATGATTTGGGCTGGGTGTTGTATGCCTGCTTTCATAGCCAGAAAAGGTACCCTGCCAATTGCATAATGTAGAAAGACTGTGGTCTCTGGCCAGGGATGGTGGTGCAAAAAGAATGCAGTGAAAACACCAAGAAAAGAGGTGGGAGATTTTTTTCTCACAGAGGTTTAATTCTGCAGGTTGCATCTTGCGTGTTAGGAGAAGTTTCAGAATTAACTGCAAGTTTAACTTCACTTATATATATATTTTTTAAAAACACACTTAAGCTAAATTACAACAGTCTGTTATGAATATTGTGAAATACATTAATAAGTATAATTATTTTAGCACAGATATACTAAGCATCTATAACCTCCACTAATATTAATGGGAGCTCAGTTCATGCATCAAGCACAGAGTAGAACCTAATAGGGCATTACAGCTCCAAAGTGCTGTACAAACATTAACTAATTAGTTCTCAGCTATATAGGACAGTAGGTCAGGAAGGATGGAATAAATTACTCGGAATAAATCCCAGCAGCCAAGTTGTGCCAAAAAATGGGCCCATCAACAACCACCAAAAAAACACTGAGTTAAATACCTGCAGTTAAAGCAAGATGTAGGTTTGCCAACCCTGTGTTGGGAAATCCCTGAACCATCTGGGGGTGGGATCTAAGGAGGAGAGGTGGGAAGAGGGGACCGCAACAGGGTATAATGCCATAGTGCCCATCCTCCAGAGCAGTCATTCCCCCCCCCCCAAAAAAAAGAACTGTAGTCTGGAGATCAACTCTAATCCCAAGAGACTTCCAGCCCCAATCTGAAGGATTGCAACACTAAATCAAGCTGTATTATTTGGTCTCAAGTTCAAAGAAAACATTAGCATTGTTTTTCTTTTGAGCTCCGTTTCAGAACATTTTCTTAGGCTCAAGAAGGAAGGATGAATCTAGCAGTAGGCAGGTAGTTCAGAGGCAACTTGAAATGCATTATGAGAACCAAAGTCATTTGCCTCTTGAAAACCATATAAATTAGAGGAAGCCCATATCTGCAATAGAAAACGGGCAATGGACAGAAACTACCTGTCCAAAAGCCGCTGTAATGTTTTAATCCGTTTCAGGTAGAATTAGTAACAGAAATCAGTGTATATAGCATTTTGTAAATAAACCTATATTCCATGGGTAGCAAATGGCATTAGAAAACCTGGATCGAATGGAAACGGACAAATAATGCTCCTATGCAGCACCAGTGAAAAGTGCTGACAGATCTTCTCCACCTTCCTCTTTCCCTAACAGTCCCCTGTGAATACTGAAAAGGTGGTGCAGGGGACTTGCTGGACATACAGGGAGCCAAAGTCACAGAACCTGGGCAGCTGCAGTGAGGCAGACAAGCAGACAAATCAACCCATTCTGATGCCGGCAGAGCTCCTTGCATCACTGAAAACATCACTGGTGTAAAGGAGAGAAATAAGAGATTAATGTAATTCTTACTCTCAATTGCTATGCAAATATGTCAATGACAATCTGTAAGCAGTAGCTTTATGGGACTAAATTGAAGATTAGACAAAGATAATTTTCCTGAAATATAATTGCTATTATACATTCTTCTGTGCCAAAGCTTAGTTTCTTGCAAACTAAAGAGTAGGAAGAAAAAAGACCATTTCACTTAGATAGCAACTGATCTTTTTAAAGAAAGTAATTCATTGTCTCATGCCTTGATTTCTGCTTGTTAATCAGTGTAGTGTTTCATTCTAATAGCAAGTAGGCAACAGATTTCTGAAAACAAAAAAAACCCTAAACTCAAATCAAGAGTGAAATTAAACTCTGGCAACCTTAACAGTCAAGGTCTGCTAATCAGATTGGTCGTAACCGAGACAAAATGGAAGAAAGAAAATGTTATCACTTGCAGTGTTTTAGTAGTCCACATGTTCTGAGCTAAGTAAATTTATTATGGCAAGACTCACGATCAAATACCCTCCCAAAATGTTTTGTTCCTTTGGCATGAAGGTAGGGTTTGTCTTTTAAAAATATGTTAAAAATATTAACTTAAAATATTTATACCTTGCCTCCCTCTGCCCACAGCAAACAGCACAGCTAAACCCACATTCATTAGAGTTAGGGAGCTAATCAGGATCCCCCATAGTATGAATTTGGATGAGAGACAACAAAGGAAGATGTGCTATGTGGATGAAGGCAATGGCAAATTACCGCTGCTTCTCTCTTGCCTGGAACGCCTCATGGACGAGGTTGGCATGAGTCAGCTGCAACTCAATGGCTTGTTCTTTTCTCCCCAAGATCATGGAATCATACAGTTGGAAGGGTAGTTCAACCCCCTGCTCAGTGCAGGATCAGCCTAAAGCTTCCTTGATAAATATCTGTCCATCTGCTGCTTGAAGACTGCCAGTGAAGGGGAGCTCACCACCTTCTTAAGCAGATGATTCCACTGAACTCATCTGACGGTGACCGCCCACACACACACACATCTGGCTGGTACCATTCTACACCTAGTTCAAACCCATTATTGTAAGTCCTATCCTCTGCCGCCAACAGCAACCTTTCCAGGTTCTTCGCTAAGCGATAACTTTCAAATACTTAATGATGCCCAAGGCAGCTTTAAAACAAATAGACACCAGCATAATAACAGTTTAAAAGACCCTTAACCCAAACAAGAGCAATCAAAGTATCACCATCCAGTCAACAAAAGAAAATATCCTCCACATTATCAGAATTGTCCATTACTGACACTTCTCCTGTCTCTGGAATCAGTGCTGGCCTTACTTCCAGCCATGCAACCAGTCTATAGTCAAGCGCTATATTGGCTGAGTGCCATAGCACTCAACTAAGTATGTAAAAAAACCCCAAACCTCTGAAGAAGATGCGCAATGAAAAGGGGCGTGAGTGTGGGGAAAGTGGCACTATTTGAAATGACCATAGCACTTCAGAGACAGCTCATTCATGGAAGTAAATTCATTGTATGACACCCTCATTCCTGTATTGCTTTACTCCAAACTGGGCCCACAACAAATATCCAGTTTAGAATGGCAATTAAAAAATCTTCTTACAGTTGCATGGGATTCAATGTTAAGTGACAGCAAGATAATCATTTTCTCCACCAGGAAGCATTACTTTGGCACTGGTGAGAATGAAAGAGGCACTCAATGACCCTGTAGGGTTTCACTGAAGTGTGGGAATGCACAAGAAGTATTCATTGAAAAAGCTGTGGAAATCTTGTTTGTCAAATGACTGGCTGACCAAAACTAAATTGTGTAAATCTCCTCCACGGATTCTCACAAATAGTGTTTATCACTTACAAAAATATAACATATGCACTAGTGCAACGAAGAATTACAACTTACAAGGCTAAACAGAAACATTACAGCAGTGTGGGGAATGTATTTAAAAATAATAATAATATTTTAATGATAATCACACAAAACAAATGTGAAGGGAAGCAGTAATATGTTTTCTTCAAGGAGGATATTCCCTTTATAATTTTCATCAATCATATCACAGTATAACAACAAAGGACTTCCAATGTGAGGGTCAAAACTACTTTTGATTGTGCTGGACTAATGTAACAATAACTAAATTGCCTTGCAGAATACTACTATCAACTTAATAAGTAGTAGTAGTAGTAGTAGTAGTAGTAGTAGTAGTAGTAGTAGTAGTAGTAGTAGAGAAAGAATAAACGGTAATTGCAGTAGTAGACAAAATTTCTGTATCCTATACTTTTCCTAGTAAGTATAGTAAACTTTCTCTCAAAACAAGTTTGGAGGGAGCTTACTGACATGGAGGGAGACAGATAAACTGTAAGACTGTGGGAAGAGAATGATAAGATTAAAAATTTAAAACACTATTCTTTCTATTCTTTTCAAGTTTACACACCAACACTAACTTAAATTGATTCATACAAGGACTGAAGCAATTCAAAATGTTGTCTGAGGAGTTTCCTGCAGGCTGAAAAAGCTATTATGGTGTTGTTTTCTCCATAAAAGCTAAGCAACAATTAGCACAAACATGTTTAGATGATTCATCCCATCAGTATTTCTGCATCCACCCCAGTTGCACATAACTTAATTGAAAGCTACCCTTATTTAACTTAAATTAACAGAAGTTATGCAATGGTCAGCATTTTTATGCTTTCCATGCCAACATGTTTCCCTCAACCAAATCAACAAACTTTAATCCCCCACACCCTTATTTATACACTACTAGTACTCTGGAGTAAGGATCACTGGGAAAATAGGAACTATACGTGCTCATTTCACATTTACTGTACTATTTCTGTCTCCTTGAAAGCCTCTCTGTCAAACAAACCAACTTTTTACTTTAAATTAACCTCACTTTTTCACATGGGGATTCCCAGGGCATCTCACAACATAGGTAGATCTCAGTAACACAGAGATAAAGCAACAAATACCATTAATGACAAAATAATAATCTGCCATATCGGGGGGAAAAAACAGTACGGACATATCCATACATGCACAGCAAAGGAAACTCAGATAATTACACTAGGGCAAGGGGACACTAAAATAGCCATATCTTGACCTGAATCCCTAAAATGGACAGGGCAGGTACCCAACTGGCCTCCCAAAGTAGGAAATACAAATGCCCAGATGTTAAAGCTGAACTGGCTTTTATTCATCTGCCATATTCAGCCAGCAATAGGCGATAAAGCAGGATTATTGATGAAGATCTGACTACCTTGTGAAGTAGGTTAGGCTGAAAGATAGTGACTGATTCAGTGTCATCCAGGCCCATTATGCACGGAGTGGAAAGTCTGCATTCGGGGTGGAATGGCAGTGGCTAAAATCACCAATTATGCACGCTACAGGCGGCAACCGGGTGCAGAGTCAACGTATGCCACCGAAAAAGCCACGTTAGCGAGATGCGGAAGAAAGTGGAGCTTCCCGGGACCAGGGCACAACCAGAAGCGGCTCCGGAGTATCCGCGTGCATAATCGGATACTCTGGGTTTTGCCACCGTTGTGTTCCGTCCCGTGCATAATCGGTTTCCTTCACTTCTTCCTCCTCCTCGTTCTCCATGCCACCGTTTCAGCAGCCGTGCATAATAGGCCCCAGTGAGGTTAATGGCAGAATGAGAATTTGAGGTTTGGTCTCCTGGATCAATACACAATTTCACCTTGGCTGTCCAATATCTGGAGGCACATGATCTAGGGATTTAATGCAGAAAAGAGTAACTGGCCTTGGAACCAAACTAGAAACACTGAAGATAATACAATATGGATACCATGTCACAAAAACAGCTCCCTTCCAGTACTGTGATTCTGTAGCTGATTCTGCACTGCCATTTTGAAACTCCTCAAATAGTTACTCAGGTAAAACAATGGATTTTCTGGAAAGGCCCAGTTCTGAATACTGTACCAGTATTGGGATACAGGATCTTGCAGGAATTCTATTTTTTTTCCAGATCCAATAGACCTGAACCAAAAAATACCAAAGGGGAAAATTGCACAAGTCCTGGGGACTGGGCTATTGATGGCTACAATGATGATGGACATCTACACCCTTCACTACAAGAGGTAGTATGCCTTTTTAATTCGTTTTCTGAAAATCACAGGCAAGATTATGTTGTTGCAGTCTTCCTGTTTGTGGGATTCCTAGAGGTAGCTGGTTGGCAACTCTGTGAACAGAATGCTGGATTAGATAGGTCTTTGGTCTGCTCCAGCATGGTTCTTCTTGTGTGCTTATGAAGAGTGTTAAATTAATGCATTCAATTTTCAACTTTTATCTCTCATTCAGTGAGCCTCTCTTTCAAGGAAGCTAAAGATATGAAACAGACAAGTACAAGCTAACAGAAGACAACAATTTATTCATATGCAATGATAAGCTTAGAATTAGATGCAGTGTAACCATCCAGGAAAAATGCTTAGGAATCAGTCATATACAGGAATCAATTAAAACATCCACTCATTAGAGAATGTCAAGGGTGTGTGTGTGTGTGTGTGCATGTGGAGAGATATAGAATCTCAGATTGTATTAGCAAGAAAATGTTTTAAAATATTGTTTACAATTTGCAGTATTTATAAGAAGTGTTTAAGAGCCTCTTGTGGCGCAGAGTGGTAAGGCAGCAGAAATGTTGTCTGAAAGCTCTTCCTATGAGGCTGGGAGTTCAATCCCAGCAGCCGGCTCAAGGTTGACTCAGCCTTCCATCCTTCCGAGGTCGGTAAAATGAGTACCCAGCTTGCTGGGGGGTAAACGGTAATGACTGGGGAAGGCACTGGCAAACCACCCCGTATTGAGTCTGCCATGAAAACGCTGGAGGGCGTCACCCCAAGGGTCAGACATGACTCGGTGCTTGCACAGGGGATACCTTTACCTTTACCTTATAAGAAGTGTTTGGAGGAAAAACTACTTGTATCTCAGCAGTGTACTAGCCATATCAAACTAGAAATAACAGAGCCCATTTCAATAAACCAAGATCCTACAGCTCAACAGTCCAGAAGGTTGGGGTTTTCCAAGATTTAAGAAGCTGGGAAACTCCTCACCCCAGAATCCCATACTTTGCCAAATAATTGACAAAGGAAACTCAAGCTCATTAAAATGGCCTGTACATAAACAAACAAACACTCCCTCTGAAGGATCAGAGCCATAACATTTTCAAACTCTCCCTTTTTCACGCTCTCCCTTTTATGTTGCCACTTTTTAATCAATACTCAGTTCATGGCCCCTTTTTCACAACTTTGCCATCTGATTCCCACCTCTTTAATGTGTTATACTTTCTAGATAGTCCATAGACTTCAATAATTCAAAATTGCTTCAAGTGTCTGAAGGTTGAATTCCCATAAGGAGCTATTCTAACTCCTCTGTGGGTTGGTTTGCTGCATGATATACATGTAATGCTCAAGACTTAATTTTGAGTTTTGAAGGACAGGTGTAGAGTGATTTTTAAGACTTTAGTAGCAGTTAAGAGGATGGGGTTGTACCATGTGTACAGGAAATTCACTTTGCTAATTGTCCAATAAACATATACCTTATTAATCTGATGTGGGGGCCAAACACATACCCAAAACTAATATAAGTAAAAACCTGTGGGAATTGTATGGAATATGCTGTCAGTTGCCATGAATCTAGTCTTTATTAAGTATTTCCCTTTGGCACTAACAGAACAGAACAGCAACAAAGCCACCAGGAAGAAAATATATGAAAATTAAAGGTTTTTTTCCCCCTGAATTCCACTCTATATATTAATTTTAGGTTCAATATCAATGGAAGCAAAAATGATCCAACAGCATTTTATTAAACCTTGCCATCTACCAAAAAAAGTATAAATGGAGAATGCCAAACACAGAGCAATTTATGTCATTAAATGAGTTGTAGAAGTTTTTTCAGTTTATTCCCACTTGTCTGGGTCTATTTTATCTACTTTTGACTAATACTTTTGACAGTGTCACTGAAACCCAAACATCTTCTTACACATCTATGCCAAGTTCTTTTAGAACTCTGCACTTGCAGAAGTTATCCTGCAGGGCAGACTCTGTTTTAGAAACAAAGACATTGAATTCCAAAAGAAAATCCCTGTGCAGATTGCCAAAGTGGCTGCCACTAAGACCGTTTACGCACTGCAGGTTTCATGCCAGGCTGCAGGTTGAAGTTTTAGACGTGGCAGATTGCCCCACCTCTTCCTGCACCCACATGGGGAAGCATTTGGCCTGGTACACCTCATCTGCCCCCGATTTGTGCTCCTGCATGGGAGCCGGGGGAGTGAAGTTCCTAGTGCATAAACAGTCTTAGAGCTTGCCTGTGCTGTTCTCTTTGAAATTACACACAGGAAATGTTGTCGATGCAGAACTGGGCTCCCATCAGCTGGGAAACATCTGGCATAGTTTTGACTCCTGTTTTCCTAGGTATCTGCACCTCAAATGATAGATGAGATCACACCCTTTCATTCTGAAAATAAAGGGGAAGGACTAATGAAGGCAAGGTTTACGTTCTGGAAAATCATGCTCTGGCAAAGTGTCTTCTGTTAGTTAATTTAGCCAAGATAGTGCTATGAAAGCCACTAAGCAGATCTTTCACAGCCTCCACACCTACTTATTACAGCACAGGGAATGTGTCTCATCACTCAAAAAGTTACAGCTCAAAGGGTAGGAGGTGAAGTGATGTGTGAAATACGTCTGGCAAAGTAATGTGGTCATTCAGACCAATTCTATTTGTATCACAATGCCCAGGTGCTGTATGTCTTTTTTTGCCTCTAATACCAGCTGAAAAAATTAAACCCAAACAAACAAGACTCTTCTTCCTTTCCACACCCCTCTATACAAAAAATACTCATTGGCTGAGTCTAGGCAGGGGGAAAGGGTGGGGAAAGATTGCTTCCCATGTAGTCTCACAAAATTACACTCACCCACTAGCATCCCCACCATCAGCGAAACATAACCAGATTCCACCAACAACAACCATAATCATTTTCACATTCTTCATAAAAAGTCAGTAAGTTTGTTGATAGCCAAAAGAGACACATCTTGCCATATCTGTATAGTTTTGATGACGTTGCATTTCATATAATATTTTTATCCTTTGTTCCACAGACATCAAGGTGGCATACTTGGGATTACCTTCCTCCATTTCATTATCACAGCAGTCAAGTTTAGGTTAAGAGAATGACCAACTTAAGGTGATCCTTGCCTGGCCAAGGATTTGAACCTTGTTCCCCAGCTGTCTATATCATCTGACCCTCTAGCCACTACCTAACACTAATGCAACCTTTGATTTCGATGATAATTTTAAATAATAGAATGAGAGGAATTGCTAAAGTTTTGCTTATTGCCCTGCAAGGCAGCATTTAACACAGCTACCAAACATATACCCACAAAGTTTCAAAGGGTGGAGTGACTAAAGAAAAAGAGGATACAATGGTGTGATATTATTTTCTTGGCAGATGTTACTTCTACAGCTATGCTGTAGATTTATTTATGAAACTCCTCTCAGCTAACAAAAAGGTACCCAAGACAACCTTCAACAAAAGCGTAAATATAAATAAATGAAACAGCATGGAATGCAGAAACTTTGTTTGCAGTGGCATAACCATCCCCTTCACCATTTCTAGCCCAAGGATCTACTTTATACAGATCCTGGGACAGCTGAGATTAGAACATCCCTCTTTTAACAAGAAGAAGCCAAAAACAACCACCTGGGCAGTCAGTTTGGATCAGGACTATGGAATGGCAAAAGAAAACCACCTCTTCCTTGTATTTCACAAACACCCTTTTCCATCACTCTCTTTCTCCTTCTCCTTCTCCTTCTGTTTTTCCCCTCCCCTGACCTTCTTGCCATTTCTTCAAAATATGCTCATGGTGTTGCTGATGTGACCCACCCTAAGGTCAGGACCCATCAGTCCAGACGCATCAGCACAGGTATATCACATTAGCCTTGAAACAAGAGGACAGGAACTAAGTAACTTGGCAGCAGTTTCCTACTCTCTTCCAGGCTCTAGCATGACAGTTTCATATGCCTTCGAAAACTTAAATTGGCCATAACTGTTTGGGACTTGCTGCCTGCTGATGATTTCTTTTCTAGCAATTTCTCCAGCCACCCTCACAGCACCCTTGCTAAGGATCAGGCTTTTAGCTAATGCAAAAACTAATGACATTGTGCCATCTCACAAGCAGTAGGGCTGCGTTTTCAGTTAATGGCATTTGCAGCTGACCAAAACTTTCACACAGATTCCATGGGTATCTGATTGGTCAAGATAATTTCAGAGGGGTAGCTATGTCAGTCAGTAACATTAAAATAAACTGGGAGTCCAATGACACCTTAGAGACTTGCAGAATGTATTCCACCATAAGCTTTCATGAGAGAGCTCCCTGCAACAGATGCATAAAATGCACATTTATAATGTCACAAGGGATGTATCAAGCCTTCAGCTTGTCCCTAGCTGTACCTACTTGAAGCCCCCAAATCCCAATGAAGGTCTGCTCTTATTACTGCACTAGCTAGTACTGCTGGAAGGTGAGGCCAGGTGGACTGCATGAGAAAGGACATTTTTTTCCCTGGGAATTTGGAGCGAATGGTGAAAGTTGTTCCATACAAGGTGTTCTCTGTGGCATCGTGCAGGTTGCCCTGCCTGAGTCTTCCTTCCTCCATAACTATATCTGCTTATATAGTCAATGCAGCAATTCATCTATAATATTTGGCTTTTGAGGACAAAGTGCAAAGTCAACATTTTCTGACATAATTGCACCAACTCTAATTCATTCTGTCTGCTGCTAAAACCAAACTCTCAGATTTGGCTGCCGATTAGATAGCTCCAAAGGGATCCCTAAGTAGCATTTGGTGCAAAAATCAGCTTCTGGGATAGATAAAACACTTTTGAGCCATGATGAAGTAGTATATAAATTACAGATGGGGCTGTGAAACTCATGGGGTAAATCCCATCCTCCCCATCATTGTCTGGCGTGACTCACCTTGGAGCCCAGCTACAGCAGAAGTGTCTCCCAGGCTCTGCCACAGCTGCAAATGGGCCCCAAGTGGCTCTAGGTATCTGCTACTGCCACAGCAATGCCTGGAGTGGCTCTCGGGCTCTGCTGCAGCAGCAGTGTACAGCACCACCATGGCCAGACTTGCTGGTGTCTGCTGGGCTCTTCTGTAGCCAGACTCCCAGGCCCCACCACCATCACGGCTGCTGCCACCACCACCACTGAGTCCCTCTCCAGCTGCCCAGCAGTAGGTGTGTTTAATATGGGCAGAGTTTAACCGCCCTATGACCTTTTTAAATTTTTCACAATTTCCTGCAACCCTAAGAGGTCCCTCAAGTTTGCAGGAAAATGTGTTTTTGTGAAGTGTGGCCCTCATATGTCCAACCAAAGGAAGAACGAGCCATGACTGCTTGCTACAATAGAACATGCAAGGATTTAGGAGACACTTCACATGCAGGAAGCTGCCTTTTGGTTTTCTGTCTGTGTGGGAGGAAGATCTGAGTACAGAACTCTTGAATAGTTGCTGTGATTGACTTTCATATGCCCTCAAACCCATGATTTAGGGGCTTGCCAAATAAAGACATCGAGGCTGTGCATAGGAATCTTCCTAACTATCTATATAATCTAGCCAATTTTATTATTTCTTGAGGATAACACTCTTAATTTGGAAGGATTCATATGCGCTTCAGTGGAATTGTAAGCAGAACTAAAGGGCACTGTTCAGACAGATCAGACACCACCATCTAAATTCAATTATCAGCTTCCAGTTGTGAAGGCAAAGAGGCTGGCGAGCAGTTCCCCTATCCTCGCCTGTGTTTTATTTGTTCTGATTCCCTTTAAGATGCCCATGGTCCATTCAGCTTGCTCCTTCCCCTGATGCCTCCTTACCAATTACTGTTTTTTCTCCAAATGTCTTTTTGATGATTTCACTGACCAGCACCTGGCCAGCAAAATTATCTCTGGATGCTTAAAAGGGAAGTGGAAAAAGCAGAACAAAACCAAGTCAGCATGCAATCCCAAACCAAAGGGACTTTGTGGGGAAAATAAAGGAGGATTAAATAGAGAGAGATCATTCAAAACACTGATGTCTCTATGGCAATATGCTAAAGAGCACAAGAATGCATACTAGGAAAAAGCCCTTTCTTTTCTTTTTCTTTTTTCTTTTCCTTGGGTGCAGAATCCACAAAGTGCATCTCCCAATAAACAGTACAAAGAAGAGGAGGGGACGAAGCAAAGCCCAGAGAACTGCTGAAAAGAGGCTGAGCTGCAGACCTGGGAGCTGAGTCAACCGCAGACAGCAGGCTCTGAACCCTTTAGCTGAGTAAATGAGAGACCACGGGAGGGTTCTCCCAGGGCTCTGGCGTGATTGATTCTGCTAATGACAGGGCTTTGTGACTTTTCACTAGCTAGTAATAGCTGCCTGAATGGGCAGAGGAAGGAGCTTGCTGCGCAAATAAATGAGTAATGATCTGCAAAGCCCTCTCCCCTCTCCCCACCAGGGCAATGCTCCCTCCGTTCAAGGCTGTTTTGCACATCAAATGCCATCATGATAAGTGAAAAAGCCACACACTGGAAGGCATTCTCCTCCCTTGGGAATCAACCTGTTCCCCCTGCTCTGTTCCAGGTGCAGAAGGTACCGTTCGGGTAGGCAGCCATTTCTTTGATTCTCAGGACATGAAGATGGGACACAGCCAGGAAGCAGCAACTGATAAGGAGCCAGACTCCAGCTTTCTCAAAGGTAGCACCAGGAAGAAGAGAGTTGGGAGCAACTGCCTTCATGTGTTCTTTCTTACTGTAGCCTCTGCTTTTTAAACCCTCAGGTGTCTTATTTTTGGGGAATCTAGGTTGTTAGAGATTTCTGTTTCCATTCAGACTTCCTTACCCTTTGAGGCCAGTGATGCCCATTCCATCATTCTGTATAGTACCATACATTTTAACAATTTGGAACATCACATGCCAAGACAGGGCTTTCCTCTTTGCCACATTGCAACACATCACCTCCTCCAATGGGTGACGATGAGACTTCAGACCAGCTGTGCTTGAACAAGCAATCTCTGGCAATCACTCAACCTGACTACTGTAATGGGTTAATGGGGGTGGGTGGGGGTAGAGCTTGAAGGCAGTTCAGAAAGACCCAGAAAGTGGCAGTGTGGCTGGTTTCTAAACCTGACCTTGACTGGTTGCCAGTTTGCTTCCAGACTAATGTCAAAGTTTACTGTAAAAAATGACATAATCATGTATGTGCCAGTTCTATGAAAATGCATACCAATATAATGTCTTTTATTGTTGTGAATTATGTTAACTACTATAACAAACAACTGGTACTGAAGCCATAGTACCATAGATTGGATCTCCCCCCCCCCCCCCCCGTTTAATTCTAAGACATGGCTAACAGAAAGTATAGCAAGGCCCTAGTTCTTCGGTTGTGCTCTTAAGGACATTTCCATAAGATATATATTATAGTTAAATAGTTTGGTCTTTCAGTGCACTCTGCGTCCTAGCATTCAAGCATGCTTCACTTCCCCCATGAGCCATTTTTAGAAGCCACACTGCTCACCACAGAAAAAGAAACCCAGCTGGGAACATGTCTGCACTGAGCTCTTTTCCATCCTATTATTTTCAGTCCAAAACTAATGTAAGGGTCTGTGACAACTGATAAACCAGATGTCCTGAAATATGTGATACAATAAAGACATTTGTGATGCCTTCACACACACACACCTCAAGATGGTGTTGCACAAGGAATTTTAAAAAGCCCAAGACTGAAGTTTAGATATCCTGAAACCCAAACAAAGCTAGTAGTAATCGTTGAATATGAGCAACAGTTTCAAGAGTATCGCATGGACCATCTTGTGAAGCAACCATAAGAAAGTGAAGCCATCAGAACAATAAAAAAATACTTTCTTCCAAATGCATGCTTGTTTATGTCAGATGTACAAAACAGAAGTTTGTTCAGATCACACAACACATATTTGTATGGTTTTGCCCATTATAAATAACAGTTGAATGCTGAACACTTTATACCTTCATCTAAATTCATGTACTGAGCTGGGGAAGAGAAAGAAGCAAGTGAAGAAATGTAGTTGTCATCCCACACTTTGCTTAAATGCTTTTGTAGGATGCAGCTGACTCACACTCCACCCCAGGCTTTTAAAGCCAGTACCTCTAGTAGTCAATACATGCAATAGAGGAAAAGGCATATATTCCCTTCCTGGGTGTGCTATTCCAGGCTGAACAGACTGCAGAGTGTCTCTGTAGCTTACTGAAGCCAGGTGGCCGTGATACCAGTGGAGAGAGGGTGGCTCTTTCTGCCCCACTGAAAGCCTTGAAGGAAAACGGAATTGGCAGCCTTCCTTGGATCTGGTCCAGGAGATGATGGCAGGTACAAGCCATACCTGTTACCTCCTCTCATATCGTTTCCCCCACGGCAGCACCTTGAACTAGATAAACCAGGATCAAACAGATGAAATATTCTAGTCCTTGTGTGGAGTGCAAAGATCCTCTGATGTTGCCACTGTTTCAAGCCCCATGGGCAGATGCATTTATTGATTTATTTCCTGCTTTTTTCACCTTGTTGGGACTCCAAACGGCTTTTAGAACACCACTCTCCCTCCTCCCTCCATTTTTAGGATATCATGTTCCCTTCCTTCATTTTCTCTCAACAACCCTGTAAAGCTTCCATGGTATAAAGTAGGGATTCAAACCCAGGTTTCCCAGAGTTCTATGCCTGCCACTCTATCCACTACTACACCACACTGGTGGCAGTTACAGACCTTTGTGAGGTCAAGGGTGATGGGAGACAAAAAGAGGCGCGTAGGGTTGGGAAACCCAGAGGGAGGCAGCAGCAAACACAGCACCCCTTCACACCTTTGTGAAATGTAACTGGATATTATTCATCAGAAAAGAATAGTGGCCTGGCCACTGTTTATTGAGAAGCTAGACCTGTTGCTGTTTTTCCCCATCTTTCTGTTCATCATCATTATTTCTAAAAACTGACTCACTCAGTTTTCTCACTCACAGCCCAACATGGAGGGTATTGAGCGCTGGTGTCTTTGCACCTGGAGGGTAGTGGCTGCTCTGCCCTGTTTCACAAGCCCAGAGACATCAGAACAGCTCTCAGAGAAATAGCAAATAGCACAGCAATGCTAGAATATCAGAACTACAGAAAACTGAAAAATCAGTAGAATATTGGGCTGAATAATATCAAGATGTGCTTCCTAGAAGATTATAAATCTATTTTAGAAGGCCTTTTTTTGGAGTTCCAGAATTCTGGATTAAAACTGAGGAGGCCCATCTCCATTTAAATTTCTGAACCCAGAGCAGACACCCTCCTATACTTCATAGGAAATATGTTCTCTAAGGCAGTGGTCCCCAACCTGCGGGCTGCGGCCCGGTGCCGGGCCGTGAAGGCCATGGCGCCGGGCCGCGGCTCCCTCTCCCCGCCCCCCCCCCGCAGTAAAAAACTTCCCAGGCCACAAGCTTGCGGCCCGGGAAGCTTCTTACTGAGGGAGGGCGGGGAGAGGGAATCAGGGCCGGGCCGCGCATCGCAACTATTCAGTGTCCCAATTTCTTCCAATTGCACTGGGAGAATAAGTGGGGACAGTGAAACCACCGACAAACCAAAAGATGCTTTTTCCCAAGAGCAATCTATATGCTCCTCTTCTTTACAATAACCCTGAAAGCTAGACTAGGCTTGGGATAATGGCTTGCTCAAAGCACTTTGCCATGTTTGAAGTATCTGAACCTGCTCCTCCACACCCTAGCCGTTGAACTACAGCAAGATTTCACCGTGGATGTAACAACCACCTTATTAAAGACACTCCACAGACTGATTTTAATATGAACAACTGAATCATAGGTGGTTTGGTCTCTTAAAGCAGTCAAAACTTTTAACATAAATAAAGTCAAGGAAAGCAATTAGCCTACAGATAAAGGCAGAAAACAGGGCACTGAGAGTTCCCTTTTCCTTACAAAATTAAGTGAGAGCATATGTGCTGAGTAAGTGGCTGCAAATGCCCAAAGGAGTTCTTGCCCATATGTTAGCCAGCTCTTTCAGGAACCTGATCTAGAAAGTGCAGCTTGTTTTCAGAGGAGCTTGCCACTGCTGCTACTTTAGTTTGCTTTCGGCTTTTTCTAATCTGATCCATCTGTGTATGGTTTATAGGTGTTTGAGATGGCCTTGGTGAAAAGTACAGTATTCCATATTCTTAAACAAAATGCACTGGACAAATTTGTAGCTTCCTTTGCCCTCTCTAGTCACTTTTCTTCTGCATACTAGAGAAGAAATATCCCCAACACAATGCAAAATCAAGATTTACACACAAACGGGAATTCAAGTGCTCAGTTGTACATTTACTAACAGTACAAGTTTTTATTTATAATGGCATGTAAAGCTTCAGTAACTGATTAATGAGTCATTTAACATTTTCAACTATTTATGGAGATGCAATTTTATGAAATAAGCTGCTCATCATTTCACATTTACTAGATATTTATTTATGTGGATTTCCTCCCTCCCAAAGTTCATTCCCACTTATTATTACAAATACTGCAAACTGGCATTGTGAAGCTGCCAGTTCAGAGGTGTCAAAGGACATAGTCCATGGAATCCCTCAAATGTAATTCTCATGGTCTACAGCTTTCAAAATTGCATTGTTATAGTTTCTGTAACATTACCTTCAGTTAGTCTTTCCTAGACCCAGAATGTATTTCTAGTGGCAATGCTCAGCTCCTGAATACATGAAATATGCCTTGAACATGTACACACTAGCTTCTCCTTACCAATGAGAAAATACAAGCGATGTTCACATGTCTGCGATTAAAGGGAGTGGCTTCTAGAGCAAGTGTGATATTATTCAGCCAGACTTGAAGTACAGCTCCTTCCATTTTAGAAATGAGATCCTTCCATTTCAGGCATAGAAAATAATGAGTTTCATGACAGCATACCTTTTGGCAAAGTATTCTCAATTTTTACTACAAAATGTTTCTCAAAGTCATTTCAACAGTTCCCTGGTCCCTTTCACCTTCAGGATTTAATACTCTCTGCATACTTCATGCACCTGCAGACTCAAAAGAAACAAAAATAATGGCGCATTCCGCATGAAAGCTTCACATGTAATGGGCTCAACTCTCAAAGGTGAAGGCAAAAGACTGTGTGGTGGATCCTACCTCTATCTATAGACATACTTTTGAAGTGTTTCTCCAACCTAAGCTACCTTCCTCCAACTTAAGTGGCTCTTCTGTTGAAGGAAGAATCACTTAAGTTAGAGTAAAGCTCCTTGGAGCATGGATGGATCCATCCTAGTATTTATCATGTTTATTTATAACTAGCAAGAAAGCCCATTGCAACCATGAATGCAATGGGCGCTAGGACCCAGGGGACACTGGCAGGCACAGATCTCTCAGCAGAAGCTATAGGAGGGCTCCTTTGTAGCAGGGAAGCAACGGTCGTTTGTAGTTTGGGGCTCCTTTGCAGTTTGTCTTTGTCTGTCTGTCTCTCTCCCTCACAGCAGGAGCCATAGCAGGTAATCAGGGGTCATTTTTGGTTTGCCAGGGCTCTCTGTGTCTCTGTGTCTCTCTCTTAGGCCTCTGAGAGCAATGTGGCTAGCATCCAGGGAAGGAGGGTGGGAGCTGGAGAGGGAGCTGGAGAGGGAGGGCCAAAGCTGGCCGCACCCTGATTGGCCCTATTACATCTTGGACAGCCAGGACACTCTCCACCCCCAAGGCTGTTTCACAAATATTAAGAGGAACAATGTATAAGGATGTTGTATGTTGACTTTCTGTACTGACTTACAAGGCAATAGACAACACATACTTAAAGACATTCAAAATGTATAAAAATATTATAATGTTAAAACTAACCCAACAAAGCAATAAGCAAATAGCAGTAGGATAATCCTCCAGACCCATTCAATTATGAGAAGCCAAAAGTTTTTCTTTTGAAAGCCTGTCAGAATACATTGCATCTTATATGAACTGTGCTATTTCTAGTTGCTCCAGTTACCCCCAACTTGTAATACAGACTGTATGTCTTATAGTTTCCAATTTTAACCACACAAAGGAATTTCATATAACTTGTCCCCTAAAGTATCAAATCAAGTAGAGTAAAAGATTAATTAATGGTGCAAATATGAATTGCTGCTGTCAGACCACAACAGTAGCAGTTACACCAGAGCTAAAGCTACTCAAATCCTTTAATTGTGCCAGACAAATGGATTCTTGAGTATAATCTTCACTATCTGCTAATATTCTGCTTTCAGACACCCGGCCCTTTCTGAACTTAGCCTTTCAGAGTAAAATGGCAAGACATATGCAGACAATCTATTTCATACAGGAAACGTGTTGATGATCTCTAGGCTAAAAGTATATGACACAAAAATAAAATACACTAAGTTCCCCACCACTTCTATGTAGGCCCAAGGTCCCCAATGCAGTACCCATGGGGGCCAGGTAGCTTTCCTAGTGCCCACAAAGTGTTGTTAGAAGGTGTGGCCAGGTGGGGCTTTTGCCCAACTGGCTTTCTAATCAGCCATTGGATGTCTGTTTGGCTGTGCAGATTTTTAAGAAGACGTTTTGGTAGAAGCTACTACTAAAGCACAGGGATTTTTTCTATGTGACTAAAGGTAAGCTGTGTTTATGCAAGAAAAATATTTTAAAACAATATTTTCACTTTAAAACGTATCCTGTTAAACAGAGTTTTGCCTGAAATATTGAATAGTTACTATCAGAGTTATGCATAATATTCTGTGGTTAGCTTTGCCTCTTGTGGTACCCATTTTTGTGGCTGGCTCTGCCTCTTGCTTCAGCCATTTTGTAGCTCCATCCACTACCCTGTCTCACAATTACAAAGGTTCCCGCATGCTTAAAGTCGGGGAGGGGGGGTGTTATCCAGTGTAGGCAACATGAGAATGATGGTGATTCTATTGTTCAAAACATGGTTATGGGACAAGTACCAATACAAAGTAGGTAATTCATTTATCTGCCTAATCTATACAGATTAAGAACATTGCTTGTCATATAGGTTATTTAAAAATACAAAGTACAGTGCAAATCCAAAGAAATCAGCACACTGTTTCTTTACTCTTTTTTACAAATGTAAGCATTTTTCCATACACACACCAAAATGGGAGGTGGGTACTGCAGACATAACCTGCTGTCTTGACAATCCATGCAGACAATCTCATATCCTGGAAACATTTCTAAAAAGATTCAGGTACCAATATTTTTCAAAGACACACTGGGAAATGGTGGCAGTCACCAAAATTCATTGTGACAACATGCTCTGATGTATCTCTGGAAAATGTGGGAAGCAATATTATGTATGTTTCCAGGATGATGCTATTATTATTGCCAACATTTCTTGATGCACCTCTGGAGATTGTGAGTTCTTGCCTGACATTTATAAGATGAGTTAAACAATTCTGATGTTCAGACTTTCACACTGAATGGAAACACCACCACCAAGTGAACATAATATGCATCTAGTGCACACAGGAAACCAGTATGTGAGAGTAAAGGAGAGCCAGTTTGGTGTAGTGGTTAGGAGTGCAGATTTCTAATCTAGTGAGCCGGGTTTGATTCTGCACTCCCCCATATGCAGCCAGCTGGGTGACCTTGGGCTCGCCACGGCACTGATAAAACTGTTCTGACCGAGCAGTGATATCAGGGCTCTCTCAGCCTCACCCACCTCACAGGATGTCTGTTGTGGGGAGAGGGAAGGGAAGGCGACTGTAAGCCTCTTTGAGACTCCTTTGGGGAGAGAAAAGCGGCATATAAGAACCAACTCTCCTTCTTCTGCTAAATGTATCTACTTTCTAACATAATGGTTTCCAATGTTTAGGGAGTTTTTTGAAAACACAGGGAAGTATCCAAGCATATGCCCCCCCTGCAGGGCCCTTCGCTCTGCGGGTATGAATTTACTGTTTGTCCCGGGCCCCCGGGACATATGCCTGGCCTCGACCAGGGCCAGGGCCTTTTCGGTCCTGGCCCCAACCTGGTGGAATGAGCTCCCGGAAAAGCTAAGGGCCCTGCCGGAGTTACCAGCTTTCCGCAGGGCCTGCAAGACGGAGCTCTTCTGCCAGGCATACGGTTGAGGACAGGACAGAGTCCCAGGGGAGGGGTTTTCCGACTGGTTCCCAAATTCATCTTGGCCCTGGCTCTCATTACATTAAATTAGATCTAGTGCCCCACCCTGAACAAGGAGGGATTACTGGAGATTAAGGTTGCCATTGTGATTGCTATTTTAATGGGGATTTTATTGGGGTTTTATTGTTTTAGAATTGTATGTGTAAACTGCTGCAAGGCTACGGCAAGCAGCGGTATAGAAATCAAATAATAAATAAATAAATGATATGATTCCTCTACTTAAAATCTCACTGTGAAATCCTAAACAAAGCTAGAACATTTCAAGTCTACGGAAATCAATGGGCTTAGAATGGTGTAAATTCTGTTTAGGATTGCACTGTTAGTGGCACAGTGCAGGAAAACAGTTCCTATGATTCTCATTAATATATGCAAAAAACCCACCAAACCCTCAGTATTCTGAACATTATTGTAATCAATGTCCTGAACAGTATGTAATATATTTTTCTACTCATAAGGACAATGGCATTACTAGAGGCAAACAGAGGATTCACTAGCAAGAAAGAAGCGAAAGGGAGATGACTCATTTAGGAAATCACAGATAAACAAAGGGTTATAACAGGAACTTAAATGTACTAGTTAGCTCTAGGACTTGGAGATTCAATTGTTTAACTTGTGGAGGTGCTGCTTTCATCTCAGAGATCACTAATGAAGCCAACTAGTGGTTTGATAGATGCTCTAAAACTCACAGCTGATTTCAACCATATGTATGGTCATCACCACGAGATCAGACTCCATACATGTTCATGCATGTTAAAATTCTGGTTAATCATCAGTTTTCAAGGCCCCAAATATTATTCAGTTATGATTTTGATTCAGAAATAACTATTTCAGTGTGATCCCCCCCTCCCGAATATCATTTTGATCACTTTATTTGAAACCATTCTTTCTCTAGCAGTAGCTTTTCCAGTGCTGTTTTCTTTCTGGCAGTTGCTTCTTCCTAGATTAGTCACATAGGCAATTGTGGCCAATCAGACACTCTCAGTGAATGGCACGATAACACAATGCTATATAGCTAATCAGATTTGATTAAGTGATGATATCATTTGGAGAATAACATCAGTGTTTACTGGATTAGTCATTCAGGAAGGGATAATACATTGAACAAAAGACAACCCGATTCTATGTAGAGAAGGCCACTGAATTACTAAACAGTGGCTGGCAACTTGCAGGAGTCTGGGTGAGGAAGGACCCAAGAGGGCACTGCCAGTGTAATGTCATTTGTCATGTCTTCTCCAGGGAAAACATGGAAGTGCTGTTTGCCTCTCTAGGGACCTCTGAAAAATCTATGTTAAAACCTATTCCTGGAGATGATTCCTAGAGAGGCATAATGTCACTTCCAGGTTTTCCCATCACTGTTCTGGAAGTGATGCAATACGGTCACACTGATAGTTATTTCCTCCTTCAGTTTTCTCCTGCTAGCCAACAGAGTGGCAGGGGGCAGCAAGGGGTGCCATAAGGAGATCCCATAACCCTTTGTGGGGGCAACTGCAAGCAGTAAGGACAGCCTTGCTGGATCAGACCAGTGATCCGTCTAGACCAGCATCCTGTTTCACAAAATAGTCAGCCAGTTCCTCTGGAGTTTCACCATCAGAGTCACTATAAGTCAGCTGTGACTTGACAGGAGAAAAGAAAGCAAAACACACCACCATATACACAATTGGATAATCATCATTTCCTCTTCATAATAGTATTACTTTTTTTGGGGGGGGGGTTCACAGTATCATGTTATCTTCTTATATACCTGTTACCTATTTTCCAAGAACAGAGAAGGAACTAAATTGTCCCTAAACAGAGAGTTCTCTAACTTTTTTTACTCTCAGGTCACACCTGATTTATGGCAACCCTATAGAGTTTTCAAGGTAAGAGATGTTCAGAGGAGATTTGCCATTGCCTGCCTCTGAATAGCAACCCTAGACTTCCTTGGTAGTCTCCCATCTGTGATTAGCTTCCGGGATCTGATCAGATCAGGCTACTTTGGGCTATCTAGGTCAGGGCAATGAGCTAAAGTAAAACAGATGCTATGCACTCAGAGGTAAAGTTTGAAGAACAACTCTGGTGTCAGCAGAAAGGAGACAGATGAAATGATAGGGGTCAGTGTGGTAGCTGGTAACAGAGTGAGTTGCTGCTATTTCACACAGGTAATAGTTGCACAAACTTTCTGAAAATCCCATGTCAGACCAGATTCATACTGTGTGCACATAGGCCAGCGGTACAGCACATGCTATGAGTACAGAAAGACCTAGGCCCAGCATTCAAGCTATCTAGATGAAAACTTTAACCGGTAAATAGCACTCTTTAACACCTTGAACAACTACTGCTAGTCACAGTAAATAACACTTAATCAGATGAAATAACATTCCGACCTAGGCCTATTCTGTACACAATAGATAATGCACTTCCAATGTACTTTAGAAGTAGATTTTCCTGTTCTGCACAGGAAAATCCATCTGCCAAAGCACACTGAAAGTGCATTATCCTATGTGTGCAGAATGGGCCCTAGTCAGTACAGAGAAGCTTTATAGGACACCAGTATTGTTCCCAGATCTGTCAGCTGTCTATGGGGATTGAAGGTTCACTCAAGACATATTCAGTGGATGAAGATCAAGTATTATTCAGAGTTTAATATAGACAATGAAAGCTTTGGAAAGCTTTGCTCCTCACATACCTTGGTTTCCTATGAATGTTTATTCTACCTCCTAAGAACATTGTTGTTTAATTCATTTGCAAAAACAGAATAAAAATTTTCACTGAATTCCACTGATTGTAGAAATAATTATATTTTCGAAGCCTTTCTATAATGTAATATCTAATTCAGTTCCACATCCACTGTCTGTATTTGTTTACTTCTTCCTTCTAGGTTGGCTACTTTAAGCAGGAAGAGAGACTTGGGGGGGGGGTTGTCACAATGACCACGGGATAATAAACACCTAGAGGCAACATCTCAACCCTATAATGTGGTCAGAAAGAACAGGTGATTTAGCAGTTCACTTATTAATAGTGATGTTATCTTCCAGGAACATATTAAACCTGGCCTATGTGACATTTTCAGAATATCTCCCAGCTTCCAGGCAGATATTGAAGTATTTTGAGTTTGCCCATAGGGTTTTTATGCCAAGCAAGAAGAAGATAACATTCCTAAAGACCAGCAAAAATAAGCCAGGGCCTAGAGATACTGACCATGGCTATACAAGTTTCTGTACAAAATTCCATATTGTGTGGTGAAGTATGGAGGCTATCAACCTTCTCATCCCTTGCATCTCCCAAGTACAGATAACATGTTACTGAAAAGTCTCAGAACATGTGACTGCATTAGAGTTTCTTTATTCCCCTTCTGGTTTATTGGCTGCTGTTGGAGATGGGTACAATTACATCACATTATGTATTGTCTTCAACTATACATTGCTGGAGAGACATGGAAAAATGCATTTGATAATAGCAACTATGCATACACACCCTAATATAGAATTTAGCTGTCCATAAGACATACACCCAATCCTAAACTTGTTTAGTCAGAAGTCCTATTATTTCAACATGTCCTGCTTCTAAATAAGTATATTAAGGTTACAACACCTTTATTTTGCTCAAGATCTTGTGGATTATACAATTTTTCAAATAATTTCACAAACATTCCAGTATTTCAGGAGACATATTTACATACAAGATTTCTAAAGATAAAATTCTGGATTCTTACAATGGAATTTCTCATAATATACCAAAATCAAGTTATCTAAACAAGTATTTCCAGCATTTTTCATTTTTACAAAAATCTACAAAACACATACTTGTACATCAGGCACCATAATCTAGTATGGTTTGTGTAGCTTCCATATGTTCAGAATTCCAACTACAAAACATTGGAGCAAATTACATTATATAGCTGGCATTCTACCAGCCAAATAAGCAATATTTAGGTACAATTAGCATCAACAGCACTGAAAGAAAGCACTGGAAGTTGTCTCAATGAAATGGTCTCTGATCATCCCTAGGTCATGGATGACAGAGACCATACCTAAGAATTAACTCAGTTTATTTTTCACAGTGCTTCAAATGCGCATTTTGCTAATTTTATACTAAAATGTAAATGTGTGAATAGGATTACCAGGTCCATTGGCATTGCCAGCAGAGGATGCAGACATGTTCCCTGAGTGGGGAAGAATACCATGACATCACCTGGTACATCAGAGACATCAGGGGAGACACTCTGGCTTCTGGATAAAACTATGGCAGAATTAGCTTCTAACCACAGAGTTTTGTCCCCAAACCAATATCACCCCTCCCCCGATGACCTCAACATGTTGCAGAATTATTCCAGATTGGGTGAAGTTTGGAGGGTGTTTGGAGGGGAAAGTTGTGTCCAGAAAGCAGGGGGCTACGTGGATGAGGATACCTGGGAACCCTAACTCACTGCTAGAATACATGCTTTGTGCACAGATGATCCCATGTAGTCCACTCTGACATCCCAAGATGAAATGTTTTTATTTCACTCTTCTTCTGAGGAGCTCAGGGTGGCATACATAATTTTCCTCTCTACTTTTCTGGTAATAGGTATGCTTGAGATTCTGGAAAACTGGAACCAGCCAGAGATAATGAGCTAGATGGGCTGGAGGTCTCACTCAGGAAAACCCTGGCTTCAGTTGTTCCTGAGTTCTGTGAAGAAGGTTACGTCTGCACTGAGCATGGAAAGGGGCATTCACTCTAGAGACTGTCAGTGGGGCATGACTGATTCATTTGTTTTATTTAAGCCTGTGGAGATGCTTGGTGATACAAACAAAGGAAAGAAATCAAGTACAATTGGGATGTGATTTTATAATTAAAAAAAAAATAGTGTGTATAAAATGCACTGACATCAGGCAAGTCCATCTGCAGCAGCGCCTTAGGTGTAGTGATTTCTTTTATCCAATTCTCTAAACAGGGCCACGTTACTTTAAAAAAAAATGTCAGACTAAAGAAGGAACACTTTCTTGCCTGGACTGCCATTCTTGGGGCTCTTCGGGATAAGACCACCTGCCTGTCCCCTTAGCAGGTCCCCTGCTGTCAGGCTCACCTCCTTTTATCTGTGTTGAAAGGGAACGAAAGAGGCACACCTGTGCTGATAGCCTGGGGAAGCCACCTGAATAGCTTTGCACTTTTTTATAGCTACTTCCTAGGCTGGTTCACTTTGCCCTTGCAACAGAAGGATTCAGGTCCTACCACCAGTTTGGAAAGCTAAACTCAAATGAACTTTAGAGCAACTTTCCAACTGGCTTTGAAGTGCTGCCGCATAATTATGCCATGACAATCCTGCCGAGATCACATCACACTTCTAATTTTATGACATATCTATATTCCACATGGCACATTTCCTGCATCTCTGGTAGTCGCACTCTCATTATTGAACAAAGCTCCTGTCAGCTTTTAAAAATTGCAAGAGCAAGGTTGTAATCCTAAATATACTTAACTTGGAAGCAAGTCGTACAAATCATCTAGAGTTTTCACTTTTACAACAACAACAACAACTTGTCCTGTTCCTATGCCTTTAATAGGAGCCTAATTTAGAGAACTTTAGCATGAAGCTCTTCCAGGCATGGAGATAAAATGATGGGAAGCCTGCACTGTTTAATTTCTGCACCACATGGCTAGCACTATAACCACAGTAGTAAAAAACAAAGGGCAGAAGTCCCAAACCAGCTCCCAAACATAGATTAAATGAGCAAGGAGACATGATAATCTAGCTTCCTGTAGTTCAAACAAGATGTTTCACTTTGTTATTTTGCATTAAAATGCATAAGACAGAGTCACACAACAGTAGCTATCATTGTCCCATTTGGGAATGGACTGAACATATATACATTTATTTAGTGAAATTCCAAGTTTAGACAAAATGCCAGTCCTCAAGACTTATTCAGTACTGCAGAGTCCTCACCCTGGAGGCTTTTAGATGCTACAGGATGAACCTTCAGGGTGCTGTGGTGGCTGACCACTAAGGCCTGTAACGTCTTTTTGGTCATAAGAAGGGCTCTGAGCAATGGTGCATACCTGAATTTTTTTGCAAAAGGACTAGATGTGTGCTAACTCTCCCTCCCCCTCTCCCTTATCCCTGATTCATTTCTTCTTGGTAAGGTAAAAGCAAGCCTTTCAGTTTCCAGATATAGCTTAGCGTGTCCATCATTTCTTCCCAATTTTTCCCTACAGTGCTGGATGTTTTCAGGACACTTAACCCGCCTCCCCACCCCCAAGACTTTTCTTACAGCAGGCAGAATGTGCATTTGCCTGGCAGCATGACATAAATATCCAACCAACCAGCAAATAAACACTGGCACACTCCTAGTTACAATCTCCCTATGCATAGTTTTCAAAAAAAAAGCAGAGCTGGCCACAAGACAAAGGAAGAATTTGTTCTATTACATGGTTTTCTCCTGCTCTGCAATATGGATGCTTTGCACTTGAGTTTCCTGCTGTACGGTTATTATTATTTTGCTGGAACTTTGCAGAAAGGAAATATCTGGTCCTAGGTGCTGCTTTACAGGATTGTGATTCTTGAGCAAAACTCTATCGCCAGTATGAATTAAAATGAGAAAGAGAAAAAACAGAATGGACAAACAAGGTTATTCTATGATAGTAACATGATGTTGCAGGATACCAAGTGCTATGGGTCCCAGAGTATGGCTGAAAGACACATATATGGCAATGCTGAAGCTAAGGAGAGCCCCTGGGAAGTCACTTGGGAAGTCTATGCTACAGGGTGGCTGGTCCATTGTGGGAAAGAGACAGTATCCCCACAAGCTCAGCTCATTGCTACCTACCCTCTTTCAGGTAAAAAATAAAGTAAAGCCTTACTGAATTTAGGACTTGCAGACTGTTAATCCCCCTTCTCAATCAATCATAATCTTCTTGCCCTCTTGTCTTGCTGGACCTCAGCCAAGTTCCTCTCTATACTCACAGGTAGAAACCTTTCTTCTTAAAGTTACAGACTTTTTGCGGGGTAAACCCCATGGATGCCTTAATGGAAAAATATGGAAAGTACAGTGTTGAGGGGGAGGAGAATGCAGGGTTGTTTTTTTGTTATTGTTAAACTGTAAACTGTGAGCTGATCCCCGCCCCCGGAGCTCTTAGATTTAGCCTGATGAGGAAAAGAAAGAACAAAGGAACTTTTGCTGGAGGTGTAGTTAAGAGAATATATCTTCACTTGATCTATGTCTGTTGCAGGATACAGGGAGGTGTGACACATGATACTTTTTAAAAGCTTAGAATTACTGGGCAAATAACTGGAGGACTCTAAAAGGTTAATTCTTTACAGAAACAGGTAGTCTTGACAGGATGCTCCAAGCAATCTGATTGGTTAGTATCGGCTGAGCAGAGAAAGAACTTGAGAGCTGCATGATGAGGAGACAGGTTTCAGCCTTGGCTGAGAGCAATTTTGGGGAAATTTAGCAAGGAAGTTTGGGAAGGAAACAGAGACTCCCATTTGGACCAAGGGACAGAACTTCTAGAGAGTTGGCTTGCTCCATGATTCAACTACCTTTTCTGACTATCTCTTGCTGCATGCAGTAAGGTCCAGAGAACCTGCATAGATCAGATGTATGCAGTGGAGAGATAACTGGTGAATGCAAGTGTCTTCAGGATTGTCCCTTTGAAGGGTGAGATTTAAATGGCTCATTGTGCCCTTTACTACATCAAGAGCCAGCTTGGTGTAGTGGTTAGGAGTGCAGACTTCTAATCTGGCGAGGTGGGTTTGATTCTGCGCTCCCCCACATGCAACCACCTGGGTGATCCTGGGCTTGCCACGGCACTGATAAAGCTGTTCTGACCGAGCAGTAATATCAGGGCTCTCTCAGCCTCCCCCACCTCACAGGGTGTCTGTTGTGGGGAGAGGAAAGGGAAGGTGAATGTATGCTGCTTTGAGGCTCCTTCGGGTAGAGAAAAGCGGCATGTAAGAACCAACTCTTGTTCTTCTACTATAAATACAAAAATGGAAAGTCTGATTTCTACAGTAATTTTTAACAAATCTAAGCAATGCAACAAATAGCATTTTATTACTAGTTACAATTTCCCCACTAATAAAAGTTTCAATAATGAAGAAAATCAAGCCCCTCATAAAAGCCTTACATTCATCTTTGGACAAAGAAGAAGAAAAAATGGAAGCAACAAAGCAGAACACATTATTTTGTTGCTAGGTTATAGAAACAGCCTTGTAAGACACCCAAATTGTACTGCATTTTTTCCAAAAATCTGACACACAGACTGCTCACCATAGTTTGTATACTATGGTGTCTTGAATAATAGTAGTGATATTGACTAATAAAAATTTATCAGTCTTTCTTTTACTGGTGATGTAGTTACCTATTTGGTTTCCACCCAGTATGCACTAAGAAATGAAGGCCATTGCCTCCTTTTCTCTTGTCCCATATTGGTTCCTAATGCCAAAGGCCAGCAAGAAGAGATAGGGACAAGCAGATGCAACCTATCTTTACCAGTGACCCACAGCCTGTATCTCTACTACTAAGAGTTCCATTCTCTGTATCTCTAATTATCCAGTGGCTAGACTGGGAGGCGTACAGTTTCTTAATAGCTATTTCCAGGTTGTGTGTTCAAAACCCCCACTGAGGTACTGAAAAAGACAATTCAAAGGCATATTGCATTTCTTGTACTCCTTTAAAATAGTGTATAGCTGGGCAGTTAGTGGCCTTGGATTCTCAATAAGCTATTAGATAAATTGAAAATGAGCTGCAGGTATCACTTCAAACTCCAGCCAAAAGAAAAACCCAGTTTTATAAGACTTTAAGTATGACCACTATTAGACTATCCAATACAGCCATTGGATAGGTATGCAGCAGCAAATATCAGGTAACAGACCCTTTGGATTCAGTAGCCTCAGATCGACATTTTGTGCATGACTTTCATGCATCAAACATATGGATGTACAGGGAGTCAGACCACTGGTCTTTCACAGTTAGCATTGTCTGACTGACAGAAGCTCTCCAGAGAAGTCTTTTATGTCACCTGTTAATATCCTTTTAAATGGAGATCTTGAAAATTGAATATGGGACCTTCTGCATGCCAAGCAGATGCTGCACTGAGACCATTTCTGCAAAAGGAATTCAGTCTGCCTCACTGCTTGCTTCCTGTTTCCTGAGAACATTAGGGCCAGCCCAAGGCAGTCCCAGCCTTGGCATGACTCAGGCCCTCAGTTGCCCCATGGCAAGAGAATATGGATAAATCTACATTTCATGGATATTGCTGAATGTTTCTTTAGCTCTGATATGTCTGATGTCAGCACTAACTTAGAATGCAAGATGAGGAATGGCAGGAAGGGAAAGGGGTATTGGGTCATTTACACTGAGAGTAGTAATAATCTGGAAATCCCATTTTATGAATGTACGGTTAATACATTTTTCATTTTCCTTTACACAATAAAGTCACAATTAACAACAGCTTTCTTAATGAATTCCACAGAGGTTCAGGATTTTACCCATCATTATCGATATTGATGTTTTGATCATCATAATTAAAGTTTGGAATCAGTACAACTCCTTCCCCTCAGAAGGAATTTCTGTCTTTTGTCAGCAATGTTCAGAGCCTGGCAGGAATCATTGCATCAATTTATAATTTTAAAATCAGAAGAAATCAGAAGAACTACAGACTTAAGAAATACAACTACTTAAGTTCTAAAATATGAAGCAGCATCCTCTGGACAAAAGTGGAAGCAAGATCAGATCACCTACAAATATAACTTTAATGTAACAACATTTATAGCTAAACAAATAATGCCTTCTCAAGAACTATAGTTTCTGGAAAGATATGGTTTCATAGCTATTCAGTGTCTCCCACTACATAGAGAGAGAGTTGTAGCTTCATATCAATGGTCAATATAAGCATACATGTTGCTTGCAAAAAGAACAATTTTCAGTCACTGACTATATATTAAATCACAATCTAACCCAAACAACTTCCCATTTGTAAATATTTTAAATACTCCAAATCCAAACAAAATTATTTCAACATTTAGAAGTAGGAGAAAGTTTTAGAATCTGATTGCTTTATTTATATATTTACAGAATATGTACATTGCCTTTTGGGACCTGATCTGAGCAGCTCACAACAATTAAGAAAAAAATTACCTTAAAAACAATAAAAAACTACCAATAAATAAATAAAAAAACAACCCAATCCATTAAAACATTCCAATAAATAAAAAGCAATCTATGGACTGACAACACATAAACCAGAACAACCTAAAATTATATTGTTAAAATAGTCCTAAGGCTAGGAGCCTTAGGAGTGGGATACCTTATTTAAAAGCTGGCTCCAGGCAACCTTTACAGGGCATTCCAAAGCCATGGTGCGACCACACAAAAAGCTGGTCCCTGGTCACCATTCACCTTACTTCTGCAGGCTGGCACACAAGAGAGCAGGGCTTGAGAAAATGATCTCAACTGTCAGGCTGGACAATATGGGAGGTAGTGGTCCTTCAAATAATCCTAATTATTCTGGTGCTTTGCCATCTGGTTTCAATTTTCTGGGCAGGGAAGGCTGGTGCAATGAGGAAAAATAGTCACTGAGCATCAGCAGGTACTTGTGTATCAGGAATACAGTCCAAGCAAAATAATTGTCACCAAAAAGAAGTATCTTGATAAGCCTTATGGGCCTGCATCCTCTTTGACTTTATGAATGAAACCAAAACCTCTATGCAAGCTTCTGGGTGAGTGGGTCTTCCATGCAATTCATGGCCAAACTAAACAACCACAAAGAGATGCTCTCAAAGAGCCATGCACTTATAGATTGAGAGGACAGGAAGGTGTTTAAAGGTACTTCTGGATATGTAGGGAGATCCTTTTATTAATTAGATCATTTTGTGGATTTGGAAAGGTAGAGCAATGGATATGGTATTCCCTGTTTATTCACTAGTAAATATTAACAAGGCTCACACTATTGCATCCATTACTATATCGTACCCTGCAACAACAGTGTACCTGAGTGGGCCTTATGCTGACAAAGGCTCTCTATTTGAGCAAGCAAAAGCCATCTATGTATTCTACTACCTGAAAAAGGCTGCATTTACAAACTAAAATATTGCACGCAAAGTCCAGCTTCATTGCTACCATCAGTTGTTCAAATATAAGTACAGGCAAAGATCATTTATTATATGCAAGTGCCTATCAAATTTTTCAAAAAGGTAGGCAAAGAATTAAACATATCTCCAAGAACCAGAAAGGGGGTCCTCAGTTTTTCAAAACATATGCAATAATATGCAGTTTATCTCTTGGGATAAATTTTACCATCCCAAATTTTACTAGAGTACATAGCCAGGATTTTAAACATGCTATTTTTTACATATCAGCTTTTTATTCTAGCCTAGAATCATGGCCAAATATCGCCATTGTACCTTACTTACTGGATATTAAAAATCCCATGTATAGATGGGCCTTTCCCAGAGCAAGGATGGATGCCCTCTCATCAGCAGTATTGTACAGGAAGTATTATCATCAATCTTTACACTTGAGACACTGTTTCTGTATAGAAGTGGTGGAGACAATCTCCCATATTTTGTTTGACTGCATGCTGTATGAGCCAGAATGAACTGATAATGCCTGCCCAATCTTTCTTTAAATCCTTGGATAGTTGTCTGAAATATACAGAGTGACGCCTGCTAAGATTCTTATTGAATGACAGGGCAAAGTCGGTCTCAAATGATGTTGCAAAATTTATGCAACCCTTTCGAAGACAGAGATATTAGTGGGATACTATGCCATATAGTCTACCCTCAAGGGATCTATTTTTCCCCCAGGATAACTTTGTAGTCTAGAAATATGATATAATTCCAGGGGATCCCCAGGTTCCACCTGGAGGCTGGCATCCCTATCTCCTTGAGTTGTGAAGAAGCCCAGAGTGCTACACAAGAGGATTTTTGAGCAGGGGAAGGAAGGTAGTTTGTGGAACATGCTAGAGGCTACAAAACTCCACAGAACTAGTCTCCCATTACACTTAACATGTGCAAGATGCCACTTTACTGGTTGATAATGTTCTTCAGCAAAAGACAATCATACTGTATTGCTCCTACCTGAATCTTTCCACTGCCTCCCATAACAGCACCACTTTCAAAATGGCTGTCACTTGGAATAGCAAGCATGGGACAGAAATACAGGAAATCCATCCAGCACCTTAATGGATCCTTTTGGATTAATGTCTTTATCGCTGAAATTAAAATGTGTGTAAAAAGGAAACATAAAATGAGGAAGGAGAGAGGAACAGCAAACTACCCATTACTGTGTTAGCAAACCTAAACCATTTATAAACAGTACACCCATCTATCACTCCAATTATGTTTGCAAACAAGATTGAGGCAAGATATCCATAATTATTACTGAAATGCCATTTTTTTACATTAACCAGGCAATTGTGTGCATTTGCTTTGTGAGATGCAATAAGCAAGCCAGCAATTTATTATTTTCTGTAAATTGCAGATAGATTAATCAATTTAACTACTGCTTTTGTCACCAATTGGATTTAACCCAGAATATATGTTCTTTTTGATAAAATGGAATGATACAAGGCCCAGAATTAATTTCTGTCTGCTCATTCACAAAATCTATAGTGACTACAATATTCCAAGCCAGCCAGGCTAGAAGAAGGAAATGTGACTAAAATTGCAAAGTCTGTCCCAGTCGAATACAAATGAGTTGTAATATGCCTTCCCCCCTTTTTTTCATGCTTGCTATTTCCTCTTCCTCCTCTTCCAGGTTTTTACTTAATATGTTCCTTCCCCCAAAACCTAATTTAATCACCAGTTGCAAATGACACTGTCAAACACCTGAGAGGAAATATTTTCCCCATGGAAACTATGGTGTATACCCCAAAACACACTGGCATGGCCTAGGCATTACATGCATCATGATGCCTAGCTCAATGGTTCGTTCCTGGCATATTTCTTTTTGAAGGCATGTTCTAGGAGAACACCGAAATATTGCATGTACAGTCCTGGACCTCTGAGGCCATCTGACTCGCCAGCAACCCGCCCCCCACCTCCCCTGCCACCCAAGTGACTTTGAAATGCCTGGGATGAAACCAGGCCTGCTTAATATTGATATGAAGTCAAGTTATTAACAAGTTTTGAATTATTTTACATTTTCCAGAGTAGGTCTTTCTGTCCAAGGACTATTTTTCAACAAACATCTGTGGCTGAAGCCTGCACCAACTTCAAATCTACTGACTTCATCCAGAGCAACTTCATCTGACTATCGATGCAGTACTGGCAGTTCTGCATTTTGATATAGACATTACCAGTGACAGAGCAAGTTCAAATAGTATACAATGTTTAATGCAAGCCATATCTGAACATGCCACAAAATTAGATGCAGTGGAACAGGCTTCTTCGGGAGGTGGTGGGTTCTCCATCTTTGGAAGTTTTTAAGCAGAGGCTGGATAGCCATTTGACGGAGAGGCTGATTCTGTGAAGGCAAAGGGGTGGCAGGTTACAGTGGATGAGCGATAGGGTTGTGAGTGTCCTGCATAGTGCAGCGGGTTGGACTAGATGACCCAGGAGGTCTCTTCCAACTCTATGATTTTATGATCGCATTGTAATGGCCTATGGCTGGAAACAATAAAGTCTTATGTATGTACCGAAAAGGTTTATAGCTCAAAGTCATTCAGCAATCTACTCATCAGTTTTAAGACAATACAGAAATAAGCTCTTCTTTAGCTCAAAAGGCTTAAATCATAATATGAAAAAGATGTTTAATGTTACCATCTTTAGTTCCTATCTCAAAATATCACCTTTAAATGAATAGAAATTACTTTATAATGTACATTATTAGGATTATTAGGATCAACCTGAGACTTGAGTTGCCAACCTCTAGGTAACAGCTGGAGATCTCCTGAGATGATAATTGATCTAAGTGACACAAATCAGTTCACCTGGAGGAAATGGCTGGTGTGGATGGTGGAGTCTATGGTGGAGTCTACCCTCCTGAGGTCCCTCCCCAAGACTCAACCCCCAAATCTGTGGAATTTTCCAACAAGCAGCTGGCAACCGGGCAGGAAACTGAATCTAGGAAAGATAAATAAGACAAATCTCACCACCCCACCTCCTTCCTTCCTTCCTTCCAGCAGTCCCCAGCATTGCATGATGGTCCCCAACTCTCAAGAGCAGCTTCTTTGGGGAACCATAGAAAGCTGTAGGGGACAGCAGGGGAAAATGTGGAAATCTGTTCCACAAATTTGTTCCCCTCATGGCTACCTGGATCCAATTCAGGGTTGCAATACCCTTACCCAAAGATCCTCCCTATATCTTAAATACATTGAGACAATGGATGATTTTGCAGCCACAGTATCTCCCAACCCTTTCTATACCAGTTCACTGTCCGACATTTTCCCCTGGTCCTTGTGGTCAACAGGTCTAAATCTGCTCCATAGCGGCTGGAAGCAAGAAGTGGGCAAAGCAGCTGGAGAATACCACATCTGCAGACTTGCTCAGTGCCTCTAAGCATTTCTGACTATGCACCATTGCTGTGTAAATCACAGCCTTAGCTGAAAAAGGCAATTCAAAGCTTGAAGTAGCAATACGGGCAGTATTGAGGTAACTGGAATGAAGTTAAGCTACAGGAAAAGGAAAGCAGAGGATTTTTCTACACATATGTAATAATTAAAATGGAGTATCTGGCTGTCTCTCACCCTTCCCCCTATTAAATCTGAAAATCTTGTGTAATTTTTATTTGGAAAAAATATAATGCAAATATTTATGGAATGAATTTTAGCTTTGCACCCACACTTACCCTCTCAGCAAAATTATGGTATTGCAGATAACATCTTTTAATAAAATGGCCTTTGTAAAACATAGGCCCTGCATGGGAATGCAAGGGAAATGTTTTCATTAAAATGGTAATGGAACAGTAAAGTTTAACGCCACACATATCCTCATTGAAGTTGAGAGGCAAAGGCTGAGTCCAGCTCCTTTCACAACCTGCAAAAAAACTTGTAATACTTGAGAGTGAACTAAAATTGGAAGTACAAAACAAAACTTCCTTGTGCAAAGGGACAAATGTAGACAATTAAGGGATGAGATTTACTACTGTGCTAAATCATGTTCCAATGTAACACAGCAAAATTGTTATACCCTTGATTGTTATACTCTTGATTCTCTTGACTACCTTGGGCTGTTTTGTATTTTGAACACATCCATTTTTTAACTAGCATTTAGCTTGCCTATTCTCTCTGGTGTGCACAGGTAGGACCTAAACAGATCACACACTGGGAAATGTGTGTCAGAAGCTTCTAGCTTCTTTTAAAATTCTTTTACCATGTATGCAGGAGCCCCATTGTAATTAGGAGAACACTGCAAGAGGATGCACTTTTTAGGCCTCCCAATATCCAGTTTTCTTAAAACTGCTCCAGGAAGTGCCGTTTGCCCTGTTGTGAACCAGTAAAGGTACTGGAGAGACAGCACTATTATGTCTTACTATTAGATGTGCAAATTTCCTTACTCATGACTCCTGTTTAGGGCTTTCTCAATCATATATATATGATTGATATATATACATATTTTCAAAAACATTTATTGGGTGACATGACCATATATGTCATGTTGACCCACCCCCATCTCAAAATGGCCAATGATGGGCCTGGACTGAGTGGTAAGGGGAGGGGTCCCAATTGGACATGTACCCAGCTATGTTTCCCAACTACATTCAGCACAATCATGCCACTTCTGGGGTTTCTCGAAGCTTTGAAGAATGTTTCATGGGTTTCTCAACAGTAAAAAAGTTGAGAAAGGCTGATTTAGGGGAAATCCAATGTGTGGTCTATTCACATAGTTTTGAGTAAGTAAAGAGCTTCCATAGTCAACAATGCCAATCCCTGAAACACATGCAACAGTCTAAAATCATGGTGGTCCATTAGCCGATTCTACGGGGACAAAAACCAGGCAGAATGGATTGTGCTAATGGCAAAAAGCCTAGGACAAGCTTCTTCTGCAGTTTTCCTACCATCTTCTTTGTAGTTTTTCTGCAAGAGACTGTGCTTACAATTTACAGCTAGAATTCTGGACAAGAGAGCATCTAATGGAGGTCCCCAGCAGCATCACCTGGGTCTGCAGCAGTCAAGGGTGTGTGACTGTCAAAGCCAATCACACTTTGCTATTCCTGCTTTGGAAATCTGGGAACACTGTCCTCCTATAGGCCTGTTGTTATAAAATTGCCTCATTTCCCCACTTCTTCCTAGGCAAAGGAAGACAATCAGAACCAGAATGAACCCTATTTATTTCACTTACTATGTTATCAGTGCATGCTAACTAAATTCTAATTTCATAATTCATCAATATTGTGAAAAGCACAAGCAGTCAGGATGGCCAGCTAGGCTTACATTCAATTGTGCCTTTCAGGTTGTATAGCTCAGTGGTCCCCAACCCACAGGCCGCGGCCCGGCGCCAGGCTGCGAAGGCCTCGGCGCCGGGCCGCGGCTCCTTCTTCGCTCCCCCCCCTGAAGCGAGAAGCTCGCCAATTAGCTCGCGGCCCGGCAATCTTCTCACTTCAGGAGGGGAGGGAAGAGAAGCTTGCTGAGCCGCTCGTGGCCCGGAGGGGCCGGGAGGGGAAGCCGCGGCCGCCGGCATGGCGGTGGCGCAAACGCGCATGCGCGGACTGCTGTGCATGCATGTTTGCACCTCTGCCGGAAGCTTGCAGACACTGGTATAGCTCATATTGAACTAAGAGCCACTGTAATGCTCTGCAGGCATTACTTTAAGCTCTGGCTCTGCTTTTTAGAAAAAACAAGAAATATTCCAGATGTTCTTGAAATTATTGTGTATATGTTTGTTTAACAGGGTATGTCACGTTTCCTTCCTAAATGGAGTCAGTATTTTTCAAACATTCATATATATAAATGACCATTTTGGCTACAAAATAATTCCTCTGATTATGCTACTGCACATGTAAACATATTCTTAGAGCCAGATGAAAGAAAAACAATCATACGTGGAATCTTAATAGTACCCTGAGTTGCTATCTGGAGAATTTTAAGTGGAGAATCTTCATCAGGTGGGCAGAAAGTTGTTTTTTAAAAGATGAATTGTCATTTAAAATGCAATGATATTTAGGGCCCATGAGATTTAGGAAGGTTCAAGCAACACCAAATCATGATTTTCAGTTTGCAGTTCAAGAAAAATCTCAGCTGGCACTCTCACCAGACGTAATCTGATAAAGGCCCTTTGTCTCTGCCTGCAGTCTTCGGGTATGTAGCACACTTTGCTGCGATAATTGGTTTGGCTGTCCATTCCACCCATCAGGTGATAGAAAACTATCAATCAGGCTAAATGCAATGCGAGAGAAGTCTCTTTAGCCAATTAGTTGGTAATGAGGACATTAGCCACAATGTCTTCAGCAGAGGGCACCTTAGCCATTCTAGCAGAGCCCACAAATATGACAGTTCTATCTGCGTGATTAATAGTGATCATGTGATACTATAGGAATTCTACATTGTTATATAAAAATAAAAATCTAAGAGGAATGATCCACTTCACACTCTTAAATATTTTAAAAACCGTGGATGATTTTATGCTCATCCCAGCTTATTTCAGCATCAGGAAGTTATTGCTCTTTGTATCCAAAAAGCATTCAGAGCATCTTAGAGTGCTCTGCATAACATTTTGCTATTTTGCCTTCTATTGTTAGAAATTAGAAAGGAGCTTTCTGTTGCTAGCACAGGCTCTCTGCGTCTTCAGAAATCCCTTACACTGGAGAAAATCTCTGCTGACAGTAAAATAAAATTGCAGGATACAACCCTAGTTTTTTTCCTTTAAATTATTTCAGCAAAATCCAAATTTGTACAACCATGATAGGCAGTTGTATATATTTACTACCTATCTGGGACCAAAACAGATAGTTGATATAGTTTTATCCAGGATCAGAGACTTTAAATAGCTCTTTAGGGGTTCAAATGCCTTTGAGATGTGCTTCTTCTTGTTCTTCTGAGTGCCAGAGAGAACAACCTCTTTCTCACCAGCTGGCCCTTCGGCAGCAAAGGCTGACAAGCACTCACCATTAATATGGGCCAAGTTAAAGGGCTTGTACGCTCTTCAAGCACAATCATCCTTCATTGCCAGTAAGGTGTGTATTCGGAAGAAGCTTGTCACACTTCGGTATTGCAGGGGGTGGGGCTTATAATGTATAAATGACCACTAAGATACTTGAATAGAAATTCAGGACTTTCTGCAAGTGTGAGACATCTAAATCAAACATCAGCACAAGAAATTTACATCCAACTGATTGCTGAGTGTGGAAATGTTTCACTATTATCAGGGAAACAGGTACAGGTCTCCTGTGGAAAGGTTTAACAAGACACTGAGGAATTAAACCTTGGCTCAGAAACAAGGCCCAGAGATGGATGAACTATTAAGACCCTGACTTGGATGAAGACTTCCTGCATATCCCATGTATGCTATCTCCTTTTCCTTAGAAGAAGAGTAACATTGAAATTTAACAAAGACTATGGACTCACCATCACAGTTTGAATAAACAATGGTCTGTTCATGCACGAATAAGTAGGCTTTTTAAAAGCAAATGGTCAGACTTACATATTAGGATTTTTCATATCTAAACCGATGCTACAAGTGAGTTGAACTGTGAGAAAAGTGCCTTAAGCAAGGCAGATAGGAGGACAATTCACTTGTATGTCCCCCTTATTTATAAGTGAATGGGGCAGGCAGAGGAACAAACAGCACTGACAACCACCATCATATTCTGTTGAATCCCTTTATTGCTATGTTCTATGAGGTCTTGACCATATCAAGAAAATCTATTCTGATGAATCCAAGATTTTTAAATGTTCCAACAACAGAGAGGCTGACATAGTGCAAAGAGGGGGAGAGGCCTACATCTGATTAAGATGAGCACTTTTAAATCCTAATCTGAATTCGTGGGGCCCCTTCATATTGTAACTTTGCATCCTTAAATGCAGTTAACACAAGGTCCAATTTTCTTAATAGAAACAGGCTCTGAGTGATCTATGGTGAAGAAAAGAGGCAAGGGGAGCAATGATAGGAAGAGGCCAGGTAATCAATAGATCCTGGTTCAGAGGGCAAAACGAACCGACAAAATTCGGCTTCAATCTGAATACTAAACATCCACTGGCAAAAGCGCTTTAAGGAAGATGGGAGAATGGGAATGCCAGCCACTCAGATGATTAAAACCGATTTTTCTTCTCTAAGCATCCTTTGAAAATATTATTCCATTTCCCCATCCCACCTCTCATTCAGACCCTCATATATTTGAAACATGCAGTGAATCTCAGATGGAACGTATTAAAAAGTGCTTAGATACCATGGTGATAGGCACATTATAAATACCATAGAATAGAGGAGATGAGATAGACAGATTTAAGCACACAGTGAATTCCACATGAAAGATATTAAAATAAAGCTAAAAGGGGGAAAAATCCATTTATGGGAGTACTTTGCAATATTCTAAGGCATTCAACAGAACCCACTGGTTCCACAGAGATCAATGTAAGCTTTTGCCAAGGACTTCAACTTAAAATTTCTGGGCAGGCCTCTGCAATCACTTCAGATGCATTGTGTCCAGTGTATTCAGTGGAGTCAAGCAAAGAGAATAAAAATTACAGATCAAAGTTCCTAATGTAAAAGGGGAGGTCCATACAGCTTCTGAAAGAAACAATGATGATTATGGAGGCATCTGAAAGGATTACTATGTTACTATTTTCATGGTGATAAACTTCAATAACATCAGGTTCACACAATTTCTTTGGCATGGAAAAAATGGATGAGGCATGTATCCATAGAAATATGCCAGATATCCAGTGATTACTACACAGATCAAAAGGAAAGGAGACAGTGTAGTTCTTCTGTCAGGTACTAGAATGGACCATACAACGTCTCACTGCAGGTGAGCAATTACATTTTTATTAGTAATTCTGTGTTAAGTGGGAAATGTACACATTGCCTATAACATCATTTATAGACTTAACATGTAGCTCAATTTCTTGTGGTCTTACTTTCCAATTGTTGCATAATTAGAGAAAAGGTTGTACTAATCTATGGCAGGCTGATATCATGCAGCAGATGTTACCAGGTGTGTTCTTCTGGCCTTACTTATTCATCTACCAGGCTTGTGTTTGCCAGGTCCTTCCTAGCCACTGGCAGGGGATGGAGGTAGAGCTGTCAGATCCAGGTTGGGAAACTTCTGGAGACTAGGGGTGGAACCCGTACTTCAGTGGGTTACAATGCCAAAGTGTCCACGTTTCTCCATTGGAACTGATCTCAGCAATCTGGAGATGAGCTGTAATTCCAAGGAATCCCCAGGTCCCACCTGAAGGCTGGCATCCCTGACAGGCCCTGCCTAGAAACTCACCATGCTCAGCTAGTGGGAGTGGCTTGGCAAAGAGGGTGGATGGACTTGTATCACCTCACTTTTTGGAGGCACAAGATGACCACTGAATGCAAGTGAGAGAGAGGGAGAAAGGATATGTTGCAGTTAGTAACAGCACAGCACAATAGTACTAAGCATTTCAATCTTAACCTAGCTTGGATCTCTTTGAAGGCAACCTGTGACATTCTAAGGAAACACAGCGCTAATTTTGATGCTTTTAACACAGAATAATTGCAAGCTTCAAAAGGCTATGACTGTACCTTTTTTGTGGCACAGTAGCAGCTGTAAAACACTGAGACAAAATGACATGAAAAGATTCACATGCTGTCTGAACAGCAGGCCGAACAAGCTGAGGTCTAGGGACACATTTATTAAGCAATGATAACCTTTGCTGAAGTCATTGTGTCATGTTGACCAGCAGCTCAAATTTCAGTTCAGAAGTCCACTCTCTTGTTTGTGTAACACTAGAAAGTTGCCTAGCAGTCCCCCCCTCCAACACACACACATCCCATCACATAAATGAGCACAGCTGCAAGTGTTAAGCCAGTGGTTAATGCTTGATGCCATGCTCTCCTGACTTTGGGCTTTTTTGCTGGGCCCAGTTTTGCTGCTGAAAATGGAGAACAGCCAGGAGGAGTGGGAGGTACTACAAACCAGTGCACTCCCCAAGAGACTGTAAGTGAAAAGAATGAGATAAAAGAGAACATCTTATGCTGTGGCAGTGCCAAAAGGAAATATCTTTTCTCTTGCCTGGTTTTTAGAAAGAAAGAAAGAAAGAAAGAAAGAAAGAAAGAAAGAAAGAAAGAAAGAAAGAAAGAAAGAAAGAAAGAAAGAAAGAAAGAAAGAAAGAAAGAAAGAAAGAAAGAAAGAAAGAAAGAAAGAAAAGCTTTCTCACACAAACAAAGAGAGAGAGAGAGAGAGAGAGAGAGAGCACTATCCTCCATGGTCAAAATCTAGTTTAATCTAGACACAGAACAAACATCCAAGGCTTTTCCCTCTGTGGGTTTGAATCTGTAAGTGGGTCCTGGCCCCCGGGAGGCACACCTGGTCTTGACCAGGGCCAGGGCCTTTTTGGTCCTGGCCCTAACCTGGTGGAATGAGCTCCTGAAAGAGCTAAGGGCCCTGACGGAACTATCTCAGTTCTGCATGGCCTGTAAGACGGAGCTCTTGGGCTATGAAGATTGAGTCCCTCCCTAGTTTTTGGTGTAATGGTGTAGTGGAGCCAGTTTGCTATAGTGGTTAGGAGTGCGGACTTCTAATCTGGTGAGCTGTGTTCAATTCTGCACTCCCCCACATGCAGCCAGCTGGGTGACCTTGGGATTGCCACGGCACTGACCGAACAGTGATATCAGGGCTCTCTCAGCCTCACCCACCTCACAGGGTGCCTTTTGTAGGGAGAGGAAAGAGAAGGCAACTACAAGCTGCTTTGAGCCTCCTTCGGGTAGAGAAAATCAGCATATAAGAACCAACTCTTCTTTTTTTTCTATGTAGGCCCTATTTTCTAATCATCTAGGCAGGAGTCCTCCCCTCCCCAGGCAGTAGAGATCTGCTTTCAGCTGTTAGTAAAGACTCTTTTCTTTGACTAAAAATCTTTTCCACAGAACAGATGTTCAGCTGTTGTTAGCCAATGAGAATACTTGGAGTTGCCTGTCGCTCAAGCTCTTTTAGTGAGGAATTTAACCCTTCGCTTACTTGTTGCTGTTACTTCAGCACTTGGGACCTGGCTTTTATAGCACTATCCATCACAGTCGCATATATACGTATTGGTTAAAGAGTAGTCATCATCAGCCAAAGTCATATTTTAATGGAAGAAGAAATGATGCTGTCACAGCTAGGTCTAGTTATTTATTATTTGGAAATTTCTTCTTCAGATAGCCTACTAAACTAATAAAACAGCCCAAATGATTTTTAGAATAATAAAGAATAAACCAGCCAAAATATAAAAACAGTAGCAGTTATCATTTGCCTTCTTTAGATGAATATGATACAGGTTCTATGTCATTTCAATTCCTCTTCCTCTCTTAGAGAGACACTGTTCCTACATTACAGGGGGGGAAATTGCAAATAGCACAGTTCTTTTACTGCTTCTCCACGATGTGAGACTTGTGGATCTCACCTGAAATAAGACATATGAGCTCCTTAAGTCAAGCAGTACAAGTGTGAAAAGAAAGAAAAGTTTAGATCATTCACACTTACTTTCCTGTTTAAGTAACCACTATAATATAGTAACTAACCCTAAAGAGACAACATGCACAAGAAAATGTGCGTCACTGTGTGCCCAAGATAAGCACCTCAATTCATGCATGTTTAAGCACAGGCTGTAGGACAAGTAATAATTAGCAGCGTCATCCATAGACCATAAAGGGTCTAAAATGCTTAAATTGAAACAAATTCTGTACTTTTCCAGATTTCAAGCTCCAACCCAACCCAGTGTCCTTCAAAATTTCACAGATGAAAACAAGGTAGAGTATGAGTTGCAGCAATCCACTGTGAGAAATTTGGTGGCAAGGCCAAGCTCACCAGCATCACATCCTGTTTCACACTCAAAGCGACAGCATGAGCAGCACTACTGAGCCTCCTTTATTTCCCCCCACCAGCCTGTGAAGCAATGACAGGTAATGGAGTAATAATGCCAGGAGGTTTCCAACTTGGATGGGGAGCCTGCCCCTTGAAAACAAGGTCACAAGTACCTAGGTAGGCCATGTGATGTGGCTTGATGGGCAACAGTGGTTTAGGGAGTTGGATCCAATAGGTCATGGGACACATACCAGGAAGATACAAGAGACAGAGAGAATGAACTGAGACACAGACTCACATCATATATATGCAATTGTTACCCTATAACTCCAGTGGATTTAGAAGAGTATAACTTTATTATTGCACTACAAGTGATTTTATGAAGACAGCATGGGCAAAACTATACCTCATCTTCCAAGTCAATAGATATTACAGTTCATCCCAGATCTAAGTTTTGAATGACTTCTCAGTAAGGAGAAGCAAAGCACCTTAAACCTTACGAAACTCATATAACCTAAGTGAATTCCACCAGCACATGTAAGGTATCCAAATGGGCCTTTTCATTTTGGAAAAGTAGCACAGAGGAAATGTTGAATTCTACTCATCTGTGTGCACTGGTTTGGATCCAAATTGGACCCACCTGACTCTGGTATTGTTTCCAGCACAGATTTGACATTACAACATTACAATTACTGGGGGAAAGAATATAACATGTGCTTAGGCCCATGGGCATGTAAATCCTTACAATTACTGAAATTTTGAAATGTTTATCCAGTTTTAAGGACAAGAGAAGTGTTTTCAGTACATAAGAATGGCTACATCAAAAGTTACATTGTTGGGTATTTCTTCTCAGCTAGCACAGAAAATAATAAAGGGGGCAATGAATGATGTCATTAATGAATTTTTAAAAATAATGAATTTTTAAAAAGTGTTTTAAAAGATTCCCATCATTTTTATTCTTTACTTTTTATTTAAAAAAAACTACAAACAGATGTCAGAATAGTTACCCTTGGAAATAAGTCCCACTAAAATAACTAGGACATTTCTCAATATATATGGTTAGCACTGGCTGAAAGCTAGCAGGCTGTCTACTTGCTGTGTTTCCTCAGATGATGGGACATGATGCCTTTCTCCTCCAATTTATGAGGACAATAAACTGATGGTTCTCATGGTCCTCTTCAAGGTGTTAGAAACCACTATAAATAAGAGGCCTACCAAAACCAGAGGCATGAGAAGAAGGATGAAAGGAAGGACATGCCTATTTAAATCAGCCCACCTCTAACATATCATTGCCAGAAATGAGAAACAGAGCATCACTCCAAAGAGATTCATCTCCCCCAGCCTTCCACAGGGTGTCTGTTGTGGGGAGTGGAAAGGGAAGGTGACTGTAAGCCACTTTGAGACTCCTTTGGGGAGAGAAAAGTGGCTTATAAGAACCAACTCTTCTTGTTCTTCTAATATTAATGGAATTTCTTCTCATCCTAGGCTCTGCATTCCCTCTCCTGTGTGGAAAAGCAGTGCAATTTGCATCCAACACTGAGGGCCTTTTCGCACAGGGATCTTTGTTGCAAATTGTTTGCGGAATGAAAAATCGCCATTTAAAATAGTGGAATTCGTCGTTATGCATACCTGCCTTTGTAGTGGAATCAGTTGCGTTTTTTAGCGTTTCCCACAGGCTTCCGGTCTCGGCAGAAATCGCTAGAAAGGAAGCGCTATTGCCAAGCTCGTCCCGCCCCTGGCCGTCAAGCAGCCAATGGGCAGCCGTTAGCATGCTCCCAAACAGCCCCTTTCCCTTTAAGAAAGGTTTTTTTTTAAAAAAACGACCCATAGCAACGAATCTAGGTAGATTCGTTGCTACGGAGAGACCCATCCAGCTGCCTAATGTGAGCTGTCGTTTGATTGTATGATCGTTTGCACGCTGCCTCGAGTGATAAACCCCCCCCCCTCTCACGGGCCCGATTTTCGGCTGAATTTATTTGTAAAAAATAAAGGGACTTTATTTCAGCAAACGGGCTTTTCAGTGGTTTGTGCTTAGTGACTAAAGGTGAAGGACTGAAGCCAGGGAAGCCTCTAAACAGAAAGAGGCTCGCCGGTGCGTTTATCCCCGCTCGCTCGGAGAAAAAAAAATGGCAATCGCTTCGCCGGAAGTTTGGAGGAGAGAGCCAGGGGGAGGGACTTTGAAGAACCAGCAACAATGGTAACGCACAGGTCTTTAGCGCTACTGTTGCAGATTGGTTGCAGGAGTGTATCGCTATCCGGAGGGTGAATCCACTTTTCTGGATTCCCCTGAAAGCGCCACAACGAAGCGCTTTTTGCTGATTGGTTTCAGGATTGTTGCAGATTGTCTACGACGTCGTGGGTTATGGCAAATTAGTAGCGTTTCCAAATAGCAACCATTGTGCTACTTTGAAGCCGTGCGAAATGGCCCTGAACATTTGGAAGAGGGGAAACCAGTATTTCCAATCAAAGAATGTTCTCAAGTATCTTTGCTTGGATGTAAGGTTTATATGATAACCAGTTATAGTTTCCTGAATCATCATACAGTGAAGCATAACAAGATTTCAAATTTAGACAGATTTATTATTAACAGATCCCAAACTTTGCACAATATATAAAGAATGACTGGTTTCCAGAAGTGAGTTAAAATACCAATTGTTGTTCATTTATATACCATTAGGAAAGGCAACACAGTTCAAAAGTTTTATATATTGAAAAATCAGTTTTTTTCATAGATCTCTTTAATATTTTCAGCCTTTATGTTTGTACTTATTAACTTCTGTACTCCATCAACAAAATTTATAGAAATAAGAATCCTGCAATACCTGTCTGAATATACTAACGTGCCTGAGAAATGATGCACAGAGTTACTCTGTGGTCCTCCAGATGTCCACGGACTACAAATGCTGGCAGGGGCTCATGGCAATTGTAGTCCATGAACATCTGGAGGACCACAGGTTGACTACTCCTGGTTTAGAATGTTTACTTTCAGCCAGTCACACAACAATGTAATGACAATGATATTAAACCCTATTTTAACTGCATCAGGAAGATGTTTCAAGCATTTATTACAAAACAGTTCCCTAATTCTTTCAAATGGAAGAACTATCATTTTGTGGGAGTTTTGTAATTCACAAATTGTGGCTGCAGTTTTTACACTTCACAAAGCAAGAAAACCGCTCCCTTTAGATTACCAACAACACTTCGGGGGGTTTCCAGAGGTATGGGGGCAGGGGGCTGGGGTCATTCCCGCCATCCTGCTGACTTAGAAATTTTGAGAATATATCAAATTAGTATGGGGAGAAACAGGAGAAAAGGAGTTATTAAACCCACTTGATAACAACAGGCAGTAAAAGGCTGGAGTCTTTCACAGAACAAAGCAAGGCAACTATATTGTTTACAGAAGCAGAACATGTTGTTTAGAGTACAAGGGGAAGCAATGCACTTCTTTCCCTTTTTTGTTCACATAAGAAGCACAATATTCATCACGCCTCTTCACACAGAAAAATGTGATCTCTCTCTCTCTCTCTCTCTCCAATCAATGGCTATTAGCAGTTACCGCACCCATTTTCTCTCTTTCCCCCCTTCTAACTAACCTCCTTCAGAACGGGGGGGGGGGGGAAGGAATAGACAGCTCCTCTTTCTTCAGCTTCTAGCAGTTTTCGGAGGTCAGGATGCTATTGGTTCAGCTTTGTATGTGATACGGAGCTGTTCACTTAGCAACAGCAAGCAGAAGAAGCCGACAGCCACTCCACCTGGTTCAGCAAGTGTCTGAGTGGTTTAGAAGATCTGCTCCTCTACAGCAAGGGAGGGGGGATTCTGTCCTGAGAAATGTTCGCCCTCTCCCTTGCGCATCAGTGCAGGATATGGAGTCCAGCACCTGCAGTTATCATGCTTACAGAGGGTGCCCTCACCCCAGGACAAGGTGCTATTAATAAGAGGTATTAACGGGAGCATAATGACAGCAAAGTGATATGCTACACCATATATTTAACATGACATACCCTTGTAGACATGTTCTTGCAGCCTGAAAGAAGAAAAGGAGGAAGAACTGATGTATTAAGAGAAAGAAAAATATGGATGAAATTAGTAAATATTTAAATAATCATCCACTGCCTATTTTATTTCTAAGTTCCTTCCCCAAAGCATTATCTTTCAAGACAAAATATAGAAACTGAAAAGCTTTTCAGTAATTGAACAGCTTCAATAATAACAATAAAATCTATACTACCCATAATATCAAGTATATTTTAAACCACTATTTTCTGAAACATTTTGTTGTATCAGTGAAAGGAGAACTCTGAAGCAGGTAGGAAGAAAGAGCATATCACTATCTGATTTCCTGTCCAAATTTCAAAGTGAGTGTTTCACCAACACATCCACTCTTATCACAGGGCCATGTATCTAGAAGAGTTGGTCCTTATATGCTGCTTTGCTCTACCTGAAGGAGTCTCAAAGTTGTTTACATTCGCCTTCCCGTTCCTCTCCCCACAGCAGACACCCTGTGAGGTAGATGAGGCTGAAAGAGCCCTGATATCACTGCTCGTCAGAACAGCCTTATCAGTGCTGTGGCGAGCCCAAGGTCACCCAGCTGGCTGCATGTGGAGGAGGAGTGAGGAATCAAACCCAGATTGCCAGATTAGAAGTCTGCACTCCTAACCACTACATCAACCTGGCTCTAACTAATCAGAGTACTGTGAATTTTAACAAGTACTTATACGGGTGCTTTGATTAACAAATGATGTGCATGTTACAGGTATACTGTGGTTAAGATGTGTTTGCAGCAGCTATTTCCCTATTTAAACAGGCCAAAATGCCCCTTCATTCCTGTCCCTGATTAGTATTCCATTACTGCTTATTCTGGGTGAAAAGTTAGTACCTCATTAAAGAGGTACTAACTTTTCTACCATGACCTTTGTGATCTCTGTAATGTTGAACAAATGCTTTATGTAAATGTACTCTAAAAGGATAGCAGCGCAGAGCGCGTATGAAGACAGGAAATATCCAAAGTGTAGCAAAAATGATCAAGGAAAACAAAACATGAAAATGCAACACAGGCATGCTGGTACTGACCTATCCGGACACCGGAGCCCAAGCTGCACTAGTCTCTGTGAGCTGCCCAGCAGAAATCACTTTGGACTATACAGGCCACAGGGCTGGGTCTTTCTGTCACAGCTGCATGGTACACAAAGAGCTATCTGCTTTTCCTCAGGATGTTGCTCACATCCCCACCTGCATATTTTATGTTTGAAGCAATTGCTAGGTTTTGAAAAGCAAAAATCAAGATAAATGAAAACGGATTTTTTAAAAAAATCAGGGGTTTTAAAATCTAAATTGCATTTTATTGAATCAGCTTTTTTGAGATTTCAGTTACATTAAATGCTTCTTTGAAAGTCTAGTTTTAAAAATAACCTGGTTTACAATGAAATATTAATATAATACAAAAACACATGTTTAGTTCTACACTTGTGCTCTTATCTTCAATTCAACACCCTGTATTAAAACCCACTCTTCTGTATAAGACCAAAAAAGAACACAGTTTTTGCCATATAAAGTCAAGCATTATAAATATGATGACACAGTACTTATTCTTGTAGAAAATTATACTTATGGCTATCAACTACATCACATGGGCTTCTGTCCTCATGAATGGCAGCAGTTAAAGGAAGTGAATCTGTTGAAGCTCAGTGAAGCCATGAGGTCTGGTGTAGCAAATCAGGTGAAATCACCACTTCTGATAGCCAGCGCGGTGTAGTGGTTAAGGTGTAGTGGTTAAGAGCAGTGGCCTCTAATCTGGAGAACTGAATTGGATCCTCCACTCCTCCAGCTGGGTGACCTTTCCCTAGTCACAGTTCTCTCAAAGCTCTCTCAGCCCCATCTACCTCACAGAGTGTCTGCTGTGGGGAGAGGAAGGGAAGTTGATTGTAAGTCACTCTGAGATGTTTACTGCATGGATGCTAGTCGGACCAAGCTGCAGCCTACTGTTTGAGCCAGGACAGCTTGCCCTGGCTGTTCCTGCTTCTGCACAGGGGAACCTTCTGGCAGCTACACCCAGTCTGCCCTGGATTTGCCCCCTGCACAAGCAGCTGGGGTGGCAAGATTTCACTGTGCTGCAGAGTGATGGGGGCCTTTTTTTGTTTACGAACGTGGTATTGTGTGGGGATGCAATTGTTGTTGTCATCAGCCATTCAGTGGTGTCCGAGTCTTGGCGATCCCATGGTGCAGCTGTCACCACAATTCCCGATCCCACACTGCCTCCCTCAGCTGTGCAATGTTCTGGCCAGTGTCCATCTTAATCATGTCCAATCACTGCAGTCTTTGTCAGCCTGGTTCCTTCTTCCATTGACCAATCCTAGCATAATTACTTTCTCCATTGAGTTGGATCACATGATCCAACTATAATAAATGAGCCAGTTTCATGATTTTGCCTACCAATGATATATCAGACTTTATGCACTGTAGTATTTCCTTCTTTGTGACTTTTGCTGTCCATGGAACACACACAAGGCTTCTCCAAGAGTTCAAAATAATCAATTCTTCTCTTGTCCGACTTTTCATTGTCCAACTTTCACAGCAATAAGTGGCTATTGGAAATAGATCTAACTAATCTACATTTGGTAATCAGGCTTACGTCCTTGCTTTTCCATGTTCAGTTCAAGCTCATCATGCTGCAATCAACACTCACATAAATTTGTGATCCACGAAAAACGACTTCTTGAACACAATACGAAGTTCCCAAACAAACAAGCAAACGAACAAACAAATGCTCCAGGTAGCTCTGCAGTGCTGCATAGCACCACGGACCCACCTAGGGATGTTTTTTATCCCTTCTGGGATACCATAATTAGGGAAGGAGCTGGGCCTGGACAACTACTGCAAGAACAACTGAGCAGTACTTCAGATAAGGTTCTCAACCTCCAGGTGGGGCCTGGAGATCTACCAGAACAACTGATTTCCAGACTAGACATCAGTTTCCTCTGAAGAAAGTGAGGGTGGATTCAATTCTTTGGAGGGTGGGCTCTGTGGCTTTGTATACTAAACTGGGTAGGTTAGATAATACCTTGTGATGATAGAAATAAGATGCAGCTGGACTTAGATAGAATGAAGGATTGGGCCCAGACAAATAATATGAAGCTTAATAGGGAAAAATAAAAATAGTTATATAATTCTTGGATGGGTGAATAGCTATAATGTACAGCAAAATAAGTTTTGTCTAAATTTGAGGAAGAACTTCCTAACAGTGAGGAATGTTCAATACTGGAACAATCTCCTTTATGGGGTGGTGGATTCCTCGCAATTAGAGATTTAGAGATTTTAAAGTATTGACTGGATACCTACTTGTCAGGGATATTATAGTTGTGGTTCCTGCATTGGCTGGGGGTTTGATTAGTTGACTCTGGTGGTCCTCTCCAACTCTGAGATTAAATAAATACCTTGCTGAGGTCCCTTCCCTCTAGGATTTCCAGGCTCTTCCCATGTACCCACCCCCCAGTTTCCCACTGGCTGGCAATTGCAACTTCACCCCCCCCCACACACACACACACACTGCTGCATCCTTAAGGCGCTTCCCCACACTTCAGCAGAGATTTTCTGTGGTGCCCACCAGACTGTCAGCAGAAGGGAATGTCAAACAGAAATTCAGCATGGGGACAGAATACCAAACAGGTGCTCAGTGGATATCAAGCAGAAGTTCAGCAGCCTGAGCTGTTGTGAGTCAGAGCTCACTTCTTTTGTGGCTGACCAGCAACTCATGAAAGTGCACACTGGAATAAATGATGTTAGTCTTTAAGGTACCACTAACTGGACTTTAGTTTTCTTTTTGTGCAATAAATTAACACTGCTCCCCTTGTTTCATAATCTCCTTGTTTGCAGATGTTAAGTTTCAGTCCAGGGATCCATCTAATGACTTTCCATCAATAATTAATAGGCTAGACTCTGGAAAGTTTGGGTCACTAAATCCAACATACTATATTTGTTCTCAAATAGGTTTGTCAGGCCTTCTCCATAAGGTGGGTAATTCACCACCTCCTGGTCATCCCTCCCCCCTCCAATCAACTGGCTAGCAGGGGACTTACCAGCAGCAGGAGAAGCCTAGCCCTGCACTTCAGACATGTGGCTAGCAGCAAAAAGATCAGTGCTGCCAGCAATGTGATGATGTAACCTCCAGTGTGCACTTGAACTCACATCATATTGCTAACAACATGGTGATGATCTGGTGTTTAGCCAAAAACATTATAGAAAAAAATGGCTTCTACCATAGAGTTTTCACCCAATCATATCACTTCCAGTGTGTGCTGGCAACATGGCTGAAACATGGCTGAATCTGGCAAGCCAGGTTTAGTTCCCCACTCCTCTACAAGGAGCAATCTGGGTGACTTTGGGCTCATCACAGCCCTGATAGTACTGTTCTGATGAAGCAGTTTCAACCTCACCGGATGTCTGTTGTGGGGAGAGGAAGGTCTCTTTGAGAGTCTGTGGGGCAGTAAAAAGCAGGGTATAAAACTCAACTATTCTTTTTTAAAATGATTATAGATCAAAGATGCACAAAACTTTAGGACATGAGTTGTGCCTTTTTCAGATTCAGTGTATGTATTACTATATATAAGGATATGTGAAAATTATTGCTACTAAAGTTCTAGTTCATACATGCATGGGCTTATTTCAAACAAACTGTTTAGTCAAAACAAAATTATTTTCTCAAAAGACACAGGATGATCCTGGGAGCTTATTATGAAGGAGCTTTAATAAAACAGAAAGCTGCATTGGTGAGAAAAAGGCTAGGAAAATTGCAGCAAGGAATTTTATTCCATCACAACAATGTACCTACTCATTCTTCAAGGGCAGCAAGGGCTGTTCTATGAGAATTTCATTGGGAATCTTGCCCCTTCAGACTCCCCCCTCCCCCCCAAAAAACTCAAAGAACATATAAAAAGAACATGATTGGAGTCCCTTGAGAATGCCAAGACTGCCAATTTTGACGTAGCGTAAATCAAAGAGTGCAGAATTCTTTAGGGAAGGCTTAGAGAGATGGAAACACTATCTTCAGAAGTTTATAGACTTAGATGGAGGGCATGTCAGGAAACAATAGCTTCACTTTTAAAGTAAAGGTTTTTGTGATTTTGAACCAATACTTTTTTACTTACCCTTGCATACTGGAACCTACTTCAGAAATCCCAGGATTCTGGATTGTGGAAACAAGCCACAATTTGTGGTTTATTGAGACTCTCTGGTTTCTAATTTTGGTGGTATGTGCAAATGGCAGGGAATACGCTTCAAGTGAATGCAGCCAATTAATTGTTTTTCAGCTTTATGGCAACCTACTGTTTATCATCAGTTCAGGCAAATTATGGCTTATGCTTTCCCCTGCAAGATGGAATACCAGAGGAGGATCAAACCATTTGCAACAAGCAAAGTTTGCTGGTTTAGATGCAAGAGCTAACTAAACTACTAAAATAAAAGTGTCCCATTACCTGGTCATAGGGCTATAGGAAAAGGAGAGAGCATGTAAGCGGAAAGAGCCTTCAAAGTTGTTCAGGTAACGACAAGCTATTGTTTGCTGTTATGTCCGAACCATGCCTCATTATAGGCAATTGGTCCCCTTTATTAACACCTATTTAATGATAAAAAAATATTTGTATGATGTCATGCTCTGCACATTTCCAATGCTCTCAGCAAGTCAAATAAGTGAAGAAAGGGGAAGAATGTACTTGGTTATTGCCAACCTAGAAGTTCTTTCCCAAAGTAAAAAATCCAACAACATGTTATTTTATCCTTTTAACCCTCTTTGTGAAAGAATTCTCTTAGATTTTCCTCACATTCAAAAACACAATAGGCATACTATGAAGAAGAGGAAACAGTACTTCCTCAGATAAATCATATGCAATTATATATTCAGTAGTAAAAGTAAACCCTATAATTTGCTAAAGACAGAGATGCAATGTTGGCTGAAGGTGTTTTTCCTCTGGCTCAGCAAATGGGTTCGACATGAGGTACATTGTTTGAATTATATGATAGCTGTGCAGACTATCACTGTGTGTTAACCCTTTAGTAGGCAATGCCTTTGAGACTTCCAAATGTTGTACTCTGAAGTAAATCCAGAATAAAACAAGATGTCCAGTAATTCTTAAACTGAAGACATGGGAAGCAGTAACAAGGCCTCAATACCTCACTGTATTCAAAACTTTTCAATACCTCATCAACTTGCTTCGCTCTCAGCTCCTTGCCCTCCTTATACGGCAAGAGCCAGGTCTGTCAAGACAGGAGTGCAAAACGATGACCTGTTCACCTTAAAGCAAATATGCATTCCGCTCACCAGTACTTTTATGACAGTGTCAATAGATGTAACTAGCTGGATTTTAGCCTGATGTTTTCTTGAAAGAGCACACCTCTCATTACTATTAAACGGGGAAACATTACAGTTTCATAAGTGATAGCAGCCAGTCCCTTCATTTAAAGAAAGATGGAACTTTACTCAAGCTTCCCCCCTTTCCTCAAGGTGGATTAAGACACACTAAGGTCCTAAACTATGTCAAGTCTGATAGATTCCATAGCATTATCAAACAAATTGTAATTTTAAAGGGTTTTGGGGAGGCATTTAGAAGCCTATTAGCAGCTGTGTATAAATCCAACTGCTCCCACAAACCAGTTATATGGTCCTCTTAGGATCTGGGAACTGGATAAAGGGAACATGTGATAAAATCACTACGTTGTTTTCAAATAGGAGAGTCATTTGTTTGAAATAGTTCATTTATTAAAATCTTGAAACATTGCCCAGAAAACTCTTCTAGAGAATCACTTGAAGCACTTGGAAACTGACTGTACCCAGGATATGAAAGTTAGCATGCATATTTATATAACATGATTTGACCAGGTCCATTTGACACATAAAGCTTCTTTAAAAAAATCCCTAAATGCAATATGAAATACAAATATAGAACAATTTTATTTATTTACTTCATGTATAGCCCACCTTTCCTCCCAGTGGGAATCCAAAGCAATTCATAACCCTTTTCTTGTCTTTTTTTTTAATTACAGAAGAGTGGGCAAAGAAACATCCTATTCACCAGGGCCTTAAGTGAAAAAAACTTTCCCTATCTTTTCCTCCAGTGACCAGACTGCAAATGAGTCATCTTATGGAATCAGCCTGATGTTACTGAGCAGAGATGTAGCCAGCAGGCCTTGCTCCAGCTATCTCTGCTTTATGCCATAAGCAGTTTGAAAATACAAGGATACTTAAATAGAATTTTTAAAAGAAAAGAATACGATTAAGTACTCAACAATTAACCCCACAAACAATTCATGATTTTGTCTTTTAACATGACACCCATAATACCTTTCTTCATATAATTCTGATTTAAAGAGTTTAAAGAGCAAAGCAATATAAAGGGCAATAAGTTGAGTTAGAAACTGTCCTGGGTCACTGTCTTGCACAAATTGAAATTATTTGCCCTTGTTAGAAATGAAAATTAATTAGAAACAAATATTTAACCTTTTTATTGGCAGGTTCAGACAAAATGTACCAAACTTAGTTGCTTCCTAAATGAAATGAGATTCCACTAGACTTCTACGAGGAAAAAGCAGATAATGCTGTCAGCTACAAGAGGGGTGGAAAGGATAGAATATGTATCTTTTGCCTTGACTCTCTCTCCCACACGTCAAGCTATGGATCTTTAGTTCTTACTTGGACTGGGCAACACGTCTAGCAATAAGATGCCACATACACCAAAACAAAAAAGGTGGTAAGTCTCTCCTTTTTTGTACCAGATTTTGAAAATGACAACTGAATACATGTCCCTGCAACATTAGTTATATGACACTCCCATCTCCACGTGCTCATCATGTAGCCCTAGGCTACAGCTTTTCTCCTGCAGTACAAAATGTTACACCCCTGTTCATAAGTTCTAAAGAAAGAGTTACGTAGATCAGGAGTCTAAGCAACTGCTATTACTTCTCAGCTTTATGTCACTTGGTATAAAGCATGCATGTTTTGCCTAACTTTAAAATGAGTTGGCATAGGTTCATGAAATACCAGGGAACAATCTGCTATCAGGCACATAATACTATCATGTAATGTTTGCCATTTTAGGAGTAGCTGCAAATCAATAATTTCTTGCACTTTTTTTGGGGGTGGGGGGTGGGGGGAGTAACATCAGATGAATACCCGCTTTATCCAGGGGAAAACTGAAACGGAGACTTGTCCAAAGCTAAATGACTAATCAGGAGCAGAGCAAAAATTAGAATCTTGTAATAATTGTACATGTAGTTTCATAATATTTCTTGTTCTGTGCCATTTTGTTAACATACTGAGTTTTTGAGAAAATGAAGGCTAAAAATAAGACCTATATGAATAAATTTCTACTTAGTACAGTATATACTTCAGAATAGTATTGGTGACCAATAAATAAAAACAAAAGGCCATTTCTAACATGATCCCTGTGCAGTTGTATTGCTGTGCATAAGATTTTGATGTTCTACTTTTTATTATTATTGATTACTAACATTTATAACCCATTTCCTAACCATAAATGACATCTAATGTAGCTTACTATCAAACACAGTAAAACTCATTCAAAATAATAGGTAAAACAACAGTAAAATAAAGTAATATAGAACACAACAGTAATCAGCTCAAGTGAAGCAGAAAAACATTTCCCAGAAATGAAGATCTTGGTCAGGGAAGAAAATAGCCATTGAAGCCTCTCTCAATGAAGTTTAAATAGCAGGTACCACAACAGAAAAGACTCTTTAACTAGTTATATCTAGGGTTTCAAGCTTCCAGGTAGTAGCTGGAGATCTCCAGGTGACAAAGAACAGTACACCTGGAGAAAATGGCTATTTTGGAATGTGGGCTCTGTGGCAAACCACTGAAGTCCCTCCCTAAACCACACCCACCTCAGGTTCAACCCCTCAAATCTCCAGGTTTTTCCTAACCTGGAGCCGGGACCTCTTGCTATAACCCAGAAAATATCCCACAGCAGAGGCACCAAAACTGTACTAGTTTACAAGAAATCTTAGGTGAGGTGGCATTCCAGATTACCACTGTCCACAACCAGCTGAAATTAGAATGAAAACAGTTGTTCCACATATAGTGTGATAATCCCCATGATCAAAATGGTATTGAAAGTAAAACAAAGGCCCCATTTCTTATGCTAATTGTCTCTTCAAATGTTGTTATTCCACTTCTTTGTTTCACAGCATGGCTGTGAGTTTTAGATTCTCCATGGTTAAGTAATTATTTCCTGCTACCTCATGGTGGCTACAGTACTCCTCAATGGCTCCTTAATCCACTCCTTTTGATTGTGGCAGGGATACTTTAATTACTGTTTTTTTCCCCAATGTTAATAATTTTATTTTATTTGTCACCTTAATCATTTTATAATTGCATGATTATAATAAGGCATAGACAGAACTTTCTGCCCTGTTTTCTTCCCCCTTCAGCTAAGACCAATAAGATTTCAAATGCTGATTGAATTTTGGAGTGGGGTGAAAGAAAACCTGAGGTGGTTTGACTTCTAGCAACCAACTAAAAAAGGAGTTTTTGAGGGACAAGGAATAGAAGTTATCTGGAATAGGCAGTAAGCCAGTAGGGCCATCAGAGTATTGTTTTGACAGGGGGTGAGACTATTAGAATATCAGGGAATGTGTATATGGGTTTTGTTTCCAAGTCTGAATGTCTTAGGAAACATATTTTGTAACCACTAAGCAAGAAGCACATTCCAGTTCTGGGGTTGTGACGTAAAGAACTACTATACCATTTTAAGAGGAACTCTGGATGTCTAGAGATGCCAGTCCCTAGGTGGGACCTGGGGTTCCCCTAAAATTATAGCTCATATACAGGTGACAGATCAGTTTCTCTGGAGAAAATGGGTGCTTTGGATAGTAAACTCCATAGCATTATGCCCCACCCCAAATCCCACCCACTCCTTGCTCCACCCCCGAAGTTTCCAGGTATTTCTCAACCCAGACCTGGCAACCCTATCCAGATCACAGCTGCCATCTTAGAGTCATGTAGCTGCAGACATGGACTTCAGTCTTCCTTCAAACAGTCTGCCTTCAAAAGAACATGTAGCTGATATGGGGAAAGTGTTTGTTTGTTTTTAAATCCTTTATCACATATAGCAGGTACTCTGGCCAGACTACATTGCTCACCAGAAATGTGGTAGGCTGGAACTGACTTTGTCATTGACTATGAATCCATGCTCTCTTCATTGCTCAGTTATTACCTGTGTATCTGTGTATAGCACTTTATAGCACTTTGTACCTGTGTATAGCACTTTATAGTTGCTTACAATAACCATAATTTACCACATTGCTCTTCTATAATCAAATGGTATATTATGCAAATATTATAATTGTCACAAACAAAAAAGATCCCATAACGTCATCACAGAATTCTTGAAGGGGATTCCTAAGATGGCAATGCTAAGATGGCAACACACCAGATACACATGGCAACCTTTCTAAATGAACAAATATCACATAAAATAGCTAAATACTTTAACTGGTATAGTATACTGAATTCAGGAAATCATACATGAATATAATTTCAATTAAAAGCTGCCAGGCCAGAGATGTAACTGGGAAACTACTGGATAAATATTTCAGATTCTGCCATGCTGAACTTAACTTAAGCTCATTAAGTGGAGGCAAGTTGTTCCACTGAAATCAGCAGGACTTGCTTCCACATGACTGCCCAATCCAATATCTCCAATTAGGTTAGCAATGTTGGGGTTGTTTCTTGGTAAAGGCTCTGTGCCTTCAACAGATGCATGATAAGCAAAAATCCAACAAGTATAGATTTGGAAATATGAAGATTCGGTGATGGGAAAGGCTTCACCTGTTGGATTTGTTTGCCACATATCTGTTTAAAAGGCATTAACTCTGACAGGAAAAAGGTGGTCAGACTAAACTCTATCTAGAGCACAGACAAGAGTCCCCATGCCTGCACACAGCCTTGAATAGGCATTGCTCCTTTGTCAATCTTGAGGAATGTCCTCTGCTTGCAAATGTGCACGCTTTCTGGAGCAAGGACTACAACTGGAGTGTCCGTGGAGTTCTAGAAACTAGAATTTAGGTACTGACAAGTTTAAGTAGAAAACCACAGGACTTGCTTCCATATCCATTGCCAGCAATCGGTTTTTGCCCCATGCAACTTATCTCATAGCAGAGTGTGGGAAAGTAACACAATTCTTGAAGTTTAAATCCTGTCAGCAAAATCTGTTAACAACCAAGCCAGCCATATCTTACAGAATGTCTCTTCCTGATCCTTCACTTAAAACGAGAATAAGACACTGAGACTTGACAAGATGAAGGAAGAAGTTTACAGGATGATTGCTTCACAGAAGTGCCTAGAACTCTTGTATCCTGGTGGAACTTATTCCACCTGAATAGCTATGAAAACACAGCTCAATCAAGCCTTTTAGATAAAGGACATTGTTCTCTTTATGTAAAATTCTCTGTGTAAGGGATTTAAGAAAAGAATACAAAAGTTAGGACAAAACTAATCTCTGGTGAGCACAAGCAAGGCTACTGAATGATCAAGCTGTAACAGGTAAGGCATGAAATCTAGGGCATATAACAGATCCCTTGGATGGCATGTAAGCAAATCAATAGAGATACCATCTGGATGCACTAATCACTAAAGGTCAAGAAACAAAGGCCACTCAACAACAAATCTGTGGCTAGGAGGGAGTGAGAATCAGGGAAAAAATTGAACCAAGAGCAAGAGGGCAATAAATGACCAAAATTAAAACAAGATGGATGGTGTCACGAAATTGTAGTACGTTCTAGAGAATTATGGCCAACTGTGTGCCAAATGGAACAATTTAAGCATCAGAGAGACATAACTGAAGTGTTACCATTGTACCTAGAAAGACAAAATTTATGTCAGCCCAGACACTGAGGAAAGCATGCTCTGACTATTATAAATCAGTCTCTTGGCCAGCATAGAATTGTGGATTTTGCAGTGATTTTGCAGTGAAAGACACAATCCTGAACTACAGAAGGCCAGTGAGAATCCACTGATGAAGCTTGGCTGGCTTAGGGCTGCTTTTTATACCTGTATATTTAAGTTGTAATATTTACACACAAAATACATACATCCCTTACAAAAGTATTTATAAATTCAAGGAAAATAGGAGTCATGATGAGCATCAGAACAATTGAGCTTTGCAGTAGTAAAAGAGATAGGCCACAGATATGCAATAAAATATGACTTTGTTCCGAATCTAAATCACAGAATGGCTCCCTGATATTCATGATTATGCTAAGTACTATTAGCAATATCAAATGTTTCCCACCAGAAAATAAACCTATACTACAGTTACAAAAGCTTTTTGGCACAGAACAGGCTAACCAAACGGCATTTCTTTCAAAAAACCTAACTGCACACCTTTCTGATGTTCTTTTTTGTATTCAAGGATTATTTTTAAGGATACAATCCTGTTTCAGCTTTCAACAGCTTTCAACACATAGCAGTGTGACTCGGTAGCTTAAAAGGCAAATAGGATTGGGGCTGTATTAAAAGTAATAGAGTGTCCAGATCATACAAGGTGATGGTACCGCTTCACCCTGCTCAGACCTCACTTGGTGTGCTGTGTTCAGTTTTGGGCCCCACAACTGAAGAAAGATTTAGAGAAACTGGAGTGTGTCCAGAGGAGGGCAACAAAGATGGTGAGGGGCTTGGAGACCAAGTGGTATGAGGAAAGGTTGAGGGAGCTTGGTCTGTTTAGCTTGGAGAGTAGATGACTAAGAGGTGATATGATAACCATCTTTAAATACTTGAAGGGCTGTCATATAAAAGATGGAGCAGAGTTGTTTTCTGTTGCCCCAGAGAGTGGACCAGAACCAATGGTTTAAAATTAATTCAAAAGTAGTTCCTGACATTAGAGTGGTTCCTCAGTGGAACAGGCTTCCTCGGGAAGTGGTGAGTTCTCCTTCTTTGGAAGTTTTTAAGCAGAGGCTAGATAGTCATCTGACAGAAATGCTGATTTTATGAATTTAGGCAGACTGTGAGTGGGTGGGCAGGTAGTTGAGAGTTCCTACATTGTACAGGGTGTTGGACTACTAAATGACCCTGGAGGTACCTTCAAACTCTATGATTCTAAATGCAATTTAACAAAAGTGATTTCTGATCACTTCACTGGCCGTTCTTATCAGGCCAGCCCTAAACCTGGTCATGGCCTATAATCCCCCCCCTCCAAAAAAAAAGAACACTTGACATCTGAAGGCCATTTTATACCTTAGGTAAAGGTAAAGGTATCCCCTGTGCAAGCACTGGGTCATGTCTGACCCTTGGGGTGACGCCCTCAAGCGTTTTCATGGCAGACTCAATACGAGGTGGTTTGCCAGTGCCTTCCCCAGTCATCACCGTTTACCCCCCAGCAAGCTGGGTACTCATTTCACCGACCTCGGAAGGATGGAAGGCTGAGTCAACCTTGAGCCGGCTGCTGGGATTGAACTCCCAGCCTCATGGGCAAAGCTTTCAGACGGCTGCCTTACCACTCTGCACCACAAGAGGCTCTATTTTATACCTTATGCAAATGCAAACTAGAGTAAGATACTGGATGATGCCCAGTTGGAATTGTGGCCATTCACAGGTCCTGACAAGAATACCTGCACCTTGCAAACCTGCGATTGCAGCTTTCACATTTTAATCTTTAGTGATACAGCAGATTATTATAGATGAATATTTAATAATATGAAATGGCTCTGAGTGTCCTTTTTCTCAGGTCAAAAACCTCATCACCTATAATACTCTAGTTAAAATATCTTACTGTCATTTCAGTAATATATTTACCTTTTGAATTATGTAAGCATTCATTTTGTATTGTTGTTGCTTCTGCAATACATCCTCTTTGACCTACTTGACCTGTAATTGTGTACATACAGGCTTTGTTTAGGGAACATACTGATACTGAATATAATATGAGTATACTGTGTTATAAAAGAACTTATCTTTTCCTTTGAACGTTATCTGTTCCTACTTTCCCACTGAAAAATGGTAAGTTCTCAACTAACCTTGAAATGTGGGCCCAGTCCAAATACAAAATTTATGAGAATAGCAATGTGGTATGTATAACACTATTCATTTATTTAAAACTAGATAGACTAGATGTTAGGATGTGGCTGGCTACATGGCAAAAGGTCTTGCCCACCCCTGGACTCTTGAGGCCCCACCTCAAAACTTGTGGATTGTAAACTAACCATGAGCAGGCAGTGTGATGCAGCGGTAAAAAAGGCAAATGCCATTTTGGGCTGTATCAACAAAGGCATCACATCAAAATCACAAGATGTCATAGTCCCATTGTATATGGCACTGGTCAGACCACACCTGGAGTACTGTGTGCAGTTCTGGAGGCCTCACTTCAAGAAGGACATCGATAAAATTGAAAGGGTACAGAGGAGAGCGACGAAGATGATCTGGGGCCAAGGGACCAAGCCCTATGAAGATAGGTTGAGGGACTTGGGAATGTTCAGCCTCGAGAAAAGGAGGTTGAGAGGGGACATGATAGCCCTCTTTAAGTATTTGAAAGGTTGTCACTTGGAGGAGGGCAGGATGCTGTTTCTGCTGGCTGCAGAGGAAAGGACACGTAGTAATGGGTTTAAACTTCAAGTACAACGATATAGGCTAGATATCAGGAAAAAGTTTTTCTCAGTCAGAGTCGTTCAGCAGTGGAATAGGCTGCCTAAGGAGGTGGTGAGCGCCCCCTCACTGGAAGTCTTCAAGCAAAGGTTGGACACACTTTTCTTGGATGCTTTAGGATGCTTAGGGCTAATCCTGCGTTGAGCAAGGGGTTGGACTAGATGGCCTGTATGGCCCCTTCCAACTCTATGATTCTATGATTCTATGATTCTATGATACTAAAACCTCAAGGAACATTCCTGACCCAGGGGTCACCAATCTCCAGGTACGGCCTGGAAATCTCCTGGAACTGTAAGGCATCTGCAGACTATAGAGATCAACGCCCCCCCCCCCAAGGGAAAAATGTCCTTCGAGTTGAAAGAGGCCAGGAGGCCAAGGCAACTTACTAGCAGCAGGGTATGCTCTGAGGCTGGTTCCTCTTCCACCCAGCAAACTTCTGAATCTGGAAGGAAGTTGGAGATGGGAGAGCTGCCCCCTTGTTAAGCTCTTCCTGGCTGAGGGCTGACTCCTGACTGGAGCTAAACTACCTGGGCAGGCCATTCCTGGATGAGGGTCAATCAGGTAGTGGATGACTTGTAATTATAAGGTTTAGTGATTGATGATAATGATGATAGTTTACTCTCAATCTTCTATCATAAAACTTCCTAGGCTCTGCACTAAACTCAAGATCTTCTGTCTACACAGATAATCAAATGTTTATTTAAGAAGTAACTTCTGGTCTCACTCATCTGGATTTTGGGTCAGAAGTTCAGTCAGTCTGGCCAGACAATTCTTCATCTTTGCCATTATTTAACCATTGGATTGTCGTATTATAGGGATTACGTAACTTGACAGTTTTAAATCTCTCTTGTGCGGTATAACATGCAGTCTGCAAATGCTAGCCTTTTAATATTTATACTGTAGTAAAAAACATTCAGAAAGTATTTTAAATTCTTCCTCCCTACAAATTTTTTTTAAACATCTGTATTGTGTCAAAAATGATTATCTCACTAGTCCTTTATTTTACAATACTTTAGAGTATTAAATTAGAGTAATCACAACAAAATGTAATGGGGGGAAATTCTGCATTATGGCCACAGTTCTGTGATTCCTTTGTATACATTAAGTCTCTAAATACATAAGGTGAAGGAACAGGAAAGGGGAGGAAATTGCATTGTGCTGGTGGTACACCATCACTTCCAGTGAATGCTAGAAATGACATCACAACATTGACACGCCTTGGAAGTGATGCTTTGAGATTTGGGCCAAACCACAGAATTTTGCACAGATCCTAGAGCATTGACTCATCATCCCACCAGCCTCATCCTCACACCAGCAACATGACTTCCAGGTATTCACTGGAAGTTACTTTGTACCATGGATGCAGCAGCATTTTAAAAACGTTTTCTTCCCACCAGCCCTCAGTGGGCCACTAATGAAAGGGGAGGGGGGAAGTCTCCCTGTAGGAAAGCTTCTGCTAACAATCCAAAATCTACCATACTTCCATGCAAGGTGAACACATTAAAGCAGGAAGATATAATTGTTGATTTGCTGCATTTTCTGGTTGCTGCAATGCAGCCAATTTGGGAATGCATTACAGTTTTTCAGAAGATGAGGATTTCTAAATCTTGGTTTCAAATTCTGTTTCAAAGCACTGGTGTTAGTGCAGCTTCGTGGACATGGCTGTGCCCAGACTGGCAGGGCTGGCTCTCAAGAACTGGCTCAACTTTCCCTCATCTCCCCACTGTGCCATGTCATTTCTGTCATGACTTCCACTGCATTTCACCCAAGGGCGCCTCAAAGACATTTTCACATCAAAAAGCCACCATGAAAAAAAGATTAGATTACTTTTCTAGCATTAACAACGATTCCTCAGCAGTCTTCAAAAGCTTTTCATAATAAAAATGCTTTTCAGAGCTTCCTCATTGTCAATGATAACTGGACTATTCTAGCTTCAATGTCAGGTTACCTATGCCTCAGATTCAGTAGCAGCAGAACCCAAATGAAGAGAACTCTGATGTTCCACCCCTGCCTCCCCAATCATACTTCCCCAGTGCTAAACATTCTACCCGGGTCTTGAATCATACCTGCCGTTAAGTCCTTATAGTGGCAGGTTATGATCACTTTCTACCATAGCAGAACACAACTGCTATTCCCAGTGCAATTCCTTGGCATGGTGTTTGTTCCAAATGTTTCAAACAAGGCAGCTATTATTGGTGAGAGTACCATTTTTGCAATGATGACTGTAAACTTCTCACATGTGGCATGAGAGAAGAAACCCATCCTAGCACCCCTTCTCAGGAGCTAGCTACACTGCATACTCTGTCACAAAACTAAAGGGGACCGTTAGTTACCTGAGTTTTTTCTTCAAAGTTTATGTCACTAGCTACATGGTGGCCAACCAGGGAAAATTTTGCCCAAAGACTCAGTGCACATGAGTGTTTCTTTCATGTGGTCTTCAGAACAGTAATTGCTCCATGTTTGTAAGTAACTTACCTCCGGGAAATATCCTTAGGGTTGCAGCCTCAAACTGTACTTGGATTAACCTAACTCAAGATAGAAATTGCCACAATTTCCCCTGCCACAATTTCCCCTGCCATGTCCTACCTCTAAAATGCCAGCTACAGTTACTGACTAAATATCAGGGACTAAAACTACCAGACCCTGGCCGCACAGCCTGCAAAACCCACAGCAAACAGTATGCATAACCATTTTTTGCATCCCAGAATCTATAGCACCTTTACTATAACATTGGACCAGCATAAATCAGAGAATGAGACCTTGAATATGAACATCCACATCCAGTTGACAAAGTATATACACTCATGCCTTCATATGCATATATTTATATATCTGTTTATGTAGCCATTGTATTGGGAATGAAATCAGAGACTATGAACTGCCAAACAGGAGACAATCAGTACACAAAGGAACTGCTGTGATTACTATGAATCCCTCTATGTCTTGCATACCTATCACAAAGGAAGCCCCAAGTTGTTCACAAAGCATCACAAACAGGTCCACATTCCTTGGGGCACAGCATTTTCCACCAGTTTCAATGAAGATCATGCAGCCAGAACAGCTTTTTCCAAACTCTGGAATGTGGAGGAGCCTCTGAAATAATTTTTCAGGCTCCGATGAGTCCCGGAAATTGTGTCAGCTGGCCAAGCCTTCCTGTCAGGCCCCCAGAAGTAGCATGTCACCAGAAGTGACATCATTACCTGCATTAACAGGCAGGCTTGAGGAAGATTGAGGAGGGAGAGACAGGAGGTGGTTTAAAGCAGGAGTAGGCACGTAAGCTCCACCCCTTCCTGGCACAGAAAACACGAGATTATTCACACTTGGGAAGAAAGTAATGGAAGTGGCTGGTTCCCCAGCTTGTGCCTGAATCCATTAAGGCAGGAGGAGAAAGGCTGTGGACCCCCTCTAGAATTCTTGTGAACCCCCGGAGGTCCACAGCCCCCTTTTGGGGAATCCGTGAGTTAGAGGTTCCTCATAGACCTGATTGCACTCTAAAATTTTAGTAAGCACATAATAGCAACACACCCCTTGCCATACAACATCAAATGACATAACCAGGTTGTCCTTGCATAATTTAGAACATGTTATTCAACTTTGGAAAATTCTATAACTTGAATTACTGGTGACTCTGAAGTCCAAAATAATACCAGGAGACCTTAAAGGAGATTGGAAAGGTGGGTCAAAAAATTAATGGAGCCATCTCTCTGTGTTTCTCTCTCCTAGACTTGAGCAGAAGAAGGGGAAGAACAAGCATCCTGAGCTAGGCTCGCTGCATGAGGTGCACCTTAAGAAAATAGCTCTGGATTTGCATAACAGCCAAGGCACAACTGTACAGTTCTATAAGAAGAAACATGAAGCAGCTAAGTCCTCACCCAAGTTGCTTATTTATAAATATGTAACCTGACTTTTCACAACAGTTCCTAATGTAGCTTACAAAAAACAGTAAAAAAAAATGACACTCACTAGTACTCAAACAGCATCATAATGATATCAATCAGGAAGCAAAATTTAAATTAAGCAAACTCAAATGGCCAAAGACTTGAAGGCCTGACATAATAGAAGTGTTTTAAGTGTTTTAAGACCTTTCCAAATGGCCCAATGGGACTGGATTGTTTTTGGAAGCAAACAGGGGAAGTCATTCTAGGGCTATGTTCTCCTCAGATGATGGTGGTGCTTGAAGACAAGCTCTACCACCAGACCTCAGTTCAGGGGGTGTGGAAGTGCGGGTGATGACAATTCCTCACTAACTCTGAAAAATGCAATATACAGCTAAGAGCCTTAAAACAAGTAACTTTATCTGACAACCTTAGAACTGCATAAAGTAGGGACAACCGCCTGGACGCTGAGTCCATGAAGCAGGGGAACATAATACAAGCAAGGCAACTGGACACTCTCACAGAGGCCCATCTCACATGGGAGGATATCTGCATCGCTGAGGGATAAAGGCTTGTGATGCTCTTTCACCACGCTTCTTCAGGGTTCATCAGGACAGTCTGGCCCATCGGGCACAGCAACATCCACTGGGTTGGCTGCTATGCTTCCACTTCAGGATGGGAATCTTAGTTGAGATTAGATGGCCACTTGCAAGTCATTTAGTTGCGAAAAAGGGCATGGGATTCCTTCCTGCCTATGCAGGGGCATGCCTGTATGGTGATTGTGCTGGAAGGGAATGACCTACCCGGTCTCACATTGGTCATTTGGGCAGAATTGTGAGCCTTGCATTCTCAGCTTCCAGGAATTATTCTGATCAGAGCTGCTTGAAAGGAAGCATTGGAGGGGTGATATTCCCCCTGACAAGGTGGATTCAGCAAAGAAAAAAGTTTGCAAGGCCTCAAACTGCTTCGTGGAGTCAGTTGGTAGCTCAGTAATTTGCCACCTGGATATTTCTTTTTAGTTGTCCACTCTGTACAGGGCCAACAGGGCCAACTTGTCCTGCTAGGGTCAGAATTTATGGCTTCATGGTGTTTGGGACTTCCTCCTTTCTTGTTTGCAGCACTATGAGCTTTTGGCTGGAGCAGGGCATATACCCAGCTCTTGTGGGGGGTTTCAGACATTGGGCTGAATCCATTTTGTGGGGAGACTATGCCTGCATGCTCTTTTTCCTGGGTGGGAACCTCCTACTGGGTCTTGGGAGTTGAGTCATTTAGTAGCATGTCCAGCTCAGAGATGGTTGCTTGGCTCCATTTCCAGCCTTTGTGGGGCTATGTTCTTGCCACTCCTGGTTTTCCACAGCAGGCAGGCTGGGCAGGTTCATTGGGTAGCTCAATGCTTGCCTCTTGCCCTATACTGCACCTAAACGCTCAGAAGGCTTTAATTAATAAAAGCTGTGGCTTATTTTGCTCCAATTGTTGTTTGTGATGGGGTTTTTTTGCTATATTTTGCCTCCTTCCTCATTTGGTGCTGGCAATGCCCTTAGGAATACAATGCCATCCCACCAGAATGGATGACCCACCACATGGTCACTAGATTTCCTTGTTCTTACATTTAACAAACCCTGCATTGGTGATGTGAGATATCCAGAAAAATATCTATGTTTGCAAAATGCAGACTTTATTTACTAATATCCCATACAAAACCATTATGATCCAGGAAACAGCAGGCTGGACTGTGATCCAGTATGTCTGAGTTAAAATTGTTACTTGGCTGCATACTCACTGGCAAATCACTCAAGCAAAATCTGGAATCTTCAGTATCTTGACTACATAATGGAGACAACAGTGATCTACTATCACAGGGTTGTTATTTGGTGGATAAGGATTAAGGCACACAGCAGCACATTCAAAGTGCCAAAAACTAATGCTACAGTGTTTTATATTTCACAACAGCAATCAGTGTATTAAGAATTGTATGTTTGTCCATCACCCATTAAGCAGTTTTTTGGCATGCTCAGCTTCTGTGTTTTTTCCCTCCTGCCTCATCTTTGAGAAATGCCACTTACAAGAAGTGCAAAGCATCTGTTTCCTCTAAAAGAAGGAAACTGAATAAAACAACAGAAATATATCTTAATTCCTCAATTCGCTAGAGAGCCCACAATGCACCTGCATTTGTCCAAAGGGAGAATTAAACAACCAAAATGATGCAATTTTAAAATAGTGCTAAACTCAGTTAATACCACTGCTAACATGAACAAGACAGTTTTGTACTGGAAACCTAGCAAATCTAGATGGTTAGACTGATTGGTGACAAGCTATCTGGGTTTTAAATTCAAAGCTATTTTGACTTTGGCCTATTATGCACACCTATTTTTCCTTGTTTTCACCATGCATGTCCATCTGGTTTTCTTTTTCATTCTACATTTTCCTTTGCTTTCAGCATGCATATCCACCAGGGTTTTCCTCCTCATTCAGCATTGATATTCCTCCCTTCTGTGCTCAGTTCCAGTCACTGTTTCCCTGTGTTTTCTGTGAGTGGTTTTATGCTGTTTTTTTTACCTTGCTTTGCTTCCAAGCCAAAGGCAACCTTAAAGCATAGAGATTCTCTCAGATTCCCCTCCCCACCCCTCAGAGGCCACTCCACCACCCACAATGAGGTTGTTCCCCCACTCTGCACCTCCCACCATCCCCTCCCCTTCATTGATGTACATGCTCCACTCATGCTTATTTTTTTGGAGGCAGAAACATTTTTATCTGGAATGATATACTGGCAGAGATCATGTGAGGAACAATGATGACAACTGAGGCTGCTATTAAATATAAATGTGGGTTTAATGTTGTAAAATGGTTTTATTGTTATTACTTTTTAACCTAAAATTGTACTGTTGTTATTATTTATACCATCCTGAGCCAATTTGCTGGGACAGTGGCATAGACACTGAAATAATAAACAAACAAAAAATAAAAAATTGGTTGGTTATCTGAGAGTACATACAGCTTGAAACATCTCCTATTTTTTTTAAAAAAAACACCCAGTAGAAAACTGGGTGTTTAAATCATCATTACATCTGACCCAGTAATTTTCAGCCTCTTCAGACCCAGAACCTACTGAGCATGCTTCTAAACTCCAAACACTTGGAAGGAACTCACATGACATCAGAGTAAGGAGAAAGAAAGAAAGAAAGAAAGAAAGAAAGAAAGAAAGAAAGAAAGAAAGAAAGAAAGAAAGAAAGAAAGAAAGAAAGAAAGAAAGAAAGAAAGAAAGAAAGAAAGAAAGTCAGAGTTACTACTTCACTGGTGTCTAACCACACATGCAGGCAGCAGGCCAAAAGAGATGTGGACAGGAAACATAAAAGAAGTACCAGGAGGTATTCCAAAGTAAGGAATAAGCCAAGGGTTGGCCCTATTCAGTATCACTCTCCACATTCATGTTGCCATGCCTTGCAATTCTGTTGCTCTTCTCAGCATGCATGCAATGAAAGGCAGGAGGCATGATACTCCTGCTGTGTGTAGCAGGTCCCTACAAAAGGCAATTTAGAAATGGCAGCTACAGGGGCTTGCAACCTGGGAGAATGGGCTCTGTGACCCAATGGTGGAGGTCCTGACCCATGGATCTATGACTACTATGCTAGAGAAAGTTGTTTTTACTCTCCACAGGCTTTCCAATTCCCCATGCACAAACCTTCCCCTGCTCTGTTTCCCCAGATCCTTAAGCTAGAAAGGCCAAGAACTGAAAAGTGAGTGTTAGGCACAAAGCACACAGTCTCACAGATACCTCTCCTCAGATTCACAATGAAATATATCCATCAGTATATATATATATTTCTTATGATTTGAAGTGACACAAATATATTGTCATGTTATTGCCATGAAATAGTGGTGGATTTTTTAAAAACATCACTACTTGTTTCAATCCCTATCTTCAGCAATGCAGAAAGCAATGCACATGCTCTCAAAATGCCCTTTTGCCTGTAGCAGAAAAGCCAAAGAGCTGGTACTTGAACTGGGAGTTTAAAAATGAGTGATGTTACAAGTGGGCTGTCATCAGGACACTTAGCACCAGCTTTCTTGCCTTCACACTTTCTGCCTGTGTTATTGCATTAGGACTGCTTATCCTTGCAGCTGCTCATTGTAACAAATCTGGATGTAGGATAGCTGCTTGCAGAAAAATATTCCTGAACTAGATCAATGCCTTACAACTCTCTACAAATCACTTACTTGTTTTAAATTATGCTTAAGTAGAAGTATGTTGGGTCTCTGACCTAAGTTTATGATGGAGATTAAAACAACACTATGTGCAGGGAGAGGCAGCTTAAAAATCAAAATATAATAATAACATTCTTGCCCCATTGGAAGCACCCATAGAGGATGAAGGACTTGGTAAGGTCCCTTGACTTAAAATCTGAGTAACTTTATTGATACCAAGCTACACATATCCAGCTCTCTCAATCTTTCATTGTAAGGCATGGATTCCAACACCACCCCCCATCCTAGTTGCCCTTCTCTGAACATGTTTCAACTTGTCAATACGCTTCAACTGTGGTGCCCAGAACTGAACACAATATTCCAAATGGGGTCTAACCAATGTGGAATAGACTGGTATTATAACTTCCCTTGCTCTAGACCAGGGGTAGTCAAACTGTGGCCCTCCAGATGTCCATGGACTACAATTCCCATGAGCCCCTGTCAGTATTCGCAGTTTGACTACCCCTGCTCTAGACTCTATGCACCTAGCAATGCAGCCTACTATAAGGTGACCAGATTGTCCCACTTTTGGAGGGACATCTGGGGGGACATGGCAAATTGTACTTACGTTGAAATTAAAAAATTTATATTACAATACTATTTTTGCGTTCTATGAAACTTTTTGTTGTTCCATATAGACCAAATTTTAAATCAAGAACCCCCCCCCCCCGGTCAATGGTATCCCACTTTACCAATGTTGAAATCTGGTCCCCTTAGCCTAATATCACATTAGCCTTCTTAGCTGCCATATTGTATTGTTGTCTCATGTTTAACTTATTGTCCACCAGAACTCCTAAGTCTCTTTCACAAGTACTATTATGAAGCCAGGTATCCCCCATCTTATATTTATGCATTAATTATTACCCAAACGTAATACTTAGCACATCTCCCTATTAAAATTCATGTTGTTGCCTATGGCCCAATTTTCCAAACCAGCCTTGATCTCCTTGAACAGTAGTCCTTTCCTCTGGGGTGTTAGCCATCCTACCCAATTTAGTGTGTTCTGCAACTTTGATCAATATATCCTCTATTGCAGCTTTTCTCAACCTTTTTACCATTGAGAAACCCCTGAAACATTTTTCAGGCTTTGAGAAACCCATGAAGTGGTGTGATCATGCAGAATATGGTTGGGAGGCATAGCTGTGTAGACACTCACCTGAGGCCCCTTTTCTTCCCACCCCCTCCTTGCCCATCACTAGCCATTTTGGTGGTGGAAGGGTGGGTCAACATGGCCTTATATGATCATAACTCCTGATAAATATTTCACAAATTTTAAAAATATATTAAAAATGAACTCCCACCCATTCAGGCTGTCAAGAAACTGAAGGTTTCATGAAACACTGGTTAACCAAGTCTGTCCTAGCCCCTTGTGATCCTGGCCATTAAGGACTTGATTGCTCCTATTTGCATAGCTTCATCTCTTTGTTTGCAAAAGCTCAGGCCTTCTGCCTATTTCTTAGTGGTGGTTCATACAGTGGATGAATCCTAGGGTAATAGAATGGACTGTACCACCAGACTGCAGGTGGGGGCTTCCTGCTCTGAATGTTCCTAAGAAAACCACACAAGTAGAAAACCTGCACAGTAGGAACAAAGGTTATCATTGTCTTCACCTGCTGTGCTGATTTACTATTTAGTGGCAATGTTCAGTATGGGAAAAAATTCCATGGAATCTGAAGTGGTGCACTCCATTCCACCACACCAATATTAGAAGATCACATTCTCCAGCAAGTGTGAATAGGCTTCAGTCACACTAGGGTGTGCCAGATGTTAGGAAGAAGCAAGCAGATGCTGTGTTTTCCCTGGGTTGCTCAGCTGGTTTTTCTCTTACTGTATCTGCACAATTCATTTTGTTTTTGTATTGTGTTTATTATATTGTAAAATATTTTATGCATTAAAAAATTATAAACTCATACATGGGTGCCATTACTGTATGTTCTGCTTCACTTTGTTTAGTTGATTAAGGCATGTCCCAGAGATGTTAAAGTTACCTTTTTAAAAACCCACTTTCATAATCCCACGATTATATTTTAAAACTCAGATTCCAAACACAGGACTAAGAAGAAAGTCCCAATTCTTCCCCAGTCAATCAGTGGGACTTACTTTTAAGTAACAAGGATGCAGAGTCTGCAATGCATAGAGCACTTCCCAGCTTCCCCCCTCATTCCATGGAGGAGATTCATACCGTTGTGCACTCAGAGCTACCTTCTCCATGGAAGTGATGGATACAACATACACACAAGTTCCACTGAGCATGAAAGCACTACAGGAGACCAGCCTACAGGTAGGACCTGGAGATCCTCTGGAATTACATCTCCTCTCCAGACTACTGTCCAGGTCCCTGTCAGATGCAAGGAGGACAACTGATGGAGGAGGAGGAAAGACAGTGAGAAAGATAGAGAAGGCAAGTGACAGAAGAAAGGAGAGGAGAAGAGGTGAGAGAAGAATGGCAAGGAAGAGCTGGAGGCCCAGGGGAGCTAACAGAGGAGAGCTGCAGGGCCAACAGAGGGTGCTGCACCGTTAGGACCCCAAGGCTTCACAGCTACAGAGATCAATTCTTCTGCAGAAAAAGGATGCTTTGGAGGTGAACTCTATGGCATTGTACCCCACTGATGTCCCTACCCTCCACAGGTTCCACATCCAAATTTCCAGCAGTTCTCAACCCAGAGCTGACAACCCTACCATCCCACCCCACCCCTGCCAATGACCAGAAGGGACCTGGCAACTCTACAGCACCAGAACAATTTCACTCTACAGCACCAGAACAATTTCACTAGAACAGTGTTCTTCAGGTCATGAATCAAGATCCCCAGGTGATTCATGAAATCATTGCACAGCTGCTGTTTTTGCTGCTTTGTGGACAGGTCTGCTGCCAGAGCATATATGCAAAGAACAAGCACGCATGCTAAAAGGAGCAGTATGATACCTTGGACACTCACTCATTAACACAGCCAGGTTCAGAACATCCGACACTACTTCTTCCTCCCACAAGCTTGCAACTCAGAAGATCACATGCTACCACCTGTGGTTGAAGGTGGGTTGTGCATGTAGAAAGACTGAAGGCCACTTTCTAAAGCAAGGCAGCTATGTTTATAATTAGGAGTCATCTCAGCACAGTGCTGGAGAGATTCCACATGAATCTGGGGAGATTTGAGAAAGGAATCCATGTTCATCTATTATAGCAAAACCAAAACCTCAAATACCGATTTATTCATCATGGTGAGACACGACTCCTCAGAAGTTTTTACCACAATAAAAGTGCAGTTTTAAGATGTCACAGAACTCCAATAGCTTTAAGTCATAGAAGCACAAGTACCTTCCTTGTAGTGCAAAACAGAAAAGCTCTCAATCATTTGCACTGTCATATGTTGCCCCTGTAATTCAGTGGAAATAATTAATTTCACTCTTACCAGGATGCTTATTTGAGTAACTTAAACAATAACCAGTAGGGCCAGCGTACAACAGTCTTTTATTCTCACAGGGCTGTCTATGTGACCTTTCCAGGATTCCTGAGTACCATCGACCTGAGAGTGATGGAGGACACATCACTGTGAATTTTATTTAGTTAACTAAGAAACTGCATTTTCATTTCCTTGCCTTTCAATCTTTTAATTAAATCTTTGGGGAAACAGCAACAAAAATTCACACTTCCACTCCCAAGAGAGTACATAAGGTCCCGGGACAAAGAGCATGCTGATCAGGTTGCCTATTGATGAGCTGCTGCAAGAGTGCAAGGAGTGACTGCACCCTGCACATACGCCTTAACACACGCCCAACAGTCTGATCAGAGGGGCATGTCAGGGGGCAGCTGAACAGCACATGGTTCTATAATTTATTCCGGAGTTTCTGCAAGAAAGACAGGAATGTAAATGAAGTAAGTAAATAAATAAGTCATTCAAAGCTTTATGTAGGAGGCATAATTATGTCATAAAAATCCAGTGGCTCCAGTATTTGCCTTCTTCCAAATGAGAAATGCATTCTGCTCTGAGGGTATTTTTATGACTATTAGTGGTTAACTCCCTTTGCATTATTCCTTCTGTTTGCTTTCTTGCTCACAGTTCACACTTTCTGTGTTTGATTTTCTTCCCCCAAACACGCATGTTTATTACCTTATAAACCCATTTGCTTGTTAAAAGGCCATCTCCATGTCTGCACTTCCTGTGTAATTTGTTCCTATTTCCATTTGCGTGGACAGATTCTTATGCCATTTTTGTAGATCTGCAAACCAGCTATGGGAAGATTAATTTAAGTTCTGGACACCGTGTTGGATTGGATGGGCCATTTTTTAAGATCTTCTGGGAAGATCACTACAAGTTTACTTCCTACTAAGTGTGATGAGTCACATGGCCCCCAAACAAACATTCCTTTTGCCCCTCCCACACACAATACCCAGACCAAAACCAGTGTCATCGGACAAGAAATCACATGAGTTGCCTGGCTCCATGGATCCCCAGAGCTCCCGGGCCCCCCGAACTAGCCTGTCCCTTGAAATAGTACTCTGGGGCACTAACCTGCAGGCAGGCAGGTTTGCCATTTCAAGAAGCAGGTGAAAACTGTGATCAGATCTACTCATGAATAAGCATCCCAACCTGCCACTGTAGGTGGCAACCTTGCAAGAGACAACATTCCTCATTATGCCTGCCCAGACATGTGAACAATGTTGCTGGAAACATTGTACCTGTTTAATGAGAAATGGCTTCCCCATTCTGGTCAGGATAACTGAGCAGAGAGCTGGTTTAGCTGCAGCTGGTGGTTCTGCTATGTCTTGAGGCATCTATGGTGCTCTCTACAGACACAGGAATCCACACCACGGCTATGTTAGATTCATTCTCTGAGGAGTGCTACAGCACTGCTTCAAGGGAGACTCCTTAATCAGGAGGTTGCCCTGAAACCAGAGTTCACATCCAGTAAAAAGACAGAAGTCATTTTAATATGCATACCTTGAATGGAAAGGTAAGGCCTGTTTGACGTTGAGATCATATTTTTTGCTAGCACTGGATGGCAAGAGCACTTTTTGCCCGATGGCCTAATTTTGGACAATTCCTGTACATTCTTTATGATAGGTATCTAATATGATTCTCTGCCAACAAGTTTAATTCTGTTTTTTTCATGCTATATAAACCCAGAAACTTCAATAAGGGAATTACAAGCTTGGATTCTCTCTTAACTGAAATAAAGCAAAACAGTGGCAAAAATAAGTATTTTTTGTTAACAAGAAATCCACATATGTGGTGAACTTTGAACAGTGCTGTGGCATGCTTCCTAATGCCTCTTCCTAATGCACAAGGAAGTACTTTGTCAACCAAAGAGCAATTAACACATAGAATTCACTGCTGCAGGACGTGGTGGCAGATACAAGCATAGACAGCTTCAAGAAGAAATCTGATAAACATATGGGACAAAGGTCCATCAGATGCTCTTAGCCACAAAGTATAGAAGAAACACTATATATGGGACAGAGATGCTTTGTATCATTGGTGACTGGGGAGCAACAGTGGGAAGCAGCCAACGTTGTGGCATAGGAGGGAGGGTGGTGCAGGTGCCGGCACACCAGTTGGCGTGTACATGCAAGCGGAGAGCTCTGTGCCTGCCTGTGTGTGTGACTGGCGCCCCGACACTGTCCCTCCCCCTCACGACGTGGTGCTGGCTGCTTTTGGTGCTGCCAAAGTGCCCAAACCTCGGCTTCTGGCGTTCCAACACTGCTGGAAGGCCTCCTGGTGACACCTGGGTTTTACACACCATGTGACACAGAGTGTTAGACTGGATGGGCCATTGGCCTGATCCAACATGACTTCTCTTACATTCATATGTCCTACATATAGAAAGCTAGGATTCGTGTGCATTGTATCTGATTTGACCTTTCCTCCTTGCTCTCAAAGCAGATTCAGAGTCCACAGCTGAGATTGCTACTTATCATGCATATCACACCACCACTGATGCCATGTTTGCTATGTGCATGTGTGCACACAGATGCTGAAAGATCTGAAGTTAAAAAACCAACAAACACAACAGTATTTACATATGAGGGATGTTTTGGAGTTGCTTCCATGAACAGTAGCAAAGCGGTGACAGTGAAGGAGCAGCAAATCCTGAAAGATGACAATATCAATAAAAAAAAACCTCTACATACACAGACTTACATGTGCTTAACTTTGAAGGTCATAAATCCAGTTAATACAAGACCGAACGAAGAACAAATGTTTTCAAAAGTCAAAAAGTCTGCCCTGGGCAGTTTACCATTTAGTGAGAGGATTTGTTAGCTTGGGCCAATTTAGTGAATCTGAATACAATAAACCCTGGACTGTCATACGTAATAAACCAAACTTTTGGGGGAGACATGGTGTGGAAGAATAACAATGCAGGAGGAGGAAAAGATAGTAAACAAAACTAGATTTTCTTTTCATGCTGGAAGCTTCCTAGTTGTACAAAGCTGAAGCTCATGAATGGGTTATTTCCCCTCTCCTTTCTTGTAAGGAATGCATCTCAAGGAAGACAAGCGCTCTGTGAGGAAACTGGATGGAACAAGTTTCGAGCAGTGTTACAGCTTGTGGAGAGTAAGATGGTTGCAACTATGTAAGCAAAAGTATCAGGCAAATAGGCGGGGTTTGGGAGAAGCACAGGGAACTAAGGAAAGCACAGAAACTAGCAATGTTTGAAGTTTCTTCACTTGATGCATCTAAGAATTGTGCATTTCAGGTTAGACAGAAAAATAACTTTTGTCAAAATATTGTCTTTGATCAAAAGAAGAAGCTTTTTGTCTCCAGAAGGTTGGGACAGTCATCTAGTTCAGGGGTAGTCAACCTGAACAATTCCCATGAGCCCCATGGGAATTGTTGTCCATGAACATCTGGAGGACCACAAGTTGACTACCCCTGATCTAGTTGTTACAGTAGTGGTCCCCAACCACCTCTCCCCGCCCCCCCCCCCCCGCAGTAAAAAACTTCCCAGGCTGCAAGCTTCTTACTGTGGGAGAGGAGGGGGGAGGGAAGCAGGGCCGCGCACGCGTGTATGCGCCATGCACGGCTGAAATTCCTGAAAGGCTAGTGTTATTTATCCTTTCTGTGGGGGAAAGAAGGCTTTTCACCCCATCTTGCATAAGCAAGAGAGTTGAGTTTATAAGGAGACCTGACCCCTTGGGGAAGGGGGAAGAGGTGTTCTGCCTTCTGTGCTTAGGCTGCTGCTACTCCCATATCGCTAGCTAGAGTCTGTTTTGGGGGGAGGACTCCCATGCTGTGGCTCCAGATTTATACCCAGCTAAGGCAGCACCAGTGACCCAAGAGACATTTCTCTAGAGCTATCATGGATTAAACCTGGGGCCTTGGCATGTACTTCTGTTCTATCACTAGAGTTGCCAACCTCCAGGAAGGGAACTGGAGATCTCCAGTGCCTCTGAATTACAACAGCTCTCGAGACAACAAATATCATTTCCTCTGTTTTGGAGGGGGGACTGTATGATATTATACCTTACTGTGACCCCTCCCACTACCCTCCCCAGACTCTATCTCCAGGGTTTTACTAACCCAGAGCTGGCAACCCTACCTACTACTGAGCCACAGGTCCTTCCTCCCACCACTGACTATGACCTGGTTCAGACTTAAATGAGACATTAAAACTTTTAACAAGTAGGGTCTGTCCCAAATGAGTACTGCATGTGCAGCTCTAAAATGGGGCAAATCATACCTTTGGGGGTGGGGGCACACTCTAATCCCAAGAAGAACCTTTTAAACTCTTTATCTCTTGTGTGACTTTGGAGAATGCAAATCAGAGTTGACTCATTAAAATTAGTTTCTAGTTAGAACCTCCAAACCCTCAGAGGGACCATGTTGAAAGACATGGACACTGTCTTTTTCTGCCACCCTTATACTCATTCCCCTCTCACATACCAATTATTTTATATTTAGGTTTCTTACTATCGTTTGCTTAAACATATCGTGTTCTAACATGATGAGCACAATTAGACCTTGTTATTTTAATGAAGTTATTATTTACATTCTTTCTGACTGATTGAGAGACCTTTGGCTATATACAATAAATGCTATCACATTATCACAAAACATGATTGGTGCTAGCCTCCAAGCCATGACTTGATACAAAGGCCTTAACTGACTTTTCAAACTATGGGTGGAAGATTAGCTGTAACTGCAGTTTGCCCACATTTGAAATGTCAGGCTACAACTAGAGAGAAAGCAATTCTGTATGGGTGCACATTTGGCTAATCCTAGCCACAAAAAAAAAAAAAACTGGAAAATACCTTAACAGTATTTGGAGGTTATTGTTTCAGCTAGATAGAGATTTTGATTTTTTTTCAGCTATCCAAAATTTGGGATTTTTCAAGTGTTGCAGTTAAATGCTTGCAGTGCTTTAAATGTCTTCATTTGCACTGCGGCTTGTAAAAGGTATTTAAATTTTAAAGGGAGCATATTCCTTTTAAAGTTTAAATGTTCTTTCCCCCTCTGCTGGAAATAATGGAGGATGTGGGAACCTTCTTTCACCATAGAATTGGACTCCCTGATCTAAATCTTTTTCAAACTTGGGGGGAGGGGGGCTGAGAAGAGGCACCAACAGCTATGTTGTAAATCTGATGCCTTTACCTCAAAAGACAGTCCCCCCTAGAGGCCCAGATATCCCTGGAACAATTCTCCACTATAGCCTATGGGAACCATTAACTATAACGATCCCCATAGGGCAAAAAACCCTCAACCAGGGTTTTTTTGAAAATCTGGCCCTGGAAGGGTTTCTCAATTTTTAAATAATTTTTTAAAATTTAAATATGATCATGTTGACCTGCTCCTCCCCCCCTCAAAAAATGGCCAGTGATGGGCCTGGAAGGAGAGGGAAAAGGAGGAGCCCCAGGTGGGTGTGTATGCTTCCCAACCATATTCTGCATGATCATGCCATTTCTTGGCATGGAGAAGCCTAGAGAATGTTTCAGGGGTATCTCTACACTAAAATATTGAGGGTATAATGGAACAAAACAAATGTTGGCATTCTCAAGTATTTACTGAATCCAAATACCATACCAGTACTGAGATTTGGAAATCTCAGGAAATACCAATATTTTCCAAATCTCGGGAAATACCAATATCTTTCAGGTTCAATATACCTGAAACAAAAAACACTGTGTGTGTGTGTGTGTGTGTGTGTACGCATGCCAACATTTGTGGTAATGATGGAGAACAGAAGTGCTCATGTTTTCAGCTTTCCATACCATATCCCAGTGGATGGTGTGAACTGAGTTTGTGTATGAAACAGACTCCCACCCAAGGCAGAACAGACAAAATCCCTTTTACATCTGGCATCAGAGAGGCCAAGTGCAAAATTACTAAGAAAAGTGCTCTGGAGCAAACAGCCCAAAGAAAGCTCTAGAGCAGACCTGTAATATTGTGGCACATTCCTATGGAATGACACAGAACGTTTCTATGGGTCATTACCCCATTATACTCCCAATGGGGTTTGTAACTTAAAATTTTTGGGGAAGTATATAGCAGAGGACTTTTTACCATTTACCTAGCCACATAAAATGGTCACTGATATGTTTGATGCAAAGAAGGAAGAGACTGAAAGAGACACAGCTGACTTCTTGTTGTCTTACTAAAGCTCCTTGAGGGAAGACTGGAGGCAGCGGGTTGAGCATACACAAATCAAGTGGGTGTTCCCTCCCTTGAAGAAAGAAAGAAAGAAAGAAAGAAAGAAAGAAAGAAAGAAAGAAAGAAAGAAAGAAAGAAAGAAAGAAAGAAAGAAAGAAAGAAAGAAAGAAAGAAAGAAAGAAAGAAAGAAAGAAAGAAAGAACAGTCTGCTAAAGTCTTCTGTAGGGATTGTCACTACAATAGTCCTGAGCTATCTAAAATGCTTGTGCAAGAAAGTCTCCTGGGTTTCCTTGCAACCATGGCTGAACATTTCATATACACTTTGCCCTATATACAGAGCAGGAGGTCAGAGAAAATGTGTTTTGTCAGCCAAGCAATTCTTTGTGTCAATGAATATTTACAAACTTTAGCACCTTAAGTAGGGAGCATCTCCGTCCCGGCTCTACCCTGACTTTGGAACTTCAAAGGATTCATTTTATTGTATGCCTGAAGAAGTGTCATTGAAACATGTGTCACATCTGGAATTCACATAGTACACATATATCATAGTTTTAGGACTTTTCTTGGGCCATTTTTGTAAAGGGACCTTCAATTTTCTCAATGCTTTGTATTATGCATTACATTGCTTTGCTACATACTAGTGTGTTTTCTTATATTGTGCTCTCATTGTTTTTAGATACTTATTATACATTATTATATTCGCATCACAGTGTTGTGCTTTGTACACAGAGCTTTATGGCAGGTTCATTACAAACTGCTGCCTGGTGGGCAAGTGACAAAAGAAGGGAACCGAGGCCACCCACAGCCATTCTCTATCTACCTATTTGGGGAATGCACCAGATATGCAGAAAAAACATGACTTCCTAAATTGTATTGAAGGGGGAGGAAACCCTCAAAACAGCCTTGATTGATATGATCAACAGAGTGCCAGTTAAATGAAAGGGAGGAGAAGGGAAGATAACTTGTTCTTACGAATCTACTTTGAAGAACAAAGTTTGAGCCCAGAAGCACCTTTAGACCAACAAAGTTTAATTCTGGGTATAAACCTTTGTGTGCATGTACACTTCTTCAGATCTGAAGAAATTTGCATGCATATAAAGGCTTACACCCAAAATTAAACTTTGTTGGTCTAAAGATGCCACTGGACTTAAAGTTTAAGTTTATTCTGTTGCTTCAGACCAACCCCTGCCTGAATCACACAAAACTGAGATATTCAGTTCTTCCTAATAGGGTCATTTGCTAGAATTATACAGTGAATTAAAAAGATCCCAGATGATCATTTTTGTTGTATTCATTGCATCTACAAGTCAAGGGTAGAAATATCTGACACCGTCTATTTTGTTTGTTGAGAACAATCCATTTGAGCTCTGCTATCAGTGTGCCTTAATACTCCAGATCCTAAACACATTACACAGAAGTAAGTCAAATTGATTTTGCCGAAGCATTTGTCTCTTACCTCCACAGCCTAAATCCGCTTCTGGTTTCAGTGCTATTCAGAATACTTTCCCTAATACTGTGTGTATGTTTGTCCAAGCAGACAGCTATAACTAATAGGAAGACTCTGATTCTCTAGGGTGAAAGAAATAACTGAGCACACACAATAAAATAAATTCACTGAGCTAAACATTGACCTCATAATATTGTGATTCAGACAAGCAGCTCCTTTTCCAAGGGCAAAACTGTACCTCTGGAAATACAATGTGCGCTATACATTGCTTCTTTGCTACCCCCTTCTGTGCAGGGTGAAAGAAATCAACTGCATTTAAAGGAAGTCTGAGAAAACATTGGGAGAAGAGGGAGCCACAGAAGGGAGAGGAAAAGTCAATAATTATTCTGTCTGGAAACTGTATAAGTAAGTGCCAAACCCTGGATCATCTGATTTCATTGTGGGGCTTTTGTATGTGTGTTGCTCTGCAACTTCAACTCAAAGCACAGCTTCATAAGGACAGAATACAAAGGTGTACAACAGAACAGCAGACAAGAGGAATCCCTGAACTTCTGTCACCTTAATAAACAAAGTGTGTCTTCAGTCATGGTTTTTCTATAATAGAACCCAAATGTGGCTACTTATATTTCTCACACTCCCAGCCAGGCTCCATCTGCAAAACTGAATAATCTCTTTCAGCTTCCGCTTTCTGAAATCTACAGCCTTATTAAACATTAAAGAATAACAGCAGCAGTGCAAGTCCTGTACCCCAATGCTCTGTTCATCTTTGAGGGGGTTTAGGGTTTCTAAGTCTCCCTTTCTGAGGCACATCATGCAAGTACAAGTGAATGTCCCCGAGGGACCGCATTATCAATATAACACCAAGAAATTAAAAAGTTAGCCTGACCGCAAAACCTGACATTTTGTCCCCTTGCCTTTGGCCTATTCACTAAAATGCCTATGCAACACAGAGCAGCCTAAATGGTGAACTGGGAAAGCTACACACCGTGAAGAAGCCACCTTCAACCTCAAAGGGGCAGCTAGCTGGACAACTGAGTTCTGAGTTGACATTCAGAGCCTGTAACAGCTTGAGTACAAGGTTGAGTCCTGAGGAACTTCTCTGCTTGTAAATCTGCTCAGATCCTGAGCTCATGGGTGAGAGCTGTCGAGGGAATCTGCTCTCTCAGAGGTTTGGTGATGGAAAGGCTTCCTCCACTGGCCCCTCTGTACTATGGGACTTCACTGCCACCCTTCTGAACTCGTCTCTGAAGAAATGTGTTTTATATCTCAGATTTTGTTTTCTAAATAACAGAGGTTGGTTTTCATGATTGTTTATTATTGGTTTCTTATATACTGTGTGTGTATTAAGCACAGAAAGGCAGCCTAGAAATATTCTACAGAAATTTTCAAAAAGCAGCTTAAGACAGTAATGTTCATTGCTGAATGGAATACAAACTGTGTGAGTAGGATGACAAATCATACAGGATGCTGAACAAGTTATACCTTTCCCACACCTCCAAGTTGCTGCTGTTTCCCAGTGAATTGAATCCCCAGCTGATGCTCTGACTTTATGGTATTTATATTTCAGGGACTTTTCCCTTGAATTCATATCCGATAGTAGTGTTCCATAATTCCTTTGGAAAGGGGTGTAGTCATCTTGTCATGTACTTCATCAGTAACAGAGCCTCCTCTCTCTCTCTCTCCCTCCCTCTCTCTCACTCTTACATATGTGCAGTAATGTTATAATATCATAACATTTTAAAAGGTTGGATGTATCATGAGGAAAAGCATAGTTGCTGCATTTCAAAGCTCCCCTACTTATCCTTAGTCAACTAAGAATTAGGTACACCAACACAGAACACTGTTATTCAGTAATTGTGAAGCACACTAAAAGTGTCATCATGTACTTTGTCAGAGATAGAACCTCCCTTTTTGCATATGCAGTAATGTTATAACTTCATAACATCATTAAAAAGGCTGGATGTATTGAGGGGACTATTGTGGTTGCCACCATTCCAAAGGTCCCCTGCTCCTCCTTAGTCACCCACTAAGGAAATGGCTGGTAACTGTCAAACTGGATACCCAAATTCATAACAGAACTATCCTAAGTGTGTCATCATGTACAGAAGGTCCTTTTTTGCATGTGCAGTAATATTCTACCAGATAAAAAAGAGGGTACTGATGACATGCTGACTCTTTGATTGGCCCTAAGGGTGAGGAAAACCCTCCCCACTGAGGTTCACTCAGGACAGCAGCATGTCATTGGGCAGCACTGGGGAGCCTCTGATTGGCCCTCACTGGGAGGGCCCTCCACCATTGAGGGCCAATCAGAGGCTCTTCCCAATCCCCCCTCCTCCGCCCACTTTGCTCAAACATGGAGAACTGGCAGGAGTTAAACCACAACAGCCAGCATACCTCCTCCCTGCCAGCAGGGGCTGGCCGCCTCCTCCACAGAGCCTGTGTCAGTGTCCGCTGCCAACCCTGGAGGAATAAGACAAACAAGCTCAAGGTCATACCCTCACCCCCAAGGAGGCTAGGCATATGATCCGATCAAGTGGTCTACTGTGTCAAAGGCAGCTTACAGATCCAACAGGATCAGCAGAGCCATCCTGTCTGTGTTCAGATCTAATTGGAAATCAATAATCAGAACTCTTCCAGTCCAGAACCCCAGCTGGAAGCCAGACTGGAAGGGATCTGGGGCAAATGGGTCATTCAGGAATTCCTGGAGCTGATCAGCCACTGATGATTCACTTACCTTTCTCGGAAACGGAAGATGTTACATTACATGATGGAATATATGGATGGATGGATGGATAGATGGACAGATGGACAGATAGATACCAGAAACCTTACTGGCATAGCACACTAGGTGGTATGTGACTAGGTCCTTCTAATCATGACTTTTTCAGGAGTGTTACCACTGCCTCGAGGGAGCTAGGAAAAAGCCCTGGGAACGTGAAAGAGGTAGCAGGCTGGACAGCCAACAGGACCCTGTCAATAACTGCCTTAAGAGTCAAAAAAATGACCTGATTGTGCAGAAAAGCTCCTGAGATTGCTACTGACTCCAAAACTGGCAGCAAAGTCTTGGTGGAGGAGGGAGACAAGTCACAGCTAATAGCTAAGTTCTATCTACTTTGGGGGCCACTAAAAAGGGTGGTCAGTTGCCTAATAACTCTAAACAACTGAGCTAGACATGATGCAATGGATGCAATGGAGGCAGAGAAGAAAGACCATTTCACTGCCACCTCATAAGCTCTATAAAATATTCTTGGTGCTTTGCCATTAGTATATGGCCAGCACTGCTATATCTGTCTATGCCCTCTTTTTATTACTTTTAATTCATTCGTATACCAGGGAGCCAAGGTAGTACAAGGATGAAGAGAATGCCAAGGAGGCACCAGTCAACACATCATTGGCATGGACATTAAAGTCCCCCAAAACTATCAGCATGGGAAAGCGCAAGACAATGCAATGTCATCTAATACTGTTGTAAAACCTGCTATCCTAACAGTGAGTTCTTTTGTTTAAGATCAAATGTAGTCTAATTTTTAAATGTACAGTTTAGGGTAATTTGGAAGGAGAGAAGGAACATTTCAGAGACCAATGTTATAAGATGTTTTACTAACTTTCTTCAGTCCCTTAATTTGTGGCTTTATTACAGGAAATTATTGGATTATGTTGTAAGGAGTCAACAGTCTACCCTTCCACCAGCTTGACCTAAAGTGACCTCAGAGACAGGATGGGAGTTTATTTCATATGGTTTATTTGTAGACCACCCCTTCCTGCTCCCATTAGTGCATAGTCCAAATCAGGGGTAGTCACAGTGCGGCCCTCCAGATGTCCATGGACTACAATTCCCATGAGCCCCTGCCAGCATTTTCTGGCAGGGGCTAATGGGAATTGTAATCCATGGACATCTGGAGGGCCACACTTCGACTACTCCTGGTCCAAACTATAGAAACCAGTAAAATAAGCAAGAATAAGAGTAAAATGCTCCAACAGTTCACCAGTGGGGCTACCATATTCAGTCATTCCCAATTCCAAGGGTGGGGAAGCAGAGAGGAGAGGGAAAGGGCCGTCTTGATGTTACTTATTGCTTATTTTGGCCTCAACCATATGCCTGGTGAAGCATACTGTTTTACAGGCCCTTTGGAACTTTGCTGGCAACTCATTCTACCAGGCTGGTCCCAGGGCCAAGAAGGCCTTGGCTCTGGTTGAGGCCAATTGCACTGCTTTGAGCCCAGAGAACAACAAGTTGGTATTAGCAGAGCACAATGCACAACAGGGTACAGCAGTCCCTCAGCTAAGCATGGGTCACCTTGTTCTTCTTGCTCTCTGCAGCCCTCCCCCCATCTCCTTCTCCTACCCAAGCAGGAGGTGTTCAGTTTAAATGACCTCAACCCAGTCCCTCCTGAGGGCAGAGCGATAGTGCTTATGCCCCCTGTTTTGCTCAACATTCCACAAGGGAAAAGGACCTCTCAGGAGGCTGCAAGACATTCCACTCGCCTCCCAGCATTCTTCCAATCAGCTGCTGAGTTTGGCAGCAATCTCTCATGTTCCCAGCAGGGGTTCCCTGTTAAGTTCAGGTTTCTGCCCCTCTTAGACACACATTTTTCTTCCTTTTCCTAACAGGATAAGCATCCTTCAACTCTATTTTTTTAAAGTAAATACGTACTTCTTATTACATCCTGTAAACATTTAACATAGCTGTTGGACTGAAAGAAGATATTGCGACCACCAGATCTGAAGCCCCTCTCCACAAGTGAGAAAACTAACCTTTTTCCATTCAAGTTGCTAGATAAACTAGACAAACTGCTGCTTGTCTATGTGCAAATTCAAAGAATTATCACACCCTAATGTTTTGTTTCATGCAGCTTCCAATTGATTTTCTCACTGCTCAGTTCCACACTGAAATTCTGGTCTGCTAATCTTGCCAATTCTGAATTGGCTTTTTCCTTGAGGATCACAGACTCTTTGGCATTAAATGTACAGCCAAAAATTTGGGTCTAAATTTCTTCCAGGGGGATAGAGTGAAATCACATAGTATCTTTTACATCACAGTGTAAAAGGACGTATGTGATAACAAAAGACTGGTCCATATGGTCAGAAAGGTTAAGCACTACAACAAACCTTCTTGCATGTTTAAATCCCCCCTGATACAGAAAGCTTATATATCAGTTAGAAGCCCTGGCTAGAATTTATTTTCCAACCTCAGGGATCATTCAGTGGCGTTTTCCCTGAAGGAGAATATTCATCAACATCTAAACCCTTTGCAACCACTGTTGCTGCTCCAGAAGGTCATCTACGGTTTCACCTGGACCGTTTATGCACTGGGAACTTCACTGCCCCATGCAAGAACACAAATCGGGGGCAGATGAGGTGCAACAAGCCAAATGCTCCCCCATGTGGGTGCAAGAAGAGGTGGGGCTACCTGCCATGGCTAAAACTCCAGCCTGCAGCCCAGCATGAAACCTCCAGTGCATAAACGGTCCTGCAGAGGGAAACTGCTGCTGTTTGTTGAACAACCTTTAAATAACAGTTGCCAAGAATGAGTATAGATTCAGATGGATAGCCAAGGTGGGCTGAAGCAACAGAATGAAGTTTGAGTCCAGTGGTACCTTTAAGACCAACAAAGTGTGCATGCACACGAGAACTTATACTCAGAATTAAGTTTAGTTGGTCTTAAAATAGGTATTTAAACAATAAATATTGTATTTATAAACCTGTTTAGTTCAGGAGGTTAACAACAAAGTTAAAAAGAGTTATTAACACTAAAACATTTATGTATAAAACCACCTCCTCTTACCAGTATCCTATAAGGGTTGAGCAGAACTTGTGTGTGTGTGTTTGGGGGGGGGGGGTTCTGTATGCTGACAGGTTTTAAGGCAGGAAGGCCAGAATCCTAAGATCTTATTTTCAGGCCTCAACCTTATGGAACAGCTCCATAAGCCTAATGGAACAGCTCCCTTTTGCAGGCCCTCCAGAATTGTTTAAGATCCCAGAGGGCCCCGATCTCCTCTGGGAGTTCTATCAGTCTGGGGTCAGGGCTGAAAAAGCACTCGTGCTGGTCAAGGCTGTTTTTCTTCCTTAGGGGCCAGGAACCCTAAGCCAATTTTGGTGGCTTGATCTGAATGGTCTTTTGGGGGTAAAGATACCACTGGACTCAAAGAATGAGGCAGCCCAAGTGCTTTCATTTTTGTATTTTTAGGCTTGCTATGATTTTGTATTGAGTTTCTATAATTACTACCCAAAAGGTTCTAATTTTAAAAGGCAAAGTAGTAAGGATGGCAAGAGAAACCCCAATAAAATTAATGAATATTTTAGAAGCTTTCCCTCAGCCCCATCTTTCTGCTAAAGCAGAACCAGCAGAGATACTATGCAAGCCATGTTAACAAAAAAAAAGGGCCCTCCAATTAACGTGTTATAGTTCCTTTAAATCTGAGAACAAACGGTGCTGCTGCTCATGATACTGGAGGATGCAGTGCAATAATTGTCACTTAGCCACTTAACTCCCCGCTGCACGGCTCAGTCACTCATTGTGGTTTATCTCTCGGCCAATTACTGCTGTCATTTGCATTTCAATGTGTATCTTCAGGAGCCAAGACAGAGGCAACAGTAGGACAGGAAATGGAAAACATAGTTAAGCGGGTTCTTTGGGCTTGATGCAGACATGATGGGGGGCAGAGGGGTGTTCTCTGGATATCCAAGCACAGTTTGAGGTCCAGTTGGCTTTTAGGCAGGTCCCAAGTGCTGGATTGACACAGGAAACTGCCATGTGTAGCTGCAGAAAATAATGTAATATTGGTGAGTTTCAGCCAAAGCAAGGATAAAAGTCATCTGAGGCTGAACAATGAGCCAAATTAAGTGGGGTCTTTTTAACATATTCAAATGGAAAGAAAAGGAGCTATGGCTTCTGGGAGGAAATTCCTAATGAAGGTTACAATTATGAGGTCTCTCAACTGGCATTTTTTTCACTGTTCAATGTACATGTAGCAGTACAGTGAACTTTTAATGAGAACTGTATCAGTAGCCTCCTTTTGAGCTGCCTAATCTCACAGGAGATTGTGGCTGAAACTGAAGTTCATCTTAGCCCTGAACCCACAGCTCAGAAAAGCCTCTACATTCACAGAGTAGCACAGCTGAAAATTTACTTCCGAATTCCAGGCATCTATGTAAGCAGCCCAGATGATTCACAATATTTAGTGTTCAGGGTCTAGATTCTTCTTTTACCCCGTTGACAGAAAGAACATTAATCTCTGCCTCTATCAGGAGGCTCGCAATGCTATTCCATCACCATGTGACCTAGCAAACCAAAAGACAAGAGCCACACTAGCTGCATCTATTTAATGTAGCAAAAGAGACACATGTCTTCTTTGCAGCCAGCCAGAGCCAGACAACACACACCACCATCCAATTTTTTTGTACCAGATACTTTTCCTTAGCTCAGTCCATAAATGAGAAAGCATGTTCAGTAGGACCGTTTATGCACTGGGAACTCCACTGCCCCAGCTCCAATTCAGGAGCACAAATTGGGGGCTGATGAGGTGCACCAGGCCAAATGTTCCCACGTGTGGGTGCAGGAAGAGGTGGGGCAACCTGCCATGACTAAAAGTCCAGCCTGCAGCCTGGCATTAAACCTCCAGTGCGTAAATGGTCTAGAAGATGCAAATGAGACTGAATGTTCCATAGGACAGTGGTCCCCAACCTTTTTATCACCGGGGACTGGTCAACGCTTGACAATTTTACCGAGGCCCAGGAGGGGTAATCTTTTGCCAAGGGACGTCACCGCCACCTGAGCTCCTGCTCCACTTGCTTTCCCGCCAGCGCCCCTGACTTCCTGCCACCCACTGGGGGGGGGGCGCTGCCAGCAGCAGCTGTGCAGTGGCACGCCGAGGGGGAGCCCCAGCCACATTGGCTGCTGGAGAGCACCAAAGGTGAGCTGGCAGCAGAGCGGCAGGGCAGCCCCCAAGGCAGCTGTTGGGGAGGAGGATGAGGAGGAGCTGCGGCCCGGTACCAACTGATCCAGAGACCAGTCCCCGGACTGGGTGTTGGGGACCGCTGCCATAGGAGACTCATATAAGTCTAATCTCAATGCAAGTGATGGGCTTGAATGTAGAGCAAACTGTAGAAGATATGAAGAGGAGTCGTCCTGTCAAATCACCATATTGTTCTCAATCTCTAAGGAGGGCTGTGCTCAGATATATATGGGGAAGCATCTAAATAGTAGAAAGAAAACAGTTACAATTTCTTCCCTGACACTGTACAATTGTTTCAATTAAGAAAGCTTCCATAATGTGCATGCACATGAATACACACCATGCTACTTTAATGTTGTTACCATCAACCTATTCAGTCAAAAAGCACACTGCAATAATGTAACCTTAAAAAATAAAGTTGTTGGTATATGAGCTTTAAAGACCAATACTTTTGAGTCAGGTGCAATAACAAACCAGTGCTTTGTTGTAACAGGAACAAGTTTTGCAGGGCAATCCTAAAATGAGTTACACTTGTCCCTAGGAGTATATGGGCTTAGGACTGTATTTAGGAGTAACTTTCTTTAGGATTGCACTGTTAGGAGTCCACAGACTTTAACCTGCCTGATCTCTATTGCATTTTTCCAGGATTCAAAATTTACCTTGTTATATATTTTTATCCATATATCTAACTCTCATTGTGGCCAAATCTGTGGATGCTTAAATCTAGAGACTGGAATCATGAACAGGCAAGACAGCTCCTTCTATCCAAGGTGGAAAATACACTAGTGGATTTTTTAAAAAGCAAAATACTTGAAGCAGTTCAGCAGTGGAGTGGGCTGTCTAAGGAGGTGGCGAGCTCCCCCCCCCAGAGTCTTTAAGCAGTGCTGGACAGATACTTATCAAGGATGTTTTAGGCCAATCCTACATTGAGCAGGGGGTTGGACTAGATAGCCTGTATGGATCCTTCTAGTTCTACGATTCTAAACACCTGCCATAACACTATTGCCAATTTGTTTCTTTCAACAGAAGGCCAGGAGAGTGGGCAGACTCATTTCAGGGCTGTTGTGGTCTTCGATGGAGGATTCATCAGGACCAGGCCCACCAGCAACCATTGTACATCTTGAGGATATGGGGGCTGCTGGGATTAGGCAGCCTGAATAGTCCAGTTTAGCCTGAGCTAATCAGAATTTAACAAAGTACAACAGAACAGGGTAGACCACCATTAGTACTTGCATGACAGGAAAGTTAGTACTTGCATGAGAAGATAAGACTGCTTTGCAGAGGAAGGCAGTCTTAATGACTGCAAAACTCAGTTTTCTTCAGGAAAAACTGGATTGTTTCAATTTAATCTTTTGGCTGCATTCCGGATTCTAAGCAAACCATACATTGTTGTTTCATCCAGATCAGAGCAAACAATCTAGGGATCTGCAAGGTTAAGTCAGGGGTGGATATCTCATTTCCTCTTGCCAGCAACACCCTGTGGATGGGATCACAGTGACTCAGTTATGACTTGATGGCATGTTCTTCTGCTTCAGGAGAAGACAAAAAGGAAATAGGACACAGAAAAGGACACCAGGAAGTAGAGGTGCTCCTCACAATTCCTTGTGGCTTCCCTACCAAACAGCTGGGTCTGGCCAAGTAGCCAGGAATGCTCAACTCAGGAAGAGGCTACCAGGGGTAGGGAAGGAGAGAGGACTGAAGATGGGAGGGGACCTAAAGGAAGGTTTGGTGGAAAGGAGAAAATGAAGCACAAAAAGGCAAGTCTATGGGAGTTTTTCAGGAAAGGTAAGAAGAATCAGTGGAGGAGGAGAAAACCTAACAGACTCCTTGCCTGTAAAATAGTATTCCACCAGGCCTATGGTTGAGGCCAGGCCAGCCTAGAAATATTGTGAGCCTTCTGCCTCTTTTCATCATGCTTTTCCTCTTTATGAAACCTCCCCTGTATTGGGGACTTCTTACCAACAGGCTTACTGAATTTGTCAGTTCAGTTCCGGCGGCCATGTTATCTGTCATGTTTTATTAAGGTTTTATAGTTTTAAATGTCTACCATTGTAGTAAACTGCCCCCAAACCCATCATTAAGGAGGGGTAGCCAGTAAATTTTAAAAATAAATAAATAAGTAAATTATGGTTTACTTAAAATAAGGAATACAGCCAAAATTGAAATGGTTGAGTTTTTCCTGTAAAGAACTGAGTTTTGCAGTTATAAAACCTCAAACAAAATCCAAGACTGACAGAAGGCCATGGTTTGTGGATCACTCCCTCTCATCTCTATAGCCTAGTATTTTCATCCTTAGTTTGCACAAAGGGCAGAAGTCAAAGGCTATACTCAAACCCAGTATAATTACGAAATCCACGTGGCAATGCATTTAAAACCTAAATTGGCACAATTATGGGGGAACATACCAGAGGTGTGCATACGTCAAGTGGTTTGTCTTTTCATTTTTTAAAGAATCGAACATTGTTGCTTCTGATTCTGGTTTTGCTAAGGAGAGCATCTGGTCTGCTGCCAGTGATTTCATTCAAACCATGGAAGACTTCACAGCTGCACCATCACTTTTTAAGCTGGTAATGTTTCTAACAAGTGGGTGGATATGGGATTTTCTAGAAAGAACCTTATGCTTCCAATTTACCAAAACCTTTAGCCAGGAAGCAACTTCCCCCGCCCCCCCCCCCAAAAAAACACCTTTGTATAATATGTTGTCAATACCTGGTTCCACTTGCACAAAGCAGACAAGTCACATGATAGATGAAATACAGTTTGTTGTTGAGTGATTGAGGTATAGCAAACAATTACTTTGCTTAACGACCTACAGCTTGTGTACATATCTGTGATGCTTATCTGGGCACACTCTCATGAGCACACTTATTCTCTTTTACACATTAAAAAACCCTAGAAAAATCATTGACTATGGAAGATGATGTAACATTACAGCCCTCGTCCCCTGTCCAAAATGGGTCCAGGGCCACCTACTGCTAATAATCAGACCTAAACATGATTGTTCAGAACATTTTCACTGCTAAATTTTCACAGCAAGAGGCACAGTACCATTCAGCAACTGCTAGTGAAGGCTACGTCTATGGTGTTCACACCTGTAAGTTAATAATTGTTCAACACAGAACACAAAGCCTGTGTATGCAGATTTGCCAGTTCCTGAAGACTGAAAAAGAACTTGCAAGTTCATGTCTAACCTGATCTCAGCTACACTAAAATACAGAATTTGCTGAGGCAGAAATCTGACCTACTAAGTGCTGGGGAAACTTTGTGGTAGGGCAAGAGAAAAGATGAAAAATGCAAGACTCAAAGAATGTGAAGCTGCTGACCTTCAGGGGTTATGAAAGTAGGAGAGTGATATAACATGGGTTAGAGCCAAAAACAGCACCGGCAGCCTTGAAAACACTCCAGTTGTGCTGCTTTCATCAATATGCCTCAGTTCAAGCTGGTCACATTGCTGCTCTTTTCCAAGAACACATCAACTACTAAGGACATGGCACAAAACAGACCAAGCCAAATGAGCTTCTGTTTGAATCCATATATAGCGGATCACATGTACATTCATGAAAACACATCAGGCTTCCTCATTCCCTCCAATTCAAAAACACACACAAAAACCAGCCAAAGCAATAATTGTAGATTTAGGGTCATACAACTAAATCAGATTGCTGGGTTCCAAATTTAACAAACCCAAACATGGGAGCAAGCACCCATCAGCCCTTCCTAACAGCTGCTATGTCTCACTGCTTAAACCGCCCTGGGAAAATCTGCCAGTGTCATTTGCCTGCACACAGGCTTTCTTCTCTTGATTGCAGCCTGCTGTGGTTTAGATTGCACAGGTGATCTGTGCAAGGCTGGTCTGCAGATTGCTCAGCTTCGTAGGAGGCAGAAGGAGTGGTGGCACGGCAACCAGGCTATTTAGTTAGATGTGGGAAATACAGATTTAAAACTCACCAGATCTCCTTTGGAGGTCACCCACTCTCGGCCTCATCTACTGGGATACACAGCTGTTACGAGACACTTTTTATTTGCTCTTCCTCTGACCTCCTTAGAGCTGGACCCAAAAGGTAACCTAGCAGCTGTAATGCCTAATTAGTAATTACTTAGTGCACACAAGTTGTGCACTAACACAGTAACAATAATAGTTGCAGCATCCCATCATTTTGCTCGGGGTGAACATTCAGAATTACCTAATGCACGTGGGTTACATATTAACACTTTTAAATCACTCTGAGATCCTCTCGGTTGGGATAGATACAAAGCATCAAACCATGAGCAGAACAGTTTATATTTTCTTCCAAGCCATACTTGCTTACAATTAATCTGAAAGCAAGGGTATTTATTGTCTGCATACAAGACATGCTATGAATAGAAACAAGCATTTTTATTTTGTTTTCACTTAAATATTAGCACAAACATATACGAGTCCTAGTATCTTAAAAAAAAAAAAAAAGCAGTGACAACTGCCAGTTATTCGCTGTACCAGTGGAGTGCCTTGTACCAAGTATGACACTTGCTGATTCCTTCTTGCCAAAATTTAGGGCTTTTCTGCCTACTGGGCCTTGCAGTGTGAAGCCCGCTGTAATGAAAATAATTAATCGTGACTCACCAACACTCCACACGTCTCGAGCTGCCTCGCATGTTTCTGGCCGCTTTTCCCACTGTAATCTTGTTGCGCTTTGGCCTGCCTACCAGTGTCAATCACTTTGGCCAGCCAATCCCCTCCCAGCATGGCTGATTGACAGACTGCTGTTATTATTTTAAATACTTATTTATTTAAATGCCTCTCCCATATTCATGGAAGCACAGACATCACTGCTGAGGTGAGTGTCTGCCTATTCGTTGCTCCAGAAGGTTCTCCATTTTTAAAAAGCACTTCCTGTCCCCTGGAAGAAGGGAGAGGAAGACAGGTACAAGGGTGGGACATTGGAGATGGATGTAGCGCTTCTTTGCCTCCATACCTTTTTTTTTGCTGGTGGCCTGCTGGTTGTCCGCTGGGGATAAGTGCTTTTAGTTTGCCCAGATGCAGGAGGTTGGCAATGTCATGCGGAGCGGCCGGAATATAGCATCTCCACAAGGTAAACATTTCACTATATCGCCTGCAGAAAAGCCCTCAGAATGTTGCCAAACAGCAGCTAAGTCACGGACTTGCGGGTAAACTCTAGTAACGGGCCATCAATTTTTTGACCTGTTATAGCTAAGATTTCTACAAAAATATTATTCATTTAAGAATCTTTACATGGTGCCAAACCATACAATTAATTATTAAGAAAGAGGCTAAAAAGAGAAAATTGAAGAAAACTGAAAGAAGTGGCCTGCAATAGGGACTCTGTTGTGAATATGTGGTGAGACAGGAAACAGCTGCCACACAAACACAGAGGACCCTTCCCTAGCTGACATGCATCCAGATGGTAGTCAGCTTCACTGTAACAACATGATGCCTCCAAATCATTGGATTGTCTGAGGCAGATGCTGACAGCAGCTTTCGCTCTGTTGCAAGGAACTATAGGCTGCCAGTTACTTGGGCACAATATATACAGTGGATGGATGAAATGAGCAAATCAGGAAAAACATCGACCATTAGCAACTACCGAAATATTTTCATTCAAATGACTGAAAAGAAACAAGATGTTACTGGATGTAACAAAAAGAGTAGTTTTTGTTTAGTCTAGAAGATAAAATACATATCTCCTAGGCTAAACAAATATAAAATGCAAAACAAATATAGCTAGCTTGTGACCTTTTTTTTCTTTTTTGGCAATTAAAGATGTCATTTCTATAGCCTTTCACCAGTGTTAATGTTTTCCTGAATGCTTCCTAATTAACACCTGCAAGCTACTATTTTGCATGAAAATCAAGGAGCTGTGCAAATTTACCTTCTTTCCATTTAATTAGTTGTAACCGTTTTTGTTTGGTGATTGAACTATTTATGAGAATCAAAACACCTTATATTTTCATTTCAACCCAGAACTGCAGAATAGATTTTCCTTTACAAAGGTCACTCAAGCCCTGCAATCGGAACAGGCCCTTCCAGCACAGATACACAAAACCAGGGAGACTATTGCTATTGTCCAGTTTCTCACCCTTACTTCCCAACTCTGCATGATCTTGGGTGGTCAACTAACCCTGTGACATGGATAATGTGGTAATCGCTTTGTTTGGGCTATATCCTGCTGCCAATAACACCCAAAGAGCACTGATCTACCACAATTCTAGCCGGGCCATCCTCCTCATCAGAAAATGGTTCTAGCAGTTATTATTATTTAGAAGATATTTGTACCCAGCTTTTCTCCACAAATGGGAAAGGTAGTTGAAAGGGCCATGGCGGACCAGCTCCTGGCATTCTTGGAGAAAACTTTGGCGCTCGATCCATAGTAGTCTGGCTTCCGTCATGGCCACGCGGTGGGGACAGTGCTGGTCGCCTTGATGGATAGTCTCCATTGCCAGCTGGATCAAGGTGGTTCTGCTGTGCTAGTTCTATTAGATGTGGCCGATCACAAACTACTAGCATGCTGCCTCGCCAGTACAGGGATAAGGGGTACAGCATGACACTGGATACGCTCCTTCCTCCTAAACCGGATCCAGAGGGTGGCTTTGGGGGAGGAGATGTTGAGTCTGTTTGGGCTCGCTGGTTGTCATCAGTATGCGGATGACACCCAGCTGTATCTCCTGATGGACGGCCACCCAGACCCCCCCCAGATCCATTTGCCAGATGATTGGAAGCTGTGGCTGGATGGCTCAAGTAGAGTCACCTGAAACTCAACCCTGCCAAGACAGAAGTCCTGTGGTTCAGTGGGAGAGGAGCAGTTCAGGAAGCGCACCTACCCTCCTTGGCCGGGATACAACTGGTCATCGCGTCCCAAGCCAGGAACTTGGGTATGACCTTGGATGCCTCCCTGACTCTGGAGGCTCAAGTCAAGAAGGTAGTGGGCCAGGCTTTTTTCCATCTTCACCAGGCTTGGCTACTAGCACCCTATCCTGACCACTTAGACACACTGACCCATGCAATGGTCACCTCCAGGACAGATTTCTGTAACTCGCTCTACACGGGCCTATCCTTGTGCCTGATCCAGAAACTACAGCTGGTGCAAAATGCAGCTGCTAGAGTCCAAACAGGGACATCTTGGAGGACCCATATCCAGCCTGTGCTGAGGCAGCTGCATTGGCTTCCAATTGCTAGCCGGATTAGATTCAAGGTTTTGGTTTTAACCTTTAAGGCCCTCCGTGGTCTGGGACTCATATACTTGAGGGACTTCCTTGCGCCCTATCCCCCCCCCCCGCAGAACCTTGCGCTCTGCAGGTACAAATTTGTTGGTCGTTCACGGCCCCTGGAAGGCGCGTCTGGCCTCGACCAGGGCCAGGGCCTTTTCAGTCCTGGCCCCACCTGGTGGAATAAGCTCCCGGAAGAGCTGCGGGCCCTGTGGGATTTACCAGCTTTCCACAGTGCCTGCAAAACAGAGCTTTGCTGCCAGGCTTATGGTTGAGGCCGGCACCTCCATAGTAGATCAGGACCCCCCCCCCCCCGGGTTATGCTTGCGGTGATTCTTTTCTCCTTCCCTTGGGTTATGAGCTGTGTGGTATAATGCTGCCGTTTGGTTTGGTTTGGTTTGGATTGGATTGGTTGGGCTAGGTTGGGTTGTTGGGCTTTTTAGGAGATTATATTGTTTTAGGGTTTTTTTTATGGGGTTGTTATCATTGTGACCCACCACGAGCCTTGTGAGAGTGGTGGGTTGTAAGTCAAATAAATAAACAAACAAACAAATAAATAGATAGGGACCCAAAATGGCTTACAACATCATTTCCCCTTTTTCCATTTTATCGTCAACAACAGTGGTTACTTCTGCACTACTTTAAAAACCACTTAAAATTGTATGAACAATTGAGTATCACAATGCAACATGCAATTTCCACTTTCAGATATAAAACCACATGCATATACACTGGCACATAAGCAAGGAATCACAGAACACAGCTACTATTGTCGATTTCCATCACAAAGGGATAATTTAAACACATTTAAACAGTCACATTTATGAAGAAAACAGGCAAGAAAGATGCATGAAGCAGCCAAGCTATGGAAAGCGAAGCTTAGGAAGCCAGCCAAAAGAAAACTGGGTGATGGTGGAAGTCTGGAGCTTAGGAAAAAGAGTTTTTTTGGGCAGAAAGCTGAAGGGACAGTAGTTGGGGCATTGGCCAAACTGCAGTAAAGCTATAGAAGATTTCACTCAAAGTAAACAGAAAAAAGGCCCAGGTAAACCTCATATATGCACTCAGTTTCTTTTGAAAGGTTCTCATCTAATGGTGTTAGCAGTACTAGTATATTAAAAAGACCTTCAAAACATCATCACGCATCCCCACTGCAGGTAGGGTATAATATACAAAGATGGAAGGCTGAACTTAGAACATACAATTTTAAATTTATTTTCAGGCACCCAGTAATAATTATATGACTATTACCCTCCCCAATCAGCCAGTAGCCAAACAACAACAATTTTCTTGGGACACTGACATGCAAAGGATGGTGGGAATATACAGGTGCAGTTCAGTTGTATCAAAAGACACATATTGTGTCATTATATAAATAAATATGCAGCCTCATGACACACTCCCCTCCCCATGGAGTTCAATACCTAAAACTTCCAAGTTCATTGTAAACTGCTGTTTTCCATTAGCGTGCTTTCACATACACAACTAATAATGCACTTCCCATCAACGTTCAATGCACATCAGCAGTCATTTGCAAGGGAATTTTGTCACCTTACACAGTAAAATGCAGTTGCAAAGTGCATTGAAAGTGGATTCAATTGTTCAGTGTGTGTTAAAGTGCAAGTATACATATCAACCAGAAGGGATGGTTTACTCTCTTCCTTTAAAAGCAGGATTCCAAACTGGAAAGAAAGTGGACCTGGCTACAGTGGGAGTTAAGTAGCTTCCCCATTATTTGTATTATAATTGTGACAGCTCCCAAATTATAAGCACTGGACTAGATTGCTAACAAGTCTCAGTTAACTGAAGTCTAGCTATTCAATTTGGTTAACAATCAAAGAAACCAGGACAGTAGCAGTTTGTGGGGATGGAAAGGGAACTCAAAGTTTATGAAGACCACCATTTCATCATGATGCAAACAAGACTCCCAAATAAAGTAGAAACTGTTATTTATTCAGATGGAACTTGGTGAGGCAGCTTGCAGAATAAAACATAACATAAAATATTTACGAGTAATTAATTAAAATCCAGAATTAACTTCAGTTTATTGGTCCTCAACTATCCCTTTATCTTCTCTAAAGCAACTGTTCAGAAGTTACATAGACTCATCTGGCTCATCAGTTAAACACAGGGTGACATTCATATATTGGTGGAACCTCATTCCAAAATCTCCTGATGATCTCTCACAGTGCTTTCAAACAGATGTTACATAGCATGCAAGACAGGATGGAACTGAGAAGTCCCCATCGATATGCTTCATGTATGCCCTTCAATACGCAAGGAGGAAAAGCGGCTGCCATCCTCCATCTTTGTTTCTGACAAGCATATACCAGTCATGGCTACCCACAAGGCCTTGTGTGTGTCAGAAATAGGTCAACTGGCAGGCTCCATGTGAAATCAGACACAGATCCTAGAAGACACAGGAGTAATGCAATCATTTACACAGAAGGGCAGGGCAGAATGTTCATCCCCACCTAAGCATCACCAACACAAAGGAGAAGACCCCACTTGGACCAGTGGCAGATCTACTTAACTATCCTGCATTGTTTCATCTCTGTATTTTCTTCTGTATGCATGCACTACATTGAACTGTATGTTGCTAGGGACCATTTTTATTTATTTTCAATAAAACTCCTATTTATTAATTTCTAAAGTTTGCCTGCCAGATACTCCTTTCATATGCACTAGTGGAGATCTCGATGTTGCTGCCTTTCACGTTGCTTATTAGTCTCCTAGAATTGCTAATTCCCCCATTGTAGATTGAAGAGACAGATCTATTTCCAGTAACCCCACAGCATAAACCATTTCTAAGCCATAGGGCTGAGTGGCACCCTTCCAGTTTACCTTCTGCAGTCAACTAGTTAAGGAAGAGCAGAATCACTGAAGCAGGGTTTCCCTACTCCCAAACTAGCCAGCCTTGCCTGAATGAAGGATACCTTGATAAAGTCCAGGAGCATTGATAGGGATGCAATCTCCCAGTGAATATTGTGAATCTGGGTGACCAAATCCATACCTATCACAAATCTGAATTCAGTTCAAAATGGGTTTAGACAATGTCTCCTCCAAGACCACCTGAAGCTGCATAGCTATCATCTGCTTCAGCACCCTGTCCACTTCATTAGTTCTTCAGATAATTTGATGCAGATTAGTTATCCTAAGCAGACCTTTGTTGCTTCAAGCAATGGATTTTTGCTGCCATTTCAACCTTTGTTTTTTTGCATGAATCCATATCGGCTATTACAAGGATCAGAGTTAGGGGGTCATGGCCCAGTGGTAGTGCTTGCAGAAGGTCCCAGGTTAACTCCCCAGCATCTTTGGTTAAAAGGATAATGCAGGAGGTGATGGGGAACCTGAGATCCCAGAAAGCCAATGCCAGTGTATGTAGGAAATATTTTCCTTGATAGACTAATGATCTAAGGCAGCTTCATATGCATATGCATATGTATGGTACATAAGCACTTAGTTTGTGTAACATAAAGCAATATATGTACTTCAAAGTGGAAGTTTGACTTACATCCTTGCACATATAAAGGAAATAGTCTAAATCCAAAGGGGAGAAAACTCAAGACACTTTTTAAAAAGTATTTAAAAAAATACTTGCAAACAAAACTAAGTAAACCTGTGGGTCCATAAACAAAATCTAAAAACAAGAATTGTGAAATACCTTTTAGAAAGCCAGCTTGATGTAGTGGCTGAGAACAGCAGCCTCTAAACTGGAGGACTGGGTTTGATGCCCCACTCCTCCTCACGCAGCCAGCTGGGTGACCTTGGGCCAGTCTCAGCCCTACCTATATCACAAGGTGTCTGCTATGGGGAGACAAAGAATAGGCAATAGTAAGCCGCTCTTAGACTCCCTTCAGGCAGTAAAAAACAGGGTGAAAAAATCCCAGCTCTTTTTAATTTTATTAGGACAAATCACAATCTTAGCATACTTCTCTCTGTTAGAACAGCTTACTTCAGTGCTGAACAGGAGATAGAATGCAATAATTATTGTAAAAGTACTATCAGCTAAAACAAGATTTGAAGATGATCAGTATTATCACATGGCATTAGACATTATTTCATAACCGATAAGATGCTCTTAACCAATTTCCTGTACACTATGTCCTTTCCCTAACCTACCCCACCCCCAAGTGTGTTTGAATGGGGGTCTTTGCTTTCCGCTAGCAACCACAAAATGATGAGAAAGCCTGGAAGAAGAAGCTGTAGCGAGTTATTGAGGTTTCATGAGGCAATACAGTTTGTTAGCTTGAATGCAGTTTTCTACTTCTACTCTCCATATAATATTGCTCACCTCAACTTTTAGGAGGAGGGTCTAATAATTACCAGCATACAATAAAAATTTGTTCGATAGAGGTTATTTTTCCTTTTTAAAAATCATTGGTACCTTTTTGAAAAAAGAATCATTTCTAAGCCATCTAAAGCTTTCACTCCGCCCTTCCAAGAGAAAAAGTCTTCTTAAAAGAGGCTAGCTTTCCTCCACCTGATTCTACAAACACTGCTGGCAATTCTTCCCCCCAGTGCCTCTAACATATTTTCACTTAGCACCAGTTTGATGTATAAGATCTGACAGCCAGGCAGTTATAGGCCACCTGCATCACTGTCGCCATGACAACAGTGAAAGACAATCCATGATCCCATGCCCTGGTCACACGTTTCAATACAGCTTATCTGTCCAAAGCCACTGAGTCTAATGGAAGAGAGTAATTACAATCTTCCACTCATTGTCAAAATTCTCGCCATATAATTCTCTTCAAAATTATTTTCTTCCTCTCACATGGCTGCTCTACAAAAAAAAAAAACTTCAGTAGGAGGGTTAAGGGTGGGCAACAAGAAAAATGAAGCAGAGCACAAGGAAACTATTCCTTTGCTATGATAAAGAGGTAAGCAGAGGCAGAATAATATGTAGCTACTGGAAAGGATGTGTCGCACCCCTCCCTGCCTCTAGTAGATGCACCAATCTTTGGTAGTCCTTTTGACCTCCCCTCCCCACACACCTCTCTCCAAGACAGCAACTTCTTACAACAAATTGAGCAGTCACCAGATGGAACTATAGTAAATGAGGACATGGACGGGTTAATTTGAAGTGATTTGTCACCATGGGGTGGGTGACTCTGCAAATCTGTACCCAATGTTCAGCTGTGAAACACAAAATTCCATTTCTTTTTTAGCTTTAGCAGTTCCTGATATTGTTCCAGTGTGAAGTTGCTACTGGATGCTAGAGTCAAATCAGCACTCTTACTGGGCCTTAAGCAAACCAATATTTCCCTGCTTAAGCTACCTTACAGGGTTGCTGAGAAGAGAAAATAAGCGTAAATCCTACCCTGCAAAGAACATTTTCAATACACACAGCTAATAACTATGTTTTGCTCATATTTTAGTGTTATCAACACACTGGATTTAGGCAATACAGAAGAAGGTCAAAGTTATACAGATGATGGCTGGATCTTAATTAAAAGACTATGTTCTTTGCCAAATGAAACTCCCTCAATTTAGGGAAGTACAAAAATTGGTAACATCCCAATCAGGCAACAAAACATTTAACATAGAAGTCCAAATATATAACAGTCAAGTGATCTCCGGTACTGACTGCTTTTGACTTGTTAGTCTTCTTCAGGACTATTCTACAATGGTTTTTCCTGCAATATAGCAATGATAATGAATAAAATCCAAAATAAAACATGTTACTACATTTATACTACATCAAATCATCGAAATAATCTTTGCTCATGAAAGGTGCTAGTAATTAAGACTAATTAAGATTCACATTAGTGACTACATTAAACAGCATTTTGATTTTCTACCAGATTAAAACCAGGAGGCTGGCAAACATGCCATCCTTTCCCCATGTGCCACTCCCCATCTTTTCTGACCAAGGAATTTTACATGCCATACAGCTGCAGCACAAGGCATCCCTAGAAAATCCAGTGGTTGGTTCACATGCACCAAAACTTGTGTGCCCCAAATAAGTGTGATGTTCCCTCTTCTGACAACTCAGACATATTCTCATTTGTGCAGCTGCTGGCGTCCAGTACATATAGACATAACATCTCAAAAAGGGTATAATGTTGTGCAAACATTCCAAAGTATGTACAATGTTTGCACCCAGAGGAAAGCAGAATCATGCTCGCTGCCATGCCCCCAGCACCTATGCAGTTAACTAAACACCTGCAGAGAACTATATGTATGCATGTTCTTCAGGGATGATCAGACAGTGCCCCTGTGATCCGTACAACAGTGGTCCCCAACCTTTTTATCACCGGGGACGGGTCAATGCTTGACAATTTTACTGAGGCCCGGGAGAGGTAGTCTTTTGCCAAGGAACATCGCTGTAGCCGCCTGAGCCCCTGCTCCACTTGATTTCCTGCTGGTGCTCCCTCCGCCCCCAGGGGGGGCGCTGCCAGCAGCAGCTGTGCAGTGCCATGCTGAAGGAGAGCCTCAGCCATGGCGGCCACTGAAGAGCACCAAAGGTGAGCCGGCGGCAGAGTGGCAGGGCAGCCCCTGAGGCAGCAGCCAGGGAGGAGGACGAGGAGGAGCTGCGGCTCAGTACCGACTGATCCACAGCCCAGTACCAGTCCCCGGACCGGGGGTTGGGGACCACTGCCCTACAATACGAAGCTTTCCATCTCCTGCACCTGTCTTGCCACCCATGAGGACAAAAACTGAACTAGTTCAAAATAAATATCCAATGGATTATATTGCTGTTATAGGTTTATAACAAAAAGCTTCTCAACGCAAATGAAATCTAAGCATGCAACAAAGATAAAAGACTGGTGATAAACAAGGGCGGGAAAATACTGAAGGAACTCCAGTGCTTGGCATAGGAGTACAGACTAGATCCATTATGTAAATACCGGGTCACAGCCCAGTTGGAGTACATATACAATAGGGGGAAGGGCAGGATGGCATTCTGACATGTTTTTCAAAACATGGGGAACAACAAGACAACACAAGTAGCTTCCATATTTATAAAGGCTACAAGTAAACAATTCTAATTAGACACATTTAATAAGACACCTACTGCAAAAAGGTGTTCTTCAAAATCAAACTGATTGTTAACAGTAGAAAGCAACTAATTCTAATCCTATAATGAATCAAAACCAAAGGTCCATCCAGGGCTCCAATCAGCATAAGCAAGAAGCAATTGCTCTGCTGTTGACAGTATTACTTCCCCTTCTCTCCTCCTGCGCCAAACAGCACAACATCATTTATCTGTCAAAATTCCCATGCCCAAATTCCTTCATCCACAGCCAGATACGTGACTTGAATCCATATAAGGTCTTCTTTACATATGATACTAAAGGAGCACAGAAAGGCTGCACTGAAAATATTTTAAAGGTAATGAAAACCCAGAATGCTTCCCACTCCCCCCTCTCACAAAAGCATGTAGAATTATTAACAATGGCCCCAGTTTTCAGAAGCACCTCGTTCTTATTATTTCAAGGGCACACAATGATAAAGAAGAGAACAACCGGCGACTGTAGCTTAAAAGACAGCAAGTTAGATATGAAAACCTGGGGAAGGCACAGTGAGAATCATCAATTGAAGAATTAAACATAGTATTATGATAAAACATCAAAACATAGATCTAGCAAACTGATAAAAATCAGCAGTGTAATAAAAGCTTCTTTAAAGTACAGCCCACTGAAAATGAAGAACAACATAGCTAACAGAAAATGGTTGCTAGACAGGCAAAATGGATTAAACTGGAGTTTGACAAGGACCCTCTATTCTGGTGAACTATGCCAGGAGATTTTATGCGGCAAGGACTTGCTCATCCAAAATGATAACCCAGCCTTGCAGATAAGCAAGTCACGTGATACAGAATTAAGTGAGCTGTAGACCTGACACCTTTCTACTGGATGTTTCTACATGATCAGGAAGTACAAAGAAGTGTCTGCATAAGTTGAGGAAAAAAGAACCCCCCCCCCACCAAATAATCATGAGTTTTTATCAACTGATTCAAATATTATGCATAAGCAGCACATGACACATGACAGAATTAATTTTCCACAGTCACTCATAGAACTGAATTTGTGTGAATAACTTTTGTTGGCTGGGACAATAAGATTCCCTGTCCATGCAATCAAGCCTTAGATGATTATGGATTGGGATACAAACATGAATAATACAGCCTCCAAAACAGCCTTGAGTATTCCCAACTGTTATATGAATTATCAAATATGCTCTTAGTATGTTTTTAACAGTGTAAGACTCCCTAACATTGTTCTCTGTCACTGATTCACTGCTAGCCCAGCAGCAAGACTATCACCTATAGTAATACAAAAATATTTATTGAAGTTTCTCACAGGTATGAACTTGGCAATTATATTTTGCAAACTGTGCAGGGCTGTTTTACTTCATTGGGATTTTAGTTGATAGAGTGCTGTTGCATTAAGGCTGTTTTTGAGTTTTGTGACTGATTTTATGGTAGTATTGTAAGCTGCTTTGAATGCATGGAGAAATTGGGTAGAAGTTACTTAAATAAGCAGCTCTGTAGCAAAATATCTCTTTCCAGTAGGAGGAGCATGCCCTGACCTGGATTGGCCAGACTAGCCAATCTCCTTAAACTTGGAAGCTAAACAGGGGCAAACCCTGGATAGTACTTGAATGGGAGGCCACCAAGGAAGTTCATGGTTGCGATGTAGAGGCAGGCAACAGCAGACAACCTCATGGGAAATCTAATTGTGGTTTGTTCTTCCTCGTGCACTAGACCACAACAAAAAGACAGTGGTTCAGGATCAGAGGCAGCTACATCTGGAGGATTAATAACAGATCCATGAATGCCCATTTCCCCCCATGTTCAATCTTCTGTAGTTCTGCAGGATATACATTTACCCACAATTTGTAATTTACATAAATAACTTTCCACATATATTCAATTATTCTTTGTTAACAATGGCTTGTAGTACTAACTGCACCCACCTACCAACAAAACACTCTCCATTAAAAAAAATCTTTCCAAGCACAAACTTCCATGGCAAATTCATCAAATACAAAGACATACACTGTTACAAAGCAACATGTAATCAAACAGTGAAATCTAAGATCTCTGTTCCTCTGGTCTTTGCTTGTATATGCATCCTCTGTATGAATGCTGGGGAGAGACACTATGGGCCACAAACAGTTTAATGGAGGATTAGAGAGCCAGAGTGGAAAGAACAGATCTCTTTAGAAGCTAAGATGGGATAGGATATTTTTTGCCATGCCAGAAATTAGAATATCCTCCAGATCTTGTGCTTGGGACGCATAACAACAGCTACTGTTAAAATTAAGGACCTTCATCATGCTCCATGACATTTGCAAGCATGTTAGCAGGCTCTTAGAAAAACAAAAGGAGAAGTGGGGAAAAATGAAATTATGTAGAAACAGTTTTTTTTAAAAAAAACACTATGAAAATGCAGATTGGCTCCAGGAAGTAATATCCTGGTTGGGTACAGATCTTCCTCATGCATCAAAATCCTGCCAAACAACCCTCAAGGTAAAATAACAATATAAACTTGTCACTGCCACTGAAGAGACAAATATATGCTGAAAATGGCGAGCAAACATTCACAACACACCCTTAACTTTGATGGACCCAGGTGTTTCACAGAAATAAGGGATCTAACATTCCTATCACTTCATGAGAACCTAACCTGTGGAAGTCAAGGTCATGAGATGAGGTAGTGACCAATAGTTTAGATGAATGTAGCACATTTGGACAGATTTCCAAAAGATGGTTCAACCATATGAGTCAAATGGAACCTCCAGTTTTAGAGACAAAATGCTTCTGATTGTCAGATGCTAGGAAGCAATAAGGAAGTGAGTCTGTAGGTGCTGCTTGGGGGTTGGGAAGAAGAGGCAGAACTAGATGGCCCAGTTGTCTGATCCTTTAGGACTACTTTTACATTCTTCCTATGCATGGGAGATATTGGGTTAATCCAACCAGCTTTTTAAAATTCAATCTACCCAAATTTCACTCCATACTATAGCTTAGCGGTCCCCAACTTTTCTGAGGTCACGGACCGCCTCTGGGGGTGAGGGGAGAGCCGACGGCCTCGGTGCCGTGCACACGCGTGGCACCAGCGCGCAAACGCGCATGCACAGTTGCTGCACATGCATGTTTTGCCACCAGGTGGTGCAAACGCGCATGCGCGGCAGCTGCACACATGCGCATTTGAGTCACCGGCGTGCCAGCAGCCGTGCCTGCCTCTTCCCTTCCTTCTCACTGTGGGGGGGGGCAGGCGTGGCTGCTGGCGGCCCGGTAACATGGCCTTTGCAGTCCGGTACCGGGCCGCAGGTTGATGACCCCCACTATAGCTCATGTCCATACATATCTCATAATTCTCAGCACAGCCTTCTGAGTGGCCAAAGATGACCCTTCTTTCTTTTCTCAACAGAGGAATGGCTGGTTGAACACAGCCCTTAATAATGTTTCACAGTAATAAGCCTATCCATTTGTGAAAACCTGGCATTTCAGAGAGGGATAGAGTAGGCTCTCCCAGATAGCCTACATTCTTCATACAGGGAGTTTTGTACTCTGCATACTATCCAAACCTATCCCACGTCTGCCACAATGCTGATTCTGTGGTTTGTCAAGGTCTTCCTTTCCACTATACATCAAGTATGCATAACCCCTTTAATAATAACTACAGCTTTGTTTCCATTTGATGTTTCATAGGTAAGCATATCCTTTATTGGTAGGGGGGTAGTTTATCTTTTGTCCTTATTTCAAATATATGTTCCCCCATACTTACAACCTTTTTCAAGGCAGCTTATCCAGCACAATTTTATGCAGTTTCATGGCAGAAGCACGATAAACAGCAAAAACTATTTGTTTTAAATGTTAGTCACAAAAATTGTGTACTTATACAATTGTAATATACACATGCAACAAAAATGTGTTTCAGACATGTGCTATTCATGTACTGCTGTGGCTTCTTACTGGCTCTTTGTATTTCACAAAGAATTGGGTGGGGGACATGATTCCTGAAATTCAGTTATTTCACTGATGCCAAATACTGGAATGATTATGCTTGTACACTAAGCCATTCTTCTAACTGAAAATAATTTTGAGAGAGTTATAGTATCTAATAATATATGCTGTGCTCTAGCTGAATAAAAGTTGGATATTTGGCTTAATAACAAGAAAAGAGAACTGCATTTCATCATAACTTTTGTCCATTCCTTACAGCTAATAAACATTCTTCTGTGCAAAACAGATCAGATAGCTTGTTTCTGTTGGGCAGAGAACATACACAAGTTGCTGGCTATTTTGCATTTTTGTTTACTGGCTAAAGGTCAACAGGAAAAGAAATTCCGGCAGCAGTAACACTGGTTTCTGACATCAGAACACAGTCATGCTGCGGGAAAGAGTAAATAAAGAAAACAATACTCATTGGTTACACCTCCCACTGTATAAATAGCTCTTAGTTGCACAATGAGTAAAATATCTAGAGAGACACTTCTGTACATCTTTAGAAATGTGTGAAAGTCAAGGACTTTAGGGAATACACATATTCAGGGGGGAAAATAAGGGGTTGTGAGTAATCTAGGAAATGGTGGCAGCTTGTCCTCATGCAATGAATTAACTCAACAGGGCAAAGCAGAGCGGTCAACTATATACTATTGCTGTGAAGCTTAACATATTCTAACTTAGTTGAATTCTGTGGACTTAGAAGGGTGTTGCTCTCCTTAGGATTGTTCTGTAAGAGCTATTTTCACAGGAGAGCAATCAATGAGGAAAAGAAGATTTGGTTTGATACCCAGCTTTTCACTATCCGAAGGGGGTCTCAAAGTGGCTTTCAATTTTTTCCCTTCTTCTCCCCACAACAGACCCCGTGAGGTAGGTGAGGCTGAGAGAGACTGCTCTATGAGAACAGCTATATCAGGGCTGTGACTAACCCAAGCTGGCTGCATGTGGAGGACTGGGGAATCAAACCTGGCTCACCAGATTAGAAGCCACTGCTTTCAACTGCTACACCAATAAGAATTCAAGACTGCTTTAAAGAATAAGCATGCATTAATGCACAATGGCATGGCCTGGAAAAGTTGTATTTTGTTTTGTTAACTTAAGTTTCAAATAATTATTCAAAGTCTGGTCTTTAAATTCACTATGATTTCTGTGTGTAAGACTTCATGGACTTATGAGGGTGCTTGGGCCACCATAAATTAGTAATTATTAGGGCACCACAGATGCTTTGTTGTCAGGGGAAAGAGTCATGAAGAAACACCCAGAAAGACATGCCTCCCTGCCTGCCCCCCCCCCCGCCCCTAATAATGAGAAGACTTCATTCAAGTTCACAGATGGCATTTCTGCATTCAGGCTTCAGCTACACTATGACACACCTTTAAATCAAAATGCAATCTTCCTGCAGAACAAAACAAGAAACTCCAGCTACTGCCACTAAATCCTCCCAAAAATTTAGAGCTGTGAAGTTCTTCCTCAAGCACAATTTGCGCCATTCTCACCAGTAGAAATCGATCTATTTCTAACTCCCACTGAGTCTCTTCATCTCTAGGGTTTGATATCCTTATTCAAGACATGGGGCCCCTTCTGTGCTAAGCGCTTGAACTGTATTTTCTCTGTTGCTACCTTGCTCCCAACTGAAGAACTTTTAAAAGCTGTTTCCAAATGGGGAGCTGTCCTCTTCTCTCTTTTTATTACCACAGTGTCTCAGTTCTCAAACCAAGTTTTCCTTTGTGCACTGGATCCAGTGAAGGACCACATTTCCATTATGTCAGCACTTTAGTCCAGTGGTCCCCAACCTTTCTGAGGCTGGGGACCGGCAGGGCATCGGGCCGCGCCCGCGCATCAGGCTGTGCCCGCACATCGGGCCACACCCGCGTGGGCCACGCCCAGACCGCAAATGCGCGAATGCGCGGCCCGGCCCGGCCCTGATTCCCTCTCCCCACCCTCCCGCAGTAAGAAGCTTCCCGGGCCGCAGGCTTGCGGCCTGGGAAGTTTTTTACTGCGGGGGGGCGGGGAGAGGGAGCCGCGGCCCGGAGCCATGGCCTTCACGGCCCGGCACCGGGCCGCGGCCCGCAGGTTGGGGACCACTGCTTTAGTCCCCTCAGAGGCAGCAGTGTGCCCCCCTCTTTTGCACATGCTGTAGCAACACAGCACAATAACACAAGGTGGTGTTCCCAGGGCAACAGAGTTTCACCTTGGCAAGACCTGAGGCTGCATTTTTAAGCAGCCCGGCTGCCACCTCAAAAAACAAGCAAATCTGTGCAGACTTTCAGGGACCCCTATTCAGGCTGATTGGGGGGGGGGGAGAAGAGGAGGATTCTCTCTCTTTTACTCACTCTCACATGCCTCTGTTCTGTCTCAGTTTCAAAGTCCTTAATCATAGAACCATGGAGTTGGAAGGGACCTCCAGGGTCATCTAGTCCCCTGCACAACGCAGGAAACTCACAACTACCTGCCCACTCACAGCAACCCCAATTTCATGCCCAAATCACGGTTCCTCAGGAAAACCAGAATCCCTGGCCAGTCTTGTCTGGAGGAAATTTGCCTCTCACCCCTAAAGTGGCAATTGGCATTTTCTTGGACATGCTAGAAAGGGCCACAAGATCCAGGCACTGACACAACCCTTCCTGCCCACCCATTCACAACCTGCCTAAATTTACAGAATCAGCATTTCTGTCAGATGGCTATCTACCCCCTGCTTTAAAACTTCCAAAGAAGGAGAACCCGCTACCTCACGAGGAAGTCTGTTCTACTGAGGAACTGCTGTCAGGAACTTCTTCCATATCCCTGGCTACTGGAAAACACTCTCCACCAGTCCCTTATGTTGAAATTCCCTATTCCAGTACCTGGGATCTTGGTTTACTGCCCACTCTTTCAGCCAGTTTGGGGTTATTGGTCACCCGGATAATTAGGAACTCTGCGTGAATGAAAGACACAGATAATTATGGACTTCAATCTTTCCTCCTCCTGATTACTAACCAATTCCCCTTTGTCTGATCAACTGGGTACTGTTCCTTAGCAGTCAGCACATTGAGAAAAAATGAACTTCAAATAGCTAAGCATACCATTCTACGGTAAGAAAAAAAGCACTTTCCCACAAAAAAACCCTTTATTTTGGACATCTGCTATATCATTATGTTGAAAGGTTGTTGTAGTTTTAATAGCTGGCACTGCCAGGGTAAATAGAATCAGCTCACTACAATGAGATGGGAAGAAGCAGAGCGTGAAAGTTGCTGGCTGTGGGCACAGCCTTCAAAAATGCATCAAAATGTACACAATGCCCCAGAAATGCTTTGGGAGCAATCCATCCAACAACGTCAGCACACTGGCGGTCTGATCAGAAATGGGGGAAAGTTGGGGTGAAATCAACACAGCACTAACTGGCAACAATACTGTCTGTAAGGTGCAGGGAAATCATAGTAGTAAAGAAGCCAAACAGCAACAAAAACCTGGTGTGGAAACTGTTGCCCTTCCATTTGCACAAAGAAGAAATTCCATGAAAGCATTATCATACTGTAAGCTACATTCCACAAAGGGTTTCCTGATTAAAATCCTACACAAGCAGCATTTTTAATACTAATTAATAACTCATTGCTGTTAAAGAAAAAAAAATTGTTTCCTCCTTACTGCAACCTCAGTTTCTGGCTATTATGGAAAAGAGGTGAGTTTCCTTATGAATGAACAATGCTGTCAATAGAAAGTTACTCCAGATAGCTTAAGCATATATAAAAGCCCTACAAATTCTGTAACACCTTTATTACTTATTTTATTTATTTATATTTGCATTTATAGCCTGCCCCTCTTGAGCCAGTCATCTGCAGCAGCTTACAATATGAACAATAAAACCATACAAACCCATAAATGTCACAAGCTGACTCATTGCATGGTTTCTCCAGGAAGGGATATGGGAGGAGAAATCCAATCAGTAGGGGAGGCCCATGTGATGTTCTGGTTTTTCCATGTGTGCTAGCCTCAACCATATGCCTGGCAGAAGAACTCCATCTGCAGGGCCTGTGGAATTGTGCTAGCTCTCCCAGGGGCCTGGTATTCTCCAGGAGCTCATTCCACCAGGCAGAGGCCAGGGCTGGAAAGGTCCTAGCTCTGGTCAAGGCCAGTCACATTTCTTTGGGGACGGAGACTACTAGTCGGTTAGCTGTAGCTGACTGTAGCATTCTCCAGGGGACACATTCAGACAGGCAGTGCCTCAGAAACACAGGTAATGGGCAGAGTCTGCACTTACTTTCTTTATTCCATTGTCAATCCTGTTGAATTCAGATAGCTTTGAACTCAATTCTTCCTCCTCCCCCCCTCCCCATTGAAACAGGAAAGTCTTCTGCACGTGGTTAGGGAGGCTCAGAAGGTGGTGGTGGGGAGCCAAGCCTCTTTCTTTTCTTGAAGGGGGGGGGGAGAGGAGCCAGGCAGGGAGCCTCTTTCTTTTCTTGGAGGGGGGGGGGAGAAGATCGAAAAAGGCAGAGGAGGGAGGAAAAACCCAGGACCGACAGAAGTTGAGAGAAATTAGGGGCTTCTCCTTTAAGGCAAGCATGTCACATGACCAGGTGTAGCCTATCAGAGGTTCTCTACCACGGAGCTTTCTTTCACAATGGATATTCAGGCTTAAAAGCAGTCTGAGATATTGCACAATAAAGGTAGGGTCACTCCGGATCAATCCTTCTTGCTGCAGAAGAAAAATTAAAATCGCTCTAAATCCAAACGGAAATCACATTCTGTGTAGAGGGCAGGGACTGAATCAATCTGGGGTTGGAATAAAAGCTCCGTGCAGCTTACACCCTGGACTGTGTATGGCCTTGAAGGTTAACTCCAAAACCTTGAACCAAATCTAGAACTTGATTGGAAGCCAATACAGCTGTTGTGGTATTGGTCTTGTATGTGTCATCAATGGCATTCTAATGGGGAAACATGCAGCAGCATTTTGAACCAATTGTAATTTCCAGATTACAGTCAAGGGCAGGCTCATGTAGAATGAATTACAACAATCCAGTCTAGAGATGACCATGCCATGGATCACTGTGGCCAGGTACTTCAGGGCCAGTTAAATTCCAAACACTAAAATCCAGTCATTTAAAATTCTGGGGATGCAACAGGTACTTCATAGTTTCTCTTGCTACTACACCCCCTTATAACTGAAGAATGTACACTAATAAACTATGTACCCACTAACAAGTTAGCATGCTCCTCTGGATTTAGGACAAGGGAAATCTCTCCCCAATAGACTTATGCCTACCTAGTAAAGACACACCAAGAGTGCAACTAGCCAGCCCTATCTGAGTAATGCATTTACCATGTGACTGGAAGACACCAAGGCAAACCCCATAATACATTTAACAGAACGATCCAAAACAAACCAAAGCAGCATTCAAAGAACATATAATCTCACACCACTGAAAAATACTCTTTCAAAGTTGGGGAGTGATCAGGGCTTCATCTGATTAACCAAAACATCTATTGTACCCCCACCATACATAACTACTTCCAAATATCTTCAATGTATTATATAATATGGCATTCATATAGTTGCACAAGAAAGATGGCTGTGTATATCACCCCAATTAATTGTATTAGTTAATGCAGGATTGTAGTTGAGATATCATTTGCCACATTTCTAGCACCCTGTTTATTTTCTATGAACCATAACTGGAGATCAGCTTGCATCAAGGAAGGGGAGAAATTTGTGTAGGTAAGCAGATGTGGAATCTAGCCCACTTATCATCACAAGAAAACCTGCTTCCCATCTTTTGCCATTTCAATAGGATAAGGCCAGAGGGACCTTGGCTCACTGGGGTCAACAATCACCTAGTACAGCTTTATGAGTGTTCATTAAGCAAACAGAGGATACAGGGGAAAGGTGAATAGAGTTTCAAAGAAAATGCACTACAGAATTTCTAGCTAAGAACAATGTTTAACAAGTATCTTACTCAACAAAACAGAACAGAATGGGATAGTATTCACCACTGACAAAATGTCCTCCATTGTCCTGATACCTATGAGAGGTTTCAGGGAAGAAGGGGCTTGACCAACAGTTGGGAATTGGTAAAACTTTTTCTAGTTCAGATAGTTAAAGCTAATAACATTTCTCAGGATCCAGTGAGGTTTGTACTTACTACTGAGGCACAGTAAGGCAAACCTTGACCTCATTTGGGCAAGGAATACCAAACTATTGATGTGGTCTATGCTGTGTGTGTAGATCTGCCAAGGACAGAGCTTGAGGTCAGAGACAGGATCCAAACAGACATGAAATTTGTCAATGCACTGCAAGGATCCTGTCTGCCAGTTCCAATCAGTTTGAACCAAGATCTACCAATTGTGCATGCTTGCGGTTAGATCCTTTTGTCTGTTGTGTGTATAAATGTGCAGTTTTCTGGGTTGTTTTTTAAAGCATTGTTATAGCTTACTACAACTTGTACTCATGTTGAGATGACAATAAAAGTTGTTCTTATACCCAGTGTTCTGGCTTCCTTCCATGAACCCACAGATATAGCAATCTAGCTGAAATCAGGGGTGCCAGAAGGCCTGGAAGAAAAAATAGCCTCTCCCTCTAGTATAGGCTTAGTGTATGGAAGTGGGCAGCTGAACCTCTTCACAGCATCAAGGTAAACAAACACCATCTAGTAAACAACGTGCCACTAAGCCTCTATTAAAGGCCCAGCATGTTTTGCCTGCTGGCATTCGGCAGCTGTAGGAATCTGATCTGGCCAATCAGTTACTGATACATGGTCCCATTGATGCTACAGAAGACATTAATTACTTGTCTGATGCCAAAGACTGGAAATCTCCTGGGCTGTTTGAGAGAGAAGGGCATGTTTTGCTTGATATTCTTGAGGCCTCTTAGCCACAAATGGGATGGCAATAGACAAAAATTATCAAGAAGGGGAGGCATCCCCACTGCAATTATCTTCCATTCACAACATTCACCAATATTGTGCTTATGTTGGAGTGGCTGTAATTGCAGCTTGGAAGTGTAAAGATTTAAACATGCATATTAATTTCCGGCACATAAATGGTCCCTCTGAAGCCACCTACATCTGGAATGCATGCAGCTGGCCTCTCATGACCTGAATCAGACTGGTTCATTCATGAATAGCCAAGTATACTCACAATCTAAAAACCAGTGCAACTGTTCAATTTTTCAGAGCTACACTATGTCAAAAATTTCTCTCAGTATAAACGTACTGTCCAGATTCCAGACAGATAGATTGACTGCTCACATATGTTCAGATACACCAGGGAGGGGGTTAACCTTCTCTTTAGTACCTATGCTCGTGGCCTAGGCTAATTTAAATGGCTAAAAGGCTTCCAGAAAACAATTGTTCATTCTGCACTGGAACAGGCTACACTTGTTAACTTGCAGAATAAATTCTAGCTCAAAATGCAGCTGCAATCAGAAAGATGGAACTTAAAGTTTACATTGATTGCTACATAGGTTTTGAAGGAGAACTACATGAACCAGAGTGTGATTCCCTATCCACAGATCAGTCCTATACAATCAGTGCAGGTTTGTATTCTCATTGATCCCTTTCTACATTAATTTCCCATAAATACCTATCCATGACATTTCAGAACAGGCTTAGTTCAGATCCTGAAAAGGAAAATATTCTAGGTTCCTTAAATATTAAGCACATCTTAAATTCCTGAAAATAGGGGCACACCGTTGCTTATGCTCACTTCCTTATCATGTATTTTATTTTTATTTATATTTTATTGTATTATTATGGGGCAAAGAGAAAGTATTTTACTGCCTCTATAGCTTCTACAAGCTCACATACAGAACAACTTTTTAGAGTAATCCAGTCGCTTATCACCCTTGAAGAAGGGTGTTCAATGGTTAGTGAACTGGACATCAAATGTGAGGAATTTGCAAGCCATTTTGCAGATGAAAACTCACCACTCTGCCACAACCTAACTCTAACAGTTAATACAGAAAATGAACCGGAGGCCCCTTGGCCATCCTTGGAGGCGATTACTGATAGCTTCAGGTGCCTGTCCCAGGAGGAAATGGATATGTTACTTGCCAAGGTGAGACCAACCACATGCGTCCTGGATCCCTGCTCCTCTTGGCTTTTAAAAATGGCCAATGAGCAGGTAAAAGGACACCTTTTATCTGAGATTTTTCCAAAAGGGCTGAAGGGGCTGTGGTTAGACCTCTCGTGAAAAAAATCACTAGATTCACAGGACTGCCCCACTAGTGTTCTTAGGGAAGGTGGTTGAGAGGGCCACTGCAGACTAGCTCCTGATGTATCTTAATTAAACTTTGATCCTGGACCCATTTCAGTCCAGTTTATGACCTGGCCATACAGTGGAGACGGCATTGGTCATTCTGATGGGTGAGCTTTGGAGGCAGCTAGATCGAGGTGGATCGATGCTGCTTGTGATGTTAAGATCTCACAACAGCATTCGATTTTGTAGACCATGAACTTGCCACCTCGCTGACACTGGGGTATGGAGAAAAGCACTACAATGGCTAGTCTCCTTTTTCCAGGGTTGAGGACTGAGGGTCAGAATTGGAGAAGACCAATCCCATTGTTGGATGCTCCAATGTGGAATCCTATGGGGGACAGTCCGTTCCCTGATGTTATATAACATCTTCATGTGCCCTCTTGCCCAGCTGATCCAAAGGTTTGGGCTTGATTGTCACCAATATATTGAAGATACATAGCTCTACCCCCTAAGAGCAACTGGCTGAATGGTTAAAGCACAGCTGCCTGAAGCTGAACCCTTCAGAGATGGAGGCCCTGTGGCTGAGTAGAAAGGTACCAGAGGATGAAACACATCTATCCAGCCTAGATGGCATGCACCTTTCCGCTGCACAGCCAGCCAGGAATCTGGGAGTGATATCTGATGCCTGCCTTCTCATGGAGGCTCAAGTCACTGGAGTAGCTCAGCAGGTGTTTTCCCATCTGCACCAGGCTAAGCTACTTATGCCCTACCTGGCCCCAGATCACTTAGCCACAGTGATCCATGTGATAATCACCTCGAGGCTATACTTCTGTAACTTGCTATGTGCGGGCCTTCCCTTGACATTCATTGGAAAATTGCAACTGGTCCAGAAGGCAGCTGATTATACCTCCCAAAGAGCATTACACTCTGCCAACACCAACAGGCTAATGAATGTCAGAACTTTCATGCGAATGTTCATGGTCCCAGACAAATCGCAAATTACACACCAGTGAGTATTTAAAAGCCACCATTCTATTGTTGATTTTGTTAGCATTTTACTGATGCCTGAAATGTGGGGAACTATCCATTGTTCAACATTCTCCAAATTCATTCCTGGAATTGCTAGCATTCAGTTGGAGATGTTGACATTGATCACATTTTGTACAATCACTAACACAGACCCCAGGGGAAGGAATTTAGGTAAAAGTGCCAAAATCGCTTCACAGCTGCAACAACAACTTAATGCCCCAAATCTCTTTTGTCTTCAGTATGCATTGGATCCAGCCACTTGATATGGAGCACAATGCACATAGAGGGCCCTATGGAGCTAGGATGAGCCATATTCAGTTCCAACCCACATCCCATAAGGTAACCACTCCAGCCTAGTTCCAAATAAGCTTGGGAGTCCTGAGTATTCAAAAAATAAGGAAAGGAAATTCTACTCTGCCTTTCCATAAAGTTATCATTGATCCATATTTCTGTAAGCTATTTTTAAATATAACTTCTCCTATGTTGAACTTAAAATACTGCGATTACCCAACACAAGAGCTATGCATGGAATACACTACCATCTTGCCTGACGTCACTTCCTCCAGAGTTGCGTTAAGCTACACCATTGTGTGATTCCACAAATGAGAAAATAACAAGATTCTGCTTAACTCTAGACGAGCAGATAAACAGACTTGACTGCACAGCAAGCTACTGAGGAACAGAATGTTCACAAGCCAAGCAGCCATTCCAATGAACATGCCTGGTTAGTTGCTCTGTGCAGTTAACATTGTGCACAACTGTCAATTCAACAAAAGCTCACTGCTGTTCTTTCATCCACCCCTAAATTTATCCACCTAATTCATTAAGTGAAAAGACCTCTGCCTTAATAAGTAAGTACAGAAGTGGACTAACATACCGTCAACGATTTTGATCTTATTTACTGCAGTATTTGTACTTTCTAATAGAGATTGCAAGTTAATTTTCATCCAGAGGTGACGGTTAAGCCAGCCAGTGAAAAACAGTTACATAGAAACATTACAAAGACCAGCTATGAACCACAGGCTGGCTCCACACAATCAAGCTGGAACAAAGCCTAGGATGACTTTAATGTCTTGATACATTTAGGATTGAAATAAAGCAGAGGGGTGAAATGCTATGAACTGCACTCAAGACCAAAAAACAAATGCAACAGTAGCAGATCCAAGTGATTCCAATTCAACTTCAGCCAGTCATGAAGAAACCCAGGACAGTGTCAATCCAGTACCTTTTTGGCCCTTAATTAACCTAGTTACAGCCATCATTTTTGAACAAAAAGGATCTCAGACCCTGACAGGCACTGTGACTTCTGTTGACGCTGCAACAATCAATAGCAAGTGATTGTTGTGCATTCCATGAGAAACATCTAACTGCAAGCAGGTGTAAATACTGGGAAAGCAGCTCTTAATACTGAAAGAGTTTGAAGGGGGCAATTTGTCTAAAGCTTAAAGCTTGTCCAAGCGGAATTTTTCAGTGCAAAGATCCTTCCTCAATTTATGAGATGAGGTGATGTGCAGGGGGTTAACCTTATTTTGTGTGATTGTTCCAATGGCTTTGGATGAACCCCTGGGTTCAGATGAAAGAGCCCAGAAATTGGTACATCCAACTTTGCTAACCAAATTAAGTTGCTAGGATGCTATGGAAAACAGACTGCATAGCATTGGATTCTGTACATAACCCACTCCCTTGACTATTTCATGCACAATCATGATACACAGGAGTAATTTCCCTTGAATCCCAGGCTGAAATTCACTATTGGAAGTCCAAAGAACTCACTGTTAATCACTGACATGCCGTCTTTCCCCACCCTATGGAATGGGAACCATCTTGGTAAGGTCACCAATCAAGCAAAAGGCATAAAGACTGGAGGTGAGGCTTTTATCAACTTGGGATCCACTTGGATATGGCTCCAGCCCTGCTATCTTCAGGCCTTTGGAACCTGGAGTCTCTGGGATCTGTTCTACTGCTAGCTTGAGCACAGGTCATGCATTTTCCCTCCTACAAGGCACTCAAGGTATGCCTAAGGGGAAACTAACACTAGGAGGCAGAGAGAACATAGTGAAACAAGCCATGGGGAGGTGTGTGTGAGAAAGAGGTATTGTTTGCTTTTTCTGTTAAAGTTAGACCTGCCCCACCTGAAGTATGTAATTGCAGCAGATGTGGGCTAAGCACATCTTCTGCCACTGAGTCTACTTTATCCCTCAAGAAGCAATAAGCATCCATAAGTGTAAGAATCAAACAGAAAAGCTGCAGGGGAAGTTTTTCAAGGAGAAACAGACCAAACGGCCCTCCCTTGTTGTTATGGGGAAGGGAGAATGGCCACCCAATACTGGAGCAAGGAAAATGCAAGGAAATCTACCACATGGAAGCTCTGTTACCACTGCCCCAGCATCCACAAGAAAATCCTGAGTTCACTTTAGCAATAACAACAGTGGTGCTTTAAATATTTGATAAATTTTAATTTTACACCACCATTGTCAGAATGCCCTGACCTGGATGGCTTAAGCTAGTCAGATCTTGACAGCAAAGCAGAGTTGGCCCTGATTAGTATTTGGATGGCAGACCATCAAGGGATTCCAGCATCAATGCGCAAACCACCTGTTAGTCCCTTGCCTACAGGTTTGCTGTAAGACAACTTCAACTTGACAGCCCTGTAATCATGCGCACGTTGCCAGAATGGATTCTGATTTTAAGTGGCAGAATTTCCCATTCAAATTGTGAAGAGCATGATGCTGTGGTGATGTGGGGGAAGGCAAGAAAACAGCTTTACCCTGAGAAGCTCTGAAAAAACATACACACAGACCTCTGAAAGAAAGAAAGAAAGAAAGAAAGAAAGAAAGAAAGAAAGAAAGAAAGAAAGAAAGAAAGAAAGAAAGAAAGAAAGAAAGAAAGAAAGAAAGAAAGATGAAATGGCCCCAACTGTGGCATTGCTTTTGGTAGGAGCTTGAATAGGGACCTAAGCAAAAGAAGGCCATCAAGTGGTCTAAGGCAGGGGTGGCCATCTGGAGAGTCAGTTTGACCACCCCTGAGCTAAAGCAATGAGCCTGCATGCAGAGGAATACATCTTGCCAGGGTGCAGTATACTCAGCCACTCACTGGCACATTAAGCATAAACATGCCCTAGCAACTGAGAGGAGGCTGTACCAGTTTTCTGCAAGCAGAGGCTCCCCAACCGGCTCCACTCCCACAAAGGATTGCAGCCCAAATAATTAACTTAGCTTTGAGCTGCATACCATTGCCTTGAGCATTCCTGAAACAAAGTACATGTCTGTCTTTTAAAGTAATTATCAGCTGAAGTAAACCTGTCCTGTGTGTTATCATGTTTCTCAAAGTATGCCAACAGGGAATCGCAGGCCATGCAAACTACAGTTTAAGCCTTCCCAAAAGTAACTCAAACATAATAAAAACAGCTTGGCTAAGGCATGAAAGCTTCCTTGGGCCAGTCACACATTCTCAGACTAACCTACTCCAGACACCAAAAATTGAGCCCAATAGCACCTTTAAGACCAACAAGGATTTATTCAAGGTGTGAGATTTCGTGTGCATGCACTTCCTGAGAGAAAATGGAACAAGGATCATGACAGTACAGATATAAAGAAAGGGTAAATTGTTCTTAAAGGACTCCATTTTTGTTGTGCTGCTTCAGACCAACAAAGCTACCCCCTTGGATCTATTCCACACACAGCTGTTGAGTATAACATGGAAGAAGGAAGGTGTAAGTCACTTTGGATCCCCTTTGGGGAAGAAAATAGGCATTAAATAAAGTAACTTCTCTCCACTCATCAAGGATTTATGGATCTGCAGTTTATTTTGCAAAAGGCAAAGGAAGGAGGTAGGAGCTGTCCCCAGCACAGATGACTGACCAACCACTTGGGAGGGGCATACTCTCCACAGGGAGGGACATTTCTCTCTTTCCTAGTCATGAAACCACAGCTTAGAGACACTGGAAAGGCCTTCCCCACCCTATAAACAACTTTGTGTTTTTCTTCGAGCATGCCTTCTTCACACAAGGAACTCTTCTCTTTTCAATATAGCCCTCTTTAGGTGGCAATGCTTGTAAATATCAACTGAGCAAAAGGCACTCTGCCATGCCATGCTTCATAACGAACCAGCAACATAAAACAAGTATGTTTCGTGGACAATACCACTGTTTAAAGACCTCGGTTAGGGAGAAATGTTACCTGTAAACTGGATTGAACGCCAAAAGAATATAATTGAGAAAAAGGAAAGTTTTATTTAAAATCAGCTATATTAAAGCAAACCAAACATTTTGATCTTAGAAGATGCGGGAAGCAGCCCACGGTGAGAGGCACCGTCCGCTTCCTCTCCGCCGCACGCGGCGTCAGGAAACATCCCCTAACTAGAAGGGCCGTGCCCTGGCCCCGGCCAAGGGCACCAGGCGCCCCGCGGCGTCCATTGAGAAGGGAGAGCTGGACGGCCCCGGCCGAAGAGGGCGACGTCGTGGGGCTGACGCAAACCGTGCTGCCGAGCGCGTGCAACAGCTGAGGGACCGCAGCTTCAAGGCTGCTCACGACCGAAACCTTCCGGCCGCGCCTCTGTTCCCGCGAGCACCGGCAGACGACAGCGCCACGGAGCCTCCTGGGCTTCCTGTCGGCCACTCTTGTCGCGCTGCCCTTTGTGCTTCCCTCCCGCCTCGTTGGAGCCCTCGCGCCTCTTTCTACCAGCGCCTTATCGGTCTGGCCTTCTCTCCCCTCCCCCCCCCCCGGAGAAGCGCCGCCACCCGCACCAGGGGCGTTCCCCTCGCCGCAGCCTCCGAGCACAGGAGGAGGCGGGAGGTTTCCAGCCCCGCGCGCCGTCGCGCTCGTTTACAGGAGAGCGTCATTAAGTCGCGTGTTAAGCTCTCTCCCCTCCCCCCCTCCTAAGTGCGCGGTCGAGAGGGCAGACAAAGCGCCTCCGCTCTCGGGAGGCGGGGGAAGGCGCTGCGCGCTCCGCCTGCGGGCCGCCACAGCGCTGGCCTTTTACGCAGCGGTGGGAGGGACCGAGGCGGCTCCGCTAAACAGGAGGGGGGGGCGGAGAGGGCGCGCTTGGCCGCGCTCCCAATCAACAAATCGTCCCTTTCTCGACGTGGGAGGGACCGGTAGCACCAGCAGTCTGGCGGCGGAGGAAGAAGAGGAGACGGCCACCCTTCCCTTCCTCTCCCCCGAGCCGTCACCGCAACCCCTTCCCCAAGCGCCTGGGCGGCCTCTGCGGCCGACCCCGCCGTCAGCCCACGCCCTCCGGGCCTCCCACCTCAAAGGGGAGGGACGTGGGTGGCTTTGTCAAACAGGCAGCAGCTGGCGTGTGGGGCTGGAGAGAAGGGCCCCCGCCCTCCCGCCTCAGGCAGCGGGCAGAGACCAGCGACCATCCGGCACCAGCCCTGGACGGGCGAGAGGCAATGGGCCATGAAGCCGCTCGGTCGGCACGCCTCCTCCAGCCGGCGCTGCCCTTGTGAAAGCTGCTGCCTAAGTGGTTCTCCTCCGGAAGCCAGCGGCAGCCCTTGCTTGAACAAACATTTAATGGCCGGGAGTGAGGAGGCGGGGAGGAGCGGCCTTCAATTAAAAGCGTAATGGGCTGAGGGTGGGATCGGGTTTACTTTACTGCGAACGGCGGAACCCCGGGGGGAGCTTAGTGAAGACCAATGACTGGCATCGCGGAAGGCTGCGTGAATAAGTTCGACGACAACATTGCAGCCCTCAATAAATAACTCCCGTCCCGACCCTATTCAGATCAGCCCGCGGTGCCTCCAAATCGGCACCGAGAGCGCCAAGCCTACACGGCGCAAACTGTTGCCATGAAGGCGGCTGGAAGCCAGGCAAGAAGACCGGTGACAGACAACACGTCTGGCCTCCGTTTGCCGATCCCTTACCCGGGGGGGGGGGCGTGGGGGAGAGCATGCAATTTACTAATCCCAAGGTTGAAGGAATAGGTTTCCCTTAACCAGAGCTTCCTGCAGCAAATAACCGCCCCCAAGTCAATGTCGACTAGGAAGCCACTTCGTATATTAGGGGCAATTTTCTTTGACAGGCAGCCTTGACCCACCAGCTTTTGATTCCGGTCTGCGCTTTAGCACCCGGGCAAGCCTGGATGTGTGCGGGACGCCACTTCCTACTAGTGCTCATTACGCCACTGGCGGATTTAATTCCCACCCCTTTGCTGTTCTCGTCTAAGCCTCTTAAAAGGCCAAGGAAACTTTAGAATAAAAAAAAAAAGCGAAGCCAGCCCAGGCGGCTGCTGAGTGGCTGCTGCGCGTTTAAAGGGACCTGATTGGGCGGCTCCGCGCCACACAGACACACACAGGCGCGCGCGCACGCACAGAGGCTCCCGGCTAAGGGAGAACCTGCCCAACTTCTCTTCCCGAGGGCTGTCATTCCCGCTCGGCTAAGGCAACCCTCCCGTCCACCCTCCCCCCCCATCCCCACCCGGCTGGCTCTGAAGAGGCCCAGCATCCTTGCGGACACACACTTGGCTGAGTGGGCATTTCCACTCATACAAAGGCACCCGCCCGTCGTCGTCCCCACCCCCGGGGGTTTTGAGCAGTCGAACTATACTCCGACCTGGTTCTTTCTACGATGCCCCCGTTTTAAAAATATCCGTAAAAATTCGTAATATTTGTGCTTTATTTGTTCATAGTTGACTGTAGGGGGCGGAGCCGGTAGGGGCAGACCCCTAATTTGGATTATACTTTCATTTCTTAGGAGAGGGTCTATTCATGCTCGATCCGAAGGAAAGCTCCCCCCTCTTGCAAAAGCCTGTGCAAGTTGGAGACGGGCTGGGGGTGGAGAGCGCCCGCCTCAGCCACCCCCACCGGTTCCGCTCCCCTCCGAAGAGCCCACTGGCTTCCTGGATTCCCTTATTAGTTATAGGACCAAAGTTTCCTCTCTCCGCCCATTCCCGGGCTTCAGCCAAGCATCCCTCCCCAACTCCTACATCCGTTCAGGCCAGCAGCGAGCACTCCGAAGGGAAGAGCGCCAGCAGGCCACAGGTGCTCCGCCGCCGTCCCCCCCCCCCAAGCCCGCCCGCCTCCCCGCCCCCTTACCATGATCAGCGTGTGGTTCCTCTGCTCGGTCGTGGCAGACTCGGCATCTTGGGGCTGCTTGCTCGGGGGGTGCTGCTGCTTCGTGCCGCCGCCGCCTCCCGTGCCCGCTTTCTTGGCCCTCTGCTCCAGGGTCCGCTGATAGAGGCTCACGGTGTCCCTTCGCTCGAGCTCCAGCTGCTCGGCCTGGGCTTGCTGGTACCTGTTCTCGCAGTTGACGTGGTGCCTCCTGCAGCCCTCGATCCGCTGCCTCAGCCTCTCCACCACCGTGCTGTGCTTGGGAATGCCGCCGCCGCCGCCGCTATGAGGAGCGCTGCTACCGGGAGGAGGGCCGTGGGGAGCGCTAGGCACGCCGAGACCGGCCCCGCCGAGGTTGCCGCTCAGGTTATTGTTGAGGCAAAGGCTGCTGCCATTCGCGGCCGCAGCGGGGGCCGGAAAATCCCCCATGCCTGTCCCCCGGCACACTATTTTGGAAGAACTTCCCGCCCCCCCCCCTCCGGACACGCGGGCGCCTCTCGCCAGACACAAACACGAGGGTCCTCCTGACGGGAGACTCTCTAGCGGGCCATGGCAGCCGCGGAGCCCGGGCAAATGCCGGGGGCGGCGTGGGTTGCGGAGCGCCCCTTCTTCTTCCTCGGCGGCAGGTCCTCTCCGGCAGGGAGGGGGCAAAAGACAAAATCTGCCCCCAGCGAACCCCAGAAGTTGGCGCTGTGAGGTTATCGCCAGACAAGCAACAAACACAGCAGGACTCCCAACAAACTGAGCAGCAGCAGCAGCAGCAGCAGCAGTTCGGTGGCCAACTCCAGGGAGGAGAGCTCGGAGCGGTCTCCCCCCTCCTCCCCCTTGATTTCTCGCTGTCTTCCTCTCTTTAATAATCCATTATTTCCAAAGCAGAATCCGGCCCGGAAACCCTCTCCGTCTCCCCCATGTATTAAAACCGAGAGCGCGAGCCACGCACCCACACGCGTCCATGGAGAGGAATCGATCCACGCTCACACTTCTCTCGACACACTCGCAGCAGACACACACGCAGACAACACGCCGCACTCACACTCCACAGCATCAGGAGAGAGGCACCGCCGCTTGCTTATTGTGTTTCCTTTCCAGGGCAGGAGGGGGAAAAGTTTGAGTGTTTATGCCGCACCGTGTTCTCCAAAGTACTTTAGCGGCTCAGTTGCCTTTCAGCAGGAACCTTTTTAAAAAACGAAAAGCAAATCCTCGAGATAGATGGGGAGGGGGAGGGGGAGGGGGGAGAGAAGTCAACACGTGAACAATCCGAGGCGCGATCTGCAAAAAGTCGCTCGCTGAAGTCTTTCGCCAGCCGTCCGCCGAGCAGCTATCCAGGCAGCCTAGTGCTCGGCTCCGCTCCGCTCGCTGCTCCTCCGCCTGCCACCATCGCAATGATCAAGGGCTCTCCTCCTCCACCTCCTCCTCCTCCATGCCAGCGGAGTGATACCAGGACAAGAGCGCTCAATAAACAGAGCAGAAGCCGCAGCGGCTCCCAGCTCCTCCAGGCCGCGAGGCAGACCCGGGGACAAGGTGCAAAACCCGGCCCGGACCTTCTCGCCGGCAGGAACGGACACGACGATTCCACCACCTTATTCGCCTTCCCGAATCCCTCTACTTGTTACCTTGGGCGGAAAACCAGAACTGCCGGGACGGAGCGAGCGAGATCCGAGGGGAGGCTGGCGATGCAGTCAACTTTTGACCTGTGCGCGCGCGCGCCCTTGTGTGTGTAATATGCGTGCCTGTTTGTGTCCGGTTTCCTTATTCAGCGCAAGCCGAGGCTGCGGCTCCGGCGAGCCGAAATCGTTACGTCTTCGATTGTAAGGACTCTGGCGTGACCGCGCAAAAAGCAGCGGTCCCTCGCCTGCGCCGCTCTTCGTTGTTTGCCAATATTTTTTCCACGTGGAAAAGTAAAGGAGGAGAGCCCGTTTGAAAATGACAGCAAACCGCCCCCCCCCTTCCGCCTTTCAAAATATCCATTTTGAACAAGCACTTTTTCAGCCCTTACCGCTGGGAGGTTAAGTCCTTGTTCACCGGTTTTAAGCCTCCAAGTTTGCTTAAAGAAGACTGCCAGCTCTCTAACTAAACTTTGGTTCGTGTGCCACTGTTGTTTTCCTTAAGGCATGCACATACAGGGCACTGTACAAAGTAACCCAAAACAAATCCCTGCCCCAAGGAACCTACCTAAAATAGAGCTCCGAGGCGGGTAGAGGGAGTTTGCCTGTTTCCCTAAGAAATGCTCACGGGTACATAGGTTGTGACATTAGGTGGTCCTCTACTGTTTGTTGGTGTCAGCAGTATTCAAAGTAATAAAGAGTTAATTTCATTCAGTTGCAACTGAGGGAACTGCATACATTCTTCATCAGGCAGTTTATAAACCATGTAGCTCATTTGCTTTTCGTGCTCCTGTTGAGTAGCACAGCTGCGAAATGAGGGTGACTGAAACAAGGATTGGTGGGATAGCCAAACAAAGACCTGAACTTTCTATTTAAAACAAAAACAAAAAACATTTAGGAAACAAATTTGAGAGCTTGAGCAGGAGAGTGAACATATCCATTCAGATCAGATTATTGGAATTAAATGAAAAGAGATTGGATTAATGCCAGCACTGTGTATAGGCGGGAGATTTAGACGAGGATCTGGTTAACCCAGGTTCACGTCCTCACTTTACTGGGTGACCTTGGCCAAAGTTGTTCTCTCTCTCTCTCAGCCTTGCAGGGTGGTTGTGCTCTGGATAGTAAACATATACTAGGGAAGTCAGCTGGATCAGGAACCTCCTACACAGGTACATGCAGTAAATGCAACAACAGTAACATTCCGAAGTGGCCAAATAGCTAATTTGATAGTGATAGTGACCAAATCAGAATTTCCCTAAGTTTAAGGCTACAGCCCTAAACACACACCGGACAGTAATTTTTTACTGAATTATGTGAGTGTCCACTGGACTTCTGAGAGTCCTTACTTCTGAGTGGCCACTGGACTCTATGTTGGAGTGTGGTAATCTTCCTGTTTACTCTAAAGCAGGGGTAGTCAACCTGTGGTCCTCCAGATGTCCATGGGCTACAATTCCCATGACTGCCTGCCAGCATTTGCTGGCAGGGGCTCATGGGAATTGTAGCCCATGGACATCTGGAGGACCATAGGTTGACTACCCCTGCTCTAGAGTATCTCATGTTAGTTGTGCGATCCTAGATTGCTGCCCTGGGTGAGAGGTTTGAGAGGTTTGCTCTCAAATGTTTTCAATAACACTTCCAAATCATATTTGCCTAAGGCTAAGCAACAAATGCCCAAACTCCAAATATATTTACCAGTCCTCAGCTACTCAATCACCACTGCAGCCACCTCTATGTCTGGGACATTGATCCTTGTTCTGGGTTAAAAACTAGCCACTATCATAAGCAATTTTCACCTTACTTTTTTCCACACAGAGGTCCCCACTGCCCCTGCACTTTGACAGAAGTACCCATCTGACAAACTAAGATGATCAGCCATGGTCAAATTCAGCAGTGACTGTTTTCTTGTATTAGGCATATTAGTAATTATTGTGCCTTGGAGGTCTTCAACAGTCTCATTCAGCGATATTGCCTATTTATTGTTTTGACGTTAGCACTGCAGCGATGCTGATGGGGTTTTGCAACAATATGAAAGCAATAAAGCCCAGGTGTTAAAGTCTTTTATAAAGTATGATGATGATGACGCCGAAGGTGAATTCTAAATCATCTATATAAATCATTACAAATCTCATTTGTCTTCCACATCATGTTAAAAACCTCTGAAATTTGCTGCTGATTGTAGGTTGCATACAAACTGGCATCATTCCCCCTTTTCAGACTGACAGTATGAAGACAAGCCCCTGCATGAATAGCTGATGATAGAAGGCGTTCCAGAAAAGATTTATTGGGGTGCTTCACTCTATTCTCTCCCTCTTTAATCCTATTGATTTCAGAACATGAAGGATTTTAGGAGCAAAGGAAAGGCCCAGTGTGAATGTTTTTTTTATTGTGCAGCTAATTTGATAGCATTAATTTAATAAGACTTGTAACAAAATTACAGTTAAATAGGCCAGAGACCAGGTGTGAATGGGTTTCACTTAGCCTTTGACAAGCATTTTGTGCATTTCCTTTGCAGTGCCCTGTAGAGCTGGCTAGCCAGTTGGTGAAAAATGCAGAAGAAATTAATATTGATTATACACCAACTGTCATAAAGCCTAGAAATACAACACTGGTTGCTTTTACACCTGGGGAAGAGAAGAACATGTCTGCATTATACCCATTTGTTTCTATCATAATCTGACATTCTTTATTTCCGTAGTTTAGATCAGGCTTTCTCAACCAGGGTTTCATAAAACCCTGGGGTTTCTTGATGGCCCTGGACAGGTTTCCTGAATGTGTGGGAGTTAATTTTTAATTCATATTTTAAATTTGTTAAACATTTATTGGGTGATATGACCACATATAGTCATGCCAACCCATCCACCCCCTCCTAAAATAGCCAGAGATTGGCCTGGAGGGAAGGGACCCTGGGTGGGTGTATACATGACTATGCTTCACAACTATACTCTGCATGATCATGCCTCTTCCAGGGTTTCTCAAAGCCTGAAAAATGTTTCAGGGGTTTCTCAATGGTAAAAAGGTTGAAAAAAGGCTAGTTTAGATTAAAAACCACACACCATTCACACAGGTTTAAATAATACTCAGAAATAATTATTGTTCTATGCACTTCTAAAAAGGAAAACCAAATACAAATATATAACAATGGCATCTGTCTTTTCTCCTTTTCATTGGTGCCACAGGCCAGAATCAGAAACTGTAGAAGCAAGTAGATTTTCATTCACTTCATTGGGTCTAATCTGAATAAAACTCAACATCTGTGGGTGAATTCCTATATTACACTGTATAGTGGATTACAGATGAGAGATTCACTCACAGACTGCTTAAAATTTAATGACTGAATTGATGACATGTGGATCTTGGCTCCATATGTTAAAATTAACTTACAACTGCAGTGACAGACAGGGAACAGAAGCTATGTGAGGGTGCTAGCTAAATAGAGACCCTCTGAGGGATTAATGGCTTCCCATAAGTCTGTTCTGTTCTTGGATGGAACTGTGATGTCACCAAGCAACATTAGAAGCTTGAGACTATCATAAATGGCACAGCAGTTTATGAAAATCCAGTTTAGCAGAAATTAAAAACAAAAAACCTCCAGGAAAGCCAGAATCCTCCTGCCAATAGCCTAAAATGGGGGAATCAGTGGCTAAACAATCGATGGCAATCAAAACAAACAACAAAACAGAGCGCTAGACCTCTCAGCAGGCCAAGACTGTGGTCGTATTCACATTCCCTTGGGTACAAGTTCCATTAGCTGAATAAGCAACTTTAGCCTTGAAGAAATGTTTTCCTCAGCTTAAGGGATCTTTCTCCAACTTATTTCTTACAGTGCCTCCGTCAGCTCCTTAGGCCACGGAAAGCTTCAGTCTTCCCTTAGTAGAATGGAGAAATGTAAGGTGGGAAGTTTTTCAGTGCTATACTTTTCAGATCCATAAGCATAAATATAACCACAATAAAATCAGAGTCCAGTAGCACCTTTAAGACCAACAAAGATTTAATCAAGGCGTGAGCTTTCGAGTGCAAGCACCCTTCGTCAGACTATGATCTTCTTACACGACAGGGAATATGCTACTTCAGACCAACACGGCTACTCATTTGAATAAATATAACCAGTTTATCTGTAGTTGTCAAGGCTGTTGTGTTATGAATACAGTGCTTTTTCCTGTAAAGGGAAAGGTGCCAATAGTCAGTGTGACAGAACAGGCCTGCTTTTGCTTTGCAAGCCATTCCACCTTGCCCACCCCCCTTTCTGGCTGGTTGCCAACTCCAGGAGGGTGACAAAAGATACTCTCTCTGAGTAACACACTGTCACCACCTGGTCGTAGTACAGGACTGCCTGCTGGGAGGACCAGGACTCCTCGCTGGCCCTTTCACTTCTGAAGCCTTGCCTCTGTGTCTCCCCCAGCCCCAGCACATGAGCACCTTGGAGGCTACACCCTCCCCCAGGGGGAGTGGCTGCTTGCCAAGCTCCCTCTCCTGACCCTGGACTACTCTGAGACAGGGGAGCTCAATGTGGTCAGAGAACCACTGCCAGCTTCAAACGTATATAGGATTTATTAAAGAGCAAGGTTCATAAGCATATCTTTAGAACGGCACAGAGTCAAGCAATAGAATCAAAAGAAATTAGATGAAACACAATCCTGTCCCTCAGCTAAAACATAACCTATCTTACATTAAATATAGGGTATGTGCCCTTGCTTTAGGAGTTTCAGGTTCTCATGGTGTGGTCAGCTCACCTGGGGACCACATAGTTGAAGCTGGCTGCTCACCTCTTCTGAGTCAGCTCAAGCTCCTACCTTGATGGTCAGCAGGTGAAAGAGCCCCCCTTTCTGTGGTCTCTGTTCCCTCCCGCAAGAAACTCTTTCATCTCACTCCCTCCAGGTGCCTGCTTCCTGGCTGGACCAGTTATTATTTGAAAGGAGGTGAGCATGTGATTAGCCACCCCTTTCTTCTCTCCACAGCACAAATGGGAAAACCTGCGTCCACTTGAAATAGCAAGAAAAGGGGGGTGGGATTTTGCCATATATATATAAGGTTTCTAATTATCCCCCCCACCACCACCCAAGTATTTGGAAGAGCCATAAACAGGTGCCAGAACTCCATACCAATAAGTACCACCATTAAAAAGTCCTGTGGGTAATGGATAGACAAACCTCAGTGCTAGTAAAAGGTTCAGATTTGTATTTCTTTACATTTGAATCAGAAAATATACATTGCTGGTAGAGTGCTAAGATATCACTGGAACTTATTTTTGAACAGGCATAAGATTAAATATTTGTAGAAAAAGTGGTGTGCTACACTGTATGTTTCACATGGACAAAGTCCCAGATTCACAGCCTTGTTATCTTCTTTACCCGAAGGTCTACGTTGGCAAAAAAAAAAAAAAATCTTCTATCTCCATAGATTCTTCCAGGAAATTCTCACTGTGGCAAAAATGTGGTATTCAGTAAGAACTACAACGGAGCAGCCCAGTTTGGACAGACTTGTGAGCTAATGACATTTTGGCAACCTAGGTTCAAACAAAACCATGTACACCAGAAAGTTGATCCTAATTGGGTATAAATGGTTCAGTTAACCTTTGTTTCTTTTCTCATCTAGCACAGCCCATCAGTACCCTACCTGCAGCACTGCAAATCAATAGCTCTAGGTGTGAGGACCATTTCTAGATGGGTAGATGTCTATTCTGCAGCAACAAAATAAAACACAAACCCAGGGACACCTTAAAGACAAAATTTATTCCTGCTTAAGCTTTTGTGAGTCAGAGCTTAAAGCATCAGATCAGATATTAAATATATCTAGCTTTACTACCTTTACTTATAAAAGCAATCATAGTAGGTGTATGAGATCCATATGAAGCAAATATGTACAGAGTGGCAATGAAAAAGTAGTGAAATATCCTTAATACTTCATTCCCTTCTCTTCCCTCTTCTGGTTCTATCTCCAGTTACTTGCTGGCTTCTTCACTACCGCAACATGGCTATCCTGGGGAGAATAAAAAGTGGCCAGCATAACAGAAATTGACTGGATTTCTAAGGACTTGGAATCATAACCATTTCTGAAAGTAAAATCTCCATTCTCAAACAGCCTGTTTGACTTTGTTTGTATGAGCACATGTTCAGTTTCCTATATAGGATTTTTGTATCACCCAGGGTTCCTGGGTGATACAAAATTTAATTTTTTAAATATTACTTAATTTAATTTTTTAAATTTTACTTAATTTATACACCACTTTTGTCCCCAATGGAGATGTGAAGTAGTTTATATTCTCCCTTTCTCCATTTTATTTACTGTAGACAAGGAAAGAGCAACAAACCCGCTTATTTATGTCCGTTTTTTAATCTTAATTTTAAAACTTACCTTTCACTATGATTGGCTTCTTTCTCAATTATCTCCCTCACTGGCTAGAAAGCCAATTCTGCCCATGTTAACTGGATAAGGTCTCAGTCTTGCAGAAAAAATACAGATTCTCAGACAGAAGTCTCTTCGTAGACCTCAGAGGGTTCTTCTGGGAGACATTTATAGAACATATTAGAGTTCAGGCCTAAAAAAGATATGTAGTACATGACTGTCATAACAAAGATCTGCCTAATTAAGAAAGTTCTGTTTTAATGCTGGTCTCTTCAGGAGTGTTTGGAATAAGCATATGAATTGTATATAGAATGAGACAACCAAAAATCATCAGCAGCACCCTCACAAAGTGCAGCCTAAGTATATTTCAAATAATTATACTGTGATTCTTGCAAATAATGTCCACACACACACCAATCTACCTTGCTTGAATGCTCATTTCTCTGTTGAGTTGATCTCTTCACACTTTCAAAGGGCTGGTGCTTTCACAATTAAAATGAAATGCATTTCAAGTTTACATGCTACTTTTCTTTCTGTTCAGTTGATGCCATTCATCATTGTCTTATCAAGGACGCAGCCAGTGGCTGCTGTGGTGCATGCTCCAGATTTACAAGATTACTGGCAAAACCCAATATACTACAAAGTAAGGGGCAGACACACATCATTTGCAAAAAGGTATATTTTGAGTTTGTGCTGGGGGAGGGGTTGCATAGTTTGTGGCATTTGTTATCACATTGGGCAACTGATCAATAGTAAAGCTATTGATATGGATTTTAGTAAAGCTTTTGATAAGTTTCCCCATGATGTTCTGTTGGATAAATTGAAGGACTGCACTCTGGATTTTCAGATAGTTAGGTGGATAGGGAATTGGTTAGAGAACCGCACTCAAAGAGTTGTTGTCAATGATGTTTCATCAGACTGGAGGGAGGTGAGTAGCGGGGTACCTCAGGGCTCGGTGCTCGGCCTGGTATTTTTAAACATATTTATTAATGATCTAGATGAGGGGGTGGAGGGATTACTCATCAAGTTTGCAGATGACACCAAATTGGGAGGACTGGCAAATACTCCAGAAGATAGAGACAGAGTTCAATGAGATCTGAACACAATGGAAAAATGGGCAAATGAGAACAAGATGCAATTTAATAAAGATAAGTGTAAAGTTCTGCATCTGGGTCAGAAAAATGAAAAGCATGCCTACTGGATGGGGGATACGCTTCTAGGTAACACTGTGTGTGAACGAGACCTTGGGATACTTGTGGATTGTAAACTAAACATGAGTAGGCAGTGTGATGCAGCGGTAAAAAAGGCGAATGCCATTTTCGGCTGTATCAACAGGGGCATCACATCAAAATCACAAGATGTCATAGTCCTATTGTATACGCCACTGGTCAGACCACACCTGGAGTACTGTGTGCAGTTCTGGAGGCCTCACTTCAAGAAGGACGTAGATAAAATTGAAAGGGTACAGAGGAGAGTGACGAGGATGATCTGGGACCAAAGGACCAAGCCCTATGAAGATAGGTTGAGGGACTTGGGAATGTTCAGCCTGGAGAAAAGGAGGTTGAGAGGGGACATGATAGCCCTCTTTAAGTATTCGAAAGGTTGTCACTTGGAGGAGGGCAGGATGCTGTTTCCGTTGGCTGCAGAGGAGAGGTCACGCAGCAATGGGTTTAAACTACAAGTACAACGATATAGGCTAGATATCAGGGAAAAAAATTTCACGTCAGAGTAGTTCAGCAGTGGAATAGGCTGCCTAAGGAGGTGGTGAACTCCCCCTCACTGGCAGTCTTCAAGCAAAGGTTGGATACACACTTTTCTTGGATGCTTTAGGATGCTTTGGGCTGATCCTGCGTTGAGCAGGGGGTTGGACTAGATGGCCTGTATGGCCCCTTCCAACTCTATGATTCTATGATTCTAACAGCTGCTGTAATTGTCTTCAGAGTTTATATATGCAAAGAGAATTGCATCACCCAGCTGTGTATAGAAACAATTTTGTATAGAAGGGAAGCAGAGAGACCTAACTGTCTATCTGTTGTTCTGCAGTCATTCAGTCTGTTCGGAAGGCAAGCAAGGAGGAAGTGTGCTCAGGGAGCAGAAAGGCTCCAAATAAGCCAATCAGGAGATAATTTGAAAAATATCAGGAAGCTCCTAATTGAATTCATCTCTGTAGTCTGGAGATCAATTGTAATTCCAAAAGTTCTCTAGGTCTCACCTGGATGTTGGCAACTATTTTTAAAATGGGCTTTGATACTAGTACTCAAATAAAACTTTGTCTGCCTTAAAGGTGCCACTGGACTCACACTTTGTTGTGCTGCTTCAGACCAACACGACTACCCACCTCAATCCACCATAATGCTCTTGTCAATGCTATGTGTTGATTGGTTCCTTCCAAGCACGGCTAATGTGGTGGACATTGTAAGGAATGATGTTATGACCGCAAGGATAACTATGGCAGACTGCTATACATCATACATCAGGGGAAGCATACATCAGTTACATCAGTGTAATCCCAGTTTAATGGCATCATGAGATTATCTTGCCCATAAATATTTGCTAAATGAACAAGAGTTTGCTATGAAGAAGGATGTATGTATAGGGGCACTGCATCATATCAGCCTCCTCCTGCAGTAGTAAAGTCCAGTGCAGTAGGAATTGGTCTCCATTGAGCCTAAAATGATCTAGGACAGGCATACTCAACATTTACATATATCACATTTCAAGTGCAGTTCATATAGGCTGTAGTTCTAAGAATATTTCCTGGGAATAAGCCTGGCTGAATAACTGGGACTCACTTCTGAGAAAAATTGCTTATGATTGTTCCCACAGTCATTCTGTAGCTTAGGGCAATATTATATTGCAGATAGAAGTGGAGGGAATATTAGCTTGCTTAGGGCCACTTAGATAAGATTTTACTTGAGAAATTCTGTGGTCACACTCGTAGTCTCACACCAGCGCTCTGTTATGGGTCAGTGTGATTTCACAATTGGGGTCATAAATTATGTTTTAAAATATATTATGGTGGCTAATAGTTGTCATAAGAGCCTCTTGTGGCGCAGAGTGGTAAGGCAGCAGTCATGCAGTCTGAAAGCTCTGCCCATGAGGCTGGGAGTTCAATCCCAGCAGCCGGCTCAAGGTTGACTCAGCCTTCCATCCTTCCGAGGTCGGTAAAATGAGTACCCAGCTTGCTGGGGGGTAAATGGTAATGACTGGGAAAGGCACTGGCAAACCACCCCGTATTGAGTCTGCCATGAAAACGCTGGAGGGCGTCACCCCAAGGGTCAGACATGACTCGGTGCTTGCACAGGGGATACCTTTACCTTTACCTTTAATAGTTGTCATAACATTTATACCTTTGCATATTAGCTGAATATTGTCTTACTTTAGATTTTGATAATTCCACCCTTTTAACAGTGAAAAACTAACAAATTAACTTGCATACAAGTGATTAAACACTGAGATTAGTTACCCTTTTTCTTAGATGCTATCATTAGAACCAGTGATGTGTGAATGCTCCTCTGCACGAATTATGAGGAAATTCACAACTACCTGCCCACCACAGTGACCCCAATTCCATGCCCAGATGATGTCCCTCCACCTTTCAAAAAAACCCCAGAATCCATGGCCAGTCTTGCCTGGAAGAAATTTGCCTCCCGAACCAAAAAGTGGTGATTGGCATTTCCCTGAGCATGCAAGGAAGGGTCAAAAGAGCTAAGGATGGACACAGTCCCTTCTACCCAGCTACTTACAATCAACCTAAATTCACAGGTGGCAGGTGAGGTGGCTATCTAGCCTCTGATTAAAAATTTCCAAGGAAGGGACAACCCCACCACCTCCCAAGGAATCCTATTTCACCGAAGAATCGTTCGGTAAGGAACTTCTTCCAGATATCCTGTATGTGGCAGCCCATCAAGTACTTGAAGATGGCTATCATATCACCTCTTAATCGTATTCTCTCCAGGATTGCTAGCTCCAGGTTGGGAAATACCTGAAGATTTTGGAGGTGGCATGGGGAGGGAAGGATTTGGGGATATACTTTGAATGGGTATAATGCCACAGAGCCCACCTTCAAAAGCAGACAGTTTATCCAGGTGAACTGATCTTTGTCTCATGAAGATCAGTTGTAATAGCAGAAGATCTCCAGCCATCACCTGTAGGTTGGCAACTTAATAGGTGTGCACTATATCAATGAATCCTTATGTTCCACTTGCACAAAAGGATTCAGCATCATTCAGGTGCAAATGAATAGGCTTGTGCTGTTTTATTGTTTTTCTGTTTTGTCCAAAACAAGCATTATCAGATGGAGATATGAAAGTTGATTTCTAATTGACCTAGAAAGAGTGCACTTAATAGCCTAGACACACTCCTAAATCTTCTGGAAAAAACCCCCAACAACTATGGAATGGGAAAGGTTAATAAAAATCTAGCAAACCAGATAAGGGTCGTATTCAAGCATTACTTAGAATAATTGAACTAAGAAGAAAACTGAAAGCTAAATGCTAAATCCGGCTATACAGCAATATTGAGTATCTTTGAGTTTCATTTTAAATTAGAGGATAGACAAAGATTACAAACATTCATTACTGAAATATCAAGACTGTATATCTTTCTGTGCATGAATGAACAAATGCATTGCACAGGATTTAGGGAAGACATATTTGTCATCTAAGAACATTCTAAAGCAGATTATTTGAAAAGTAAGATATGGCCATTATTTCAGGAAACAGAACCAGTTTCAGTTTGGTTTATGCATTTAATCAATGGAGATTTTAATTTTTAAACAGAACAGTAATCTCTTGTCCCCCTGATTCAAAGCATATCATGGGCCCAGAAGTCCCACTAATAGAACAACTTTCTTCTGTGCAAGCATGCTGAGAACTGGGGCTATAGTCAAGAAGCTGCAGGAAGAATATGGGAACTGCATATACCTAGGCTAGCACCAGTTCCTGCTTCATTCTAATATATGACCTGTCTGCTTGCTTACTAGACAGAACGCACAGTGTTGGTATGTAGATAAACAAAGCTATACAACTTACTGCATGCCAAAGACTCAAATGCTGCCTGACAGGTTGCAAATAGCTATTGTTAAGACAGTTTCAGTACACATAACACAAGAGATTAACCTTCAGCCTCCTCGCATGGTAAAAAAGCTTTATCATTCTGCAATAATTAAGGTTCTTATATAGCTCAGGCAATGGATAACGCAGCCTGGGCCGTTCAGACTGGAAGCTTAACATGGCACCTACAATCCCAGGTTAACTATTCAGCCTGACAAGGAGACGAAAAAGACATCTGAAGAAAAATGAGACATTTGACTACATACTGAGGAATATTTTGTAAAGGCTGCCCAAGTAGTATTCCTTGGTCACTGCCCTTGGTAGTCAAACTTGTAAGAATAATTTCAGTAACGCATAAAATATTTGTTTAGGGATTTCTTTAAGTCAGGATTCATCAGATTGGAGGGCAAAACGAACATGCAGTAAGCCGCAAATCATCATTAGCAACACTTTATACAGCATCTTTATAATCTTCCATCTTCACAAAAATCCCTGCAAAATGTATTGTTATCATGAGGGCTGTGACCCTGTTAATGGCTTTTGAAAAAACTTGAGTAAGCATCCTGTTTATGCATGTGCTCTGATACTGCATTGTTTTTGGCAGCAGTTATGCATTTGAAACAGTTACAAGGCAGAACTTCCTCTGTTGTGCTAGATGTTCATTGGAAGGCCATGGTCAGCTGCAATATCATCTGACTGCCACTCTGGCACATGCTGGCAGGGCCTCATGGGAATTATAGTTCATGGACATGGAGAGATCAACAAGAACTTTCCATGGGAGCACACAGGATTTTGAAAGTCAAAACTACCACCTTTCCCCTGAGATATACTATTCCTCATAGAGAGGAGGCAGAATGGACCACAGCAGACCATAGATTCTCATGCAAACTGAAAGCTCCCACCACACCTCCCACACAAAGATTTTGAAACACTGGCAAACCTGTCCAAAATGGGAGCCTCCACCCTTAGCCTGAAGTAGCTCTGCTTCCTCGTTCTCCTTCAGGAGGGAACCAGCATTTCAGACAGCTGCTGAGCCCATGCAAAGTGGCACAGGGAAGAGCCTTCTGCTTTGCCAGCCTGATAAACTGTCAAATAACATCCCCCCCCACCATGGTTACTGCTCAGAGGTAGGCTAACGCTGCTCATAATTACTTGGGTACTATAATTCTACAAAGAAGCTACAGTTTTGTAGTCCATATGATTCCATGCAGCCAGAGGCTCCACTTCCATATAGCGAAGGCAGCCTTCCTCTTTCAACAGAGAATCAGCAGCAGGAGCCTCAAGCTCCCATTGGTGGATGAAGGACTGCAAGCAGAAAAGGAGCTGGCACAGGGGAGGAGATGGTAATGTTTATGCATGAGAAAAAGGTCGTCCTTGGTACCATGGTAAAATAAAAGTTGTTGTAAAGCTAGTTTAAAATACTGCACTGAAAAGACACAGTTGCCACTATGAAGGGGGAGTGCCATGTAGAATAAAAAATACTGAGGTGCATTTTCCACAGCAAAAACGATGACACGTGCAGAAATAAAAACAGAGTCATCTTTTGGGGCAGACTTTTTGTGGTGTTTCCTTCCATGCATAATACACCCAAGCTCTGCTCTCTGCTATGGGAGTTTAGGAGTTTTCTGGAATCAAGGATCTGGTTCTGCTCTTCCTGTACACATGTCGAGCACATGCTGAGTTTTCGCCTTTCGATTTTCCTCACCTTCCTTCATCTTGATCTCCTCTGCTCTCTGCTGTGGGGGTTTGGGAGTTTTCTGGAACCAGAGACTGGGTTCTGCCTTCCCTGCATTCACACCAGGATATTTATATTCCTCCCTTACCCTCACCTTCAAGTAATCTTGATTGCTGTCTACCTTTGGAGTTTAAGAGGTTTCTCAAATTAGGGATCGGATTGGCATCTTGTTCACACTATTGGATGCTTTTACATTCTCTTCACCCTTCAAGTGATATCCTCTACTTTCTGCTGTTGGCATTTGGGAGGCTCTAGAATAAAAGGTCAGATTGGCATCTTGTTCTTGCACCCAAGCTGAGCACAGGAGCTTCGTGAACACCATGAGGGTAAAAGTGGGTGGAATGGGTGCTCATTATGGGGAAAAGCAGTGCTGCCATAGAGAATCAGAGGCCCCTATTCTCAAGCACAAAACCCACCCGAGAGTCCTGCCCCAGCAGAGCAGCACCTGAGGCCTTGGAGCCTTCTTCCCTGCTCTGTCTTTGGGGTTTCCTCAAGAGGAAACTAAAGTGTTAGCAACATCTAGACACCACTATTTGTTGGAAGGGAGCCAGCAGCTGGGAAAAGGCTACATCTTCCACAAGGAAAAAGGATTGGCAAGTGGGACTAGGCACAGCTGCTTTCTGGCACAAGGTGGGTGGGGGTGTCTCTGAGCCACTGCTGTCAGTGGCTGAAGCTGTTCTGCTACTGTCTGTTCAATCACCTCACCAGAAATGCTAGATGTGAAACTGGGCAGTAATTGGCTGGGTCAGCAGGATCCAGCCCTTGTTTTTTTCAATATTGGCTTCACCACTACCTTTTTCAGTCTCTATGGGAAGGTCCCTGTGTCCAGGAACAAGCTGATAAGCTATCTAGTAGTACCACAAAAGCTGCTTATCTTGGCATGTTCCATTTTGTCTTTCCCTGTTCTGCTCTGGGCAACATGTTTTTACCATCAAGATACTATATAGGAGGACTACTTCTCCCGTTATGGCTTCCAGCACCTCTGCAAGAAATTTCCCTAGAAAAAAGTGCCATAGTAGCATCCCTGCAATGTTATTTCCAGTCACATGACTGGAAGTGATATAATGCATTAGTACAACACTCTAGCAATCCCAAAAATGTCTATGATTTTACCATAGAGATTTGGGGGACTGCCAGAACATTGCATCAACATGTGACTTCACTTCTGATTACTCAACTGGAAATTGTGCCAGGGCATTGTGTGATGCCATGTGAAGCCAGACCCTGTCCCCAAAGCTTCTGGGGGTTGTCAACACACCTGTGGTAACCCTAATGCCAAGAGAATTGGATAGTGCCTGGAAGACTACACTACAAATCAAAAAGTCTTGGGTTCAGCCCTTGTCTCTGCCACAAACCACTATCTCTCAGTTTAAGTCTCATTTCTGTCATTCTGTGACATCCATGCATGTGTGAACCAGATGCCAGTGCCCAGTACAACTGCCTGTCAGGAACTGAATCCTGCACCAGTTTTCATTGCCTTTATCATTTCTGCTTAAAGGCATCATATGTTAACGAATTCCTTTGTCTATAGCTAGTCTTGTGTAGGAACATGATTATGAACACAGAGTGCAGTGTAAAAAGGAAAGGCAGAGTAATAATGGAGAAAGTCAGAGTGTATCATCCCCAAATAACAAAAATATTGAACTGTCAGAGTTAATTATTTTTCTTGAGTCTTACACGCAGTGTTGATATTAAATAAGCAGCCCATTAGAATGTGTATGGGCTCTGGAGCTTCAGTTATGCTTTCAAAATCCTTAGCAGGAAGATGCAAACCATTGGACAGTACATTTACAATCCATTAAAACAGGGAAAAATTATTTGGCAGGACCATCTAATAATGTATCAACAGATAGTTCATATTATATGCAGAAGTTCAATATTGTATAGTTAATATTTTCCCTCTGCAGATTCTGTATTTTTCATCCTCATGTTGGGTACATTTAGCTGATCTTAGTTTCTAAAAAGAGAATTGTCAGGACTTAAACTTATCTAAAGTTTATCTAAAGGACTTCAATCCCTCTAATCTCCAATGGGTGACATTTTCAGAGAGTAGCCATGTTGGTCTGCAGGACAGCTGGATTATGTGTCCAGTAGTACCATACAGACCAACAAGATTTATTTTTTTTGAGTGGTGGGGGGTGATGGTACCTATGGTTCCTTTGTGGTAAAGGTAAGAAACTCTGCCCATATTCAGGGATATGTTCTGCCTTGATTTATAAGGTTCTGCTGATCCTTAAAGTTTCCCTGCTCAGAGCAGCCCCTTTTATCCTACAGTCTTGTAATCTCTCGCCAAAATATTCTAGCATGACAGTAATGTGTAAATGTCAGGGGATATATGTTTATTTATCCTGGTTTGTCTCCAAGGAGGTCAGAGTAGCAGAAATTATTCTCCTGTTCCAATTTAGACTCTCAACAATTCTGTGAGGTACATTCCTCTGTACCTGTGAGGTGCAGTGAGTGATTGGTCCAAGGTCACCCAGGAAGCTTCATGGCAGCATGGGGATTTAAACTTGGACCTCCTAGATTTTGATCTGATAACCACTGTACCACACTGGCTGTAAACAGCTTGGGTAATATCCTTTCAATTTGGATTGCTCAGGTGGATGGAGCAAAAAAGCCCAATGCCTTCCAGGGAAGGGTCTCAGTCCGTACAACTTCTTCCAAAATTTATTTCTCTGAACATATTGGATCCTACATATCCATTCTACAAATGCTGGAAATTTTCGGTGGTGAATCTTCAGCCACAGCAAGGCTCCACCACTGACAGAATGGATTAACAGAACAATCCTAAACAGAGTTAAAACTTCTAAGACCATCATCTTCACTTGAATCAGAAGACCGTAACTCTGCTTAGACCGGCACTATAACAGGATCCAATCCAATGTCTCTCCCTCATCACTGACAATAAGGATCATCTCAACAAGTGGAGGCTTTATAACAAATCCCATAAAAATTCTGGAGCCCAAGGTACAAATCTTCCTACAGGTCTAAGGGGGGAGGGGGAAAGCTAGATATTTTGTAACTTCTCTATGGGAATATCAGAATCATATAGTAGTACGAGTAGCAGATAGGTGCTCTCTGTTGTATTGTACAAAAATATAAGTACTTAGAAATTTCTTTCTGCAAGCTGGAAGCTTTTAGAAATTCTAATAAATGTACAATTATCCTAATTTTCTTGTCGAGTTGCATTTGATTTATTGTAACATGCTACAAGCAAGAAAAGGCTGTGAATATGAATTTTGTTAAAGCAGAATTTCAGTTAATAATGTGCACATAAACCCATTCTTAACAGCAAATAATATTAAACTGAAGTCAATCTCCTATGGAATTCTATTATTCCCCCCCCCCCCCAATCAAATGAGTATTACAAAGTTTCAGGGGAAGTTTTCAAGAGATGTTAAGTTAGACTACTTCTCTGCCATTAACAATCTTCCTTCATGGTTCTCTCACAGAATCTAAATCTGTGCCTTCACATGAAAATAAATCCCCTCACTTTATAAAACTACATCAGTATGCATCCAATCCCTTATAGCATGATTTTTTAAAAATCCCATTACAATTTTAAAAAAGAAACCCTAGATTTTGGTGGCCCCTTAAAACTCTAATTAAAATGAGATCTGCAAGATATAATTTATGTGATCAGTAGCAATCCACAAATATTTGAACTGAGATCCAGAACGTTTCCCTTTGTGTGTAGGTGGAGGAAAGGTTATCGAGCAGCTTCCCCAAGGAGCCAATGAGAACCCTGCCCTCCAGGCTGTGCCTGTGCTTGATAAAAGCCAGTGTTATGCAACATGCACAACAACACTGTAAGTTGGTTTATTCAAGGAGTGTGCCTGGGGAGGGAAGAACGTAAGGTTGCCTGCTCCTGACCGAGAAATACCTGGAGATGTTGAGGGTGGAGCCTGAAGAGGGTGAGGTTTGGGGAGGGGATTTCAATGTGGTATAATGTCATGTCCATCTTCCAAAGTGGCAATTTTCTCTAGGTGAACTGATCTCTGTCGCCTGGAAATCAGTAATCCCAGGAGATCTCCAGCTACCAACTGGATGCTGGCAACCCTAGTGAAATCTTGGCAGGTTATAATGCCACAGTGTACATTCTCTGAAGCGGCAGTTTTATCCAAATGAATAATTTTTTCTAATCTGGAGATCAGTTGCAATTGTGAGATCTCTCCAGACCCCACCTGGAGGTTGGCAACCCTGGTGGAAAACTGAAGGCAGCACAGCAGTGGCTCATTGAAGAAGGCTCAGAAGGGATAGTTTTGTTCCTGTGACAAAGAACCCCACCAAGTGCTCTCCTCCAGTACATGCAGGCCAAGCATGGGGAGGGGAAAACAGGACAGTGAGCTTTGGTGATTAATTGGTAGTTCTGAAGCTGAAGGCCACACCAGTTTGTTTTTGAAACCATTTTGATTTTGCTGAATTAGTTTAACAGAAAGTGAACAGGAAACATTCCAAATTCCCTTTCCTTCTGGCAATGAATGAATGTTTTTACATCTTACTCTGTCTGTTTACCACTATTCCTTTTTTTAAAAAAGGAGCTATCTGGAAGGGTTAGCAATATGTAGATATATTTAAGTTGAAGAATTTCCAATCAGTGGATAGCCCTACTTAAAATATCTCATTTGGAAGAAAAAAATTGAAAGGTTTCAAATATTATTATATGTGCACACATGTTATACGTGTACATATGCTCACACTATAGATCAGAAAAAGTTTTTAACTTGGAGTCCATGGATAGATTTCAGGGGGTCCTTGAACTTGCATGGGGGGAAATTATACCTTTATTTTCACTAACCTCTACTGAAATTGAGCACTATGTATGTATGCAACCACAGTAGTATTGGCAGTACCTGTGACTTTGTTACAATAGAAATCACAGATACTTTCATATCACATTACAGTTGTTGCAGATATCTCAAAATATTGTTTATGCTCATCACTGCTTTGAAATTATGGTAATTAATAGACCCGCCACTAGATTCCATTTGATCACACAGTTCACAGGCTTCCCTAGACTGCCGCAGCACAAAAGAAGCTTAAGAACCCCTGCAGTAAGATAGAAAGCAAGAGTCACATTTTCAAACTCTCAGGAATCCGGTCCCTTACTTTCTTCCTTTCCATCTCCCCCTTTATGCTTCACTGAGGGTGCTGTGCTCAGACAGCTAGTTGTTCTGCAGTCCATCAGTTCCAGCTAGAAATAGCTTTTCCTGTGGTGGCCCCTGCCATGTGGAATAGCTTATCCACCAGGAAGGTGGCCAGGTTGATGATGCTTCCAAGATAATGTAAAACTCATGATGAGATAAGGGCTTAACAATCTCAATGATATTAAGAGTCTAAATCTGACCCATTTATTTACAAGTGAGTTCCACTGATTTCAGTGACATCTGGCTGGTGTGAAACGGTCCCAATACAATTGTATAGAATGCACTTATGTTCGTTTATTTTTGACATTTTTAGCCACCACTCTCCAACAAAAGTTGCAATGTTGTATAGAAATATAACAAAAGCACCAACAGCAAGTAGAATAAAGCAGGCTAACTCTAATAACAAGCTGTGAATTCTCTTAAACCCTCTGGGCTCCGCCTTCTATATGGCCCATCAGCAAACAAAATACAAGGTTTTCGTGTTTGTTAACGCCTATTTTTGAAAACATCTTGGAATCCAGTGATTTATGTCATTGCTGGCAAAGAAAGTGCCCTGAAATTCTTGAGCCTAACTCACAACTGTCTTTAAGCTTTTAGTCTTGTTTATTCCACACTTACAAGAATCCTCCAGCACAGGGCCTGAACTGCTCATGTATAGCCGAGTAGCTGCTTTAATCTTTTGTACTAAAGATTAGAAGATGCTTCCAGCTGTTTCACCAAGAACCAACATCAAAGCAACTCTGTGAATTGTTGGTGCAATATAACAGTTCTGCCATTGTTTGTTGAGTAAACCTTTACAGAGATACACACAATGCTCTTATCGACCACAATACATACTTGAGCAGTGGGGCTTTTGGAGACACTGAAAAGAATCGTGTTGAAGGACATCCACAAGAGTGATGGGACAAAAGCGAGCTTTGCTTGCAAACTAGTGTACTTGACCGACAGCATGTTCTGCTTTGGTTGGGCCATTCACCCAGCTGAGACTTGAGGTTTGTTGTACTTTTCCAAATGAGCAAATAAATATATTTCAGGTTCAGAGGGTGTTGTGTGCGCTTTTTTTTTTTAAAGGAGCCACAGATCTTTCTTGAATTGCATGCTAACAATTGCAGACACATGAGCAAACTTGTTTTACTAAATGGATTAAATCATAATTGGATATGGAAGTTGGTTGCTATGAGGATAAAGTAGCAGCCTTTCTTTGCAGTTTGGAAAGAGAGAGACAAAAACGATGCTCACTGATAATGAACCAGTGGTTGGGAGTGAAAGCTGGAGGCCACCAAACTTATGATCTATCAAGTGGAAAGGCAGCTTTCTACCAGGTTCTGAACATGTTCCTTCATAGTCCACCACTTTTAATCACTACATCACACTGGCTGTCCATCTTACTCTGCCCATCTAGGAACCACCAGAAATTCTGTGGTAAAACCTGTCCTTCTCTAGGAATTGCTGAGGACTCTATGTTTTTTTTCCAGTCAAACAGCAATTTTAAACAACTTTTCTCCAGTCTCCACTCATAGTGGTGGCAGGAAAGAGAAGTTGGGGTGGGGTATCCTGAAGCCTTGCCAGGGATCTGGCAGTTGTACCAGCTGGTGGGGGAGACACACACAAGAACAGTAGTTATGTGCATCAAGTTTTTTATTACTATACAAATTACCCTAGTCACAGGAAGGTAAATATCCATCCAGGCCACACCATAATTGAAGAAGTGAACTGGGATTCACAAAGCTCACACCCTGCCACAAATGTTGTTAGTCTTTAAGGTGCTACTAGACTCTTGCTGTTTTCATAGCTACAGAGTATTGAAGGCCAAAATGAAAGAGCAAACCGTCCTTTTGTGACAGGAAAATACAGAGAGACTGTAAAGTGAGGGAGAAAGGAGTAACTTATAGAAACCCCTGGAGTTGAGGGGGCAGTTGTTGATCCCTACACTCTTAGATCTGTTCCTTTAAGTGACCAGTGGCAAAGAGCACCTGGGCTCAAGCCTCAGGAAGAACATGCCCTAACAATTGTCTTGATGGTGGTGGCATTACCAATTTTTAGAGGGAGAGGGTTTAGAATTCACAAAAATAAATAATGCAAGAGAGAGAAGCCCTCCTTGGCAGCAGACAAGCAATGCTCACTTCCAGATGGGACCTGGAGATCTCCTGGAATTACATCTTATCTCCAGACCACAGAGATCAGTTCCTCAGGAGAAAATGGATGCTTTGGAAGGTGGATTCTGTGGCATTGTACCCCACTGAGTTCCCTGTCCTTCTCAGATTTTATCCCCAAACCTCCAGTATTTCACAACCCGGATCTGGCAACCCTACCCCCACCCCTTCCACACTACTGACCAGGGAGTGCCTAGCAACCCTGCAGGAGATCCAAGATGGCAGAGTAGCTTTTCCACTTCCATGTTGGCAGAATGGGGGCATGCAAGTCCTGTTCCCCTGCAACAATAAAAAAATCTGTAAAAGAAAATCCTTGTCATAAACACACTAACAATACTTTAAAGAGATGCTGAATAGTTAAATGTATTTGGTTGAATCTGAAACATTCACCTTTTGCAACCCAGTGCTTTATAACCTAGCCTTCAAAAGAAATTTACATGTAGGATGCATTGTTCAACAACTGATGTCCAACATAACATGCAGTGTGACCCAAATTTAAAGACAAATACATATAACAAGAGATTAATTTGAGTAGATTGGTGCTACGTAATATTTCTTAATTATGCTAACTGTATTTTTATAATTTTATATTACCTATATGATATTGTGCGTATTTTAACTTTGTGAGCTGCCCCGAGACATCAGGGAAGAGCAGCATATAAATGCAATAAATAAATTTCCATAGGCCTTTAGTGGAGCAGAGCTGTAGAATACAGTCCTGTTTCAATTTTGCTACAGTATCAATATGTTTACCAGGTGAAAGGATTTAAAATTATCAAACTTCAAAGTGAAAAATGGACTAAAGAGTAGAAAGTAAGGATAAAGATAAATACAATGAAGCTGAGGAAACATGTTGGCAGGGGCCTTGTTGAGGGTTGGGCGCTTCAGTGTCTGAAGCGGCCGTTCACGCCCGAAGCAGCCAGCACTGTGGCGCTAGCTGCTTCAGATGCGAACGGCTGCTTCGGACGCCCAAGTGCCCAACCCTATAGTTGTGTGATGGAATAGGTCCACTCTGACCTGAAGGTTCTGTTTTACCTGCCCTCCAAGATTTTCCCAACACCTGGAGAGGCTTTTCTTTCTCGCCCAAGTAACTCTTCACCACCACCTGACCTTTGTAAGTAATTGTCAGGACCCTCAACTTCCCTTTCCAAATCAGAGGCTTTGCCTCTGTGTCTCCCACTGTCCACCGCCTGATTACCATGGGGAGCCTGATTACCATGGGGAGCGTTCGCTGCCTTGTTTGCCCCTGAGAAATAGCTACTTGCCAACTACCAGCCTTCCCACAGCACTCCAAGATGGCGGTGGTCTGTGTGGCACCGAGAACCACTACTGGTTTCAAAAGTTATGAAGTGTCTTTAAAAAGAAAATGTTCACACACATACCTTTAGTACAGAACCAGATTGAACAAGGGATTTAAAAAAATAGGTAAAATGTAATTCCTTCATCCCTCTCTTGACATATGCCTATCAGATAATAAAATATAGGGCAGGCTCCTTAGCTTAGGAAGTTACAGGCCTCTACAGAGTTTCCATTACCTTGAAGCTTCCTTCAGATGTCCAGACCAACACATGGCTAATGGCTGCCTCCTCCTTACTTCAGTTACGAGTTGTGAATGCTCTGATGGACTCACCAAAAAAAGGGAGCTTCTTCCTTGTTCCCTTGAGTTTTATAACCTCTCTTTCCCCCACTCACTGACCAAGCCAATTCCTTCCTGAAGTTTCTCTAGTATTTAACACTTCCAAGTCTCTGTTCCCTACTTGAAGGGGGGGGGAGCTTAGCCATCCCATTGTCTAGACTTATTAGCATTTGTATGAAGAAGGGGTGAGGTAAATCTGGAAAGCAATTGAACTGCCTTCTCCACTTCCTGCCTGTTCTCTGCCCAGAGGGGGGGGGGAGAGAGCTTTAAAACTCAGAGTGAAGGTCTTGCTCATTTCAAATCTTCAAAGAAAACAATGCATTTCTTCACAAGCTGCATTTCCATTACGGTATTTTGTTTTGTAAGTGTACAATTTGAAACATTAAAACATTACACCATCCACTTAATACGGGGCGTGTATGCATGTTTCTTTCCAAAAACCCTTAATCCTGAGAGTGTTAAAACAAGAATCTCAAGCAGAGGCAGACACTTTGGCTTTTAACACTGCAGCCCTTGCTGGCAGGAATCCGTATCCGCTGAGCCTGGTCCTTCATTCAATCAGGGCACAGGTACTCTGACAAACATTACTCACTGAAGGAGCCAGTTCAGGTGGGGCTAATGAGGCCTCCTCCCTCACCATTCAAAGACACTGTTCTGATCCACATCTCTGCTGCACCCTTAAGAACAGCTGATCTGCAGCCAGGCATCACACACTCCCCATAGCCAGCAACTTCCTCTCAAGAGGCAGGGCATAATTATAGCCAGCTGCTCAGGGTTGCCTGAGTGCAAGCCAAACTGCATCTTCATGCCCAGAGACTGAAAGGCATTCCCCACTTTCTCTACCGCTCCAGCTTTGCTTCAGTGGATAAGCTGCAGGAAGCTCTTGCACTGTTTCAGTAAACAAGACTGGACTCCCGGTGTTTGCTGGGCCAACGGAGGTAGGAGGTGTTAAGTGGTAAGTCGCCTCTCTGGAATCTACCTTTTTCTGCTTTTGCCCAGCTGTTGAAAGAAAAGGCATCAGCAGGCACTTCTGCGGTGCTTGCTACCCAGCCAAGTTGATTCTGCTTTCGAGAAAGTGGTGCAGCCACATTAGTTCACACAAAATCCAAGAATAAGAATGAAATCCATCTAATACTTTTTATTGGGACCAACCAAATTGACACAAAACAGTGGGGATGTGTTTTAGCTCACCAGTACAAAGCCTCTCACTCTCTGCAAGCTTCCTATTTAGAAGGTGACTGGCAGCTGAGGAGGGGGGGTGATTATCAGCAGGTGGTAGATGTTGCCATTACGTTCAGCTTGTCAGCTTGCCTGCTATCTGGCTGGCCACTTAGCAGTAGGCAGAATGCTGAGCGAGGCGGACTGTAGGCCTGACTCAGCATGGAAAAAATGGATGCATTTAGACATGGCCTTGCTGGGTAATCTTTCCTAGTGACAACCAAAGCTAGTGTGGATTTATAGATTTAGTACCACAATCCCAAATACCCATTTAACAAATGGGAATTAGGTTCAGATCTGCATGTTATGCCAGCAAGCCTAGGCAAGAAAGCTGCTTCGAACCAGGGTCATTTTGCATGCAGAATAGGAGGTGGGTCACAGCCAACGTATGGAGACCCCATAGGGTTTCCAAAACAAGAGGTAGTTTGGCATTTCCTTGCTCTGCTTAGCAAAACCGTTATCTTCCTTGGTACCCTCCTCCCATTCAAGTACTATTAAGGTCAACCTAGCTTAATATCTGAGTCCTGACCTGATCAGCCTAGCCTAGGCCATCCAGGTCAGGGAATAGCTGCAGGAAAAGGCAGCTTAACTCATTCCTTGCTACCATCTTCTCTCTTGGAACTCCTTCCCATTAATTTGCAAACCCATGGAATTCCTGTTCCTGTTTGCAAGAGTTTGGCTTGAAATCCAGTTATGGGGCACATTAAATAACCCCATGGGAGCTCCCTTTTTGACAACAATTCCTGATCAACTGCTGTAATGCAGAAATGACATCCACATAGGATCATAGAGAAAGGGGCCATACAGGCCATCTAGTCCAACCTCTGGCTCAATGCAGGGTAACCTGAAGTATCCCTGACAAGTGTTCTTCCAGCTGCTACTTGAAGGTTTCCAGTGTGGGGGAGCTCACCACCTCCTTAGGCAGCCTATGCCGCTGTTGGACTACTCTTACTGTAGAAAATATACAGCTAGTACCTTTCTACCTGTCATTTAACTCCATTATTGCAAGTGCTGCCAACAGGAACAACTCCCTGCACTCCTCTAAGTGACAACTTTTCAAATCCTTGAAGAAAGTAACCATGTACCCTCTCAGCCTCCTCTTCTGCAGACTGAATATTCCCAGGTCCCTCAGCCTTTGTCACAGGACTTGGTCAGGCCTCTGATCACCCTTGTTGCTCTCTTTTGCACCCACTCCATTCTGTCCACATCCTTTCTGAAGTGAAGCTTCCAGAGCTGCACACAGTACTCTAGCTGTGACTTGACCGATGCGGTACACAAAGGGACTTAAATCTTGAAGTTTGGATGTTATGCCTCTTATACACCCCAAAACCACATTAGCCTTTGCTGCGGCTGAATAACACTGACTACTCATAGTTAGAAGAAGAAGAGTTGGTTCTTATATGTTGCTTTTCTCTACCAGAAGGAGTCTCAATGCGGCTTACAATCTCCTTCCCTTCCTCTCCCCACAACAGACACCCTGTGAGGTAGGTGAGGCTGAGAGAGCCCTGATATTACTGCTCAGTCAGAACAGCTTTATTAGTGCTGTGGCAAGCTCAAGGTCACCCAGCTGGCTGCATGTGGGGGAGCAGGGAATCGAACCTGGCTTACCTCATTAGAAATCCGTGCTCCTAACCACTACACCAAGCTGGCTCATACTCAATCCATACCCCAAGATCATCCACATACACTGCTACCCAGAAGTGCATCCCCAATCCAGTATGTGTGCTTCTCATTTTGTTACACAGATGTTGCAGACTGCACGTCTCCTTGTTGAATTGCATCTGGTTCACAATCACCCCCTTTTTCAGTGTGTTCAGATCTTGTTTAGTTCTATCTCTATCATCCAGTGTGTTCACTACACCTCCCAATTTGGTATCATGAGTGGGAGCTGATGGTTTGGGCATGCCCATGGAATGGGTAGACATAACTGGATCCTGCTCTTGTCCCTCAGTCATTTCAGTGTTACATAGCAGCCACTGGTAGAATACTGGCTACTATATGGCTAAATGTAAAGGTATATCCCCTGTGCAAGCACCGAGTCATGTCTGACCCTTGGGGTGACGCCCTCAAGTGTTTTCATGGCAGACTCAGTACAGGGTGGTTTGCCAGTGCCTTCCCCAGTCATTACCGTTTACCCCCCAGCAAGCTGGGTACTCATTTTACCAACCTCAGAAGGATGGAAGGCTGAGTCAACCTTGAGCCGGCTGTTGGGATCGAACTCCCAACCTCATGGACAGACAGCTTCAGACAGCGTTTCTGCCGCTTACCGCTTTGCGCCACAAGAGGCTCTAACTATATGGCTAGGGCAATTTTAAAAAGATCCTCCACGCTACTGATAAAGGGTAGTGCCGATATGTTAGGCTAAATAATTTTTTAATTTCTCTCTGGTTTTGGTTAGCATATTTTTAATGTGATTAACTGTTCCCTGCTAGGATCCAAAGACTCCTTGGATGTGCTGTTTGTTTGTTTTTCTGTATATTTGTGTGTGCATGTGTTAAATGCTATCAAGTCAGTTCGGATTTGTGGTGACCCTGTGAACAAATGATCTCCAAAACGCCCTATTGTCCTATCCAGCCTTGCAAACTGAGGGCCATTGCTTTCTTGATGGAGTGTATGTGTGTATATGCACACATACACACAAGGTCATATAGAAAATCATTCAATGAGATGGCAGCAGAGGTCATGTCTGCACAGGGACCTTCATGTGGGTCAGTGCTCTTAGTCCAGGGAAAAGAATCTCTCCTTGCACAGCCAGCAGTTACAGGTATTGTGGGAGTACTAAGTGACCACAAACTGGTGCCAGAAATCACTGTTTTGACAGCAGACTCCATTAACCTCAGCATGTACAGCATTGCCTGCAGCTCTTCCCTTCCTCGGGATGTGAGGAGAAGCAGAAAATAAGCTTGCGAATGTCACATCAGTTGTGGCCATGAGGATAATTCCAGGAGTAGAACAGAAAGGGCCCTGGGCTCATAAACCAGACCTTTGCTGCTATATGGCAGATCTGTGCTACTTTCCTTTGTTGTTGTTGTTTTAACCAAAGGCTTCTTTGGCAAGCGGCCTGTCTGGACAGAGGAGGTCAGGGGAGGCTCCTTAACTCTTTCCCTTCCTGTTGTTTGTTAACTCACAACTGCTCTCCCTCTGCCATTTTTCTTGCTGGGAGGGGAGAGATTTGGGGATTCACAGCTGGGAAAGCACTGGAAAGAGGGTAAAATTCTGAGCAGACAAATTACAGAGGAGGGGAAAGTTTTAAGCGTTCACTCCTTCACTTTTCAGTTCTTCCCAGGGTGCTTTTTAGTGACAAACTAAACCAAACAAAAAGGAAACCAGAGACATGGAATTCTATGCATTGCCCAGTCTGGCTCTTTCTCTTACCTCTGTCTCTCTTAGATTCTTCCTAGTCCGCTTCACATTTTATGAAAAAGTAGTGAAAGAGGAAGCATGAGTCACTCACAATTCTTCTTTCCCCACTTCTTGGTAACATATCAAGCAGTTCTCAGTGGACGAAAAGAAGAACAACAGGATCCTTGTCTGTATTATCCTGGAAATCATTTTTGAGTTACATAAGAGAACGGCCAGCTATGAAATACCATTTGAACTACCATTTTTGTGTGTGTTTGTTTCTTAACCATCTAAAAAGCATCTTCACTTCTTATGATTTAGCTACCAAATAATAAGCACCCCAAAAATAAAAGAAAGCAGATCCACCAACTATGATGGAGTAGCAGATTACAGACTGGGTTGGATGTGCTCTATGTGATCCTCTTAGAGACAGAAGACAAGCTGTTGATTTCTTTATTCAGAAAGAAATTGTATTTATTATGTTCTGGGATGACAAAGTACAAGGGAGCATTCTTCCCTATACATTGCCAAACTCATTATAATTAATTGCTTAATTGTTACTGTCGGCATGACCTCATAAATGTATTCAAGAAAATAAATAAAGAAAAAGGCAAGTGACATTCCTCAGCAAGAAGCCCAGAAATGAACAGCTTGACTTCTGTTTCCTGAATTTCCCTGCAAGGTGTAGATGCAAAGGAGTGCTGGGTACAATTTAGGGTGTATGATTGGCTTGTGAGGAAAGGCCCAACTGGACTGGCCGGTGCACTACTTGAACTGAGTGTGTGCCCTAGATTTCTTTGCAGAATATAAGACCTTTTCCACATGGGTGCTACTGGAAGGAAAGTATATAATAGCAATGAAATTTGGAGGAGGGGATCTCCAAAGATGCATGAGGTAGGGCTTGGGAATATAGATTATATTGTTTGTTCTAAGCAGGGTAAACATATAATATTAAAAGTGAACATTTAGTGAAGGGTCACTTTTAGCGTGATGTGAGTTGGAAGACTGGGATGGAACAGAAGAGAACAGGAGAGGTGGACAGTAGTTCACAGAATAGAGAATATTGATCTATATTGTGGTGGTAACCGTGCTGCAACAGAATCACAATCCTATGCATGTACAAAACAGAAGAAAAAGGTGAATGTGGGATGGTAAATCTCGCGTTTGCAGCCGTCCTCATAGGGATACACCTCCTCCCATGATTTCCCTCTGCCCCATCATGACTTTTTGCCTGGTGATGAGGCTGAAAGGGAAAACAAGCCAAACTTCTCCCTCTACTTCTTGGCTTGTCAGTCACAGGAGGTCATAGCACAGCAGTTCTCTCATGGACTGAAATTTCTCCCCCCTCCTCAGCCCCAAAATTAATTTTTAAAAAGAGGCATTTCCGCATTGCTATGCGGTAATGCAACAACACAGATGCGTTTTTAATACAAATCAACATTGCCCCGTTGCTATAGAGAAATGCCAGAACGGTACAGCATTTCAATCCCTTTTTGGAATGCGTGTTCTTTTGCAGTTTATTTCTGTCTGCGTGGATTTCTGAGATGCTAAACATGGTCCCTGGAGCCCAAAAAACACTTTGTGTAAATGGTTGGCTTAAAAATTATGTGCTCAGATCCCTGAATGATTGGGAGAATGATTGGGATCACCCACCTCCTCTTTTTCCCAGATCATTTCCCACCCCCAGAAAACAGAAAAGGGGTTGTGTTTTGCCTACCTGATCCCAAAAAGATTGCGGACACTTTAAAGAAGATTTTATTTCATCTTTGACAATGTAGGATTGAGGTCGCTCTGCAACATAGACCTTTCCATTTAAAAAAAATTTACTTGGAGCAGTAAATGGAGAGGGGAGGGTGAGGGTGAGGGTGGAACAAGGCTGCTGAGACTATCGTGCATGTCCCCCTCCATATTGTCTTATCCCTGGTTGCTTACTGACAAGACAGATGATTTAGGGTGGTAAATTCAGTTTTGACGATTCCCAAAATCGTGAGTTAAAAATGGCCAAATCACGACCCAGCTACTGGACAGCCTCGGGATGCAGGTGATGTCATATGGAGGGGGCTCTAAAAGCAGCCAACATTCAAAGGCTCTCCAGGAACAGATTCCTCATGTGGAAATAATCTAAGAGTCCTGAGGCTGCCAGTTGTGGCCCATCACTCGCCCTGGGCAAACTGGGCAAAGAGGCCAACAAACTGGGCAAAGAGGCCAATCCTCCATGAACCTGTTTAATCCTCATTGAAAGCTATCTATGTGCATGGTCATCACTATGTCCACTGGTAGTAAATACTACTATTTAACTATTTAATGAATAAAGGGATGTCTCCTTTTATCTGTCCTGAATCTATTGCCCATCATCTATGCTCAGTATCACCAAGTTATAGTACTATAGGACAGGAAGATAACGTTCTATCTACTTTCTCCACTCTATGCATAATTTTACAAACCTCCATCATGCTCCTAATTGTCTTTTTCCTAAACCGAAAAGTCCCAGAACCTTGAGCCTTTCCTCACAGGAAAGATGCTCCATGTTTCACAAAGGGGACCCTAAACAAAGGTATTTTCTTCTTTGTGAACTACTTAATGGTTTCAAGTCTTGACAGGGATTCCCCACTCCCAGTTCAGGTGTGTCCCATTTCTAGGTCATTTGATGACACATCTACAAATCTCAATGTTGCGCGTATGACTTACTGCACAAGCCTGTCTTCCACAGTTGGGATCCATTTCCAGAAAGACAGCAATGCTGTTAGTATTGGTATTTCAAATCCATTGATGGCCATGTAAAAAGGTAAAGGTAAAGCCCTGTGCAAGCACCGAGTCATGTCTGACCCTTGGGGTGACGCCCTCTAGCGTTTTCAATACGGGGTGGTTTGCCAGTGCCTTCCCCAGATGGCCATGTAGGAAGATAAAAAATATTCAATGTCATTCCTTTTTTTGGTCACCCTTTAAAAATATTTTGAGTCCTTTACCCATCAGACAATGTTTGAGCATCAACAGCCTCCTTACAGCTGCTGCCACTGTTTTGTGCAAGTGCACAAATATGCTGGAATTGGGCAGTAAAAACAGGAGCGCTTGTAGCAGTGCACCCATTTTGGAATAGTTCCAGAAGAAGGCCACTCCTAAGAAATGCTAGCAGCATTATCCAAAGCCATGGACAGAAAACAGAATAAGCTAAAATAACAGCATTTATTCTAAAGTTAAATTATTCGTGCTAGAGTAATCGTGCTAGAGAACTCACCGAGTTCTGCACAGCAGTGAGTATTAAGCAGCATTAAATCAATGCTCAATATTAATGATTATAAATGCTTTATTTAAAAATGTGATTCACAGTCCTGTGGATGTAGATTGTGGTCCTGACATACAGTGTGAATGATGCACCACATCAAAGGTACTGGGATAATGAACGGAGCATGGCAGGTAAACTAGGTCAATCTGAACCTTTCCATTTTGGAAATATTGCTTTTAGCAGTCATTTGAGGCACTCACCAGCAGGACCATCTATTCTCATGTGGTGTTGCATTCCTTGTGGAAGTAATAAAGTGGAATCAGTATCCGCTGCCAGTGTTCCCACATTTCCCAAAAAAGCGAAGAACTTTTTCTGACCCTAAAATGTCTCCTTGCGTGAACTACGCCAACACTGAATATTTGCACTGTGCTGCTATTTATTAATTGACGGGAACACCGGTTAACAGGCAAGTTTGCAACCCATAGAAAAAGCTGTATTTCAGCTGTTTGAAATTATTTTTGTTGCACACCTTTACCTTGTTGTGTTTCTGTTCACTTAAAGGACGCATTTCTGCTCTAATTCACTCTGGTCTTTGTTTCTTACATCACAATTTGGACGCTTTTAACAAGTTTTGAACCATGCCATCCCAGGCAGAGCTGCACCCTTCTAAGCCCATTGGCCCCAGTGGGCTTAGAAGGGTGTAACTCTGCCTGGGATGGCACTGCAGAAGACCAAGGTGCCAATGTACATTCAATTCTCTTCTGTCCAGTGCTTGTGACATGCTGACATTCTGCCCACAAAGCTTTTCCCAGCATGAAAACAGCTTGTTGAAGAGCCACTAACACATCGGCTCCATGCCAGAACTGGCAGCCCTACAAATATTGGCACAAAGATGGGAGATCTCTGAGAGCGGACAAATGATAATACCAGGGTGACAGTATGAGTTTCAGAGAGCAGCTTTCAGTATGCCTAAAAGGGCCACCCACTCTGCCTTGTAAGCTCTTCTACTTAATTTTAGAGGTACTGGAATGCTGTGGTTGCCCAATGAGGGCGGACTGAAGGCACATCCTTAGATGATTCCCTCCCCGCCCCCTTTTTAATGTGTGTGTGTGTGTGACTGTGTCTGAACACCCCTTGTTCCCCTAAGGGGGAGCCTTCTCACAAGAAGTCGGTGAGGGGCTCCCTCGGAATGTCTGCCGCTCTTTGTTCTTGCAGGCAGTTGCGCCCCTATTTTTGCCCCATTAGCCCCGCGCCTGGGCTCTGTAGGTTGTGAAAGAGGCACACGAATCCCCATTCTCCAGCTCGGGCTGCAGCTGTCATCGGCAGGAAGCCTACTGTGCTGCAAAAGCCTCAACCTGCCGCTGGTTCTTTGTGTCGAGCGCTGGCGCAGCGCCATTCCCCTTCCTTCTTCCCATGCTGCTCTTTTCCCCAGTCTCTGTCAGGCGTCCAGCTGCTGACAAGCAAAGGAGGCGGCGGGGGGGGGGGGGAGTCAAGGGAGCAGGGCTGCTCGTTTGCCTCGGATACTTTTGCCGGGTCCCTACGGATCCGTCGCTACCTGCTGCACCTGCTCCATCTACTGGCCGAACACAATTCCTGCAGGGCTACGGCAGACAGTCTGGCCGGCTGTTAGGTGAATTTTAAGTCTATCGTGGTTCCCAGTGGACAAAAGATTTTCTTTCTATTCTCTGGGCATCACAAAGGTTCATATATGACATCTTTGAGATTCCAAGTAACAAAAATATAGGCTAGGAATATAATAAATACATCCCCATACACTTATTTCTCAGTGTTCTGCTTCCCAAAACATTCCTGGCTTGTCTTTCCTTATGAGATTAAATCATCCACACTTTGTTCAGTTTTTTTTTTTTCAGAGAGAGATTTTTCCCCCCACAATGGGAACATCCCCTCCTTCTGAATGGAAAGCAGTGGTTGTTTAACACAACAACACACATGATTTAGTGAAGGTGTGATCACAGAATGGAACCAGACAGGAGGAGAATGAGTTTTCATCAGTGGGTCTGAGTAATTCCCTGTGTTCTGCTCAGACACTCAACAGACAAAGCTCCTGTACGATGCGGCATCCATGCAGCCCTTTCCCCCAGATGTCCCTTCCAGCCAGAGACAGGATTGTGCAGGCAGATTCATGCCACTGGGAAAAGACTGGCCAGTACAAATGTGGCAGGATGCTGGTGCCACTGATGGCATTTGCCTAGGCAGCGTTGGGAACCCTGCTTAGGGGGCTGTTCTGCCCTGCCCAGGTCTGACAAGAACAGGCCAATGATAGTTGATCAAAACCTTCAATCAGATAACAGACTTCCCTGTGGACTGTATGCGGAGTCCTAAATCCAATCGCAACACATGAGGCCACTTTTGTGCTCAGTCAGACCAATAGCCTAGCTTATTTATCATTTATTCTATATTTTGATTCTTTCTAGCTTAGGCCTGCCAGCTCCGGGTCAGGAAATTCCTGGAGAGTTGGGGGTGAACCTTGGGGAGGTTGGGGTTCGGGGAGGGGAGGGAATTTAGTACCATATGATGCTACCCTCTAAAGCTGCCATTTTCCCCCAGGGAACTGATTTTTTTCTCTCAGTTTGTTGTAATTCTAGGAGATCTCTGGGCCCCACAGGAAGCTGGTTAACCCTACGCAGTGCGGTCTCCTCTGAAGTTCAACCAGATGGCTCATAAATACCAACCTCCTTCTGAATCAAACCAAACAGAGTTCAACTATCACTGATTTTAGAACAGGGGGAGAGGGTTCTTTAGAATGGTGACTGTGTTACTTTATAATATTTTAAATATTGTATGCCTTATATTTTTTATAATTCAATGACATTACTAGCACCTTTGAAAACATGTTTGAAAAGAAGGATATTGGTTTAATAATGAATTAATAAAGGAAAGTTTTCATCATAAGAGTTTATATTAACTATATTCTTCAGCTTACATGAATATGAACATTATAGACTCCAAATATGTGAGATAAAGTACAATCCTAAGAACATTTTTCTGGGAGTAAGCCCTGTTGAACACAAGTGAGAAGGATTCTCAGCAGACTTGTTTAGGATTGTTCTGTGAGGTACCTGTACATAATCCTAGGCCTGAGGAGGCTAAAAGGGCTATCCCATGTCAGATGTTATGGAAGAGTTACATTTATAATGTTCCTTGAATTAAGAATACACACTAAAATGAAAACAGGCATGATGAAAAGGTCTAATCTAGTTCTTTGCAACCTACACTCATTTTCCATTTGCAAAAAAATAGCTGTCCTGCAGTCTAATGTGGTACATTCCACTCACCCCAGCACATTCTGCAGGACTCCTAGACAGGGCTGAGATGAGCCTAGTTCTTCCTAATGGTGAGGTAAACCTTAGCTGGCCTATACTACTTCTATTGGCAGGTGGGGCTCAGAAGATGGAATGCTGCTCTCTATAAAAATATTATCTGCAAACAGAAAACTAGTGTATGAGGGAGAAAGGTTGTAACTGTCTCCTTGATGCTTAGTTTTCTATATATAGAGGGCTGGGGGAGGAGTTATATGAAATTATATAAGATCCCAGCTTGCAGTTTAAAGTATTACAAGGGTTTACTCCTTCAGTCCAGGCTAGGCTGCTGCCATTTCACTCTAAACTGAATAACAGTATAATACTATAAAGGTACACACAAACACCACTGTATTCAGTGGGGTCTCCTCACAAGTAAGGGTGCATACGATTACAGCCCAATTCACCTATGTTATTGACCAACGAGGCATCTGAATTTTGACCACTTAGGGAGATTGGGCCTGTTTACAAATATAAAGATTCCACTACAATGCCTCTCTAATAACCAGAGGTTAATAAAACTGTAGAACTAAATTTCTTAGGCTAACAATTTCTGAAAGTATGGGGCAAGGGAAAAGGTTGATTAAAGGGCAGGTAATTCAACTTATTATTTTGAACAAGACGTTGTTGTGGTCAGCTCATGGTTGCAAATGAAAATATTACTGATGTTAAATAATTAATGATAGCTATCAGTTGCCAGGGATGAAGAAAGAAATTCTCACTGCACCTTGAAAATTCATAGGGACCACCCCCTTTTAGCTGACGTAAGTGTTACAAGGGGAAGCAAGATCGTCAACTTATCTGTATGATTCCCCTCCCCCAGTCAAAGGTATTTCACTCACTGAGCCATTGTCAGACCCTTCTGGCCTTTCCACTACAACAGGGCCTTCTCTTGTACACACTGCTATAATAATGTTGCACCTTTTATCACAGGGGGAAAGAGTTATTGCTCACTAGTCGCCCTTTCTCTTTCCCCCTCACCATGCCCCAAATCCTATGCTGCATTTCTAACTCCACTTTATAAAAAATTGCTCCAGACCTACCACTTAAAAAAATAATAGAGCTATAAACACTGAATGCTTTAACACCAATGATAAAACTGGCAGTATTAATTCCACAGAAATACCAAGTAGCTAATGCTGGGTTAGGAAATTCCTGAAGATTTGGGAGCGGAGAGGGTGGGGTTGGGGGGTGGAGGTCCTTGGCGGAGTATGATGCCATGCAGTCCGCCCTCCAAAGCAGCCATTTTCTCCAGGGGAACTGATCCCTTCGTTGTAGAGATCCACTGTAACTCCAAGACATCTCCAGGTCCTACCTGGTGTCACGAACCTTGGCTGGTCTGGCTGACCAAAAGAGACCCCCTCGTAGAGAACTGCTCCATACACATATGGTACAAAGAAGTCAGTTTTTATTTAAGGGTCCCATAAGGTAAAGCAGGACAAAGCATGGCAGGAACAGGAACATTGACAGAGACAAGCACAAATGGCCCCCTTGAGTCTATATACAGGGGGGATAGTTTAAGCGGGAGAAATAGTTCGCACAGAGGAGGCTTTTGATCTAAATGGCACAAATTCAGGAGACATCTAGTCTGCTTTTCCTGCCACTCCTGGCAGTAAATTTCCAATCCCTACTATGTGAACTAAGGATAAGGATAGACAAGGGAGAGCTCTTCGCAATGGGAGGGAGGAGGGAAGGCACAGAAAAATGAAAGGAACATGGGAGTTAGGGGGGTGTTGAAAGATCCGCAGGCCCGTTGAACCTCTAAGTTAACACTCCTGAGGAGATCGGGAGGGTGATCATGACACCTGGAGCCTGGCAACCTTATGGAACCAAGTCTGATATCTCATCCAAAGTGTATATTGTGCCTACATAGGACAAGAATGATAATTTAGCATGGATGAACTTAGATTCATTTGAAAAAGTAAACTAACTTGATGAGACTGCAAACACATCTCCAAATGATGGCGACAGTCTGAATATACAAACACTCAAGCACATAACCTTGTATAAAATATCAAGAGCATGCACATGAGCCACCTACAGAAAAGCATTTTACATCCAGCTGTATTCAGTGGAAGGAAAGGTTTAATCCTCTACTGAAATCAATGCATGTTGAAAGTAAGTTTAATTTGGTGGTATTGATGTCCCTGCCATGTAGGAGAATAGAACTGGATTTATACATTTGAAAATCACACATTATCTCCTGGTAGAAACACGTTCAAGCAATACCTGGATACTGATGGCTATCCAGATTCCTCCAGGAATTGAAGGTAAACAAATAAAATAAAATACAACTATTTGTTACACAGTGCACATAATTATAGAATTAAAAATTACATATAATGATGCCATTAAAAACTCAAGTGTACAGCAACAAGATGAAGTTGCACATCCAATTCCAAAGAATCACAATAATGGTTACGCATGCATAATAATTAAAAGACCCAATGCATTTCAGCTCTGAGGGCCTAAATTGTATTAACACACACAAACTATGACTATACCCACGTATCTTTTTAAGGTCAGGCAGGTCATATATGAGTCAAAAAATTAGGCCCTAAATAATGGATTTGAATCAATTCTACATAAACTTCATTAATCAAGCATGATAATTTGGTTTGCACATGAACCCATGCAGGGAATTTAACTTCAGTCCAGGACAGAATGGTGATTCTTAGTTACTATTCTTGCTTGGGGAGGGGGTAAGTGCTTGGGGAGGAATGGGAGGTTAGCAGAGAGGCAATACCATAGTATTCTCCCTCCAAACCAGCCATTTCCTGCAAGGGAACTTTCTCAGTAAGACTGGGGGTCAGTTATGATTTCAGGAGAACTCCAGGATTCTCCTGAATGTTGGAATCCCTACTAGTTAAGATAGTGAGATCTCTATAATCAGATCTCTCTTGCATTTTTTGAAAAATCCGATGCACCAGAGTCATGACACTGGGCAGAGAGCATCTCATCCAGTCTCCCTGCATTGTTTGCCTGACCTTAATCACCCCTGAAGTTACTGTTTGCTCATTGTGGTAAAACATGCAGGCATCATACAGGTACTTACATGTTTTCCCTTGTAAGTAAATAGTTACTGGAGGGGGGTGGGTGGGCTGCTATGGAAGGGAAAGAAGTAAACACACCAACTCCACTACTACTTTCTTGAACTTTATTCTTTTCCCAGCTTCAGAGTTGCATTTAACTGGACTTTCTTAAAGTCCAGAAAGGGAGTCAGACACAGATTTCATGCCATTACACCTGGTTGGGCCTTTTGCTACCAAATACGTATATTAACCACAGAGCTGATTGGGTAAAGGTTCAGTCCCTGGCATCTCCATTTTAAAAAGGATCAGGTAGTAGGTGGTGTGAAAGACTTCTGCCTGAGGCCCTGGAGAGCCTTTGCCAGTGTGCATAAACAATGCTGGCCTTGATGGATAATGGCCTAGTCTGTAAAACGCATTTTCATGTGTCCATGTGTGTGCAGACATCATCTTTGCAATTTTGTGAATTTCATTTCAAAGAGCACCCCCCAAACGTTTGCCCATAGCTGTGCTTCAGATGTCCCTGGATACTTTACATAAAGGAGGCTGCTCAAAAGTCCCCATTGTTCCCAGAAACCTCATTCATTCATCCTGAGGTTTGTCTGATTTTCTCGCTTTTCCTTAATTAAGACATCTTTCTGTGGCTTTAGAGATAGAGCTGCATCCTTTGTCTCCACGTGAAGGATTACATTATCAAATAATTTTGCTCTCCACTCTCCAAAAGGACAAAAACAAATGAAGTTATATCAGTTGAATTATAAAATGATAATTTGCTCAGTTCAATCCCAATCAAAAGTACAACAGTTTAGGCTTATAATAATCATGTTCAAACGTATTCAGATTATAATTACTTTTCTCCTGGTAATGATAGCTCATCTGATTGGATGATTGCCTATTTGACTTTGATAAGTCTCAGAGGTCAAAGAAGAGATAATTACAAACATCTGTTTTCTATGGAAAATAAAACCTTGGAAAATAATGTTTAAGTGACATCTGCAAAGGTTAGAAAATAAGGCTGCATTTTAAGAGGGGGGGGGGGAGCACAGAAATTCTTTTGAGTTGTTTTGTTAAACATTAAACCTTAAACCAAAGCCCCTTTTCACATGTTTCACTGACTACAAGTACAACCTGCATGTATGTATGAACACCTGTTTGTAACAAGAAGTCAGCAGGTATTTGCAATTCAAACCAGGGACCAGTATCTCAATATCTGTGGGGCTTCAGCTGTACATGCACTGAATGCAACATGAGAATTACTCAATGCACATATAAGACAATATAAGACAATATATAGACAATTTAAGTGTGTACTGTACACAGATTGTGTGTGTGTTTATTGTAAATAGTGTGGAGACTGAATGAGAATCACAGTGGCAACAATACTGAACAGTGATTGGACAGATCTGAGTTACAGTCCTCATTCAGTCACAAACGGGAGGGGAAGGGTTGTGGCTCAACAGTAGAGCATCTTCTTGGCATGTAGAAGATCCCGGGTTCAACCATTAGCATCTCCAGTTTAAAAAATCAAGAGGTAGGCGATGTGAAAAACTTGAGACTTTGGAATAGGCTTTCTCAACCAGAGTTTCATGAAACCCTGAGGTTTTGTGATGGCCCCTGAAGGGTTTTACTGATTGGGTGGGAGTTATTTAATTTTTAATACATTTTTAAAAAATATTGGGTGACATGACCAATAAATGGTCATGTTAACCTCCCCCAATGGCCAATGATGGGCCTGGAGGAGGTGGAAAGTGGAGGGGCCCTGATCATATAAATCCTTGTTGTCCGAGGCTCATTGTACAACTGAAGTCCAGAGAGGTAAGTACCCTCATTTTAACAACTGCGGAGGTGGGACAGAGTAGCATAGGCCTGCTCTGGCCCTGTTTCTTGCATTGGGGGTAGAGGCAACGCAGCAACATAGGCCTGCCCCAGCCTTGTTTCTGAAAGCTCCTTCTGCAGGTTTCCTTTGGTGAACAAGAGCAAACTGGCAGCCAGCCCAAAGTGCAGGTATGGTTCAGGAAACCTTCACGCTTATGTAGCTTGTGGTTTGCATGCATATTCCATGAGCTCTGTTAAATCTGTGGGTTCAGAGGTGGACATGGACACCAGTAGTGATTTTAGCTTTTTATTTGGACCCCACTATAGTACAAGAAGTACTGAACTGAACCAAGGAACCCCCCCCCCCAGAAAACCCCAACTTATATATACAAGCAAACAATGGATCTTTCCGCCAGTGTACACTATTGGTCAGTTTCATATGGGATCTAGCCACACATTGGCCAATTACATTGTCAGCTACAATCCTGCCTGGGACCTCAAGCTCAGTCCTCAGCAGGTCTACAGACACAAGCTCTGTGCATGCTCAGTTACTAACAGAGTATCCTATCACCCTTTTTTCATTCTTGCAGTTCACAAATATGAAAACCTCCTAACAATCACAATGTGAAAGTCTCCTAACCATACAGCACTGTGGGGCCCCTGAAACTGCGAAGCCTGTACTACAAGAGCTACTAGGATAAACCACTGTTGTGTATCAGAGTTGCCCATTGAAGACTTTGAACTGACCACTTCTGGTCTGGCTGGCACTCTGTCATGAGATAAGATGAAGCAGCTCTCTCAGGTAGAGGATACAGTGTCCTAGAGACTGGTGCTTCTGCTCCTACTGAATTCATCAGGGCATTATCCTGTACAGGCCCTAATGAATGCAAATGGATGCACTCTCATACAGCTCCCATACTTTTCTTTGGGGATTGTACAGAACTTCCAACTGGGTTGCACCTCACATCAGTGGGAGGAGAATTCCTCTTGAGTACCCACCTTTTCTTGAGCCAGCCACATCTATTATAAAAGAAAACTATTTTGAACAGTTTTGAATCAGTTAAATTGATTCTGCAGTTTGAGGTTCTGGTTCATTTTGGAAAGCCTGGAAAGCCTTTCATCATGTTCATTATGGCAGAAAGTAATTTTGTTCCTTCATTCCCCTTTGCAACCATTTTTTTGGTAGGCAGGATTGTCAAGCTCTACCTTTCATGGTGGGAAAAGCTGCTGTCCCCCATTACCAGTAGGATCTAGAAGACACCGAATGATTACCTGGAGACTTGCCTTAAAGAAAAGGACAAGTAGACAAAGCCCCCTGGGTTCTTTTTACAGTGACCGACAATAATAAAATTGTAGCAGAAGGTTCTATTAGCCTTATCCCTGCCAAGTGATGCAATTTTGCTTTCTATAAAATTGTGTTACTCGAAATACACCCATTTAGCAAATGATATCCACTTCCACAGTGTTCTCTAAATGACAAGTGCATTTATAAGAATTAAAATGAAGCAAACAAATTAACATGACATATCACTTTTGTAGTTGTTAAACTACATTGTATTAATATTGACACAATAGAATCTGATGAGGCAGTCAAATGGCTTGGGCTGTTACTACTTTCAGGGTGGGGATGAGTTTCAGTCATAATTCCTGCAGACCGCTGAATAGCACATGCACCACTTCAAAGACTCATCATACTGGCACTGTAGTTTGGGTGCTGGAGAAACAGAATATCCTTCTTCCCTACCCTCTGGGCACATTACAGTGAGTGTGTGCTTTCTATTTGTAAGAAAGAGCAAATAGGTACACACTTTGCCATTAAAACTGGTTACCAGGACCTGGGTAAATGTGGGGCGGGCATCACAAGCTCAGCTGTACATGCATGGAATGGAATGTAAAAAGTGCTCAACACTTGTATTTTTAAAAGAGTTTGTTGTATATAGACTGAACATGTATTCACTGTAAATTGTGAACAGGGCTTTAATCTCAAATGTAAATTGGATACTCTATTATATACAGCCAGCAAGGTGTAGAGAAATAGGTTTGATTCCCTACCCTACCACATGGAGCCTGCTAGCTGACCTTAGACTGTCACAGTTCTCACTGTCACAGAACTCACTCAGCCACACCTACCACACATGGTGCCTGTTGGGGGGGGGAAGGGAAAGGTGACTGTAAGCCACTTTGAGACTTCTTCTGGTAGAGGAGAATGGGGAATAAAATCCTGCTCTTCTTCAAAGATCTCAGTAATCATGTCACTGCTCAAGACTTCTGTGAACTGTGACCACCTGACAGTATGTATATGGTCTTCCATCATACCTTCTTGGTTGTGCAGACTTTTTAAAATGTTGGTTTGGCAGCAGCTACCACCACAGCACAAGGATCTTCACTGCCTGACTGAAGATAAACTGTATGCCAACCCCCTCCCCCCCAAAAAAACCCAAAACTTTTTTTAATTGTTCATGCAATATTATAAAAAACAATATTTTAAAAGGCACCCTCTTAATAGCGCTTCTGTTTGGAATGTTGACCATTTACTATTAGAAGAAGAAGAGTTGGTTCTTATATGCCGCTTTTCCCTATCCGAAGGAGGCTCAAAGCGGCTTACAGTCGCCTTCCCATTCCTCTCCTCACAACAGACACCCTGTGGGGTGGGTGAGGCTGAGAGAGCCCTGATATCGCTGCTCCGTCAGAACAGTTTTATCAGTGCCGTGGCGAGCCCAAGGTCACCCAGCTGGTTGCATGTGGGGGAGTGCAGAATCGAACCCGGCATGCCAGATTAGAAGTCCACACTCCTAACCACTACACCAAACTGGCTCTCAAGACTTCTGTAATGCATAACCTCTCTCCCTCACATGTTGTAGTTGTCCCCTCTTTCCGTAGCATACAACATGGTCATTGTGTGGTTGTACCCACTGCCATGTTTCAGAATACCAAGGGTGTCCACAGGCTCAAAAAGGGGATTCCTTAGGTAGATTCTGTAAATGCCTAAAATGTCATTGGGTCATTGTATCTCAGGACTGTTTGCACACATAAGAATCTCTCCGCAGATTGAGGTCTTACTGGGTTGGTATGGCCCATGTGCCACCCTGGCATGAATGCAGCTGGTAAGCACACATAAGAGGACCTGCTCCAATGCATCAGGAAATGTTTATTTATATATCACGTATGGCAGAGTTCCACACAGAAAGCATACATAATAATATAATATCTGGAGTTTACTCTCCCCAGAAACCCAAATATTTCCCCCTCCTTGCTGGCGGCCTGCAATCCTCAAAAGACTTATTTTCTCAAGGAAAGGAGCCAGCAGGGGTGTAGTGGTTAAGAGTGGCAGCTTCTAATCTGGCAAGCTGGGTTTGATTTCCCATTCCTCCACAAGCAGTCAGCTGGGTGACCTTGGGCTCATCACAGCCCTGATAGTCCTGTCCTTTTTCTTATACTGGAAAAGGCAACTTATTTTATTTGTAAAATAGTTATTGATTTCAGATTAAACATATAGAGAACGAGGAAATACAAAAATAAATGTTTTGAAAATAGTTACACTCTTTAGTAGTTTCTCTGACCTAACACAATTTTTACACCTACTTAGCCATATATATAATATACATGAAGGTGCCAATGTTCTTGAAATTCTTCAGGAGGTCTCCTATATACTGAGCTAGTCAGCTTAACCATTTTACAGTTCTCCAAGTTTGTCAAGTCAATCTGTCACCTTAGGCCGCTGCTAAAATTGTTTTCCACTGCTGACCAAAGCAGTTTCTATTAGTCTCACAGGGTGTCCCTTGTGGGAAGAAGGGAGGCTATTGTAAGTTGCTTTGAAACTCCTTTGGGCAGTGAAAAACAGGTATAAAAACCTCCTCCACCTGCCCCCTCCTTTGCAAGTGATTAACCATCCCTCATGCTTTTATGCCAAGCTTTTGAGTTGTTTTTTGTTTACTGGCTTTGGTTTTTAGTACTGTTTTGATTTGGGTTTGTTATCTTTTAATGTTATCAACTGTGTTATTGCTGTTCTGTGACTTAGCATTTATTGTTTTAAGTTTTTGATTTTTTACACTGTGATTCACCCTGAGCGTTTTTGCAGAATGGAGCTAACATAAAGATAGCAAGTTCCCTACAGGGAAAACAGTTTCAGAGCTCTCATGCTTGTTTGTTTATTTGCTTCATTTATACACTGCCTTTCTCTATATTTAGACCCAAATCAGCTTACATTAGTCTCTTCTCCTCCATTTTCTCTCACAACAAGCTGTGGGGTAACCTAGGCTGAGAATATGTGACTGTTCCATCTTCATCTGACCCAACCGATACTGTATAGAAGAAGAGTTGTTTTTTATATGCTACTTTTCTCTACCCGAAGGAGTCTCAAAGCAGCTTACATTCACCTTCCCTTTTGTCTCCGCACAACAGACACCGAGGGAGGTAGGTGAGGCTGAGAGAGCCCTGATATTACTGTTCGGTCAGAACAGCTTTATCAGTGCTGACGCAAGCCCAATGTCACCCAGCTGGCTGCCTGTAGGGGGGGGCAGGGAATCAAACCCAGCTCACCAGATTACAAGTCCGCAGTCCTAACCACTACACCAAGCTGGCTTTCAGAAAGTTTTTGATAAAGTTACTCATCTAAGGCACCTAAAGTAAACTCAGCAGTCATGGGAAAAGAGGGCAAGTCATCTTTTGGATTTAAAATTGGCAACTTAACGGGAAACTGAGAATGAGTTTGCACAGTGGGAAAGAGGAAGCAGTGGGATATCACAGGTCTGGTGCTTTTTAGGGGATTAGGTCTGGTGCTTTATAACTTGTTCAGTAATGATTCGGAGTTGGGACTAAGCCAGGGAGATGGCCAAGTTAGTGAATGACACTAACTTGTTCAGGGCACTGAGAACCAAGGAGGTAACATAATGTGCAAACTAATGCACACTGGAGTAAAAAATCCTAACAAAAATATATGTTGATGTGGTCTTAATGGCAGTAACTGACCAGGAGAGAGATCCTGAAGTTATGGTAGATACTGAACATGTCAGCTTTGTGTGTGATTCAATAATAAAGGCAAATTACTTTTCTATGAAGAAAGATTTAAAAGGTTAAGGTTCTTTAGCTAGGAGAAAACAAATTAAGAGGTGCCACGACATTTACAAATTATTCATGAGATAGAGAAAGAAGTACTTTTTTTGTTATCTCACAATACAAGAAAATTAATCTTCACCCAAAGAGTAACGCATGGAATTCACTGTCAAAGGAAGAGGTGGTGGCTACAAGCATAGACAGCTTCAAGAGGGGACTGGACAAACTTATGGAGCAGAGGTCTATCAATGACTAACAAATATATGGAGCCAAGGTTAGCCATAAGGTATAGCTGGAACACTGTGTATGGAGCAGGGTTGCTCTGCATTCTTGGGGCTTGGGGGGAAACCGTGGGAAGGTTTCTGGAGTTCTGGCCTTGCTGGTGTACCTCCTGCTGGCATCTGTGACATGGAGTGGATGGGCCATTAGCTTCTCTTATGTTCTTACATCTGGGGCTCAGCAGGCAGAACTAGAAAAAGGCATCTATAGTTGACAGATGTCATTTATTTTTCAAAAGTAGACCTTAAGTGTATTGCAAACCACTTAAAACTTATGGCAATGTATAACAGTATGCAAACATTTTAAAATGAAATATAGAAAATGATGAGTGGCAAATTGGGAAGATGTAAAATGTGGAAAAGTAGCTGACAACAGGATGAAGGGAGAATAGGCCTCTTTGCTTTGACCATCTAAAAGGTTCTGCTGCATATCCTGAGACCTATACAGACGAAAGCCCTGTGAAACAGGGCTGAACAAAAGAAAAGACCAGAGAGACTGAATGGGAAACCTGGTTGGATCTCCCCCAAAATACCTAAACTCATTGGTTAAAGCAATAAATGATACATCTGAGGTACTTTTGTCAATGTTTGTAAGCTGCACATCTGCAGAGCTGCTGTCATACAGCATCCATCAGAGTAATTCTAAACAAGCTGCAAATTTACCCAAAATATCTCTACCTTATTAGCATGCACTAAGCAGATGAGTCAAACCTGCCTTTCTTCATTAGAAGACAAATCCACTGGCAGGTGTCATTTTTCTAACAAGAGAAATGCTGCATTTTGCATAAAGCATATGTTCTAGAACTTAGAAAATCTGTGCTCAGTGCTATAGCAGACAAGCAAATACAGTAACTTGCTTTGATCTAATTAAATGCTGAATAACAAACCTACAAAGATACACACTCTGCATGATACGGACACAATTATGCAAAACTTATTTTCCTGCTCAACATGATTTTTATGTGACTTGACTACTTGTGTAGCATCGCAAAATTTCATTAAAAAGAAATTCTAGCTAGGCTCTAACAAACGCATCTGTATCAGAGTGGTGCTCAGATTAGTTAACTGCAATAATAAAGCATAATTTTTCTTTGGCTGGGCAATGTATTTCCTTTAAAAGGTATATTTATATCAGGTCTTCCATGTGACACAAAAAGAAAAATGCATTTTGATTTGTCTTCCAGTGCTAGTTTAAAATATCTGCTATATATACACAGGAAACCATCAGTAAGCTCCTGTTGAGCCTAATGCAAGAATTACAGAGGGATCCTGTCCTTGAGTTATGTCCACTGGGAAGGAGATCATTTCTGTAATTTTATGGTACAGAACGCAGTGCTATGTTGGTGGGAAAATGTATTTCAGGCTAGCAATACACCTTTGCATTGATGCACCAGCTATCCCCCTGCTGCAACTTTGCCAGTACTTTCATCATAAAAGAAGTGTAGCAAAGCTGTAACAAAGATTTTGGCATTCTTTAGCCACATATTATTGTCCTCTCTTGTCCTCTGCATTATTGGCAATCATGAACTGGCTTAATAAGCCTTCTATTACAGCACATGTTATGACTAAATTACTCACACAGTAGATGAAGGGAAAGTATACACAGTGCTAGAGGGGGAGCTCCCTGGCCACAAATCCCCCGATCCAGGTAAGATCCCACAACCTGCAAGTAAAGGCAGTAAAGAACACAGGCTCTATATTCCACCCACTGCTATTGTCAGCCATATTCCTGACATTTCTTTCTTGATAGATGAGGCTGCATAGAGCAAAATAAAGTCACAGAATACACAGAGAGTTTGGTCACATCTAGGCTAGACTACTGTAACATGCCTCATATGAGACTATTTTGAAAGATATCCAGAAACTATACTATACACAGAAAGCTAGCCATTTTCTTGATTTTTAGGTCACAGATTGATGGCACAGTGGGAAAGAAAGCTGTTTATTAATAATTACTCCTTTACATTTTTGCATATTGCTCAGACAGATCCTTTGATAAAGCAACATATGAAATACACCGGGGTAATTTTTAAAATCAAAATTTATTAAACTACAACAACATCAAAGAGATAGGAGAGAAACAAAAACATTCCAAACTAGTACACTGTTAAAATATTTATCCATTACATGCTTTCCCATTTAGGTATTAAAAACAAGAATATCAACATTAAGAGATCCTACTTCTAACTATTATGTTACCAGTTCTATCTTCTATAATTTCTTTCTTAAATAAAACTTTTATTTGGAGTTCTTAATGGAACATAAAAACCATAAACCATAAAAAGAAAAGAAAACCTCAAACTACCAACTAGAAAGAGAAAACTAAAAGAAAAAAGAAAAGAAAAGAGAACAAGAGGCTTCTGATTTTATCCATGACAATTATAAATAATATTAAAATCACTCTTTTCCATACGTTCATATTTCCCCCCCTTAGTCCTAAAAACCATAAAACATCATTTCATTTTTGTTTGTATCACTCAGAAAGTCCACTAAAAATTTCCAACTGGCTAGAAATACCACAGCTGTTTTTAATTAACCAAAGTCTGGCCACTTTAGCCAGTTCTACCATCCTTATCAACCATTCTATAATCATAGGTAATTGTTTTTTCCATTTTTGAGCATAAATAAACTCCTATAGCCGTATAAAGAAACAAAGTTCCTTTTTTTCAAATTCCTTTCCCATTAATTGCAAAATATATGTCTCTTGTTTCATTTGTATCTCAATCTTTAGTATCTTTTGGATAAGGAATGTATTTGTGTCCAAAAACTTTTTTCCCTCTTATATGTCCACCAAAGATAGAAAAAGTCCCTTTATGTTGTTCACATTTCCTACACGAGTTAGGTATATTTTTATATATCTTGTATATCTTTCAGGTAACAAAAATCAAATGCCAATAAGTTTTCCTTAAGATTATAGCTTAATGTACTTTTAAGATCCTTTGTTTACATATTTCCCATTGTTCTATTAGTATATCATGTCTAACATTTTTGCTTATTTTACCATACATTCTTTCACAGATTCTTCTGTCTCAAATTTCAACAAAGTGTGTGTCATTAGTATATATGTATTTCAAAAACAGTCTTAGCTTGGTCAAAAATGATATGCTTTTTATCTGCCTTAATAGTTGTGATTAAAGGAACCATTGACAGGGATATCCTTCAGCTATCAAGTTTTCTCTTCACTTTGTAATCTCCCTGTGAGAAATGCAGTATATCACCATTTGTCAACCATTTATCCTTCAATATCACAGAATCATGGAGTTGGAAGGGACTTCCATGGTTATCTAGTCCACCTCATGCACAATGCAGATATGGTCCCTAGAACCCATTCCAGTCAATATTCTGTCTCCAGCATTCTGTACCATTTGTAGCTTCTGAACTCATCCATCATTCAGTAGCATTAATCGTGTTAGCGCATGCTCAGAATTCAATTAATCAAAACATGGTTCCCACATGGATGCACCATGTATTTGTAATCTTCTCCATGGCACACAATTAACAAGAACATGCATGGCATTGGGAGGTAAGCAAGCAAAATGGGCAAAGCTGAAATACTAGAGACATGTGCATGGGACAGAGAGATGTCCCTGTTCTCCCAGCAAAACCGAGGGAAGCAACTGGTGGAGAGTCGAACAGGACAGGAACAGTTGCAGAAAACCAATGTGACAATGTGCACACCAAAACATTTGCAAGACCATCTGGACCAATTTGAAGGGTTCAGCAACAGTGAGCATTGATTGCTGTTCACTATTTGTGATTTAGAGCAGACAAGTGTTTGTATAACTTGCAGCGGCAAGTGATGAGAAAATAAGTATAGATAGCTATGCGTGAACCAGTTCCAGACTGTCATGTGGTAACATCCTGTGGCAGAGGCACAGCAAAAATAAAAGGAAAGAAAAATCTTCCGACATTCAGAATAACATGGGACTTAAGTTCCTCATTTTAGAACACCTATAATACTCATAACTAAGTATTCCTTCAGAAATATCTCATTCCCAAATCAGTGTGCTAAAGCAGCTACTCTTTTCTAAGCCCATTGACTCTGTTTAGATCATGGTACTGATATTCGAATGTCACAGCATAAAGTAGATGCATAGGCTTGCAGCAAGACTTCTAATCTTCATTTTATAACATAGCTGCATGCACCCCAAGCTTTAGGGCATATTCTGTAACTGAGTTATTTCTCTATTCCTTAATCTGTGTAATCAGGCCTTTCCTTATTGTTTCCTTAACATAAATAATATTATTAGTCAGTGCCTAACTGTGCAAGCAGTTGTAACTCTTTAACTTTGTGATTTGACCGTTTCCAGAAGGCAATAATAAGGTTCAAAAGATCACTCTGAGAAAAAGAAGCGTGTTGGTAGCAAGAACAGGAAAGGTAGCAAAAGGCTCAGGTGGCCTCTGCTGGGTGAGTGGAATCATTAAAGATTTAACAAAAGGAAAATAAGATATGCTACTTTCTGTTTAATGCACTTCTGAAATAAAACCTGGTTGAACAAGATGGAAGGATCACAGGAGCAGGAGGATGACAGCTTTACTAGCATTTCTTTGGCCGACGATCCAGGTAAGAGGACAGGGAGGGATTGCTATAAAAACATAAGATCCAAAGTCTAAAAATATATTAAGCAACACAAGCTGTCACTCTGTTGTCTGAATGTGCATGGAGACATAGATCCTTTATTCCCCACTAGCAACTACGGTGATACTTTTGCAGAATCCTCAAAGCAAACTGTATGGATAGGCTTGTGAAGACTTTGAGATTGTCATGGATGACTGCGATTCATTATTGGAACCTATGGTAAGGCAGTGTTTTGGGATGTGAAGAACACCAAAGAATATTACAGTAATACAGGCAGTTCAGTAGTGGTCAGATTAAAAACCTCACTAGCACCCTGCTGCTGTCAATAAATACAGGTCAGCGTTACAACTGACAAAAAATGTCAGGATCCAACCAGAATGCTTTCTATATATGTCCCATTTTCAAATGGAAATTTTCCTCAATGGTTGTCCTTTGAATGTAAATGTCATGAATATCCAAATTATGAAATTATTCAAACTCTATTGAATAATAAAGCATATATATCGGCCTTTGGCTCTTCAATATGGGGGTGCTAGTGATACCAACTGCTCCCCTATATGAGAATAAACAAGAATGAAGAACTCTTTACTTATTCTGTAATAATTTTAGTAACATTTATAGTAGCCTTGGGATAGGTTTTTTCTTTCTCTTATTGTATTCACTACAAACCGTCCTACTTGTCTATATTAGCTTGTGCTTATTCAAAAAGACTTCAGGCCAGACTTTTGAGGTGAAATAGGAGCTAAAAGGCTCTGGGCATTTTATGGGACTTATAGCGGGATCGTGGAGCCAAAATCTGAATAGGGTCCAATGCTCATATTATGCAATACTGGGTGGTTGTCCTTAATGAATCCTGGCCAAATCATCCTTTCCCCCATCTGTCTTTTAAAAACAGTAGCTAAAGGGATCACCACAGCATGTACAGAAGCAGAGACCTCCTGTGCCACTAGTAATTTGAGCACTATTATTCCACAGTAATCCTTTGCTTGTGGTATGAAGTTGTGTGAACCTTCTAACAAAAGCAACACATTGGAAGGGAAGATATTTGAACGGTCTTGGATATGGAAACACTACAGTCTTAATAGCATAGCAAAACAAACTCTACCTGTTTTCTACATTCAAGAATATGAAGTCTGAATAATGCTGCCATTCAGTGAAACAGATTTCTGTGGTGTCTACTTCCTTGCCAAAGAGTAACTGCTTATTGGTTCAAAAGATCCACAATGGAAGACTGTCCGATGCAAATCAGTGTGTTGGTAATAAATGCTCTAAAAGTGCCACCCCTACCAAGAGACAGGTTATTACTGTTTGCCTCTTACGTTAAGGACATCATGCTGAGCTTCTGTCTATGTAACTGGGGCATAATTGCATATATTCATGTTCAGAAATAGTATTTACAACTGATGGTGTCTCACATTCTAGTAAGAGCATTGGTATTATACATGAAATGTTCTTTTTAGTGGAACTGAATAAATTAATTCCTATTGAAAAAAGTGACATCTAGTTTTAGGAAATCTTAATTAGAACTTGGAATGTATTTAAGTATGGATAATTACATCTATACAGCGAAAACTTGCCAGTCCTGTAAGTAGAAGATAATGTGGGTTATGATATCATGAATACCTGGACTGGCAAAATGCCTTAGAGAATAAAAAAGAAGAATAGGAAAAGAAATGGATTAGCTCTGGCTTTCCATTACATCTAAGGAAGCTCTGATTTCAGGGTCATTGGTGTCTTGGTCTATAAATCAGCTCTCACTCTTTGTGCACTGTAATATGAAAATCCATTTAGCTCAAATAAATGATCTAATTACATAATCTGAAAACAGTTTTTGTAAACAAAAAAGAATAGAAGAACATTACTGAGAATAATGATCTGGTATTTCCAGCATCAGAATTAATTTTCTTAATGTTCTTTAAGCAACACTGAGCAGATATCAATTTCTCGATGGGCAACTTTTTGATAAATACTGTAGTATCTGGGGCCAGAAACATGGAGATAATTTTTGTTGCTTGTGTCTATGCACAGATTTTAACTATTTACTCAGAGAGACTTGAATAGAAACAGCTTTGTTTTCTGGGACCTACTGTATGAAGTGGAGCTAAGCTCAATTTTCTGGGCCCTGATCTACAAAAACTTTATCCCTTTGTTCTCCGGTAAACTAATTAACTGGGAAACTAGATTTTCAGGGGAAGGAGTTGCTTTGTTGAGTGAAGAAGCTTCCCAATGTTACAGTTTGAGTGTACTACAAAACACAGACATATGTGACACACATATACAGTCCCAGATTAGCTTGCTTACTTTTCTTGCTTAGGCTCTGAAATTATGGTTAACTAGTAATCAAGCCCGCTGCAGGGGAATGCAGCGGGCGCTAGGTCCTGACCTTAGTCGTCTGCGGCGGGCTGCGGCGGGCTGGTCGGCGGCGGGCTGGTCGGCGGCGAGCTTGTTTCGTTGGCGGCGGGCTGATGCGGCGAGAGGCGCTTCGGGCCTCTCGCCGCGTCAGCCCGCCAGGCAGGGAACCCCCGGCAGCCGCACTTCGCGCGACTGCCGGGGGCTCCCTGGGTCGGCGGCCTGACGCGGCGAGAGGCGCTTCGCGATTGTCTGTCGTGAGGAAGGGTCCAATCCGGACCCTTCCTCATCACGGACTAATCCCACCTCTACCCCCCTTACCGAATTATATAGTCCGTGGCGCCCGTGGCGCCACGGGCGGTTTAAAGATGAGGCCTCATGCAGAAGGGACAAAGCTGGAGATATCAAGCATTGGGTGGCCAAGCTTTGAAAACAAACCATGACACTTGTAGAATACCTCCTTATTTCAAAATATCAATCAAACCCTACTAGCACCCCCTGCTCAAAAGAGAAGCAATAAGGAAGAAATATGCTTCACTTCTTTTACTCACTAGAATTTTTCCTTCCCCTTCTTCCTTGCTCTCTCCTTGTCCATTCTTTCTGTCTGCTACAATGCCATCCCACATTTCTTCCAAGGAATCCTACCACTTCTCTCAGTTAACCAGGTCCCTCGTGCTCCCCTTCTTCCCAAAACAAGCCCTATTGCTAAGGGATAGGTTAGCAGAATGCCCTCAGAAGTGGCTGTTAGGTAAGAAGAATGAGGTGGGCAAACTGGACAGAGGTCCTCATCAGTCCGGCATATGCAGTCCAACACAGACTTCTTTTATTCACTGACAGGCTCAAAGTACAGGGCTCCTGAAACAAATCCGCCCAATTACGTTCAGGTTGTTACCCTTACTCACAATTCACCACAAACAGTCGACAGCTTGACCCCTCTCTCACACACACACGCACACACTATATGTGCACTCCAAAACAATCCCCACAAGTTTCAGCTTTCTAAATCTGTCAACATTCACAGGAGAGAAAAATTTGCAACCTTTTTTTAATACACTCCCATCAGATTAAATAGAAACCACAAGTTAATGTAACAGTTCCTCCCATCAACTCCACTTGATGGAAGAAAACACGGGACCTGGATTGGTTATTGGAGGGGAGGAAGAGAGAGGAAGTAGCACTGCCTCCAGCCCAGTGGCTTCCACTGACCTTCTAATCACCGTTTCCCCTTCAAAATTAGAACACAAAATGTAAACAGGGTTTTGTGTAGGAAGAAGGAATACATAGCAACAGAATTAAAAGTTGGAAGCAAAGAGGTGTTAAGAGTCTTTTGCTGTCTCTCTGAGGTCTTATGCATTCAGGTTTTTCTGCAGTTTGCCTGGCTCTGCATCCTGTTTCTCCCAGAGACTGCAGTTCTCTTGAGAAGCCTTCTTAGGCCATGCTGGATGCTCCTTCTCCTCAACAGCTCCCACCTCCTTTCCTCCTCAGAAATCTCTCCTCTCAGACACGGATTATAACTCTTTCACAAAGCCAAAATGTCTCTTTTCCCCACATCCAACAGCGGACCAAGCTAATAGAGTGATTGCCCCACATCAGTCCTGAATACACTTGTCTATGACACTTCCCATAATTTCTCACAGGCACAAAAACCAAGCAGCCAAGAAGAGCTATTTTATTTGAAATATATTTGTGTTCTGCTTTATCTCAAGGCAGTGAACAAAACAGTCCACCAACAAGGTAAAAAAAAAACACGCACACAAAATCAAAATTACATTTTTACCCTGTATATCTGGATCTCCTTACTCAATGTCATCCTCATACAACCCTGTGAAACAGCTTACCCACCTAGTAAGCTTCATGTGAATCTTGACCTCCCAGATCCTAGTCCCATACCCTAGCCACAATATCACACTGGTCCGCAGCCCTTTCCCAATACAAGCCTCTAACGGTTCAATGCAAAGGAGAGATGCAACGTGTACTTTTAGCTGCAAAACACAGAAATCTCTGCAGAAAGGGGTTCAGAATCCCAAAGGACCAAACACATGCAACAGCCACCTACGTAGTGTGGGGTGGGAGTAAAAACATTCTCCTCATATTGTGTATATTTGTTAGCTACCACTCCCCTTCCCAGCAAAACAGCTGTACTTTTTTTCTGAGCATACAATTAAATTAACAGGAAACATAGGAAATGTTACAATGTTATAGAACTTGTAACCTGAAATGATCTCTAGGTTGCTTAAAAGCTCAGAGAACAGGTCATTTCATAGGGAGAGATAGCGCCTTCTCCATTCTAACAACACTCCACTAGCCAATCAGAGTGTCCCTGACAAGTTCCAATGTCATAGCTACAACACCCAAAGCTTGCTTGTATGGATTTAAAAGGATTATATGGGTTTAAAGGGGCCTTTTTTGAACACAAACAGCTTGCAGCAGCTCTAATTATATGACAGATAAGGTGAGGATCAACTAAAAATCTCATAATATCCCAAGTTATTTTTTCATTTTTATTAAAAATTGTTGAATTGGGTTCTTAAAAAAAAGTTTATTCTTTATCCATCAATGCAATACTTCTTAAGTAATGTAGTGGACAATATAGTTTCCATCAGCTGAATGCCTTTCACAGGAGACTTGTAGTAGAGTGGCCACATTCTCCCATCAGTATAAGCCACTCCCAACGAAGTCTAATGAATCACTTCAAGTCACAGGTAGGTGACTACCTCTGGAGGGACTTGGTTCAGTCAGCTCGTTCCAAAATGGTCCCTCCCATGACTCCTGCAAAGATAAGGGCACCTGCTTTCTTTTCCCCCCTTCCATTCCTTCTCTGTCGAGCCAGTGCTATGGGCTCTGAGGCCAGGGATATATGCGCATGGGAAGATTCCCTTAAAGCAGGGGTAGTCAACCTGTGGTCCTCCAGATGTTCATGGACTACAATTCCCATTAACCCCTGTCAGCAAACATCTGGAGGATCACAGGTTGACTACCCCTGCCTTAAACCATACCAACATCCCCAGTGGTTGAAATTGGCCCAAATTACATTGTAGAAAACAAGCCCATGGGCACGTTTCAGTCTAACATTTTAAGGCACCAGTGGACTTCTGTTTCATTTTGCTAGAATACATTACCATACCTACCCTTCTCCAGATTACATGCAGCATGCTGTTAGATTTCCACCATTCCTGGAAGGAATCCTGCTTTCATAGGTACACTAACCGAAATATTTATATGGTCCTCATGCTACTGGGACATGTGATGAATAAATGTGGCATGTTTAACAGCCTGTTATTATAAGACCTAAGCACACCCAAGTCCATCAAAATCAATGGGCACTGAGGAAGGGAGGCTGGATCTATGATGCCTATTCTGCAATGTGGGTCACTCTCTGTAGGCACAACACAGCACAGGTATAGCCTGCCTCTGTTTAAGACTACGGTGCTGCTGAAAGGTGTATAGTTTCATTGAGGCCTCAAACACCTTCACATTATAGGTGCAACTGGACATTTTTACTCCTTATGCTTACCTTATTTAGACAGTAGAGGTCTCTCTCATGCTATACTTTCCCTATCCTTCTCAGTATATTTTCAACAAATATTTCTCCTACCTCCATCTACAAAAGAAAAAAAGGCGCATTGTACAATTTCAGAGGCATAGCCATGTAAGTAAGCACTGCAGGTGTATTGTAGAATGAATTTTTGTGAGCCAGAGGACATTTCTTCAGTTTCATTAACTTAGCCGGCAGAGAACATAGCCACAGGAGGAGAATTAGTCCAAGGATTCCCATTTTCCCAGCATACAGGGGTGCCATTACATTGCAGAGCACAAAAGAACACACAATCCAGTCACTAGAGCAGAATGATCCACTCAGAACAGATGTGGACAACTCCTAATGAATTGTTAAAGGAAGGTGAGTCTCAATGATAAATCTGAGAAGAACAGATGTTTGTATGTTTGTGGTGAGCTAACCCATGCCTATTCAAATCTGATAGAAGCAAACACTTCTCCCTCAACACTTCTCCCCTTTGCCAGCTGAATGTAACACTTTATAATCTGACAAAGTGGACTCTGCCTTATACAAATGTATCAGTATTTAAGATGCTGCAAGACTTTGTAATTTTTATTTGTGCTTTCAAAAAAAGAAGTGATTCTCTGTTTGTTTTTAACTCATATCTCTGACATATATTTAAAGATGCTCCCCACAACAGACACCCTGTGAGGTAGGTGAGGCTGAGAGAGCCCTGATATTACTGTTCAGTAAGAACAGCTTTATCAATGCTGTGGCGAGCCCAAGGTCACCCAGCTGGCTGCATGTGGGGGAGTGCAGAATCGAACCCGGCTCGCCAGATTAGAAGTCCACACTCCTAACCACTACACTGTATCTCTAGATATGGTGATACTTGGGAAATTGTGAGAGCAATCCCATGCAGGTCTACTTAGAATTCTACTCAGGTGGTCTGTTCAATGGGTCTTACTCCCAGGAAAATGTTCCTAGGATTGCAATCCATGGGCTGTATTTCAGTTGCTGAAAAAGGAATGAGGATTTGCCTTTATCACCAAAAATTGTATTTGTTTGTTTATTAGATTTTTATCCCACCACTCTCTGGGGACTTGTGGCAAGTTATGCAAAACAAAAACAAACTTCAATAAAATAAATCACATCCCTTATGCTAAAAAATCATAAAATCCCCATAAAACCCATAACCCCCCTAAGAGGCAGCATAATCCCCAAATCTTCCTCAATTCACAATCAAGCCACCACAGGTACAAGATACGCAGAGTGTAATAGTGCTGGCCAGAAGAGGAGGGGCCCAATTGACGCTGGAGAACTCAGCCTCACCCAAAGACCTGGTGTAAGAGCTCCATTTTGCAGGCCCTGGGGAACTGAGACAATTTTGTCAGGGCTCTCAGCTCTTCTGGGAGCTTGTTCCACCAGGTCAGGGCCAGGCCTGAAAAGGCCTTGGCCCAGGTCGAGGCCAGGTGTGCTTCTCTGGGGCCAGAGACCGCACGTAGATTTGCACCCACACAGCGGAGAACCCTGTGAGGGGCATAGGCAGGCAGGCGGTCCTTCAGATAGGCAGGGCCCAAGCCACAGATGGCCTTAAGGGTTAATACCAGACCCTTGCATCTGATCCGGGCTACAACTGGCAGCCAAAGCTGCTGCTTCAGTACAGACTGAATGTGGGCCTTCCAAGATGTACCAGTGAGGACCCTGGCAGTTGCATTTTGTACCAGCACAAAAATGTTATGCTAGAGATCATGGGACCTGAATGGACAGATGTAGGATGGATACTATGATAAGGAGAACTGAGTCAGATCCAGCCATATATCTGACTATGGGAGCTGCTATTGATTTTGTTTTACAGTGTGGAAATGAGTATATGGGTCTGGGAGTGTCTGGACCATGTAAGAAGGTAGCCTTGCATTATAATTGCCTTTTAGTGGAGGTTGTGTTGAAATTCTGAATATCATCTATAGGAAATCCTGTAATGCCTAAAGGCATCTTTTTGAAATATGGTTATTTATAGGAGCACTATATTGCTTTAAGCCACATTTCATATTATTAAAATACATTGCTCATGGTGTGGGTTTATTATGCTATTTGCACTGATAGCCAAAGTTTAAAAGATTTCCTTGCCTGGTTTGAAGTGGTTCTGTTGACTTTTCTTCCAGGAAAAACTCTTGTAAAAAGTATTGTGATACCCTGAATCTAGCTCACTAATAAGTAGCGTTAAGGAACAGTTTCAGGCCTCTTGCCCTCCCCTATGCCACTCCACAGCACACAGGAAAATGGAATAAAGCGATGCTAACTTGTTCAAAGGCACAGACCTTCCACCCTCATAGTCACAAAGTTCCAAATCTCGTAAGGTGGAAGGAAATAAAAAGGTTTCTCTCCCCGACCCCTAACATCCGGGTCGTCAGGCTTTGTGTCCCCCCCCCCCCAAGGCAAAGCGTCGCTCCCTGCAATGTCGCTCCTCGCAAATGCTACTACTGAGTTGAACGGGACTTACTCTCAAGCAAGTGGGCACAGAGACCTACTGCAATTTCAGTCGCCGTCGTTTTCCCATGCCCATGTACGGAGCAAGAGAACGACTCATGTTGTTGCATTGCAACTGTATCGCAGATGTATCGGGTGGGAGGCGCATTTGAAACATCCCCCGGAACAGCTTTTCGCAGCTGCCAGCCAGGCCAGACGGAGCTATGCGGGGCTTGGCTGCCCGCTTTAGGCCGCCTCTTGACCAGCCTGCGCTTCGGGGAGGCAAAGACAGAAGCTGCCGCTGCTCTCCTTCCCTACGCGGCGGAAGTAATCCCGGCAAAACCCAAGAGCCCAACCCAAAGCCTGAGAATGGCTATGAAGTCTCGGCTGATGACCCCCCTCCCCTCTCTCATTGGCCCTTTCACGCGGAGCGGCCAGCACGTCGCCGCCGCGATTGGTGTCTCCAGGCTCCGCCTCTCCTAAGCCTTGCTTGCTCGTCACACCAGTTGTTTTCCAAGGCACAAGGCGCGTGCGCTGATGGCTGGGCAAGGAAACTGCGCAGGCGTAGTAATTTCCGTGGACTAGGGTAGGGTTGAAGTGCGGGAGTAACCTGTGCAGGTGAGTGCGTGCTTGTCGTGTGGTGAAGGGGAAAGGGAAGCGGGGGCGGATGCTAAGGCGCCAGCCCCTCTTGCCTGGGGAGTTAGGGGTGGAGCGCCGCCTTTGGGGAGAGCACCAGCGCCAGCATGTGCTGAGGGAGGGTTGATTCTTACTTGGCTTTATTTTGGGTGTGATGCGATGATGCAAAATCTTGCTCATTGGAGAAGCAGGAGACGCGCCTGGAAAGCTCTTCAGAGATGGGCATCTTTCCAGTAGCAAAGATAACCAAATATTGACATAATGGGGAATGGTCAATGAAGGAAACAGCACATATTTCCACGTATATGCAATTCCCAATGGACACTGACGTTAATTCTTATCGTACTGTGCATTCTTTCTAGAATCCCCCTTTCCTGTCAGATAACATGAGATACTCCTCTTTAGAGTAGTAAGTTATTGCACTTGTAAGTAATTTGGGGTAAGCAAAGTATTACATTGAACAGCAGTATTTTGTCCCACTTCTTCCACTGTGCAATTCACAGTGGTGTATAAAATGGTTCCCAGGGGACTACCTAAACCATGATCCGTATCACTAGGGCACAGCTGGTAGGCACTTTGGTAGTACTGTTGTCAGAACACCAGAACAGCCTCTAGAACTAATGTGTCACAAGCTTCAGTAGGGACAAACTGATTTACTTTAACCCTAACCTGTGTTCTGCTTTTAGAATCCTTGCTTCTGGATATTAACCTGGTGAGCAGATTAATAGGATAAAAATTTGTTAAATTACTGGAATTAAAGAATATTTAGTGTTTGCTCAATACATGTTTCACTTTATGAGAGGTGCTGCAAAACGTTCACTATGGGCTATAAGAGAACAGTGTCAAGGGGTTACGGATGCCAGTAATGCAGTCTGAATCTGCTGCTGTTTGGGGGGGGAAGGGTAGTGTAGAATATTTTGCCTTTACTTTCTTTAATGCAAGTTGTTTTATTTTTCAATTTGGCTCTGTTGCTAAAAGTGGCCTGCAGCTAGATCAAAAACCACAAGCATTTCCCTGCAGTATTTCAAAGGTCCATGAAGTTGTTTAGGCTTGTATGTTTGAGTCTGGATGACTGATGTAACTCATCCAAAATATTAATCTAGAAAATCTGGGTGTTAATATGCATACTATTGATGGTGTATCCTCTCTTTAAACAGAGCACATCTCTGAAGTACAGGATTCAATAGAAGAGAAGGTTCATTCAACCATGATGAATGCAGATATGGATGGTAGATGGCATTTTGCTCCTTTTTCTGTGTGCATTCACTCATTCATGCCAATATTTAGCTCTTCTCAAGATTATCTGTTTCTTAACAGCTGTTGAGGCTGAAAATCAAGTGGAATTGGAAGAGAAGACGCGACTTATTAATCAGGTTTTGGAACTGCAACATACACTTGAAGGTTAGTGGCTTTCACTTAGAAGGGTAACTTATTTACAAGCACAGTTACAGATAGCAGTCCTATACTCTGTTTAACCTGGGGAATGTCCAGGCAGGCAAGGTAACTTCAAGCATGAATGTGGGTTGTAGTCCTACAAATTCATTGACAGTCTGCAGGTTGGGTTGGCAATAACCTGGAAGTACCTAATCTCTTTGAGGCATCAGGATTTTCCTCCAGGTTGTTGGCAATCCTGTCTGCAGGCCCCACTACAATTAAGGAAGATAAAAAGCACATTAGGACTGTTTTCATTTTATTCAGTACAACAATTACTGGTGTGAGTGCTATTGTATGATCTTAGGTTTGGTTGGTAAACCGATCACACCTGTGCCCTGTGGTGTTTCACGTGGGATTCTTGGAAGGCAGGATGGCGAGTTTCATCGCTAAACATGTATTTGGAGTTGGATTTCCTGCATCCATAAGTAGTTCTGTGGTTATGGATGCAGTGAGGTAGTTTGTTGCAAACCAGGGAGACACTGTTACAAACCCCAGGAGACACAGTAATTTAACACTGGTTGGTGAACTTCTCTGTCCATACAGATCTGTCTGCCAGAGTTGATGCCGTTAAAGAAGAAAATCTGAAACTGAAGTCAGAAAATCAAGTTCTTGGACAATATATAGAAAATCTTATGTCTGCCTCTAGTGTTTTTCAAACTACTGATACAAAAAGCAAACGAAAGTAGGGCATGGATAACCAAATGTAACATTGTATTGCTGCTGCTTTTGTTTTGTTTTGAATTGCATAAGCTACATGAGTTAATACCTTAGTTTGTATCATTATTGAATATTGAAAGAGTTAATGGCAGTTCTAGACAGTTAAGATCATCACAAACAACTGGATTGTGCAAGTCTGTAGTGTTAGCTTTTGGCAATGTGCAAAGATAGTGTAGAGGAGAATATTTATTTTACAGTTTGAAGATGAGTGCTTTTGAAATTGAACTCAGCTTTTGTGTTAAGCAAACATATTATACACTGCCAACGACTTTAAATATCTCAATTTTTACTATGGTTCTATTCACTAGCAAACTAAAAGTGTTGTGTAAAGTGATGTGAAAAATTCTTGTTTGGAATGGGCTATTTGCATGACTTCCCCTTGGCTCCAAAACCAAGTTTGAACAAAAGGAAATATTTCTTTACGCAATGCATAATTAAATGATAGAACTTGCTGCCACAGGATGTGGTCATGGCTGAAAACTTGGAAAGCTTTAAAAGGGACATGGAAAATTCATGGATGCCTGGTCTGCCAGTGGCTACTAATCATAATAGACACCTACTTCCATCAGTACCAGAGATAATATGCCTCTTTAAATCAGTTGCTGGGGAGCACAGGCAGGATAAGAGCCAGTTTGGTATAGTGGTTAGGAGTGCGGACTTCTACTCTGGTGAGCCAGGTTTGATACTGCGCTCCCCCACATGCAGTCAGCTGGGTGACCTTGGGCTCACCACAGCACTGATAAAGCTGTTCTGACCGAGCAGTAATATCAGAGTGTCTGTTGTGCAGAGAGGAATGGGAAGACGACTGTAAGCTGCTTGCGGCATATAAGAACCAACTGTTCTCCATCAGCCTGTTGCAGTCTTCCTGTTTGTGAACTTCCTAGAGGTAGCTGGTTGGCCACTGTGTAAACAGAATCCTGAACTAGGTGGGCCTTTGGTTCTGATCCAGTATGGCTCATGTTTTCTCTTTTGTATGACACGTGTGAACACACACTTCTCAATGCTTTTTCACATACTGGTAGGAAGAGGCAAATAGTTTGCTCTTTGAGCTAGTATCTTAAAAGCAACCATGATTTGGTAACATAACATGATCTTTTGCAATGAAATCTGAAGACTTTTCCAAAACTTTGCCTGCATCCAAAACTTTGGGTTTTGGAAAAGAAGCCTGAAATTATGTATTGGTCTCTGAGGGAGGAATTCTCTGGCCTTTAGTCTTTCCTTGTTAATACAACATTTAGTTATGCTTCAGTATTTGTTTGCCAGTTGTAACGTTTTAAATAGGAGGCATTTTGCTGAGTTTTCATTAAAGATGGGTGATTTTACAATGACCCATGAGTGGAGCTTGTGGAGCAGGAAGCTTCCATATCCTCATGTCACTGAAAAGCTATTCCTGAGGATTGGTGCCTGGGGCAATGTCATATGTAATGTGGAGGGCATCACTGGTATGTAGGGGAACCCAGCACTTGGATCAAAAGATTATTTTTTTACTTGCATACTTACTTCAAATACTAGTGATCTCTAGCCAGTAGAAAATTTGATTTGCCTTTCAGATTCAGAATACAGCTAGAATTTTCAAAGCACAAAGCATGTTTTTCCCTTTAAAAATACAAGCAGTTGCTAGAGGAATTGTTATAGTTTTGACCCCATCCAATAATGGCTTCTCAGTCAACTCAGGCTTCCTACTAAGCAGACTCTTGGCCTATTCCAGTGTAAAGGGCCTAGCAAGGGCATTGGTTATTTGCATGCATCCATATATGCAGCCCAGAGTCTGTAAATAGACAATGCTTACATTTTATAGTTCTGAAACAGATATTTGTTCTTGATGGACATTTCGTAATGTAGGAAGATTAGGGAAAGGTGGTAGATGGCCAGACAATGCAAGATGATTTTTTTTCTAGCTTGTCCTTTTACTGTGTTCTGAAATCCTTTGTTACAACTTCTTGCTTGCTTCTCAGTTAAGGGGTGGGATTTAACATCCATCCTCAACAGTAGGTCACTTTTGGGGGGCAGGTTGGCAACTTCCTGTTCTTAGGCTTAGATGTCTAGCAAAAGTCAAGCAGTCACAAAACAGTATTACTCCTTCAGTATTCAGTGGTTTATGTAGCATAAGCTAGTGGTGTCCTCACATTCTGGCCTTCAGTACTACAAGTAATCAAATCCTTGTATAACTTGTTTTAAAAAACTTATCATTTGAGACCCGAGAAACTGGATACAACAATCTCGTCTTTAAAGAGTATAAGTTTTCCTTTGACAACTTGGGAATCTAGATAGTCTAGGAAAGCATTTTTAAGGTGAATTGTGTGAGGTCAGCCACTGTGACTGAGTGGTAGGGCCGTTTTAACTTCAGACAGTCTTCAGATACATAAAACGTAGTGCAGAGGATTGTAGGGCTTACTTTTGAGTTCAGGTCAATCATTGGCCCAGGGCACAAAATACCTGACCTCCATTTCCTATGAGCGTCCCATAATATACCCAGCAGTTTTTTGTAGGTATATACTGCATAGATATGACCTTAACACATTTCTGCTATTCTCACTGAGCATGCTTCCCCACAGGTTTGCTACATCAGTTTGCAAACATCTTTCTATTACATGGAGAACTAATTGGTGCATCCCTGCCACCAATAGGCCATATAGTAACCAGTGCAAATTCATTTAGTGATGGACAGATTACAGAAGTGGCTCAGAAATTGATGAGCCACTATCAGCTTTGCCTGGCCAAATCACACTTCCAGTTCCAGTATTAGTTATAGCAGCTTGCTGCCAACTTTATTCCTTTCTTAAATGATGGTGTGTGAAAAAGTACAGCCAAGTGCAGTTTTCTAAATTATGTTTGTGGTTTCTCACTTTTCAATAAAGCCTTCTGAGCTTACTTGCAGACTCCACTGTCAATGAACCTCTGCATTTTGAGAGCCAGCATGGCCTGGTGAGAGTATTAGATTAGGACATGGAAAGCCTGAGTTCAGTTCTCTATTCTGCCACAGGAACTTGATGGGTGACCTCAGGTGAACCACATGCACTCATTCTAACCTTCTCACAGGTTTGTTATGAGGATAAAATGGAGAAGTGGAGAGCAATGTTGTAAGCTGCTTTGGGTTTCCACTGAAGAGAAAAAAGTGCGGTATAAAGTCTAAATTTAGCTGGGATGGGTTGTTCACTGCTTGCCTTCGTTGCAGAAAGTGAGGAATGGACCAACACAGGGAGCTCTCTTTTCTCCCAGCCTACTGTTCTTGCCTTCCTACCTTTTGAAGTTTGGGAAAGGGGAGGAGAGTGGCTGTTGGAGGGAGAAGCCAACTCAGAACAGCAATTCATAGTCAAGTGGCTAAATAGGGGACTTGCTTAGAGGAACTTTCTGAAAAAGGATGAATACTCTCCCATTTTTTATGAAAGCTGGAGCAGACCTATCCTGTTCCAAATAAAGATGAGTTATTTGGGCCATCATTAACCTGTACTAGTTCTAGTGGCAGATACCCATTAACAAGGGGCAATGTTTATGGAACAATCCAAACGTTTTTGATGGGCCTACTTTTTGGGAGGGAACTGTGTCCCCCTACTACCAGTTCAACACTAAATCAGGAAACTGTCAGTGTGGGGACATGCCATCTAGGTATGACTATGTAGCTTGTTAATGTACTACTGAACTTTAGTATACTAGATATAGTTATGTTGTAAAAGGATCCTTGAAACCCACTCTTGTGGCCTTTTTGTTCAACTACCAATTGTGCTGTATTCCAGAACTTACATTAAATAAAAGCTTTTAAGTTTATCTTATTTGGTCTATTAGCATCTTTAATGGACTTTACCCATTTGTAATTTGTATTGAACAATGGACTCGAAGCAAATCTTTCTTAGTAGATCGTAGTGTTGTATGAGGCTGCATCTGGGCTATCTTGTACTCTGAGAAGACATCCTGGCCTCTGAAGAGTGAAGGAGGAAAGGCAAAAAAGCGTGCCACTGTCATCACCACCACACATCTAAATAGCTACAGAGCTGCAGTACAAAATAAGCAGGCAAGGACATTGACCTCCCTTCTTTGCCTCCCCCCACAGTTCCTGAGGATAATAAATGCCTGCTGGAGGTTTCAGTAACAGCCTCTCCATCATGCCTTTTCCCACAGGCCTGACTACAGTGAGAAAAATAAAAACGGCAGATGGAATAGCTTGAAAGAGCCTGATTGCAGCTGTGCAAAATCTGGTTAAGAAAGCCTTGTCTAAATACTTATGAAGTCAGCCCAAAGGGCTTTGGCTTGCGAGAAGAGGGAGTATGTTACATTATCCATATAGAGGACTGGCCTGAAGTTTTTTCACTGTGGTCTTCCAGCTACAGCTATCTCCCCTCCCCTCTTAAAAATGCTGTATACATAAGATTCAGTTGCCAGTTACACACATTATTAAATTTACAGAAATATTAATTTGCCATTTTTTTAAAAAAGCCCCCAAGTGGTAATAGGAGGAAACAGCCATCAGAGACAATTTCAGGGAAACTTTCCCCCAATCCACACGTCTTCCAGGATTTACTGCACTCTTTCCCAAAATTTTGCAGTAAAGGAGGTTTGAAAATTGGAGAAGAGCTAGGAAATCCGAGGAGATAGTCAAATAAAGTACTACGTTGCAGGGAAATAGGGGCACCCCTTCCTAATCACATTGAACCTGGGACAGATACAGAATTGGCCAAAGCTAACTATTGGCCAGTCTCCAATTTGCTTTTCTTGGGGAAATGGAGCAGCTTCTAGGGTTTCCTAGATCAGACATTTCCTCTATTCCTTCTCTGTCTTGGTTATGAATCCAACAACTTCAGTAGGTCTGGTTTATGAACTCATTTGCAAATACAGACAGGGCTAATTAGTGTTGCATGAAAAGAGTCTTTGCTAGAGCCATGGTTTACTGTTCTACAGAGTAACTGCTGGAAGTCTAGGGTAGGAATTAAAGGATTAGCACTTCAGTTCCATAGGTACTTATGTGACTATATGCAGAAAATGCTGTCTTGGAGATATAATGGGTTGTTCCCATGCTTTTAAATATTTAAGACCATTAAATGTGATTATCTAAAACTTGACAAAGTGTGATATAGTCTGCTTTATTATTTCTACAAGTAAGTAGCCTGTTGCTGCAGCTCTATTTGTTGTGGCCAAGAAACACGGTCAGTAAATAGTAAAATGGACTTCCAGCTTTATCTAGCGTGGAAATTTTTTATGTCTTTTGCCAGTAACCGTAAGTACTATTACAGCAGGGTTTATACATAGCCTCTCTTGAAAACAAACAGGAAATTACTATTGTTCAACATGCAATAGGCTGCTTATTATGCCCATTCAAAGAAATTTACATTGGCTGCCATTATTTCTTATATTTAAGTTGTTCTTAAATTAGAAGTCTTATATGACCTGCATATGAGTGTCATGCAAGAAGTATTCTAATAGTAATACCTGCTTGCCATTTTCTCTGGCAAAATGGTTAAATGGCTGTGATGAACCTTCTAGGGCAAAGCACTAATCCTGGACAGCTGTGAAACAAATCTACACAGTAGTAGTTGAGGGAAGATAGAATTTTTTAAATGAATGAACAACTGCGGTAAATCACCTCAGGTTCTCTGTTGAAGAGACAAGCAGAGGAAGTTTAAAATAGAAATCATTTTACTGTTAATATGTAGTATTATTACATAGTGCTACCTAAATTGCTACACAGTCTTGGTAACAAACTTGAAGTGCACACTTATGGGGCTGGATCCAACAGAGCATTTCCTTTTACATAAGAATATTCACTATTTCTGAAAGCAGTGTCTATAAGAAAAGCTGCAGGGATGATTGAAAAGAATACCAGGTATGACCAGCCTGCTAGGAGTTGGTGATATTTTTGCTTTTAGAGTTGATGCCTAAGAGTTTTCAGAAGAGTTTATTCTCCAGTATAGTCTAGGGTTTTGTTTTTTTAATTTATTTATTATTTATTAGATTTATTACCCACTGCTTTCATAAAACATTTTGTGGCAGGTTACAGAATAAAATCCTACATCAATTAAAAACATTAAAAACATTAACATTAAACAAGATAACAAGTTCTCACAGTGAAAAAAATCAACTAATCCTGTATCTACCTCCCCCTTGACCACCTCTGCTCTCTCAATGCCTCAAGGCATAGATTTCCAGGGGTGCCTTATTGTTCTAATATGAGGAGGGGGCCCTTAGATCTCTCACGCCCCAGCCTCAACCAAAGACCTGGCAGAAGAGCTGTTTTGCAGACCCTGTGGAACTGTGAGAGTTCCTTCAGGGCCTTGAGCTCTTCTGGAAGCCCATTCCACCAGGGCCACAAAGGCCCTGGCCAAGGCCAGGAGAATTTCTTGGGGGCCAGGAATCACTGACAAATTAGTACCTACAGAGCCCTGCGAGGAAATGGATCAAGCCCAAACAGGAGTAGAAAAAGTTAAGAGTTCTGCTTTGCAGCTAGTCACAATACCAGCATCCTTTACCAGCCTCCTTCACAGCAAGAACCAAGGTTTCAAGGCTGGCAATATTGTTGTGGTTGCCAAGCAGCCCATACAATGACCCCTGAGATCTGAAGACATCAATTTCTTGAAGGTACAAGTATTGATTAAGTGAAGGCCCAACCCTCCCAAAATTTGTTGGGTATTTTAAAGCATTCAGGTTTTTCCTGTCTTGTCTGTTCATCACTTCAATCTCTGGATTTAAGTGTCCACATGTGGGGCTATGATGGTAATAAGACATGTTGATGATTGAAATGATATTATTTCCTGGCCATTTTACACATGGCAGAGAGGCAAACCCAAATGTTATTATCAATCCTTCTGAAGCATCAACTCCTAGCTCAACCTACTTCACTGGCTCTCAGACCTCATGCAGAACTATCACAATTCACAATTGAGTCTCACCCCAGTGTTTGAACCCCTGCGTTAACTTGATGTTAAAGTCAACTATGCGTTGTTGTTGTTAGGTGCGAAGTCGTGTCCGACCCATCACGACCCTATGGACAATGATCCTCCAGGCCTTCCTGTCCTCTACCGTTCCCCGGAGTCCATTTAAGTTTGCACCGACTGCTTCAGTGACTCCATCCAGCCACCTCATTCTCTGTCGTCCCCTTCTCCTTTTGCCTTCAATCGCTCCCAGCATTAGGCTCCAACTATGCCTACTGTTTTCTAATTAAACTATTTAAATAGTCAAATAAATTTTAATTTAAGTAGAACATATTATATTAAATATTTTATTCAAGAGGCAATATACACTTTGCAAATCTTTTGTAAACAGGTTGTGCCATTTTGGCTTAAAACATAAAAACTATAAAAATGTGGAAAAGTCTCCTGTACACCATTTTACTCTGATAGTCAACATTTTTGCAATTAAATGTAAAACATACTATTCCATCAGCTATAATCAAGGACAACCTGGTTCTCTGTAAAGTAACTGTAGCAAATGTTAAAACCAACATGTAACAAATACACAGAAATTACAGTAAAAAAGTTGGTGTAATTAAATGGCCAAAACACAGTTATTGCATTTAGCACAGGAAGTTGCTTATCCTCAGTTTGGGGTGGGTAGATAGATTCTGGTGGAAGTGGCAACTGTTTAGTCTTTTTAATCTGAGACCTAAACAGTTTATTTGCACAGAATATGAGAAGAGCTTTTTAAGGGTAATATTTGGAAGTAAAAACTGTTTAACTAACTTCAAAGACATAGTAAATTAGTCATATCACTGTTTTTCTTTAATTCTATTAAATAAAGCAATCAACAACTCAAGCATAACTTTCCTTTCAAATTAAAAAAAATCTGACCAGAGTAGGAGGGACTGGACTGGAAAATGGATACAGGAGGCTAAATATTGGTGTTTGGTCTTTATTTGAATTTAAGACTCAACAACCTGCATGCTGTTGGGTAATCCAGAATAGCATCCTATGTTCTGTAACTGGGAATCAATACTAGCTGGAAATAACTTAGTCTTTCCGTACTCTTCGTTTGCGTACTGATTTTGCTGGGCCATCACCAGACCCTGTGCTTTCATCTGCTTCTTTCATCTGTGAAAAAAGAGATTTAATCAAAGCTGTACAAAATACATGGTAGAAACAGGGGTCCTTTAAGAACTTGTGGGTGAGAAGAGATCCAGTACCTGTATCTTTTTCTGCATTTCTCCACCTTCTGCTGCAGCTTTTTGGACATCAATATTCTTCTCCCTTCCTTACTGCTTTATTTTCTTACCCCACCCTAGTCAGTTTCTTCCTATCATGGTTAATTCACCAATGTTTATAGGATTTGTTACGCCCCCTCCTCAAATAGGGAAAGTGCAAACATCTATTCAGCAGTTCAGTATTATGATCCTTGTTTGGCACAAATGACATGTTTGTATTCTTAACAGGCCATTTTGTAGACAAAACCTCACCTCATCCTCCGAGCCAGATTTATTTGATTTACTGCCCTCTTCTTCACGACTTCCCTGAGCAGTTTCATTTTCCTCTTCAGAGTCTTCATCTTCACCACCTTCATCTTCTGATATGAAAGTCAACAATTAATAAGCTTGATTATACTTAAGGTTACACTGAGGACTAAGCAAGAGGGCAAAGTAGCTAGCAGTAGGCTAGTATTTCTCTAAATACCACAGTATAGCACAGAGATTAATACCAGCAATAAATCAGCAAAACTAGCTAGTTTCAAAGAATGCTTTGCAGTATCTGGTATTTAACATTTAACAATTTTATAAAACTAAGGGGTAATAAAGTTAGCTTAAAATTCTAAAGCAATGCAAATTAAAAACTCATCTTAAATGGCATACATGTTAATACATTTTGAATTTAGCCAGGTCTGAGAACAATACAGCTTACTTGGTGCACTATGAAATTTAAAGGTACAAATTCAACTGTCATCCTTTTCCAGCTCACACTCGACTTACTAAAAGGAAGTGGTGAGACAAGAACTACATGAAGTTCTCAGGTTGGCCAGATCATGGGAGAAGGCATCAGAAGAGTTGATTTTTATACCCTGCTTTCCACTACCAGGAAGAGTCTCAAAGCAGCTTATAATTGCCTTCTCTTTTTGTCCCCACAATGGACACCCTGTGAGGTAGATGGGGCTGAGAGCTCTGACTGTGATCAAATGCCTCAGCTTTGTTTTGAACATAATTTTGAAACCTACAACTCCAACAAAAGCCAGTAGCAAGTTTTACAGATGTCAACAATAGTGCAACTGGAACTAGTCAAAGTGTGCAGTGAAAAGACAACCACAAGAAACTGAGAGGCTTCCCCTCACATGAGGTTTATTACTAATCTATCATACTATTACAAGTATCTAAGTATCTAAATAATGGCAATGACTGTTGCATACTAGATGGTGGTGCTCAGTGACCAACTAGTATGCAACTTTGGACTATTTCAGACTCCTTAATCTTGGGGTTTTAGTCCATAATGTACTACAAGTGTTTAGAATGACTATTTTCAACCTACCCAGAAAGGTTATCCCTTTTAATGTATAGCCAAAATGAACAGTATCTTCTTACCACCATCACCAGCATTATCATTTAGTTCTTCTGGTTCTTCATCCTGTCCTTGTATCTCTTGTTCTAATTCACCCTTCGTAATTGGCTTGGCAACATCTGTTTTTTTGTACTCCAATTCTTCATCTACTTTCTAAAACAGAAAGACAACTAAACAAAAAGCTGATAAGTATTTACAATACAGTAAAGTAAGATTGGCCTTTCTTCACAGACTCGCCAAATGCAATGGATTTTTACACTGAAGAAATCTGAGATAAAACACATTGCTTGTTCTACAAAGAAAAAAAGGGTATCACTTACATACCTTTGATGGCCAACAAAATAATACGCCCAACCCTATGGGTATTGCTAAAGTCAAGATGTAAAGTATCCAAAGCCATGGGCGCTCTTCTGCAGCAGTTATGAGCTGACTAAACATACCAGGCTAAAAAGAAGGGAGGAAAAAACATACCAACATTTACTGCTTATCAAGATTTGGCAGAAATGTTTAACTTTAAAATGTAGCTTTCATACATTGTATAAAATATAGGGCTGGACCAAGGGAACTGAATAATGTACTGTCCACCAATTTCTTATAACATCAGTAGTTTGATGTTTCATAAGAAGTTGTAGAACAAAGTAAAGAATCCCATGTGAATAGAAGATGCCTGCTATGGAAAGGCACCTTATGAATCCAAATCATGTCTCCTTATACCTACTAAAATAATTCAGCTAAAAGCTAAGCATGAGGATAAAAAAGGACAGGTCTTTTGCAACATTTGGAATTATCTACAAAGCTCTATCTGTGGCTTGCACAAGCCCAACCTTATACATAAAACTAGCCCAAACCCTGTTGCAAAAAAACGCAACTGACTTTCCTCCACCGCCCTGAAAAGGCTCACCAAGGGCTCCTCAGGCCCTGGCGGGCGTTTTGGGGGTGGGCTAGGTGGGAGTCAGTGGCCCCTTCTCCTTTGCCACAGGAAGCCTTGCTGCAGCCAAGAAAGGCTGCGCCAGCCCTTCTCGGGAAGAATAGTCCCAGACAGGGCTCCCATTGGCCTGGAGAATAGCCAGCACGGCCTTTAAAGGGCACAGTGAGGCTTCCCAGGGCAAAGGGAAGGGCTGGGTTCGGGCCACCCCACCTCCTTAGCTAGTGGCGTCCAGGCACAGAATGGTGCTGATGGGTTTTTGTTGGGGGCAGGTGTGACCTGGGCAAGGCCAATCTGTGTGCATCCTGATTGGCCCAGGGGACAGGAAGCAGAGGCTGGACAGACTCTGCCTAGGAGGCCTCTGTGAAAATGTTAACACTTAAAGTGTCAAGGATCTGATTCATACTTAAAACAACACACTGAAGGTTCCAAAGACTCCTATTGGTGGAATCTAACCCCCCCCCCCAGACCAATTGCTGCTCTTGCTCAGGATTCCGTACCCCCCCCCCCTCCTTCCTTCAGGACTCCTGTGTGTATTACTGGCTCTCAACCAGTAGCATTCCATGGCAAAGTAGGGATTCAACAGTGAATCTCCCAGCTGGTGTTTCCTAAGATGGAGGGCTGCATTCCAACTTAGGTTCATTACATTCTCTGACCAAGTTTTAGCAATATTCCTTAAAGCAGGCTGAAGCTGGAGCAATGGCAATGGAGAAAGGGTGTACCAGCAATGGGTGAGAGAACAGTGAAAACTATGCTGGGCATAGAAACTAACTTTTTAGCATTAAGTCCCTGTTGGAATTCCAACATTACCCTTCTTCCCACCACAAAACCCCCACTTTAATGAATGAATCAGACACAGTAACTATGATGCAACTAAGCTACCAGTTCAAGAAACAGCTGCCCTAACCTAGTTGTCCAAGACTAGCTTGATCTCATCAGATCTTACAAGCTAAGCAGGGACTGTCTTGGTTAGTAATTGGATTGGAGACTACAAAGGAATTTAGGGTTGCTATGCAGAATAAGACAATGGCAAATCATCTGTTCATCGTATACCCTGAACACCCTACTGGGTTGTCTGTGCCTTCATGGCACTTTACACATGCACAAGAAACACAAAATATTAAACTGAGAATACCTTGGGAAACTTTGTTAATTTTAAAAAACAGAACATTGTTTGCAGGAACATATTTTAGGGACACAATATAGTAAATCCTTACTTCATTAGCACTTGCAACTAATTTTTTCAATCCCCAGCCTTCTGCTGCCCATCGATCAGCTATTTCTTTGTCCGAACAGATGATGAAATTATCAAAGTAGATATCAGATGTCATAGACCAAAGTTCTAAACCAATAGCACTGACAGGAGTCATCTGAAAAGGATGAGGATCCTCAAAATAATCAGGATTAGGGATTTTCTGAGGGCTCCATATTCCCTGTAAAAGAATATATGCATCCTATAAAAATTGACATTTTTTACGAGTGTGGTAAAACAATTTTAAATGATTTCAGGGGAAAATACAGATATCAACTTAAAAATCACAACACTTAGCATTTCAAATCTCTACCTAGATGAAAAACTACACATGTATTAGGTCTCACATACCCAGTTTTCCTTCTCTGATCAAGCCAGTCAGGATTGTATACCTATAACCCTTTCTAATATGCTAAAATAACAGTCAGTAGCTGTTTGAAGGAAGGGAACTGGATTTGTTCTTTCCATCTAGAAACAATGTATCAGCGGGATTACTGAGTTTTTAAAAGTGTCATCCAACAACTATTAGATCAGTACTTATATTCATAAATCTAAGTATGTAAACCCACTTGCAGATAATTATTATTCACCTATATCTAAAGACCTCTCTTTAAATCAATATCTGAGGCAATTGTTATTTTGCTCATTTAAGCTATTTTTTCAAGGATTAAGTATGGCTGTGCTACAATGATGGCTCCTTTGAAATAGAACATCCTGTTAGGCTTATGTCAGAAACAGAGAAGCTAAAGAGTATCTAAGAAGCCTAGGGTCTCTCCGTCTACCTCCTAACTTCCTCATATAAAAAGAAGAGAGTAGGAAGACAACCATAACTAGCCACCCTGGAAATGCCTATTTGGACAAGCAACATTAATTAAATGTTATGCTGTGAATTGGTGTTTTCAGTGTGGTTTAATGACAAGAGGTAACAGGACACTTGTTTGTCTGATTGGCTGCAATACTAGATGATCACGTTTGTTTGATTTTTAGCCCACCACTCTCTGGAGACTCGTGGCGGAGTACAATTTAACCCCCCCCCCCATAGAACATGATAAATTCCCATCCCACAATAGAACAGCCGTCCACTACCCCCGCCCCCGAGTGGGGTATGCTGGATGTTACTGCTTAGCCTGAGGAGGTCTCCCCTGTTGTTCCTGGCTCTGACCTCAACCAAAGAAGAGCAGAAGAACTCCATTTTGCAGGCCCCGCGAAACTCTGATAACTCTGTTAGGGCCCTCAGCTGTCCTGGGAGCTCGTTCCATGAGGTCAGGACCAGGACCAAAAAGGCCCTGGCCTGGGTTGAAGCCAGGTGTGCTACTTTGGGGCCAGAGACCTCCAGTAGATTAGCACCCACAGAATGAAGTGCCCTGCAAGGGGCATAAGCAGACAAGCGGTACCTCAGATAGGCAGGGCTCAAGCTGCAAATGGCCTTAAAGGTTAACACCAAAACCTTGAACCTGATCCGGGTGCCAGAAACCAAGCCGTCGTACCCCCAGTAAACTCACTCCAAAGACATCACTTTCAGGCACCGAGAGGAAGTTTTAAGTAGAAAGTCTTGATTTGGTAGAAGTCAGCAAAGGTCCATACGTTGCATATGCTTGCAGACAGCAAACTTTGACAGAGATACCATGTTAGAGGGCCTATATACTTGGGTTGTGGGAAAAGGGAGCAAGGCAAGAAACCAGCCTAGATTGGAATTGGGTATTCACACAGGAAAGTAGAATCACAGTGCCTTTTGATATGGAGCTGTGTTAAAGCAATTCCCTCCATCTGTTGTTATGGGCTCCAGGGAAACGACCTTGAAGACGGGAGATAATGAGGCAACAGGGAAACAAGGAGAAGCCTTTGAAATGCAAGCTGAGTGTAGGGGCGGGGCAGGGCAGGGCAGGGCAGGGCAGCGCTCCCTAGCCTCATAGGGATGCCAGAATCTGGTGGAAGACTCAGGATATCAGAAACAGAGTCTAAAGATTGGGTCAGGAACCAGGGATTCATGACACCTGGCCAGGACTGGCAACCAATGCATTGTGGTTCTAACAGTTTCTAAGCTGAAGAAACTCATCATTCAACTGTATATTAAAATATATAAGATGATATGCCATGGCTCCTATTTATTATCTTTTTATATGTAAATAACCAATGGTACACAAAGCAGGTTATAAGTAGGGATGGGCATGAACTGCCCAGCTGTTTGGTTTAATAGCTGCCACTCAGCTGGGAGCCATTTAAACCACTCCTTTCTGCTCTCCATGGCTTTCCACAGAGAGAAGAAAGCAGTGGTTTTAATACCTCAAAGCTATTTAAACCCCCTTATCCCTGCAAAAACAGGTGGAGAGTAAGAAACAGGGAATTCATGTAAACCATACAAACCAACTTTTCAATTTGTATAGATTCATTGTCATCCCCAGTTGCAACACAATTCTCTTTTCTTCCATTTTATCCTAACAACTCTGTGAAGCACCTTAAGTTGACAAGTAAGGACTGGACCTCAGCCAATGAGTTTTCATGGCAGAGAGGGAATCTGAAACCCCAGGGTCCCTCAGATCCTACTCCAAACCTACTACACCAAACTATACACACATTTCCTTTAACCATTACAGTCCTGCCTAAGAACATTTCTTCCTAACAAATCCAATCACTTCAGCCTCCTGCTACTCCTACCATACACAGTATTAAAACGTTTGATGTGATAGGGCAGTGGTCTCCAACCTTTTTATCACCGGGGACCGGTCGACGCTTGACAATTTTACTGAGGCCCTGGGGGGAGGGTAGTCTTTTGCCGAGGGATGTTGCCACCTGAGTCCCTGCTCCACTTACATTCTTGCCGGTGCCCCTGACTTCTCTCCGCCTGCTGGGGGGCACTGCCAGCAGCAGCTGCGCAGTGCCATGCTGAAGGGGAGCCCCAGCCATGGCGGCTGCTGGAGAGCACCAAAGGTGAGCCGGCAGCAGAATGGCAGGGCAGCCATGGCAGCAGCCGGGGAGAAGGATGAGGAGGAGCCGCGGCCCAGTACCAACTGATCCACAGACCAGTCCTGGTTCCTGGACCAGGGGTTGGGGACCACTGTGATAGGGTAGTAATTAAGCCTATTTATTTATTTATTTGATTTATTAGATTTTTATACCCCCCTCCCATATGGCTCAGATTCCAATTAAAGATTCAAATGAAGGTTATCGACAGGATAGATAACCTGATCCCATTACCTGATAATTAGGATTGTCTATCAGTGGTGGTTTCCATTTTCCTTTATAGTTTGGGTTGTTTATCAGGGGCCGTACCCATTCTCCACAGCCAGATACACTACTCTTATCACATTTTGGATTGGAAATCTGTGGGGCTTCCCATTCACCATCCATTTCCTCATCCCTATAAATGATTAAACAAATATTTTAAACGCCATCCTGGAACTCAGTACATTTACACATTTCCTTATCAGTCCACTTTTCACTTATTCATATCACAAACTATTATACAACTACGCTAAGCCTTCATTAGTATAAAGAAAAAAATTATCTCCAAAATTCCAAGATAAAACAGCAATATAAACAGATAAGTTACTTTATTGCATTTTAATTATCTGGAATTTTAAATAAATTTCCACAGAGTCTGTTCAAGACAATGAAACAACAAAAGACATTCCTACCAATCCTCTGGCTTTTTGGCACTGGGATCCGGAATGTATTCTGGTTCATCATCAAGCCAATCTTCAGGTTTAACAGCATCAGGGTCTTCTATATTGGGAGGCTCATCTTCATTCCTTAAATTAGAGACCAATATTACCAGAAGATGGACAATACAGCAGCAGGTAGATTAAGATAAAGCATAGAATAATGCCAATAAAGGTCTTATGAAGAAGAAAGACAAAGCAGAGTGAAGCTCTTCTCAAAATCAGGACAGTTGTAAGGTAACAGAACATTATATAGTCTTACTGTTTGATAGACACATTATTCCCAAATTGGAAAAAAAAAAAGACTAAGCATTCCAGCTGAAAAAAATTTTCTGCTTGAATTTTTTTTTAAAGTTCAGATTCATAAAGTAAAAATGCAAACCAGACAAAGTCTGACTGATACTTAACTAGTAGATTAAAGGACAGAAAAGAATGTATTTGTAGTTACCAGTCATCTGGCTTGACAGAATTTGAATCAGGAATTTTAGCTCTTTCATCCCAGTCTTCAGGCTTCTTATCATTGGGATCTTCTATTTCTTTGGGGGGATTTACAGGCGGAACCACGTCTTCCAGAAGGCTTCCTTTGCCAACAACTGTTTGGTCAATTGACACTTCAAATGTGTTGTCAGGTTTCAGCACTAAAGCACAATAAGTATTTTAAAAGACAAAAGATGTTATTTAGTACGTACAACATATCTCTTATGTGGTATATTTTTCCTTATGCTGACAAACTATTGTTGCCATGGATTTTTATTAAGCAAAACCCAGGACATGTTTTTGAAGGCAGTTGTTACCACTGACTCCAGTACAATAATGTCCTAAGTTACTGATTGTCTGACAGCAATTTTAGTCCACAAGATATTTGAGGGAAATGAAATTTTGCAAGACAATTAATAGCAGGTCATAATCTAGCCCACATTTCAAAAATGTCATTGCCATACTAATGCCATCTTCAGCTATTTCAGTCCCTTATACTCATTCAGAAATACCAGAATTAACACCCTTTGGTAAGAATTCACACAAAAGGCTCAGGTTTACTTTCCTATTCAGTAGGATCTTCAAATGCTTCTTAGTAACGTTTAATGTGTTTCTTACTTTAGACGCTTAGCTTCTAAACAGTGCACTAATCTATCTATCACAACTATTTACCACTTTATTCAGAAATGGATGTCATGTGGCTTTATCTGTATCACACACAGCAAGATAAATTTAAGGAAACAATGTCTATCATCCTAACCAGAATTATCCTCTCCTTTAAAAATAATGTTGAAAAGTGTACAGGAATGTTGTATTTCCTTCATTACATCATATATTATTATTTTAAACAAAATTTCTCTAATATACTGTTTACTACACACTCAAAATATTCTGGTTACAAATGCCTGTGATTTTAGGCTACATATTTTACTGAAATGTAAATTAAGTCTCAGTGACTTCTGATTTTGGTATAGAAAATGATTTTAATAAACGCATAATGATGTACTCATTCTCATCCCGTTCAATGAAACAATAAACAGACCAACAAAAGATCCAGGGGGAGAATCTATCATTCTCTGAATGATCGTGTGTACAATCAAACCCAAGAATTCTTCATCTGAACAGAGAGGAAGGCAATTTCTATCCTCAATAATCAATATAGTAGAAACATGACTGTTATAGGAAGACCAAAAACAATCTGGAAAGCTTCAGGGCACAGGTTACTGATCCTAAATGAATGGTATAATTTTAAGAAGCTGCCATTCTTAAAAGCATTTTTTACTACAAGGAATACTTGATCTTAGCAAAATTCAATTGACCAGTCAACTGACGAAAGTCATAGCCCTACTTCAGTGTAAAGATTTAAGTTTACAATTCTGCTTTAACATAAATTGCCTTCCTGACTTAACTCCACCCCCCAAAAGTCTATTTCTGTATTGCAAATATCAGTTCTTCTTCAAACTCTGAAACAACTCATTTAGATGACTTGCTATTTCTTTCCTTAGAGAAGTACATACAACATACAAGTATATTGAAGAGTCTCTTTGACAATGTAAAAAGTCAATTTGGATTGATGGGGTAAAAAAGCTTGGGTTCTGTTCATGACTTCATGTTAAATGATGGGATCCTTTGAAGTACACGGAGCATCTAATCGGATTAGCAATTTCAAATGAACAAGCACTGTCATGGAAAAGGTATTTCTGTCACTCCAATTCACACTATTTCCTTCCCTAATAAACTTTATATTGTTCAAAAATTACATTTACATCTCTAATTCTAAGCAATTAATAATTCTACAGCTTTAAAACTGTTTCCATCTATACCTTATTTTTTCTACATGCAACTTCAAAAATTTAAGCTTACTCAGAGTATATAGATGAGTCTTCTTATCAGTATAAAATTTTTTAAGGTCTACATCAGGACGTTTGGCATGCTTTTCCTCACATTCTCCAGTTTTAGGGTGTTTATGCCTGAAGATGAAATGTAATTTGTAATCTTCTCCACATTTATCTGGTCCAAACATAATTGTGTATGGTGTTCTATCATAGAAGTATTCCTGTAAAATAAAAGTGTTTAGCCTTATACAGCAAAAGGATTTAAAAAAAAAAACTTTGCTTACTTTGGCAGTACTTTTACGATTAAGATTATATTTTAGTATTTTCAAACTAGGTAATTCCTAGTACAAAGCTGAAATGCAGATAGGTAGCCACTTCAATAAGTACTTCTAATTGTAACAATTTATCCACTAGAATCAGACATACTGTGTATGGAGACTGAAATATGTATGTGTCAGACCATGACAATATGATCAAATCCAATAAACGTTGGGAAAACAGGGTTGTACTTACCTCTAACAGCTGTTCACTGAGTTGTCTTCTGTGAAGACACACATTTGGTGACTGCACATATGCAGGCCTGCTGATGGAGAAAATTTTTTAAATTCCTAGAAGTAGAAAAAGCATCCCTCCCCCTCAGCATGTGCTCAGTGTTTCTCACACAAAAATGCACCGAGTGGGAGAGGCTTCTTTGCCCCTCATTACCTCCTGTGCTACCAAACCCCCAAGAGTATAAAGTGCATCCCACAGAAAGGGCTGACAGCAGAAAGGGTGGGAAGGAATGTGTGCCTGCACAGAAGAATTTGATGAACAGATAAGTGCAACCCTACTTTCATCTTTGGTATTCTGTGCAGACACACATTGCAGAGAGTACCAAGATCTTCACCTGAAGGTGGGTATAGAGCTCTGTTAAATAGCCAGTGCAAGATGGCTTTTTCAACAACAGAATGTTTGCGGGAGTCCATGTCAACAGCATAGTGCTGGCTGAATGTATCTTCAGATAACCATGTGACAGCCTTGCAGACTTCTTGCCTCTATGGATCACTGTTGAAAAAGCTTGTGGCCTAGTGGAATGCTCTTGAAGAGGCAGAGGGCAAGTGATACCTGCATGTTCATAGCAGCCTGAACAATCCACCTGAACAAAGTTTGTGAAGATGCATCCAAAGGCCAGCAAATCAGGCAAAGATTGACTCTTTCAAAATGACTTGTGCAGTATAGGTAATACAAAGTTTTTTTTATGTCCAACTCATGTAGCGGTTTTTTCGTTTGGGAGTAAGAGTAGGGAAAAAATACTGGCATTGAGACAGATTGAGTCAAGTGAAAAGTAGACACAGCCTTGGGTAAGAACTCAAAACTAGATTAAGAACTTTATTTGGGGAAACTGAATAAATAGAGGGTCATCACTAAGGGCAGCTAGTTCTTCAACCCTCCTAGCAGAGGTGATGGCAACCAAAAACACACCTTCAGAGAGAACGGTGACATAGAACTTTCAAGTGGTTCAAAGGAGAGCAACATTGAGATAGTTCCAAGGACAGAGACCACTGAGCCATCATATGAGGCCCCACACTAGAAATGAAAGTACATCCTTTGGTCAGGGTGAGTATTCATTTTTAAAATCCAAAATGACAAGTTGCGTCAATCAAGAAAGCGGCAAAGACCCCTATCTTTCTTCAGTACAGACATGAATAAAAACTACTAGAAACAGCAGAATTGGCTGCTCCTTAGAACAGTGTAGTTGAGAAAGCATTTGTCTGAATCTGGATGGGCATTGCTTATTCTGGGTTTGAGAGGAGTAATGTCAGTGAAGTTTGTGGCAAGGTGGTAGAATTACCTTCCTCCCTGTGAGGAAGAGGAGTCTTCTCAGGGACTCCAGACGAACTCCAATTTGTACCCTCTTTTTACAATAGCCAAACCCCAGGATCAGTGGAGATATTCTGCCAAGCGCTCAGAAAGGGTGGCAGTATGTCCTAGAAGAAACAGGTGAATAGCAGAGTGTTGATATCTAGTCAGAATACAGCCTTCTGATTCCGCTCCTTACGACAGTGCAGTTGAGAAGACTTTGGTCTGAACCAGAATGGGCACTGCTTGCCCTGAGTTTAAGTGAAGTAATAGCAGTGATGCCCAAATTTAGAGATGGTGGAAACAGCAGCTGGTACCTCAGCTAATGGTGGACATACTCCCTTACTTGGAAACACTGTCTGACAGATAGTGATGGGGCAGCAGTAAAGCCTGGAGATTTAGTATTTTGCCTGTTTTTTAAATCTGTTCCAAGGTCTCATTCATCTTAATAGAAAACAAGTGATCCCCCCCCCAAAAAATGGCAAATCTTCTATCTCAGCCCAGGTGTGTGTCATGAACCCCAATTCATGCCAGCTAAGTTTCGTATCTCACCAGCTTGGTATACCCGAGGCCATAAACCTGTAAATCTGTCTTCAGGCTCCAAGCCTCCCTTCTTTTCCCAGCAGAAGTTTTCCGTTGTTGATGTATCAATCTCACCATAAGTGTCCTTGTGGAGACAACTCAGTCTCAACAATATTGTAACAACTTAGATTCCTAGCCATCTGGCGTCCTGTGAACCTCACCACCTTTGGTGCCCTTTCGCTCTCCCGCCGAAATGCCTTTGTACCCCTCCCTTATGAACTGGGCTCTATATCTGCCCTGGGATGTCTATTGTTCTTTGTTATTATCAAGATCTTTGCTTAGGAAGATCTTGGCTTGCTTTAGCATTCTGTGGACGCTGTTTAATAAAGTTCTCTTTGGATTTTCAACTGACTGTTGGATCTCGGATGTGTCTTTATCACGGACTCTGCAGGCTTGGCTCAGCCTGGTTCCTGACAGTGTGTGGGGGCAAGATGATGAAGGATAGATACACTGGCCAATGGAATGTACTACCATTGGTCACTGAACTGGCTCCAGAATTGAAGTATGGGACCACAGAATGGAACAAAACCGAGGCTTGTGCTTGTGAGGCAATCTGATCTGAAGACTGAGGATCACCCCAACAGCTGTAGGAAAGGTGGGTATGATGGCAATGGGCTCTGCTGGTATGGGAAAAGCCAAGGGACATCCTACCAAGGCTGAGTTTGAAATGGCTGGGGAGGCATCATGTGCTAGTCCTGTTGTATCAGAACCAATGACTGTTGAGCTGGACAAGGTTTTCTATGTCTGCAGGAACTGGTAGAATTGAGAGAGGTTTACCCTCAGAGGAACTAGAGTCATCAGGCTCTTGAAAATGCAGCAACAGTGTACATCGAACAAGAGACGGGACATCCTCCAACAGTATGGGGTCTAGGGAATCTTGTGTCAGAATTCTTAATGGTATTTCAGACTGTGTAGGACAGCCCAGAACCAAAGTCTTGCCAGAATGTTTGGATTTTAAGCATGCTATCATTGTTGGAGGCTCAGGCACACTGCACTGGGCAGTAGACGAGACCAGAGTCTGAGACCAAGGTCAATACAGATTGGGGATCAGAACCCAGTGTGCTGAAGCTACAGATTCAGTCCTCTGAATGTGTTCACACAAGGCAGATTACTTCGCTGCTAGCTTATCCGGACGAAAAAGAGCTCATTCCCACAGGGCAACTTTTAGACAGGAAGCTCTTATGTGCCACATCCCTGGAGGTAGATTGTTGGTAGATGCAGCAGGTGCCAACATTGTGAGACTCTCCTAAGCAGATGACACACAGGGAGTGCTCATCTGTGTGTGATATTTTTGTGCCATACTGAAGGCACTATTTAAAAAGGGATTTTGGGCCATCTCAGAGGAAACAGACTTGTAGAAGTGCTGAGGAGTTTAAAAGTGTTTAAAAGGCTAATGTAAAGGGTCCAATGAAGAATCCAAAGAAGAACCACAAAGAAATAAAGTAAATAGTGAAGCTAAAAACTGTTCCTCTCAGCTTAGCAGAAAAAGGAGAATGTATAGAAAATGGTGCCCCTTCTTGTCGATGTGTTTTTTCAGTGGGAAACAGTTTGAGCATGCCCTTGGGGTGGGGCACCCTCTCTGCTCCCAGAAAGCTAGAATTTTTTCTCTCATTGGCAGGCCTGCATGCACACAGTCCCCTAATATGGGATTGCACAGAAAAGTGAAGATGAGTATCTATTCTTTATGAACGTTAGCAGATTATGAGTGGGTGAACAGGAAGGGATGTGCCAGTGTTTGTCCCTTGTGGCCCTTCCTTGCATACTCAGGGAATTGCTAATTATCAGTGTGGGATGGTAGGTGAATTTCCTCCAGGCCAGACAGGATTCTGGAGATTTTTGGTGGTGGGATCACTTGGACATGAAATTGGGATCACTGTGGGTGGACAGGCAGTTGTGAGTTCCTGCACTGTGCAGGGGATTGGATTAGATGACCCTGGAAGCCCCTTCCAACTCTATGTTTCTAACCTCCACATTCCTTTACATATATCAACCTGGACCAGATACAGACTGCAATATTGTTATTTTTTTTCCACAGTCAGAGTAGTTCAGCGGTGGCATAGGCTACCTAAGGAGATGGTGAGCTCCCCCTCACTGGCAGTCTTCAAGCAAAGGTTTTCTTGGATGCTTTGGGCTGATCCTGCATTGGACTAGGGGTCCTGGGGGTTGGACTAGATAGCCTGTATGGCCCCTTCCAACTCTATGATTCTATGTAGGTCCAATATTATTATGCAGGTTACTTGGATATGTTACAGACTCACAGCAGATCACATACCAAAGCTCTGGAGTCACCCTCACTAAAAGTAAACTATTTGTAATTGTAACAAAAGTGTAACATACCAGATTCAAGTCATCACTTTTGGAAAGAAGTTTAACATATGCGCCACCACAATCAATGCCATCTTGAAAATTTACTTCATACCTGCACAATGAGGAAAGTACAGATTAAATATACACTCAGCTATTTGGTCACACTCTGCTCACTGTGTATGTCTCTCCCCCATATTGTTCTCATCCTTATCCTGATGAATAATTTGAAGAAGAAGAAGAAGAGTTGGTTCTTATATGCCGCTTTTCCCTACCCGAAGGAGGCTCAAAGCGGCTTACAGTCGCCTTCCCATTCCTCTCCCCACAACAGACACCATGTGGGGTGGGTGAGGCTGAGAGAGCGCTGATATCACTGCCCGGTCAGAACAGTTTTATCAGTGCCGTGGCGAGCCCAAGGTCACCCAGCTGGTTGTATGTGGCGGAGCGCAGAATCGAACCTGGCATGCCAGATTAGAAGTCCACACTCCTAACCACTACACCAAACTGGCTCTCTTGGTATGTTGACTTGGTATGTTGGTATTAAAATAGTTAAACACACTCATACTACACACTCAGCTTTGTGTTTATTGTTAATTCTGAAAGCTACTTCAACTGCAATGTCAAAATATGAAAATATACTTACTGAATTATCAATGGCTTACTATCAAAAATAAACGGTTGTGTTAACATAGCTGATATTGCATGATGCTTTGCTACTGATTTTAATACTAATCCTCTGTCACCAGGCACCATATTCTCCTTTAGTGGCTCTATTTCCCATCTTCCTAAAACAGAAATAGGAAAGACAAGTATAACAGAAAAAGTGCAAAGAACGATATCCGTTCTGTAATATCCGTGTTTTGTCCAGTTATTTACAGTAGATGTATCAAATCTCTAGACTCTTATAGTTTTCCAGCTCATAACTATCCCAGTCACACATGTGTCTTGGATCACAGCAAGATCCTTTAAAAATGAAATATATCCACATATATTAAATCCTTTGAATATGAATTTATCTGATAAAATGAGACAGGACCGAGGACAGAGACCACAGAGCCACCACATGGGGTCCTATGTACAAGAAACATATGCTTAAAGCCACTCATAGGGCTTTTGAGAATGAAGACGTCATTTAGGAATTCCAGTTTCCCAGCTGCTTGCATGTACAGATACAGAGATCTAACAAGCCTTTCTATATTGATGGATTATAACCCCCACTCCCTAAAAAAAATAATCACGTCCTATTTCTGTAGACTTGTGAAACTTTGAATAAGCTTAAGGGCATAAAAGGAAAACATTAATCTTCATGTATGCATTACTTTTCAATTTAGACTCCACTTTACTATATGAATGAGCCTCTTGTGGCGCAGAGTGGTAAGGCAGCCGTCTGACAGCTTTGCCCATGAGGCTGGGAGTTCAATCCCAGCAGCCAGCTCAAGGTTGACTCAGCCTTCCATCCTTCCGAGGTCGGTAAAATGAGTACCCAGCTTGCTGGGGGGTAAAACGGTAATGACTGGGGAAGGCACTGGCAAACCACCCCGTATTGAGTCTGCCAAGAAAACGCTAGAGGGCGTCACCCCAAGGGTCAGACATGACTCGGTGCTTGCACAGGGGATACCTTACTATATGAAGAAGCTATTAATACTGATTGTAATTACTGAAAGATTATTGAACACATGCAAGCAAAGATTCTCACATAATACCCAAAGTTTAGCTTAGGACAACAATGCATTCTGTTCATATTGATGGTCAAAACATGCCTCAGACAAGAGGATCTGGCGAGTTTCTGAGCTAGCCAAGGAGTTTTTTAGGCACTGGTTGAACTGGGGCGGGGGAGGGTAACATTGTTAGACAGTTCTGACCAGGACAATGAAATTTAACGGCTCCTATGGAAAGGTTACTTGGGGGGGGGCTTTGGAGGGACCCTTCTCAGGAGGGTGATTCCAACAATTTTTGGCCAAGGGAGATATAGCAGTGGGAGAAGATTCAATAATAAGGGGGCTTCAGGTGGCTCTCTTTAGCCAAAGTGGACAAGTTGCTGGGCTTATTGAGAGAAACTACTTGTCACCTAGATCCCTGTCCATTGTGGTTGCTCAAATTGGGCGACCAATGGACGGGAGGCCCATTTAAGGATATTTTCAACCTTATCATCTGGAGAGAGTTCCCTGAAGGGCTGAAGGAGGCAGTGGTTCACCCTCTTCTGAATAAACCATTGCTGGATCCGTGGGACCCCGCGAGCTACCGCCCAGTTTCAGACTTGGCATTTCTGGGTAAGGTAGTTGAGAAGGACCAGCTCCTGGCATTCTTGGAGGAAACTTCAGCCCTGGACCCATACCACTTGGGCTTCGGACCTGGCCACGGAGTGGAGACTGCACTGTTTGCATTGATGTATGATCTACGGTGCCTGCTGGATCAGAGAGGGTCAGCTATCCACATGCTTTTGGATCTGTTGGCTGCATTTGATGTAGTCAACCATGAATTGTTAGCATACTGCCTTGCTGGGTTGGGGATTAGGGAGACAGCCATACAGTAGCTAGTCTCCTTTTTCCAGAACCAGGCACAGAGGGTGGCAGTGGGGGAAGAGTTATCACGCTCCTATGCACTCCCTTGTGGGGTCCCGCAGGGGATGATACTCACCCAGGCTTTTCAGCATCTATATGTGCCCTCTGGAACAGCTGGCCCTGAGTTTTGAGCTGGGTTGTCACTAGTATGTGGATAACACTGAGTTGTATCTCCTGGTGGATGGATGACCAGACTCCCCCCAGAAACATATGCCAGCTGTTTGGAAGCAGTGTCTGGATGGCTCCCAGCAGAGTCACCTGAAACTCAACCCCTCCAAGACGGAGGTCATGTGGCTGGGTAGAAGGGGACAGGACCAGGAGGCGTGCCTTCCCTCCCTGTATGGGGTGCAGTTTATGGCTGTTCCTACTGCCAGGAATTTGGGGGTGATCTTCGATGCCTCTCTTACTATGGAGGCTCAGATCATGAGGGTAGCCCAAATGGTGTTTTACCACCTGCACCAAGTGAGGCTACTAGCGCCCTACCTGTCTCCAGAACACTTGGCCACAATGATTCACGCAACAGTCATTTCCAGATTAGACTTCTGTAACTAGTTCTACATGGGCTTACCCTTACCTCTGACCCGGAAATTGCAATTGGTGCAAAATGCTGCTGCTGCTAAGATGACCTTACAAGGTCATCTTGAAGGAACCACATCCAGCCTGTGCTTAGGCAGCTGCACTGGTTGACAGTTAGTTTCCAGATCAGGTTTAAGATTTGATTCTTAGCTTTAAGGCCATCCACAGCCTGGGCCCTGTTTACCTGAGGGACTGTTTCTTATTTATTTATATTTATGCCCCCCTGGCCCTTTGCTCTGCAGGTTTGAATTGGTTGATTATCCCCAGTCCCCATGAGGCACAGCTGTTCTCGAACAGGGCCAGGGCTTTTTCATTCTTGGCCCCAACCTAGTGGAATGAGCTCCCGGAAGAGATAAGGGCCCTGATGGAGCTATCACAGTTCCACAGGGCCTGCAAGACAGTGCTCTTCCTCCAGGCATTTGGCTGAGTCCAGGCAAGGAAGAATGGGTCCCTCCTGGTATAGTCCTCATAGGCTGGACATCACTAGAAGATCTCCCCTGGTTGTGGGTGTGGTAGCTGCTGTTATTATAGGGTGGGGGGAGGTTTATGGAACGTTTTCTTGCTGCAAGTATGGGCTTATAATATTGTATGTTTTTATGTGGGTTTTAAATCTTATTGTAAGCTGCCATGAGCCCGCGGGTCTGGGAGTGGCAGGTAATATATCAAAAAATTAAAATAAATTTATTTTTAGAATACAGTGGGCAGCACTGGAAAGTGGATATAATGAACAGTACCTGATTTTCTGTTCTTCAAGTTTGATAATCTATACCCCAAAAGATTTATCTATACTTTGACAGCAAGGTCTAAGAGCTCAAAAAGGTTTGATAATTTTCTCGGTCTCTATACGTGTTAAATTGCTGGCATGGGAAGAAGGCTGTAAATAACTTTCTGGTTTTGTTCCTTCTCTATTTCAAATTAGCCTGGGAATAGTCAGAGACTGAGCGTTTGGCCCTGAGGGTTGAAGACTGTGACCCTGAACGAGCTGGCTCAGTGAATTCAGGCACAAAACAGAAATGAAGTGTAAACCACTAAATAAACTCAACTCATCTTATTAACAAGCACAGTCATTGTGAATGATCACAATGTATACTTCTCAGCAGTCATAAATGACATAAACTAGGGCATTTAATTCACTGTTCACATTTTTATTTCCTCTCCATGTTTTTTTTAAAGTTAAGATCACAGCACTTGATGAAATAGACTCAAACCCATGAAAGTTGTCTTTCACACCCTATAGGGATCCCTGCCCCCTGACTCTAATGCCATAACTTCAACATAGAAAATATGAAAAAAATCATATCCTTGTATTCAATATAATTCTCATAAAATGATCTGAAAGCAGTTATGTAATATCTAGTTACCCAAGAGAATTTTGAAATATTTTGACACAAGGGTTGACTCTAAATTTAAATTTTAGGCCCTCACCAGAAGACAGTTTAAGACTTACCATCATATTTAGCAATATCTTCATCTGTATCCTCTTTTTTAGTCTGAGATAAAACCCACCTGTCAATATTATTTAAATGTTCAAATAGATTACATTTGAAAAATCATTATCCTCTGCCAAACCATTATTCTGAAAACAATTAAACACTAAAACGAAAAACAACAATTTATAAACATAGTACATGGCATATATATAAAAAATAAAACCAGAATTTAGTAGAAAATGTCAGATTCTTCCAAGTAAGAATATAAACTTAATATTATTCTACTGGCTAATGCTAAATTTACTGTCTCAACAGAACAAAATCAATATAAATCAAATATGTCAAAAATGAATTCAAGATTTTCTATTGCATCTATATTCCTTCAGTAAGCTATTTGAGAAGTGACGGGAATGTATTTTGTAAATGTGCAGCTATGTTCTTTCTGTGGTTACTGTAGTGCCTAAGCTGCTGCTGCCTTGCCAAAAAAGTCCTCCTCACAACACCACTTCTTCTCTGAAGTTGAAGCGGGCAATAAGTTATAAGGGGAGGGGGCCTCCAAACAAGTAACCTATGGAGGCATCTAGGCAATATAGAAGGATTGTCCACATGTTCTTCTCTTTGTGTCTGCCTATTACAATATATGCATTTGCCAGAAAGAATTCTAATCTCTGTGAAGATCCCAGAAGTATGGCAGTTCACAATCTTGCATAAAATGGAGAGGGCTGACTGCCTTTGTTCATTTGTGTACTTTGGCAGGGAGAGGGTGACATCACAGAAGCATACCAGCATTGAAATACACAGATTGGCTGATGTCACATAGCTGCAACATCATACTTCTCGGTTATTGGTTGGTGTGGTGGTGTTACTATGGATTACTTGTTTATCTTGTAATACTGGACATAATGTACTTTGCATCACCCACTGACAACAAATATAATTGTCAAAATTATATTGACAATGAAGTCAGTGCCCCTCATTTGCTAATTGCACAGAAGTTACTTGGTAAAATGTAATATTGTTAACCCTAAAACATTTGCCTGATAGTGTTTCAGTATTTTTGTTATTAAAATGATAATACCTATAGCATAATATTTCATTTTTATAATTGCTTATTTACTATATCATTGCCTTTCTCACTGAGACGCGAAGTGGAATAAGGAATTTAGTTGCCAAGTTTGTACAGCTGGCTATGAGGTAGAACAATTAATACTTTATAATGTATTATTCCTCTTCTGTCATCTTTCTTTATATGCCAATAAAAGGATTCTCAGTTAAGTTGATATAACCAATATAAAGAGACATCTAGTAAACAATGTACTCAGACCACAAAAATCTGAATAAGAATAGATTAGGCAAGATAAAGAGTATGGGTCTACATAACAGACAACGATGCCCTGACAACAGGGCAGTAACTGATATATCCTGTATACTGTGGCTTAGTAGGCAGTCCCTTTCCTACCTGAACCATTCTGTTATAGCATTGATATTACATCACAGTAGATTTGTGTCTAATACAATATAACAAGTAATTGGTATTTATAAAATTAATTTGATGCTTGTATTTTATAAGGCAATCATATAAATGGATATTTTTACTGATTCCGTTATTTCCTAGACTTCACTAGCTGTTCCTGAGGTATCTGAGTCCTCTACTAATGTTTAGGACACACAAACCTAGTTGTTGCTCAGAGCTTCAATACAGGCTCATAATGATCTACAGATGTTTCACATTCAGAACTATTCCAAAGTTATATTGCTAGTAGGTAAAATATTACAAGAATAGTCACAGGTTTCCCCCCATAAAAATTCTGAATCATAATGTACTTTCACCTCTTTCTATTGAGGAAAAACTAACACTTCCATTTAAAAATATATGGCTCTTCCATAATGTTTAACTGATTAACCCATTTTAATGCAATTTTAATTTAAAATTTATATATAAAATAAGAATTGTGACCTGGTAGCCCTATTTGTCAGATTTTGGAAGCCAAGCAGGGTCAGTCCTGGCTACTATTCGGGTGGGAAGGTTGACACAGAATTTATTTATTATATTTATATACCACCCTCCCTGGAGGCTCAGAAGGCAAAGCCTCTGAACATTTCTTGCTTTAAAAATCCTGTGTCAGATGTAACTTGATGATAAAAACAATTGAGCCCTTAATGAAGAAAAATGTTTCACTAATAACATTTCCATAATGTAAAAAGTAACTTACTTGCAAAAGAAATTTTTATCCAGACTAAATTTACTGATATAACACATCCTTGACACTTACCCAGAAAGCATTCCATCATCAAAGGTTTCAGTAAAATGCACTTCTCCAGTAGGCTTCGGGGTCTTGTATGTAACCTAACAGATTAACAAAAACACATTCAGAAGAATTGTCATCCTTTGCTGCATCAAATTCTAAAGGCAAACAAAATATATGGTTAATATTTGTGGTCTTGTTTCCTTAACTGAAAAAAACATGCATGTCTCATAGGGGCAATGGGCTCTGGTCAGCCCTTACCAGAAACAGATTTTCAGAGCTTATATTTTTTATACTTTGTATGTATTTTCAATGTTCAAATAATTAGCCATTAGCAGCTTTACAATCAGAATTCCTATTACAATTACTGTAATACCTCAGCAACCTACTCTTGTCACCTGGACAAAGCTAGTAGCCCACCAGGAGGCCAGCTAAACAACAATGTACAATCCTGAAGCCAACTTGTCTCATTCCTGGCAAATACTGATGAATACCAAACTAGAAAAACAGAGCGAAAGAAAAAGTTAGAGACTTCTCTCTTTCTGTTGCTTTGAATAATCACAGACCCCAACTATATAGCTCTCTTGGGCTTTTGATTTCTGATAGGTACACTATGGTTGCAGAAATATATGGTACTGAGCTGCATGCTACTGCAATAGGCTTGTTGTTTGTATGCCTCAGGAAGGCATATAAACATCCAGGTATATCTTAACCATAGGCCTATATATAAAAGAAAAACAGCCATGGAGGTGGCCCTGTCCAGGCCCGGACAGCGGGCCAATCCGGATGTGCCCAGCAAAACTGGGCGTGTTTTGATTGGGCTGGCCCCTGGAGCACCCACCTCCAGGAGCCAGCCGTGCCACCCGCACATCATGGTGGCCCTCCGGTCAGGAGGCCACGCGCCCGGGTCAGCTGCAGCCTTGCTGAGGGAGGGAGGGGGCCGGTATGGCTTCCCCGAGGCCCACGGAACACACTCAGTGCCTCACAGAGGCACTGGGTGTGCTCTGCGGCCCACGGGAAGGTGGCCGCGGGGGGAGGGGGCCCTTTCAAAGCCCGTTCTTATGAACGGACTTTGAAGCAGTACAATAATGCATTAGTTAGTGCTAGCTCATAGGGTATTATAGTTCTTCTTTCTATATCAAATGTTTCAAAAAATTATGGTTATAACTATATATGCAAATAATTTCTAATGCACATTTAGGTTGTGTTATAAGCAAGATGTGTTACAATATTTTATAAACTAACCACTTTATTTCAGCAATTAACCAAAAACCTAGGATCTACAAGATAGATTGTAAAACCTTACATACAGTTAAATTTTGAATTTCTGGAATGACTGAGGTACACGTGCTGTTGAAATCTGTCTTCTGAAAAGGTCTGATCACTGTGCGTCTCTTTAGGGATTATACAATGGCGAGATACACATTCCATCATTAGATAGTCTTCAAATGACCCACTGAGATTTGAATTTGTAAGTGTAATTCTTTATCAAATTGCTGAGTCTTAAAAGTATAATAAAGCAGTACTTTTTCATACAAGTACAGTTGCAAGGGAAAAGGAAGATTGAAGAAAGCTGAGAAGTTTTTGCAGTCAGGATGGCATGGTACAGACCTCGGTACCACACACTAGTATATATCAACATTGCATTAAACAAATAGGATTATGCCAGCTACAAGAACCTATAATTCACTCCAGCAAGTAAATAATTATATGACGAAAAACATTATTTAGCAGGATAAGGCTTCATAGCAAGTGTGGGTATGCTTATGTCTGCCATAGTTTCATCACTTTTGGAAAAAAGGCCTATCATATAATGAGGAAGTCCTCTTAAGGCTTACACCAAAAACTACTTAGCAGTTACTTTTAAAAAAACATTTCTCACAGAAGTAAGATTCAGACACTTCGTCACTACATTCCTGGAATTTTCTCCACAATCCAGATGCTTAAATAAATTAAATAGCTTTACATATCTCAAAGTCACAGAACAGACTGCACATACTTGAGAATCCAATATTATTAAACTAAATTAGTGAGATATTCATGGTCAGATCTCTGCTGAATATAAAAGCTATAGCCTCACCTCCAAAGATGATCCACCCTTATCGACATTAGTATCTTCTGAGTTCTTGTCAAAATCTTCAACCTCAACTTCTGAGCCCTGATATTCTGCATTTACTGCACTGAACAGCAAGACACTGAAGCATAGCCAATCCCACTGGAATTGCATACTGGTTACCTATAAAATAAGATTATTCCAGATACATGGCATTATTATAAATTCAACTAGCACTGAGGCAGAGAGAAAACATGCATGTGTGTGCTTGTAGTGGTCAAAAAAAGGGAAAAATATAATTTACAATCCAAATCCAAAGCAGAGAACAAAGAAAAAAGTAGAAGCAGTGGGAATTATTTTTATATTCAAACAGACCACAAAACACCACAAAAGTTTAAACAGAATTTTAAAAATATTAACATATTCAAAATATATAAAAACTTGCCAAATTTCAGACATAAAACACTGAAAGCAGTTTGACACTATTAATTTTTATCAGTGAGTTACTAGATGATGCTTAACCTATATCGCATCAGAAGCTTGTTTTCAACAATATATCAAGATTAATCTAAAACTTTAAAGATTTGTTTACAAACCACTACTTAATCTAATTTATAATCAGATGACTATAATGATGAGAATTTTTGATACAGTAAAACTATTTTTAATTTTTTTGGGTTTATACAAATTATTTTATTTTGTTTAAATTTTAAATAGGGCATTAGTTTGGTTTGCCAGCAGACTGTGCCAGTACATGTACTGATACAAGCTTGCACCAATAAAAACTTGGCTATGGTGGCATCTTTCCCAAACAGAATCTACATCACAGTGTTCACATGTGTACCTCTTTTCCCTTATACCACTCTCTGGCAATAGGGGAAAAAAGTCAAGTATAAAAACTCAAAATTTACATCATTACAAAATAGCAAAACCAGTCATCCAACATGAACACATCAGATTTCTGAAAGGAAAACCTTAGAATTCATGTCCTTATAGCACTGCAACATCTGCTTTCTTTTCCAGGAAACCATTTCTGTCATTTTATCCAGAACCAGCTCTGCAAGACAATTGTTGTCCCAGAACTAACTTTAGCTCATTAAAATTGACAAGCTACTTTATGCCAATATCTGGGATCCACATTTTTTGTACAATGATTTCACCTTGTATTTAACTATAAGCCTTTTCACATTCACATTCTAAGTACCAATTTCACTACTGAAAAGTTGAAGGGAAGCACGACTGGCCTCAACCAGGGCCAGAGCCTTTTTGGTCTTGGCCCCAACCTGGTGGAATGAGCTCCTGGGTGAGCTGTGGCCCCTGCAGAAGGAGGGAGTGCCATAGAACTCAGCCAGGCATGCCTGCACAGTATTATGGCCATAGTCTTTGATCTTATGGAAGCATCTGCAGAGTGTTTTGCAGCGCTGATCTGCTGCCTAGAGAGCTTCAAAGCCTTTGTCTGGATCACTTTAAAGAGTGACTTCTGTTCTTGACGCAAATGTTCCAAGTATGGCGTCGTCTTCTCCCAAAGGAGCAGCTGGTACCCCATTATGGCCTTGTAGTTCACTATACGGAGTCCTAATGAGCTGGAGGAATAGATCTTCCTTCCAAGGGAATCCATTTTCTTGCTCTCCTTATCAGCAAAGGTGGTATGAGCCCCATACTTGTATTTGCATCAAAGCTCAATGCTTAGTTTTTGTTCTGAATAGCCAATGCACAACTAAGATCAAAAAGCTCAATACTACAACTAAAATATCTGTAAGTAGTTTGCTTTGTTTATTCACACTTTAGTCAGCAAAACAATCTCTGCTGAAATATCTATGCATTATTTGCAGCCTTTTCTGCAACCAAACAACCAAAAGAGTATTTTGGCAACAATATGCCAGTGTGAGAAATTAATTAAAAGAGTAATGTTTACAGCAGTCTTGGGGGGTCTCCATGTAGTGCTCTATTGCACTTTCACACACTTCAAAGCCAGACAAGATATAATCTCAAGCAGGCATCACACCAGCAGCCATGTACACAATGTTGCTCACATTTGTCATCTACCATATATGCAGCAAACCGACTACAGTAGTACCACAGTCAGGTGGGACACCTACTTTAGTTGGGTGTCATTAACAAGGGGGAAGAGGAACTAACAGATTTATTCTAGGAGGCACAACACACCAGGAAATTCTCTTACTCAAACCCAAACAGAACGAATGGGAGACATGCAAGACATTCACTTCTAAAGGAGACAAATAGGATAGTTTCCCAATAAAATCGGAGTCCAGTAGCACCTTAAAACCAACAAAGATTTATTCAAGGCGTGCGCTTTCGAGTGCAAGCAATCTTCCCCAGTAGCTCCCACCGTCCGTCTCCGGATCTCTTAACACACCTGTGCCATGATTATGATTTAGTATACACTACTACAGGACCCCTTGACCTACAGCCGCCTGGGAGAGGTTCAGGGCCCCCTCTCTGGGAAGTCACGACGAGCAACTAGCTTCAAGATGACTCCCGTTTCGCGGTTGCTTGATGCCAAACAAAGGCAGAAATGAGGCGATTAGCTACCATTAGCGACAACCCCGTGGCCGCTTCAGGCAGGTAATTAAGCACTGCTCTGCTCGGCCTGGCTCTGAGCCGCTTCAGCCGCCGCCCGCGCGGGCGTCCCCGGCCTCTGCGCTGGGAGACTAATTGGTGTTGATCACTGCGCCCCCCCCCCTCCTCCCGCGCCCGCGAGGGATGCTCCCCACGGAGGCCGCGCCGCCCATTGGCAACGGGGCCCAGCTCAGGACGCCGCTCCTCCTGCCACAGCAGGCGCGCGACCGGGGGAGACGAATCGGGAAGCACCGCGGGGGGGGGGGGGAGGATGTCGGAAGAACCCGGCGCGCGCAGGAGCTTCGAACCCTAACGGCACAGTAACGGCTGCCCACGCCGGAATGGGCGGGGTTAAAAAAAAGGCCGAGGGAAGCCGCTCTCGGGCAATGGAGGGTTTAGGGAAGGCGAACCTCTTCTCTCGTCTTTTGCCTTAGGTGACCCCCGTCTCTGATCAGCCAACCACACCTCCCTCTCCTACTCCCGCCCGTCACTTTCCGCTCTGGTAACGCGCCCATGAGCCCTACGCCGCCGCTCCCGGGACGCCACAACATTTACCGTTACCGAATCACGGCACAGTCAACGTCTCCCTACCGAAAACCCGGCCGCTTTCCAGAGCGCATCACCTAAACTACACGCTGCGCATGCGCCCGCTCTCTCCGAACCGTAGGGCGTCAAAGAGCAGGTGCTTCGGCGCGCGCTCGGCAACAGCAGCCAATTGCGGCCCGGCGTTGTACCGGCGAAAGCCAATCACGGCTAAGGGTTTATTCCCACTAGCTAGCCCAACCCTGGACGGATCCGCCGTTCCAGGAGAACGTAGCGTGTGCTCAGCCGTCCAATCGGCGTCCGCCTTTGTTGTATGCGTGAAGAGCCCATTGACAGTTGCGGCCAGTTTAGAGACCTGTAAGAACGCCCCTTGCCGCGCCGCTATGCGCTGAGCGCGCTGGATTCTGTCCCCAGTGGCCTCAGAGCAGCATATGTCGAACGCGCTTGTTTTCAAGTCCTAAACAGACTGACTTAAACCCCTTGCAGACTATTTAAGATCGTTAAAGATCGCCCTCTTCGATCCAGTTTTTTGATGCGTCTTGGACCGCATTAAGCAGCTTTAGAAGACTGTAAACCCTTGTTTACAGGCCCCCTCAATAAGACAAATCTGCTAGAAGATCGCGATTATCTGGGGGAGGCGGTTTCTTAAGATGATTTAGGCCTTTTACACAGGTCAGTTTTCCTTCGCTTTCAGTTTGCTTGTCCGGGTTCCCTTCCCCTTTCTGTAGTGGAAAGATATCATTTGCCTGGGTCTTGAACAAATTTGGGATACATTTCCTCTTTGGGAGGATCTGGCATGGGGGTAGCAGCTATAGTGCAATATTATTACAAGTTACCATCAATTTTCAATGTTTTCTTAGGACTAGGGAACTAAGTCTTCACTCCTAAGCAGGTATATTTAGAAATAAGTACCAAATAAGTGTTCTTCGTATAGTGACCTATAGCTAGAGTTAGCCCTGAAACTTCTAATTGCTAAGAAGTAGGGTGCACCTGATGAAATTAAAGAGAATGGGTTCGTCCATAACTATCTATAGAGCACTAGTTAAGCAAGTAGATATAACTTTAAATGATTGGACTTTGCATTCAAATAACTATCAGTCTCAGCCCCACTCACAAAGTACTATGGAGTAACCATGGAGCAAGTTGCTAAGGAACAGTTTGCTTGGCACTGTGCAAAAAAGAAGAAAATATCCCTGTGCAACGTTATTAGCAAGCATCTCTTTCTCTCATACATATACCACAGAGAATTGTTTTCTAATCTTCAAGAAATTTTCAGGATATATCCAAATACCAGTGCAAGATGTAATGACAATTAATTGTGCCATGTATTTGTTATATAGATTATATATTATGCAGTGAGGCTCTTTAATTGCCTGTAGTATTTTTTCCTTTTAAAACAGCAATTTTAATCCATCAGATATTTGTACATTTCTTTTTTACTAAGCAGTGTTTCAGACTTGTAGCTACAGCTTTTAGAAAGAGGAAGAAATGTGCTGAACATGTTATTGCACAATGCATTACATTGGATTATTGTAAGCAGTATGCAGGCAACTCACTTGTACAGCCCATTGTAAATTACCTATTGTCAAATGAAGAAATGAATGTTTGAAACCCAATTTAGCAGCTTTTGAAATCTTACTATCAGCTCATGGGCTTTAAGCAGGTGGTGTACTAAATTTCTCCTGAACTGGGATTCAGAACCCTTGTAGCTCTGCAGCGCTGCCGGTGTCCACGTCTACTAACTTAACTAGCTTCACAGAGAGATGACTTTGAGGTCTGAGGCACAGCTTGTACATAGTGTGGGAATGAACAAAGAGACAGAAATACCATAGTAACACGTACCACTTCCAGTTTGATTTGTGAAAACAATCAGTCTCTTTTAAGAGAGAAATCCTGTGGCAGAGGCACTCAAACCTCAATATGCTAAAGAGTGCTACCTAGGACATCTGAAATCTTGGACTAGCCCCTTCATTCCCATTTTCTATTGGACCCTCTTGCCAAATCAGTGCTTGTCATTAGTGGTTACTTGAGGGGGGGGTGAAACTATAATTTTACCATTTGTCTCATTGATGTTTCTTTATTTAATTTATTTATTTAATACTGTGCTAGAAGGAACTAGGGTTGCCAGGTCTGGGTTGGGAAATACCTGGAACTTTTGTAGGTGGAGCATGAGGAAGGCAGTTTTTGGGGAGGGACTTAAATGAGCTATAGGGATATACAGTCCTCTTTCCAAAGTAGCCCTTTTTAAAGGGTGAACTGAGCATTGCTGCCTAGAGATCAGTTGTAATCCCTTCTCCAGGCACCACCTAGAGTTTGGCAACCCTAGAAGAAACCATTCTTAGGGGGTCAATCTAAATGTTCTCAGGGAGCACCTGAGTGGTGACAGCTATTACCATATCCTTTCCAGGAAACCCTTCATCCCAAGACGTTTCCCAGCAAAGAGAGGCATCCTTTCACCCTTTGTTTTGTCAGAAATCCTGAACAGGTTTATTCAGAAATCCCATTTTATTTACAGAACTGACTCATAGGAAAATGTTTTTAGAATTACCATCTCAGTTATATTTATTTTAATGAAAAGGTAAGAATATATTTCTACAGCATGCTGTCTAGAGTAGCAATCCCCAACCTGTGGGCTGCGGACCACATGTGGTCCGTAGACTAATTGGAGGTGGGCTGCGAAGGACGCCTTCTCCCCTCCCCCCCGGCCCTTTACTTCATCCCCCCGGCCCTTTACAACGCACTTCAGGTGTCATTGTCTCCCATCACTCCCAGATGGGACTATCTCGTTGCAGAGAAACAAGCTCAGGGTTCCCATTGATTTGTCATTGTCATGAGTTAAAATTTCCATGAAAATAAAACGTACCTTATGTTCATTGTTGTGGCGTGTCTGTATCTTATTTTGAAGGGATGTTTAAACATTACCATAGCAATCAGAGCATTAGGGCAGTGGTTGAGAGTAGAGGAGCAAACTACCCCCCCCCCACTGGGCCTCAGTAAAATTGTCAAGCGTTGAGTGGTCCTCGGTGATAAAAAGGTTGGGGACCACTGATCTAGAGCATTGGACGTGGATTAAGGATGCCTAGTTTCAAACCCCACTCAGCCATGAAGTTTATTAGATAGCCCTGAGCCAGTCTTTCCTTCACTTTGCAACTCACAGGGTTGCTGTAAGGATAAAATGAAAGAAGTCCAGCTGTTTGTCTATGGATACCCAACCTTTCACTCCAATGAGAATCCAAAGCACCTTACATTATTCTCTTCTCCTCTGTTTTATCCTCTCAAAATCTTTGTGAGGTAGGTTAGGGTGAGAGTACATGACTGATGCAAGGCCATTCAGCAAGCTTCCATGGCAGAGTGGGGATACAAACAGAGGTCTCCCTGATCCTTGTCTGACAATAGCCACTACATCACATGGGATCTTGTAAGGCATATCATTAGAGATATCTGAAGGGCAGAATAAATATGTGATCAATGAATGATATGCTTTTTCCAATGAAATGGCACACAAAATCTGACTGGATCATGTTGTTTATAGTTGGCTATCTTTAACATATTTGTTAAAGGTACATTATTTCCCCCCAGTAAATTGCAGATTAAGAAGACATTACATTTGTTCCATTTAAAGTATTTTTATTTGAAAAGGACTTCTCAATATATTATAATTATTTAAAATATATAATAAAAGATGACATTCTATATACAAAATGTACATTTCCCTTTCTCCTACTACATAGTATTAGGAAGATTAGGTTTTAATCTGTTGAATATTTGGTTGCTGCCACTAGATGGCCTTATTTCCATGCAGCCTTCAAACTTTTTGGAGGCTTGAAGAATGCTTGTCTTTGTCATGTCTGTAAGAATATCTGTTAAAAAGAAGAGATTATTTGTCAATGCTTAGGAACACTAAGTGTACAAATTGCTCTACTTGTTGATATTTTTACATAAATTATCATTGTTTGGTCCAAACTTTTCAATAAATCATTTGGAGAACTTTTAAGTATATTTGTAGAAAAAATATTGTAGGGTATTATTAAGAATTCTGTCCAAAAAAGATAAAAATTACATCTCAGAAGATTACAGTTGACTGCCCCTGGCAGTTACTTTGGGACACTTTGGCTATATGTCCCAATGCACTCCAAATGGCTGTAAAGGCATTCTAAACATGGATAATTAACATGGTGGGAGAAGATGGGAGCTGAATCATAATGGCAAGCTTTGCCCCCAATCTGTCTGCATACATTGGAGATTATGCCTAAAAGCATTTATACTCATGTCTTTCTTCATACAATTAAGAACTCTGATCATACAAAGAGAGCCATAAACATGTAATTATACATATAGGTCCCAATGAACACTCATATAACAGGGGTAGAACTTTTTGGCACAATACTGCTCTCCCCAAAGAATACATATTATAAATACACCTAGGGTATCAGAAAAATAGCTTTTGAAAGTGCTGCTTATTGCATTACTAAATGTATAAACAAAGTATGGTGAATGAAGGGGGTCCATGCTCCTCCCATCTCTCTTTGAGCACACATTTAGAATACAGGAACAGGAGAACTCCAAAAATGACCCCCACTTTCTCAGACTCAGCATATAGCTACAGAAAATGGCTGCATAAGAATACATTATTGAAATTGGTTGGACAAGCTAGAGAAGAATGTAATCATCTGACAGTCTCCCTATCCTCATATACTTACCTCATTGAGTAAGACCCACATAGGAGAACTAGAATGGACAGATAAACGAAGAGCATATATCTTTCCTATAGATGGGCTGATGACGCCATCTGCAATTCCATTTTCAAAGGTATCTATATGGAAATGAAAATTATTACTTTTAATATAGACTGTAATGAAATAAGTTGTCTTTGACAAAATTAAGGTTGCTTCTGCTAGTTAAGCTGAAATTATTTTTGTTATTTCATGATCCTTAATGAGTATTCCTAGATATTTTAAGATTCTTTGAACATAAGTAAACCATTTTTGCTTTCTTCCCCAAAACTATAAGTCTTATCAGGACTTAAATTGTTACATTATTTTTTAAAAATTAAGTCAGTTGTCATATCCATAGACATATGATTTAGAGCATTAATTTATATGTTGCCTTTTCAAGGTAGGGTATAAAACTTCCACAAACCTTAGGCGTCTGTTAAGATTTTCTAGGAGCTGACTGGTCAACACTTACAATCCATTTTTTCTTTCTTTAATAGATCGTGACTCGACAAGCTGAGATATTCTTAATACTTTTCAAATGTTTAATATTCCATAAGAGATCAATTCAGGCCCTAACATCATTTGGGCATATACAACGATCTCAGATATGAGAGTCAAATATGAGTGGGCTATAGGAGTCTCAGCATCAGCCTTTCCATAAGGTACTGATGCCGGAAAATTCAAAATTAAGTCTGATGAGAAACTGAACTCCACCAATTCAGCAATCCCACTCTATTCGAGGTCAGCTCAAACCTCTCTAGAGTTCAGGCCTTGCTTGTTTTGGGTCTTCCAACAGCTAATGTTCCTTGCTAGTTCTCAACTTGCCAAGCAAGTTTACATTTAAGGGGGTTGGACAGCAGCATGGAGGAACTAATTGTAGATGCCTAGTATATTTTATCCTTCAGGTCTAGGTTTTCAGGAACATCACCTTCTGTCTCTATATTTTGGATCTGTTATCCTCTAGGCATTTTGGCTTAATTAATTAAATCAAAAGGCACAAGAACTATAAAGTCTGCCTCCAGTGAACCCTGTCCTGCACAGTTTGTTGTCTTCCTAAGGGGCAATGTGCTTGGAATGGGAAGAGGCCTTGCAAGAAAGACTTGAGTCCACAGTCTCCCTCATCCTGGTTCTTCCCAAGTATCTCAGAGAAGCTTCAGAAGAATGTGATCTGTTTCTCTAAATGAAATCTTGCTAAAAATGCAAATGAAACATGGACAGAACTCACCCATGTGAGTGGGTGGACAGAACTCACCCATCACCTTCATGGAGTTTCTGTATGGCATCAGGCAAATTCTTAAACACCTTGTCCTCAGTTCACTATTTCCAATCTGTTCCTCAGTTTTTAATCAGCCTCACAGTTTAGTTAGGAGAGTACCAACCCTAACATTAGTATATCATTCATATATAGAAACATTGCGAGAAACATAGTTCTTGCCATAGGTTCTTTCCCTTCCCCATTGTGACACTCCACAGTCTCTCATTCCTTTTCTTTCTCTTGTCTCCATGCTTTCCCTTATCCTTTTCTTCCCAAGTCTATTTTCCTTGTTTTCTTATTTTCCTTGATTCTCTACATCAGTCAGATACACATGCATTTAAAAATCAGGGGGGAAATTATTTTAAACCTCGTCTTAGGCTATTATACCCGGCATATCCCACAACTGGGAGAGTGGATATGGTCTACTGCATGATCGTTGTGCTAAACATGATTGTGGTCGGGCTATTAAATGCCTTTATTACTTTATGGAAGCTCACATACTAGGCAGAATAAAATATTTAATTATGAATTAGATGTAAATCATGCTTTTAACAATAAGACCCCAAAATTAAAAAGTTGAGGAAAGGGGGGGGGGGTTGGATGGGTGAGTGAAGAGCTTTATGACTGGATACTAGTTGTGCCCTGCGGGGGAGGATAGATTCAGGTAGGTGGTCATGCTGGTCTGAAGCAGCACAACAGAGTTTGAGTCCAGTGGCACCTTTAAGACCAACAAAGTTTTATTCTGGGTATAAGCTTTCATGTGCATGCACACTTTTTCAGATACAAGTCACCAGCCATGCATATAAGTGGCAGGTAAGGAGGTTGTAGCCCAGAAGAGTTATTTAGAACTAAAATTCAATTAAGGTTGCCATGATCCAAGAGTGTGCATGCTCTTAAAGTTCGTTTGTCTTAAAAGTGCCACTTTGCATTCAAAATTTTCAGTGATGTGAACATTACTTTAGAAAAAGAACTTATTAAAATTAACAGTTGCTAAAAGATCAGATGTACTGAAATGTAGCTGAATATATAGACCAACGTGCATAGTTCTTAGAAATAACTTTTTCTTACCTATTTGTAAATATCCATCCTCTGTTGTTTTAAAATGCTGCGCATTGTTATTTGCAGGTTGTAAATTTGTTTCCTGTAACAAAACAAAACAAACAACCCAGCTGTTTTTTATACAGGAAACCTTACCTTCTGAATGCTCCTTTTTCCAAATCTTCCAATCCCTAGACTATGGTGGCATCTGTACCCTCCCCCCAGATAGTGGAAATTAGGCAGGTTGAAATTCTGACAGGCTTTGCACTAAATTCTGCCTGTTTCCAAATATGTAGTTATCAAGTTTACATCTTGCACTCCAAAGTCAGTTCCCACCAAATGTGTTTTAAAAAAATCAAACAAGAGCGGGGCCTGCAAGGACTCACAAGAGTTCCATTCCCCACTTCTGTGGGACTCTTCTTCTGGTATTGCACTCTCTTGCTCCTTCAACTCTGGCTCCATTTCCCCCTACCCCTTCATCCACTTGCCCTGTTCTGTCATGTATTCATTGTACGCATTACAATGGAACAGTCTGTTCCTCCCTCTGATATTTGTGCATGCTGTTTTAGTCTCATGAGGTGGAGTGCTTACTACTTATCTCTGTTAGTTATAGTAGTAGACTGCATGAGCTTCCTTGTTCTTAACCAGTTGCTCACAAGTCTGTATCTTCTTGCTGATAAATGGATGTTCTTTTGAACACACCTGTTTCTAGCATCTAAACCTAAGAGCAGGAACCTGAATGAGTAGCCTGTTCCTGATCTGCAAACAAAAGAGAACCACATAATTTTTCTATCTCCATGGTCCCTGGTTATTTGACCACATCTTCCTCCCCTAGATGTTCTCTGGTCTTTCTGGATGACCACCTCCTCACCAGTCTCCTTGTTCAATCTTCTTTTCACCGATCCATGTCTCTGTTCTCATAGTCTTTCTGGCCGTTTGCTCTCTCAGTCACTCAACTGCTCTGTTCCCCTCCATCTGGGTGGTCACCTACCTGCTTTGATATCCATCCACCTGGCCACTGACCCACTCCTTTCATCTTCATTCCTGCTCCTCTTAGCAGGGACTGCCATGTTTTTGAGCACTATCTTGCTATTCAACAACTGAATATGTCACCCAGACTTTAAAAAAAACTGCACATATGCAAATATCACATGTATGATTCGTGACACTTTTTATCCCCTCCCCACCTATTTTAGCATTTCTTATTCTTCTGTACATATGGCTACTATAGGTAGATAGATTTTAAAATATTTAAAATAAAATAAAAAGGAGATCAAGGGTAGGTGACCTTGACTGCCCAGGAAAACAAAACGTATTTTGACCTACCATTGGTGCAGAACATGATATTGAGTGTGTGACAATGTGTGTGTGTGTAGACTAAGGTGGCTAGCTCATTGATTACTCCCCAAACTAGATTGTTAATTTAATTTGTACACTGTTAATATATCTGAACTTTCTCTTTCTTGTTTGCAACCCATTACAGTGTTTTGTTATGACATTCATCTTTGCAACTAGGATTGAGGATAGTGTAATTTGTAATCAAGATGGGTGCCACTGCTTGGACCTGCCTATGTGCGGTTTGTCCTGGAAACCAGCTGCAAGCTATGGTTGTCAACCAATTTCAGTGCTCTCCCACAGGCTGGGTCAATCAAGTGTATGATGCCATCATGTGCTTGTGTCACATAGGAGACAGAGAAATAGCTGGAGAATAAAGGACAGGATGTTCTTATCTCTGACCAGAATTCTGAAGAACTGTACTGGCTAGAAAGAATAACCATTTCACAGGAAAGTTATAGAATCAGCAACCACTCTTCCTCTTTATAAATAAAAAGTGAAATATTTGTTACTGTGACAGCTGAAATACTTACATCAGCAGGAAGAACTTCTACAGTACTATTAAATAGTTTGTCTCCAGGATGTTCCATATTTCCACTTTTAAATAAGTACCTGGAAAACACAGTATTTCAGTATATTCAGTTGTATTATCTAATACTTAGCTTGTTAACTTTTATGATAGGATTAATATTCATTATTCTCTTTTCATATTTAGAGATGGAAGAAGAGGCATAAGTAGCCCAATAGCCAAACTAGATATTATACAACAGACACAGCAGTCATCCAGTCATGTTGACTTTTTGAACATGAGCAGAAACCACAGGGGGCTAAAATAAGATTACAGGAGTACCTAGGGTTGCCAGTCTCCAGTTAGTGGCTAGAGATCTGGAAATACCACTGGTCTCCAGGTTTAAAAGATAAGTTCCCTTGAAGAAAATGGCCCCTTAGGAAGGTGGACTCTATGGCTTCAGATCCAAAATATCCAAGAATGTCACAATCCAGAGCTGCCAACTGCAGTCAGTAGCAGAGTGAGAATGCTTAAATGGTGAAATTATGATTAAAATCACCATTTCCAAGTTGCTCTTACTCTCATGCAGGAAAATTAGGCAACCTGGGTAGGTGATATTGATTTGAAAAGTGTTTCACAAGTTGGTGGTCAAGATTCTTTCCCCTTCTTCTCTGATCAAATTGGCAGCTGTTATTTATTTAAAATAATGAAAGACGTGTACCCATGTGTTGTATGACTTTTGATCTGGCCATGATGTGAAAGTAATCCTACCTTTCCCTCCTATACATTGTCTTACATTCATTTCAATTTAGGCTTCTATTAGTAAAAGATGTATTAATACTTCTGATAACATCTGGAGAAATATATGTAACAATATTAAATTCTCATCCCTCAGTTGTCCTTTAGGTGTCAGATCATCTTTGTAATTTGTTTGAACAGCATTTTTCTCATTAATTGGGAAACATGGAGGATCAGGGATACTCTGTAAAGCTTCTGTTCTTGCTTGGCAATTGATGCTTTTACATTGAACACAATAGTTCATAGGCTCAGTTGATTCTTTTGCTCAGAAATAAACATAAAATATTGGAATATATATCCAGACCCTATTGAATTGAGTAACTGGGTAATTTATATTTCTTAGAAAGCTTAGCTGTTTTGAAAATATAATGATTTTGTATAAATCATTTTAATTAAATAATTCACTCGATTTTAAAATTTATAAATTAAAGGAAATATTCTTCCATCATTAACTTACCTTTCAATTTTCTGTGGCTGAAAAAAGCTGAACAGTATGTAATCTCCAGCCACAGGAGCAAAAGCCCAGAAACATTCCATTCCTCTATAAGCCTTCTCTAAGGTAAAGTGCTGGAATACTTTTAAACTTGTGCTGACTTTTGCAGGAGGGTTGACATGTGCTTTAAATAACTGGTTTTTGCCAAAATATTTATCCTGTTGGACATAAACACAAGTCATTCATATGCAAAGTGAGTATAACAGAGGAAGTCAGAGATATGATAATCTGTATGTTCAAAATGTGATACAGCATGAAGTTATATAAACAAGACTAGTAGTGTGGCGGCAGTGGGGCGGGCACCTTCTCGGCGCCTCCTGCAGCTCCTTCTCAGCAGTGCCAGTGACTCCTACTGAGTGCTGGCGGCGGCTGGGTGGAGCGGCAGGGCAGCGGAGACACATCGGGTCCGACAGCCAGGTGCTTCTGTGGCCAGGCTGCTGGAGAGGAGAGCGGGCATTGCTAGTGTCAAGTCCAAACACTGTCTGAGGTCTGGACGTGCTCCACCCCCCGGGCAGTTTCCCAAATATTAAGGAGACCCAATGGATAAGGATGTCCCTCAGTGTTCTTCAGAATCATTAAGCATGGGCCATTTCAACCATTACGTATCACCGTGCATATGGGGAGAACACACTACTTGCAATCCTCCTGATGCATGTAGCAATATCAAAGAGCAGTACACATATTTTCAGTTTCACTAAATGGGAATCAGTACTTGGGAAAATTAGGAGTCTTACAGCAGTACCAAACTGAAAATGCATGCATTGCTCATTTCAGACAAAATTGTACTTGCACATACCAGGAGGACCATGTGAAACATTTTCTTCCCATACATTCAGTGAAATGTAACAAATAAAAGGGGGCTATTATCATACATCTATTTTCAAACTAGCCATAAATCTAGATGAATAGATCCACAAAATGGAGCTAGTTGGGAAAATCTGAAGGAGATCTCTGGTTTGCATAAAAACCCCTGAAATCTTACATAATGAGATTAAAGTTCCTCAAAATAACAGTAACATTATTGTAGCTTTAAGAAAAGGATGCCTACAGAGCTTTCGATGGACATTATGCAGATTGCTAGGCAATCACAACAGTATTACTGAGCTTTCCAAAGCAAACTTTGGAGGATGGACTGACTGGCATCACATCCCTGTAAGTTCCCTCCTTAGGCACCACTTACAAATCTCCAGTAATTTGCCAACTCTAATCAGAGAAGCTTTGGGGGGCATCTCATTAATGTTCATAAATTACCACTGGCCCAGTTGTATAAAGCTCCATGGTTCATTCTGATCATGGATTTAGAGAAAGAAAGGTAAAAAAGAAATCTTACTTTCAAATTCTGTATTTTTCCAGCTAAGGATGAATAAATGCCCACATGCTGAAAGAGTGATGGCTTATAACTGATACGCAGATAGGCCTTTTGTCTTTCACAGTGTTTCTGGAAAGGAAATCATTTTGTGTTATTAAAAAATTATTTTATTATATTTATATACTGCCCCAAAGGAAGAAACAAGTGGAGATCTGCAATTCTCATGGGAGGATCCCTTCCCACTCCTAGTCGGGGCTCCCCCCCCCCATTGCTGCGAGTACCACCACCAAACTAGTGTGAAACCTGCCCCCCATCTCCTCTGCTATCAGTAAACAAAAAGTCATTTGCAGCCTCCACTGCCAGGTCCAAATGAATACAACCCACCCACCATTGCCCTGAGAGTTGGCAAGCCTGGACCCCCCTGCAGCAGCATCTTTACCACCTGCAAGCCTGACAAAGCTCCCATCACCCCACTATTGTAGCCATCACCAGTGGGTGTAACACAGCTCCCTGTTGTCATCCCCCACCATCCCCAGTTCATTTTTGGTACATTAGGGATAATTTTGTTTGGGGTCATTGAAACCCTCAATGCATTTTAAACATCTTCTGGTTTGTTTGTTTTTTACATATCTAGGGAGTCCCCCAAGTTTGCAGATTTATTTGTTTTAGTCAATTTGTGCTGTGGATTTAAGTAACCACAGATTGACCCACTTTCAACTATTAGGATATAAGATAGATAGCCACATTCATCTGCATTTCATTTTCTCTGAATATTTATGACTTCTGCTTTGCTAAACATGTTCAATTGCAAATGAGCAGACAAACTATATTGCATTATAGACAGTTGTGGCCCAAACTGACTAACCAAACTGGTGTGATATTACTAAACAAATAATTCAAATGCACATACACGCATACACACAAAACAGTTTTCAGTTTCAACAGAGGGAAGGGGAAAGATGCATACAGAAACACAAAATACATGTTATGGTTCTGCCTCAGAATAGGGGAGAGATCTCAAAAAGAAAGAAAGCTAAGAGCTGTTACAACAGCAGCATAATAGGAACCACAAGGTGCAATGAGAAGTGAGTGAATAGAAAAAGAACTACAAATTAATATTTGATCTCAAGATAAGATGACCGTAAGTTTTATACTACTTTTTTCACTAGTGTAAGACCCTCTTTGTGACCCAACAAGATTTTGTTAGTGATCATGGGACAAATATGGACCCAAGACCATGCTGGACACAAGTTGCAGTAAGGGAGTATCTGGATGAGATCACCTCTTTCTCCTTTCATTGGAAAAGTTGATAAATCATATCCCTATAGAATTAATTTGTGCCAATGAGCAATATCAAGCAATTTTGTGTAGGATTACAGAATATTTGTTTATATCTTGTTTTAATTTCTGTTCCTCTTACGTCACCTATAGCATGGTACAATACGATTTTTTAATTGTGAGAGTAACAATTATTCACCACTGGAATTCAAGATACTGGTGCAGTTAAATTATTTGTTTTGAATTCACTGTATATCTGAGCTCACTTGTATAAGCATGCACCAACATATTCTTCCTCTTCTTAAATGTAATCATTGCATAACAGATCTTTTCCCTAAGGCATCTAACATTCTTAAATATATATAGAACTTACTGCGTCTCTTTCCGGATTGCAAACTTTAACCCAAAGTAAGTGGTCTAGAAGCCAGTCAATCGGCTTATCCTTGTAGAACATTAAAAAAAATTCTACTATCAGTGGTAAGTCTCTGGATCTGAATAATTTTCCTGTAAATAATATTTTTAATTGGAGATGATATTACAACTTTACTTTCTACACAAAATAATTTACAAGAGAAAAATCAGCATTATTTGCTCAATACCTATTGTTATTTTCTATATCTAAACAGACAATGATATCTTATATTCGAATCAAAGGTCAAAATTCTGCAGCAGAGAGAAATCTGTACCTTCTATAACAGGGGTAGTCAAACTGCGGCCCTCCAGATGTCCATGGACTACAATTCCCAGGAGCCCCCTGCCTCGTCCTCCTCCCCGGTTGCTGCCTCGGGGGCTGCCCTGCCACTCTGCCGCCAGCTCACCTTTGGTACTCCCCAGCAGCTGCCATGGCTGGGGCTCCCCCTTCGCATTGCACTGTGCAGCTGCTGCTGCCAGCACACCTCAGCAGGTGGAGGGAAGTCAGGGGCACCGGCGGGAAAGCAAGTGGAGCAGGGTCTCAAGTGGCGGCAACGTCTCTTGGCAAAAGACTAACCCCCCCAGGCCTCAGTAAAATTGTCAAGCATTGACTGGTCCCCGGTGATAAAAAGGTTGAGGACCACTGCTATACTGCATTCTTTCAGGGCACTGACAAAACACACAAGGCCTAACACTGGGAGTCATGTCTTCCTGGGCAAAATGTGAGGTTGGAGACAAGATTCCCCATAAACGATTTTCTCCTACTGTGGCTTCCAAACAGTTTTTTTTTTTAAAAAAAAGAATCTACCCAATGAGTCTTAACTGTGCTGCTTCCCATCTTCAGAACACTTCCCCCCAAATCTGTTTGGTCACACCATCTGAACAAGTCCCATTTTCTTGCCGTCAGCCCTTGGCAGCTGCTGTTTCCTCCATCACATTGCCAGAGGATTTTCAAGCCACCCACCACAAATGGCGATAGGGCTTTTCTGCATCATGCTTACCCTCTGAAGACATTATATTCCGGCCGCTCTGCATGGTGTCACCAACTTCCCATGTCTGGCAAGCAAGCTGCTTGCTACATCCGCCATTTTGAAGTGCAAATTGGTGAATCCCAAAAAGTGGATTCACCAACCTAAAAAACGCTATCACCCGACGGACAACCAGCAGGCCACCAGCACAAAAATGTATGGAGGCAAAGAAGCACTACATCCACTTCCAATGTCCTGACTTCACACCCGCCTCCCTCTTCCCAGGACAGAATTTTTTTATTTTTAATGGAGAACTGCCTGGAACAATGAATAGGCAGACATGCGCCTCGTCTGTGATTGTCTGTGCCTCTATGAATATGCAGATAGGCATTTAATTGAATACGTGTATTTAAAAAAAAAATTCAGCAGTTGCCGGAAGTTCATGTGTCAATCAGCCAATCTGGGAGGTGATTGGTTGGTGACAGTGGTAGGCAGGCCAAAGTGAAACAAGACTAAAGTGCCTTGCTCTCTCTTCTTGTGTTTCTGGCAGCAACTGAGGAGTGCAACACATGAAAAAAAGAGCCCAGAAACATTCGAGACAGCTTGAGTGGAATGCCAGTGAGTCGCGATTATTTCTTGCACTTTGCCATACAGCAGGCTTCACGTGATAATGCCCAATGTGCAGAAAAGCCCTTATAGTGCTACAGCAATTAGTGATTTAAAAGAATGCACTCTGGTGACATAGCAGGAAAAATGCAGCTTACTGAGGACATTACACAGACACTTTAATGTGGAGCCTCCATTGCCAATGAGCATGCTTGTGCATTAGTAGGTGCAATGAATGGGAAATGGAGAATCCTCACCACATGGAAGCAGCCATAGTTAGACATACTGTTGTATTATACCCCTTAACAAAACACAAGCAATGTGTTTTCCTTGTATAAAGCTGTCCCTTGCTACCGCAGCTGTACTTACCAATAAATCCAAGCTGAGAAAATTCAAGGATCATCCAATCATTTGATGATTGTTGTTCAGCAAAATCCTTTATTGTCTGTATATAATCAGGCTTGGCTACAATATCATCTTCTAGCTGAGAAAAGATTAGTCTTTTCAATAAAATCCATGACTTATGATACACTTTGCAGACAGTGAAAACAATACAGTCTCTTCCAGGGAGGAAAACAGAAATAGAAGATAAATGATGATAAGGCACCTATGTAGAAGGCAATTCTCCCTTTCATGGACACAGAACTGGAATACCCATTAGATAGGTGAGATGACAGGCAACTAAACAAGGCATTAATGGGCTAACAGAAGGGAATGAAAAACAGAGTTAATTAAATACAGACAATAGTTCCAGAAGAACAGCTACATTGGCCTATTACACCAAGAATAAAGAGGAATCTTCTGGCACCCTAAAGACTAAAGAAAGATGCCACAAGACTTCTATTTAGGTATTTCTAATGTTACACAGGAGGGACTGGGAAGTTACATTCTATGTTGTGGAAGGAAATAAGTGCCAGGAGAAGATGCTAGTTCCTGTGAATCCAAACTGCTACCAGCTGCACTCAGCTCCAACATTGAGAAGCCTTCTGCTGTCACAAGAGGGCTCTTGCATCAGTGGAAGACTCCTTTTGAGGAAAGCCTCAGTAAGTGGAACAGGTCCACAGGATCTCATCAAAAGCAAAGATTATTTAAATGTTAGTCTTTTCCCTCACTAAGTAGGAGGCACATTAAATTGCTTTGTTGCATAGTTTTCTGATTGAAGCTACTTTTGTTTGCTAGAAACTTGATCTGCCTAACATCTCTCGAATGACTGTGAAATAAGCAGAATGCCTCTTGCTTTCTACTACTACCATAGTGGGTTTTTTAATGCAAGGTAATTGGAACAAATCGGAGTACCGTCTTGTGAGATTTTGTGAGTTCCAAGCTAGTTACTGAAGTGAAACAATACTCCCAGTAAATGCACTGACTTTTTGGCATGAGTTCTGAATCAAGATACTAAAAGCTGCTGTCGTTTTTTAATGTTTTCATTTCAGCTCCCTTGAGTGTTGATAAAAAGCACTTTCTAACAACTACTGAAACAGAGCTTCTCAAAGATGCTTTCAGCTGTGGAAATGCATAATTATCTTGGGATGAAGCAAGCTTAAATGGACAAAGAGAATAATTACCATTCACCCCAGGTGAAGAGGGATTTGGCTGCCTGCTCTTATGGCTCCCATACAGCCCCATTATCTGGTCCTTGGCATGATGAAAAATCTCCTAAGGGGTTTTCCATAGACTGAAGAAAATATGAATGACTACACTGAAAATATTGACACAATTTGCTCTAAATCTCTCTTAGACTTTTATTGATTAACAAAAACACCACTCCATTAAAAAAAAAGAGAGAGAGAGAGTTGTCCATAGGAAAATAAAGCTGCAGATAATAAGGTTGCTTCCCTTAAATTGCTTTGGAAAGTTGTTTCACTCCTTCCTCTGCTACTCATGCGAACAGGGCTTCTCACCCAGGCATATCCCCCCTTCCCATACCTAAGGAATGCGTAGCATGTGAATTTCTACCCAAAGGAAAAACTTATCTGGGCCATCGTTCCACATCCCGATCTGATCTGGAGCAAAATTACTGTAAGACACTTTGCATGTGGCGTCTTTGCTTGAGATTTATTCAGGGATGAAACAATTACATTTTTTCCCTCAATTCCATAATTGGCTAACCATGGTGATAGTACACATTTCAGTATATCCCTACCCATTTTTCATAACTGGATTTATTTAATGTGACTGCTGCTGGTATATTTTAGTCCTTAAGAAACTTCCTTTTTTTCATGGCCTGTTTCTAGTATTGTGATATTTCCTTTGTGTCTTGCTTTTCTTAGGGCCTGTTTTCAGGAATCATTCTGTCCTACAGTCTTCAGTCAGTCAGATGTCCCACTGAATGTATGCATGAAGGTTGGTCGCAAGATAGCCTGCTGCTATTTGGACACGTGACACTTGGTGTTAAATAATGTTGGGATTTGGAATTTACAGTAAAGTCTTTTTTCATGCTTCAATAATTCATTATAGGTCACTTTTTGCCCCAATGGGGGAGAAAGCTATTAACATTCTAGTGCTAATGGTGAATTCTTACATGACCTGAGTGGTGTGGTTCCTTCTTCCCCCTGATTACATCCTACACTGTTCCAGTAATTTTTGAAATACAGAAATCATGTGGGGGGGGGTTGATATTATTGTTCCCCACCCCAGTGCTGCCCTTCTTAGTTACCAATGCTGGTGACATGGGAAGTAACCAGATAATTGTGCAACACACGTGGTCTCCATGTTTTAAAGGTTACCAGAGCAGCATGGAATAGGGACTTAATAGGGCTACACACAAGTAGTGGCAAAGTAGGACCTAAGTAAGAACCAATTAAGCACTTGGTCAGTCAGATCTTTCTTCGTTAGCATCCTGTTCCAGTATTTAATTTCACATAATAAATTTAAGATTGTGGTTTGAATGAACTGTGCAGTCACTTGTTGATCAGTCATATAAATGATTTTAAAAACTGATTTTAACAAATTTAGCATAAATCTTTGTAGCAGCTTTATCAGTAAGACCAGCTTAGGGGACAAAAAGACAATTGGGCTGCTAGGACACGGGGGAAAGGTCTGGGAAGGCTGAAGAGAAACATCTTAGAATGCTTTGTGTTAAGGAACTTAGTTTCTGAACACTTTTCAATTAGCACTTTTTTATTGTTCTTCACATGGATACTATGCACTTTGGGTGGGACTGTGGGGCATAGTGAAAGAGATTCTGCTTTGCAACCAGAAGATTCCAGGTTCAATCAATCCCTGGAATCTCCAGTTAAAGGAACAAAGCAGCAGATAACCTTTGCTTCAGAATCTGGAAAGCTGCTGCCAGTCTGAGTAGACAATATGATCACAATGAACCAATGGTCTGATTCAGCGTAAGGCAGCTTCCTGTGATAATTGTGCATATCTCAAAATTATTCTATTACCCTGATTGAGAAATCGCAAAAACGCAGGAAATACTTCCCCAAGAGTAATCAGTATCTGATATTTATTCTAGAAGTTTCTTTTAAAAAAAACACAGTTTAATCAATGTGGGTGTGTATGGAGCAGCTGAACATACCTGTAAATAAAAGGTTCCCTTTGGTTGGGCATATAGCATTAAGAAGCTATAATCCAGATTCTGTTTTGCTCTCCACCTAAATGGAAGCAAGAAGTTCTGATTTTTAAAAAGAGCTTATTTTTATTTTATACTTTCTGTTCTTTCTCTCTAGACAAACTCTTATCTGGGCTCATTTCAATCAAGTTTCTAGCTAGAGTTCAGGGTACTATTACCTTGCATGACTTAATAGATAACCACCTTGGGTGGTGACTGGGAGCTAAAAAAATGCACTCTGGTGGTCCCTCCCTCTGTCTCTTTTGACACCTCATTCAGACAGACAAGCTGGTGGCTGAGGCTGCTGCTGCTTCTTACAATTATTGCACCAGTCAGCCAATGACAAGGGGCAGCTACAAGGAGCTGTAGCACCTCTCTCTTCCCCCCTCCTTCCCCCTCCTTTGTTTCTTTCACACACCTTCCCTAAATGGGAAGTATGTGCCTGAAGAGCTCTTCACTTGCCAGTTTCAAGCTAAAATCCTGGAGCTAGTTTTAACTTTTATGGCTTGACTCTAGGATGTCTCAAGGTACTCCTGCCATATATATCCACGCAGTTGTTGGGACCGGGAAATGAAAACCTTTGTGACTTTTATTATTGTCAGAAAAGAAACACATTATGACAAATCTAGGGCTTCTTTGGAAGGAGCTGCTTGATTTCATCGTTCCTTCTGAGTCAGAAGCCTGCTGAACTTCTGTGAGTGTCAGAAGGGTCATAAAAAGGACTTTTTATAGCCGGGCATTTTCATTCTAGCCTGTGCAGTTTTTAACTTATATTTGCAGTTTGATTTCTTTCAAAAAGTAAGATATATTTTTAAAATAAATAACCAAACCTCATTAAACATATGTTCACTGTTCTGCTTGAGAAGGCAGTTGTGCTGCCTTTCATACCTTACTCTGTCCTTTGAGTCTCCAAAAGTTTCCTTCAGGTTGGAGAGCTGAGGATAATAGGAAGCAGGAGGAGAAATAACTTCCAGGGCTCCAGAAAAAACCTCACTTGGGAAGCTAAAGAAAGAAAAATAAAAGATAGTATGTTCTACAAGCAAACATAAAGAGACATATTACTTATAGGATAACAGATCTATATTTGTATGTGCTTATGAGCAACTACGGGTAAATTTCATTGAATAAGACTTACTCCCAAGTAGACTTGCTTAGGATTGCTTATGAGGGGCTTGGCAGCAGCTCCTGCTTCTCTCTCCCGTACCTGTCTGTGGTACAGTCACGTGTGCCTGCCTGGCTCACTCAGGGATGATGGTGGCTCATATTTTCTCTCTGTCCCTTCCTGGCTGTCTTCACGCATACAGATTGCCAACTCATGGGGGGAGGTCCCAACATCTGGGATTGCAGCAGATTCCTCCAGCCTTCCCACCCCAACTGACAACGCTCTCTATGCAGCAGGTGTGGGGACTTGGTGATTGCCAGGCATGTCCACACCATTCCTGTTTCTTGCTTTCTGCCAGGGCCAGTGATGATGACAGGCACAGAGGACTAACAGGTAGGCAGCCCATGACATCACTACACTCTCTGCCATCCCAAGCAAACCTGTTTCCCTTGGCTGCTGCTGCCTTTTCCTCCCATCTTCCCCAGCCCTTCCAGTGCACCTGTTAGGCAACTCCCAACAGGGTGGCTGAGTTCTTGTGCCTGAGAACGTGAGACTCTGTTTAATCTTTTACAGACTGAAAATCCTCTCACTTTCCAGAAAGGTTTTCAGATTTTTGCTGCAAACTGGGGACTATCCCATATCTGTTGGAAAATCTCTTTTCCCTGTACATGATTTAGGATCTGTAGCTGAGACCATGTTGAGAATTAAATATAATGCTAATGGAATGAAGATATTAACTGTGGTCCTCATTTCCCCAAATGCCATTTTATTCTACACTTTACATTGCACTGAAGTTTTCCTTTGTCCATACATGATGGCTCCATCACTATTACCAAGCTGGAAGAAACCATACAATGTTTCCCCTGTAAAATCTGTATGAAAGGCTTCCTGGCTAACCCACCTATTTTACTGCACAAGCAGCTATTTCATCCCACCATCACCTCTGTAAAATATACATCGGGGGGGGGGGGGGGGGAGAGGGGCAACAGTTTAAGAGGAATCAAAAACTAGTGTAATCTAGACCTTAATTGCATTTCATAACAAGGGCCTCAGTAAAGCCAAAGCAACATTTGAATTCAGCCTTTCAAAGAACAATTATTCTATACAGATTGGCATCGCAAAGAAATGGGTTGCTTTATTACATTAAAGTGGAGGGTTATAAAAAAAAATCCACAGTCCCTACAAAAAAAGCAGAACTGCTCCAAGTAACCAGACAAAGGGTTTTAGAAATGCCTAGATAGCAGCAGAGATTGTTCCTTGCTTCATAGCATTAAGGTCACTAAATCCAGTCTTCTATGTACATAGGGGGTGCTTTGGCCTGCCCTATTAAATTCTTTGGGAAGTAGGCTCAAATTCAAGCTCTTTAAGAGATGCTTAAAGACAAGAAATGTAAGCTGGACCCACTGAAGTGCAACTAAAGGATTTTGCTAAACTTGGTAAAATTAATGTTTCCCCCCATCCTCCTCGAGTGTTATGCAAGACAACAGAGGCATTAGTGACTATTTATAGGCCACTTTCATTTCTTAAGCATTACATTGTAGTGTCTTGGATCCTAAGCAATAGGAGAGGAATAATGCTAGAAACAGGCCACTTCCCCACCTCTTCCCTCACACTACAACCTTATGGTTGCCTACTTTTAGATCTCTCTGGCAGCCCCTTTAATTGGTACACAGAAAACTAATATGATCAGTTAATATTGTTTAGCTATGTGCAATGAAAAACAGCAACTGCACATTTCTGCATATGAAACCTCTATTAAAGGGACATTTATCCACGGCCAGTTGCTAATCTTAATTTCTGTGCTTCTGCTATAGTGCTCCTGCAGTTCAGTGGACCCTAGGAACTGTGTGGGGCAAAATGGGAGTCCACAGCAAGAAAGGAGCAGGAAACAGCAAAAATCCATTTCCATTGAGGGAAAAGTCACTCCATCACAGGGACTGCTGCTGAATAGATGGAATAGCACCTGAAACTCTATATTACTGATCAGAAAGCATTTACTTAAAAACAACAACAACATGTCAACTTGATTTATGTTTAAGCTGTCCTAGACTGTGACACTATGGAAGGCTTACCTGCTTCTAATGTTTTCTGCAATGCTGTTTACATATTCTGTATCCACCTACAAAAAAAGTTAAAGAAAACTTCAGTATTTCTGATATTTTTTGAATCGCAAAGTTTCACTATGACTCATTATGCACGGGGGGGATAGTGCACATTTGGGGTGGAAAGACCGCGACTAAAATCACCGATAACGCACGGAGCCGGCTGCAACTGGCCACAGATTCGATGCATGCCGCCGAAAAAGCCGCGTTAGTGAAACGCGGAAGAAAGCGCAGCTTCCGGGTGACCGGGGCGCAACCTGAAGCGGCGCTCGGATCGCCGCGTGCATAATCGGTTACTCTGGGTTTTGCCACCATTGCGTCCCGTCCCGTGCATAAGCGGTTTGCTTCACGTCTTCCCCCTCCGTGTTTTCCATGTGGCCCGAAATCGCCATTTCAGCGGCCGTGCATAATGGGCCTATTTGGAAAATCTGTATGTTCGTTCACTGGTTCTCATCACTGAAAGGGCATCTGAGGTCATCATCAAAAGTCACACACTTTCTCTAACCTGCTGGTGAGAAAATTCCCATAAGTAACATTTCCTTGCCTCAGGATATCCGTTACAGAAAGTTTCCTAGTGTTCCAAGCTAGTGGCAGTTGGAGGAGAAATTAAAATAAAGACCTAGGGCATATTCCCATGGCATGCCATGTGTATGCATATGACCGATGGCATTGCATTTCACCACAAATTTAAAATTTTACTGAGGTCACACTTAAAAATATATGGGAGGGGGGAGAGAGATTGTATCTATTGCCCTGCCTCATCTGCACATTCATCCAAACATTTGAAGAGAGCTCAAAGTGCTGGATCCTTTGTTACCAGTTAAGGAAACTGTACAAGAATTGAATTAGTTCAAGTCCCGTGGGTGCTGCCTCGCCGTTACACCTTAAATAAACCTTTGTTGGGTGCTATTTGTTGTGCTACTTCAGATCAACATGGCTACCCACTTGAATCTATGTGAAAGATTGTTAGTCATAAAAGGAAGCATGATAATGGAAGTTACCTCTCAGTGTTTCCTCTCATTGTGTGCCCATCCTGAAGACAGCTTTCTGAGGCTTGGTATGGAGTCAGAATTATATATGCTGGTAGGGGGGTTATATGTGGGGAAGAAGGGGTGCAAGGCATCCTGGGCTTGCTAATAGCTCAAAAGGTAGTGTTTTTACTTTTTAACGTGGAAGCATGCCATGGCAGAGCAGCACTTACCCAATGCGGCCAAGCCCCGTGAGGAGGAGGATCATGGCCATAGTGAAGGGCCTCTGCTGCAGTCAACCCTGAGAGTGCAGAGCGGCACCTGCAACCAAGCCAAGCCAGTCGCTCCACTCAGCGGGTGGCTGGAGTGTTATGGCAGCTGGCCAGTGTGTAGAAGGCACCCACTAGGTGGTCCCCCAAAGGAAGGCCAGACTACAAACGGGTCACCCACCGAAGGAGAGCCAGAGCAGTGCAGCAGCAGGCATTTAACACACCCCTCTGTCTCCGTCTACCTTGGCAAGGCCCAGGGGAGAGCGCTCGCCTCCGACAATCACCCCTCCTATCATGTGACTAAATGCCTCAAAATCTGCTTCTGATTTCCTCAGGGAGTTCACACACACACACACACTGTGCCTATACTAACAGCCCTACACTCTTGCTGGGGCTCAGTTTCTCCTCTGTTGCCTTCTTCATTGACTCCCTTCCCCACGAACTTTGTTCCCCATCCCTGCCTAACTCTCTCCCTCCCTGATTCCTTCTCTCCCAGCAAAAGCACCCTTCATTGGGCAGTTGGTGAGGGAGAGGGAGCAAGGGATGGGGCAGCTGGTGGAAGCCCGAATGGTGGGTGCAGGACTGAGAGCCCCACAGTGAGTGCAGAGTGAACCAGCTCATCCCCCCTCCCCTTCTCTTTTTGCAGCCCGCAGCCAGCAGAAAGCAGCCTTGGCTCCACCCAAGGTCCTGGATCAAAGTGTTCTCTTTCCATGGCCAAGATGATCTGAGACAACTGTCTGGAATTGTGCTCCACAGACATTTCCCGGCTGGGTGGCAAAAGTGGGACTCTCTACCTACTCCAAAGGCACTATTCTCTCGGCAGATCACTTGGGATATTGCAAGTCTACCACTGATCATTTAACTGGCCCACAAATTTCCTAGTCTCATTTTGAATTTCATCTAGCCTTACAGAAGGACAGTAAATAGAATAGAATGCTCCAGTGTGGGCAGCAGGCTAGTTTATGTAACCCAGAGGCAAGTGGAGGCCATCCTCCCTGTCGCCATTGACATGTGAGGAGGAGGAGGAAACCCAGATGGAGAGGGGAGGAAAAGAGAAGCGGTTGGAAGAAAGGAAGGAGGTTGGAGGAGAAAGGAAACAGATGGGGAAAGAAGAAAGCGAGGAGGAGAGAGAAGGAAGGAGAGATGGAGTGATGAAATATGAGAGGGAGGTGAGGGAGAAAAGAGGGAGGAGGGGGAGGAGGGAGTAACTGGGAAGGAAAGAAGATGAATGGAGGAATAACACGGAACTGACAGGGAAAAGAGAGAAGACAGATGGAGGAGAGGCAAGAAGGTGACAGAGATGGGAGAGAAGACTGACAGAGTAAGCACTTTCTTCATATGTTTGATATTTTCACATAATGTATTGTGATAATCCAATTATCGCAATTTTTGTGTGTGGTTGCCGTGTTATGACTTAACTGGAGGTAGGAACCACCTTCTGAACTAGCATAGAATTCCAGCTAACCTCTGCTCCTCATCCACTACATTTCCAACACTGTCCCTTTTATCAGTGATGTCTGGTTGTTGTAATGGTTCTACTGGAATTACATGTAATCAGTGCAATGGTAACACTATCACTATGCCCGTGTGATTTGTTACACTATCCTAATGCATTCTGCCGCTGCAGTAGAGTGGCAATCCTGTCCTCCCACAGCGGGTACTCAAGGATAAGATTACACTATTATACATCTTTTAAAATCAAGTGAGAGGCTTCCCATTTTGTCAGGTTTCATTGTACTCTTGCAAACATTGTGGGGGTTTCCCCCTTTTGTTTTACTGTAGAATGTTAGTTGATGAAACTCAAAAGTCACTCGGATATTTTTATGCTAAACAGTAATATCTGGAAAGATTATGTGAGCATAGATTGTAACATCATCTACAGCAGAAGAAGACAGTAACCACTGCTTAGACCCAGAGATGAACTTTGTGGCTATCATGTGACTGACTCGTCATATTTGTTTCCTGCCTGTAATTAAGGAGATTTCAGGTGTTAGCCAAAGTTCACTTTTCATGAGAATAAGGTGGGATTTACTTGTGCTGATACAAAAAAAGCTTAAATAAAACAGCTCTGGTAGCCAGTAAACAGCAGAGATTGTTACTGTATATAAACAAAATCCCTACATTTTCTTTCTGTTAACTCTATAATTTCATAGTGTCTTACCTCTGCTACAAAGATAACTATTACACAATCATTCTTCTGTTTTGCCGACATTTCAAAGAAAAGGGAATTCAGTGTGCCCATCAAATAAGTTTGTTTTTCTCTTCTCACTGTGGGAATTCCCATTACCAGGGACACTGCATAGAGAGGAATTACAGCCATTTTGTTAGAGAAAATAGCATTGGCTAAAAATATAACTGCTTTTATTGATCATAATGATACAACATGACCCTACAAATGATGGACCTAATCAAAGAAATCAATAAATTGGTTTCAATCAATTATTGGGTAAAATGTGAAACTTTATTCCATGTTGGTCATAATGTAGTCCTTTATACTAGTGTTCCTCTACCTGTGGGTCCGAGCAGGTCATGAAGGTTGTGAAAGTGAGTCCCAGACTTTTACAGTTTTCTTGATTAATGGATATTGAGTTTTTTGTTTTTGGTTATTTTACGTGGGTCATTGGGACTTGTGGGTCGCCATCTCAAAAAAGTTAGGAATCACTACTTTATACCAATTCCTTGGCTATCCTTAACCTACTGGACTACGCCAATAGTTTTTCAGTCAGGATACTTCCTTACTTTGGATATATTTTATAGCCCCCACTAAATGTTTATTTTATCATATTTTTGTATTTAGATCTCTTTTGATTGCCCTTTACTGTGAGCAAATTAACCTAAATAGAAAAGACATCAGTAATTAGCCACACATTTATATCAGTAAGATAGGTTAAGATGGGTAGCTGTGTTTGTATGTAGCAGTAAAAAAAAACAAAAAAACAGGACTCCAGTAGCACATTAAAGACTAAAAAAGTGTGACAGGAGATGAGCTTTTGTGAGTTACTGACTCACAAAATGTCATACCCTGCTACAAATTTTGTTAGTCTTTTTTGTTGTTACTGGAATCTTGCTCTTTTCTACTGCTACTAGCAACCTATTACGGCTAGCCATCTTGATTTAATATCACTGTGATCAGTATTGATGTACCTGTGCATAAGAAGAATGCATGCACACTTCTTCAGGTATCTGAAGAATTGTGCATGCACATGCACATGCACATGAAAGTTTATACTCAAAATTAAAACTTCTTGGTCTTAAAGGTGCCACTAGAGCAAAACTTTGTTCTAGTTAACAAAATATTGGAGTCCAAATCTTCACTTAGCCATGAAGCTGACTAGATGATCTTAGCTTTGTTCTGGCTCCATTTTCACCATGGGATTGGTGCACAAATAAAATAGGGTAGCAGTTCACTAATCAAGTGTGTTTGAAGGTGCATGTGATTAAAATATTGATTTTTGCATAGTTTTGTTTTAATTCAGTATTTCTATAAGCATAATTCTACAACTTTCTTGTTACAGCTGTTTATTAGGGTGTTGCACCATAGGGTTGCCAGGTTCCCTTGGCTACTGCAGGAGATAGAGGGGTAGGGTTGTTACCTCCAGGGTATGAATTCCTGGAGATTTGGGAGTACAGCCTAGGGAGGCCAGGAACCTCAGTGGAATACAACATCATGGAGTCTGTCCTTCAGAGCACCCATTTTCTGCAGGAGAACTGATCTCTGTGATCTGTTGTAATTCCAGGAGCTCTTCAGGCCTCAGCTGAAGGCTGGCATCCCTGTTGTACAGCAACTGCTTCATAATTGCTCATATATGCAGTTTTGGGTTGAGGATAGTGTTCAAGTGAAATGATAAAAAGTATCGCCTCCAAATGTTGATGAACATGCAACAATAGCAGGAGGCTACTGAAGAATGTCAAGCTATGCTAGAGGTCCAGAACTTGTCTTAAGTTTTATGCACAAATGATTGTTTAAAGAAAGAAAAAGATGCCCAATATTCATAGTATATTAGGCCTGTCTGTGGGATTTGGTTTTCAAGCAACAATTAAATGCCAATAATTACTGTCATATTTTGAAACCCAACCCTATATTTAGCTGGTCTGTCTTGAGATCCCTTCTTAAGCATGTGGGAGCTTTCATACTTGATCTGCCCACAAGGAAAGGTTTCCCATTGGCCTCATTGCCAGGACAGCTCCATGTGTGCATCTCAGGCTTACCAGGCAGATGCTTGAACCCCCATGGGAAACATGGGAATACTGCAAGGGGAGAGGGGAGGAATGACATAAGTAATGAAATCAGTGCTTTAGAAATACTAGAGCATCATGTCATGTCACCACTTCTGAGTTTCAATGACATCTTCCACCATTCCCAACCACCATCCATTTGAGCAGCATCAAAAGTCCCATAGTGGTGACAGGAGATTGCCTGTCATAACAGGTAGGCTGGCAAAACTAGTATATCTCTGCACTGTGTCAGCAGTGATTCTACACTTGAGACTTTATAAGGAATTTTTGTATGGATTTTATATGAGCTGGTGGAGTGGATTAAAACAAGTTCTTACCATCCAAAGACCTGTGTGCTTGCAGGCCTCACATGAACCCAGATCTCTTCTGCTGGCCCTGCTCTCCACACATATCAATGGAATGTGCAGGTATGAACAATCTCCCCCCCAAATTAATGTCTCTAATAAAACTTAAAATGTTTTAGAAAGAGGAGCGTTAAGCACTAGAGTCCCTATGCCAGCAACAAATTGCTAGACCAGGCAGGGCATGTTTATACGTTTAAATTTTTAAATACCAAACATTAAATTGTATTCTCACCTCCAGTTCTTCCTTGCCCAATTACAACATTTGGGTAAATTCCATCTTCATGCTCTTGGAGATGAGGTAGATAGTACTGAATATTGGTTAGATGTACTGGGAGTCTGCTGGCGACACTCAACATATTCCACTTTGCAGAGTCTTGAAAAAGAAGGAAAGAGGGAGAAACTGACTTTAGCATCTAATCTAATCACTTATAACTCCTACCTTCAATGCCAGCATTATATATCTACTGTATTAACACAGCACTATGGTTACTAATGTAGTGCTAGCAAATCAATGGGTAATAGGTACATGTTTAATACGGTAACATTTTGCCTTTTCCTTAGTGAAATGTTACTCTTTGTGCTTGTCTAATCCACAAGCCAGCATCTAGACCAGACTAGACAATGGGATTTTCTACTTTTTTTCTTAATGGTGTTTGGCTTACTTCTGAAGAACGAAATCAAACATCAAATATAAGAGTCACTTTTTGCTTTTATATACATGGATTGCATTGTGAAAGTGTTCATTTTCTAGTACCATTGATATTTCAAGTTATTTCATGATCGGTTTTTCATCAACATTGCAAAGCATGTCTTGATTTTGAGGTATTTTGCACAATAACCTACAGCATGGAAGTAAATTGTGGGAGGGGACAGAATTCTCCACACTCAAGCAACACTTTTGCTCTTAAAATCAGACTCAGGTCCTATTATTCTGTCAGCAGAGTTTGAATATGCAAAGAGGGGTAAAGCACCAAGCTGCTTAAAAGAATAAAATAGCTTTATTAAGAGGAGAAACTTTTTATATGTCTAACTGTTCTGAATTCATTCCGTCTGTTCTGGAGGCAAGCAGGGAGGAAGTGTGATCAAAGGTGCAGGAAGTCTCCAGGTTGCTGGAGGAGATTATTTGAAAAATATCAGGAAATGCAATTCCAACTATGCTAAATACACATCTCCTCCAATGTCCTCTGTAGGATATTCTTCAGGTGCTTTTGAATCATGCAAACTAAGAACTTGCATGTTCCATTATATTCTACATTATTTATGCTGTTCTGTGCTTAAATATGTGGAACTCCCACAGTTACATCTAGTCTGGGCCTTAGCTTTAGAAGGGTATAACTTTGTTTACGATTGCACAGTAAATTAGCCAAATACATTGTGACCACAAACTAACTCCTGGAGGCCATGTAACCATCAAGATGAAAAGCAGGGAGGAAAAGGAAGCAGAATATAAGCTATAAGCAGAAAACGAGACACATATTCATGGTGTCCCCCCCCCCCAACTTCTTAAACTTATAGAACCACTTGCACTGAGTGGTGCTGCAGATGGCATTTCCTTCCTCTCCTCACCCTCATTCCCTCCTGACCATGAATGAGCAAAAGAGAACACTCATGTTGGGGGGGGGTAGCTGCTCTTGCACCATTAAAGTCTAACCTCATCCATCATTCTGTGACCATTAAAGTGCAGCTGGGAAAACTTTGCAACAAAAAAAGTAGCCTTGGAGCCAATTGAGTTAGACTTTCATTTTTTTAAAAAAAACTACTGTTAGAACACAAATATGTCTGGAAAAATTAAGGAGAAGTCAAATCTAAAACAAAATGGAATGCATTTTGGTTTTGGTGTCTATTTTTAAAGATTAAACTCAATGAAAGCTTCTCCTTTAAATTTTTTGAGCATGACTGGAAAATAAAACTGTAATAATGTATTTCAGAATAACCTATTTTGTTCAGGGGGGGGGGGAGTATGTTTCTTCAACAAAATGTATACATGCGTTGGATGCTATCTATCATGATTGTAAATAACCAATCCCAGAGTTCTTCTTAAATTATTCATATCTCTAGAATCATCTGCTAAAAGCAGCTGCAGATAACACTCCAAAGTGCAGATAACACTTCAAATCTTATGTCCTCCATATGTGGAGGACATAAGGTTTGAAGGCCTGCATTGGTTATATCCTAGATTAAATTGCCCTAAAGCATTTGTTATCTTTTTATACCACATGATAATTAGGCTACATTACGTTGTCATGAGCAAATCTAATAGTTTGTGACAAGCACAAACTTTGCATGCTCCTATCCTTCTTCACATGCAGAACTTGACAACAGGTTTCCTGGTTTCAGAAGTCTTGAATCCAACTCCAGTTTGCCATGTTGTGTTATGCAAGTGCTTGACCAAAATAATGTTTCTCTCAATTACAAATAGGGACTCTAAACTGGGATCTAATGTAATGGTATACTAGTTCCCAGCTTTCTTTCTTTTTTTTAAAGTGTCTTGCCTTTTTTGATGTAAAATAAGGGGAAATGTCCATGTGACTGTTGACTGCCTTGTATTACAATACAGCCTGATAAAGTTAGGTCTCCTTATATTTTTCGGGAAACAAGTTTTTTTTTAGGTTATGAAATCTTAGTAGCACCCCCCCCCCCAAAAAAAAACCCAACAACCACAAACCTGTAACATTTGTAGAAACATTGGTCCGCTCACCAACTACTCTCTTGATTTCATTCAAAACACTGTTCAGCTCATGGGATCTTTTTTGATTTTCTTTTTCAGCAAACAAGAGTCTTTGGTGAAGTTCCAAAAACTGACTTTGGTACACATCTAAATCAGTTCCTGCAATTGTAAATGAAAATATTTTTTTTCTTTATGGTGCAATCATCTATGGGACACAGAGTTGTGAATGGCAGAATGGAAACCAGTGAGGACCCAATACATTGGGTTATGTAGTTTAGTTTATGCTAGAAGAAAAACTGTATTATTTCTAAGGTGCCACAAGATTCATTTATTTTTGCTGCCAACAAACTAAGATGGCTAGTCCTCTGGAATTATATTAATGACTTGCTGGATAAGGTGCATGATATTTTCCTCTATGCTTTAGATTGAACAGTTTTGTAGAAGGAAATGCAACTCATTTGCCTCCATCTGGCTTTATAGGCCTTTATGTCTGCATTTATGGTTTAATAGATCAATACCTCTGTTCCTGAGTGAAATACAAATCTAAGCTAATTACTCATCCAGCTAAACTTTAGTTGAACAGAAAATGCAGGATAAGATAATTGACCATAAGTTTCCTCACCAACACGTAGTAAAATCAGACTACAGATTGATGACCCTTTTTACTTTTATGTTTCCCAAAGGTGCCCTATGAGAACCAGTTAAACATGCCACTGTTACACTGATCACTGAACAAAACACAGCTGAATGGCACAGGCTTTGTCCTGCAAAACTTCATTAACTGACAATGAAAGCTTTGCTCATTTGCTTCAGTAAAATAGACTTGAACATTACAGGTCTGATTTTCAGTTGTGCTCAGAGAACATTATGATGGCACACATGCAAAATAGCCTATCTTCCAGGGTGGATCTTACATACTGTAAAGCACTTATCAAATTAATGTATAATTGATGTTCTGTAAAAGTTATTAGCAGTCTTTACTCCCTCCAGATCCCCAGGGTTGTCTGAGTCATTCAGTTGCCAAAAACAGCGGAGGAGCACCTAGTTGGTTCTCTCGTCTAAAATGGCACTGCACCGTCATTCCAATTCCTCTGGACCAAAAAGAAAGAAGGATATGATGTAGCTGGTGCAGGCAGATGGGGTAGCAACAATATGAGAAGGAAACTCAGGAGAAGTGGCAACCAAGAATAATGTTTTGTTAGGCAACAATGAAACACTGGCATTTCGAAACAAACATTATGTTGGTTAAATTATCCTTTTGTACAGAAATTGCCTTTGCTTGGCCTTATCAAACAGGTGCGCAGCCCAGGTCAGCATGGAACTTTATGCGTAGTTCCATGAGCCTTTTAACAAACATTTGAGAGGCCTGAGAAAATCAAGCAGAAAAGTATTTAAAAGCTGATACACAAATACACACATGAGTTTCTAGAGTTTCCAACAACCCGTAGAAAAAATGTTTTGCCCCTTAATGGAGGCTTAATGTATGGAAAACAATAAATTTTTGTTTATTGTTAATAAAAAATGAAGCTTCATAACAATAAATGAAGCTTTTCATGGCATAGAGGTAAATCACACCATCATGATCATCAAACATAATAAAGATGAAAGGGACAACGCATAGCCTATCTGATTGGCCCCCCAGTGGGTCACTTGCTCTAGAGGATCAATCAGATAGGCAGTGTGTTGCCTGCAACTGCCTCTTCCTCCTCCTTGGCCATCCAGGGCATCACTCTCCCTTGAGGACCAATCAGGTGGGGGATGCCCACGATACTGGAGATGGAGCTAAGGCTGGGAAAGGATGCTCTGCTGGCCTACCTCTTAAAGGTAAACCGGTTTGGGAGCTGGGAGGAAGGCGGAGAGCCAATCAGATAGGCAGTGTGTTACCCCTCAACTGCCTCTTCCTCCTCCTATGCCCTCTGGGGCATCACTCTCCCTAGAGGACCAATCAGGTAAGGGATGCCCCCTGACTACCTCCCCCTCCTCCTCCTTCCAGCCAGAAGAACAGGTAGCTGCTCTGCTGGCCTACCTCAAGAAGGTAAGCCAGATGGAGAGTGGGGGCTGGGAGGAAGGGGGAGTGCATGGGACATGGTCAGGGACCAGGAGGTCCAACACGGCCTTGACTGCTGCCTGCCCACAATACTGGAGATGGGCCCAGCCCAGCCTGTGGAAGTCTCTCTGTGGCCTGCCCCAGTCCAGAGTGGTGGAGGAAGGCCTGGGAAATGGCTGCTGGCTGGTTCCATAAGGTCCATGGCCGCCTGTGGAGCACTCACCACAGCCTGCCTTGGGCTGGGGTCTTATGGCCCCGTGGGCAGCCTGGAGACTTCCAGCTGAGGCCCCAACACACTGCACACCAGTTTGGCTGGACCCACTCCACCCTCTCCATGTCCTACCCTAGTTTGGGGGAGGGGCTGAAAGGCTGCCCAAAGGACCCTGGGTGGCCTTGGGGTGCTCCTCCACATGCCCTAACACATGGGGGGGAGTCTCCCTTCCTTTCTCCCTCCCTTCATCTCTCTCTCTCTCTCTCTCTCTCTCTCTCTCTCTCTTCCTTCCTTCCCTTTTCTGTCTGTTTTGTTCTGTTTTGATCTTCCGGCGAAGCGATCGCCATTTTTTTTTCTCCGAGCGAGCGGAGATCAACACTCCGGCAAGCCTTCGTTTACCCAGTGAGGCTTCCCCGGCTGTAGTCCCTCTGTTTAAAGTCACTAAGCACAAGCAACACAGAAGCCCGTTTGCTGGTTTATTTTACCTTTATTTTTCACACTGTTTTCGGCCGAAAATCGAGCCCGTGAGAGGGGGGGGATTTTTTTTTTCACTCGGGGAGAGCGTGGCAACGATGAAACGGCAGCTCAAACACCACCTGCTAGCTGGATGGGTCTCTCCATTGCAACGAATCAACGCAGATTCGTTGCAACGGGTGTTTTTTTTTTTTTAACCTTCCTTAAAAGGAAAGGGGCTGTTTGGGAGCATGATAACGGCCGCCCATTGGCTGCTTGACGGCCAGGGGTGGGACGAGCTCAGCAATAGCGCTTCCTGGCTAGCGATTTTTGCCGAGACCGGAACCCTGTGGAAAACGATAGAAACGCAACTGGATTCCACTACAAAGGCAGGTATGCATAACGACGAATTCCACTATTTAAAATGGCGATTTTTCGTCCCGCAAACAATTTGCAACATGGATCCCGGTGCGGAATGGCCCTCTGTTTTTCATTTTTTCTGTCTGCCTTCCTTCTCCCCTCCTTCAGCTCCTTTCGTTACTTCCTTTATCCCCTTTCTTTCCTCCTTCCTTCTTTTCCCTGCCTGTAGGTCTTAGCACTGGTTGTATTCCTTGATACAATGGCTTTTGCCTCTAGTCAGCTCATAATGTTTACTAGGTGATGTTATTTACCTCTGGACCAGGAAAAGCTTTAATTGTCCATTTCCACACATTGAGCCTCTGTTAAAGCAGATATTTTTTTCCAGGTTGTTGGCAACCTTACTAGTTTCCCAGTTTCCAATGGCTACATTTTGAAAATAAAAAGTTGGTTTAAAGGATCCCACAAACACTGATAATATATATGCCTACTCCTAGAGTGTTATGCATTCTCTGTTCCCCCTGAGAAACACACTCACTTTAGTACAAACTGTGTTTTCTTTAGCATGTACTTGTTATGCCTGCACCCTCTGATGCACTGCCACAGGGCACTCTCAGGCCCATAGGGGCACCAGGTGTTGGCCCCAGGCCAAGTGCACTACCTGATCTGTCAGAGCCAGGCCCTGGGTTGGGTACTGAGGATCTGACTGAAGATCTGGATCAGCCTGATTTACCAGGCAAATAACTAACTGGCCCTGACCAGGAACCAACCCAGCTCTTTGTACCAGCAACGCTGGGTCCAGGCTTGGAGGCTCTGAGAAACAAAGGCAGCACATCAGAGAAACAAAGACAGCACAGGTAAGCCAGTTTGTCTGCATTTCGGCAAAGTGCAAGGCTGGCAGCTTGCTGTTAAAGTAGATGGCACACTTCTGAGGGTCTTTTCTCCAACAAGGACTCCAACAAGAAGATCTGGCCAAGCTACATTTAATGCATGTATTCCTGCCTGTCTACTTGGACATCTGGTTCCTGCTCTTCCTGGCAAAACTCTGTCAGTCTGCTCTCCAGTTCCTGATCTCAGCTTGGCTTCAGACTTCTCTCCTGTTCCTGACCTCGGTTTGGCTTCTGACTTCTCTCCTGTTCCTGACCTCAGCTTAGCTTCAGACTTCTCTTTGGATCTTGACTTTGGCTCAGCTTCAGACTTCCTTCCAGTGCTCAACCCTGTCTTAGCTTTCGAACTTCTCTGGTTGTTGACCATAGTACAGATTTGGATCTCTCTCCAGTTTGACTCTGGCTTGCCATACCTCCCCTGGTGGTCTGAACTCCATGGATTGTATTCTTGGCCTGAGTCCTGGACTTTGCTATTGCCTGCTGGTTTGGTCTCAAACTAGCTGAGTGTTTACCTGGTCCCAGTGTGCAGCCTTGCAGGACAGCACAGTACCCGAGTGTGTAAAGTTAACTACCAGCATGATCAAACTAAATACGGTAGGACTAAGTCCCTCATTGCTTCTCTACCCAAATGGAAATCAGAGGTATACAAAGAGTACAAAGGTAGATAATTGGCAAAGGAACAATGTGTGCAAAAAGCAATAAATGAGACCTTTGGGCAACAACATCATTAAATAAAGCTATTGCAGTTCAGGGAATATTGTTGATGAGTTCATTGCTCCTCTCTAAACCACTGGGGGACATGATCCACATATAGATCAGTAGGTACATAACCGTTCAACAACAATTCTCAGTTACAGGAACGCAGTTTTAAGGAAGAACAAAAATCAGCTACTGGAAGGAGAGAAAGAGGGATCTATTTGGGTTTTTTCTTCTGAATCATCATCACATAAATTCGTTAATATTAAAGATAAACTTCCCGTGTAGGAATAAGTAACCCTCCATATGCCAGTGAACACAATATCATTTTGTACTAAGGTTCCCAGCTTTTTAGCTGGTCCCTCCAGCTGTCCTGTTAATACCAGTTTGATCTGGAGCAATTATCAGGTTATGTTATTTAGCCCGATGCCCAGAAAAGCTTCAGCTACTCATTTCCATGCATTAAACGTCTATTCAATGGACACAGAATTTCTTTTCATGGATAGCTGACAATGTTATTTTGTGCCTAACAATAAGTACACTGTTATTACTTGGACTTGGGAGAAGTAATTCCTGAGTGTAATTCTTAGGTTGCTTTTTGAAGAACAAAACAGGTTTTCAGAAATGAATTAAATGTGATGGCAATCTTACCATTGCTTTCAATGTGGATTTGTCCCAGTCATGTATATAGTGAGGGCTGGTGATCCAACGCCCCCACAGGGGGTATTTAAGTAGGGTTGCCATCCTCCAGTAGAGGCCTGCAGATATCTTGGAATTAAAAGTTATATCCAAACTACAGAGATCAGTTCCATCATGGCCACAGCAGCTTTGGAGGCTGGACTCTATACACTGCATCCCTTCTGAGCAGCTTCCCCAGGCATTGCCCACGAATCTCCAGGAATTTTCCAGCTAGAGCTGGCAACCCTAAATACTGAATCTTCTCTTTATTCATTTCCAAAAAACCCCTATGAATCAGAATAGCCCCAGTCCACCCCCCTCTGGGTATCCTTGGTACAACAAGGTATCATTCCATCATTCAAGGAAGGTATCCCTTCTGTTATCTTATTCCTCCTCCACAGAATGATGTTCTTAAACCCTGAGATTCTCATTCTCCACAACAGCAGAAGAGCTGTCAGCACAAGAGTGGGACTGTTCTAGTAAGTCCCTGAAGAGCTCTTTCCCAAATCTCTCTTTCTGCCTCAGCTTCTCCAGATTGGTAACCCTAGCCTCAAGCACAGATTCAGAGAGCCAGTTTGGTGTAGTGGTTAGGAGTGCGGACTTCTAATCTGGCGAGCCGGGTTCGATTCTGCGCTCCCCCACATGCATCCAGCTGGGTGACCTTGGGCTCGCCACGGCACTGATAAAGCTGTTCTGACTGAGCAGTGATATCAGGGCTTTCTCAGCCTCACCCACCCCACAGGGTGTCTGTTGTGGGGAGAGGAATGTGAAGGCGACTATAAGCCGCTTTGAGCCTCCTTCGGGTAGGGAAAAGTGGCATATAAGAACCAACTCTTCTTCTTCTTCTTCATGATTTCGACTTAGTGAGTAGATGTGGCATTATCTACAAAACACTGGATAGCCCCTGATCTCCTGCTAGCTTTCTCCCTCCATAACTGGTTAGTCATATCAAGGTATCTAGAGTGATGTAGGGTCCTCAGGTCTGTTCCCCCGGGCTCATGTTTCTGCCTAGAAATCTTATAATTCTGAAGCCCATAGCCCTCACCTGTCAACAGCAACAGCAAAAAATGAGGCCTGCAATAAGCCCCAGGTAAACTGGTCTAGTTCAGTGAGCAACAGACCAAGCAAAAGATCCAAACAGACACCACTTTCCAGCAGGCTAAAAGCACCCACTCAGCCTCAAACTCTGTCCTCTCACAAAGAAATCTCTGTTAATCTTCTCCAGTAGTTTAGTAGTTTAGGAAAGGCCAAAAAAAAAAAAATCACCTTCTCAGCAGGTCTTTTCTGGGTTCTTTCTTCCAGCTGAGCTGGCTCAGGAGATGTTATTTACTTCCATACCAGGAAAAGCATCTGGTGCCCATTTTCATACATTAAGTTTCCATATCAACACATTAAGAGATAGAATGTTTTTCTTCAGGCCGTAGACACTACGATTCAAGTTATGTCTTCAGGTCATGGCAGTGGGCAGTGGGCATCAGCGTTTAATCCCTTCATGCTGTGTTCCAATTCAGATCAGAGGATAGTACTTAAAAATAACTGTTTGTTTGTTTATTTATTCTTGTATTTATATGCCACCTTTCCTTGAAGGCTCAGGGCAGTTTACATGAGTTGAAACATACAATGCAAATTATACAATATAAATAATTTAAAATTTAAATTTTCAATTATTATTTAAAGCAAATAGTGCTAGTGCTAGATTACTAAACAGTATCCTACTCCAGGGAACAGAAGAAAGAAAGGTAATAAAATACAGTCTTTGATGGCATTTGAATCAGAGGGTTTGGGCAAGGAGGCCAGAGGAATGTTAGTTATCTTTAGGCCTCAACCACAGGCTCAGGAGAACAGCTCTGTTGTCCAAGCCTTGTAGATCTACTTAAGGTCCGCAGGGCTCTGGTCTTGCTGGGCAGACTGTTCCACCAAGCCAGTTGAGGCCAATTTTACTTCTTTGGGGCTGGGGAGCCTAATCAGGTTTTGGTCACTTGATTTTAATGCTCTTCGGGGAGCTTAGTGGGAGAGGCAGTCTCATGGTCTGAGACTTTGAAGTTAATGACCAAGACCATAAACCTGATCCGCTCTTCAACCTGGAACCAACACAGCTGGGAGAGCACAGGTTGCATATCTGCTCTCCACTGGGTCCCCCTTTGGAGCCATGCTGCTGCATTTTGGATCAGTCGAAGTTTCCAGAGCAACTTCAAGGGTAGCCCTGAGTAGAGCAAATTACACTAATCTAACCTTGAGGTGACCATTGCATGGATCATCATGGCTACATGGGGTGCTGACAAGTGTTAGGTGTCACACCTGGTAAAGGTGGTAACTCTATAAATACTCTTCCAGTGTATTATCTAATTGTGTCTTAAAATCAAGCTGTGATCTATACAAAAATTAATGTATGTATCCATCTTGGTAAATTATTTCTAGCATAGTTAAGTATTCTAACTAAATATTCTGTAATGATACCACATTAAAAGAGTGTAATTCTAGATATTTAATTCTTCACCAGGACCGTTTATGCACTGGAGGTTTCATGCCAGGCTGCAGGCTGGAGTTTTAGTCATGGCAGGTGGGCCCACCTCTTCCTTCACCCACATGGGGGAGCATTTGGCCTGGTGCACCTCATCCGCCCCCGATCTGTGCTCCTGACAGGGGGGTGGGGCAGTGAAGTTCCCAGTGCATAAACGGTCCAGGTGATTTCATTTTGTTTTCACTTACAATCACTTTAATCAATTTCGCATAGAATGCTAAGATTAGCTCAAGATTATATTTGTGGAAGATCTGTTTTCATGAGAAGATAAGCAATAATAAAGCAAGCACTGTATTTTGTGAATGCCTCATACAGCACAACTCAATTATTGTAGATTTATCTGGGAGACTCATGGATTAATACACTTCCTCTCTGGCCCAGTGCCATTTTATAAGGTCACCTGCATATTTTCTAGAAGTGTATAGGTACTCTGTTATTGCTCTTAAGGAGACCAGCTCAGAGAGTACCTCCCCAATTCTATTTGTATGGAAGAAATATGAATATTTAATTCTTAACTACCCTACTCACATGATTGTGAGGACACACTGGCTTAAAAAATTATACAGTTCAACTGGAAGATTATATACATGTGTTGGAAATATATTTATTAAGAATTTAGAAAAAGAAGGAGTATACACACCAAAGAAAAAAGTTCAGCACACAAAGGACTTTTCTGTCTCATCTTTGTTTTTAAAACGCCTATGTCACCTTGATCAAAATGTCACAGAGTTGACATTTTGCTAATGCACCACAGTAATACGCCTATGTTTACTTAGGCATTTGTATTTTCAGGTTCTCTTATTTGGACTTCCACCTCTGTATTGTCATTGTCTGCCACACTCCTTCCTTTCAGCCAAGTTCATGCTAGCTTTGAGACAGCCAGGCAGGTGTGATTTCATCTGACCCTGCTTCTTTTCCTGTTCTCAGTGAAAACAGGCTTTATTTCCAAGAAAACCTAAACAGATAGATTTTCAGGGGGGGGGGACCCTACTCAGTACCATACATTATGCCAAGAGTTGAAAGAAAAGCTGCTTAAGACCAGTATTAGAAATCCTTATTGAATCCTGCATGGGAGTGAGCAGCCAAACTAGACAATACATGTAGTCTTGTGTAACATCCTACTACCTTCTTTAAACCAAAAAGCTAAAACCACCATTGGGAGCCAACAAGTTTCAGCAGAACAGTCTGAACCACAGCCATTCCAGTTGCTTTCTTCTTGAAATTGTTTGCTGTTCTGTGCTGATTTTTCAACAACAATGAAGAAAAGGATACCAGTTAATTCTATTCTTCTACTGCAAGGGAGGGTGTTTTGACAAGGGAAAAGGGTTGTGGCCCCTTTATTTTGTGCTATCCCTGGGCTTAAATTTGCAATATCCTGGGATTGCTTTTAGTCTCTGAAAAAATAGAGAAAATTATTTACTTAATTTATACCCTGCCTTTCTTCCCAATGGGGCCTCAAAGCAATTTGCATTTTTCTCCTGTCCTCCATTTTTTCTCACAACAACCCTGTGAAATAGGTAATTGTATGACTGGCCCAAAATCATGGCAGGGGCATTTAAACACTGGGTCTCCCAGATCTTATTCCTAATCTGACACTTGAATCGCACACCACACTGGCTGTCACCCATCACAAGTCAATAACAAATCTAATACAACTTTTAGGAATACTGGGGTTTTAGATCACTTTAAGAGAACACATAATCTCTATTTTAATTCTATACACTAAAATGCACACACAACTTTTTTGGTATGACTTGAATAAAAAATGTGGTTTCCTACAGGGTCTCTGGGACTTGCTTAAAGGTTACATGGAATTAAGAGGAATAAGGCTATGAATGCAAATATACAGAAGTGATGATGCAGACATGCTCTTGCAACTCAATTGCCAGGCATGTGGGAGAGGGGGCCTTCCCCATATGGGCCATTTTCCTAACCTAGCCCTGGGCAGCCACTGTTTTCTCCTCTGGGAAAATTAATATGTACTAGCCATAGATTTATAATGTGCAGGTTTCCTGAACAGGGAAAATAAGGATGCCCTGGGGCCATATCAGGTTGGGAAAAGAGTGTGGAGATGGGTCTACCTCTCCATATACACTGAGGTCTCAACCCAGATATGATCCCTGGATGCAGGGGAAATTTATTTACTTAATTTCAAGGCTATATTTCCATAGAGTTGGTCATGAAGGCAAAAGGTAGACATATAGTGATAAAAGTAATAAGGAAATCTGTGCAGCAATAAAAAGAGCTTTGCTGTTCTGCCCATAAAAAAGTTACTAGGATGGACATAAAGCAATAATCATAATCTCCTCCTTCTCCTTCAGAAAAGGGAACTCGTGATCAAGGACAGCTCACCAGTTGCCCAACATGCTCTGCGGTCCAAGGGATCTGTCCAGCAAGCATCGATGAAACCAGACAACCTTTTCCTGAGTGGTGGTATTTTCCCCACTTAGAGCCAACTGCGGCTGCTGTGGCCATCTTCACTGCTTGAGGGAAGATGCAGCCAAACCAACCTGTCTCTTCTCCACTCCTCCAAACATTTTAGGCCTACCTCGCATGGTTGCTGTGCACATGATGCAGGAATGTGTTGCAGGGGCTCTTTTGCCTCCTGTTTCATCTGTACAACCCCCCCCCCCGGGTATGGTAAGCCTCAAATGTTTCTTCTGCATAGCAACCCTGCCCACCCTCCAAAGCAGCCGTTTTTGCCTGGAGAACTGATATTTGTAATTTGGAGATGAACTGTAATTCCAGTAGCTCTCCAGGCCCCATGTGGAGGTTTGAAACACAAAATGAATGAGCCACACAGTACAGAATCTACTGCAATATCAGTCTCTAAGAGCTTATTGAAAAATATCCTTTTTCCAAATAGTTCAGAACATCTGAGCAATCTGAAAGGATATTTCTCAATAAGTTCTTAAGACACTGACATTGCAGTGGATTCTGATGAAGAACTAATTTGAAAACAGTTTTAAACTTGACACTGTTCAATTGTGAAAATTTACTTTTGAGAATGAATGCATCAATTCCCTAATTTACATTTTGGAATAGGAATGATACTTTTATCGAGCCTTGCTAGTTCTATATTTAATCATTATTTTTGACTCTGCGTTTCATTTTTTTCTGGAAATGTAGAGCATTAAATAGTTTTTGCTATTTTGCCTCTCACAGTTTTGCATATTTCCCACCTAGAGGTTGGCTGCCCCTCGGCTGGAAATATTTCCAGAGCCTCAAAATGGTACAATGCTTCAGAGTCCACCTCCAGAGCAGCCGTTTTTGCCTGGAGATGAGCAGCAATGACAGAGATGGAGGGTGGCTGCAGACTGAGGTGGGGATAGAGGATACGGGTGTGTCCTGCCTGGGCAACCACCTGTGGACAGCCCTTACCAGCAGGAGTTTTCTAGAGCCCATTGTATTTTTTAAACATTTTTTTGCACAACAGGTTTTATTGTAAGTCTATCTATTCATATGCAAGCTGATGGCCAGGTTCTCGATCAGGCCATATCATGTTATGTCAATGCATTCTGCCCTCATTTGGTATTAGCTTAAGGAACAGTCAGTGGTCAAACAACCTTACAAGGACTCTACAGCAGTGCCAGTCTGTTGCAGCAAAAGGTGCAGGAGCATGGTAGCACTTTACAGACTGTTACTTCAGCATAAACTGAAATATACTCCATACATCTAATGAAATATGATATGAAAGCTTATGCTGAAATAAAAATGTCCAAAAGAAGTGGGGCTTTTGTACCCCACTTTTTACAACCTGAAGGAGTCTCAAAGCAGCTTACAATCGCCTTCCCTTCCTCTCCCCTCAACAGACACCCCTGAAGTAGATGGGGCTGAGAGAGCTGTGATTGGCCCAAGGTCACCCAAGCTGGCCGCACGTGGAGGAGTGGGGAATCAAACCCAGTTCTCCATATTAGAGGCTGCTACTCTTAACTACTACACCAAGCTGGCTTTGAGGTGTCAACAATCTTTTTATTTTTAACAGGATTCTTCGCTTAGTAAAGTAGTAGGGGGGAAAGGCAGCAAAAGGTAGGAAAGAAACAAAACCAGCAGGGCTGGTCACAGGATCCAAACTTGCTACACAGCAAACTGCTTCTGAAATTGAGGCAGCTTCAAACACTACCTCCATCGTATGTCCTTCCCTACCCAGTGGGTTGAACCAGGGCTTGGGATTTTTATCTTAGAAGTGTTAACAAATGTCACCAAATACATATTTTCAGTTTCTCCAAGTACTATGAGCCTATAAAACAAAGCTCCTCATCTCACGTTAGCAGGTACTTGGCAAGGGAGTCCTAAAGGGGTTGGCTAGGGACACTGTGTCAGCTATGACCCTATGTGTCTCATCTTCTTAGCATCATATGCAGTGACAAACCAAACACCAAAGTGATTATTTTACATTTAGAGTGTGATCCTGTATGTGTTTCTTAGAGATCAGTGGGGCTTTCAAGTAATTGTGCATAGTGCTGCATTCTTAGTTGCAGATTTTCTTGTTAAAATGACTAAGTGAAGGGGTGATACTGTGTAATAAACTCACAGGGAAAAACCCAGACAGATTAGCATGACACACCAAAGATTCAAACTAAAACAAGTTCTAATAATTCTTCAGAAAGTGACAAATATGCTAACCAGCTAAAGAAAAGGAAGTTACAATATATACAAATGGAGATAGAAGATACTATGCAGATACCACAAAATATGGCAAGAGGGTATTTAAAAGAAAACACAAGCAGAAAATAGATTTATTTTCTAAAACTTGATAAGGCATCTAGTAATCTTGAGCCTAAACTCCACAGCAAGTCCTGTTTGACCACTTTCCTCCATCAAGCAAGTCCTGTTTGACCACTTTCCTCCATCCCCTCACACTGTAACTTTGCAGGAACAACTTTTCCCTTTTCAAACAAAAGTTACAGGAAATAAACCAGCCAGATTGTCACCATTTTAAAAGATATAAATCAGGTTAGTGGTGGAAGTATGTGTGCATTGACTTTGAAATTAGCCCAAGAATATTTAAACAAGAGAAAAAAATTTCCTCTAGTTAGCATCAAGTGGAATCTAATGATGATTTCACAACTCATGTTCAAATGCATGGCCATATGCATAAATCTCATAGGCGTCATTAGCATAATGCAGCAAAACACACGCGTGTGTATCACTGTGATGCTTGTCATAAAAGGGAATGAATGTATTTCCTGAATGAGTGGTGGTCATCAGGCATAGTCCCATGGATGTTCACAGAGTTACACTGTTATAAATCAGTGGCAGAAGAGGAATCATTTACCATGGTTTACCATCTAGCAGCACAGACAAAAAAAAAGCTCACAAATACCCTCAAATCCCACAAGCACTCTAATTTTAATTTAAACACATTTATATGGAAGTGAGAAGCAGTTCAAGATACCATTCTGGGCATCATCAGTCACTGTGCATTTGGCCTATTCACTTGTCTGAATTATTTGTAATGCTCAGAAGTAGCAATCTGGCACATCACTGTTCTGTTCACATTAGGGAGCTTGCAACAGCATGCCAATCAAATTTATGATTTGGGACCAATACACTCTTTTGTATTCAGCTGCAGAGTAGAAAATATTCACACTTTGCATAGGTATGAATGGTATCACAGATTTCAGTCAGGGCTTTTCTTTCTGAAATACACAGAAATTAGGAGGGTGAAAGATTTGACTCCCATGCTCATTAATTTTGCTGAGAACATGAGTGACTTAACTGAATGCCTTTCAGGTAACATATTTACAATATACAGGGGGACAGGGGAGATCAACCGGCTGTATTCAGAAGGGTTATGGGAATTCACCTTAAGGATTACTTCATATTTTACAGGAAAGGTGGAAACATATATTTTCATAGCCTGTTCACCACATCTTTTATATTTGGAATGGAGGTACATGTATGTAAACACATGAAAATTATGTGCCTCAAAGCTATTATTGGCTGGAGTCCCAGATGTGTCTATGTACATGACTCCCTCTTACAGAAAGATATGCCTGACACCATAAGAAAATGCAAAAAGCATTGTTATATGAATGATGACTCAACCCCATTGATTTCAGCAGAATTTCAGTAGAAATACATTTCACATTAACTGTATTTTAGGACTGTACTTCTCAGCATACTTTTAGTTCAATAGAGTTTTAAAATATAACTGATGCTGGATCATATCCATTTCTTTTGACCAGTTAAATCAGAGTCCAGTAGCACCTTTAAGACCAACAAAGATTTATTCAGGGTGTGAGCTTTCGAGTGCAAGCACTGAAAGCTCACCTGAATAAATCTTTGTTGTTCTTAAAGGTGCTACTGGGCTCTGATTTTATTGTGCTACTTCAGACCAACACAGCTACCCATTTGAATCTATTTTTGATCAGTTAGTTGCAGAAGTACTCTGAAGCCACAAGTACCAATGCTGGTAGGGGTTGAAAAATGCACAGGGCCTATGAAACCTTATTTTATGGGAAAGGATCTAAATATTTGGAATGGGTATTCCCCACCCACCACTTTGTCTCTTAGCTCCGGTGCCAGGTTTTGCCTCATGCTGGTCCTGCTAAAATATTTATCAGTTAGTAGTAGGTCAGTAAACTACAGGATTGATACATGCATACAGACATACTGCAAGTATAGTTTCCTTAACTGGTGACCACTGAGCTAAGCTGACCCCTGACACATTGCAAGTGACATGGATACATATGAACTACTCCGTCGGCACTATGTTGAAGCTATGCAGTACTTACTGTCCCTCACTTAGCCACTACTGCAACAATAAAAAATACCCCTATGGGGTCGTTAGTTGAAGGCACATTTATTTTGTAACAAATAAAGTAGCAATAACATTTATGTGGAAGTAAATCCTGTTGAATAAAAAGTGTGACAATTTGTTAGTAAATATGTGTAGATTTGGCGTGTAAGTTACTTTGGAATTAAAGACAGCTATTTCCAAGTAAACCAGTTTTGATCTCAGTGCAGGCCCACTGGCCTGACCCTGAATAAAGGAAAGGGAAATTTGGCTGAGGTTTTTTTTTAAAATGCTCTGGATACAACGAGTCCAATACTGGAACACCGTACAGCAGTTACGCTGATCTCGGTGCATAGTCCGACGGAGGAAAACGGCGCAGGAGTCACAGTCCAAGAATGCTGTCCCAAATCCAGCGGAAACCCCACTTTTTGTATCCCTTTCCAAAATTGCACTTCAAATGCCTCGACAGCACGAGAAGCTCCTGTAAGAACATGCCTCGAGAAGGAAGTGGCACAGGGCAAGTCCACGGAAATGTTGACGAAGGAGGTGGAGGACGCCAATAACCGCGGCGCGAGTCCCCTGCCTGAAAGAGCACGAGGTCTTTCCTGGGAGAGAGCAGCGGGGCAGCGCCGTTCACCGGCTGCGCGGGTCTGTGTTTTCCACCGGCCTTCCTCCGACAGGACGTGCGCATGCCCCCCCCCCCAGAAGGTGCCGCCGTCCCGCTTTCTCCAGGGAGGCCAGAGGCCAGCGAGGGCGCCCCGGGGTGCCTCCTCGGCGCACCGGCCGTTGCGAGTGGCTGGAGCAGCACGCGCGTGTGACCTCACAGTGGCCTCCTGGGCAGGGGGCCGCGGGGGAGCCGGGCGGGCAGGTTACTAGGAAACCGGGCAGCCTGGGCAGCTGGCCTTCCTTCCTTGCGAGGGAGAGCCCTCCAGAAGGGTCTCCGAGGAGGGCTGCGCAGGAGCTTCGGGAGCCCTCCCGCCTGGCGCTGGGAAAAGTTCGCGCCCAGCCCTGGGCAGCCCCTCGAGCGCGCCTCCGGGGCAGGGGGTGCTTGGGTGCCCGCCCGTCCTCCCGCCCCACCTGGCTTCCTCTCACCTTCGTTCCCGCTCCGGGCGGCGTACCAGGTGAAGGAGAAGACGGCGCTCAGGCACACCAGCGACAGCGCACTGCCCAGCCGCAGCCTCATCGCCGGACCGCGCGGCCAGGCGGCCGAGTTCCTCAGGTGCCCGCCCGGGCCGGCGCCGCCAACCGCAACGGCACGTCACCGCCGCCTGGGACCGCCGGCCAGCCCTCTCGCTCTGTGCCTCTCCCAGCCGCTTCCCTGGGCAGCGCCTTCCCTCACGCCCCGCCGCTCCCCGGAGGCCGCCGCGATTATCGGGCGCAGATGGGCGGGCGGGCGGCCAGGCGCTCCCCGGGAACAGGCAGGCGAGGAAAGGAAGCGCTCGACGCCGCTCCTGAGCAGGTGGCCGCGACCCTCTCCCTGCCCAGGCTCCGACGGCGCGCCTCGGCCGCTTCCCCCCAGCGACGCCCAGGGGAGCCTTCGGCGTGGCCCGCGCAGGGAGCCTGCTGGGAGAAGTCCCCCGCGTGTCTGCGGGCTCTCCCGCGCCTCTCTGGGAGGAGGAGCGCTTCAGTAGGAGCCTGGTGGGCTGCCGGCCAAGGGAGAGCGTTGCGCAGAAATGGCACGAGGCACTTGAGGGAGTTGCCCTCGACGCGCGGAATCGGAACAAAGAGCGCCGGCCGGCCGGCCCGCCCCAGAGAGTGGGACACGCGCTCGAGTGCTCGGCACTTTCTGAGGTGCAGGAGGCCGTTTCCTGCGGGGCTGGTCGCTGCAGTTTGCTAGTCCAGGGCAAGAAACGCACCCAGTCGAGCGAAAGCAAAAATCAAGCCACCTTCTGCAATTGCTTGAGTACTAGTGGGATAAGCGTTGCAAAACCCGATCCGTTGACCCTAATACAACTCTGCCATCCTTCTGAATTTAAGCATTTTGGGTGTCACTTGAGTCAGCTCTTACTCAAGATTAAAAAAAAAACCTTACAGGTCTGTTAAGGCTTTGGTTTTCATGAACAACTTCAGGCTTCAGTATTTTGGAAGAAACTAAATGCATGCTGCTGAGCAGCCACTATTAGTAAAACATGAATACTAAGATATTCCCTATTATTTTTCACCAAATGTCTCTTGTGACTACTAATTATTTTTTTTCACCTCTATCCTAAAAATAAACATTCATTTCAGTTCCGATTCTGAATCCTTTTGATATTACTTCTGTATCAGGCACTGGCAGATCTTCAGTGAGGGGAGTTTCAAAGTTCAGAAGCAATTATCAAGAATGGTTCAGTTTTTACTGCCCATCATTGATATTAATGTTACTATCAAAAGATGATCCTTGACAGATTTCAGAAATTGGCAGGAAATAGAGAAGGACTTTGTCTACTGAATATGTTGGGCCTGAGCCAACACATCTTCTATAAAAATTACTTTGTAGCTGAAGCCATTTTAAACTATACATTAAGCTATTTAACTCCCACTGGTGTGACCTTCCTTTAGCTTTTTACAAGGACAGGTTTATTGCCCTCTTAATAGTTGTTATAAATGATAAATGATAATTATTTGTTTATAGTGCCCGTGAGTATACTGGAGTGCATGATGAGTATACTCTTACAGCAACAGAAAAAGTCAGCCTTTTTCACTATGATTTCTGGAGTAAAAACAATAATGAGAATCATCTATTTAACCTCTGTTGCACACTTATTTGACGTTATTGCCTGCATGGTCCATGATACGCATTTATAACTAAACTTTTATTACAGCAAATTTAGCATTTAAATTCTGTTTTTACATTGTAGGACACTGACATGTGGGTCAATTAAATGCATCTCTGAGCACCTGATTCCCTCCATACACCAAATCTCAGGCAGTTTGATGTAACAGTTTATATATTAAGCTATATAACTTTGTTGTTAAGACAGTTCTCATGCCAGGAATGGCTGACAACTTATCTGAAAATTCTTTTTGGTATAAAATAAGAATATCTGAATATTTGAAAGCTTCAGTGATTACTCCTGCCAAACATTGAATTTTTAAAATCCTGATAGTTTGAGTTATTGCTATACAAATGTGGGCATTTTTCTAAGGAATTGTAATTTATTTATTGTACTGTAATCAAGCTTATTACCAGCTGATTCTTATCAGAGCTGGGCACTTTGAAACTCCATTCTTCATAGGATTGGGTGATTGAATTGTCTTCTGTGGTTTAATGTTCCATTTTACTTTGTAATTTCATAGAATCAGAGTTGGAAGGGGCCATACAAACCATCTAGTCCAACCTGCTGGATCAGCCTAAAGCATCTATGGTAAGTATCTGTCCAACCACTGATTAAAGACCACCAGTGATGGTGAACTTACTACCTCCTTAGGCAGCCAATTCCACCACTGAACTCAGTGAAATATTTTTCCTGATATGTAGCCAATATTGCTCTAAAGGTAAAGGTAAAGGTATCCCCTGTGCAAGCACCGAGTCATGTCTGACCCCTGGGGTGACGCCCTCTAGCGTTTTCATGGCAGACTCAATATAGGGTGGTTTGCCAGTACCTTCCCCAGTCATGACCGTTTACCCCCCAGCAAGCTGGGTACTCATTTTACCGACCTTGGAAGGATTGAAGGCTGAGTCAACCTTGAGCCAGCTACTGGGATTGAACTCCCAGCCTCATGGACAAAGCTTTCAGACTTACCACTCTGCGCCACAATATTGCTCTACAAGTAGTTTAAAGCCATTACTGCAGGTCCTGCCCACTGCTGCCAACAGGAACTACTCCCTGCTTTCCTCCAAGTGATAACCTTTCAAATACTTAAAGAGAGCAATCATGTCACCTCTCAGCCTCCTCTTCTACAGGCTGAACATTCCCAAGTTCCTTAGCTTTTCCTCCTAGGACTTGGTCCCCAGGCCTCAGATCATCCTCACTGCTCTCCTGTGCACTCTCTGTTTTGCCCACATCCTTTTTGAAGTGAGGCCTCCAAAACTGCACACGGTACTCCAGGTGCAGTCTGAACAATGCAGTGTACAGCAGGGCTATGACATCTTACAGTTTTGTTGTGATGCCTCTGTAGATACAGCCCAAGATGTCTTCCACTTTGTCCAATGAGGCTTATTTTCAACTAAGCACATCAAATGGTGCCTCTACCTGCACTACCAATGGCCACCCCTGTGGCTGGAGGATGGTAGCACCTGCCCCTATAGGGTTTCTGTTTCTGTAGCAATACTTTTTGACTTACCCTTGTATAACAGAATGTGATCTAGCAAGTTTAAAGCCTTTCTACTGTTCCTCACCTACTATTATATTTAAACACTAGGCTTCAAAGCCCATCCGTAAGGACAGGCTTTGAAGGGGCCGGGGCAACCCCCGCCCGCCTCCCTCCCCGTTGTCTCCCCGGGCTTTCTGCGGGCCTGTTCCAAGGCCCGCAGGGGAGCCCACCCCGGCCAACCCCCTCCTTGGCAATTCCCCAGCTTCTGTGCGGGCCTCGGAGCAGGCCTGCTGCGTCAGGGATGCGGTAGGCCTGCTCCAAGGCCTGCCTGGAAGGCTACCCTGTTCACCCGCCTCCCCGGCGATTCCCTGGCTTCACCACGGGTCTGCTCCGAGGCCTGCAGGGAAGGCCCCACTGCCTGCCCCCCTCCCCTGTGACTGACATGCTTCCGTGTGGGCAGGATTGGGTTCCCCGGTGCCTGGCCTCCTGGCAGGGACGCAAGGACTGAAGATGGCCAATAGTTGGCCTTGGGGGGGAGTGGGTGGGTCGGGTGATGGGCCAATTGGAAGGTACGAAGCGCCTTCTGATTGGCCCCTCTATTTTCAGTCCGGGGGCAACGGGACTGATTGGCCCGTTTCCTATCCCGGACGTAGCCTTCGGCTTTTATTTATACCGCTCCCCGAGCGGTGTATAGATGGTACAAGCTACCTTATAAAAATTTATAGCAGCAGTACCACCCAGATTCACATCTGCAATTATAACATCTATAAAACAAAAATATATTAAAGCATTCACACAACAACTTTCCAGAAAAGCGATGTAACAGTTGACTAAACTGATGCTCCTATACTGTGCCTTTAAAAGACTGGAGCCTCCTTCCCGCTGTATGAGCTACAGAAGTATGTGAATGCTGCGGCTGCACTGGCCATGCCTTCTTCTGTGTGTGCATGCCTGGCAAAAGGGAACTTGGTTGCAGGGCAAGGATTTGAATTCACACCTGCAGATCTCCCTGAAGTATCCTTGTTCGTGGGATCATCAAGTCATGGTGCTCCTTCCAGTGGAGGGTGGTCTGTTGCTCAGCATACAGACAGTGGCTACATGGTAATTGGTGGATATGAATGTAAGGATGGATTAGACCAGTAGTGCCATCTAGTACGGCATCCTGTTTCATACCTGTTGCCTTGCATGGACAACGAACATTGCATAGAGGTCAAGTTCTTCCCCAGAAGCTACATCATAGCACTGGTATTCAAAGATCTGCTGCCTCTACATAGGGAAGATCTATGAATTGATGGAGCTCTCCTCCATAGATTTTGACCCCTTTCAAGGCCAGTGTATTATGGCTACCACTACATAAACTGGTGGCTTATCCCACAATTTAATTGTTGAGTAAAGAAGTTGTTCCTGAAGTTATTACCCTAGAATTAGTAAATTCTCTATCCACTTTTCCTATTTCATGCCTAATTTCATAAACCACTATCATGTCCCTCAGTAACAATGTTTTTTCTAAACAGAAAATTCCCAGATTTTTCAGGTTTCCTCATAGGCGTTCCAACCCTTTAATCACTTTGGTTGCCCTCTTCTGTACTTTATCCTGTACTTTATATATTTGATATGTAACAACAAACTGCACACAGTATTCCATATGAGTGAGCTCTATCTTATTTCAATCTCTTTCCTAATATCCCCCAACATGCAGTTTACTTTTTCATTATTGCCACAGACTGAGTCAATATTTTAATGGGAGTAACCTACCACAACCATGCAATCTCTAATTCAGACCACACCAGCATATATTTAAACTTTTGACTTTTTGTTCCAAGGTGAGTAACGTCATACTTAACAACACTGAACTTCATTTGCCACGTTGTAGCCCATTTTTAATTACACTGAATAATACATTATAATTTGTAAACTTGGCCACTATAATGCTCACCCACAATTACAGATAATCTACAAACTAATTATATTGAAGCAATCTTTGTACTGATCCTTGAGATCCTACAATTAATTTCTTCTACAAGATAGCACAGGTAGCCCAATCTCTTCAGGTCTTGGAAGCTAAGCAGGGTTGGCCCTACCTAGAATTTGGATGGGAGACCTCCAAGGCATACCAGAGGCATGAGACAGGCAATGGCAAACCACCTCTGAATGGCTCTTGCTTTGAGAACCCTCACAGGGTTCTCAAATGACTTGATGACACTTTCCACCTCCACGCTACAAGAACTGCTAGTTTATTTCAGCTCTGTTCCCTGTTATGTAACTTATTTTTAATCCATGAGGTCCCACTGTCCAATGAGGCTTTTCATTGCAGAAGCTATGCTAATTTCCCTTTAGCAGATTTTGTTGCTTGATGGGCTTAATTCTATCTTTAATAACAGTTTATACTAATTTAGCTGGACTAAATTATTCTCCCTGAATTTTGACAAGGGATTTTCCTTTCACATTTGTCCCATTTGTGTAGTGGGCATAGAATACTGACAAGTGACAAGGCTATACCAGCATCTCAGGATTGGTCTGTAAGTTTTATCTAGGGTAAAGAGACCAAGGGTTTTTTTTTCCTGATGAACATTGGTGATTATGTGTAGAAGAAATTATCCTTTTAGTAGAATGCTTAAGTGCACTAGAAATCCAGTCCACAAGAAAGGCTGCAACCCAACTTTATTTTATCACATAGCTACACAGTATATATATGGTCACTGACACATGATGCATTTAAGTACCTGGCATGATGCATTTAAGTACCTTCCAAAATTGTGAGTTCAAAGATGGGCTACTTTTTTACTCTTGCAGCTAGTCCAGAGCAAGGCTTCTTGGCCAGAAGAGCGGCAGACTAGAACGTTCAGCATTTACAATGCAAGCATATAGAGTTACTCCACAGTAACTCACAGACTCAAATGTACATACACTTGAGTAGCTCTGCCTAATATGACAACTGTTTTCTAGGTCTAGATGAAGTTTCCCATTTTCTTCACTATTCATTACCACTGGCACTTTCTTTCACTGAGTACTTGGTCATAATTCCATTTTACAGACCATCCTCCCCTCACTTATCTCCTACTCTTATGAGATTCTCATTTGTATACTCAGTGTGCAACATTCTGCCCTATATGTGAATATTTCCCTAAATAGAAGAAAATAGCAGCTTCACAGGCCCTTCTTTATGTCTCCCCAATCTCTGGAGTCGGGAGCCAAGGTGGCCACAAGGAATAAGGTATTTTCGATTTTACCTGGCAATGTCTCAGTATTTTTTTTTGCCTTGTTTGTTTTAAATTAATCTTTAATTCAGCTTGGCTTGTATTTATTACTTTTATTTAGCTTTACTTGCTGTCCTGCTTTACTGTTTTATACATGCTGTTTTTATCTTTTAATTTTTTTACTGATTTTTTGGGAGGTTATACTATGTTGCATTTATGTTTCTATTATCATTTTTCAAAAATGACATCATGGTCATCACTACTAATAGGGTAAGGTTGTCTACAAACATTTTAAAGAAATTAACATAACTGGCTAGATATGTTTAAAACCCCTGCCAATCTCTCTCACCGAAGAGATTGCCAAACAAAGAAATCACCAAATTCTGAGGTAAATCTCTCGCACCTCACTCAGAAGTCCTTTCTCTAGTGGCGAAGAGAAGACTGAGAGAAGAGGGTTAACTCCTCCCACATCATGTGACTTTTGAGCAGGAAGGTCTCCTTGTGTGTGTGTGTGTGGGGGGGAGGGTGAGCACTCTTGGGAGCTTTCTAGAAGTTTTTAGCTTGCAAATTCCTTTTCCATGGCAGGCCTGTGGCAATGAGTACCCATGTGCAACTGAACAGACCACTCAATGAACAGTGGATACAGGTACGTGCAACTGTTTTTCCCTTCAAAAAGGACAGCAGCATAAATGTTAAACCATGTATTTGGGCCATCACTGCCTCTGCTTGCGTCTCAGTGTGGGTGAGTCTCTCATATCTTCTCTACATAGTCCTGCATTCCAGCAGCAAATCATGTCAGTTTGCTTCAGATGATTTAGCAAAGTTCCTGAACATACAGCTTCAGCAAATCTGCCTGCAAAAGACCAGCCAAGAAGACAAGTCAATTTCCTTAATGCTGTTCTAGATTTCAAGGGACCAGCAAAAGACCACCCCCAGTCAGTACCAGATTGTTGCTGAAGATGCCAGTTCAACATTGGTCCTAGTAATGCTGGTGTAATATCAATTTCAAATAATAAACTTGAATATGGAACTATATCACACTGAAGTCAGTGGAACTCTCTTCTGGAATAAGGCTATTACATTTCACCTAGTTTTTATCCTTTATCTTTGCATATTTATTGTACTTGCTTAATTACCTGTATCCTCACTTTGGATCATAACATAACCAGTTTAAACACAGACAACAACGTTATGGTAGCTAGGCATAATATGTTTGCTTGTGTAAACATTTCATGTATTCATCACATATTTAGTATGCAAACTGGACAGATTTAGCTCTCAGCCGCCCTGGCAGAAGTATGGCTGGCATGCAAATTCTTTAAAAAACCCAACCACCAGTAACCAGCTGTACCGGCCCATGCAAAGTCTAGAACACCCCCACAGTCAACAAAATAAGTTTTATTAGGACCAATCAAAATGACACAAAATATTGTGCAAGTTTCTAAGAACTCACAGGGCACATACTTTAGGAGAGGGGAAAAACAGATTTTTCATGCCATGATCTTAAGACCTAGTCTTGCCAGCACTTGTTGTGATGTGGTGCAGTTTCTGAATCACCACTGGTGTTGGAATACAGAACTTGCATCAGGGGAGAAGCAGGAAACAGCAAAGGTGTCATCTCACGGAAAAATAAAGGCCAGCCAAATCAAAAAGTTTTTCTACATCCAAATGAAAAGCACATCCTTGTTGAAGTCTGAGAGCAGAAGGAAGCAATTTAGCAGTCTTTGTTACCATTGTTTGAGAGAAATTAAAGATGCATAAGGTGTTCTTTGACAACCACTTGTGTTTTTAGAATGTTACTGGGATGGGATTGATAAAGGTTGAAATCTTAAGGACAATTTCTTGGGAGGAACGATTGCATCATTCAAGGATTTGTTGTCAGGCCATAGGACCTGTGGATTTCATCAAATGCTCTCTACTCTTTCTGTCATAATTCAAGTACTGCTTTAAATGCAAGTGAGTTGACTTGCATGATAAATATATTTTCATGTTGATGGAACATTGATAGGGCAAAAGCAGAACTTCTGATCAGCCATGCTCATGAGGTCCATGATCTCCTGTGTGAAGATAAGAATAGCATAAATTAAGTGTGGACACATTTACATCTGCTTGGGATTTTAATCTCAGGTGCTTATACATGGCAATTCTAAGAGCTTCTACTTATGCAAGGTCCTCAATCTTAACTGTCTTTCAAGAAAGTGAGCACAATACTACATCCTTATCTGGAATCAAGGACCAGATATTTGTTTTTAAGAAAATATGTTTGGAAGTTCTCATCCAAGAGCACTGACAAGTGTATTATACAGCTACATAGCACACGATGGCAGAGAACAACGGAAGATAAGTGAGTACATAAATGTGTAAGAGCAGCAGGGCCAGCAGTTTTGAGCAAAAAAAAAATGCAGAACTGGGAACAGATGACAAGAAGAGTTTGTTCTTATAGCAAGTTTCTCAACAGTACAAGATAACACTTGCACACTTCCATCCTCTTTTTGGATTCTAAATTCAACTACTGCCTCAGCAGCAGGGATTTGTAGCCAGGAACATCTATGCCCGTTGTATTTTCCAGAGCAGGTCACTTGCTAGCTCCAGGACACAGCAAATTGTGACATATTCTAGCACCTTCAAGACCAACAGGCTTTTTGTGGCATCAGTTTTCAAGGACCCGAGCCCGGTTATTATTCCATTTATCCGATTCATAGTCCGCCTTTCTCTCGGAGACTCAAGGCGGGTTCCATTCCATCCTTCCTTCACTTTCTCCTTTTATCCTCACACTCACTCCGTAGGCTGAGAAACGCGCGAACTTCACGAGCCGAGCTGAAAGTGAAGCCAGCCCCCGCCCCCGGTCGATGCTGCATTCTCTCAGACCACACTGACCGCCTCGGACACACGAGGCGGGCAAAAGACGCCGACGACAGACGCGGCCATTATGACGCAACCTCTTTGGGCTCCTGAGCTGCGCCTCGCCCTCGGAACAGCCACTTTCCCCGCGCAGACGGATCCTGCGCTGCCTCCCTCGCCTCAAGGGGCCTCCCCCCTCCCAACGCCCTGGCCCCCGCGGAGGCCTCTTCCCAGCCTCACGGGAAAGCTCCCTCGGGACTTGCGACACGAGCGCGCTCCTGAGAGACGCCTCTCGGACGACCCCCCTCGCCTCCGCCGCGCTCACACCCATCTCCTGCAGCCCAGCCTAGGAGAGGCTGCGTCGCCACGCCCCTTTCTCGGTCGCCTTAGCAACAGCCGCACGCGCTCTATTTCCTCGTGGAGCCCCGCGGGCCAAGTGATAGCTCCGCCCGCCGGTCAACCCGACATGAGGGAAGACACGCCCCGCTCCGCTCGTTGGTCCTAACCGCTGTGCCGCCGGCTCCCACCATGGGGACGCCTGCCTTCGCCTCCCCTCATGTCTCCTTTGTGGATGTGGAAAAACGGGTAGGGGAGGGTGGAGAAGGACGGGGAGGAGGGGGGGGGGGGGAATCTGTCCATCGCACACGACAATTAAATGGGCATCTTGGCGCCACGTCAGTCACTTCCGGGTCTGGGGGAGGCAACTTCCTTTCGTTGTGCGGATGAAGGTGAAGGGAGGCCTCCGCCAGTCTTGCGCTTCCTTAGCAGGAGTGATGATGTGACCTCAGTATGGTAGAGCGGGCGGGCGGTGCGCGAGCCCCTGGGAATTCCGACGCTGGTCTGCAGCAGAGGGGAGGGGGCGGGAGGGAGAGAGAGGATAAGGCTGCCTCGAGGCACGCTTCTGAGATCAGGCAGCTCTGCAGGGGAATTGTGGCCGTCTACAGCAGGATGTTGTTGCTCGTGCTGGGCAGCCTTGTTAAATTCTCGCATAGAATTCTCGAATAGCCGCGACTTCCGGGAGCTGGACTTTTATGATACTTGGGGGGGGGGGTGTATATGTGCTTAAGCAGGAAGAAAGAACCTCTAAAGTGAGCAATGAACCACGAATGATTTCCCCATGAAACCTCACTTTAAATTAAAAAAACAACAACATTTAGGAGTATCCCAAAACAGTTTTCTGCGCCTAAGACATTGGTAACTGCTAATATGGACTGGTTTGCTGGTTGTGAAAACAACAGCAATCGTCTTCCTTTCCCAGAAAGGTACGATATGGTCACCAAAAAGTTCAGCCCGTTTAAAACCCATTGAACTGAATGAGAGAGGCAAGCACCTGCCTAAAGTTGCTTTAATTTTAGTGAATTTGATAATAGGCACAACTAGGTCTGGGATTTAAGGCTTTCCAAGCCACTGTACTCTACATGGGAGTGTTATGAACTTTGTTGGATTTGCTTTTGAATAAGCATAGTATTAAGGTGCACATGAGCGCCGATCTATAAACCAGTTTTTATATGGTTATACAAAGTTCCCTTTTTTGTTTGTAGAAAATGATTATACACTTATGGAGCTACTTGTATAGACATGTCTTTCGATTTTGGATAAAATGGATCTTGAGACAGCTCACTGGAAAATGTGAACTGCAGCGTATTTGTGATGGTTCAAAGAAAAGTGCAGAAAGGACACTCAAAATAGGTAACTATTTATTTTATTTGTTTATATCCTGCCTGTCTCCCCAGTGGGGACCCAAAGTAATTTATATCATTCAGCTCTCCTTCATAGCAGCTTACATCATTCAGTTCTCCATTTTATACTCAGAACAACCCTGTGAGGCTGATTAGGCTGAAAGAATATGACTGGCTCAAGGTTATTCATCAGGGTCTCATGGCCTGAATGTTGATTCGGAATCTTGGTCTTTCAGAACCTTGGTCCAACAAATACACGACACTGACTTTCAATTTAAAGTAATATTTATATTTACAGTTCTAATTTTAACTCCTCATTTAGATGCCAGAGGATCTGTGAAACCTTGTACCTTTCATGAAGATCTTTTACTTGCATAACAACTTCTCTTAATCTTTTTGGTGATTGAGTCAAGGGTGTCAGATGAGTAGACATGGATGACAGCTGAAATAACTTAGTGCAGCCACATACCTTTGTCTAAATAGCTAAGAAACAGTAAAACATCTTCTACCTTTATAAGATAAATTTCATAAAATATGTGGGTGAGTTTTCAAATGAGCTGGGTGACATTGTCATTCCCCATTCTTATAGCAGCAGTTTCTACCAGTACAAGAGGAAAAGGGGTGATGCTTGCAGTTCACCATACTTGGTAGCATTTTATCTATGAGCCTCCTGTACTGCCAAGAATTTTTCAAAGAGATATTGGGGGAATGGAGGAGAGAGAGGACCACTGTGTTTTACATGTTGTTGTGCTGACGCCTGGGTGTTGGTGCTTTGTTCTGAATATAAATGAGATAGAGAATAGTGTTTTCATACTTGCCTTTGTATGCATGATTTTCTGAATAGAATATCTCTGTGGGAAAGGATTTGGCTGACTTTCTGCTGGTTGTTTAATAATTATTTTAATAGATTACTTTAAATAGATTACTTGGGTCTTAAATCAAGGTCTATATTCTCAATGAATTAAATCTGAATCTTGATTTTATACACTATGGTAAATTGTAAATGTTTATTTTATAGAGCATTCACTGGAATCGTCAAAGAGTAAGGTAAGCTATCTTGATACTGTGGTTGAGATAGACGGCCAAGGGCTTACATGTGTCCTATGGTATTTGACTATTTTTTCTGAGCAAGCCATGAGTTGTTGTCACAAACCACTTTAGAAATTCAGTTATTGCAGAATCAGTTCATAAGCACTATTATGACAGACATCTAGAACTCATTGCATAATTCTTTAAGTATGTCCTAAGAAAAGAAAAATAATTAGAGGGAGTTAGCAAAAAAACTTCTGAAATAATAGAAGTGGTTCCTGTAGCTTACAAGAAATTAATACCTTTGGTGATGGTTGCTAGGCAATCCTAATAATATTGCCAGCTTTAAGCCATGGTTGCTGTCAGTAGGTAGGGAGAGGGAGCCACCTCTCCAGTACTATTTTGGCTTTTGAGAGTGTTACAGGTTTCTGTTGATTAGCCTTGGTCAGCACAGCTTTTTCAAGGTAGCCATGTCAGTTAACTAGTTGTCATGCAAATCAGTTCGTATGACTGATTTATCACAAAACCCATTCTGATTAAACATATCTTTGTGTTGACTATTTGACATTATTAATATTATATTTGGCACTGGCAAATTTGTCTTAATCTTGTGACATTCTATAAAACTATTTTAGTGGCCTCTACAAATAGATGGTATTTCAGTGAATTAATCAAAGGAGTACTTAATTCAACTTATGCTGTGTTGATAAGGTATTACAAAGTGCTGTCCATGCTCCTGAAGATGAAGTGAAAAGATACGTAGCACTTATCATGAAAGAAAAGAAGATTGATATGCAAAAGGATACAGGGTATGACCGCTTCTGTTTCAAAGATACTGTTGTTCATAACCATGTCTTTTGCAACTCTTATTTCTTTCCTTCAACTAGGTATTTATTGCTTAACAATTTATCTTTATAAAAGGAATATAAATAATGCATGTAAGTTAGTATATGTTTTCCACCAATATATAATTAATATAGGTAGCATTTTTTAATTTTTCATTCTCATTTATGAGAATGATTTAGGGAAGATTGTGCAGTAGGGACAACCAAAACATTACAAAAATCAGAATTTTTTCTGATGACAGCTAAAGATGACAGCCATTTATAAGGGAGTGAAATGAGATGAGGAGTTAATTCAGATGAAGTGGGCCTTTTATGTTTTTTAGAACAGTCACAATTCTCTAAATTCTCACAATTTGATCTAGGTCCTTCAGATCCCACCAGGTTTGGTATAGAGTGGCCTAGTATGGTTACTGGTAGAGTGTCAGTCTAGGATGTGGGATATCTGGGTTTGAATCTGCATCCTTCCATGGAAGTTTGCTTAGTCACCACGGGACTGTCACACAGTCTTGCTTAACTTTTCTCAGAGGGCTATTTCTGTGAAGGTAATTAAGGGGAGAATGTGGTTTGAGTTCTTATTAGGGGGAAAAGTAAGATATAAAAGTAATGAGCAAAATGACTGCAGAATGAAAGTAATATGCACACTCTGCCTAGGTTCCAGTCATAACTGAGCTGTAGCATTTTGCATGAACTAATACCTCCAAGAAAACTTCAGGGGAGAGTACATTTCAGTAGTCTAATCTCAGTGTTTACCTTTACATGGATCTGGGTAGCCAGAATGGCCATCTCAAGGTACAGGGCCATCCTTCCAGTTAGACTGAGTTGAAAGAAAACCTTTTTGCAGCGGCATCAACTTGCCACTCCTGCAGTAGTGCTTGGATCTATTATAATCCCTGGCAGTCAGCTGAACCCATTGATAGTGTTCTTCAATATACCTGGCTACTGAACCAGTAAAAAGAGCCTCTTGTGGCGCAGAGTGGTAAGGCAGCAGACATGCAGTCTGAAAGTTCTGCCCATGAGGCTTAGAGTTCAATCGCAGCAGCCAGCTCAAAGTTGACTCAGCCTTCCATCCTTCTGAGGTCGGTAAAATGAGTACCCAGTTTGCTGGGGGGTAAACGGTAATGACTGGGGAAGGCACTGGCAAATCACCCTATATTGAGTCTGCCATGAAAACGCTAGAGGGCGTCACCCCAAGGGCATCAGACATGACCTGGTGCTTGCACAGGGGATACCTTTACCTTTACCGAACCAGTATCACAAAGATTTGATTTCAGTTTGTTCACTTTAGCCAATTAGGCATAGCATCTAGGCAGTGCATGAGGATCTCTTGTCACATTATCAGAAGATTTGGATAAGGAGATACAGAGATGAGTATCATCAGCATATGGATGATAACCAACCCTAAAATGATTTGTCTAAGGCCTTTATATGGAATTGAAAAGTCAGGAGGATAGGATTGCACAGGTAGAACCCCATAGGATAGATCCTACACTGATAACTGGTCGCCCACAGCAAGTCTTTGAGTCTGGTTTGTGCGGAATGATTTGAACCAGTCCATTGTACATGCCTCAGCACTGTATCAAAGGTGTGAGGTTCCAGCGGATTGCCACAGTGAACAAACTTTGTTTATTAAGAAAGCTCCTACAAGCCTTTTGCCAAGACTGAGAAAAAGATGGCTACAAGGCTGGTTCAACCTTCAATACTTAGTAGCCCCACTTGCTACCAGTTTAGACACGCATGTCCAGGCTGGAGATCAAAGACACAACATCCAAGAAACAAAGCGATACTACAGCGTTGCATAGAAATGAAATTGGGGGCAAAGATTCAGTGCAGTAGTCTATTCATATAACACTGCTCCAGATAAACATAGCTCCAATACCTTTAATAAATCCACTACAAACAACATGCTGATATCTATAGAGAAGCCATGCAACAGTTCAGGGCTTCAGCAATGATATACTGATGTCAGCATTGTCCAGCATGTATAGTTCTGTGTCAGTACTGCTCCTGATTTCCAGGTACATAGCTGGTGTTACCCTCTTTCACTCTGTGCATGGCCAAGCCTTGACTGTCAGCCCTAGGTGAAAAGCCTTCATGCTCTCTCACCCTTGGGCTTGCACTCAGCAGTTCATGCCTCTGGTACAGGCCTCCTTTTAAATGGTGCCATACCTATTAGTTGTGCCATACCTATTAAAAATATCAGGAGACACTCTTTGAAGGAGGGTGCCTCCCAGCGTCCAGAACAAACTTGTTTATCACCTTGCTCATCCAAAATCCAAAAACAAACCATCTACGTAATAGCGTTTATGACCAACTGAAATAACATAAAGCTGTCTGCAAGTTTGTAGTTCCTTAGAACTCTTATTTAGGCTGGATATTACAAAATAAAAAAAGGGGGGGTGAGAGATAATTCAGACTGGCATTGTAAAATTATTCTCTTGCCGGCATCCCTGTGCTCAGTGCAGTTCCTCTGAGCAATAACAAAATGTTTCTCCATTGGAATTACAATTCTTGTATCTCTTTGACACCATGTTAGATTTTCAGATCTTGTAGGACAGAGCAAAGGAATTACTTGATATGTTATATTAGAAATTTTGGTGATAAATTTAAGATGATTCAAGTGGATGTAAAGTCAAACAAAACATAGTGTGGGTAAATTCCTGTATGCTTAGTCTCTTACTAGTAGCTTGGCCTTAGGACAAAAAGAATGATGCTGACATAACATTTAAGGTGCTTGATATTCTTGTGATATTGAGCTGTAGTTTGAGAAGATATTGAAGTGTTTTTCTAAGTTGGTATAAATTAATTAGGCAGATATACACGTAGAAAGTCCCGGTTTCAATCCCTAACATCTCCAGCTATATCACCTTCTACCAGGTGCATTTAAAAGACCTCGTCTGAGACCCTTTAGAGCCAGTGACAGTCTGAATACACAGTACTGACCTTGATGTTCAGTGGTCTGGTTCAGTATAAGTCAGCTTCATCTGTTTATACATAAATATTGGAAGAGCATGGGAGGTTATTTGGTTGTTCCTGCACACATTGGTCAGCTTGATATTGGGCTGTACCTATATTACTCACATATAATCTTTGTCATGGTTCCTGTGTTTTTAAAATGGTATAAGCTTGCTAGCCTGGAATACCAAAGTGATCTGTTTCATTTTTCAAAAAATACTAGCTAACTAAATGTTGTTGCAGATAAAATCTGCCATGTTTATAGTTGTGTGTTGCATGTATTATAGGTTCTCCTTGAAGCTCCAAATGTGTTTGCTGCAGATAACTGGTTATAAGAAACTTTATTTGGATGTAGAAGATTTGAGAAAATCTCCATATAACTGTAATAATGAAGAACATGAGAAGCAATTGATTGAGGTAAAATTATTGTTGGGTTTTAAGTGTCTTACTCAGCAAATTCAAATTTGTGACTGAAATGCATTTTGTGGTTTACCAAAGTTGCACACTTCTGATTGCAGCTGTGAGCTGCACCTGTGATTGTACTTCAGCACTTCTTGCCAGTTATAGAAACCTCTGAATCGTGAATGGCAAGCAGAGAGAAATGTCTGCAATAACAATAAAGCAAGTTCTTATCTAGTGAAATTGATTAATGTTGGGCTCGGTACAGGAAATAGGAAATCTTCACATAACACATAACTAATTGATGGAATTAGTTGCTGCAGGATGTTGTGTTGATGGCTAGCTTAGATGGCTGTAAAGAAGAGTAGACATACTTATAGACAGTAGAGGTATACATGATTGTTACTCATAAAAGTCAAAACATTCATATTTGGATATAATACATATTTTAATTACTAGGAGCATGATTATTAAAACAATGCTGTTAGAGGCATTTGGCTGGCCACTGTTGGAGGAAAAAATTGTAGACCTTGGTCTGACCCTGCATGGTTATGTTTATATCAGTTGCTGTTAGTCAGTAGAATGAAAAATGAGTGTGGCCTTGATGGCTCATGCCCTGCATTTGTTGGCAAAACATTTAAAATAAATACATTGATCAAAAATTTGTGAATTAGTCCAAGCTTCCCATTCAACCTAGCGCTCCCATGTAGCTCTGGGGTGGACTTCCCTGTTAACTTTAACAGAGGGAACAGATGTATATACTTAGTCTGTTCTTTCCACTAAAATGGGTAGGGCATCTGGCAGATGAGAGTACCCTGCCTGTAGTAAACTGCTGTGTGACTGATATGAAATTGTTTAATTGGACCCAACCAAAACGGAGAGCATTTTCAATTATACGTTGCACATGTTTCAGAATATTTTTGTCAACTGTTGATGTAATTGCCTTGTTTATAACAAAAAGTATAACATGTTGACTGTATCTTACTGTTGACTGATATTGTTGTTCAGAATGAGGATGGGAAAATATTGATAATTCTGTTAACAGAAGAATATTTATACAGCTTTGGAATTTGTTGATGCCCGATGAAAAACTGAAGGCTAGAATCTCGAAGCAGTGGTGTGACATTGGTTTCCAAGGTGATGACCCTAAAACAGACTTCAGAGGAATGGGAATGCTGGGATTAGTTAATCTTCTGTAAGTCAAAATACTTTTCCATGGTTTAAAATCAAATACATTTAGGTAACATGGCATATGATGTGAGTATTGAGTAAAAAAGTGAAGCACTTTTATGGGGTTTAGTGTTCAGACTATCACAGAACTTTAAAGCCCATTTTTCTGTCACTAATTATTAATTATAATATGCAGTGCAGATTCTGAAAAAATAGTATTTTTAATCACTAAGGAATGTTTTCTAAATTGAAGTAATTTACTTTTAGTTTTTATCTGTCTTTTCAGATACTTCAGTAAACATTATACCGATAAAGCCCGTCAAATCCTTCTTCATTCAAATAATCCCAAACTGGGGTAAGTTACTTCTAAAAAGAATAAAAGTTACCAAGGTTAGCATTTAAAGTTGCACCCCCCTGCAAAAAAGCAAAAACAAACCCCTACCCTGTCTTTCGAAATAAATGTGTGGCGAAAGGAGCAGAAGAATGTTGAAATGAAGTCACTTGGACAGATTTTTAGTGTGTGTCAGTTAAGCAATTTCTCCTCCCTGCAGGACCCCAGAGGGACATACATTGTTATCTCGTCCATTTTATTGCCAATTGAAGAATGAAGTGCTCTCTAGGGAGCATATTGGGACAGATGGTCCCTAAAATATGCAGGGCTCAGACTCTGGGGTCTTAAAGATCAACACAAAAACCTTGAGGCTGATCCAGAACTGGCAACTAGTGCAGCTGCTGGAGGACAGGTTCAATGTGAGGACATGAGCAGCTGCCTTTTGCACCACCTGGGATTTCTGGGTCAAGACCAAAGGTAGCCCCAAATAGAGCAAGTTACAGTAATCCCAGCTGAAGGTAACCATCACCTGGGTTACTGTAGTGAGGTCTTCTGGGGCTTGGTGTGCTAATAACTTTGTCTGGTGCAGATGGTAAAATGCCTGGCTCGCTACCTTTGTTATCTGGGCCTTCATAGAAAGTGTGGTCAGTTGCTCATCATCTAGGCACAGAACCTAGCCCCAGGAACTTCCATCTTTGAGGGATTAAGCTTCAGGCAACTCTGTCAGAGCTATCCAACCATGGTCTCCAGATACTGGGCCAATGAAACTGGTGGTGTATTTGGTCAGACACCAATCTATGGATAGAGTTGCATGTCATCAGCCCAAACCCTCATATCAGCTGTGCAAGAGGAAACATATAGATGTTAAATAGCATTGGGGAGAGAATCGCGCCCTGAGGAACTCATCATGGGAGTGAACAATGATGGCTCTTCCCAACGTTGGCTCTTCCCTAACGGTCACCCTCTGTTCCCAACCTTGGAGGAAACAAAAAGCTCATGATTGACAGTGTTAAACGCTACTGAGATCTAATAATACTAGCTGTACCAGCCTTTCTTGGTCCAGCTGCATTCCAAGGTCATTCATGAGGGCAACTAGTGCTACTTCTATCCCATGGGCCAACTGGAAATGACTGGAATGGGTCCAAGACTGAGGCTTCCTCTAGGAATGCTTGTGTCTGATCTGTGTCCAGCCATTCAGCCACCTTCCTTAGAAATGGCAGATGCAAAACTGGGTGGTAGTTGGCAGGGTACCATGGGCCGAGCAATGCTTTCGTCAGCAGGGACCAAATCAGTGACTTTAGACCCTCTGGGGATGTCCCTGAGATCAGGGACATATTTATAATCTCCCAGAGGGACTTCCTGATCCTCTCACCATTTGCCTTCATGAACCACTAGGGACAGGCATCTAAGAGGCATGTGGTTAATTTTACTGAAGCCAGCACACTGTCTACATCAGTTTGATTGAGCCCTCTGAAGCTTTTGAAAACCACCCTTGAAGATGCTCATTTACTGTATTAACAGTTAGAGGAAAGTAATGGCAGAGCACCAAGATTTTATCCGTGAAAAAGCTCACAAAAACCTTACAGCTAAGGGCCAACTGGGAGCAATCTGAGTTCTCTCTTTAATTTAATTTAGACCATCTACCCACTGGGGAGTTGGGGCAGCTCCCAACATTTAAAATACAATAAATACAAACAAATGTAGTAAATAATGCAATAAAATTTGGACAACAGCAAATTAGAGAATTAGAACAACTGGCCAGGTCCTTGGTTTGTAATATTAACCACACAAAACAAAGCAACCTGACATGCCTGACAGAGTGGTGGAAGACCCTGGAGATGACAAACTTTCCTGGGAGTTTATTCCCGAAAGAAGGGGAACCACTGAAAATGCCCTTGTTGTGGTGGTTGACAGTTCACATGCCGGGTTCCTGTAGAAGGCTCTTCATTGCTGATCTGGAAAAGTACTGCTGATCTGGAAAAGTACTGCCTCAGTGAACTCGGTGGCGGTAAACCAGCAAAACACTCACCCTCTCCATGGCACCTCACACAAGGCCAATGCATCTATTGCCAGGGATTGTTGGCAGATGAACATTGCCACTTCACTCTTCAGTCCTCGTATGCAAGATTGTTGAAGGACCAAGTAACCTTGGGGAGTCATCTGCCAGGTCAAAATTCCTCTTCAAATAGGCTCCCTGAAGATAGCAGACTTGTTTATAATTGACCTGGTGTTACACAGTATCAAGCCTGAGGAAGATGAAAGACTGTGGAACTGCACACTGTCATTCCTCAGGATGGATTGGGGATGAGAAATCTGAGCATTTTTATATTGGTTATCCTAAATCTTCATCTACTCCCACTACATCACCTCAGTAGCAAGGAGTCAAACCAATTAAAAATGGGTAATATTTAGATTCAGTAGGATTAGAACAAAACACTTTCTGTTCAAAGGCACTGTTGTTGGCTGTTCAGTACTACTTGGATCATTTTGGATATGAATAATGGTTAACTGGAGATGATTTTCTGTAGTGTTAAGAAAGTTTATATTTTGCAGATATTCCTATGCAATAGTTGGGATCAACTTGACAGAAATGGCATACAGTTTATTAAAGAATGGTGCTTTAAAAACTTACTTCTACAACCTGGTTCCTTCTGTAGCACAAATGGATCACTTCCATCGGTTTTACTGTGAGTGCCTTTACTATTGTTCTTGGGAATTATTCTTCCTGAGCTAATTACCATTTGATAGCTCTTGCTGTTGTACTAGATGATCAGCTGCTGGAACCAAGAAATAAGAGAATGTAGTATGTTTCGTAGAAAAATTAAAACAACCTGGACCAGAGGCTGCTGTTTTATTCTTTAGATTCAGCCACAATACTAAGAACACTAAGAGTAAGCCTTGGTGACTAAGATGGGGTTTACTTCCGACTGGGTTAGGATTGTTCCCGCAAACATACTACTTTGGAGTTAAATGAAAACTGAAGTTATATGAATTGATTTCCCCATATTCTTTTCATAAAGAAATACAGTGTTATGTCCAGTGATGTTGATCTCTTTTAAATTTTGTATTTAATGTCATAGTCCAGATTTAAATCAGAATGAATTTTCAAAAGGAGTTAGATATAGCATGGGGAGAAGGGCAATGTTCTTTAAAGGGGGAAAAAAAACAGAAATGGGGGGCTGCTGTGGGAAGGAGGTTGAAAAAAGTTGCTGATAACAAATCGCCTTAAACAACATGTTTGTATACAAACCATTTATAAAATGTTGCCTCGACAAGTAAATGGTTTTCTCTTATTTGATTTTAACAGGTTATTTGGCATATGAGTTTGACAAATTTTGGTTTGAAGAAGAACCAGAAAGTATCATGTACTTCAATCAGTACAGAGAGAAATTTCATGACATTATCAAAAGACGCCTTCAGGATTATGATGTAGTCCTTGCCTTATAAAGAGAAAAATAGTGTTCAAACCTTTGGGTACTGTACAGAAAAATTATGCACTTGAATGGAATCCTCAGTTTTAACCAAAAATGTTCACTTAATGATCATCATGTTATATAACTTAAAAAAATTGCTTGGGAGAGCTTGGACAATCAACTTTTATTTAGAACTGTATGATATTTGCTGAAGGGAAGAACTTTTAAAATACAAAGATCTTCACTGGATCATAGGACCTCATAACTTTTGTACACTTCTTCTGGCCGGAAGATGAGACAGGTTCTTGGGCTTTGTCATATTGCCTAATAATAGTGGCCTTTCCAAATATAACTAGTTAGTTTCCAATTAATTAGTTTTCAACCAGATACTTTCAGTACTTTTCAGAATAGAAACAACTTTGGTTTTAGATCTGTGTTGAATTCTGTTTTTTCTATCATGTGACATACTTGTCGGAGGAAGGGAAATGCAAACAGATTAAATCATTTTGATGTGTTAATATCTTTACTCTGGGTTACATGAGATTGTTCTGTAATGCTTTTGTCGAATGGATTTCAGGGAAATATGCAGCTAGATCACTAGATTAAAAAAGCTTTTGGTAAAAGAAGTCTATAATACTTTCCATTAAATGTTTTTCTGTATCATACATCTTATTTAATCAGACTTCATATTTTAGTGATTGGACTTTAAAAATGTTTTTGGTCTACCAACACATTCACAGCTGGTAGAGAAGTCTGAAAAAGTTGAAACTCAAAATCTTAGGGGATGGCAAGTAACTGGACAGCTAACGAGATTTTATGTATTGAAGAAGACCACGAGGGTGGTATATTCCTAGACAATCAAGGCAATAGGATTTTATATCTAGTCATAAATGTATTAATCCTTTTCTGAAAGTGTTTGGTTTTCAATCAACGTGTTCGTGTTCTGCTGCAGTTCCAAGCTTATCTTCAAAGTGCCTTTTGCTGACTATAGTTAAACCTCATCTTTTAGAACCGGAACTGGGGCTGTCTATTGTGGGACCATTCTGAGTACATAGTGGTTTCTGTATTAAGGGCTGATAACAGCTGATTTAGCAAAATACATAAACACTGCTTAATCTTGCCACTTGATCATTGGTTAGGTAACTTCTTCATTTGCAATACAATTAAGAGCATAGCAAGTAATGATCTAAAGGAAAATAGAATTTCTGGTAAAACTTGCTTACACTTTAATATAGTAGTCATTATCTACTCTGCAAATATTACTTATAGCCTGTATCTTCTAACTAGTATCTGACTTTTTTTTTTAATTGGAAAATCTGATCCAATTTATAGTAGCTTAATGTCTTAATAAAGCTTCTCAATGTCTCGTGGAGTGAGAGACAAGGAGGATTGAAAATTCAGTGTCTTCATATGTTTCTGTAACTGTTCAGTTTTTTTGTGGAATAAAATACATTAATTACTACAAAACAAACTTGGTATGAAACAAAAAAAACTTGGTGTGCACAACCCAAAGTCGATATAGCTTAGATGCTTCCCTGGAGTTCTTGTGTGTTAGGATAACTCTACTTCCCATTCGTTTTAGGATTTTCTGTTAAGGAGGCAATAGCTGTATATGAGTACTGAAGTTGTTGGTTCATATTGTTCTTGCCTGAAATGTTGCAGTAAATATGACATGTCCTTTCTGTGTAATTTGGGGGTACTTTAGTCACAGACTCAGTTCTATTTGAGGATTTTAAAAAAGATAGTTGTGGATATTTAAGAAGCAGCTGTTAACTAAAAAATTCACTATGTTATGTATATCAGAAGTAAAGGAAACTGAGGATACTAGTGCAAGTATGCATAGATGTTTGTGCTGGAGATTTAAGGACATGTCTTAATGTTGCTCATTCATCACTTTAGTGCTAAACCACATTAGTTTTATTCAAAAACAGGGGGGAAATTGCGCAAATTCTATGCATCATTTTTAGTGTGGATTGCAGAACTTGCACTAACCCATTATTTCTTCAGTGTGCTTTTTTGCCTATTTGGTACAATTCCCATTAGCTATTGGATATGCTGAGTCTACCCTTCTGAGAATAATAAGGCTCACAAAACAATTATGAACAAGCAGGTTTCTGTCAAGGGGACTTAAAAATCAGTATCAAGGTTATAGGTATCTCTACTCCTGTCAGAAGTAAATAAAAAAACTCCACCTATATGAGAAATTCCATTAATTTTTTAAAGCAGAAATGGGTGGAATTGCTTGATTCCTCCCAGGAAATGTTTCTGAAGGATCAGATGTGTGGATTCTGATTCCGTCCAAGTTCCAGACTGGGTTTCATATATAAATGAATGTTGAAACTAGCAGTTTGGTTTCTAGAATAGCTGCAGCATCTAGCTATACAGAAACCTCTATTCATGGAACAGGTTAGCTGTTAAAAATTAAATACTGTAAAATGTAGTGAAAATAGTTAACAATAAAGCACATGGAATAATTACCATCTCTCTGCCCTCCCCAGTACAGCTAACATAGTTGTAAGTTCTTTGTAAGGAGGTTTCTGTAGTCTCAGAGAGAGTAGTTGCTATATTTTAAATTCTTCCAACTGGAATAACTCAAACCTTCATAAACCTTTCTGTGTGTATTCTACTCTGCTTCCCCAGTTAATTTCTTTTCATGCAGGGCAGCCTTCTCTCAATATGTAATTCGATGTAAATGTTTATTTAGGGATAATAATTAGGACCTAATGCATTTTTTAATTCTTTGGTTTTCCAGTACAGTGTGGTTGGTCAGCTTGCATGTTCTGTAAGAAGTAATTTTTCATTTATTGTGTTTGAAGTACGTAAATAATCTATTTTTGGTGGTGTGGAAACATGATGGTTTTTTAAAGATATCACTTTGTAAAAGTAAGTTTTTATGTTAAATATCACAGTGAGACAATCTTACAACCATACACTTGTAGATCTGCATTTTTAAAAAGACAACTATTAATTTCATCTTGAATGAAATACAAGGGCTGGTTCACATGGGAGCAGCTGTTAATTTCTGTACACATTCCTTTCCATGGGTAGATATGAAGAAATGTGAATAGGGCCAGGGTAGGGGAATAAATACAGTTTATTCCATGTTTCCATGATTTTAACATTTGAAACTGTTCAGCTATGATGACAGAGCTGTCTCCTACCCCTTTAATATTTCTTTTTCTCTGAGGGCTTGTAAACATGATCTTATTGGGAAAAACCATCAGTTCACCTGAAAAGTTCCTTTGCAGTCTTTTAAATTGCACTTGTTGACAATAATGATTAAGAATTTGATACTGTAGCTGTTAAGACCTGTTAATTTCTTTCAGCTGGCAGTCTCAAGTAAATACAACAGTGTTCAAAGATGTATTCATCTTTCTAGATATTGGCAAAGTAGAATTTGCAAACAGCATTACAAGATCAGTTTTATAAATAAAACGTGTTTTATGATGACCCAAACTTTAGACTTGTAGTTTAGACATGAAACTTCCATATACTGAGTCAGTATGTGGTTGGTATTGTCTATTGAGACTGACAGCAGCTCCTCAAAGGCTGAAATCAAATCACTTACCCAGCTAAAAGGATTAGGTAGACTTTCTGCATCCAAAACCGATGTTCTGCTGCTGCGCCATGACTCATTTTCCTATCCTCTTGGTATCTTGAAAGGTCGTCTGTTGTGCATTCCAAATGTAGAAAGGTAGACCACATGTTCCTGAAGATGTCTTCAGAACCAAACATTAGTTTTCTAAATTATACTTTCATACAGTAGAGGTTCTGTACCTTAGTTTTGTTTCTAGTCTGTATTATTCGTATTAGTTATGTCTGTGAAGGTAGCATTTATAACAGTTGATACTTGTGTTGTGCTCCTTTCTGCTAAAAGCAATTACTTGTAAACCTTATGGTGTAAGACGTACTGTCCACCTCTAGAAATGTATGTTCCTGTTAACAGTACAGAAGCAATAAAATGTGATGGTTGTTTGGAATTAATCAGAAGTGTTTGCAAATAAAGATCATGTGTCATCCTGTATTAGTGGGGCTATTATGTGGAGGAAGGCAGTGGCAAACTCCATGAGTTGATTGTGCCTTGGTGGTACTTTCTTTAAAAACTGCCTTTCATGAGTTAAAATTTTAGTACATATAACCCCCTATTTTTAGTTGCATAAAAACATATATAGACCCTGCCCAACATATTGTAAACAACTCACTTGCCCTGCAGAGCAAAACAACCAGGTCATAGAAGCCAAATATTCCCCAACTCTGGTATTCAGAGGCTGCCTTCAGTCACCATGGCTAGTAGTAACTGGTGGTCTCCTATGAATATGTATAACTCTATTTAAAGCTAGTAGTAACTGGTGGTCTCCTATGAATATGTATAACTCTATTTAAAGCTACCTATGCATGGCCTCACTTCAGTCTTTTTGAATGCTGATAAGAACATCATTGTTCCTAGTACCAATTATACCCCAAAGGTTTAGTTGTAAAGTACTGAAATCAATTCCTGCAGTTATGTGTTTTCTTTATTTTGAGCTCCTTTATCTGTACTGTGTATATGAGAGGGCTATAAACTTAAGAAATGAAGTATATTATATTCTCAGGATGCCATCTGGGGTGATCTGAATGTCATTGACAATCCTGTGCTTCAGTAACAGATCTATAAATACGTAGAGAATACATGGCTCGGTTTCCCCCAGCTTGTGGTAGTAAGATAATTAAAAGCTCAACATTTAACAGACTGAACTATCAATTGCAGAGGTAGGTTTTTACTTACTACATACTAGTTTAGTTTGGTTTGTTACATAACATGGAAATTATAGCATGTGGATTGTCACAGAAATTATACCATGAACGACAACCAAAAATGTCCATCTGATATTGATTTAATGTCTTTTAAAAAAAAGATTCATGATTACTGTGGCTAAAACCACTTGTGATTATTTAAATATTTTAAATAAGAATTAAGACAATAGCTTCAACTAAAAAAAAACCCTAGAAAAGTTATATGATCATAAAATACAACAGCACACACACACATATATATATATATTATATATATAAAACAGTGATGGAAATAGTTTTGAAGGCAGCAAATAAAGTTCAGGCAGGTAAGAATGAGTCTGATCTAACTATGAATCAGCCAAGAGGTTTAAAAAGTACTGGCCACAATTCAGTCCCGCAATGGACGGAGTAACCATGTGCAGGAAATTTCCATAGGCTTTGTAGAACCCTGATTCCTCCTCCTACCTTAGGGGGCACTGTGTGCGGGGGCAAACAAGTTGCTGTTGAGCCTTTGGGAATTCCTGTGGAGTTGGCATTGTGCCCACTGTGGGACAAAATAGTGTCCACTGAATGTTTCTGTAAAAGAAGCAAGGATTCAAAGTGCAGGTGCTCCAATTGTCATTCAACATATCATTCAGCAAATTATTACATTATACATTGTTCATCTATAATAAAGTGACAGTGTTTTCATTAAGACGTTCAAACATTCAATTACATACTCTTGCAGATTTTTTCAGATTACATTCCTGCTAATAACAGTGCTTAAATTAAAATTTATGCAGTTTATCTATGAATGCTTGATCTACGATACATCAGAGTCATGATAATGCTTAGATTTACAGTTTCAATGACACAATTTATATACAGAAATAAATCCTCACTTCCACTTTAAAAAGGGGTACTATGAATTGTTTAGGTCAGAACATCAAGGCAGATCTATGGCAGTATCTCTGAAGAATGTATTTTAAAAAGTATTAGGAATCACTGGCCTCTTAAAAAATTATATAGACATCCGCCAGGGATGCTGCACCGAACTTACATTTGAATCCTAAACAAGTTGACAGCATCCCTTTTCACCTTTCTCCCAACCCACCAATCTCTTACAGGCACATGGGCTTCAATGCACGCGGGGGCTCCCTTGCCTGAAGTAACTCCTGCTTTCCCATTCACTTCAATGAAGGGAGCAGTTAGGTGTGAACAGAAGGGACATAAAACACTGTCCTTCCCCAAGAGAATGGGGAAGACTATAAAGGGAGCTCCACATGTACATTGCAGCACCTATACAGCTTGTGGCATTTCGAGCATCTTCCAGTTTTTCTCCATACTCCCATAACTTTTAGACATAATATTCATTTCTACAATTTAAACTAAACTGTCACCATTTATCAATTGATAAGAAGGCTAATCATACAAGACATCACTAACACTGACATTCCCTGCCCCCCCCCCCCCCAGCATGTATATTGGCTACAAGCATTCTGGTAATATTTTTCACAGAGAAAAAATGCCCTTAATTCAAGGTAAATATGGATTTATGCCCCAACATGTTCACATTGGCAAGATTTACCATGTTTTGAAAACACCAGGATCTGTGCCTGGCATTAATAAATACATAATAAAAACCTAAAAGTTTTTTTTTTAAAAAAAAACACCCTCCCCATGAGGTTCACTTAGCCTGACAGAGTGGAGATCTCATAGTCACTTGCCGAGGTTATGGGTTTCCCCATCATCCTTACATTCTTTGCATTAGTAATCCGTGCCATCATGCAGACCGGCTTATCAAAGTACCGGACAAGGGCTGATTCAGTCAAGAGTGAAGCCAAAAACTGCTCAAAGGTGATGGCCCAGTCTCTGTCAATGCTAGTGCTCCCTGGCAGAGAAGTAGAGTTGTTGCTTCGCACCAAAACAGTGTCTTCGCCTATGTCTTCGCAGTGTAGCTTATCTTCCTCATGAGAACCTGCACTTAGGACAGAGTAGGAAGACATGGAACTGTCATCTTTAGTATCATCATCGGAAATCAGCATGGAAGAGCCAGCTCCGTTGTCCCTAGGAGAAGAGTCTTCCAGCTTGATGTCTTCCATCTGGGTACCATCACTGCAGATGTTCTCTTCATCGTCGGCAAGGAAGCCACCTTGGAAAGGATCACGATGCTCAATGTGATACTGCTGGTTATCCTTCTTCTGGAGTACTGAATTTTGTGCAGCTTTACTGCTCCTCTCAGCCTCTTTGATAGGCTGGACACTGAACAGCTTGCCAACCTCACCGATCTCCAACAACAGACTTGTTACAGCAGCAGTAGCATGGTAAAGATCTTGCTCATTGGGGTCTTCACTGAACATGTTATACATTGTCTTGCACAATTCAATAAACTGCCCCTAGATGTTCAAGAGAAATGCAATGCTAATGAAAAGCAAGGAAGCAAAATACAGTTTGTTTCTGAAGAGACGTTTGTTTTTAAATACTTTGGTTCAGGAGAAAAAACTTTAGCAAACACCAGATGTGCGTAGATAGGAATACCTAGTCATAGCCTGTTATGTTAGCATTAGTTCTGGCTTTCAAAAATGGTTCTAGATCTACTGTTCAGGTCAATTTGAACAAACTGCTCTCAGACAAACTTTAACCAAACGAGTTTAGTTACATACTAAATGGTAACAAAAAATAGGAAAAATTCAGGAAGGAAACTAAGCTTAAAAAGAAGTGGCTGAGGAATTGGGTTAGTGTGATAGGCCAGGATGCTAGCACTTGGTAGGTGGAACATTAAAGATTCTAAGACTGTCACTTTGGCAAAGTCTGCTACATATGGCATACAATCTAGAAATTACAATAGTAATATTTTGGTCCCTTTGCCTCTTGTGCTTGCAGAGACTGTTTCCACACTGAGGACTCACCCAGCCATAATGTCAGGATGATTCCAGTTTTTAAAGTTCGGGTCCCTCCTTGAACTGTTTCAGAGTTCCACAATGGGAGCCGTTGTACCCCCCCCCCCCATTTCCCTCATTTTGCTTCCAGACTGAGCCCCATTTGTTTCCGCACTGAAGCAGAGGGACAGGAAGTGGATAATTCCCAGCAGCCTTTTTTGGGTACTTGTTTGTCTTCGTCATGTGATGAAAACAATCATATGTCAACCCTATTTTGTTGCCTCTGAAGCCTCCCCTCCAAGTCTGAAATCATTCTGGTGGTTTAAAAAAAATGAACCCCCAATCACATTATAATGTGATTCCAGTATAACAAAACCCCCACCACCACCATGCACCTTTTTTTTTGCTTCCTGCAGGCTCCAGGCAGTGGACTGGGGGGGTGCATTGTGTGGTTAAGCCTCCAGACTGCCACCAAGGCTCACCAGCACAGCGTGCCTCCTCTTCACTCCCTGGAGCCTCGGGTCAGTAAAAAGGAGATGTGTGGCAGGGAAGATGAGATATGTGGCAGTGGTGGTGGGGGGACAATTTCATGGCTCCAGGCAACTAAATTAGGACCCACACACACATCACCATTTACACATACTCTAAGAGGCTAAATTATGATATCCACACATACACCCCTGGGTGGGGAAGAGGAGGTGCACCGTACGGGCAAGCCTTAGGGCCATCTGGATGCTGCTCCAGATTGCCACTGAGGCTCACCTGCACAATGTGCCCCCCTTCACAGTCCCAAGGCTCCAGAAGGCAAAGAGGAGGTGTGGTGGAGTTATGTATGTGTGTGTGTGTGGGGGGGTAATTCTGTTATACTGGAACTGCATTGTAATGTAACGAGCATTTTAAGGCAGGGGAGGTTGGAGGAGTTGACGACAGAAGTGACGTGACGGGGGTGGGTGGGGAACAAGATTGGACACACTGAAAAAGCCTGAATGTCTACATCTGCATATTGGCCAGCCTTGATTAAGACCCCATTAGCACCTGGTTCAATAAGTGGGAACTGGATTTTGGAGGATTCCTTTGGTGTGGGGCAAGTAAGGGGGCAAACGGGGGATTTCAGTGTGGAAATGGACAAAAAAATTGACTTTTTGTAAATGCAAATCTGAGCCAAAACCCTAGTGTGGAAACAGTCAGAATGAGACAAACACAAAATGCCAAGTGCTCAATATAGGATTTTCCATTCTACAGACTATGCTTTTCAATGTGTTTGGTACAGAGGGCAAATTGTGTACAGAAGTCTTCTTCTACATGCAGATCATTCTTGATTAATTAGTATGTGACAAGGTCATCATAAACATCAAAAACTTATCCAATAATGCTTACCTGATTTAATTTGGGCAAGTCCTTTGCATTCTTTGCTTTGGATTTATTCTCTTGGCTCCACATTCTAAGGTAATTTCGGTTGTCTTGAGAATTCTTCTTTCCTATTTCAGTTTTTCCCCAGAAGAGAGAAGGGGAAAGGGTGTAATGTTTACTTCCTTTAAAAATGTTTGCCCTACCACATTAGAAAAAGTGATGTAGGCTTCTGAGGGCCCCTACAGGTCACTGGAAAGAGATTTCCTGTTCCATACCCCCACACATTAAGGAACAGACACACCCTGAAGATGGAATTTGGCAATTTCTAAAGAAAAGCTTTACTCAGTATCCATAACTGCTCATTTTAACCCTTTGATACTAAAAAAACACTGTTAAAACTAGTAATTATGATTTCCTAGGACTAGGAGCCTCTTGTGGTGCAGGGTGGTAAGGCAGCCGACATGCTGTCTGAAGCTCTGACTATGAGGCTGGGAGATCCCAGCAGCCGGCTCAAGGTTGACTCAGCCTTCCATCCTTCCGAGGTCGGTAAAATGAGTACCCAGCTTCTTGGGGGTTAAAACGGTAATGACTGGGGAAGGGAATGGCAAACCACCCTGTATTGAGTCTGCCAAGAAAACGCTGGAGGGCAACACCCCAAGGGTCAGACATGCACAGGGGATACCTTTACCATTAGGACTAGGATGTTCTAGACGTGACTGGAGCCCAAGTGTTCAGAAAGAGGACTTGGTATGAGCAATATGGGACATGTGGACTTAGCTTGGCTTATTTCAGCCTCCCTGCAACTTGGACCCTGGGAATTTTGTACTTCTAGGCTCCCTTCCCTATTATAGGCCCTTACAAGACAAAAAGCATACCTTTCTCAGTTTTCACACTCACACTGACAAACCCTTCATCTGATCCATGTTTGTTCTTGCTGTCTACGCCAACAACTAATAATATTCAGAAAAGTAAAATTAATCTCATTTCAGAAACAACCTTTGTACAACCTTTGTACATACACAATGAAAGTACATCTGTGACCATGACCTGGAAAAAGCTGATATCCGCTAGTTCTCTCTGAGACAAGCACTACAGGCCAGGGAGAACAAACTGAAGAACAGATTCTCCTAAAAGCTGGCCTCCATGTTCTGTGAAGGATTCCTACAGTCTTCAGGTTGTTTAAGCAGCCATTCCAGCTTGCTGACTGACACCAGAGTAATTCATGCCTGCCTTTCACTATCCCTGAAACATATCTGAAGCTACACATACTTTACCATATCTCCAGTTGTAAAAGGTGAAGCTGCATGTATACTTTATTTATACTTCCTAGTTGGACTATAGGGTAATTTTGATCTAATCTGAATTTTGTGTTGTGAGACATCCATCTATTCTCCATAAAATATACCTTGAACAGGTTATATCATATGTATGGACCACATCTGTGGGAAGAATGTTTTGCCTTGCATGGGGGAATTACTTGCACCTTATGAACGACACGTATAACCGCTATTTTGGCATAAAATTGGCCACAGCCTTTTATTTCAAACTTGAGCTAGGCGTAAAATGGGGCTGGATCTGCCGCCTTGCAGCCAGCCGACCGCAAGGCAGCCCCCGACATCAGGGCTACCCCTCACTGGGCATCCAGGCTATCCAGCCAATTTGCCCAGGCAACCCAGCCTGATGACCCAAGGGAGGTGGCTACTAGATGTGATCCCCTTGGGCGTCCGCCTCTGTCGGGATCTATCCACCACCCGGAAACATGCTAGCTTACCACAAGCTTAGAAACCACACAGCCCCTTATGGGGCCCCCAAGTAGAGAAGGCCAGCATGCAAACTTGGCCTACCCATAAAGATCTGCTCCATTTCCTAACTGCAGACTTTGACAATGTATTTCTCAAAACAAGTAGCAATATAATTAACAATAACATTTGAACATCAGACTTTCAAAATTCCTGTATATAAACCAAGGGAGGGAGGGTGGGTTTTTGCTGCCTTGACCGCTGAGAAGGGAAAAGAGGCCGTTTGAGCACAGGCAGCCCATATAAGGCGCCTGGCTCACCCCCGCCTTCATCAACACGCAGTGCCTCACGCTGTGGCAATGGCTGCACGTCCTCACGTAATTTGTGCTGCCCTGTGCCTCCAACTGGGACCGGGAGCCACGTACAAACTCCTGCATCCTTCTCTGGCGCTCCCCACTGCCCAAAGAGCTCAGGTACGTTTCTCATACTGTTAACCTCCCAGGTTCAGAAAACCTTTAATGGAGTGACAGCACTAGTAATTAAAACTTTACTTCCCTTCCCCAGATTTCTATTCCTGTGATGGGCCGAGGGCAGGAAGCTCAAGAGTTATCTCTATCAAGACTATCATTGGTCTAACTCTTTTGAAATTTAGTGTTCCCAGCTAACCTGCTAGGCCTTACAAAGAGCATTTGTGAATACAGCCTACATTTGTCACTACTAAACACACCAACATCACAAAGGTATCCTTATTTAAAACATCTTACTTCTGCTCTATATTAATGATAGCTGCAGTTAAAGCTACCTATGTTTTATTTTTGAAAGTGCTTCGATACCTTTCTACGGCTTTGTGAGGAGTACAAGTGAATCTGTGATAAAGCAACATACCGTGTGTGCAGTCGGGTGTGATATCTTCAAAGAAGTATTGTGTTGCTTCAAATGCAGAATCTGGCTCTTCCTGATCAGTGGAAGGATCTAAGCAAACGGAAATCAAGTACCAGCATGCATCAGATAGATCTGTTAATCCACCTGATTCAATTATGAAAATCCAATATATATTTTGAGTTCGTATACACAGCAGATTAAGAAGACACTATTAATAGGCCTCATAGTTACATTAATAAGTTACACAGAAAAATATTTCCAAACATTTGTTATATAGGAGCCTTGAACCTCTATTTAAAACACTTAATAATGACCCTTATAAGAGCTCATAAACTAAGCAGCCTGGACTATTACAGCATTCCGTAGCACAGTGGTTCTCAACCTGGCAGTCGGGACCCCTTTGGGAATCAAACGACCCTTTCAGATGGGTCGTAGCTGGGCAAGCAGCTTGGCGGGGGGGGGGCATCCACACAACAGCCTTGTGGGGTAGATTGAGATAGAGCGTTTGTCTGTCTGGAGCAGCGGAAAAGAACAAGATCGGCATGGTGGGGCAAGAGGGGCAAAAGCACCCCGCCGCCCCCAGTGGCAGTAATCCAGGAAAATAGTGAATATCCCACTAAAGCATTTCAGTCCAATTTTAAGTAGCCCTGTTACTCACCAGGCAAAACATGCATTTTATACAGCAGCTTCAACTTCTCAGTAAGATCTCCATGGCATGCTGCACCTAGAAGAAATTACAACCACTGTAACAGAATCACTAACAAGTGATATGTCTGAGACACATGTAATTGTTCAAACAAATTCATCTTCAACCGACTTAGTAAAGATTATGTCCTGTGTACATGATGTTTAAGTCTTTTCTTTTAATTGTGTCCAACACTAGTTTTTATGATTCAGGGCTTGTATTGTATTAATATGGGTTTACATTATTTTATGTCATTTGACATTGAGAGAGCAAGCTTGGTGTAGTGGTTAGGACTGCAGACTTCTAATGTGGTGAGCCAGATTTGATTCCCCGTTCTTCCATATGCAGCCAGCTGGGTGACCTTGGGCTCACCACAGCACTGATAAAGCTATTCTGACCAAGCAGTAATATTAGGACCTCCTCAGCTTCACCTACCTCACAGGGTGTCTGTTGTGGGGAGAGGAAAGGGAGGGAGGTTGTAAGGTGCTTTAAGATTTGTTCTGGCAGAGAAAAGCAGTATATAAGAACCAGCTCTTCTTCTAAACTACTGTGAATGCCCCCTAGGGGCAGAAAAGTAGCTTTAAGAATAATTAGCCATATTTTATATTTTCATAAATGTGGATAACAAGATTGGCTGGGTGGGAGGGATCTACTTATTCTTTCAATGGAAGGGGGAAAAAGTGCTAAAGAAGTAAATAATTGATGTTATGTGGCCTCACAATATAATCTGTGATTCCATTCTCCAATTTTTGAAAAAAACCCACATATTTTAATCAAGCAGCCTAGAGGGCCCGAACAGCTAAATAGAGCCACATTGTTATCTCTATAAATTCTGAAAATGATACTTGTAAGGATTTCAGTATTTGTAACAATTTTATATTTAATATATTTGTAAAACTGCAGCCAACTGACCATTAAAAAATATACTGCTTTGACCTTGGTCTGAAACCTATTTGGGAAAAATGGCTCAGCTATACATTTTCATATTTGGTTCATTTTACTTCTATAAATAATTATTTTAAAATTTTCTGATAGAGTAAAAGGTATTTAGTTTTTAATTTCCATTTGTTTTTATGGGAAGCCAGAAATGTTTATTTTGTTTTCCATTCAGTTGTGAGTACATTCTCAGGGACTGTGTCTGTTACCTATGGGATCTGCCATGCCAAATTTCATTTCAGATGGATTTAGAAGTCCACTTTACACTTAAAATTGGAAAGCCAGCACCGGAATGTATAAGAACACAGGTATGTGAGTGAGAATCCCCTCCCCCTTTTTCCCTGGTTCCTCAAACAAAAATGGAACATGCATGTATGAATATCACATGAATTACATAAGCTAGATATCTCTGTGTGTGTGTGGGGGGGAGGCCCAGGATAGTTGCTTATCAGAAAAATTCTCTTATATATGATATGACCCTTTAAAAATGTCAACAAGACATTTGGACATTCTTGCACTGAATCCAATTCCAATGTCACCTTGTTTATGGAATGAAAAACTTAAAACACATCTCAAGAGTCTTTCTTCTTGAAAAAGTTAATTGCTCAAAAACATATAATCACTTAGAGAGGAAAATATTACTTATTCCTTAGGCAAAAATGGCAATGTGTTTCACTGTAGCTGATAAATGGCAACCCTGATATTCTCCTTTTAATAGTTGAATTTTGCAACAGAATATTAATTCAACAATAATCAGATATTGTATGAAAGCAAATGTGATAAGAACAGTCTCATCAAAGTGACCAGATCTCAAACAGTGCAGTCTTTTAAAATACCAAAAAAAAACCTGAATGCCAATTCACAGATTTCAGTGTTAAGGGATAAGGTAGACAAACACTTGGCCCCTGATGGACCATGCATGTAAGGTTAGTTTAAAAGCTCATGCCATTCTTCTTACTTAGCCCAGAAACAAATTCCCGAAAGTTGATTAATGAATCTCCATTTTCATCCAGTAATCTAAACAAACGTGCAGCCAAAACATCGGAGTGAGTTCCACAGCCCCAAGGAAACAGGAGAGCAAACATTCCCTTGAACTGCTCAAAGTCAATGCGATATTGTTCTAAATACGGCAAACTTGGGTCATGGCGGTCAACCGCATTGCTGGTGCCTCCCCAGTAGCAGCTTGTCAAATGCTCGGCCTGAAGAAAAGCAAGGGAAATCGATTAATTATATTACAATGTTTGTATTAATTTCAGCAGCAGCATCTAAAATTTATATTACTTGCTCAGTGGGACTTTCAAGCTGCTTTTGACTCAAAGGACCACTTAATATTGCTTAGACACACTGAAACCAAAACGGGTATAAGAAGTATTGAGTAAAATCCTGCCAGCTTTTCCACTGGTGAAAAAAGGACAGGCCTTTTTGACCACCAAAAAGCCTACAACATGGATAATGAGATATTTATTTATTTATTTATTTATTGTATTTCTATACCGCCCTCCCCAAAGGCTCAGGGCGGTTTACAGAAAACAACAAAATAGTACAGGTAACTGTAATATGGAAACAAACAACATGTGTTACTTGGGTTTTTATTGTATATGTTGTTAAACTAGGTTCTGTAAGCCACCTTGAGTGGAAAGGAAAATGAAATATTCTTATTTATATTCTATATAGAAGACCCACATAGAAGTATTCCAGCCAATATTTTCTAACTACAGAATCCCATCTGTGATGAATCGTTGCAGATGTACACCTGCAGTCCAGGCTCATGGTTAGTGTGAAACTATGTGGTATGCCACAAGCCCTGCAACCGCCAAGCAGTAGTCAAGGGAAAGATGGCCAGCCATGGAAATATCTGTGCACACCTGCACAGGTAGAAAATTGTTTATGCATGTTTGCACCCACACAGGCTGCTAGATACTCTTATGTTCCAGATTTCACCGCAGTGATGGAGTTAGAGGGCTGAGTCTCCAAAGTAAATGTGATGGACCTCAGAAGCCATCCTAAGCATGTCTCCTCAGAAGAAAGTGTTCTTAGAATGGCAGTCCTGGGTTCTCTTTGTTTCAATTGTTTTTCTACAACTGGAAAACCTGATTCACCATTGAAACGACTGTGATCTTGCAGAAAAAAATTAGTGTGCAAGTTTTATTTGCACAGTTATGAACATGACAATTATTGGTACTTGGGGGTATTAAATGGACAGTATTGTTTCCCACAGTTCTACATTCACTTGGCAAGTTACAAGATCATACTTACAATACCCATTTAGCATTGTATGAAATAGTTGGTTCTGCTTGATAGGTCAAAGATTCTTTCTGCCCACTTACTCAAGTACAGTTGTAAACTTTACCTTCTTCATCAGATGGGCAATGTTTATTTGTTTATGATGGTAGCAAAACTACTGAATACACCACGAACTAAACTAGTATTTCAAATTTACCTTGAAAAGGGCATAGAGTTCTTCCAGCTCATCTATAGTAAAAGAGGTCTCAGTCACTATGGTCCGTACCTTGCAAAATATAAAAGCACAGAGAGTTTTGACACATGGGAAAGACCTGCACTTCAAGACTGAGTTAGAAAAATACTCCCAAAAACTTACCACATTGCGTTTTGTAGTGTCTTCAAGTGTCTGGATCACTTTCAGTCTCTGCTTGAATCTCATTTGTTCAATCAAATCTGCTCGTATGCTTCCAAATTTCTAAAGGGGAAAAATATTTTTCAGTTTTGATGCAGAACCTTAAAAGACAGCTTCATTTATGTCTTCTAAGTTCTCTCTAACAAAATCAATAACTTTATTCTTCTTGTATCAGCAAAGGTGAATGTTCTAAGCTATACCACTATACATTTTGATCAAACACTTTTTACAAATAAAGCAGACTTCATAGGGATTCAATAAAATCAGAGTCCAGTAGCACCTTTAAGACCAACAAAGATTAATTCAAGGCGTGAGCTTTCGAGTGTAAGCACTCTTCGTCAGACTAAGGTGCTACAAGACTCTGATTTTATTGTGCTACAATAAAAATGGCTACTCATCTGAATCTATTCATAAGGATTATTTCACACAAGATAGGATCTTCAATTAAGTGGAACATGGAAGCAAATGTTAGGTCACCTATACCCGCTCCTACTACAAAAGACTTTGTACTAAAACCTGTCCATAAACACATTTGCCCAACCCGTAGGATCTAGCCACACTCTTCTTGTGGAAGACAGGATTTGCATGCGTGTATCTTGTGTCATACCCATATGCATGGAGGAGGGTCTAGGAGTGAGATTCACTGCAGTGCACCACCTAGAGACAACTTGCAGAGGATCTGTGCAAACTGGCCTTGCAGCGAAATATTATTGCTTTTCCTCATTCACCTTTCAACTCATAGCTGCTGACATCTTTGTCATATTACCTCATAGGAAGTTCGGATGAGTCTGAAGATATCCACTTCAGGGTGAGGTCCAACATCGTCACTAAGCAATGAATGAAGGTGAGGGATTGGTGGCAAAGTGCTGTCCTTATTTGTCACACTGTCCAGATACCTACAGGATGAAAGAGAATCCAATGAGACACATTCAGGTATATTCAGTGTCTAACATTAATCCAAGAAGAAGAAGAAGAAGAAGAAGAAGAAGAAGAGTTGGTTCTTATATGCCGCTTTTCCCTACCCAAAGGAGGCTCAAAGCGGCTTACAGTCGCCTTCCCATTCCTCTCCCCACAACAGACACCCTGTGGGGTGGGTGAGGCTGAGAGAGCCCTGATATCACTGCTCGGTCAGAACAGTTTTATCAGTGCCGTGGCGAGCCCAAGGTCACCCAGCTGGTTGCATGTGGGGGAGTGCAGAATTGAACCCGGCATGCCAGATTAGAAGTCCGCACTCCTAACCACTACACCAAACTGGCTCTCCAAGTTTTAAAATACTGTACAGGCCTTTGCTCTCCAGGAGTTCAGTATGTTAAAAAATCCACACGAACTGGAAGCTCCATATTTACAGTGTAGTGCCCATGTCATACACCTTACTCCAGAAACTCTTACAAAAACCTTGGGATACAGATGTTTACTATTATGCCTATATTACATTTAGGATTGTGGCTTGCCTAGATCTACCTATTTGAAGAAGAAAAATAAAGAAATGTGATAAGAATTTCTGAATAGAATTGAAGATGCCATGCCTCTTAGGCACAGTAAAGGCACAGAACCAAACCTTTACATGAATCTACAACAGCCAACACTGCTTTTTATCAGGTGGATTCAAGTGGGTAGCTGTGTTGGTCTGAAGTAGAACAACAAAATTTGAATCCAATGGCACCTTTAAGACCAACAAAAATTTATTTAAGGTGTGAGCGTTCATGTGCATGCCTTGTCTGAGGAAGTGGGCATGTACACAAAAGCTCATGCCTTGGTCTTAAAGATGCCACTGGACTCAAATTTTGTTTGATCAGGTGGTTAGACATCATTCTCTCCCATTCCTATGTGCACATTACTGCTTTCTGTGAATATGGCACAACCTGCAATTGAAGTCTCCATAAGATACAAGCAGCATAAGAGACTAAACTATAATTGCACATACTTTGCAAGCATGAGGTAATTCTAAGCATCTCCAAATAAAAGCCCTCTCTGTTAACAGGGCTATGAAAGGCTTCGATGGCCACTGTAAGTCAAGGCTGACAATGCTATGCAGGGATGAACCACTGGCCTGACTCAGTATAAGATGGCACCTTACAATGAAATCAAACAATACCATGCCTCAGACGGCCAATTAGTAAGATAGAACCAGATGAATCAGAATTGTTCATTCAACGGCTACATTTTCTCTTTAATAAAAGGAATGCCTTTTGAAAATTCAACTGGCCTGATTTAAAGTGGAAAGGGTAATATACTCGGGCAAGGGCAGTAACACAAATGGGATGCTTACTCTATTAAGGCATTTCAGACATAACAAAGTTTTCCATTAGTACCTTCCAAGCACTGTCATAGCTTCACCATCATCTTTACAGTTCAGCAGCTTGTCCACATTAGCATCCAGCACAGCCAATGCTAACTGGAATATCACCTTGATGCCTTCACAGAAGAAACAGTCCACAACCACCACAGCACTTTCAAAGGGCATTACACTAAGGAAGAGTGTGAGGAACCAGGAAAGAGAGATGGTGGAAATGACCCCCAAATCCTGCATACAGTCATAGAGTTGTGGAACATAATCCCGAGCCAACTCTTCAAACACACCTTGATCCACCAGAGCACCTGCAGGACACAATCAGTAAAGGACAAGAGTGAAATATGAGCAATTAAGGAATGTATAACCTAAACAGAATGCAAGGTCTTGACACTCAGAAATGATGGGTTCTTTCATTCAGCAGCTGTCATTTTAGTTAGTGTTTCCTCCTCCCCTCCAAGGTAAAGCAAGATATCACAAAAAATTAGGAACTAGATCTAGTAAGCTTTTTCATTCTCTTCCTTATGACAGCCTCATCCCACATGGCTTTTGTCCATGAAGACCTCAATGATCCCTAACACAGTCTTTCTGGTAGTCCAAGAATCCTTCCTTTTTCACCTGGAGCAAGATAGGATGGATTCAACCCAAAGACTTTTTAATCGTCTCATACCCACATCCAACCATCTGTGGGCAGACCACACCGAAACTTTCCCACTACACTCTCAGGCTGCACATTCCTGAGCCTGCCCTGCCTCTAATTTTGTTCCTGGAAATTAGCAGGGATACTGGGATACAAGAGAATATTTGCAGAAGGAGGGAGGGAAACCAATAAGAAATCCTGCCCCCTTCTGTCTTAAAGAGATGGTTGAATGGCGCATCTGAGATTGTCAGGAAGGCTCCCATGCTTCTGGTCTTCCTGCAAACTATGTAAAGAGAACATGTGTTCAGACACAATAAAAAGCAGTTCCCCCAAATAAGTAGGGCCTCAACCAGGCTATTATCATTCAATATCAGGCATTTCTAGCACTTATCACCTGCAAATCAGTTATTCCTGAATGATTTTAAAAACTAGTTCTGAAACAGCGTCTAACAAAATGCCCTTTAACATACCAACTACTCTTGTGTTGTAGTAATCTGGCAGCATGCGCTCACACAAAGCCACGAGCAGCCAAAAAGCTTCCTCTTCCTTTGCATACAAAAGCAGCACTGATGTAACAATATTCATGGCCTAGGAAAAAGAAGTTTTAAAAGGATTATTAAATCCCAACTTTTCCTCACCCTTCGCACCTTTAGGCAAAAAGGCTGCTCACAAGCAGAGTTCAAAAGAACCAAACTGTACGGACAGATACTCCGCCAAGCGCTTAACAGAAAGTGCTTCCCGTTATTGTTAGTTGCCCCCATCAGTTCCACGTTCAAGCAGATACAACAGCGCTATTACAATATACAAACTGACACCCTACAACAAAAAGCTGCACATTCTTTTCAAGTATGACATCTGTATGACCCATTATGCACGGGGGGAATAACACACATTCGGGGTGGAATGGCAGCGACTAAAATCACCAATAACGCATGGTGCCGGCTGCAACCGGCCACAGCTTCGGTGCATGCCACCAAGAAAGCCGCGTTAGTGAAACGCGGAAGAAAGCGCAGCTTCCAGGTGACCGGGGCGCAACCAGAAGCAGCACCAGGATCACCACGTGCATAATCAGTTACTCTGGGTTTTGCTGCCGCCGCGCCCTGTCCCGTGCATAACCGGTGTGCTTCGTGTCTTCCCCCTCCGCGTTTTCCATGTGACCCGAAATCGCAGCCGTGCATAATGGGCCTATGTGGCACGTGAAACCTCTTTGTGTGTCATAACAGACCAGCTCCAACAACTGGATGGCATTTGTACTATAGGATGGGGAGGAACAGCATTGGAAGGTAGGATAAGAAAACCCCCACTTTTTTTTCTCTTTTGCCTTCTCCTGAAATCTTCCTCCCTCTGCTCCACAATGTGTTGATGTTCAAACACACCACATGCCCTGAACCCAAGGAGGACAGCATCGAACAGGAGATATCCTCACACAAGTTCATCTTTCTCACTTACTTACTAAACACATACAACTCTTTCTGGAAGATTGGCTTCCAATTCATTCCATTCAACAATAATTCCTGAGATGAAAGAAATCATGTCCTTAAAATGAGAAAGTGTTTCAAATACCTGACAGTATCCTATGTTTGGATTTCTAAAGGCGTAGGCTGTGAGCACTCTCCTCAGAGCAGCAATGCCCATCTCATTCTGGAATGCGGGGTGCTCTGGCAAAGAACGGTGCAAATCCCTCTCGATCTCTTCTGTTGCAAGGTTATATTTTCCCATGGATTTCTCCACCAAATCTTCATAATACCCAGCATGGGTGGCCATTTCATTAATAGCTCCTACCAAAAGAGGTTACAAATACATGCTGTGAATGAAAGGACTATGCAGTTAGTTCTATATATCACAAATAGTTTGGTTTCCCTTGAAAAGCAGATCCCCTCACACTTCAAATGACATGGTAAACAACTTTTTGATATTGCGAGAGTGGGGGGGGGGAGTCAGATTCCCATGGACTACAATTATCATGAGCTTCTGACACTGTTGGCAGGTCCTTGTGTCCAAAGACATCTGGAGAGCCACCCCTGACCTAGACTTTTAGTTTTCCACTGTGCATTAACACAACTGGTGTTAACATCCATTGGGCTATAGCACAAAAATACAGCCACACTAACAAATGTACATGTGTAATTATGTGCACATGACCCAAATCTTGCCTATACTAAAAAGAAAGAATTTTTATGTATAAACCATTTTAATCTAATATACTATTTCCAGTGTACACCTTGATTTGAGTTTGGTGGCATTTTCAAGGCCAACAAGTTTTCCAAGGTATGAGCCTCCAAGAGCACTGACTCCCCTCTGAAAGCTTGCTCCTTGAAAATCTAGTTGGCCTCTAAAATACAACTGTACTTGAATTGAGTTGTTCTACTGTGAACCAACACGATAGGGTTGCCAACCTCCAGGTGGGGGGCTAGAGATCTTCTGAAATGAAAATTGATCTCCACACTACATAAATCATTTATTGTTTCTTTAAAACATTTATTTCACTTCTCCTAGAGGAAATGGCTACTTTGGAAGGTGGGTTGCACAGCACTATATGCTCCCAAGGTCCCTCCCCTCCCTAAACCCCACTCTCCCAGGCTCTACCTTTAAATCTCCAGGTATTTCTGGACCCAGAGTTGGCAACTCTATAACGCAGCAACCATCTGAAATCCAGCATGAGCCCAAGGGAAAGGGCAAGCTATATATAAAATTTTATTATCATTACATTTTATTCACCAACTGACTGGTAAGGTGGAAACCAAATGTGCATAGCCTTAAATCACTGGATGGCCCAGTATCAAATGTCCCAGTAATAATAATATCCCAATAATTTAGCCAACATTTCCACCAGTGCTTGTATCTCCTGATTTATTCCAATGGTGCAACAAATTCTACAGACGAATGTCCAGCTAGACGTCCTTAATTCAACAGGTATACAACAAGGTGACCCACCTGACAGGAGCAGCCAGAGTTCCCCTCTCATGCTTTCAGGAATACCTTTTAGCACCAAATCTCTTGTTTTCTCTGTACGATACATACAGACCCCTTGACCATATTCAGCAAAATGGATCTTCCAAGCCTGTTCTTTCAAAAACTCTTTGGCCTTAAAAGTAAAAGATGAAACAGTGGCTAAGTTCAGACATCACACCAAGCATGGTTTCAACTTCCAAATGCACAACAGATAAGCCAGTTTACAGCAGCTTCTTTACTGTTGTTTCCCTTCCTCTCTTAACACTTTGTTTATTTGCATGATTGGCATGGTTTTGGCTTCAACAAGACCCATTATGCACGGGGGTTTTAGCGCACATTCGGGGTGGAATGGCGGCGACTAAAATCACGGATAACGCACGGAGCCGGCTGCAACCGGCTGCAGCTTCGGTGCATGCCGCCGAAAAAGCCGCGTCAGTGAAACGCGGAAGAAAGCGCAGCTTCCGGATGAGCGGGGCGCGTGCATAATCGGTTACTCTGGGTTTTGCCGCCGTCGCGCCCCGCCCCGTGTATAACCGGTATGCGTCGCGTCTTCCCCCTCCGCGTTTTCCATGTGACCCGAAATCGCCGTTTCGGCGGCCGTGCATAATGGGCCCAATAAATTCAAATTTAATTCCCTTCCTCTCAGCATGCAGGTTTATAAATCCACTCCCATCTCCGAGGTGCAGTGACCTCTGGAAGTGTGGCAACAACCATAAATATGATTTGTTAATTTAGCCGTAGCACCAGGCCCAAGGCTGTCAGATTTTTTTCCTGGTTTGTCCGTTGACCGTAAACCATGGTCTGTCATTTCACACAGCATTCCAAACTTTATTCAAATGCCCTAAAACATAGCTTGATGCAATACCTGAACTGAGCCTGAATTGATGTGACGCCTAAATTGAGTAAAATCCAGGGGGGAAATCTGGAATATGGGAAACTGGCCACAATACCCAGAAACCATGAAAGAAAACACTTCAAAATTTCATTATTCATTTTTAACCTTACTTTTGCTCATACAATGACTGAAATCATATGAACATGGTAAAGTACAGGAAGATTGAAATTCTATTGTAAATAAAACTTCCTACATTATTCTTTGAGTTTATATATGTTCCAAGGGAATAGTGTGTTCTTTTCTTTGAAATTGTAAAACAGGAATTTAGTAAAAGAAATTTAGGATCTCCTGATCATGACATTAGAAAAGTTTATATTGCCAAAAATTAACTTTGTTTCTAACAGGTTTACCTCACTTGTACAGCCATATTAGTGTATATGCATGGCCACATAATAATTACAAAGCCACTGCATGAGTGCATTACATCTTTGTCTCCAATTTCTTGATTGGAGATTCCAAAAGGGAAATATGTTACAAACACAAGTACCTAAGTAAATCAGAAGATAACCAAAGCTAACCGCATAATATGTTCTATGACACCATCTTTTCATATCAATTTGTTGGATACAAACTTTCATTAGCTCTAAAAATTTCTACATAGATTGCACAGGAACAAATGAGGGAATTTAAAAATACAATATACTTATTTTTAAACAAACATGGCAAGCACTATCATCATATGAGAACAAAAACAGCGCAACATACTAATTTGGGGTTGAATTCCTCAGGTGAACGCCGCCGATACATGGTCATCAGGGCCTGTGTTACAGTTGGGATACTGTTTCCGTTCAGGTTGAACTGCCGCTCTCCATCTGCTTCTGAACTGAGACTTCTTTGAGGGCTTGATGAAATGATGCTACTTGCCCTTGAATAGACCTGATGAAGGAGGAAACTTTTCAGGTGTCAGTGGGAAAAGGGTATGGATAAATGTATGTGAAGTGTGTGCCAACATAATTGCACCCATTGGGCTGTTAATTGCTATTCCGACTAAATTTTGATAACTGTGTGGCAGGAAGATCGGTTTGTGTTGCTTCTGTCATATTAACCCTCTTTCTCCCTCACCAGCTTTAGTGTTGAACCACAGTAATTCAAGCTACTTGGGGGGGAGGGGAGGAAAGAACAACCAGACTGCAACACTGCAGCAGAAAATCCTCTACTCACAAACATTCTGCCACACGAGATTAACAGGCACAAAATTTATTTTTGCGTGAGGGATTTGTAACTCTCACTGATTGCTTGCAATAGCCGAGCCTCATAAAAATAATAAAGGAACAGATTAACTGCAGGAGTCCTTGGGACTGAAGCTATGGCAACAGAAACAACCTTTATGGAACACAAATTCTGGCATTAAGTGAATATTTAATTATCTCATAAAATAAATGTCTAAACTTTTTTTCATCACACCACAATAACTCATCTCATTATGAAAAGGAGGCAGAGGCCTTTCAGGGTATAATTTAACACACGTGTGCTAGCAAGATTATCAGGAATTATGTACCTAGGAGCATTCCAAACACAGAAGGACAATAAAATTATGTTACTCCTGCTGGGAGTTTGGCTTCAAGATATAGCAGCTGGTGAAACAACATTTTTTTTCCTTTTCAGCTTATTATTAAACAAGACCATCACCTTAAAATGTTCCCTGAAATTTATCTGATAAAAGTGCTTGCAAAAAAGCAGATATATTTATCACAGGCACTCATCCTGTAAAGAAATGTAATATACCAATTATATTTCTTGCAACATTTAACCCTTCAATAGCAGTCAGCGGTGGTTAAATGAGCCACATATTCTTGTGCATCAGGTTCTGGCCCCAGGACAACACAAGGTTGATCAGCAATGAAAAAAAAAAAAAGATGGGGAGCTGTATTTCAATCAAGTTCATCTGAGAAATCATCAAAAGGAAAGCAAAAACTGGTAGAAGAAAGCAAAGGAAAATAAATGGTGAATGCCAACAGCAGGTCATGCATGACTGATGTCAGGAGGCAATACTGCAAAGCATCTGTTAAAACCTGCTGCTGACCCCTCCACTCCCACAAGAAATGGGAGATAGTCCAAAAGGACCCTGTGATGTCACAGTGGCCCTCTAGAATGATCTTCAGTCTTGATGGAATAAAGACAGAGATGGGGGATGGGGTGGGGATGGTCCTCTCATGCAAGACTTGCACTCTGCTTCTTCCAGAAGCCTGTGAAGTAACTTCCATTTGCTGACGGGAGGAGTGTAGGAGAAAGAATGATGCTTCTATAAGAACCCATGCTTTTCTGTCTCCCCCAGGTGTCTCATTGACTAAGAAACGGGAAACTGTCTTTGTGACATTCTCCTGGACAGTGAGGCAACGAAGGGAGTGGAAGACTGAGATTCTGGCCCCTTTTAGTCCTGCCTTACTAACCTCAGACAGGTAGGTAGGATGTGTGTAAGAGAGGAGAGCAAATGGAGTAGTGATAGTTGAGCTATGGCAAAGTGTTTAGCAGGAGGGCAAAACATGGAATCTATGCTGTGTTGTTGGCAGCCCCACATTTGAAGATGGTAAACTTCTAAATTTAAACAAGCTAAATTCAAGTCCAGTAGCCTCCTAGAGAGCAAGATTTTGGGGGGTATGAGCTTTCAAAAGATATATGATCAAGGGTGCTTTGACTCTTGAACGCTCAAACCCTGAACCTTTGATGGTATCTCAGGACTACAGGCTCGAATCAAGCTATCATACTGCAAACTAACAAGCTTAACCTCTGAAATGACATGTAAATAAGATGTCTGAGTTTTGTTCTCAATTTTATGGCTCACACATGGAGACACATCTGAAGCTGCCCTCTACTGAACCGGAGCTTTGGTTCACTGCATTATTCTCTTCTCAGACTGGCAACAGCTCTCCAGAGTCTCAGCCAGAGGCTCAGTGTATCTCCCCCCCCCCCCCAGCTCATTCAACAAAAGTGCCTAACGTCAAGATTTGGCAAGCCAGACACTGTGCCGTGCAATCTTCAATTTCTGTACCAACTGGTAATTTCTCCAAGTTAATTAGAATCCATTTGCAACACAGACATGCTGACTTTTATATTTAATTATTGTAATTTTTATATGCACTCCATCATGCTACTCTCCTGTAGGTTTTACTGCGGTTGTATTTCATTTGCAAGTTGGCAAACACTCAACCTTCAATACTTGGCATTTTGCTGATACCAGCATCAGGCAATGTTCCAGACGAAATGATATCTTCCAACACACGTAAATAACATCATTTTCTCTGCATTTGTTCTCACAAGCAGGAGCTTTATTATAACACAAGCAACTTGGGTTTTGAAACCATTGTATTCAGGATGTGGGATTGCAAGTTGCTGGTCCAAACTTTCCTGATACCATGCCAGATTTATTTTAATGCTTTGGTCAAAGATAAACCAGCAATAACTATCAGTTCCCTTCAAATTGGTACAACATATTATCTGCTAATGAACAGAAAGCTGGAAAAGCACACTCTTATTTTTAAGGGTCTCATGCTACCTTCAGGACTCAGCTTCAATGTGAGGTTTTCCTCCCCTGTTCGTCTTCAAAAGACAATGTTAGTAAGCTAAGCAGGTTATTTTTGCTGGACATGCTCAAACTTTGACAGAAGAATTTTCAAACAAGCAATCTAAAAAGGAACAATTTTCAGGTAGTACAGGCTTTGAAAAGGGTTCCCAGTTCTAAATTGGGAAACACTGGAAGATTTGGGAGTGGAGCATGTGCAGAAATCTCAGCAGGCTATAATGCCACAGAGGCCAGTCTCCAAAGCAAATGTTTGCAACCCTAGCTATGAAAGGACTGTAAAATATGCCCACCAAAATGTCTGACTAATCACTTCATTAAGAACAAGGGAGCTTGACAAATAAGTCTTTACATCAAATTTCTTCAGCTCAGGATATCATACTTAAACACGTTAAACTGAAGCTGAATGTATGGATAGAAAGGACTTTTTCTACCCACCTCATCATCTGAACTGTTATAACTTCCAGAAATCTCTCTTTCAGAGTATATTTTCAAAGTAGTTTGCTGAAGGAAGTCTGAAATTCTCTGCACAAGGAAGTCTCTGTCTTTTAAATTGGCAAAGAGAAAAGTCATTCTGTTTTTTGTGCTGATAGATAATGGGCTGGGCAATACACTCGAGCTGTCTGCCTTTTCTACAATGGTCACCTAAGTGGTGGAGAGAGGACAGAAAAGCAAAGAAATAAATGAGCACACACATACAGTTGGTCATATTTTCCCTGTCTACAAAATTAGCAACAGCACAGTTTTTTGTTTTGAAGTCCATAAAGTTATCCATTTAAGGCTGGATTCAGCAAACATTTTCACTCAGTCGCTTCCAATTCCCTTCCTTGCTACAAGCTCTTGACCCATGCTCAGCTTCTTTGAAAGTGAAAATGTTTAATTTTTTACCAGCTGAAAAGTTGGTGGGATCCAAACCTGTTAGTACAGTTACAACTGATTTCCTTTGGTATATTAAGAGTCATAAATCTAATGACTGGAGTACAGTCTGCACACACATTTCTGCACACAACAATCGCAGTCGCCTAGAAGCACCCAATATAATTTTTGACAAATCAGTTTTTCTACTCCAGCTGGGGATGCTAAGTAATCAACCAAAAATTACAGATCCTTACAAGTCTGTTGTTCAGCAAAAGTGAATGCATTTATTGTCCAAGAAGTCTGATTTTCTGCATAAGGCAAACTTAGCTCTTACAACAATATACTTTAAGATATCTCTATATAAAAATACATATTTTATATGGTTTTTCAGCAATCTACAAGCTCGTACGTGAAGTCTAAAGGTATTAAGGACATAGATGAGCTAATAGGGTGGCATCCCAATGCCTCACGTAGTTAAGTTACTTTTATAAGCGAGTATACATGTTTGTGCATACATTTGTCTGTTTATTAGCATCTGTGTACTTATGAAGCACTGAAATGAAAGATCTCTATCATGAACATGAAGAAAATCTCTAAGAGCTTTAAACCACTGCTTTCAGATAGTTTATCAGAAGTAATAAAAATTGCATTAGGCACTTCAGGGCAATAGAGTTTCAATTTACAGAGGCTTTAGTTTCAGTTTGAAGAGGGTTTTTTTTTAATTTAATGATCTATGGTCAAGCATTAGTTCAGGGTTTTAATGTTTCATTAGTTGAAAGAGGCAATTTGTTTTTCATTTAACATATCCTGTTAAGTAGTATTCAAATATCACAAGCTGTGTCTCAGTTACTTAAATGATATTTCCTCATTCTCCCCTCCCCAATCAGCTTCCTTTAAATTTCTTTCCTACTACTTTTTTCTGACATACAAGAACACCACATTAAACAGAAAAAGCACTATAATATTCGTTGTTTTTTCTCAAATCCTGATAGAATGTCACAGGACACAAATTAGGCTACAATTCATTGCGTTTGTCTCTCTCATCACAATAAGGTAATTTGGTTCTGCAGATATTATAATGAACTTATTATAATGACAAATAATTTTATACATGCCATAGAATGTTTTTTTAATCAGCTTTTACACTCACCTCTCGCAGTGGGATAATAAGGCTGCACAAGTGTTCTTCCTTGCTAGTAAAACAGATGTAATTTGTAGATACAAACATCTGCCCCAAAATGTGCATTTTGTTAAATGGAGTCCACAGAGTACAATCTGTGTGTCCATCAAGTTTTTCATCTTTAGGAAGCCGGAACAAAGCACGGTACCTTTCACTCTTTGCTCTGGCATCCAGATCTCTAAAAAGAGCATTTCAGAGTATTATTGTACATATGCACACATTTGCCCACAGTTCATATGCATACATTACAAATTTGCTTTTCTAACACTAATATTTCTGTAACACTCTTTATAGGCTTCATATATAATTGGTGTTATACAATATTTGAGTTAGTTCTCTGAGTGCAAAATTGGGGATCTTTCCTATGCACCCATCCCCCTGCAGTCCCATTCAACTTGAACAGTGTTGACTCCTGGGTCATGGTATCCATGTGGATCAACAATCATTGGGCACAGTTGCAGTGGGGAGGGGGCTAAATCATACCTCTTCTCTGAACACACCTCTTATTTGTCTGTGTGATTTCTGAAACCCCAGGAATCAACTTCTCTGGGTTGGATAAGACTTGCTGTGGGAAGATCTGTCTGTGCAAATTTCAACCTTCGTATCTGCATCTTTACAATAATTATGTATAGTAGATAGAAGATCACTGGTATCATGGTTTCATTGACTGATTATTCAGTTGGCAGCTAACGGCTTCCCAAAAAACATGGAGTTTATCTAAGTCTAACACTACCCAGTAAAGCTTCTGTGCCATGCAAATTATTGGTGGTAGGATTTTCTGTTGGGCCACGCCCCACACAAATGTGGTGTCTGATATATTCCAAGAGGGGCACTTTCTAGGAAAGCACTTAAATGCAACATTCCACAAATTATCCTTTAACAACAAGAAAACTTAGAACATTTGATTACAATATTTTAAAGTTCATGAATATAAACACCAATCTGCAATCCAGGCAACACAGGCCCAAGGCTCTCTTTCCCGCATCCTGCCATGTAGATATAATCAGTATCACTGGATCATGTGTGAATCCTTTGAAAGCATGGCATAGTTATTTGGACATGGGACTTTATACCCAAAACAGCAAAAATGCCCAGTTCTAAATCTAAAGGGGGGGGGGCAATAGTAATGAATGTAATAAAAAGCAGTTATGGTTAATGTAAAAAAAAAAAAAGCAAGAACCCAGTAGCACCTAAGACTCTTAAAATTTGTGGCAGAGTATGTATGAGCTTTTGTGAGTCACTGTGAGTCACTTCAGATAACTTGGTATGTGAGCACTGACTCACGAAAGCTGCTACAGATTTTGTTACTCTTTAAGGTGCCATTGGACTCTTGTTCTTTTCTCCTGCCAGAGACAAACACAGCTACCCATCCTCATCCCTCACCAGTTATGGACTAGAAGGCAGCAAATCCCGACTCTCAGCTATGAAGCTTATTGGGAAGTCAGTCTCTCTCTCTCTCTCTCCACCCAGGCAGCCCACCCTAAATCACATGCCGTTGAGAGGGCAAGCCACCCCTCATGAACGAAACTGCTGAAGATATAACATATACACTCATTCATGGTCAGTTTCATTTGGGAATTTCTCTGGATTAAAAAGCAGCAGAGATATCTATACTCACCGTTTTAGGGCAGATACTTTTTTAGGGGATTTCTTTTTAAGTCTGGGTAGAGACCTGTCTTGTTCAAACCCTTCATTATCCAAGAGCTGCCTCATGGCTATATTGGCTAGTTGTTCCATTAGTTTGAATGTTTCATTGATGTTGAGGAAAACAGAAAAGAAATGCTGGCTGGACCTTGTGCTAACTTTGATCACATCAGGTAAAAGCAAGGTCGCATTCTTCTCAAGCTGGATAATGTCAACCCACCGGATGACTAGCTTGGCTGACAAGAAAGAAAAGTTTCAGAAGGAAAAGATCACTCAGCATTTTGTAAAAAAAAAAAATCCCAGACAAATCTATACACTTGAATCCTATTTTAGTTCTTTAATACCACGCCTCACTGTTGTTTCAGCTAACACTGTAGGATTTATTTCTCCGTAAAACACAAGAATAATTTATACAATCACTGAAATAAAATGCAGTGGTTGTCACTAGCTTAGATGACATTATAAAGAACTCACAGAAGCAAGACCAAGCAACAGTTATTCGCGATGTTCATGACATTGTTAGCCTGTCATTTCCTTAAAGAACCCAAGGTGGGTTACAATGATTTTTTAAAAATGTACTAGAATGAAACAATTCAAACCAACACATAAAACAGATTAAAGTTATTTCAGCTGACTGGAAAATCTTTGCTGGAAGGCTCATCAACATAATTCCTACACTGAAATTGAAATGTAAATAATGCGGGGGCCCAACCGCAGGAAGTCTATTCACCTCAAAGGAACCACCATTGAAAAGTGCTGGGGCAGGCTAATCAGCTTGGATGATAGCAGCCTAAGTAGGCCTTAGTCTGTTGAATGAAGATGCTGTGTAGAAGTACAGTGGGAGAGGCAGTCCTGAATATAAGTGGACCCTAGGCCTCAAAGGGTTTTATGGGTCATAACAAACAACTTGAACTGGACTCAGAACCAAATAGGAAGTCAGTGCAGTAACTCCAGCTAGTAAATGAGCAACAACTCACTCATTTTCTCTCGGGTACTTGATTACAGCTGACAGGCACTGGCTTAGCACAGAAACAGCAGCCTCTGGTGGCTCAGATGAAGCGTTGACAGTCCTCACTATATTGATGACACTTTACGCCAAACCTTTGGACCAAGTCCCAAGATTTGAGAAGTATTAGAGACAATACAGAATCCTGCAGCATTCCACAGGAAAGCTCTGGACTTAACAGACTTTGTTGGTCTTAAAGGTGCCACTGGACTCTGATTTTATTGTGCTACTTCAGACCAACAAGGCTACCCATTTGTATCTATCCTTATTTCACAGGATTATTGGGAGAAGAAAATGGAGAAGAAAATGATGTCAGCCTCTACTGGAAAGAAAGGTGGGGTATAAATGAAATAAATCAAAATAAATCACCACACTTTGAAGCCTGAACCCACTCCAGTATACTTTCTCTTAATCCAGCCTCTTACTCTGAACACATCAATAATGTTGAGTGGTTAACAGTACAGATTGCAGACACAACCCTTGCCCATATTTAAATGGAGACTATCCACCAGGGCACAGCCAGCCCTAAAGCCAGACTGAAAAAGGGTTAAGTATAGATGTGTCATCCAGGAAATCCTGAAATCACTCTACTACCACTTTCCTGTTTACCTTACTCAGATGCTAGCTGGTAACTGGCTACAGCATTTATGTTCAAAGTAGGGCTTTTTTCCTCCCAAACAAAGATGAATACAAATGAGCTAATAAATGTACTTTCTTCATGACCTTTCTGGATGCATCTACAAAATAAAGGCATGTTCTTGAATCAAGAAGTTGCATCCAAAAGTCACTTTCTACCAGCAGAGAGCGAATTCTTGCCTACTGTCCCTTCCCTCTGGATACCCCCTCACATTACTGGCACATTTCCTGGAAGGTCCCAGTACCCAGGGCTAGCATTCTGAGGGATGCTGTGGGGTGCAGCAAGAGGAGAGAGCTGGCAAAATTCCATTCTGCAAGTGGAACTCCATAAGCAAACCCTATCTTAGTCACAGTACAGAGTGCAGCAACAGAAAAGTGAATCTGAGGCAATATTTTATGGTTAATACAAAAGTATTGTGATTACTACTACATATGCAGCAGGTAGAGCTCAAAATTGATTAAGGCGTTAGGAATGTTTGTAATTATCCTGGTGCCAGGATGTTGGTAAGCTGATGGCTAGACAAAAATAGTAATTATGTATGGCTGAGCACTTCTTAGGAAATGATCACGTGAATGATAAATACTTTATCTGAAGCACTGTTACCTGCTTTGGAGCAAAAACTGCTGTCTCTTTATATACAAAATTCTCAGTTAAATAAGAACTAGCCCTTTTGTTTTTTATAATGTTTTTGGTACTTTTAAGGGTTATATCACCATATCAATCAGGTCAATTTCCCCTCTACGTTTCCCCCACAACTTTTTGCTGTGACAACATTTTCAGTAGCATTCTTTGTTAAGATTCACAACATGTTGCCACTGTAGCCCCCAAATTCAACATGTTTCAGAACTACACAGAGGTATTATTGGCCACTACCTTTAAAATGTGCAGATGTCTTTCCCTGTTGGGATGCTAAACATGGCTTGATGTTCTATTAGCAGCCTCACACACTACAACAAATTGACACATGATGACTCTATCTATGAGCTAGTTGGAAATGACATAATTTAGACATTAATGCATAAGCATGTATAAATTGTCCCAAATCTATAAAAGAATAAATATTGTGCCAAATATTTGCGCCCTCATACATACCTTCCCTCCCCATGAGGAAGGAATAAAAACAGAGGTGGTTAATGCTAAGATACATCCAGCCCTGGCGAGGGACCTTCCCTTTCCAATAACTGCAGGAATAGTAATTCACCAGTTTTTCTTCCTCTGGCATCCCAAACAGTTTGTGGAATTTCACTATTGCTTCCTTAAATTTTTCAGTGTCATCATCCTCTTTGATACCGTTGATTTTGTTATATTCTGCAATGATGCCCTGCAGCAGAAGATCAATATAGTTTGGCCACATAAAGTATACCTGCATACTTTGTTATTACAACACCAGCAACACACATATTTTTTGGTGTGGACTACCATTAACATACAACTACAGGGAGATTTGCAAAACAACTATCAATGTACTATCAAACAACAGAAAAAGCTAAAATCTAAATTGCCATCTCTAAGGTTCACAGAAGCCTTTGAACTGAGAAATCCATACAGCCAGTATCCAAAGAACCACACTAGTTCCACACTCACAAGAAAGTTTCACCTAGAACAATAGCACACCCATGCTCTATAGTAAAACTACATTTGAAACTGATGGAGGTTCAAAAGCATCTTGCAAAATGGCACAGGAGTCTGCTGTTACCAGATTTAATCAATCAGAAAACCCATTAGTCTATTGCATGCATCTGCAAGTTTCATGGATCCTTAAAACAGTCTGGCCATTCTCATTCCACCCCAATCATGTCCACTCCCCCCCCTCATGGAAACTCTATTCTGTTCTCCCTTTCACAGCCAGCTTCTCCCCAATTACTGCTCCTCTCTATTCCCCAACTGCACCAATGCTGGAGGGGATAGAACGTGAATGTTCACACTCCTTTTTTTGTTCCATTGGTGCCAGGAGGTTTAAAAGAAATAAGAGTTACTGCAATTCGGCTCAGAATCTTTAACCCTCCCCCCGCTCCAGAGGAGCGGGAGGAATAAAGGAGTAAGGGCAAGTGGGGAGGAGTTAGGGCGGGCCCTGTCCGGGATAAAAACTCGGAGGGCCCAATCAGGAGCCGCGAAGCGGCTCCTGATTGGGCCCTCCGAGTGTCACTCGCCTGGGCCAGCCGGGGAGTTGCCGCTCAGAGTAAGAAGCCTTCCCCAGCGGTAAGTCCTCCGGCCGGCTTCCCCTCGCCCAGGGAGCCTTCTGCCGAGCCCTGGGGCAGGCTCGCCTGCCCTTGGGCCCGCCAGGAGGCCACAAAGCCCACTCCCGGTCCCGAGCCTTCTGCCGGGCCCTGGAGAAGCCGAGCCTGCTCCTAGGCCTGGCAGTAGGCCGCGGAGCCCACGCCCCCGTCCCGAGCCCTCTGCCGGGCCCTGGAGCAGCCGAGCCTGCTCCTAGGCCTGGCAGTAGGCCGCGGAGCCCACCGCCCCCGTCCCGAGCCCTCTGCCAGGCCCTGGAGCAGCTGAGACTGCTCCTCGGCCCGGCAGTAGGCCTCAAAGCCTGCCGCCGCCTTCCCGAGCCTTCTGCCGGGCCCTGGAGCAGCCGAGCCTGCCCCTGGGCCCAGCAGAAGGTCCCAAGGCCACCTACCTTCCTCTGTTCCTCCCTTCCTCCCAGCATTCCCTTTGCCCTTTCCTTCCTCCCAGCATTCCCTTTGCCCTTTCCTTCCCTTCCTCCCAGCATTCACTTTGTTTTTCCCTTTCTCCCTTCCTCCCTCTCTTCCATCTGCCTCTTTCTGGCTACCTGTTTCTCTGCCTCTTCTTCTGTCTCTATCTTCCTCCCTTTCTTTCTGTCTTTCTGTCTCTCTTTCTCCTTTTCCTCTTTCCTTCGCCCCATCCCTCCACCCACCCATCATGCTAGGGCCCGCTGTATTTTGGCCACAGCGGGCTTAATATCTAGTTCTGAATAAGAGGAGCACATGGAGGAAGAAGCAAAGTTGAGTCTCACGTTTTCTGAGTCGTCCACTGCCTCTAGGTTCTTCTTCCAAATGGAAATGCATGACTGCCCCAATGTCTATATTTGGCCCAGGCTGTTGCTTCTGGCAGGTGCCCCTCCATACCAAACCCTGATGCCAGCTCTGCCCTTGGTTATCCCTGAAGCAGCTTTTTGGATCTCAATCTATCTCATTTATTTGATTACACTGATACAGCCCTTTGACACTGAGGTGTTTTCCCTCAAGCTAGGCAAACTATATTTCTAATGGAAAGCAAGATTAACAAGCTGGCAGGTCAAGTATAAAAACAAATTAGGGTCACAGAGATGTTTAACTGTGGGGACAAGGCATGTGCTACCTGTATTTTTCCTCTGACGAATGTGTTTATGTCATTTTCATTTTCAAAGATGGAGAGAGTTTGCAGTAAGTTCTGTTCCAGCCATTCCCAGTGCTCAGTTATTTCTTTCCTTGAACAACCTATTACAAGAACAAAATAAGCTGTTGGTTCAATATCTGCGATTTGTTCATCATAAAGCACAAAAACGTGTAATCAGTTTTTTCCCCAGATGAACACATGAAGCTGCCTTATACTGAGTCAGACCATCAGTCCAGCCTACCCAAACTGGCAGCAGATCTCCAGGGTCTCAGGTAAAGGTATGTCACATCACCTACTGCCTGGTCCTTTTAAATAGAGATGTCGGGAACCAAACCTGGGACTTTCTGCAAGCCAAACAGATGCTCTAACCACTGATCAAGGCCCCTCCTTGGTAAATCTGATTCAGATAGCAACATGTGCATGGAAGTGATCATAAAGAAAGCAGCAAAGAAGAAGAAAAATATTAGAGTAGTTTCATCCAAAAGAAGCCTGTGTGACCCATGAGCTGATTAGATCACCAGTTTATATTTTAGGACAACTTTCCCATGCATACTGCATTTCCTGGATATTTTCAAAGCTTTGACAGTCTTGTTAAAATAGTAATCTTGCTTGCTGGTTACCAGAGATAATGGTTTGGAACAAAATTAAATCCTCAACTTCAACCCAAGTATAAAATTTGAAAACACACAGTCCATAGATCACTAAATAGTCAGGAAGCCAGAGCTATATTCACTGGCCAAATCCATTATCAAAATACAAATCTATTATTTCCTATCTACTAACCTGTAAAACTACCTGTGTTGAGAAATTATTTCCAAGGAACTGCAAATATAAGCTTCTCTGACACAGTTCTGCTGATGAGGAATGAGATCATTGTGAACCATTCCAGGGAGGCCTTGCTTTTCTACTCTGCACTCTGAATACAAATCATTACTGAAAGCCTACATAATTTAAACCGCAGCAGCAAAGGCTCATATGTGATCATCATACTGTTCTTTGCTTGAGATTACTATGCGGAAATGTATCATTAAAACTCTGGATGCGACATTAAAGACCAAGTTCTTTCTATAGTTTTTACATACCCACACAGAGAGCTATAACATAACATAGAGGTAATATCGTTTAATCACTAGAGAGATGCAAAAAGATAGTTCGTTTTCTATTGTGCAATTAAAAAAAGCTTTTTTGTTACTACACTGTCACTGTTCATCTTTTGCTACTACACTATCACTGTTCATCTTCTGAACTTTGGTTTTTAGATTCTTGCATGCCTGCCTTCTCTAAAAATAATCCTCCTACTCTTTGTCAAAACAAATAATTAAGAGTTAGCTGGCCCATAATCAGGCTGTGGTAATATACAGATACAGTCCCTTCCTGCAAAAAAATCCCAAAGAAGGGCAATGCCAAAGAATGTTCAAAATGAGTACCACAAACAGAGCAAAAGGAAAGAAAGCATACTAAGTAAGGGATAGCCTCTGACTGCATTACAAACATTTTTTTGTGATTTGCTTTCACCGGTATACAATGAAGGCTTCTAAATTACAATCCACTGAGATGTAGAACTATATTTTTTTAAAGGGGAGAAATACTAGTACAAAATTACTTTAATCACATAAGTAGTTACATTTTTCTACCAGGCAAAAGCCACAATCCCTCTCTTGCCAAAAAATAAAAGGTTTTCAAGAGAACTGTGGCGTTATTCCAGTTAGTAATTAGAGAGGTACAACAGAGATGCCTCACTCTTTACCAGCATTAGCCATAGTTAGCCATGCTAACTACGTTGATCTCTTCGAAACTACTGTTTGTAGCTGATGGAAGTTCTGGCTAAAGGAAATATACCACTGCAAATGTAACTCTATGGTTACCTGAAAAAGAAAAGGCAACACAAAATTCATATGGGACAAGAGGTGAGGGAAGAGATTGAAATGTCTGTGTTTGTACCTTATTCTTTCTCTATTAACCATGGTTAAGAGACCAGCAATGTAGCATCTATTCTAGGCCAGAGACATCAGTTCAAGTGGCCCTACTATGTTATTCTCTACTGAACTGCTCAGAGTTTATATACTCACCACAGGCAATTGTCCAATATATCATAGAGTCAGGGGCTTGATACAGGATTCGATATGGTGCCACCCTTGCACTAGAGTCTAGTACAACATCTAGAGTGCCCACAAGAAGACCTGGAGAAAAAATAATTTAATTAGTGAACCACACTGTTTTCTTATAACCGACAAACAGCGTAACAAAATGTTTCAGCTGAGAAATGCAGCATATAAAGATCTGCCCAAATCTGTTTCATCACATAAGCTAAACACAATATAAACCAAACTATTTTAAAATTATCCTTTTTCTCCTGGTGAAAAAGAGAACTGTGAATTCTGACCCAGTGCTGATAAAACCACTTCACCTGGCCTGTTTTTGGTGACAGGGTTATACCTGCAGATAACATAAATTTTAAATTGCCACGTGAGTTGGCAGGTACCCCCTGCCTACTGGTGGGGAATGAGGGGCAGGGTTGCCTGATCCAGGCGGGGAAACTCCTGTAGCTTTGGGAATGGAGCCTGAGGACGGCAGGGATCTTAGTGGGGGTAAAATGCCACAGATCCCCTCCCCAAGGCATCCATTCTAAGGAAACTGATCTCTGTAGTCTGGAGATATGTAATTCCAGGGGATCCCCAGTCCCCCCCCCCACAGAACCTGACATCCTTAGTCTACATGTGCTGTTCTGACTTTAGATATTTCATGCACAAGGGCTGTTGGATATCCTCCATAAGAAAAGTAAAACAAAGACCTGATTTAAAGACATATTCTCCCAGGGAACACTACTTCCCTACATACAACATCTCATTTAAACTGGGCAGTAATTCACCTATTTGTGGTTGTCTACACAGGTAGCAGCCAAGTTTCTATAAGACATGGCATAAGTACAATAGCCAGAGAAAGAAGACTTTGCACTTGCTCTGCCAGCTTCACATTTAAATCAAGACTATTTTTGTGCAAAGAGAAGCACTGTTAGGGCAGCGACCTGCAGCAAACTCCTTTGTGTGCCTTGGCACCACCCATACGTCTCCTGGCACCCAACTCCTGGTAGCCCCAAACAGAAAGCCAATGTTATTTATCTTTATTTATTTCACTTATAGTTCACTTATAGTTTTTTGCTCAAAGATTTTCTCCACCTCATTTGAGCAATAACCACTGGAAAGGAAAGAAGTTATTTCCCTTTAATTAAATATTTAATGTTCAATGCTACTGAAGTTATTGTTGCTGTTGACTGATGCAGTCACTGAATTTTCATTATATATGCTTTATTGGTTTTCACGTTCCCTGTGAACTGCCCTGAGCCACAAGGGTATAAAAATGTAAGAAATAAACAATACAGGAAATAGGCTGCTGATGCTTTTTATGATGCAAAGTTAAACAACATTTTTTCATAAAATTGCCTACAAATAAATCTGAAACTAAAGCAACAGCTAGAGGGACTCTTTTAAGAGTTGGCAGCCCTATTCAGGCAAGCTGAGTTGTTGGGAAATCCCCCCCCCACACACACAAACACACAAACACATGTACACACACATTTGAGAGGACAGGACTTTTCTTCAACATTATCATAAGGCAGAGGGGTCCAGCCTGTTTCAACTACTGCAAAGTCCATCCAGGCATTCTGAAGTTCCCCACATCATTAGAATGAGCCTTTGGGTGAGCATTCAGCTGACATCTCTCTCTTCTGGAATGCAGGTGTTCATCATTCTCTGGCCAGCAGTAATCTCTCCATTTCTCCCCTCCATACCCATTAAGCTCACTTCTCCTTTGTTCTAGCCTCAGTCAATAAGAGACAGCCATAGCCTGCGCAGAGTTAACATAGTGAGCTACACTCTACTCATGCAAGAGCACTGAGCTATAAATAATTGAACATCATCTGAGATCTTGACCTTCCTTTTCACATCCCTTCTTTAAAGCATTTGTTTAGTGAAGAAACAATACTTTACTAAATATTTTCACAAGCTGTCCTTGGCAAGTTTCAAAGGTATTCAAGAACTTGTTTTCAGGACTGCTTTGATTTTCCTCTTTTAGCTCACATTTCTCTTAATGTTTTTTCTCTTAATACCAAAGCATTAGAAGTGACTTTGATAGGCCTGGTGATAGGGCTGCCATCTACAAGTTGGCACATTTCTGGAGATTTGAGGGTGGAGCCTGTGACCTCAGCAGGGATGTGATGCTGTAGAATCCATACTGGAAAGCATCTATTTTCTCCAGTTAAACTGGTCTCTGTCAGCTGGACAATAATTGCAACTCCGGGAGATCTCCAAACCCCACCTGAAGGTTTAGTTTAGTTTATTCTGTATGACACTTTGACAAGATAAAACTTGTGATCAGATATTAGGTGGAGAAAATTCAGAATAAAAATATTTATGTATTTATATTTATACTAGGGGCAAAGCCCGTTGTCTCCAAGAATACAACGGGCGCTAGAGCTTGGCAGTGGGAAGAGGAAGGGGAGGAGTTGTCCAGTCTGTAAGGGCATGGGGTTGTCATGTGTGTTGTGTGGGAGGTTGTGGTGGCATGGTGGCAAATGAGGCCATGGGTGTGGAGATATGGGTGTCAAGAACCTGTGGTGTGGAATGTTCGTTGATTGTGGGAGAGGACTGACCTTTGGGAAATGTGGCATAGTGGTTACAGATGAGCTTTCCAGAGCCATGCCCTGAGATATGTGAAGGGAAAATCAGACTGGAGACTCTTCTTAGGGGAAGATTACATGGCAACCAATTCCCCCAGTTCTGCATCATTTCCCTTCTTGCGTGAATTAGGCCACATTCACCAAAATGCCCCTCTGCCCTAATACACATAGGGTAGTCACAGTACACAGGTGTCCACCCTGTTCCTTCTGTCTCCCATATTTTCACTGTTGGTAAAATGTTATGTGCCCACATGCTTCTTTCATGGTTGCTCCTTAGAAGAACGGGTTTTTGTACCCTATTGCTTACTACCCAAAGGAGTCTCAAAGCGGTTTACAAACACCTTTTCCATTTATCTCTCCACAATAGTCAACCTGTGAGGTATGTAGGGTTGTGAGAGATCTGAGAGAACTGGGAATGGGCCGCAGTGACCCAGCAGGCCTCAGGTGTCTCAAAGCATTTTCCAATCGTCTTCCCCTTCTCTCCCCATAGCAGACTCCCCATGAGGGAGGTGGGGTAGCAAGCCTCACAGGGAAGCTGGCAACCCTAAGAGGAAGACTGTCTGTGCACAGCAGTCTTGACCTTAGTAAGGTTTTTAATACTGTTTTTTAATTTGCCAGGCCAAGGTTATTTGCCAGTTACTATTTCAGTTACGATGTGTCTCCAGACATTTACTTGTTCTCTATTTAGTTTCAGGCTGTAAATATTTATTTAGATCTTCCTGCACTTTCCAGACTCACAGGACTGATGCTGGTCTACCTGTCTGCACCCCAGAATACAAACAGTTGCTGGTAAGGGCTGGCCATAACCCATAGGCCAGGAGGGACACTCCTGTACCACTCCCTACCAACTGCAGGCAAAAATGGCTCATTTGAAGGCTGGACTCTGAGGCATTGTATGATTTTGAAGTCCCACCTCCAAATCTCCAGGAATATTTCCAACCCAGGGGTAGCCAACCTACAGATGTGGCCTGGAGAGCTCCTGGAATTACAGCTCACCTGCAGAGTATAAAGATCAGCTCCCCAGGCAGAAAGGGCTACTTTGGACAGGGTTGTGGTAGAGAAGAAACATTTAAGGCTTCCCACACAGGTTGTTGTTGAATTGAAAGACTTGAGGCCTACTGCACAGGGTTGTTGTGCAGATGAAACAGGAGACAAAAGAGCCAACTTCCTCTGCAGAATAACGCTGTGCAGTGGCCTCAAATCTGCAGAGAGTTGCAAAGAAGAAAGACACATGGCTTGGCTGTGTCTAACCCCCGGCCAGAGCAGTATTTTAAGTGAGAAGGGGCTTTTCTGTGGCCTCCCTGTCAGCAAACTGTTTGGCAGAAGGGGAAAGTCCCCCCCCCTCAAAAGGAAGGCCCTCAGTCTCCCCTGCGTTGCTCTTGGAAATGCCTCCTTCCCTCAGTCAGGGGCTGTTAGAGGCTCCTTCGCAGCAGGCCTGAAGGGGGGAGGGAGAGCACTCTGCAGCCTCCTGCCAGCTCTGTCAGGGTTCTGAGGCAATTTGCAGTTGGACATGACAGTCAGGACAGCCTTGGGGCGAAAAGGGCTGGCTCAGCCTGTCCAAGCCTCTGTTCTCATCCCCCTTGACAGCCCTACTGAACTCCTCTCCCTTTGGTGGTCAGGAGCAGACTAGCAGACAGACTGGGCTGGGTGAATGGAATTTTGGTCTGTCCTGGTGAGGGGCCAATAGGAAGGCACTTTGCACGCCTCCCCATTGGCTGCTTGGCCCTGGATGGACCCTTGGAGGGCCCAATCAGGAGCCGCTTTGCGGCTCCTGATTGGGCCCTCTGAGTTTTTATCCTGGACATGGCCCACCCTAACTCCTCCCCAGGTGGCCTTACTCTTTTATTTAATAGGACCCTGTCCTATTTAAAGATACCGCCAAACATTATGCTGTATGCTATAGCAATACAGCAGAAAATAGGTTTAGCAGTTTTAAAATTTTATAGCTAGACAATAGGTTAAAACTAAACAGCATGTCAACAAAAGATAAAAGATCCTCCTGTAAGTCACCGTTTATAGATCATTAACTGAGCATTTCGAATACTATATACTTGGGAGCAGCATTTGGCAACTTGTGTACCAGCTGGGGCTTTACTTTTCCATAGGAGAAGTTTAATATTTTCATCTTCTGTACAACTGAGAATATTTTCAAATTGAGGTCGAATTTGTGTAGTTCTGGCAGCTATATAGAGGGGGCACCTTAGGAGCACATGTGGAAGGGACTCTACGTCCCCAGAGTTGCAAGGGCAGAGTCTTTCTGCTCTTGGCAATCATCAGAAGGTTGGCAACCCTAGTTGGGGGCAGCACAAAAGAGGAGGAACAATTTCAGTGGGGTAGCTGTCCTAGGGTACAATGTGCAGCCAAAGAGTTTTATGGAACCTTAATGGAACCTTAATAACAACTAAAAAATATAGCATAGCTTTTATAATCATAGATATATATGCCTGAAGCTACAGCCCATTTCCCAGGAAACCTGAATCTTCTAGACCTCTGAGAAATATATCTGCCAACTGACTCTCAACAACTTCATGATCTGATTAAATGGGCTATCGCTCATACAAGTCCACACCATGATAAATGTTAGCCATTAAAGAACCTCACACCTATGTGTCCAGTTCCAGCAGAGTAACTCAGGCTCCCTGCAGGTTAGTGCTGGTGTGTATCTCACCTTAGTTGAACAAAAGCATAATTTTTTCACACAGCAATGGACAGCTTCCTCGGCTGGTGGTGGAGAGAAGGAGACTCAGTGCCTGGAGTCAACTTCTCCACTCCAGATAATCTCTCTGCAAACTTTAGTAATAGAGAAACTTTGGCCTGAGTAAAAATCTGGTAATTGCCTCTTCCATCAGAAAATGAAGTCATTCAAGAAACTGCCACCTGGTCTACCTTGACTTAGTACATTGTTCCTCCTCTGTGCCAGCAAATGCATTTCCTTCTCTTTTTATCTTTTCATCTTTACACATCTTGGACAACTTACTACAGCACCACCAGCCCATCTGCCGTCTCTGCCTCAGGATTATTTTGCTTGCACTTTTGCTTTCCTTGGTTTTAAGCCTCACCCCCAGCATTCTATCCTGTCTGTATAGCAAGAACACATTTAGAATCCTAGTGTTTTAATTTTTTAATGTCAGTATGCTATGAAGTTTTGAGAGTAAAAAAGCATTCCTTGGGATTTAAAATTGCAAAGTTTAAAGATGAGTGAATTGAGGAGCAGATGTTGCTTTATGGGTTAAATATTAATGACTCCATGTATCACATGGTGATATCTGAACCTGCATTTACTGCCTTTCACACAAAATGTTTGGTTCCAATGGCACAAGAATAGGACAGGAACAACTGCACTGGGACAGATATCAGCCTCTTTCTGTTGTGCAACTAAATTCTGGTTAGATTGTTCTATCCATGTGACACTATTATAATGCAAAATAGAGGAACCTATGAAAGTATGAACATAAATATAAGCATGGAGGTAATTGGCCTGGAATAATGCCAAAGTTACATAGGGTTTTTTGTTTGTTTAAAAAACATTTCAGTTTTGTTCAAAGCCCTTTAAAATGATTTCAGCATGATGATCCGCAAACGTCCTTCACTTTGAAGAAAACTTACTATGCATCAGAGAGGGTCCCTCATTCTTACTGATTAGACTTTAAAGAATTCTTTAGTTCAAGCTAAATGATTTACATTCAAGGATAAACACCCTGCAACATCTTGTACTTCCTGGAAAACTGGTTTTGTTGCCCTTATATGTCTCCTTCGTCTCCAGACTGCTCAGAAGCTGAAATGCTAATTCACAGGAAGTCAGCAAGTACTGTCCATATTGGTGATGTTCTAGAGTTTGTGACTTTTCTTCATGTAAGCATAAATGGTTCAAAATATAGATCAGTCTTTCTCAACTTTTTTACCATTGAGAACCCCCTGAAATATTCTTCAGCTTTGAGAAACTCCAGAAGTGGTGTGATTGATCATGCAGAATATGGCTAGGAAGCATAGCTGGGTACACACCCACTCAGGGCCCTTCACACTTCCTCCAGGCCCATCACTGGCCATTTTGGGAGGGGGAGTCAACATGATATATGGTCATAGCACCAGATAAATGTTTAACAAATTTAAAATTAATTAACTTAAATCCATTCAGGAAACCCTTCCAGGGCTGTCAGGAAATCCCAGGGTTTCATGAAACTTTGGTTGAGAATGCCTGATTTAGATAAGCCCAATTTCTTGCAGTTCTCTCTTCTATACCTCATTAGCACATTTGCAGTTATACTATTGATGTACAAATCCCATTGTAATCAATGGATTGAACAGCTTCTCATCACCTTGGGAAACTCTGCTCAAGTGTCATATTACCATCAAATAAAAGCCTGCTTGGAGTTACATGTCTCGGTGCTTGGATGTTCATATGTTGCATAATAAATTAGCTGAGAGACAGAAACAAAACATTAATCTGCCATTAAGGAGTCAGAGTTCAAGCCATAATGTTTAGCAAAGACAGCAGCTTACTCCCCTATATTTGGGACCCAATCTTTTAAATTGTTGTGTACAGCTCTGGTGTTCTGTCAGTTCCAACCCATCCCAGATCCCCAATCTGCTGTTTCTCAGCTTCTGTTCTCTATAATTCTGGTTCTAGCTCTCTATCTACATATTAGTTCTGTATCACCCTACCAGATTCCTCTCTTCCTTTATTTCAGACTCTGATGCCTGGTCCATCTTCTTCCTCTCAGCCAATCTTATTTCTTGGTAATTTCAACAGTTATCCCTTCTGACCCAGAGATCTCCTACTTTCCGCCCTTCAATCTCTGCTTTTATATGGATTTCTCCACATATTTTGGTCACTTCCTAGACCTTTTCTTCACTTAAATAAATTAGCACCCCCCCCCCCAAACTCACTGCTGAGGAATATCTTCTGCCTGACCCTCACCTTATTCCACATTTCACTGTCTGCCCCACAGTCTACTTGCATTTTCCGTCATCCGCAGTCTATTCATATAGAGGCTTCCTTGGAAGCTTCCTCCCCACACCCAAACTTCAACTTTCTCCACAGATGGCAAAGTTGGAGTCCAATGGCACCTGCAGTTACTCATCTACTGTCCTTGACTATGGATTTATCTGTATCAATATCCTAGTGCAACAGTCATCTCTCTCTGGCTCACACACTCCATCTGATATCTATGTTCAGACTTTCATGCAATTAAATGCTAACACTTTTGTTTACTCTTGCACAGGAAGAAAAGAGCAGGCTGATTCTGTCCATTATACACTCATCCTGTTTTTTCTCAACTGCCATCTGCCAAACTAAGCAATATAATGAAATTCCAGGTTTAGGAATCCTTAGCATCTCTTTGCCACTTCTGATGCTCTGTTCAAACCTGTCCCATCACCTCCTTCCTCCTTGAAATACTACATTCCTTCAGGACCATCTGTCCTGATCGCTCCCACACCATTTTTCTCATCTTTCAGTTCATCCTTCACCTCTTTAATCCTTTCCTCTCCCCTACACGCCTCACTTAATGAGTCTGGCCTTATCCAATCCCTTCACATATTACCTTGATCCAATTCTCTCCCAGTTTTGGCCTGCCTACGTCTCTGCCGTTCTTTCCCAACCACTCCCTCCAGCTCCTTCTCTACTGCTTTCAGACGGCTGTTTGCCCCATTCTGAAAAAAGCCATCCCTTGATTCACTCCCACCTCAAACTGATTTCCACTTTGTTGTTTATTCACAGTCACATTCTCCTCTCCATCATCTTCACTCTTGATGTCACTTCCTGTGTCTGTCCACAGCTTCTTCCCTAATGCTCTTTCCTACAGGGCCTTCCCCATCTCTGCCGGGCCTTCCTTGAGAAACTATTTTTGATCCATTCTTTCTCTACATCCTTGATTGGCCACAGCTAACCTGATGGATGTCTTTTCATCATCTAAAAATCTAAAATCTAAATAAATAAATAAATCTCAAACTCAACTTATCTAAGATGTAAATTCTCATTTTTCCTCCTTGTATTTCATTTCATTCTGTGCTCTTCGTAATCATCACCCATGAATCTGTAAAATAGCCAAATCTTTAGCTTTATCTCTTGAATATGAGCAAGGAGATAAAGTCTGATGCCAAATTGTTACTTCTCCCTTTACAACTTTTCTTAAAAAAAAAAAAAAAAACCTTCAGCAACCTAGAGTACGCAGAAGACTGAACCAAAACCCCATTGCTGTGCTTCATTGATTCCAGTTTTTCCCTCCACACCTGGTTGAATTCCAGTACCAGAGCCAGGAGAAAATATGCTCCAAACATAATAAGAGACAACTTGCCTACATCCTCTGTTTTGTTTTTTAAAGACTCCCTCCAGTATAAATGAATGTCAGGTTCACACACTTTGGTCAATTTCACCATGGCTGCTTTTAAAAAGAACAAAGGTATGAGAAAACTCAGATAGTAAATCAGTAGCTCTGATTTGCTCAGGGAGATTGTCTGTCTGTCAGTCTATTTATTTATTTGACTTACAGCCCCCCACTCCCAGAACAGCTTGTGATGGGTAACAAAGATCATAGATCTCTCTCATATCTCATCAGTATACACCTTCCCTTTGCTACTTCCTGGCTAGGAAGTCTTGAGTCTCAGATTCTTCTCAGATGGGAGATTTTACTTACAGCAGAATAGTACTGCTGGTGGCATCTGGTGCAGGCCAATCAACTGCATGGGTCTTGGCTTGTATAAAAGCCACTAGGCAGATACTTCTTCTGCTCCTAAGCTGCACATACCTACACTTATGCAGCTTCCACAGTAGCATCAGGGCTCCAACAGAATGCCTTGGCCAAGCAGGTACAAAGTACTAATCAAAGAAGGGGCCACTGGTTCCCCTACTAGATTTCCAGGGGTCTATAAATCAACTGGTCAATGACAATTTCTGTCCCTCTATACATCCTGTAAAATTATAGTTGTGGACATTTTCTTAATGACTGAAATAAGTAAGAAGACTGGATAGGAAGATATATCAGTAAATGGCCCTGAATCTGCAAGATCAGTAAGCTAATGACTCTGTTACATACCTAGACATTTATTGCAATATTTTGCATCCTGTGATCCGCAAGCAAGTCCCAAGCACTTGATATACTTAACATTCAGTGAGTCTCATCTTTCATCGCAAAAAGTATTTCTTTAGCTCTTGTGGTTGTAACCTGATCTTGGTATATTATAATAAAAAACATGAAAATAATTTACCTATTCTGTCTTTCAGAAATGTGCATTGTTTGTTGCTGCAAAACTCAGAGAGAAAGCAGAACTGCACTGTATCCTGCCTAGATATCAAAAGCCTGGTGCAATCAATTTAGAAAGTCTGAATCAGCAACAATGGAAGAGGTGCTTGAAGTGAGCTAACACTACAAACATATGAAGAACCACTCCAGACTATGCCCACGGAAATCAATGGGCATAGACTGATTTAACTGTGCACTAAACTGCACAGCAACACAAAGAAACAGCTTCCATGCAGTTATCAAGCTACAAGACACAGAAGCTGAGAGAGATTTCAGCAAAGGGGCAAAGCATGTCCAGAACAGCTAAGGGTAACCAAAAATATTGCATTTTAAAATTTAATTAATTTAATTAATTAATTACATTGTTATGCTGCCCTCCCTTGCAGCTCAGGGCAGTTCCAAGATATCATAACCTGAAAAACAAAACAAAACAGGAAATTTACATCTATCATTAGCAATGGCGGTTTACCCCAGTGTTAAACCTGTTAGTACAGTTCAGGGAACTGGCACCTAACTTGCATACATTATTCCAGGCTATCTTGAAACCCTGGAGTTTCTTGATGTTTCCCAAATGGGGGGAAGCTAATTAATTTTGTACATTTAAAAAATTGTTAAACTTTTATTGGGTGATATGACCATATATTCTCATGTTGAACTGCTCCCTCCCCTCCCAAAATGGCCAGTGATGGGCCTGGAGAGGGTGGGAAGGGGCCCTGGATGGGTGTGTACATAGCTATACTTCCCCACCATATTCTGCATGATTACGCCACTTCTGGGATTTCTTGAAGCCTGAAGAATATTTCAGGGATTTTTCAAGGGTAAAAATGTTGAGAAAGGTTGCATTATACTGACATTTCAGCATCATTACTGCCAAAGAAAGCCTCTGTCTGTAAGTGCTGGCAAAGTACCACCCTCAACAGTACTGTAATTACAAATAGCTGACACATAATTGCCACGTTCCTATTTACCTGTTGTGTAAGATCTTTGTATTAACTAGGGAAAAACAGAGAAATGTCCGTAGTAAGGGATTTTTCTAGCTGTAAAGTTATGAATGTAGCAAAAAAGGAAGAGAATTATTAGTCAATGGATTTCAGAAACATGTAGTTATTTGAAACATGGTTGGAGAACTTTGTAAATTTTGTTTGCTTACACAACTTTAAGTACTCTCGAGTATTCATGCTTACAAAGCAGGAAAGCCCAGCTTCTAGATAAACAGTCAAGTTGTTCTAGTCTTACAGCTCTGACATTTGTCAAGAGAAAAATTTTAAATACCAGGTTCTGTATTTGCATGTGTTAACATATATATCTACAGACTCATCTATTTTTCTGGATAATCTACCTTAAAAACAAACAGGTTGATTCAGAGCAGATTCTACAGCAGTAAAGATTTAATTGTCCGTGTATTGAATACTGCAATTTCACATACATTGAATTTTGTCCTGTCACAACAGGAATCTCCCACTAGTAAACCAGTCAAATCAAAATCCTTCATTTTCAGTTTTGGAATTGTAAAATAATAGGCCTGGTAATTTTGTTCAGCAGTCAAGATTATTTTGGGAGCACACTCAAAATGGAAGGGCTGCTCTTCCCTATCTCTGCACTACACCACAGGCTGCCAATGAAAGGGAGTGAAATGACACAAGATGTCGGGATGAAGCAGGTTCTAGAAGATGTTATGGAGGAAAATGTATGCCTTGCCTGAGTATACAGGAGATAATAAGAGGAAACGGTGAAGAACTAAGGTGGTAGAACAGACACCAGTTTCTAGCTTTGTCTAAAAAAACCCATGCAAGCAGAAAACTAGGACAGGATGAAATTGGCCCATATCCAGCCAGTGCCGAGGCAGCTGCATTGTTGTGGCCCAGATCAAGTTCAAGGTTTTTGTATCGATCTTTAAGGCCATTCATGGTCTGGTGGGCCCCACATATCTGTGGGTCCGCCTACTCCCCTATACCCCCTGCAGAGCTTTTTGTTTGGTGAGTATGAACTTGTTGGCGATTGCCAGCCCATGGGAAGCACACCTGGCCTCAACCCGGGCAAAGAAAACAGAGTCAGAGAGAAGCACCTTTTCTATTTGAAGGGAGCTTTTAACATACAGCAGCCTTCTTCAAATGTGATTCCCTGTAATCTTCAACCTCCAATCTGAAATGGTTGCGTCCATTCTGTCTTATTCTCCTGCATGTGGGAATCAGTTGCTGTCTTTTTGTAGCAGTTACATACTCAGTGTCTTGACTTCTTCGGCCCAAACATACAGCAGACATGGCTTCTCAAGCTGTAGCAAAATTCTATAAGAAACACCAGCATTTTCACCACATATTGGGAGGCAGCTATGGTGGAGAGTAGCTTTTCTAAGGTGAATATATAAAGGTAAAGGTAAAGGTATCCCCTGTGCAAGCACCGAGTCATGTCTGACCCTTGGGGTGACGCCCTCTAGCATTTTCATGGCAGACTCAATACGGGGTGGTTTGCCAGTGCCTTCCCCAGTCATTACCGTTTACCCCCCAGCAAGCTGGGTACTCATTTTACCGACCTCGGAAGGATGGAAGGCCGAGTCGACCTTGAGCCGGCTGCTGGGATTGAACTCCCAGCCTCATGGGTAAAGCTTTCAGATGGCTGCCTTACCACTCTGCGCCACAAGAGGCTAAGGTGAATATATAGCTAGGTTTAAATACATAGTGAATACATAGCTAGGCTTAGATCTCAACTAGGCTTGTGCACCAGGGGCCCGATCCAGACCGATTCAGCTTTGGCGCCCATTTACACTTTATGCGAGCCTAACCTTGTCCTTGACTTGAAAAATGCAACTGGTACAGAAAGTGTCTGCACAGGTTCTTACTAAGTCATCCTGGAGGACCCACATCCAGCCATTTCTGAGGCAGCTTCACTGGTTGCCAGTTTGCTACTATGTTAAAACATAACAGACTAAAAGGTCATGTTTTAATATCTGAAGTTCATTTTAATTTCAACAAAACGAGAATCATCAGAAGAAGCTAATTACTCATGACAACCATAATGGTGGCTTGCAGCATAACTATTAATAATAATTAGGATAAAATTAAAACACAATTATTGTAATGCTATTTTTATCCTCATTTACATCTGCTCATATGTGTTTTCCAGGTCTCTCCCATCCATTATTATTATCAGGGCCATAAACAAACTTCAGCATACCCTAGCATCGGTTACTCTGAAAATACCAACTGAGACCAGAAAACTTCTTAACATTTCCCTGTCTCAACCCAATCCCTCATACCTAACGTCCTTTAATTATGAACACCTCATTATGTTCCAAGTGTCACTGCAGTGAATAGAGTGTTCGACTAGGGACTGGAAGATCCAGGTTTAAACCCCCAGTCAACATCAAACCTTGCTGGAAGTTGGAGACCTTGGATCAGTCACACCCTCTCAGCCTGATCTATGTCTTAAAGTCAATGTGAAATTTAAAATGGAGGAAAGGAGAACAATGTAAGCTGTTCTGGGTCCCCAACTGGAGAAATCCAGGGAGCGAGCAAGCAAGCAAGCAAATGAACGAGCGGATGAACAAACAAACAAACAAACGCATGCATACATACATACATACAGCCAGCTGCTTTTAGACAACATTCTACTAGTTTATCTGAATGTCCAGCAATTACTTTTTTAAATTAAAGCTGAAAATGAGTCCCAATAGTGCCAGGGTGGAGAAAAGATGGCAGGGAAAATAGCAACTGCTGGGGAAAGTCCACATATAGAGGTCCTGTGTGAAAGAACTGTTGCTGGTGTGAATGCCTCTGCAATCATGGTGGTGATGTCAGAGAAATGGAGAATCCTCACAATGCAGATGCAGCATTAAGTTACCTGCACTGTCTTTTCAGCAAGTGAGCTTTATGCAAGACCAGACTGTATCAGGCATGTCTGGCACCCACTGAAGACAATTTTCCAAAGAATATTCTGTCAGTCTTTAAGAACATGGCAGATTCTTTCTGGCATTCCTTGATTCTATTATTGACATTACTGGAGTAACAAGATTATGGTGACTTGATTTTTTATATTGCAATCTCATGATACTCATTTGATTTGTCCATTAAATGTCTAATGTTGAATTTTCTCAAGTATACTCTCCAATCCTGCAGTTAAAATGTTGGCAATTGAGAATGCCTCAATCAAGGTATTACAACATACAGCATCCTCAAACATTTATCTAAGTTTATCTAATAATGCTACACAAGTTCACAATGTACCGTCTCTGTAATTTTGCTACTAAACCAAATGTTACCAACTTAGCAAATTTTCCCACTAAGAATGGGAGAAACTAATACTTCTGAATTTTGAAAAGATTTGTAAATGTTTATAATATATTATTGGGTTGAAGACCAAAATTGTCATTCAAATTCATAAAAGCATTCTTTTAGACTAAAAGTCACCTGCAGTAGCAAGGCTTTAATGACAAAACAAATTTAAAAGTAATGCAGATATTCTGCAGACCTTTATGACAATTTCCTCATCCAGCAACTGTCAATGAACAATGGCTAATTTTTTAAACTAAAACTCTTGGTATAGGAACACACACCAATTGCCAGTTCTGCTGTGATCTCCAAGAATATATTTATTACTCAAAAGCTATAAAAACCACAATGACTTCAATGTACTTATCTAAAAACTAATTAGTCGTTACATAAGTGAACACTATTTTTTCTGTTCTAATTATCTTAAAATAAACTATTGCATATACTTGTCCAGGTGCTCTCTTGTCTAGTAGTTTATGTCAAGTTACAGACCAAGGCTGCAATGGACAGTTCCCTACAGGTTTGAACCAGCTGCTGCCAAAAACTCTGTTTTTACAAAGCAATCCATTTTCTACCAATGGCTCTCACTTCTCTCAAGCCTCTGAACTAAGGGCTTTACCCCAAAATGCAGGAACCCTATTGATGCTACTTGAAAGTACTTACAGAACCCAAAGGAAAACAAAAGGGCTGAATACAGATTCGAAGGACACAATACTGCACACTTATACGAGCAAACATCATTTAAAAATGTACCTTCTGCTTATGGACCATAACTTAAAGGAGATATTTATCGAAACAAGTAAAGAAGAGGTTTCTATTTCTTTCTAAGGACTGTATTTAAGTGCAATGACTCAGACCACTGGTCTAATCTGATCTACTGTCTGCATTGATTTACAGAAGCTACTATGGAGTAAGAAGTTTCACCCTGCCTTGTTACTTGTTATCTCCTTTAGTTAGAATGTAAGAGACCCAATCTGGGATCTTTTAAATGCAAAGTACAGGCTTGACTACTTAGATTTTGCTCCTGCTAATCTAATCAAGAACTGGAATTTACTAGAAATTTCATGTAGCTGAAAATGAGACAAACTAAGCCCCTGTAAGACAGGCTTCACTGAAGTACTACAGGCTTTCCCAATTTAAAAAAAATCTTTCTCTGGCAAACTGGGCCGTCTTTCAGATCTGCTTTTGTTTGTAAATTGACATAATTTGCCTAAATAGCCCGAAGTCCAAAATGGCACACACATGTGCCTGCTCAAGCAAAACAATCTTCCATAATAAATATTCTGTTATAGTGAAGTTGTGGACTGAATTCTTGGCTTACAAGAAGACAATAAAAATAGTGCTTTCAACAAATCTCATGGAACATATTATACAGAATTAGCAGGAGTTAGTTGCTGGTGCTCGACTTAGAAAGTCCAAACTGAATCACTGCTCAATTATGGATTTTCTATGTATTCAAGAAAGGAGCTCTTGTTCTAAATGGGGCTTTTATATTTTCTGTGGGATATATTTGGAAAGGCCTCAAACTGGTTTCTGCAGCAGAGACATTTGCAGTGAACCATGTTTGTTAAAACCCTACTTTACAGTATCAAACATTAGAAAAAGGGATCCTAATATGCTATTATTCAGTTCCGTTACAACGGTTTGAGTTGTGAAAGATCAATGCTGATAATGAGAGTGAGGGAAGGGAAGCAGAAGTTGAGACGGGGTTATATATTTTTTTTGAACTTTTCATGCTGGGAATTGCCCAAGTATAATGCAAATGACAAACCACAATGTGTGTGGGGAAGGATAGAACTGTCACTGTGTGAAGAAACCATAATATAGAATGCCAGTTGTTAAAGGAAGAACTCGACCAAAAAACAAAAATAAGCCTTTCGAAGATACTTGAAACAAAATATGCATAGGTAGGCTGCCTCAAAAGACTTAAATTAATAACATTGTATTGCAAATTGTATTAACATTCTTTCAAGCTCTCCTGCTCGTCCCCCCTGGTTTTCATACTTTTAGGGTCATCTCATCTCAAGCAATAAATATTTGTAGATACCATCATAACTTTGCTCCTATGACCAATGACTGAATTGTACAATAGGCATCCATATAAAACACATCCACAAAAGTAAAAAGATGTAAAAAAGCCAAAAATGCCACTTCCTTCCATGATAACCTCAGGTGAGCAACTGTAGCTGCAGGCAAGATTCCAACTACAGCAAAAACTTTAATGATTCTATTAAATCACCCTGGAACAATGAATCTGGAATGTCAAGTACAGGATAATAAGACCAATAAAGAACATCTTAAATATAAAAGATTGACAGAGCAAGTCCTGTGCAGAGTTACTCCGCTGAAATGAATGGATCTGAGATTGCATAGGATCATATATATAGATTCAAGTGAGTAGCTGTGTTGGTCTGAAGTAGCACAACAAAATAAGAGTCCAGTAGCTCCTTTAAGACCAACAAAAATTCATTCAAGGCTTGAGCATTTGAGTGCATGCACTCTTCCTCAGACTAATGAACAACCATCATGACTGTATAGATATAGATAAAAGCAAATTATGGCAAATTAGTAAACTCTGTCATAATATCAAAATTAAGCCATATGATAATTTTTTGCTAAAACAGCTAATTTAGTCCTTTTGAGTTCAGTTGCAGTTCACAAAAACATTGGAGAAATAAAACTGACTACATCAGTAATTAATGGCAGACACTTTCCCAGTTGTAAAAAGAAATAATTAAGTGAGATAAAAAACCTATGTCCTTGTTGAGTCCAGGGTATGCCATTGTTTTGAGTGTTGTGACAACTTGCATTTCTGCAATCTCCCTTTCTAGTCTATTCTTGAAGTTCCTTTGGAATAAAACAGCTACTTTGAGGTCCCTTATTGAATATCCTGGAAGGCTGAAGTGTTCCCCTACAGGTTTTTCAGTCCTTTGATTTTTGATGTCAGACTTGTGTCCATTAATTATGTGGTGGAGGGTTTGACCTGTTTGCCCTATGTAGAGAACAGAGGGGCATTGTTGGCATTTAATGGCATATATAATGTTAGAAGAAGAGCATGTGAATAAGCTTTTAACAGTTTAGATGATGTTGTTAGGTCCAGTGATTGTGTTATTGAAGTGTATGTGGCAGCAAAGTTGGCATCTGGGTTTGTTACAAGCTCTGGTACCAGTGTCCATGTTCACATTAGATGCTGCATTGTTGTGAGAGAGGAGTTGTTTAAGATTGGGGAGTTGTCTGTGTGCAAGAAAAGGTTTGTCCCCCAGTAGTCAAAAAGGAGATAGGTTTTTTTTTATCTCACTATGCATGCTAACCTTGTTTACCTCTTGTACCCACATTCCTTACAATCCTCTCTTCTCTTTTTTTCCCCACTTTATTTGGGACAATGTGACTGTAATGTGATGTTAGTAATATGTAATGTAATTCTGAATTTAACTCTCTGGTCTCAGGACAAGATAGTTGCCAGCACAGGTTGTCACTTGCAGGGATGCTTCCAGGCTTGGGTGGAGATGGATGGGGCCAACAACTAGTCTCTTGATTATTTCCTTTTATACAACTGAGAAAGTCTGCCATTAATTACTGATGTCGTTTTATTTCTCCAATATTTTTGTAAACTACAACTGGACTCAAAAGCACTGATTAGCAGTTTTAGCAAAGAATTATCATATGGCACCATATGGCTTAATCTGGATATTATGACAGAGTTTACTAATTTGCCATAATTTACTTTTACGTATATCTATACAGTTATGATGGTTGTTCATTAGTCTAAAGAAGTGTGCAGGCACTCGAAAGCTCACGCCTTGAATACAGGATCATACAGTTAATGTGGTGTTTTGGGCCCCCACAAAAGATCATGTCACTCCACGTGTCAGCCAAACAGGTTTTGTGGCAACAGCAACCCTCCAAGAAGTTCAAAACAGCTAAATGAATGATGATTTACCACTTTCTGAGAATATATTTGGCAAATGATGTTAATCCCTGTTTGAACATCAGCAAGCATACAAGTGAAAAATGCTATATGCAAAATGAAAATGCCACATTTAACTGAAGGTTCTAGATTCTTGGAACAGCTCTCCATATCCCAACCATACTCAGATGTGGTCTACAGAAAGAATGGATTGGAGATTCCTTGATGGAACTGGTCTTTGCACCATCAGTCATATATTACTGGAGGCCATAGGAAATTATTCCAGCTCACATGAGCCAAATAATTCAAACGAGTTTCTCTCTGTGAGAGAAAGAAGCAGAATGCTCCAATGAATAAAGAAGTGGCCATATATTCCCATTCACAGTGTGGCCTTAACCAGTTCCTATATTTTCATTCTCAGTGTGGCATCTCTAAAATAAGATGAACAATATCCAACATTCACAGCCCTTTAAAAGAAAATTGAGGGAAAGATTGCAAAATACTAAACCTCTATATCAAATGCACATAAATAAGTCCCACTAAATTCAGTGCAGTCCAGAGTAATTGTGCAAGGGATCAGCATATTCAAGTTCCATAAGTATGATTAATATTATTTTAACTCTACGTAACTCTCCAGCAGGATCTTCTTGGAAGTGTTGTAGGCCTCAAGCCTTTGGAATGTTCCCATAAGATTTCTTTTTAAAAATCAGAAGACAATTGTATCTCCAGCTTTAATGAGATGCAGATTATGCAGCCATCCACATGATAAATGAGCAAAAACAGACCCCTACCCTGGATTTACTGCCTGACTGGGCTCTGTGGAGGATGGTGGAAAGTGTCATCTAGGCAACCCCCTGGGGATTTTCAAGCCAAGAGATGCTCAGAGATGGTTTGGCATTGCCTGCCTCCACCTAACAGCCCTAGCTTTCCAGGTGGGTCTCCCCAGCCACACACTAACCAGGGCCAACCCTGCTTAGCTTCTGAGATCCAATAAATACCTCCTAAGTGAGCAGTGACTGGCCAATGCAGCTCGTGCACTAAGAAATAAAACAGGCATAGGGGAGGCTCAACAGTGTTCCCACGTTTAAAGCAGCCTCGTCTCCCAAGGGAAAAGAGGCACAACTTCTCCACATTCCCCCGCAGGCTCTTACCGGCTAGCCCTCCGCTGCCTCCATCTCCTCCGTGCCCCTTCCTTCTCTGCAAGATGAAGTAGGGGTTGGCCCTCTCCGTGATCCACAGGGCGTTCGCCAGCAGCACCTCCTCCGGGTTCACCCACATGCTCCGGCCAAGACAAAGGCAGCCCCACCGGGCTCGCGCCGAGGTTCTATGCGCGTCGGACCCTGCACGGCCCGGGAGGCAGCTCCCGAGACCCCCCTAAGCCCGGATGCAAGCCCCGGCCACAACGAGACGCATCGGAGGGGAAAGAGGCCAGAAAGAGCACCATGCCCCTCCCCACGCCACCGCTTCAGCCCTGATCAGCCGCTGTCGGCCGTGGCGAAAAGCGGCCAGCCGCCGAGGCACGACCGGCAGAGGACGCGGAGACGAGCACAGTGACCTCAACCAGCATCGGCAGCACCCGCGGCGCCTGGGCGCGCCCCACCTCACCACCAGCCGCCGGCAGCGCCGGTGTCTCCCCGCCGCCTCACCGCATCCAAGCCCCTGGAAGGATCCGGGGGGGGGGGGGAGGAGATCCAAAGCGGAGGGCCCAGCTACCCGGCCCGGAGCGCGGAAGGGCCCCGCTGCTTCCCTTTAAACCGCGACCGCCTCCCGCGCATAGAGTCCCCCGGCCTCGCAATCAAGCCTCCACGGGGAAGTCGCGCGTTCGCCCTGCGATGGGAGCGCTGGAGCCAGCCCGGCCGTCAGCCAAAGGGCCCTCGGGAGCCGCGTTCAGCCAATCCCGCTGGGAACCCGCAGCCTCTGGACCGCCCGAGCCTCGCACAACACGCCCCTCGCCCCCGCCGCCCCAGCTCCAAGCCCGAGCGCGCTCCTGCTGCAGGCTTCGGCACAGAGGCCTCCTCAGGCAGCGCTCGCTGAGGCGGTGGGCATCCGCGCAAGCGGCCACCCGCCACAACCCCTCGGAGCGGGCAGCAAACAAGCGGGGCGAGCCACACTCCGGTCGCGCTGCAGCGGGGGCGAGGGGAGAGTCGCGCGGACGCCCGTGGCTGGCAAGAGCCGCAGAGGAGCCTTCCTCAGCCGTCCGGCGCTACGGGCAGGCAGGCGCGCGCGCGCAGCCTCCCTCTCACCGGCCAGGTTGCCACTGGGCGGGGCCAGCGCCAGAACAACCCGCCCCCCCTCCGGGGGGGGGCTAGGCGCCGTTCCCCTCCGCCCTCATCCCTGGAGTCGGTCACGCGCCACCTGCCCTCGCTCCCCGGCCAGGATGCCGGGCCCCGCCCCTCTCCCTCTCGGGACCTGAGGCGGGTGGCGCTCGTCGCGCTCGGGAGCCTGTGCCGGGGGTGGCCGCGCCGCCTTGCACGCTCCTCGCTCGCCTTTAACCGCAATTGCTGAACTAGAATCGGTTGGCACAGTCTGTTGCAGGAGGACTGTGGGTGTCTTTCAAGGTATCGCATTAGCATGGAAGATGTCCAAGCGGGCACTCGTCTTAGCTTGTCAGCACTGGGCGTCAATATTTGTATACAGCCTCCAGCCTTTTCACCTCACTGTTTTTTTAAAATGTAAATGCTCTCCATACATCGATGTCTGGCTGTTTAGGATGACACTTGATGCATCTGATAAAGTGAGCTCTAGGCCCTAAAAGCTTTTGTCACAATAAAAGTTGGCTTGGTGTAGTTGTTAAAAGCAGCTGCCTATAATATGGAGAAGAGAGATTGATTCTGCATTCCTCCATATGAAGCCACTTACAGTTCCCTCAGAGCTGTCTCAGCCTCACCTGCTTCACAGGGTGTCTTTTGTGGGGAGAGGAAGGCTAGGCAGTTGTGAGTCAGACTCCTTTGGGTCTCCTCCTTTGTGTTAGAATGTACAGTTATTAAAGAACTCTGCAATGTAGCACCACATTTATGGAACATATTAATTTCCACCTATCTCCATCAGTTATCGTAGTTGTTGTTTCATCTTCACATTTACTTAAGACAATGGCATGAAAATGTGGGGCACAGGGCATTTTTAATGCAGGCAGTGTTAACTTTCTTCCTCTCCAAGTACTCTGTGAAGGAGAGTTGACATATGCAGTTGAACACAACCCTTTTGGGTATTTGATCAGTTTGATTTATGGAAAACTGCCAGTGATAGTGTTGACAAGGTATCTTGAGAGAAAATACAGTTAGAGAGTAGCAGATAGTTGCTTCACAGACTGGGCCTTTGCTGCTTTTTATATCGCAATATAAGAATTTCTGTCAAATGTAGGGAGTGGGTGATAAGCCTGAAAATACAATCTATTTTCAGAAGCTGTTTTATTCCATATATATATATATATATATACACATTGCTGTCCACATAGCTTAACTAATACAATGACTTTAAGATGGTGTTAGTCTGCGACTTGGATTTGGCACACTCAGCCATAACTGTGACCAATTTGGGGGAATGTTCAGTGTCGGGGGGGGGGGGGGACTCTTTTCATTGCTACAGGCTGGCTAAATTGTGAAAATGACTTCCTTGCCAGTTGGAGGGGAACAGAACCTGTGGCTTCGTGATCTTTACCTAGATAGTGTGCAAGCAATTTGAGAGTGCTCCTATGGTGTAGCCATTAAGAGTTCCAGACTCTAATCTGGAGAGCTGAATCTGATTCCCCACTCCTCTGCATCAAACCTACTGTGTGACCTTGGGCCACCAAGTCATAGTTGCCTCAGAACTCTTGCAGCCCCACGCAGGGTACCTACTGTGGGGAGGGAAAGGGGAAACCATTGTAAGCTGCTTTGAAACTCCTTAAGGTAGAGAAAAGGGCTATAAAGACTCCTCCTCCTCACAAAACTACCAGATCTTTTCCAAGACAAGGGCTGAATCTGCACTTACTTTGTTTATTCCATTGTGGATACTGCTGAATCTAGATCGATTTGAACTCGGATCTTCCTCTCCCCCCCCCATTGAAACAGAAAAGTGTTCTGCACATAGTTAGGGAAGTTCAGAAGGGGAGGGGGGAGCAAAGCACAGCCGGAGCCTCTTTCTTTCTTTTCTTGAAGAGGAGGGGGGAGAGAATTGGAGAAAAGGAGCCAATCACAGCAGGAGCTTCTTCCTTTTCTTGAAGGGGGGGAGAGGGTTGGAGACAGCAGAGGAGGGAGGGGAAAAAAAAGAGGCAAATCTCTACCGACAGAAGTTAGGGCTTCTGGGAGCTTCTGCTGAAAGAGATTAGGGGTGTCCCCTTTAAGGCAAGCTTGTCACCTGGGCAGCCTTGGCCAATCAGGGCTTCTCTACTGCGGTGTTCAGGAACAAATGCAAAGCAGCCGGAGCTCCACATGCTTTCTCATGCTTTCTCAGTCCGATTCTTCAAATATTGAGGGTTAAAACCACTCCATGATATTGCAGGATAAAGGTAGGGTCACTCCAGATCAATCATGCTTGTCGCAGAGAGAAATTTTAAATTTCAGTGGACATGGCAGGGACTGAATCATCCTGGGATTGGAATAAAAGCTCTGTGCAGACTCTAAACTCTACGTTTAGAGTATTTATGGAAGTAGGCTGGTACAGGAATTGGAAAGGTCCTTAGGCCTGGGAACAGTAAGACTGCTGTGTTCAGGAGGATGTGTGTTTGAAGAGTTACATCAGAGAAAGTGAAAGAGAGCCAGGCTTTTTGCTGAATAAGAATTTTGTGCCAGGGAAGGGCCACAGAGAAATGGGTGATAAACAGGGTTGCTTGCTTGGGGGTGAGGAATTCCTGGAGATTTTGGGGTGACACGTAGGGAAGGGTGGACCTTGGCAGGGTATAATGCCATAGTGTTCACCCTTCAGAGTAGCCATTTTCTCTATGTGGTCTAGAGATCAGGTTTCCAGGCGCCACTGGGAGGTTGACAGTCTAGGGGATTTAAAGGGAACAGAGATTTTTTTCAGAGAGAAGTCTAAGTTCACAGTGAGAGAAGGATTTTAGCTGCAATTGGCCTGCTAGGGCTGCTTTCTCTGGAGATTTGTGGTTGAAGCCAGGGGACAGTGGAGTTTGGGGAAAGGGGGAAGCTGATTTGGGGTATAATACTATAGTATAGAATCCACTCTCTAAAGCTACATTTTCTCCAGGGGAACTGATCTTTGTAGTCTGTGACTCAGTTGTAATTCTGGGAGATCTCCAGGCCCAACTTAAAGGTTGGCAACCATATTCTACATAGCTGGGTAGAGTAAATTATTTGCTTTGATGATCCAGAGATGTAGAGTAGGGGACTTTATGTAGAGCTACTAAACATCCCTAGGAAGTAGAAAGCAATGCAGCACTTGGCTCCTGTGTGGTAAGAAAATGTTGCAATGTTGGCAGCCTGTGTGCAAGTAGGAAGGATGAGTCTGTGCAACTTTGGATGGAAGAACAACAATAGTTATAGGAACTAGCAAGAAAGAATATCTGTATCACATATCTGTACCACATAGTGGCTCTTCTATATAACTGAGAAGAGCCACTATGGGTGGAGCGGTGTCTGGGCCCTGTCTGGGTGTCTGGACACCGCTTCCACTCCACGGGTGGAATTGGGCTGGCCCTGGAGCTCCTGCCCCCAAAACCCAGCCATGTGGTGCTCACACTGCCTCTCAGTCACACACTTCCCAGCAGCCACCGAGGTGGTGAAGCAGCAACAAGGCACCATCGGAGCTTCTGAGGGGCCGGCAGAGGCTGCTAGGCAGAGAGGTGATATAGGCTGCAAGCTGATGGCGGCAACACCGAGGACCACTAGCCCCAAGACCACCATGCGCTCGCCCTGTCACCTTGGCCGCGGAAGGTGAGAGAGGGGCAGGGAGGCTGCTCCACACCTGGCCCAGCTGCTTCTCCCCATGCCCACTGCCTCCCCCACACACACTGCCCTGCTAGCACCCGCTGCCTGTACAACTGCAGTGGGCTTTCTTGTTAAACAAATAATTGTAAGTTCTAGAAATTCAGGCAGAGTCTGAGGATGACAAGTCATGGATTTCCTGAATCTGGATGAGTTAAGGGTAGGGGAGTTGACTTAAGTTAAAAGGTGATTGCATCAAGGCAGGTTTGGGGCTTCTCTCATGCCTGGGGCAGGCTGGCAGGAGACATTCGGGCAAGGTCAATAAAAGGTAATCTGGCCCAGTTGGCTGCTGGATAGTGATTAGGTTTTGCAGTTAGAAGGACTTGCATTTGCTGATGAAATCCCATTGATAGACTGAGATAGGCAACCAGCTTTGTGAGACCCCATGGGACGGAGTAGGCAGGCAGATGTCTGGTCAGTAAATCAGTTTCCCATCCCAAGCTTTGGCCACTCATTAGCATAGCCTAAGGAAAGCCTTGACCTCACATTCTCAAAAGCAATGCATCGCTTGCTCCTAAAATGGCTGCCAAAGCAGATTTAGCCAAGGGGGTATTGGGGCAGACAACACACATGTAGGCAGGTAGTGCTGGGCTGCAATGGTATTAAGTCACAAAATTTAATGCAGCCCTAAACAGAGTGACTCCAGTCTAATCCCACTGAAATAAATGGGCTTTCACTAGGGCAGGGGTAATCAACCTGTGGTCCTCTTGACGTTCATGGACTACAATTCCCATGAGCCTCTGCCAGCAAACACTGGGACAGACCAGAACGAATGGGATGAAATTAATTCAAAATAAATTCCATCTAAACATCCGGAAGAAATTCCTGACAGTTAGAGCGGTTTCTCAGTGGAACAGGCTTCCTCGGGAGGTGGTGGGTTCTCCATCTTTGGAAATATTTAAACAGAGGCTGGAGAGCCATCTGACAGAGAGGCTGGTTCTGTGAAGGCTCAAGGGGGTGGCAGGTTACAGTGGATGAGCGATAGGGTTGTGAGTGTCCTGCATAGTGTAGGGGGTTGGACTAGATGACCGACGAGGTCCCTTCCAACTCTATGATTCTATGACAGTAAGAAGGCAGCTTGAGCAGTGGGGGCTTGCCATATTTTCCCTGATAAACTATTCTCCACTGCCAAGCAAAGCAGTATTGTTGTGATGATAAAACAGAGGGTAATTGTGAGGATAAAACAGAGTAGAGAATGATATAGGCCACTTTAGGTCCTCACTGGGGACAAGACGAGGTATAAATAACAAATGAATGAAATGTTAAACACTCCTCTGTTTTAACTCTTATGCTTAGTTTTATTTTTTTTAAGCAACTAAATTAAAACAACAAAACAGGATCAGAAAGAATGGACACTTCTTATAAAAGAGGAACTTGGCTGCAGAGTTAATACTTGTGTGATTTCAAGACCTTGAAAGAGGAAGGCTGCAGGGACTGAAATAATCCTGAAGAAGAAGGTACTTAATTTCTCTCCTTTTAATATTATTCATTTCCCCTGAGAAATAAGGAAGACTGTGACAGTATGGCACACAAATCACGAACACGTTTGCTTTTTCTGCTGTCATTGCACTATTGCTTCAATAGTGAAGCACTGTGGTTGTGAAGGATAATACACAGTACTGTCAGCATGGATCTTAGATCTTGAATTTTCAATCAGGCATAAGCATGTTAGCACAGTCTCTTTAAATTCTTGTTGCCAAGTCTGCATCTGGCTATGTAAATAGGCTTGATAACAAACTTTTTCAAAAAGCACCCTGATAAAATCTGTTGGGTCTGAGATGACTCAGATGGCTTAAGAGTCAGCTTAGTGAAGAGTGGCAACCTCTATGCTGGAGAACTGAGTTTGATTCCCCACTCCTTCACATGCAGCCATCTGGGGCCAGTCACAGTTCTCTCAGAGCTCTCTCTGCCTCACTTACATCACAGGATGCCTGTTGTGGAGAGAGGAAGGGTAGGTGATTGTAAGCCACTTTGAGACTTTGTATACTAAAAAACAGGGTACAAAAAAAGCTCTTCTCTTCTAAACTTTGTGCTCTCATTAAGTGTGAAAAGTTCAAGAGACTGAACTGCCATTTTAAGTTACAATCATACTACAAAATATCTTCTGTGCATTCAGTCAACGTTTGTGATACGCATACAGGTTGTACAGGGCACAGACTGTTTGATCATTGGAAGTAGATAATATGTGGTCTTCATTCCTTAGCAATGTAAACCGCCCTGAGCCTCCGGGGAGGGCGGTATAGAAGTATGATAAATAAATAAATAAATAAAAGTGAGAATACCATGATCCTTTGCACATATACGAAGAAGCACATTCCAGTGAATTAAGTGGAGCTGATGCCAGTGTCAAATGAGTCTGATGATTTGCATTCTGATTTATTTTAAAATGTATCAGTAGAGCACAGGAAACATAAGTAGCAGTCTTCTTGCACCTTAAAGTCTCTTAGAGAGAGATCCTGCAGCTTTAAGATATATCAGTCAACTAACAGTAATGTCTGCTTCTTTCTCTTTTACTGATGTTCCTTCACAGACACTGGCCCCTTCCAGTCAGCTAAGGTGTGTGTATATATAATCTCTTCCAAGTATTGATGGGTGCTTGTTAATTTAAAAATAAATAAATTTGGAGCTCATTCATGGAACTCCCAGTGCCACTCTCCTTATTTTGTGTCTTTTTGGGGGATGGGGTGGATATCTTGAGTTTCTAGCATTGCCATTGCTGTGACACAGTTTACTAATGTAACAGGATCAACTTTTGCTTATATATTCCTACTGTTATGATGGTCAGTTCTTAGTCTGACTCGAAAGCTCACACCTTGAATATATCTTTGTTGGTCTTAAAGGTGCTTCTGCACTCTGATTTTATTGTGCTACCTCAGGCCAACACGGCTACTCATTTGAATCTAGCATTGCCATTGTATTTCTCTCTCTTTAAGTACAATGCAATGTACATGGAAGCAGTTTAACTGATCCTTGGTATGAGAACTGGTCTATGTTCATCTATTCATAAACGCACTAGTGAACAAAAACATAAATTGCATCTGTGAAACAAACTTATTGGTTGTATCAGTTAACCTATTCTTTGATTCCAAAGGATCTTAGAAAAAGTAGTAAAATTGTTAAAACCCCTAGCCCAGGGGTAGTCAAACTGCGGCCCTCCAGATGTCCATGGACTACAATTCCCAGGAGCCCCTGCCAGTGAATGCTGGCAGGGGCTCCTGGGAATTGTAGTCCATGGACATCTGGAGGGCCGCAGTTTGACTACCCCTGCCCTAGCCCCTTTGACCACAGCTCCCAGGATTCCCTTAGGAGATGGAAAGTCTGTTCAATATGTCTACATCTGTTGCCAGAATTAATACATTAGAAGCAAAAGCGACTTCATTTTTGCCTCTTTGGGGAAGCAGAATTACTTGTATTGGCATCCCAGTACTTTACAACTTCAACAGGTAGTTTGATATCACACAGTGTAAAGAATCAAGAGCCCTCATTAGTAATCAGCCTGCGCCTTCAGCTAAGCTGATGTATTCCTTGGCTATTTTTAGGGGATGACTCAGCCACTCTATATTACAGCTGCTGAGAAACAGTAGACTGATACTGAAGCTTTGTGTAAAGCTCTGCTGAAGCTCAGGGGAATACTGGAGCATGCAGACAAAGCTGATCAGCACAGTCACACTAGGAAGAGGGGAGTTGCTGGGGCGTTTGTGTTCTATTTCCAAAGGAAAGAGCTCAAATGCGGGGTGGGGGGGGGGAGTCGTGTCTCTAGGATTTCATTTAGATCTTATTAAATCCTCTATAGAAATTGTACAAAAAACATGCACTTTGATTTTAGGCCTCATCATTACTTACATCGGAATTCAGATCTTTTTCTGTCTTTTTAAAATGCAGCTTTCTGTAAAACAGCTGCCAGAAGGGAAAATGACAGAATTCTGGGAGATTCTAAGCTAACCAACCTCCGAGGGCAGGGACAACTCTTTCCAAATGGATGCTCACTGCAGACCCAAAGGTGATGCCCTTCTGAGTCTTTTGAAGTACCTCCTTTTCCAGTGAGACAGAGGAAAGCCTGAACTGGCTGTTTGCTCTGGGAATATGCAAGAGTGTTCCGGGAAACATGCCCATAGACATCGTGCTCTGAATCAGCGTGCCACATTGCATCAGCACGCTGTTATTTTCATTCTGACATGACACCTATAACATAACTGTGTCCTTCTGCAATCACAGCAGGCTTCCTCTTGGAAGGAAAGCTTACCTTCTACAAAGATCATCAGAGTGCTTGAAGAAGAAGAGTTGGTTCTTATATGCTGCTTTTCTCTACCCGAAGGAGGATCAAAGTAGCTTACGGTTGCCTTCCCTTTCCTCTCCCCACAACAGACACCATGTTGGGTGGTTGAGGCTGAGAGAGCCCTGATATCACTGCCCGGTCAGAACAATTTTATCAGTGCCGTGGTGAGCCCAAGGTCACCCAGCTGGCTGCATGTGCGGGAGTGCAGAATCAAACCTGGCATGCTAGATTAGAAGTCCGCACTCCTAGCCACTACACCAAACTAGTTGTCTTGGGCTGTCCTGCCACTGCTTGAGCAGTTTTTCTTAAGTCAGAGCAAGATGCATCTGGATTCACCTACTTTGAAATTGCGCAGCAGGGGCAAGGAAATGTGTCCATGGGCATTCTAGTGCCCTTGGGCAACATGTTGGGAACCCCTACTCTAGCTGCTTTAAATAAGGAGTCAGAAGCAGGCAAACAAACACATAGCACCATCTTAGCGGGAGGTGAACTAGACAGAAATGACTGAACTGTACAGATACTTATTTTGCTGCCAATGGAGTATTATTGAAACTGCTTGTACTATACGTTTATTATGGCAATTTCTCCAATAAATGCTTTCCTATCCTTTGCTTTAGAAAACGCTAGCCATGTATATTTTCTGTGCTTATTATTGTTTTGTAGATCCAGGGACATAATACAGTGGGATCACTATGAGATAGAAGAAGAAGAAGAGTTGGTTCTTATATGCCGCTTTTCCCTACCCGAAGGAGGCTCAAAGCGGCTTACAGTCGCCTTCCCATTCCTCTCCCCACAACAGACACCCTGTGGGGTGGGTGAGGCTGAGAGAGCCCTGATATCACTGCCCGGTCAGAACAGTTTTATCAGTGCCGTGGTGAGCCCAAGGTCACCCAGCTGGTTGCATGTGGGGGAGCGGAGAATCGAACCTGGCATGCCAGATTAGAAGTCCGCACACCTAACCACTACACCAAACTAGGCTAGGATGCCTAGATCTCCCTCTTTGGCAGGAAACCTCCTGTTTGGGCCCTGTCACTCTCACTGCTGCTTGGTGTGTTCTCCGAATTGGATTATTGCCTTCCAAGTGGAGCAGCAGGAAGAATATGTGGAGCTGGCTTTGCACCAATGCAGCAAGGTTGCTTCCAGCACAAGCAAGAAGTGACAAGCATGTTGTTGGCATGATGCAGTTTGTTGCAACTTCACCCCTTCCTACAGTCTCCCAGGGCTTGCCAGAGCTGAGATGGCAACTGCAGTGTCGCTGTGAATTGAAATTCTCCTTTATGTATTTCTAATTTATGTAGCCATTGCACAATCTCTACCTTCCTCATCTATTTTCAACACACAGCTGGGAATTTATGTCATCCCCATTATGATAACCGGGTTAGACCCCACTCCTGTCTATTTGTGGGGAAAGAATCAGTTATGCCAGGAGCCAGTGATACATATTCACAGGAGCATAGCAAGAGAATCATCTTCAGGTTTACTCAAATGAGGTTTACTCAGAAGATTTAGCAGAAGTCAGAGTACCATGTGACCTGCTCTGGCCTATTGCTGTCACGAGGCTTCTTGTGCGAAGATCACTTCATGGTTTCAGAGGCAGACGAGGCTAAATCCTTGCCTCAAACTGCTCAGATTTACTGTGTGCTTCAGTTCTGATGTCCAGAATGAGAACTGGTTATGATCAATATATCTTAATTTCTAATGTGGCCCTATCTGTGAATACTTAAATCTATGCACTGGAGCCATGATGAGAGAAGGCGCATTTTGCTTCAGACTTGACAAACACCAGAGACTTGCAGGAAAACACAAAATCTTTTTTTTTAAGAAGGTGTTTACAGGACCCCAACAGACACTGCAGCAGGCAGGCAAGAGCAGAATGAGATCAAGGGTCAGGGGCCAGGAGCTGCTCCCACCCCCTCCCATTGCCAAGGCACTGACACTGCAGGTGCGAGGAGGAGGAGGAGGGTGGGTGGAGAAGAGCAGGAAGCTTGGGAACTTCTGCTGCTGCCAACTCCCCATCAATGTAATGGTGATGCTGGAGGTGGGTAGAGAGGAGGAATTAAGTCATTGGGCGCTACCACAGCTGCCCATGTGCTGGCAGGTGGACAGGCACAACATCAGCACGGACCAAATGAGCAGAATAGTGGGGAGGGGGAGAGAGTGTATGATTGAATGGGGCATATGGCACACAGCTATTAATTTCAGCCACCACCTCAGAAGTTTCTTCTCAGCCGAGTAACAAGGCAAGAAATGAGTTTTGTCACTTTCTCTTCTATCCCTGCCCTTAGAGCCTCAACAGCCAGCTTGAGCTTGAGCTGGTGCTGATGGAGGGGAAATGTAAGAAGCAGATTGTGGGGAGGGGAGGATAAACAGTCACTGCACAGAGCTGTCACGGCTTCCAGGAGGGAGGGAAGCCTCCTGAGTAAAGCAGGCATTGAGTGCTGACTCTGTTTGGCTGGTTGGGCAGCCAGGTGTCTGAGGGCTCTGTCTCAGCTCAGTCTGCATCTGTTTTCTACTGGCAGGATTCTTCTTTCCCTGCTGGAAGTGGCAGCAGCAAAGAAGATAGCATGGAGGATGAATATTAGGGGGTAGGAGAGAGAAGGAGGGTAAAGAGGGACCTAGAGAACCTTCTCTATGGATGTCTCAGCGGTTCCCACTTGTGTAGCTTTAATTTTTAGGGGGGAAAGGTATGGCAACAAAAAGTTATTGTTTTCCAAGCATAGAATCACCCAGGATCAGCTCTATAGGCTTCTAGTGTAATTAAACAGAACCCTCGATTTGTCTTAGCAGATTTTGTTACTCTTTTGATAAGAAAACTGTAAAGTCAATATAGGCATCATCTGACCCAGTGCAGAATATACCCACAACTGAAGGGCTGTCTGAAGGAATGACACGTAGATTTCCTTTGACAAATAGCAGGTACACATTTATTGACAGGGGGGAAACGTACTGTGGGTGAGAAAGGGCTAAGCAGAGTGATTGAAAACCTTGTTTTCCTTCCTTAATCCTCTCCATGGGGAAAGAAAAATGTGCCTTAGCTGCAAAAGAATGGGACTAAGAAGATTAAGCTAATAAGGCATTATTGGAAGCAGTGCTAGCCAAATAAAAGTTATTTTGGCTTTGCAAAAGTGGGCCAGTGTTTGGGAGGCCAGGGATAACCTTTTGCAAAATAAAATAATGAGGAAGTTACACTTCAACTCTGGGTTTTCAGAAAGAGATGATGAAAAATATAAATTACTGTGAGAGAGACCAGGCATTCAACTAATTGCTTTGTGAGGTGAAACAAGGATATATGCTGTGATCCTTTGTGTATTTGGTGCTTGTTTTACAAGAACAGTGTGCTGAGAGGCTGTCCTTTTTGGTCCTTTTCATTGCAACCATCACCAAGAGATGGTTGGCGTTGCCTAATTTGACTACATAGTGTAGTTTTAACCACATCATTTCCTACTTTGTGTGAACATATCCCAACTGAGGTTCTGTAGGGTCAAGGTCTACTTCACACAAGCTGTGCAAGTCTCTGATCCTGTTGCAGCTCTAAGAAGAGTTATATCCTTCTGAGCCCGATGATTTCAATGGACTTAGAATTGTGTAACTCTGAACAGGATTGAGCTGTCTGTTTCTGTGCCTGGTTTTAAAAATCTAACAGTTACTTGGGGCAGAAAATTTTTCAGGCTTCGGGGTCCCCTGGAAGTGGTGACATGTCCCTTCAGAGAAGTGGGTGCAGAAGGAAGATGCAGGAGCCAGCCACTCAAACGACCATTTCCATTGTGGAGAAAGAGACTAGGACTGTAGAGCAACAGGGGAAGTAGGACCAAGAGATGACTAGTGATGTTAGTGGGTATCCAAATTTCTGGGAAAGGCTGTGTAACTCCTGGAGAGCTCTCACATAATCCCAGGGTCCCCAGAACCCTGGTTGGGAACCCCTGCTGTGGAAATTGACAACATTGTATATTTAGGACTCTGTGCACAGCAAAGTTAAGACTTTGAAGAACTTTAGCTGAGAAATTCAGTTCCATGCTCAATTGTCTTTTATAATGAGTTCCCATTTGGATGCTAAGATCTTTATAAAGATTCATTGTAATTTCTGAGCCCTCTCCGATGGGGCATTTTGGGCCCTTATTTTACTGGTGGTGAGCAAAGAAACAAGGATTTGAGCACAAATATTTGGGACTTACAAGACAAATTCTAGAATAGCAAGACACACTGAGTAGGCCATGCAAAAAGGCCTCTTGTTTAGAAAGCATCGTAATACATAATCCTGGGGAAGAAAGCTGTTGCCATAGGAATGACAGGCTGTAGGAAATTATTGCTGGTTTAAAGGCAGTCAAGGTGGCAGGGCCTGATTGGATACCACTTGATTTAATCTAGGATTCTGTCACTTGGTAGGCCACAATTTTTATGTACTTGTTTTGGACCATTGATTATTCGGGACAATTTCCTGTTACCTGTCAGTGGTTCCTATTTACAAAAAAGGGGGTGACCCGAAGAATGCTAGACCTATAAATCGGTTGTCTTCCTTTGGCAAACTTTACGGAAGCTATTTACTCACTAAACTGAAAACTTGAATGGACTTGGGCCATCTGTTGGAAATAGAACAAGATGGATTTCAAAGGTGCATGTCATCAACCGGTCATTGTGTGGCTCCTGCATACATGGCTGATAAATAAACTAGAACCAAACAGGGTAGGTTATAGGATGATTTCTTTGATCTAAAATCCACTTTCAGTATGGTCTTTCGAGACAGACTCTGGGAGAAGCAATGCAGAACAAATATACCAGTTAGGTTACTTTTTTAAAATGAGTTGTCTTTATTCTAATAGATTAGTGTCCATTATGGTGTAAATGGCTGTTTATCTGTCCCCATAGAATTCAAAAGGAACATAAGCAAGGTTGTATCCTTGCTCCTACCTTGTTTAATCTCTAAATTAATACTTTAGCCCCTAGACTGAATATGTGGTCTTTGCACATCCACACATACGCACACATCCATGGCTAGGGACTCATCTAATTCCAGTCATGCTACATACAGGCAACGTGGCCTTGGTAGCAATAACTAGAATGGGAGTCTGTTGATTAATTGAGGCCTTCATTCAATATTGTGCTGAGGAGGACCTAGTAATTAATTTTTATCTTGATATACACCATTCAGTACTAGACAAATAGAAGAAGAAGAAGAGTTGGTTCTTATATGCCGCTTTTCTCTACCCGAAGGAGTCACAAAGTGGCTTTCAATCCCCTTCCCATTCCTCTCCCCACAGCAGACACCCTGTGGGGTGGGTGAGGCTTAGAGAGCCCTGCTATTACTGCTCAGTCAGAACAGTTTTATCAGTGCTGTGGCGAGCCCAAGGTCATGCAGATGGCTGCATGTGGGGGAGCAGGGAATCAAACCCAGCTGGCCAGGTTAGAAGTCTGCACTCCTAACTAGGGTTGTGCGCAGCAGCATCTGAATCAGCTGTTCCAGGCCGACGCAGCCAGCGTTGTGCCATAGGGGGGAGGCGCGGGTGTGAGTGCATCAGTCAGTGCACACATGCAGGCGCGGAGCTCTGCGGCTGCATGTGTGCGTTGTGTTGCACACTGGCACCTGCGCCTCCCCTCCACCCCATGGTGCAGCCCTGCCTGTGTCAGCCTGGAATGGCCGATTTGGACGCTGCCACACACAACCTTACCCCTAACCACTATACCAAGTTGACTGTAGTTCAAGAAAATTAATGAACAACATATACAACATACACAATGCATCAACTTTTAGTCATTTTCCTATTTAATATCAGGTCAGTTTCGCTTCTTGCACTAACATTTACCACTACATAGGAAAAAAAAGTTTTGTATGTACAGCCTCTGGTTAAGGTTGCCAAATGGCAGGGAAAAAATGTCCTGTTTTATTAGAGACTAGCATTAAAACCTGTTGCTGCTGGAATGCAGTGGGCACTAGGTAGAGGTTCCCTTTAAATGCTCCCCCTTGCCTGTTCAGGCAGCTTTGCCTGTGTAAGTGAGGGTGGGAACACGCTTTGGCTGGTGTGCCAAACATTCCAAAGCCTCCTTACATGGGGGGGGGGTCCGCCTGGAGGCTTTAGAACATTCAGCACGTCATCAGAATTAAACGCATTCCTTTATATATTATCTGTCCCTCTTCATAATTCGTTAAGGGGTAAGTGGTCGGAGAAAGGGGCGAAGCGCCTTCCGATTGGCCTCTCACCCGGACTGACAAGAATTCCATCCATTCGGGTGAGGGGCCAATCGGAAGGCACATTACCCCACTGGCTGGAGTTCAGCGGGAAGCGGCCTAGGTGGCGACTTCCCTGCAGGCCTCTGAGCAGGCCCGCAGCATCAGAGACACAGGCCTGCTCTGAGGCCCGCAAAGAAGCTGGGGCAGGGGGCAGGCGGGGGAGGCTTCCCTGCAGGCCTTGAAGCAGGCCCGCCACATTGGGGACGCAACGGGCCTGGTCCGCAGGGAAGCCGGGGACTCAGCAGGGAGGGGGTGGTGGTGGAGGAGGCTTCCCTGCGGGCCTCGGAGCAGGCCTGCTCTGCGGGGAAAATAACCTATTTACCTTTAATGACTTTCTTGGCTTGAGTTATTAACTATGTAGGCATCCTTTTAGCTAGTAGTTGAACACCACCTGATTGTTGCGGTTTTAAATAATACTAAAGAGAGAGCTAGATAGACCAGATTAAAAGTTGGCAATCCACAGTAGGTTGAAATGATTGATAGACAACTATTTAGGAGACACCTGTGATAAAGCAGAGCATTTTGTGTCCAAGAACTGGGTATACTAACATTAACCACCAGAGGGCAATGTATACTCAATACCAAAAGTTTTCTGCACTCTGTTAATGGGTTGGTTGCCAAATTTTGATGTTCTCAATGCTTAGCTGGAGGAGTTTAAGGTGTTTGCTGCATATTTCTGCGTAACATTTTTAACCTAGATAATGACCATTTATCTTTTCATAGTTATCCCATGCTAGCCCATGGTAGTGGTAATATGCTGCAAAGACAGTGGGAGGATGCTAAAACATTAACAATACTATTCTGCAGATTTAGCTTATGTTTCTTAAAACGGAAGATGATATTCATGTAACACAAGCAAATGGTGCCTGTGCATAGTAAAGCAGTTTGAAATCTCTAGCCATAATCTCCAAGCCACATTTTTGTGCTTTAGTGATCTCACTGTGTGGGATTAATTTCTTGGCCAGCTGTATTCCTCCTATTAGCCTGAAATCCACATCCGTTTAACATTTATTTAAAATATACTGTTCAGAAAAATCTTATCTGAAAAGTTCACACGCCCCCTTCTGGTTACTGTAATAATATTGTGGATTGCAAAACCAAAATACCTTTCCCAATTTCTGTTTCTTTTCTGTCAGATTTAAACACAATCCTGAGAGAACAGGTTTGTGGGGAGTCTCAACATTAATTCCAAATAGTCAGGTGTGTTAGTATGTGGCAGCAATGTAAAACGGGAATCAAGTGGTACCTTACCTAATAACAAAATTTATCTCAATATCAGCTTGCATCTGTCGCAGTGAGATCTTGCTTGCAATTATTTAGGCTGGAATAAATGTTATTAATCTCTCAAGCACTACTGGACATGTCCTGGTTTAGGCAGGCACCTGGGGTGAGAGGTATGCTGCCTGCAGTCTGTGACTCCCTTTCTGTGCCTGACGGAGTCTCCACTTTGTCTGGTGGGTCTTCCTGCAGCATCTGAGGGCCAGGACTGGCTTCCTCCATCCTCATGCAAGGAGGTGTTGGCAGGCAGGCCGACCCACGACAATGTGGCTGGGCCAAAGTTAGTCAGCAACTTTGCATGGCAGAGTGGCCATTTGAACCGCTCCCCCCCCCCTTAGTCTTAGTCCACCATTGTGCCAGTGCACGACCCGATGGGCTCTGAGAGGCCAAGGAAGGGGTTAAACCCCCTGTGTTTTTTCATAGGGGATATTTTTCACTCTCCCTTGTCTATGCTGCAGGCATTTCAGTTGCCTTTCATGAGTAAGCATTTGCTTCTATCACAAAAAGAAGAGAGAGATGTCGTGAAGCTGATCTGTGCCAGGATGGTCTGATTCCCATTGTTTTTGGTAGTTCACATCCGACCGTCATCCTAAAGCAAGTGGCCAGCTTTGAGACTCCTACCTTTATTCTCAGATGAGTTATACATGTCACAGACAAACATGGTTTCTGCTACAAAAAGGTACAACAGGGTGGGTTGTGTGTGGTGGCGTCCAGGCCGATGCAGCCAGCGATGCGCCATGGGGGGAGGGGAGGCACAGGCGCCGGTGCGTAACTCAGTGCGAGCACACAGTGGCCTGTGTATGCGTGCTGAGTTATGCACCAGGGCCTGCGCTCCCCCTCCCCCGCAGCACGGTCCTGGCTGCATCGGCTGGACGCCGCCGCACACAACCCTGGGTCTCGGGGGATGGGCTCACTCCTGACTTGCAGGGGTCACTCATCTTGGCTGACACCTTTTCTCCAGAGCGGTTTGCCCTTATGTCAGATTCCCACAATTTTTTTTTCTGAGCATCTATAATAAAAGAATTATTAAATCCTATGTTTCCAAAAGGAACTAGTGAGGCATTTTATTTATTTATTCATTTGATTTATATACCGCCCCTTACTGTGACGTCTCAGTTTTCTGTTTGACCGTTTATGCACTGGGAACTTCACTGCTCCAGCTCTCATGCAGGAGCACAAATCAGGGACAGATGAGGTGCACCGGGCCAAATGCTCTCCCATGTGGGTGCAGGAAGAGGTGGGGCAACCTGCCACGACTAAAACTCCAGCCTGCAGCCCAGCATGAAACCTCCTGTGCATAAACAGTCTTTGTGAGGTTGGGACATAATATCTGGAGTAATTTGAAATAACGTCTCTACAAATCTTAGTTTTTAAAAAATGCCTTAAGTATTTCAAATTATACCAGTACAGGCATATCCATATGTTCTACTTAATTATAAAGGAACTCATCAATCAGCATATCTCTAAGGTCAAAAGAAATAACCTTATAATTTGGTTCCATCCCTGTGCTTCAGATTCTACAACCTTCCTATTGTAATATCAGCAAGAAAATAGTTGATGACTCCTTATATATGAAAGGAAGACAGCTACCCCATGTGGTACGTGCATGTCAGAGTCAAGGGCTTTTTTTGCTTTAAACCTTTTGACGTTTATCAACATAGAAGATAGATGCTATCACTGCTGTGCTTGTCTGGCTCCCAAAGGGCTTAATGGCTGTATCGGATGCACAAGGATGCTCATCTTTTCTAGTTGCTAGTCAGTTAGTGCTTCTCTCTCTGCCTGAAATGGAGTGTCAAGGACTGATCCACAGGCAATGCAATCTTCTAGACTGAAATGTGTGACATTGGGATGTTGGTAGAGCAGCAGGACCAAAAAGAACTGTTTCTGAAATGGAAATCATGTTCTTGCTTTCATTAAATTCCAGGAAGCATCAATAGATTTAATTTAGGCATGGCTTGCAAAGCCTTCCTAATTATGTCCCAGGTCCACTGGTCATTGTTAGGTTACAGTTGAAAGCTTTAAAGACCAAACAGAGCAAAAAGAATTGAGTTATGCTTCAGTGCAAATATTGTGCCCCATTGATTACATTTTGATCTTTCTGGAATGTGAATTTACTTTTTATTTTTAACTTGGTGTTTGAAGGAAAAAATTGCAGTGTGCTTGGAGAATTGATCTCTTCATCTTTTCATATTTCTTTATATACACAGCTGTTGTCAGCAAAATGTGCAAATGGGAGAGAGAAAGCAAAAGTGACACCCAGTGTGGTGTACTGGTTAAGTCTGGTTCACATCTCCATTTGTGCTATGGAAGCTTACTGGGTGACCTTGGGCCAGTCATTGTCTACTTAACCTACCTCACAGGGCTGTTGTGATAATAAAATAGAGGCAAGGAGAATGATGTAAGTTGCTTTGGCTTTCTCTTGGGGTATAAATAAAATAAGTCAAGGCTCATCTTCCCTAAAATTCCATGCACACTAAATCCTTCCCCTAGCTCAGCGGCTGTACATTAGTCTAAACTGTTCTCAGGTTCTCCTTTTTTATAACTTGCTTCCTGCCCATTTCGATATCATGTGTCCCCCCTCCCATCTGTGCTGTTTTTGTGGTGCAGATGTCATGAATTAGGAAAACATCTGTTTGTGCCTTTACCAGAAATCTCGCTCTGTCCATTCCCACATTGCTTTGAATAGGCCTGTTAGATTATAAGTGCTAAGCTTGTGGCACAGAGCTTTTGTTTGGGGCAATTAGTGGGACAAGGCATCCTTTGTTCAAAGAGCTGTAGAAGAAATCTCTTTACCGGAGAAATCAGAAAGGGTAGTGGAATTCTCAAGATAGGTGTTTTCTTTCTGTTTCTCCTTCCGTGTTTATTTATAGGCAAAAAATGCTAACCTCTCTGCTTCTTCATGTTATCCCTCTTCAGATATCTGAGCCCATTCACTCTCTGGAGAGCTATAATATCAATGACAGCTGTGCTGTGCACAGATCACATAGCAACTTGGCACAGCTGTCTGCTAAAGACATTGGCTGGGGAATGTCCTATGACCATATTTTAAATGAATGCTAAGAACAAAAGGCAAGGGGGAGAAAGTGCAGGGACAATGTCCACCTTGCTGCATGGCTAATAATAAATAAGTAATTTTCCTAAATGTTGGGTTTATTGAAGTGGTGATTGCTTTGTCTTGGAACCTGTGGGTATAAATAAGTACAGTTTAGGCAAGCAAAAGCTTGCTGTTTCACCAACTGGCCCACATGTGTAATTGTTGTTGGGATAGTTCCCAGCACTGTTGGTTAAAACATATGGAAACATGTGTCATTTCCTGTTTCTGACTCATTGTCATGTTTTCTTGTCACATAAAGAGCAATTATAATGAACAAACTACTTTATCAAGCTATGGCTGGTCACATGAGATTTATCTCAGTCTTGGTTGTAAATAAATGCAGACTTTTTCTCAATTTATGCAAAGACTTCAGGCTATTAGGACTCAACTCAGGTTACTTCTATTAGGAATGATGAAGTCTTTACAGATTGTCTTCTTGTCTTAAAGAAATATGATTCAATGCGTTCTGGTTTCTTCTGTTCTATAACCCAGCTGCATTGTTTTGTCTTACTAGGAGTATTTGCTGTTTCTAATCTTCAGATGTTATTGTACTTTAAAAAAGTAAAGGTATCCCCTGTGCAAGCACCGGGTCATGTCTGACCCTCGGAGTGACGCCCTATAGCGTTTTCATGGCAGACTGTTTGTACTTTAGAATCCATTTAATCCACATTGTAAGGTGACTACTGAGTGACTTTAAAAGTTTTTATCCTATGTGTAATCCACAATGGTCACTTCGGTGTCCGAAGCCATCGTTCCTGCCCAAAGCAGCCAGTGCCGCAGCAAGGGGGGGAGGTGTGGGCATGCCAGTTGGCACACTCATGCAGGTGCAGAGCACCCAACCCTAATGGACAGTAAATGAAGGTGATGATTGTGATAACTGATGGTAGTTGACTGCCTCTTGGCACAGTATTTGGGGAAGAAGGTATGGGCTCCAGAATAACAATGAAAGAACTCAAATTCAGCAATGACAAAATCCCCCTCCCCCCGTCATGTCTCATTCTTCTGGCTGTTCCATGTAAAAGCAAATACCAGTGTCTGTTGACACTCCCACCAAGACTCTCTCCTCCCTCCCCCCTTGTCACATTCATGGCAATGCCACTCTGGGTACCTGCCACCCTGTGCCTGTCCAGGCCTTGGGGCAGCAATGATCCGGCTGGCTGCCATGCTGCACCTGCCCCGGCCTCCTCAGGGGCTGCCCCACAACTCCCCATGTCTCAAGTGCAGTGGTAGCCTGTCCTCGTCCTGCAACAGCCTGCGCTGTCCCAACGTCCTCCCATGATGGCTCGCACTGCCCCAGCTGGCCACCCTGCAGTTGCCCCAGCCTCTTCAGGCGTACTCCCTGGAATGTGATGCTTGTAGTGTATGCTAGATGTGTTTCACATCAAAAATAAATATTTTCTCATGGGAAAAACATATTTGTAGATAGAGTTATGGGGAAAAGTTAGGAAATCTCTTAAACCATGCTAAATGATTTTAAAAAGAGAGTCCAAACAGAAGTTCAAATTTGTTAAACCACACAGCAAATGCATAGTTTGAGATAGTTTAAAAAGTTACGGTCCTGGAAACTGGACAACTCAAATTTGCATCATATCCATGTGTATCTTATGATAGTCTCCCTTTTCAAACTATGTCTCCAATTAAAAGAATAGCCTTCTTCAGTAGCCAACATAACTTTGTTTTAAAAAATGCACGACACAGCAATAAGGTAACGTTTTATTTTTTTAAAAAAACTTGCAATAAAATTCGGTAGGCTTCACAATGTAACTTGTACAGTTGCAATATTTTACTAGTACAGAATAACACAGTCTCATGTATTTACATTATAATCCTCTATATAACAAAAATAGCCATGTTGTACTACTCAATAATGTTTCTCCAAGAACAGCCTTAACATCTCCATAGTTTCTCCCTGCTGAGTCAAACTGTGCAGCAGAGCTAGGACACAGTAAAGCCAAAATAATTTTAATTCAAAAAAATCAATGTGTCTCTCCTGATTTCGAGCAAATCCCTTTAAAGATGATGTTTGCCCAACGCCCACATTTTCCAAGAGATATAAAGTGCATTGGAAAGGAAGGTGTGAGATGAAAGGATGCAGAATAAAGAAACAACCATTTTACTAGCAACTGAAATACATTTGTAGTACTATACAGGAAGTAATGCATAGGAAAACAAATTCTACACAAATGTCTGAGGCAGGTAATTGGTATTATTCTCCCCTCTTCCCATAACTACTTCACTAATCAGGTGATATTTAGAAGATGAAGAATAAATTACAGAACCTTAATTAATGGGTTATTTCCACTGTCAAAACAGGAAAAAAAGATAGTGTTTGTGGAGACAGATACCCTTCAAGGAACCTCACTTAAAAACTGGTCGTTTCTTAATGGGATTTTCATGGTGAGCTTTAATGACAACATATATAGTCCTGTTACCATAAATGCACCTATATAGACTGGCATAATCAAGAAATAGGTTCTTGCCCTGAACACAGAGTGTGCACAGAGGTCTCAAAAACAGGACTCACAAAACATATTTTCCCAGTGGTGTTGGCCAGCATCTTCTTACATCTGGAATGCCAACAACAGACAAAAATTGTAAGCTAACTCATTGTTTCTCTCTCGTGTATTTCAGGCAGGCTATTTACCTTTTCAAAAGAATTTTTAAAACATAGTATTTAAATTCACTCAACTGAGCATTTGTTGCTGTTGTTTTTTTAAGAACACTTACAATCAGAAGTTGTTCCACATAGAGGTAAGATAAGTAACCTCATGATATAACAAGTAGCTACCCAGTCAGCATTCTCCACAGCTGACTTTGGCTGCAGACAGGAGGGTTGGTTTCCCTATTAGCATGGCCCTCAGGAGAAAAAAAGACAGCATGTCTGAACAGTACATGGTGAGTATGATTCAACAACATGCTCATCACTTAAATAATAATATATATTTTAATGCACCCTAAATTCAGCTAGCAAAGCAGGATCATGAACTACTCATACAGTTTTTCCATTGTGAGAAACTACTTTGTAAATAATTTCTACATAGCTGTTTAAAAGGAGTTTCTCTTAGTTTTTGAAATCTTTGTTTTTATTGGCATTTGCTGGTATAGTGCAGAGTCTGCTACATGATACAGCAGGAGAGAAAACTTTGGAGCCATTCCTGTAAATCAAATACATTTGGATTTATTGATGAACCTCATATCAAATGGCTGTCACTTTTCTTGTTTTTGTTTAAAAACTACTTTAAATAAAAATAAATATTTTCAGGACATGGATGGAATGTATATTTTTCAGAGAAGTACAAAGTCATTTAAAATGCTCACTACGTACAAGGAACATCTTGCTATAAAAATAACAGCCCTTCCCACCCAAGCCCACCCTCTGCTTTACATTTCATTCTATTTATAAAATGGCATATCGCCTCCTAGTTTGCTAACATGAAAAGGGAAGAAAAGGTGATACTATGTACATGTTTAAAAAAAATTGATATTTCACATCTGTAATAACCATATACATACATTCATGGCAAAGAAGTATGTTTGTATAGATGGATGCCTTTAAAAAAATATAGGTAATATTTAATAAGAACCAGCAAACAAGAAAAAAGCTATTTTCATATTTTGTCCTTATTTGCATTCAGTTCTTGCAAGGTATGCTTTTTACTAGAATGCATTTTTTTAAGTGGGTGGCTAAGGGTGAAGTGCTATTTCATCAGTCTTCCAAGAGGTCTCTTAGCATCCTTGATGCAGTTTCATTTTACTTGATTTTATAATCATGGATAATTCTTTTTCTGGTTGATAAACAATCAGCATTTTTATTGGCGGCAGAATTTCTACCTACTGAAGCCGTTGCAATATCAAAAGTGGACATGGGAAGATGGGGAGCTGCACAGCAGAGGGCGTTCTTCTTCTTGGCTGTAGAAACACATCAATAAACACCATCTGGTACACTAAGACATTCCAGACTAAAAAGTCTCTCTCATGTCTTTGCTACTTCAGAAGTTTCAGGCAACAGTTCGTCAAAACAAAGGGCCTAAGTTGTTTTCTATAGACTATTCTAATTAACAGGAAAACCCCACTTTGCTAAAGGTTCAGCCTTTTTCTAAAATAGTCCATGATTTTCATACCCTGCTTCCTGTTATAAGCCAGCCCTATCTGTACATAAACTTTTGGGCTGCAAACCTATGCACGCTTGCTTGGAAGGAAGTCCCATTGGATTTAGTAGGGCTTAGATCTGAGCAAATAAGCACAGTATCTGAGCAAATAAGCACAGTATCTAGCTGGACACCGATTAAATATAACCACCTGCCACAGCAGACATATGCAGGTGTGCATGTACTTAATAATCCCTGAATTGCCTTCGTTAGTATCTTAAGGCTGACTCTCCTCCTGTAGCTAATAGAAGCAGTCCAAAAACACAAAACCCTTTATTTACAGTCATTTAGACCAGAACAGAAGCAGTCGTGTTCAGAGTGGGACCAAGCACAGAAGCGAAGAAAGTTTTTGCTACAGACCCCTTTGCAAAGGCAAACTTCAGGTGATAGACTATGGCAGTAACTCTGCTTCTAATGGTGGTGAGGCTACGTCTATTGGCGGCATAATACAAATACTGAATGTGGGATGAGGGGAGTCCAACTCCTAATAGGGATCCTTTAAAAGGGAGCAATATTTCTAGTCCCTGTCTTCGATTTACATTTCTAAATTTAAAATGGGCCTCTCCCTACATCTGCATCCCTAGCCATAATTTCATGGCCAGGCAATGGAGTTTGGATTTGGAAGATCATACTTCATATGGGGCTTAACACTGGCAAAGATGCTAGAGTGGAAAACTGGTAGGAAAAAAGATGTGATTCTGTGGACATTCCAACCCTTGGGTTGTTACATTTGATCACGTGGCTAAAGAACATACATGAAAGCGAAACGCTCCCACATGCAGAACTAAACCACTCTGCTGTTATCTGTGCTCCTACCTTCTTCCAGCCTCTCTTGGTGCCAGATTGTGGCTGGAAAGTTAGGGTGGGCACAAGCAAACCATTAACGGCTCCCTCATAAACTGTGACTCACTTTTTAAATAAGGGGTCCAAGCTACTGTTTTGTCAAATCTAATTTATAAGGCTGTGGCATTTTCACTACACGTGTCACAAATACATGCATCTGAAAAACTATCAGGCATAGAAGGTGACATTAAAGTGATTTCCTGGGCCATTCTATTTCGTTCCATCTGGCCAAAGGTTTGCAGCTGGTGATAAGCAAGGGCTTGGTATGGAACTTTAACTCACCAATCCTCTCGGAAAGAGTATGTGTGCATGTGTATGGGAGGGGGGGGGATACCAATGGAACTGGGGGCCAAATTAGGCAGGACAGAGCATTCATGTGTTCCTGTTTATTCATCTGTGTATCCTGCTTGTGTATATAGTGAGGCTGGGTCTTTACACAATAACAACATGCAGATGAGAAAAGCTAATCCATTCCCTGCTTGGCTACTTTAAGTAATTTCCAGTTCTGGAGTGGACTTGGATAAAAAGGTTGAAAAACAATGCAGCACAGTGTGGTAAGGTGAGCGGGAGCTGGGTTTCATTCCCTTCATCCACCCACTCTTTTGTACAAATTATAGCAGCCCCACTCAGAATTCTGTACTAACAAGGCAGACTCATCTATAAATGCAGTTTCTTCAATCATATCTAGGTTGGTCCTGACACTTTCAAGAAGTGCTGTTTGTAGATTCCATGTGCCATATAAATTTCAGTTCTAATAATCAATTCTTGGAAAAACATAAATGGATAAACGTTTGTTAGGATCAGACTATTTTTAGTAGTTACCTTCCTTGCTGGCAAAAGAGTAGGCAGAATCAAGTACAAGGACTGCAGTTTTGGCGCAGTTATCACAAATCATGGTGTCTCATGGCGTTGTAAGACAACATTGTACTGGCACAGCCACATGGTCAACATTAGTGCATGTATCTGTGACTGCTTCCCTTGCTTGATATGGCATTGGAGTGTTGCATAAAAGTCTCACACAGCACAGGAATAGCCGAAGAGGAATGTGGAACAAAGAGCGCAAGAGAGATTCACACATTGATCTGTCATAAAGTCCTTTTCACCAACCGGAGCCAGTACCTGGCAGTACATCCCAGCATGTCAAATAATGGTGGTAAGTAGTTTTAAAAGGAAGTACAACTAATAGAGAGCTTTAAAAGAAATACAACTAAGATGGCCACCTTAGTTAGGAGCCTACTGTAGTACTAGTGAAAACATAGGAGTATAGAATATAGGATTAAAAAATGCCAATCTGTCTACATACAGCTATGACGAAAATTGACTTCACAAGATTTCTCCTTTGTCTCTAGCTTATAATATGCAATATTTCCACGAGCCACAGAAAAAGCAAATGGAAACCAATTCTGACATTCTCAGGTGCAGGAATGCTCAAACACTAAGAAGGTGCACGAGTAACAACCAGCTGACCAATGTACTTCTGCACTTGCACAAAAGAATATTGAGAGATGCAGCTCTTCAGAGCCTTGCGGGTCTCTAAGAAACTGCCCTGCAAGATCTACACATCTACCAAGAGATACACAATAAAACACTCATTTGAACGCTTGGCCATCCCTGATCCAACTCCGCTCCAAGCTGCAAGAAAACAGCTGATTGTTCTCATAATATTTACTTTGGCTACTACCAATTTCAATAGGGCTACATCAGAGTGAGCAGACCTTTACGGCCTTTACTAAAAGCCAAAATTTGCTTCTTCATGTGGGGAGATGGGAGCAGCAGAAAACTGAAAATTCTTCCATATATGCAATTATTTTTTACTAAAATGTAAAGTTGCCCTATGAATAAATATCTGCAGCATAATATAGGGTGATTTGCATTCTTGTGTCTAGTGAAACCCTTCCCTGAATATTTTAGTATTCAGCAGAAGAAAAATCTGCTGGCAAATTCACACTGGAAAGCTTCAAGTTTTATATTATGTTATCATTTTATTTCACAAGGCTCTTATTTTCATTCCCCCGCCCCCAGCAGAGTCATTCCCAGCTCAAAATATGAATGCTAAAGCCCACTACAGGAAATGTTTGGTGTCAGGAATCTGAATGTTACTGTTAGAGAATATTTTCTCACATGCAAGTCCGAGTGCCTTTAAACCTCTCCTCCTTGGCTTACGACATCTGTGAATGAACTCATTGTGGGTATGAATATACATAACCCATTCTTAAAGAGTATGTATTAAGGTATTTCAGTCTTCTTGCAGTTTCATTCTTCACAACTAGAAATCCTCTGCTTCAGCTGGATGACTAGTCTTTTACCCACCCCATTATCAGTATAGAACTGCACAAATTCAGGACTGGGCATGGTGGGGGCAATCCTCTCTTTCGTATTAACTGAAGGGACTCTAGGACCTGTGAATGGTATGTGAGAGAAGATGACATCTTGTGAAACATGTTTGTGTGAAAACATCCTCTACACACTTGTAGCTTTCCTGCTATGAATTATCACCTCAGAACCTTTTCCTCCTACTTTGACCATTTGTTTCCTTTTATATCAGTCCCCAAAACTCTCAAATCCCTATTATCACTTTGCAGGTCAAAATAAATGTGAGAAAAGTACCTGTTTTGAAACGAGACCCACTTTACAGAGAAAGAGACAGAAAGAGAGAAGGCCATTAAGGTATGAGAGGTCTGAAATAGTAGAAAATACAAAGGACTTGAAAGAAAAGGCTGACCTTTAATCCCATTATTCCTGTTATCCTGCCTCACTTGGTACCATACCTGAAAGTCACAAAACCTTATGTGGAAACCAACATTACTTAGTGTCAAGTCATCAACCTCCATGAATCCAGCCTCCTGGCCAGGAGATCCCTAAGCACCATTCTCCAAACTTATCCTGAGATCAGGCTTTGCAAAGGATTTGGCTCTGGAACAAGATTGCTTCCCATGGCCGTGCTTACTTCATGCAGAAGAATTTAGACTTTCAGAAATCCTGGTGACCATTCACACTCAAAACGTCTGAGCTGAACTCTCAAAAATGATGGGATTGTTAAGAGGAAGAAAACCAAAATTCATCCATAATGAAAATAATCACATCGGGGTGTTTTGCTTTGTTATTTTTCTTTTTTAAAAAAGGACTGAAGTAGAAAATACTTAAACTGTCATTTCAGTTTCATAGTTACATATGCATGACTGCTCTGGCGGCCTGGGGTTTGCTTTCTCCTTCCAATGTGAACGAAATGGACATACACAGTTGATGAAGCTGCATCCAGGCAGACATGTCTGTTGCTATTGCTTTTCATGACCATCCCATGATGAGTGCACTGGAGTTCACAAAACATTCTGGGGATGTGTGAAGGGTGTGCACAAGTGTGTACGAGTATGTGTGTGTGGGGGGGAGTACAGCTGGTTCAAATCTTTACAGAGCAGATTCCATTTGTCCCCCTCCCCGCTTCTGTTCAATGGAGTGCGTGTCTTTTGGTTTGCTTCTCAAGATTTCACCTCTTCACAGTCTTGGTCAGTGGAAAGCTCTACATCAGAGAGTCCAACTTCCATGGCCATAATTAATGAAATATCGGAATCGCTACTGACTGCCGGCTCTTGTTCACCTGAAGGAAGAAAAACAAGGTTTAATGCAACTTGTCACCAACTCAAGTTTCAACTTACTTCCTGGAACCTGATTTTAGATGGTCCACCTTCTCATCATTGTTGACCGAACGATTGCTGTAACTTTGGAGAGCTGCTGGTTTTAAATTTTGAGACATTTATAAAGCACATTTTTTAACCACCAAGCTACAGCTGATCTGTTGCTTTTTCATGTAATTCAAAAGAATGTTTTTTATAAATGTTGTAAGAAATGCTTCCCCAAAAGTCTTCCCCTCTAGTGTATCAATAATGAGAGGGTTGGATTGCTCTGTTTATGGCCTTGAACAAGCCACCAACTCTTGCTTCAGTTTATTATTTGCAATCTCATTTGTACTGCTAAAAGGAAATGTTTATGCCTTTGGAAGTCCTCAGCTTGGGTTCCCAACCCTGTTAAGTAGGACAGAGTCCCTCTGGCTCCACTTTGATCTGTCACTTGGTCTTAACTCCTCTTTACAATCCCCCACTGTTCAGATCCCTCACACCTCTGTATCTAGCTGCCTCCCCAATATACCTGTGAGTCTAGCCAGATTTATTCACAGGAGCCAGTTCCTGAGTCTCTTATTTTTGGCTGGGGCTCTCCCAACTCCCATGGCCTCTCTTGGACCTCTATATGAGCTGCCAGCCCTGCATTCACCTCTGATCTTGCCTTCTCCATACAGGCGCCTCCATCTCTGCTGCTCATGGGATTTCCACCTGCCTAGGACTTAGCTCCTGCTGAGTCTTTTCCTCCCTAAGCCTCTGCATCATGTTCTCCTATGCCTGACCCGTGTTGACAGCCTGGGTCTTCCCTCCTGCCAGCCTGTTACTAAGCTTCAAATGCCCTGGCAACCAAGTTAGGTTCCACCCATCCACCAGTGATGGTGCGCCACTTCCAGCCTGGCCATCAGAAATACCTGTCATTTACCCCTTCCCTTCAAAACAGAATTCTCTAGTTTTAAAGAGTCCCCTTTAGCATTGATCTCACCGTAATCCATGCTTTCTACGCTATGATCTCACTACAAAATGTGTTAAAGGAAAGCATATCTGAATATCAACTGGACATTTATATTACTTGTTTGCTGCATTTTCATAAAATATTCCTGAAGGCTTACAACAATGAAGATGCAAATGTCAGTAAAATCATACAACAGTAGCAGAAAATGGCAACATAAGAATATAATGGGCAACTTCAAATTACGAAGCAGTCTTAAGAATCTGCAGGGTTTTCAAGTGGTTATATAATCCCCCCCACAAAGTTTGACCCAGCAGAATGTAAGTAATTTCAGGATTATGGATGAAAGAACACAGCAAAGAGCCAAGATTTCTTATTGGCTCCAGTAATAATACAATACTATTTCCCATATGGACGTGAGTATCCTCCTTTGTATCAATATTGGAAATAAAAATGTTCGCAGCAAAATACTTGATAACTATGGGGCAATGGCTGAACCCTGTCCAGTCCCCCTCCAACACAATACGTACCAAAGAATGTTAGGGCACAGTCCTTTAATAATTTATGATAGTTCTTCGAAACACAAAGCCAAGTGCCAAATGACCCTTTCCTTCTGCATTCATCTTTAATGCTGGTTTTCATAGTTGTGATGTTATTAAATGTTTTTCACTAGTTAGCCTCCTTGGTGGCCCTTATGAAGCCAGACAGGCAGGGTATACAATCAGTGCAATACATATTAATAAAATACATTTATGTGTGGGAATTAGAAGAGTAGGGTTTCTACTCGTTGCTGTACATGAAAAACCTCTTGTATACGAGTTGTCTTGTTAGAAATCTAGGATCAGTTTAATCAAATCAAAAGAATACTTTAAAATCATTTTGATCAATGCTTAAAGCATAGACTGCTGAGCGGGCCCTAATTGCGGACTGCCCCTCACCCTATGCTCCGCCATGACAGATTCACTCGTCAGAACTGGGTCTTCTGTACAGATGCCAATCTGCAAATGAACAGATCAACAATTGCCTGTACTTGTGCCTTCTTCTGTTGTGCCCCCTACCTTGTGGTAGAGTCTGACTGAGAAAGTCAAGAGTACTTTGCTACACAGACAATAGACTTGCACTGCACTAAATTATTCACAAAGTTACTTAGAAAAATTATTAGGGATTGTTGTGTATAGCTTGTTTTAAATAGGATCCTTCTATGGAATTTTGCATCATTTAATGTGTCACGCCTTGCTTCAGTTTTGTTTTAGGCTCCTGGTTGATTCTACAACAATGCAATCCTACTACATTGTATAGTGAATGCTCCATCTGTCAGTTGTATTGGCTCACTCTGTGTAAATTACCTTGAATCCAACTGACAAAGGCAGGCTATAATAATGTAAACAAACAAACAGGGGTATGAGTCCAGTAGCACCTTAAAGACTAACAACAATTGTGGTAGTGTATGAGCTTTCATGAGTCACTGCTCACTTCTTCAGATACAGCTAGAATGTGAGTCCATCTGTCTCATATACTGAAAAGTGGAGCAATTTCAGATGCCGAATGATATTAGCAGGCAAATGACAACAGTAGGTGTGACCAGATTAGGTGTGATATGCAGAAAGGTAAGTAGGTGTGGAGAAATCAACATTGGCAATGAGACAGGAAACCTAGGTTTGAATTCAGTCCAGGAGGATGCATACGATTCCAATTATAACGAGGAGGCTTTTAACTTAATTTTAAAACCAATCAAAATGTTTTACTGTATATTGTATTTATTGAAATTATATATTTTTTATTTTGTTGTTACCTGTCCTGAGCTGATCAGGGAAGGCAGGCTATAATAAAATTATTAATCTTCATCATCTTGAGCTTCATTATTAGTTGCAATTCAGAAGTCTCTCTAATTTTCCTTAAGTTGCTCCCCCCCCACCCCCGGCGTTCCTGTGTGAGGGAAGTGTCACTATCCAGAATGGGTTGTAGGTCATTAATAATGCATTGAATTGGCTTGTGCTGTGAATTGTAGGTGACCACCAGTTGTGTTCTGTTGTCATTTTCTTTGGGCTTGGCCTGACATGTGAGAAAGATCATTGGAAAGGCTAGAATGATACCCAGGGACAGCCTGCAGCAAGACTAGTCCAAAGTAAAAGGACAACAGAACAGAAAAGGGATACAGGACATTTGCCTTTCAAGGCCACAAACAGAAGAATGATGGATAGGCCAAAATAAATTGTTGACATACTTTCAGTATAAAAACCATTGTTCAAGGATACTGGGCCTGGGTTTCCGGGTTTTACAGTTCTGTGTCACTGCATTATCTTCCATTAAATTAGCCAAGTCACACTGCTATAAAAACGACGCACTTCAGAGGAGATTGAAACTTGCCATCCCTGTTATCTTTCAAGAATCGAGGACTTGCCTGTGCGGAATCTTGTCACGGCGCAATTTACTTATACTCCATAACAGTGCTTGAAATGCACAATTGACTCTGTAGCAAATTGATTCTTGCTACAAAATAAGCTGGTTTTCTCTACATTTGTTCACCTGTCACACTCCTCTACGTTTCTTACTGTTGCCATAAGGGATGCCTAGATTACACTTGTGAAGGTAGTCAAGAACCCAGGCATACTTGCTTCAAAATAAATCCCACTGGATAAAAATGAATTCATTTGGTTTATGACGAAAAGAGCAAATAACCTAGCATAAAAATCTGGAAATTCACTTGCTTAGCTATTTATATCCAACTTTCCTTCCAGGCGAGAAACCAAAGTGGCTTACATCACTCTCTCTTCCTTGATTTTATCCTTATAGCCACCCTGTAAGGCAGCCTTTCTCAACTTTTTTACCACTGAGAAACTCCTGAAACATTGTTCAGGCTTCAAGAAACCCCAGAAGTGCTGTGATCTTGCAGAATATGGTTGGGAAGCACAGCTATGTACACGCCCACCCAGGACCCTTCCCCTCCCCATCCAGGCACATCATTGGCAATGGGGGGAGGGCGGTCAACATGACTCTATATGGTCATATCACCTGAATAAATGAGTGACTGCAGACAACAGTTAGGTAGCTAGACAGTCAGGAATCTCTCCTTTCCTCTTTCTGCACAAAGTTTTATTCTTTTAAGCACACCGATGCTTTGCTTCTCCTTTGCATATTCAAACTATGCCAACAAAGCAAGATAGCTACTCTCAAGACACAGGCCTTTGAATAATAAGCTTAATTTAGAAAATTATTTCACTTCACACTGCAGCTGAGCTGAGTATTCACTGTGTACATTTTATGGTTCCTGAGGCAAATAACCTAGTACAATTGTCATTATGTAAAGAATATCTTCCTTCCCCCCCCCCCCACAACAGAAAATATCTTGTTTTGAATGCTATTTTTCTTCATTCTTAAGACTTTAAGGGCAACATATGCTTCTCTGGGCAAGGTGCCAGTGATTGTCAAACCTACTTCAATCAAAATCTCTTAACTCAGAAGGATAATGTACAGGATTTAAAAGAAAACTATAAAAATATCTAATGGACAAACTTGAAATGACACTGCACATGGTGTGGAATTCATATCATGATGGGTTTTTCTCCTAATGTGCTCCTAATGACAGTAAATGATAATACTGATGTTTCTTTGTTGTTTCATTTTACCCTTAGTAAAAGGACTCAAGTGAAAGAACTTATATAGGTGAAGAATGTTTTGAATGGTTTTGTGGCTGACTGTATCCACCTTCCTGCACACTTTGGCATCTTTGAGATAAGGAGACTCATTGGGTGTGGCTAGTAAGTCCCATCAGAGCAAGTAAACAGGTATTAATTTTAATGTGCACCAGAAACTGTTATAATATTTCAATTTTTAAAAAATGATGAAGAGTTGGTTCTTATATGCCGCTTTTCTCTACCCGAAGGAGTCTCACATTCACCTTCCCTTTCCTCTCCCCACAACAGACACCCTGTGAGGTGGGTGAGGCTGAAAGAGCCCTGACATTACTGCTCTGTCAGCTCAATTTTACCAGTGCTGTAGCGAGCCCAAGGTCACCCAGCTGGCTGCATGTGGGGGAGTGCAGAATCGAACCCGGCATGCCAGATTAGAAGTCCACATTCCTAACTGCTACACCAAGCTGGCTCTCATCCACTATTTGTGAATGCAGAGATTGCTAATTTCAGTTATAGTGCTAGTTTTGCAACTTCTGTTACAAGAGACAGGCATGTTATCTCCAAGGGAACTAAGAAAAACTGCATAAATTTCCCACTGTGCTTCAGGAGAAGCTTGTGCCTTGGCCTCTTTTTGGCCACCTCAAGTGCACACTGACTGATGAAAGTGAGGCTGCTATTGCTGAAAGCAGCAGGTGAGGTGAAAAGTACGTTTCGGCATCCCTTGAAATATTGGCATTTCTTTCAGCTACTGTACACTGAAGCACAAAGGACTCAGTACTCTATGTTAAAGATGTGGTCTGAGTTAGGTCCACTAAAGAGGCAGAATGCTTTTCTCAACAGTTGTGGAAGCAAGTTGCATACAGCTGCAAAGGAAACAATCCCTGACAGGCACGCTGCTTGCACAGATTAGGCTGCGTATGTCCGAACATCCTCTAAATGTTTAATACTACGAAAATATAATTGAAAAAAAAAAAACCCTAAGTGTGTAATAACATGCATGCAGAGTTTAAAGTGACATGATATTAAGTCCACTCAATTATTATGTAAGACTCTTGGAAATGGAACTGAATCCCAAGGACTTCCGGGGTGCCCTTGGGGATTTTACCAGCTGACTGAACAAGCTTTTCTGTTAGTGTCCTGGTTGATCTGTGGAATAATAGATTGATCTGGGTCATTGACATGGCAGTTTCTAAACTATTCTTCATCCACCCAGAAACAACGGGTCTCTGTTCCCAAATAATTTTTTTAATGGATATTTTTTACTCCACAGTAACTATAGATAGTAAAGTATCATCAGAGCAACCCTTAAAAGTGGAATGGCAGTGCAGACAGAGCAAGGACATTTGAAGATTACTGGATGAGGGAGCAGGGAGACAGAGAGGGACCCCTGCTTTTTGTGCCCCCACCTCTTTGTTTTGACTTCCTCATCCCTATCCTGCTGCGTGACAGAATGTATTTAATAGTAGTACAGTAGCAGTAATATTAGCTGGGTGCACCATACATTGCACTGTTTCTGCAGGGGTGCAAAAATCTCCCCCTTCAGTTTGTACTGCGGAGATTCTCTAGTTTGACCTCAGTCTTTTGGAAATAATGGAGAGTGGGGGGGGGGAGTGTATTTCGTAACATCCAGTCTGGTGAAGCTTATGATCACTATTCGATGATACTTTGGCTACTGTTAGTAAAAATTAGTACAAAGGCAAACTCCTAGCTCTCAAAAATGCCTTGTAGAGGTTTGGGATGGTTATTTCTTGGACTTCAAAATGGAGAACAGAAGCCTTCCCAAGTACCTGCTCAGAACATGAGTGATATGACTGAATCATTTTTTTGCTGTCAAGTCACAGCTGACTTATGGAGGCGCTGCAGGGTTTTCAAGGCAAGAGACATTCGGAGGTGGTTTGCCATTGTCTGCTTCCCCATTGGCCCTGGCTAGTTTCTGAGACCTGATGAGATCAGACTATCCTGGGGTTATCCAGGGCTGATTATGCATTCATAGTTTTTCATCGAAGTCAGATCACTGATGCTGTTAAATCACCACTTTTTAAAATGTGCATTTTGTTTTTTTTTGCATACCAAAGCATTATGCATTTGAGCAAGCCTTCCATTGTACTCGGAGCTCATTGGTAGGCTGTGGTCAGCACCAATGTCACCTGACTGACACATACTGCTGGCAGAACTTCATGGGAATCATAGTTCATGGGCTTTCCATTCAGCCATTGGTATAAGACAGCTCAGGGGAGGAGACAGAAAACATAGTAACGTTTATGCATGTCATAAACAGAGTCTCTGGAACTGACTTACAGGAAAGAATTGTAGCAAATCAAGTTTACAATACTGCAAGGAAACAAAACAGAAAATGCCTTTAGGGGTGAGTGCAATGTAGAATCAAAAATACTTTGATGGGTTTTCCATGATGAAATCACTGCCACATGCAGAATCAAAAAAGCAAACGTCTTTTTTTTGTGTGGACTTTTTGTGAGTTTTCCTGTTGTGCATATCCAACTCAGGTCATGACTAGGCTGAGAATAATATGACTGGCCCAAGGTCACCCAGCAAACTTCCATGGCATGCGTGATGATTTGACCCTGGATTTCCCAAATCCCAGTCCAACACTTTAAGCACTATACCACATTAGCTCTCATGAGGGAATAACATGTTGCAATTTGCATTTTTTTTTTAGTAGCATGGTTATATATACAAAGTTAAATTCAATTAATTCTTCACTGTCTGTATTTCTTTTCAGGCTACAATACAAAGTTTGGGTTAGGGTAGGGTGCTTCGGCGCCCAAAACAGGCGGTCGCTCCCGATGCAGCCAGCGCCGCGCTACTCTGCGCCTGCATGTGTGCACCCGCCAGTCGGGAGCGACTGCCTGCTTCAGGCGCTGAAGCACCCAACCCTAGTTTGGGTGAAGTGGCACCTTTAAGATCAAACTTTGTTCTGCTGATTCAGACCTAGACAACTACGTATCTGAATCTATGTTCTGGCCATCATTATTATTCATTTTATTTCATGATTATTAATTTAAATAATTTTGTTGTGTAGAGGAGAGGCCCTGATTTGGATAGCCCCAACATAGACAGATTTTGGGAAATCTCAGAAGTTATGTGGGGTTGACATAAAGATAGGTAATGGCAAACCACCTCCGAATGTCTCTTGTGTTAAAAACCATAAGGGGTTGCTGTAAGTCAGCTGTGACTGGAATGCAAAAAAACAGAATGCATGTTAAAAAATTATCTGCCCCATGCATCAAAATGGGTTAGATATGCTACTGCCTCCAGGGGTGAGACAGGATGGTTCACTAAGTGCCCCACTGGTCTGATTATTATTTATTTTAATGCTCTAATACAGGGGTAGTCAAACGCTGGCAGGGGCTCATGGGAATTGTAGTCCATGAACATCTGGAGGATCACAGGTTGACTACCCTTTCTCTAATACTTCTAATAGCTCCTTAAGTGGTATGACATCCTGGTTATCAGACATATGCCACTACCAATGACAGCTTGTTATGCTGGCAGCAGTTATACTTAATTTGACTTTTCCCAACGTATGTTTGCATGTGTTGAGTATTTATATGGTGAAACATGCTCATGTAGCTTATTAGAGCATGACTAAAAGAACCTCCTGGGCCAAGTTAACAGCAGTGATTTTCTTCTAAATCCACAGACATTAGAACCAAAACTCCCCCTTTGCTTGTTATTTCTGTCTGCTAAATATTTAGTATATTTAGGTTTTCTGATAATGGGAAAACTGTAAAGCACAAAAAAGTCCAGGTATCTTTTTAGGTACCATTAGTTTAAATCCATTACGTTTTCATACTGACATTACCAGTTATTTAAAACTAGCAGAAAAGCCTGTTGTAGAAAAAATACAATGGGCGAGCCTTCCCCTCCCACTCCGGGTAGGCCTGGCAAGGCTGTGGTGGGTTTGCTTGGGATGGCAGTAAGCGCTAGCGGGGGATCCCTCTCCCTTTGACCTGGGCCTGCAGTCCCAGGCCTTCCCCCATCCCTCCCAGTCCTTCTCCAGTAGAGTGGGTGGGCACTTCCTCCACATGGAAGAAGTTAGAGGGGGATGCGTCCTGGGGTGGCACAGCCTACCTGATTGGCCATTCGTTGGATGGATGGCCATTCAGGTAGGCAATGAGTCCCAACTTCTCCCACCACCCCAGTCTGACTTTATGTTACAGATAGGGTTTCCACCATTTTCATCAGTGAGAAGAATATCTTCTTAGATAGTTTCCCCAAAGCTTAAGGTGCATGCCTTTGGCCTCAGTAGGATTAAATCCTGAGTAATTGCTACTTAGCTCTGGACAACTAGAGTTGCAGTAATAATAAAAACAGCTAAACTGATGGAGAGGTGGTTTGAAAATACTGAACAGTGACAGCATTATATCTTGGTTATATCCTTCTGGTAGATTTATATCTTGGGCTGATCCTACTAAAGCTGTCAACTTCACATAGCACAGATTTTATAAATACCTTACATAAATAAATGTATACTTTTCTGATGTCACACTGAAGGCTGTTTATACATAATATATTTCAATCCCATTTTTCTTTTACTAAGGCATGCCTTGAGACACAAATTTCAAAACAAAACCTTCCTTTACCTCCAAAGTCTCCTGTCAGCCTTCTGTTAAACTGTGTTTGCCCTATGAAAATGATATAAATTATCTGAATAGCTGAGATAGTAGGAATTTTAAAACTCCAGAATATGATTTTCTCAGGTTATTTAAAGTACCCTCCAAACCTCATCTTTACTGCTGCTTTAAGGGTCTTTAGTCTTTCTTAGAATGTGATCCATTACCCTCTTAAATGCTGAAGCACCAACTCCTTCTGACCAAATTAATTCAATGGCTTCTGTTCAAGTGCTCCACACCTACACTGGTTAGAAGACTGGGCAGCTTGCCCAAGAAGGATTCATTGACATTTATACTCACCAAGACTGACTGAGATTTATCCAATGAGGATACTAGCATAAATAGAAAGCAAATGACCTCTTGGGACAAAATTTTAGAAGGGCAATGACCTATGCTGAACTTTGAGTAATGTAATAAAAGCCAAAGTTCAGCAAACAGCAACTGACAGTACAAACATATGCAAAATAACTCCAGTCTAAGCCCACTAAGAGCCTCTTGTGGCGCAGAGTGGTAAGGCAGCGATATGCTGTCTGAAGCTGTCTGCCCATGAGGTTGGGAGTTCAATCCCAGCAGCCGGCTCAAGGTTGACTCAGCCTTCCATCCTTCCGAGGTCGGTAAAATGAGTACCCAGCTTGCTTACGGTAATGACTGGGGAAGGCACTGGCAAACCACCCCGTATTGAGTCTGCCATGAAAACGCTAGAGGGCGTCACCCCAAGGGTCAGACATGACTCGGTGCTTGCACAGGGGATACCTTTACCTTTACCTAAGCCCACTAAAATAGGATGCACTGTAAAACACTTCCTGGAATTGAAAGAACTCATAATGTACAGCAACAACCACCATAAAATAAATATACATCCACAGCAACATTATTTTAAATGTGGGAGATAACTTCCCCCACAAGAATGTGTTTTTACATAAAGCTCAAACTAATTAGCTTCATGAACTTTAGATCATGATTCATCATTTTGATAAAGACTTCCTCATTGTCCAGTATGCTTCCATTACTGCTGACTGCTAACTGTAGCTTCTGAAAAAGCTGTGTGGTAGAGCAGCAAGAATCCCGGGTACCCTTGGCTTGCACTTTCTGTTCCTTCGCATATCTGACTTTTCCAAAAGAGGAAGATCCAAAAATTATCTTCCAGATAATGTCACTTTCCTGTTGTGTATTGCCACACTTTAATATTTTCTTTCTCACAACGTTGCTACCCTCTTACTGAGACATGTGGCATGCTTTATAAATGGTTCCAAATACCTCATATTGGAATATATATGCATCTTTCAAACATTAAGACACAGAAGAACAAGTGTTGATGCCAGCTAAGGTGGGGAATACAGTCTTTTGTTCAAGGGGTTGGGAGGCGAATTTCCTCCAGGCCAAACTGGCCAGGAACTCTGGGGTTTTTTTTTGGGGGGGGGGAGGGAGGGTCATCTGGGGATGGAATCGGGGTCACTGTGGGTGGGCAGGTAGTTGTGGGTTTCCTGCATTCTGTCGTGTGTTGGACTAGATGACCCTGGAGATCCCTTCCAACTCTATAATTCTATGCTGACTAACACAAAAACTCAACCATCAGCCTTTATCAACAACTGATAATTCATCAGTTGAATAAATCTAACTGGCAAATTATTGTAATCAATTGGCAGTCCGTACAAAGCCAATTGATTGCAGTGATGAAGAATATGCTTTTTCCTCATAGCTGTAAGAGATATTAGGCACTAACAGATTTTAGCAAAGACTGTCTTCCAGATGTCATATTTTTTTTATACAGCTGTTTTCAGTCACATCAGACAGTTTGCCCAGTCAGTTAATTTGTCTGAGTCAGCTTCCTGTTTTTAATTCTAGATAAGTACAATGAGAAAAGACACACAAGGGAATAGGAGAACCTCCTAAAGTATGTTACTTTAAACTATTTTAACCTAATACTTGAAAATAAGGGAAATACAGTAGAAATTAATGTGAAGTAGTTATTAGGTTTTTATAATGGTGGGCTATGTTAGCCATTATGAGCTTCCCCAATTAAACTTTACTGTCTAATCAGCTTTAGTGATCTCTGATTTTCAGTATACACTGCATGTGTCATGACGCCATGAAAGACATTTAATGGGGCAATCTAGGGGCACAGACGCTTCATTGTTGTTTTAAAGCTTCCCCTAAGTAATCCTCACTAGGACACGTCATGTTGGCCTTTATTTAGGGAACTGTCTAACTTGTTTTTACATTTCTTGATTGCACAGAAAAATGATCCAGTGATTACTCAGCAAATGCAGATCAGACTTTTGTTATACATGATTTTCCCACAGTAATCATAGAATCATAGAGTTGGAAGGGGCCATACAAGCCATCTAGTCCAACCCCCTGCTCAACGCACGATCAGCCCAAAGCATCCTAAAGCATCCAAGAAAAGTGTGTATCCAACCTTTGCTTGAAGACTGCCAGTGAGGGGGAGCTCACCACCTCCTTGGGCAGCCTATTCCACTGCTGAACTACTCTGACTGTGAAATTTTTTTCCCTCATATCTAGCCTATATCATTGTACTTGTAGTTTAAACCCATTACTGTGCGTCCTTTCCTCTGCAGCCTTTCTGCTTTCTCTGCATCCTCCGTTAGAGTTTGTACATCCGCACCCAACAGTGGGCCTATTGCCTCCTTTACGTTTGCTTCTCACATAACTGAAAAATCTTTTCTTGTTACAATGGGCTTCCCTGGCCAATCTTAGTTCACTCTCAGATTTGGCCTTTCTGATGATTGATGTACAGTGCCTAGTAACCTGTAGGTACTCTTCTTTAGAGCTCTGTCCTTCCCTCCATTTCCTGAACATCTCCCTTTTCTTTCTTAGTTCCTCTTGAAGTTCTCTGTTCATCCAAATAGGCTTCTTAGAGCTCCTGCAGTGTTTTTATCTTTCTGGGATAGTGATTGATTGAGCATGCAATAGCTCTTGTTTGAGTAGCGCCCACCCTTCACATGCTCCCTTCCCTTCCAGCATTCTCGTCCATGGTATGACACTCATCATGTCTCTGAGTTTATTAAAGTTTGCCCTACGAAAATCCAACATCCGCGTTTGGCTACAAGCTTCCTTGCCTCCCCATCTCGAAAGGAATTCTATGAGGACATGGTCACTTCCCCCCTAGGGTCCCCACCTCCTTCACCAACTCTTGCCCTTTTTTTTTTTTTTTTACAAACCAGCTATATATGCACAAATCTAATTGAATTTTGAAGGACTTCTACTGGAACAGATTCTTTAAAAAGCAAATTGCCTCAATATTATGCATTATAGTTCGATTCAGACAATAGTGTTTGATTTAGGGGTGTGCATTCAGCTAAACTGAGCTGAAAAATTACCCCCAAAATATTGTTAAGCTGAATACAGATTAAAGAATCTGATTGGCTACTGGTATAGCTGTGCCCCCTTTTGGGGGGGCTTTTATTCAGTACATTGAACAATAGCAGCACGTTCCAGTGTCATACTTTTTGACCTCTTCAGATTTATCATCTGGCCACAGACAGTGAATGCAGAAAAATGCACTGTATTTTCCCCCTTATTCACCCCCCTTCTCCCGTGACTGAAAGAAGGAAAGTGCCACCCTATTTTGGCTAAGATTTACTTTCAACACTACTGGATTTTCGTATGATTTGCCTATAGAACTGCCTATTTGAAACGTAGAATGGAATCTACTCAGGACCTCAAATAACAATTAAAATTTATTTATTATTTATTATTTATTTATTTATCATACTTATATACCGCCCTCCCCGGAGGCTCAGGGCGGTTTACATCATAACGGAGAACAATACATAAAACAGTCTGTAACATGTATAACTGATAACTAATAATTGTAACCAAAACAACAGCACAATATAACGGTATAACAATATAGTACTACAAACAGGTCCAGGGCTTATTGATGGGATTCTGAGGGGGGTGGTTTATTGATTGAATTCTGAGGGGGGGTGGGGGGGAGCAGGGGCCCTTGGTCGCTGTTGATTACGTCTGATCTCAGCCAAATGCCTGGTGGAGGAGCTCCTTTTTGCAGGCCCTGCGGAACTGTTTAAGCTCCGTCAGGGCCCTGATCTACTCTGGGAGCTCGTTCCACCAGGTAGGGGCCAGAACAGAGAATGCTCTGGCCCTGGTCGAGACCAGACGGACTTCTTTAGGGCCAGGGATCCTTAGCTGGTTGGTGGTAGTAGAGCGCAGAGCTCTTTTGGGGGCATAGGCGGGGAGGCGGTCCCTCAGGTACACTGGGCCCTGACTGCGTATGGCCTTGAAGGTAATAACCAGAACCTTTAGTCTGATCCGGAATTCAACTGGTAACCATTGCAGCTGGTGGAGAATAGGCCGGATATGAGACCTCCACGGTGTTGCTGTGAGGATCCTGGCTGCTGTATTTTGAACCAGTTGTAGTTTCCGGGTCAGGGCTGAGGGCAGGCCTGCGTAGAGCGAGTTACAAAAGTCCAGTCTAGAGGTGACCGTCGCATGGATCACTGTGGCTAGGTGTTCCGGGGCCAGGTAGGGCGCTAGTAGTTTGGCTTGGCGGAGATGGTAGAATGCCAGCCGCGCTACCTTTGTGATCTGGGCCTCCATTGTGAGGGAGGCGTCCAGAATCACGCCTAGGTTCCTGGCGGAGTGAGCCGTAGAGAGCTGCACGCCATCCAGGGTAGGCAGGCGCGCTTCCTCGCATGGGCCCTTCCTACCTAGCCACAGGACCTCCGTCTTTGAAGGATTGAGCTTCAGACGACTCTGCTTGAGCCATCTCGTCACTGCTTCCAGGCAGCTGGCTAATGCTTCTGGGGGAGAGTCAGGGCGGCCATCCATCAGGAGGAAGAGCTGGGTGTCATCTGCATATTGGTGGCAACCCAGCCCAAACTTCCGTACCAGTTGTGCGAGAGGGCACATGAAGATGTTATGCTCTGACAAATAACAAAACACACTAGGCAGATGGAGGAGTCCTCTGAATAGGGTCAGAGTGGCTATAACAAGTATTTCGGTGAATGCCTATCAGTGAATATTTCTGACATGAAAATGGTATTTTGGGAAGGCACAAAATGGCCTTTTCTGCAGCCCATATCTGAATGATACTTTATTCCATGCATATTTTTAGAGGCTGCAGATACTGTATTTCCCCTCTACACTTCTTTGGCACCATTTCTTTGTCCCTCAGTGTGCAATTCCTAGACCATCAGGGATCCCATAATGAACATAAAAGAATCTGATCAGTTGAATTTGACTTGGAGTAGATTCCAGAATACATCTGAAAAAGTTTAGCAGAATGCAGAATAATAGTCTAGTGTGCCTGAACTGACTCCAAAACAGAAACCTATGATTTCTCATATCCCAAATTAAAAGTTACATATGCTTTAATGAAATCAATATATCTAATTCTAAACATGGCTTCATCGGTGGATACTTAAATCCAGAGACTTGGCCATGAACAGATAACACAGATCCCACAGACCTGGGAAAATCTAAAAAAATGTATTGGGGGATTAAAAACCTTAAAATAATAGGTGTGCCTGTAGCATTAAGAGATGAATCCCCTCAGTGACCATTCCTAGGCCTTGTTTTCTGTCAGTGAAAAGTAGGGGAGGCAGCAGGGTCCCTTCCAGCTACTTAGCCTTTGAAGGAGGACTTATCAGAACAAGCAATCACTAAGCTACTTGCTTCCAACCACCTACATAGCTCCCAGGCCCGGCTGCTTCCTACTACTCAACATCAGCCACCATATGAAAGCCAACTGTATAGTGGTTACAGCTATTCAACTGACATTGGGCCAGTCAGATGCACTGTCAGTGTAACTTGTCTCACAGTGTTGTAATGAAGATAAAATAGAGGAGAAAAGAATGATATGAGCTGCACTGAGTTCCTGTTGTGGAGAAAGGGAGGGTATAAATGAAATAAATAAATAATAAACATAGCTAAAATGGGAAACCAGTTAAAAGGCCGGATAGTGAAAGAGAAATGGAAACAGGCAAATGAGAAGATATGGGGGTTGGCAGGAGAAGGAAAAAAAGAAACAGTAGGTAGAGGAGGGTACAAGGGAAAATGAGGCTGTAAAGGAGAGGGGATACACAAAAGATAAATTGGCAGACAGGTGGGAAGGACAGAAGGAAACAGGAAAAGGAAAGAGGCTATATGGACTTTTGTGAAAGGAAAAGAGGAAATAAGTAGAAGTTAATGCCCCCTGCTAGTCCTTGTGAACCCCCTGTTTGTATGCTAATAATATGTATTTTGAGAACAATCAGAAACAAACACTTACTGCTTGTGGTGAGGTTGCTCTCCCCGGGCTGTGGAAGAGGATCTGCATCTTGGATGACTTGTAATACTCCAACAGTCCGGACCGGAGGATCTAGCACTACAGAGCTTTCATTCACAGTTATATCACTAGCTCCAGTAATTTGATTGGTTGGTGGCCCTCCTATAGATGCTTCAAAATCTGGAGGCATTTCATCTATGCAATCTGCATTTGGCTAATGGAGACAGAAAAAGACACTAATGAGAATGAGAAGAAAAATTCTGAAATTTGGGACGAGGACAAAATGAATTGAAGGGTATATCCCCAGATCAGCCAAAGATAAATAGGAGGCTGGTTTCAGAGTCTTGCGAATGTCACAGTATGAAAGATGAAAGGAGGGGCATTCTGAGTGGGGAAAAGTGATAGTTACTTTGTTGAGTTGGATTTTCAGCTGTGACTTTAAAGTAGTGCAAACAGGATCTGAATGAATCTTAATAGAAAACACTAACGTGAACATAGGAATATTAATACATCAAGCTAAGTTAGGTCTGAGAACATCTTGACTGTTCCTGATTAACAGTATGATACAAACAGGTCTAGGCTTCTGTCTCTGGAATGCTCTTATACCTCAGTAAGTACAAGGCATTGATTTTTTAAAGATCAGGTCCTGTTCGCTTTTCTGTTTGTTGTGGAAATGGCCAGAAGTCCTGTTTTGTGTACCCATGTGAGTCTAGCAGAGGAGCTTGATGCCTTCTATAATTCCTTTCACCCTGACCTGAATGTTTTGGAGTCAGAAGCTGAATGGGAATGGCCCTGATTAGTATTTAAATGGGATATCACGAAGGAATTCCAGGGTTGCCATGCAGAGGAAGGCAATGTCAAGCCACCTCTGTTAAGTCTCTTGCCTTGAAAAACCTACAGTTGGCTGTGACTTGACAATCTTTCATTGTTTTTTTAGTGCCTTGGCTCCTTCTTGGAGAGAGATAACCTGGCTTCAGTCAGTTATCCATGTTTTAATAACATGCCGATAAGAGAAACAGAATGTCCAATATGTTGGGCTGCCTTTGACAACCATTTGGGATTTTCAGGGGGGGCATATAGTACATATTTTGAACTGGCACTCACTACTGTGAAGTATGACCTCCCTACTCTGTATTTAAAAAATCAATGGCTTCCACTTTATTTCCAGGCTCAATTGATTGTACTGATTTTAACCTCTAAAAACCTGAACGTCCTGGGGCCTCCATAACCCAATTGACTAACTTTTTACACATGAATTTGCCTTGTCAGTAAAGATAATCATCATAAAAATATAAAAAGAGCCTGCTGGACCAGTCCAATGACCTATCTGATCCAGCATCTTCTCTCTCACACTCAGTGGCCAACAAGTTCCTCTGGATGGCCAACAACAGGGCACAGAGGCTTCCCCTAATGTTGCCTCCTGGCTCTGGGATTTAGAGGCTTAGTGCCTCTGTCATGCCATAGCCACCATAGCCACCATAGCCACCCCTCAGCCACCATGGCCAGTAGCTACTGATAGACATATCCTCCATAAATCTAATCCAACTAAAACTGCTTATTCTTGTGGCCATCACTACATCCTGTCAGCAAATTCTGCATTTTAATCACTCTGTGTAAAGCAGTATTTCTTTTTGCCGTCTACATTTATCCTTCTTCAGAAGTGAGGGGGGGAACTGGGGTGGTACTTTCAATTAAATAATAGCTAATGTGGCTTCTTGTCTTAGACTTGATGAGTCTTGCATTCTACTATCTATTAGCTGCCATGATCATTTGTAGTTACACCATCAATAACATCACAGATTTTACTCATGACTATAATAAAGTCCTTACATTAAAAAAGAATTACATGGTTCATGTGGAAAATGCCCTTTCTCTTATAGCATTTGGGGAAATAATATCTTCAACAGGGAAGATGTATTCCCTAATGGAGATGCTTGTTTTGAAATTTCAAATAATTTGAAACTATTCTATGGCATGACATGCTTACCGGAATCCCTAGTGCTTTTAAGATGTTCATTTTACACATAGGGCAGGTACGATGATCTAGCAGCCATGGATCTACACAAGATTTGTGAAAGAGATGCCTGCAAGGGAAATAATGACATTTATTTTAAATCTGTCCCTACATGAAATCTTTTGTCCATTTCTGAAGCTGCACTTGTGATGGTTAGCTTAGAAAAAAACATCCAGATGTGTCTTGCTATAAGAGGACTAAAACATAAAGGAATATCTTTGTGGAAAGTCTTTTTTGCAAGAGAAAAAACTAATGAAAGAAACCTTTTGTTGAAAAATAGTGGCACAGAGTTCAGTACATTTGATCTGATGATGCCCAACTTGTGGTTTCAAATGTTAAACTAGAGGATTAACGTTTTATATGAAAAATACTGAGAAAGCCAGTTGCTACAACAAATGCATGCTTAGTAAACAAATAAATAAATAGGCATGACACTCAAAACTGTCTCATTAATTTTCAGAGAAATATGGAACCTTACATCCCAACCACATCTTACATGTGAAGCAGAACATGACCATTTAAAAAATATTGCCATTGTCTATAACTCATCCACGTCTGTCATTTGCAGTTCCTTTATCCAAATACTTAAATATGCACCCTGGATCTAACCTATGATGCTGAATACACAAATTGCAAACATACAGGTTTGCTGTGTAAGTTTTATTCAAGGTATAAGCTTTTGTGTGCTTGCACACTTCTTCAGATACTCTTCAGATGGGTTATATGGTTAAGGCCAGCCAGAAAATACCTATATCAAAATTCAGCTATGGGGATTCTGAATGTTAATAGCCAGAACTTTACATTAGACTTTATGCCCTTGAAGTAACTAACTCATCTTTTCAGTGAACAAAATAATTTTACTAAAGATATCAAAAAGTGCTGATCATTAAATTAAAAAGATCACAAATGTGCTCCTCACACGCATGGACACACACACAAGAATGCAGAAGGTGTGTAATATGTAAAATGAAAGCTCTCCAATTTTAGCTCAAGCACTGCAAGACTTAGCAGGTCAGTGGTTGTTTGTGATTGTCACATGAAAAAGCTTTAATTGACAACTGCAGTGAGTCTTGGCTTCAATAACACGGCTGAGTGACTCAAACTCAGTATCTGTCAAGATTGCATCATTATGTTCTTTGAAAAATTACAATAAATTAGATTAATAGGAAGAGTCCTTGGCCCACTGAAAAGAGTGGGAGTACAGCCTTTTAAGTCAATTAGATAGTCTGTTGTTTACTTTCAATAGAATCACATAACATTTCTACATCTTGTGCATAAAATTTCCAACAGTACCACCCTAAACTGTGTTGCACCCTTCCCAGTGCATTGAGATCAATGGCCTCAGATGCATGTAACTCTGCTCAGTATGGTGCTTATAAGCTAGTGGAGCGGTGAAGAAATTTAGCATTCTAACTTGGTAAAATGATATATATTCAGGGATTTACCATCAGCCTATTTTAGACTTCAGCTATTGAATCTGTTATATTTTAGCAAAGCAAGTCCATACACAGTACAGACAGTTATGACAGACATTTTAGGTGGCATGCTATTATGCTGTATTTAATAGATGAATATCAGCAGGTTTAGTGAGTTAGCTAGGGAAGTGCATTCAGATCTATCGGTATTTTCAGGGTATATTTTGGCTTCCCAAATTTATCCAGGTTTTCTTGGTAAAATCTCAGTAATTTGGGGTAGATCTAAAAACAGCAGAGAGGTGGGAGCAGGCTATTTCTGTCTCTGAGGTGCCTGTTGGGCAGGCTTAGGTAGTCCCTTTAGAGTTCAAAGAAGTCAACATGAGGATCAGCCCTTGGCTGTGGCTGGCTTCTCTTGCAGTCCAGTTTAAACTCACTAATCTGAAAATGGGGAGAAAGCCTAATATTTAAACCATTTAAACCTAACAGCTGAGTGGCAGATCCCTGAACATCTGTTCTGGAGCTTTGAGCTGGCCCATGTTTGGGTTGGGAGTCGGTTCGTGACCATCCCTAGTTAGCACAGAAAGGCAGTTTATCTTATGAAAATTCGCAGTTATCTATGAAATTCACAATTAACAGTGCAATCCTATGCAAAGCTGATTTCAGTGAGATAATACTAACTGTCCATAAGATTCAACTTTAAATTACTTATTTACTAATTACGGTTTTATCCCGACTGGTTCCAAGTAGCTCAGACTGACAATACTGATTTCTCCTCCTCCGTTTTATTCTCCGAATAATCCTGTGATCTAGGTTAGGCTGAGAGAGAGTGACTAGCCCATGGTCTCCCAGCTAGCTTCATGGAAGAGTTGGAAACTGAGTCTGGACCTCCTAAGATCCTAGCCCAACACTCTAACCACTACACCACACTGGCCATCTCGTTCCTAGTGTAGGATAGAATTAACAGAGATACTGTTAATGAAGTTCACTCGCTACCTAAGTATAAACGGCACCGGATTTCATTTCTATAACCCCCAACACAAACCATCGTAATAAATCTTAGCAGGCTCCTTTATTCTCACTAGTTTATAAATAAATATTTCTGGTCTGTAAGAAAACAATCAGTAAGTCAATTTGCTTATAAACATCAAGAGGTTATATATTTCTGAATAAACAGTTACAACAACTCACCGACAAGGCAAGATTCTGACAACATCGTTTGGTTTGTAACCTTCAATACAAACTGCACAGTTATCAAAATCAGATTCTGTTTCCTGTGGGGAAAAATTCAGTGGAATAAATCTTTATGGGAAAAAGCAAAAGATGCATGAGGGCAAGTGATGTAATATCACAAAATACCGCCACATTCTGAGGACTTGGTCTAGTTCACTGTAGGATCATGCATAGGTATAAAGGAAGCCCTGCTTTTTCCACAGCTCACCTCAGCATGGTGTTAAAGAAAACTCAATAGATCTGTGTGTGACTGACAAACAGATCTGCACGGCCACCCCCCTCCCAGTTCAGTCTTTTGTAGTAGGAAGTATTTGATACTAAAAAGTATTGATTTGTCTATAACATTTCCCCCATAGCACACTTTCTCTTTTTTTGTTTAAAGAAGAGAGATTTGTTGTTGTTTTTTACCTTGTCACCCTTTCTTATTGTCCTGACTTGCAACTTGCTGATTGCTTTCTTTGCAGCATCTCCAAGACGGCGCTGAAAATGCAAAACAACGCCCATCAGTAAATTTATTTATTTAGCTAATGTATACTCTAGCCTTTCTTTAAAGAAAATAACAATGCTTATGTTCGTACATAATTCTTCAGCAGTCACTTATAATCCAAGAATATTTTAAATGATGAAATGCTTCTTAAATGCAAACCACTGGATCCAGAGAAGTCACCATTATGAAGGATAGAACAGGCCTTGGGATGTTCAGTCACTGAATTATCACTTATTAGGTTGTAAAAAAGTTTATCAACAATCATCAGATGCATAGCAGTAGCTTGGATTCTCCCCCAATGTTGCACAGGTATAAGGGGAGTGATTTTACCAATTCCCCCACTCAGCTATTGCTAGGGATCCTTTGGGGGCTGCAGTGAGGAGGGATGAAGCAGGAAGTTGTGCTCTATAAGCAGAAATCCTTCAATTCATGGAATTTTTAGGTGGGAGCCAAGCCTGTATGTGTTTAATTTTTTTAAAAAATGAGAAAAAACGAAATATATACTATAGCTAACAGAAATAAATGTGTTCTATTGAGAGAAGATTTGAGCAGACAAAAAAAACATTTTGCATATGAAGATTTGATTTGCTCCTAATGGACAGAGGTATATATTCCTTTTCAAAATCAGCACACAGGAACAGAAGTGTGTTAATAAGAGTATAAATATGACATTTAATGGATGAACATGTGAAGAAGCAAAATAAGTAGGGACAATGAAGCTTTCTTATAAAGAACTGGCTGTAATAGCCATTTTTTAAAAGGAGCTATTTGAGTCCTAAGTTCTAGGTGGAGGGTACATGAAACAGGAATAATCGCAAGGCAAAGTGAGTTTGGAAGACCTTCTGAGAGCCCTTTGGATTAACTGAGCCAGCTGGACTGGGAGAAAGAACCCAGGAGAGAACTGCTGGGAAGTTTTTTGGGTTTTTTTTGCCATTCCTAAACTGCTACTGGAGCATTATTTAAGATTGCTTTCTGAGAAGACAGAGAGTGAGTGGGTGTTTGTAGCCTGCTGGAGAGAGTTTTTGTCTGGCTCTATTTGGGCCTTTGTCTGGTCCATTGTTCACCGAGCAAGGTCTTTTCACTTGGGCCTAACTGCAGGCCCAACCCTCACTTGTTGTTGCTGGGTAGTGAGAGATGTGGGTCTCTGAACTGTAAGGCTCCTCCTAGACGGAAGCAAGACTTTGGCATGAGCTGAAGAGTGCAAGTTAAAGGGCTCTTGGGCTGTGGATCTTAGCCTGGGCATCAGATCTGAGGACCCTGCATCACTGTAGATATTTTGAAACTTCTAACCAGTTACGAAGGTAAAAAGCCAGCACAAAACCGGAGCTCACCTGCAAAGCTACTCACCTGGTTTCTGTCCCTGGCATTTGCATATCGGAATCTCTGAATATAGTAGAAGACCAACCATGCCAGGGAAATGATCATCAGCACAATGAAGGAGATGGAGACAAATACAACTGAGGTACGGCTGACATACTTCTGCAGGTTACGAGTTCCAATGGTGATGTACATCATCACAGTAATATTCCGCTCTAGCAGGCTGACTATCTCTTTTCCCTTCGGCTCAGGGATCATTATTGCTACAACATCCTCGGCACCTGTCAAATCAGGGGGAGGAGAAGAGAACCCTTAAACACAAGGAGATCAGTCACTGTAGCTTGAAAAGAATACAGAATTTAACTGAAAAAGCAATAAAAATACCCAACATTGTTATGAGCCTCCGGGGAGGGCGGTATATAAATATAATAAATAAAAATAAATAATAATAATAATATATGAACATGGCTTTCCATTATGCGAGAAACTGATGGAGTCCAATGACCAGACCACCATTCCATCATCTAAGGAAGGGAGGATTAAACTAATGAGTAGTCTACATGGAACTGGCAGCTGGAAATTCAATGACTCAGTTTGGACAGTTGGGGATTTCCATCAGCCTTTCAACTGAGTGGATCCTATCTAGCATGAAGAAGGCAACACAAGAGAACCCCCCCATCTCCCCCCCCCTTTTGCAGGCTTCTGCACCTTCCCAGGGGCTGGAAGGTAAGGGGAAGTGGTTTATAGTGTGGGAGTGAAAATCACTCCCTACAATTTCCACTGGTGCAAATGACCTGACAGTGGAAAACATTCAACTTCTATTTCCAACTCTCTCCTTGTATCTCAGCTGCTTTCTCCTATGCAATCATAAGGCTAATCTGCTCCTTACAGAGGATTTTGTAGAATTCTTCTGTTACTTCCATCCACTTAATCAGGCACAGGGAAAGCCCTCTTTAAATTTTGTCTTCCAGGGTGAATTGCAACATAGGCCTGGTCAAAATTCTTCCATTATGTACCTCAGCTGTTGATTCACTTACTGCATAAGGCCAAGATAGACAAATGGAATAAAGATGCATGAGGGAGAAAACTTGTACAGGGTACTTAGGGACTGAAAGGAACTTATTTTCCTGTACTTTAAAGCAGGGGTAGTCAACCTGTGGTCCTCGAGATGTCCATGGACTACACTTCCGATGAGCCCCTACCAGCATTTGCTACCCCTGTTTTAAAGTACTATAGACATGAGGCAGAGGGTACAGACACTGCTTGCCTTTCAGCCTTTGCTCTATGAAAAACATGGCCTCAATGCCAAAAAGGGTAGGTGAACCATTTAATACAGAATCTTCATAGTTGCTTCTCCCCCTTATATTTAGGGATTGTTGCATCACAGCAAATACAGCAAAAGCTGTTTCTATGTGACAAGCATAGGAAGACAAATATATATGAATTAATCCTTTGGTCCAGTCATTCCAAGCCTGACAAATGAAGTACTATCATCATCATGTATCTAATTCTGAACCTGGCTCCCATATGTACAAAAAACACCCCCAGAGAATGAGGCCAGTTTAAATTGGGGGTATTCTTCTGCAAACCTGGTAGTCCCCTCAAGATCTGCAATAAAAGTGAATCTCCACAAAAAAGGGATCCCTGCCAAACAGAGGGATGAGGTTTGCACGTGTGTAGGCAACATATAGAAGCATTCTTTTCGTATGGCTATGGGGTGGGCACAGGAGCAAAAGTGTAAGCCACCCCTGCTATCTAAGCCAGGTGGGCAGGGCAGGGAGGAAGAGCAGGGGAGTTACCACATGAGCCAGGCAGGCAAAGTGGGAGTGTTGTGGACAGGTGAGAAAGAGGGGATACAGAAGCACACACTGTGTAAGCAGGCAGTCATCGGTAGCAGCTCTGAAGGCAAGCAGGCTGGCAGGCAAGTGGGCAGAGAGAAGGGAGTGATGGAGAGGATGGGACCTCCCCTTGAGTCTCTCCTCCCTGTTATATTTAATTCTCAGAATATCTAATTCTCAGTCTCAGATGCTGATAATTAAATCTGTATGCAACCCTATAGGTTTGGATGTCTGTTGGAGTTTGGTGGGAAACGTAATTTGTCCTTGAGAGAAAACTGTAAGAGTTTTCTGAGGATAAAAAGGAGAGAGAAGCTATCTAGGTACAGAGAGCAGAGTAACCTGAGAAGGATCCTCAAAAGGACTATTGAGATTTGCAGCAAAACCACAGTAGAGAGCCAGCCAAGCTGCAGCAAAGTTAGGCCCCTTTCAAAGAGTCTTTGTAATCAATTTTAGTAGCCATTTGCTAACGGATGTTTTTCATGGCTGTTTTAGCTACTGGTTTAACTACGGGTTGCTAATGGATTCTATTCACTTTTTCATAAGACCTCAGCATGGTACAAGCAGAACTGAGAACTGAACCAAGTAACCTCCAAAACACCTCAACAAACCTCACAATATATCTTCCTGCCAGCACATGCTCTTGGTCAATTTCACTTTAAACAGACTAGATTTGGCAGAAGGGATCTAGCAGTGCATTGGCCAATTTTGTGCTGGCTATGTGCCTGCTTCAGGCTATGTGCCTGCTACAGACACAATAGTAAAGTTGAGCCATTTTTGAGGTAAACTGCTTTCTTCCATTTCACCTCTTCTTTGTGCTATTTAGAATGTCTGCCATGTTTCCAATAATGCCACCAGCACCCCTTTTGCCCTATGGTCTCTCTTGCCGTTTTGAAAATCATTCTAAGTCGAGCACTACTTCTGTACTGTAGCAGGACCACCGAGATGCCTTGCTGCTATTTGGTCTAGTGCTACAGTGCTCAATTTAGACCAACAACAACAAAAACCTGCAATAAAGACTTTGTGGTAAAAAAAGGGTATTTGTGTGAGGGAGCAGCTTTGTCTGAAATGGTCAGAGTACTTCACAGATGACTGGTGTTGGTAAAGAAAAGAGACAATTCTACGAACTTGGGGGAGCCTCCTGCTTTTCAGGAATAACTGAAAATAAAAATGATGGAAATATAATTTTAAAAAAAAGAACTTACAACATAATGTCCTTAGAACATAGCTGCCTTTAACAAGGTTGCCTAGTAACTCTAGAGAACAATGCTACAGAGTGAAGGCAGAACGTCAGAGAAGACTACAGCAGGATAAGAGAGTGCATAGAGGGAAATGTCAAAAATATTTATATAGCCCAAAGCCTTTCCTAACCATGACTCTATCTCTTCCTTAGCCCTATGACTCTTTCTAAACAACCATGGGCTTTCCTAACCATTACTTTATCTCTTCCCTACCCCTATTGCTCCCTCTAAGCCCAACCACTCCACAACCTGAAGCATATCTAAGGTAACTCTAACCCTAAAATTATCCCTGATTGAAAAAGCCTGTACTACACCATTTTGAGAGAGAGTGCACTTACTGGCAAGAGAGAAAAAATGGGGGAAGAACTGAGATACACTCACACACAGCTCCAAAGTGGGAGGTAGCTGCAAGGAGCTAACAAAGAAAAAGGCTCTATAGGTCTGCCACTGCTTGTATCTCCAAGCCTCTTGCTGTGCCACTCAGTTGATGGGGTGTTTGGGCCTGAGTTTTTTCTCCTTCAGCCCAGTACTGTCAGGCAATCTGCAGCAGAATGGGCTTAGAGCACGGGACACCTTGTTCACTTGTTATCGAGCATGATTTCTGGCTGAAGCCTCTTGCTGCTAAGATTGCAGCATCTGAAAATTAGAGGGGAACAAGAGGGAGAGGATGAACAATAGGGAAGCAAGTAAATGAGGGGGGAACAGGATACCTTCTCTGCTACAAGTTCTCACAGGTTCTCCTCTTGTATTTAATTCAGGGTTTGGCCAAAATTGTGGATAAAAAGTAAAAGGCTATGTAGAGATAGGGGGCATTTTTCTATAGACTCCCCAGGTTTGGAAAAAGATACACGATTTTTTAAATGATGAGAGGGTGTTAAAATTTCCCTCAAATGAAGAATGCTAACCGAGATGTCACAAAAGCTGGTGATATCACAGTTGGCATTGTGGGGTTGCCTAGCAACTGAGACACTAGACCCTGGGCCTAGTCAACTCCCGCCTCACTGCACCTTTGAAGAAAGCAGCAGCAGTGAACAGTGAGGCAGAAAAAGTCTGGAGGAAGGATGGGGAAAATAAAAAATGCAGGGAAAAATGCAGAGAAAGACCTATTAAAACCTAAGAGAAAGATCTATTAAGAATGAGGCAGTTAAAGGGGGGGGGGGGAGGCTGATAAGTAGGTGATGTCATGATGTATCTATGACATCAGTGTTGCAGCCAATGTTCCATGAATGTTGAGATTTGGAGAATTCATGTCACTTCTAGGTGCATGACTGGAAATGAGGTCATGGTATTGCTGCATTCCCCCTTCATTTTGTTCCTGCTCAGCAGACAAAGTATGAACCTAACAGGCTTGTGGTGAGAACCTATGTCAATGTGTAGATCAGGTAATCCTTCACATACATGAGTTATAGAATCAAAGTTGGAAGGGATCTCCAGGATCATCTAGTCCAACTCCCTACACAATGCAGGAACTTACAACTACCTGCACAATTTCATGCCCAAGTGATTCCCCCTCCCCACAAAAAATCTGCAGAATCCAGCCTGGCCCAGAGGAAATTCACTTACCATCCCACAATGGCTATCAGCAATTCCCTAGGTATATAAAGAAGGGCCACAATAGACAAATACTGACACACCCCTTCCGGCCCATCTACTCACAATCTGTCTAAGTTCATAAAATCAGCATTTCAGTCAGATGACTAGCATCTGCTTAAAAACTTCCAAAGAAGGAGAACTCACCACCTCCCGAGGAAGCCTGCTCTGTCAGGAACTTTTTCCGGACGTTTAGCTGAAAATTCTTTTGAATTAAACCCATTGGCTCTGTCCTGACCCTCTGGGGCAACAGAAAACTGTGCTCCATCCTCTATATCAGTGGCCCCCAACCTTTTTAAGGCTGGGGACCGGCCTGCGGTGGTAGGGGGAGAGCGAGGCCCAGGCACTGTGCATGCATGGCAGCTCTGCGTAAACATGCATGTGCGGCAGCTCCGTGCATGCGTGTTTGCACCCGCCGGCATGCTGGCGGCCGCGCCTCCCTCTTCCCGAAGTGGCCAATTTGCTCAAGGTCCGGTGAGCTCGCTGCGGGGGGGGGGGAGCGGGAGGTGTGGCCGGCGGTGGCCCGGTGCTGAGGCTTTCGCAGCCTGGTACCAGGCTGCTGCCTGGGAGTTGACAACTCTATATAATAGCTCTTCAAGTACTTGAAGATGGTTTTTGTATCATCTCTTAGTTGTCTTCTCTTAAGGCTAAACAGACCAAGCTTCCTCAGTGTTTCCTCATACAGCTTGGTCTCCAAACCCCTCACCACCCTCATAGCCCTCCTCTGGGCATACTCGCTCTACATCTTTCTGCAGTTGTGGTGTCCCAAACTGAACACAATACTTCAAGTGAGGTCTTATTAGAGCAAAGCAGTAACATGACCTCACATGATGTGGACCCTATACTTATTTTAATATAGCTAAAAATCTTGGCCTTGTTAGCTACAGAGTTACACTGCTGACTCATGTTCAGTGCATGGTCTACTAAGACCCCCCATATTCTTTTCACATGTGCTACTGCCAAGACAAATCTCGCCCATCCTATAATGATGCATATGATTTCCTATCTAAATGAAGAATTTTACATTCTGATTCAGTCTTCTGGTGTGTTTGCTACCCCTCCCAGTTTAGTGTCATCTGAAAATTTATTAAGTATCCCCTCTATTCCTTCCAATGTTGTCAAGAATTTTAAAATGGTAAGAACTAGATCCTTTAGTTAAATCCACAGCACAAGAAAATGTCTGACAAATGAGCTCCTTTGCACACTTGAAAGCTTCTACTGCAATAAACAATATGCTAAACAGCTGTGTAATTTAGGTTTTAGGAAAGCTATTCACATTCATAGGGGGAATAGTCAGTATTCTTTCCCTAACATATAGGACCCACATCTGTAGAGTGAACCAAAACAAAAATCCTAATAAAATGGAGGCTAAACAATTACATACAGAGATTCTTTGCACAAGCAGGATACAGGGGATCGATTTACAGCTCATCAGTGCCCTATAACATTCATATCTAAATATTTACACTTAACATTATTTAAAACCAAACATTAGGTAGGTGCTACAGGAGTACAAATGCCCATTTGGGCTATATCTTCAGCATCAACAATATAGTTTCAGCCTACATTATTGCTTACACCTTTCTTTTCTATTTCTGGAAGACATTAATGCAGAGTTTGACATGGATTTTTAAGAAGCTGACAACACTGAATCATGAATCAAAGGTGTCAAGCTGCAATGAACCAGCATTCTTTGTTTTCCTTCCAGAAATATTTGATAATTCCATTTTTTATTTATTGCTTAACAAGAAAGTGCAACAGGCAGAATTTGCAAATGCTGAGGAGTACATCTCAACAAGTTAACAGGTTTCAATTATCAAAACATGGTATTTGTGCTAAGAGCACCTGGGAGATGTGGCAATGACCTTTCAGGCTCTTTTGTTCTATAGCAGTGTTTATTTTGGGATTATACTGGAATGTTGATGACTACACAATGAGAAATAATCCAGAAGCTCAGCATCATCCTAGTAGTCTCTCTGCCAGAGATCAAGATGCATCCCATTCTCACTCTTAGTTTTATAATCACAATGCCTGTAAGCAAAACACTTTCATTTGGTGGCTTGACAAACAGGCTCAATGAAGGCAATCCAGCAGTCATCATCTGTTCCCTTAAGAAAATTGTTCTTGCTTCAGCAGTGTAACCTGTGGGTTACTTTGACTACAGGTCACCTCTATCTACTACAACTACAGGATTTAACCACCATGTATCCCTCATGTTGTATGTAAACCGCCCTGAGCCATATGGAAGGGCGATACAGAAATCAAATAAATGAATGAATGAATGAATAAATAAATAAATAAATAAATAAGAAATTTCCTGATATAATCATGGAAGTAAAATTCCATTTAAACTAATGGAGCCAAGAAAAAAACAATTAACAAATTTCTGTGGTTCAAAAAACTATGTAAGTATCCAGGCTAATAATAAAATATTGGTGGAAGAATGGTGGTAGAAATGTTCTTTCCACCATCTCAATATCACAAATGCAACACTCAACAAAATCTGTAAAGATTTTTTTACTGCATAGTGTAGGACCAGAAGCATGTATCATTAATCCCCTGTCATTTCTTGGATGAGCCTTTGAAAGATGTGTGATATTCCTGATGTAATGCAGAGAGGAAGATTTAATTCTAGAGGCTGCCAAGTTTTTGACACAGTAAGATAGACATGATGTAACTAAATTATTTGAAGCCAATTTCAGCCTTCTCTTAATGACAGTTAAGAGTCAACAAAACTGGCCTGCAAATAACTCAGCAAAAGTTTTAGCCCACAAATATTTTTGATAACTTGCTTGCCTGTACCACTCTGTTGACATTTATTGTGCAAAAGGAGGAAAAGGGGCTCACATCTTCCTTGCAATTTACAAACATTTTCCTGGCTAGTTACCTGGCTATGAGCCATATTTTCCTAGCCAGTTCCATTTAGGCTTCTAAAGTAAAAACAAAGGCTCCCTTTCTTAAGATAGTTTGCTATCAAGTTTATCATTACTATTTTGTCTAAAGCAGGGGTCCCCAACCTGAGGCCCATGGGTCACATGCAGTCCCTGACCTCTTTCTGGGCAGCACTCCAAAAATCAATGTTTTTGCAGCAAAATAGTTTTAGAAAGTATGTTGAAGAGAACCTGTGTACTATGAAAGCCAGCTACTGTCCCAGCTCCCTCCCTCCCAGCGTGACCACTAACAGAGGCCACAGCTTTGTTAGCTTCAAGGCTGTGTGGTACATAACACTGAGGGGAGCAGGGAGAAAAGGAGGAGGCAGGGCCCTGCAAATGCAGCCATTATGGGTCAGCCTTGTTCTGGCTGTCATCTCTTTCGCTCTCCCCATCAGCTGACCTCCCTATCCAAGCCCAGCCTTCCCTTCCTGCCTGAGGGAACTCACCAACTTTCAAGGAGTGCGAGTATTAACAGGCAGCCTTGAAAAGGAGTAGGGGGACAGAAAGAAAATGGTTTAAGGCAGGAGTAGACGTGCAGGCTCCACCCCCTCTCAGGCACAGAAACCATGAGAGAATTCAGTCATGCTTGGGAGAAGGAGTAATGGAAGCAGATAGTTCCTTAGCCTGTGGCCAAGTTAATTAAGGCAGGAGGGGTCTAGGACAATGTTCAACTGTGTAGGGATGCCAAGAAGTTTCTTCTCATGTTGTCATAATCTTACCAAGGCCCAAAATAGTTTAGAACTCACAATGTCTATATAGACATTGTAGTAAACATAATTAAGGGAGGAAATATCCCATAAAAGAATTATATCTTATGTTTGATTAACAACAACAACAGTAATAATAACATTTCAATCTGTCAGACAGGTAACACCAACATTGATTAATTATCTGTTTGTCTTTTAGATTAAAATATAACAAAAATGTAGGTATTAACAGCTCCATCAGACACCATTAAAAGATTTTCCATATGTTGCCTCCTTGGCTTTCATAACACTATTTCTGGCAGCTTTGCTTGAACATTCTCTATAAACTGCTCATGGTGTCTTTCCTTCCCCTTTTCTAAATCCATGCACAGCTTTAATCAAACAGCCTTACTGAATTCCACTTAAGGCTTAAACACTGTGACTCCACATCATTTTGTAATGCCTGTCAGCAGTTTCCCTCAGACCTTAAGAGCTTACTACTGGGTAGGGAATAAAATCAGTAACAAACTACTCAAAACGGTTGCTCCAGGTTTGTAGAATTGCCATAAAAACAATCCCCATTCCCACACTTCCTCTTATCATCAGAGCTCCAACCAGAGATTCCATATTATTATGCTGCACCCATCGAATAACAACTCATGACAGCCACTGTGGACAGAGGATTTGTGGGAAAAGACCAACGCAATGTCCAGCTACTATGCCTGAAATAAGAACTCAATCTAGTCAACCCTGATTTCAGACTTGCACAACCTGAGTTCACCTATTTTAAAAAACTACTTTTTTCTCACCTTCTCATACTTTCTGTCCAAGGAAAGGTCACTAGCCAACAGGACATTTCAAACTGTAGCACACGTGAAACATTACTACGGCGTTTTAGGAGCTAATCAAATATGAAGGAAGTATAAAAGATCAAGGGGCAATGTTTGTATACAACACAGGTTATAGTCAACTGAACTTCTTGTGAGGGCCTAGACAATATAAAAAGTGACTAGGTTTACTAAAAGATGACATAAATTTTTAAATCTCCTTAACTCAAATTCAATCTTCCAAAAATACATATCGCTGTGATGGCAACCACAGGATTACTATTAGTTTCTGGTTTTGTTGGAATCTTTATAGATAGTTCAGAAATGTAAAAATGGGGAGTTTTGCTATTTTTATAAGTAGGCTAGAGGAGAACAAAGAGAGGTCTTGTTTGTAAAAGCAGAGAGTTACTAATTCTTTTCATGATATGAACATTAGGTCACAAGCAGAAAAAATATAAAAAGCACATTAAAAGCCCTTAGATCCTTAAAAGGACCCCCCCCCCTTTATCAGGCAAATATGCATTTTTGAAAGAACAGTCTTGCCAGGAATGAGACTCACAGTGAGACAAAATTCAACCTGGGCAGGGCAGCCATCATCTGGGCCAAGTAACAGGAATAGGATGGGCAAAAATACCACAATTATACTTGACCCAAATATGATAGCCTCCCCTCTTTGCTATAAAAGCTTTATTGATGATGTTTAAATTTGCAGAGCTTATCAAATGAGTACCCAGCTTGCTGGGGGGTAAAACGGTAATGACTGGGGAAAGGAATGGCAAACCACCCTGTATCGAGTCTGCCAAGAAAATGCTAGAGGGCATCACCCCAAGGGTCAGACATGACTCGGTGCTTGCACAGGGGATACCTTTACCTTTACCTTACCAAATGTTATTAATCCTCATGTTAAGCTTTACTCCGACTATTCTCAGTTCATCTTATGAAGTCAACAATTTTCTCTGCAGCATTCCTTCTTTCCCTGTCTTAACAGATTTTGTCTCTCATACACTGATCTGACATGTATTCCATGACAGGGCAGGACAAAAACTTGATAATTCCTACTTCCAGCACCATGCCCTTGCACAGCATGGATCACAGCTGCAGAGGGTGAAAATACAGCAATCTTCAGGAGGGGTCTTTCGGGGAAGCAGTGATTCTCTGGAGAAGAAATCAAATGATCCCTACCATGTAGCACTTTGTATTTCACCCGAGGAGAAAATTAGATATATGTATTTAGAAATGAGTTATGCCAGACTTCTAACTTTTTGCTGGTCATATAACTTCCAAGACAGACTAAGCATGTCTCTTTGGTAAACATGCACCCTGGGGTGTTTACATAGGCTGCGGAGCTACCACCATTGATTTGATGGCAATTTCATATTACCAAATATGAAACTTCTTCATTTGGAAGATGTTCCTGCCTGGTAAGCAGGAGCTGGGAGGGAGGGCAGAGGGCCTGGGTCTATGGGCTGGTGGGGGAAAAGCTGCTGCCAACACGCCCGCTGCCTCAAGCAGTTCCAGCTCCCTCCTACCCTGAAAAGGCCCAGCAAGGCCACTCCATGCCTTGGCTGCCCTGCCTGGGGATACAATGGTCTTTCCTGCTAATGGATATATAAAACCTGATGTCAGCAATCTTAAAAGTAGCTCAGGGATGGACAAGTTTTGAGATTGAAAGCAATGCTGCATTTGTTAATGGGTTGGTGGGCTAGACAAAGAGGTAGGCTTTGCATACTGGGGCACTCTTGGAATTCCTGGTAACCAGTGCCAGGAGACACACACGAATAAGCTGAAACCCCTCCCCCCATACCTCATGGCACAGACCTCTTTCCGTTTTCTCACACACATCCAGTTTCTCTTTCCCCATTATCCAGTCTTCCTTTTAAATTGTTCAAACAATCTCCATCTTGCTTTAATGCAGTTCCCAGTCCCTAAAAATATTTCTTCTATTTATGTGCAAAAGGTTTATGCATGGATATCTGTATTTATGTTAAACAGTATTCACATTAGTACTGTTTAGAAAATGCATGGAATGCCGTTTAGATAGTGCTAAACATTCAAATCCGCCAGCTATTCAGACATATGATAATGTATAAGAAAATGCCAACTCAGACCTCATTTATGTGTCCCTATAGTACTAAGACAGATTGCATCCATCAATAAACATACACCTCTGCCCTCAGTAGCAATGCTGGGTTCAAGAATGCTCACAGACTGAGAACCCACACTCTGGGGGGTCTGTAGACCTGTAGTCCACCACACTCTATAGGGGATTGTAGCCATCTAAAATGTGTCTGATGCCAAACACAGCAGAACCCACAGGATTAGGGCAATATTCATCTACCTCACAGCATCTCTGGCACAGAGACTCACATGATTTGGCCTCTCAGAGGCAACGCCATAGCTCAGCACCAGAGCTAGGTCTTAGAGCAGATTCAGATGTCAGAAAGGAACACAAAAGACAGAATCACTCTAAAAGATTGCATATTTTGACAGTTCACCCTTAGCAAAATTAAAAAGTACATTTCAGGAACAAAAAAGCTTCGGGGCATGAAGGAGCATTTAAAATCGCTGTTTGTACTTTTGCATCACATATTTTCATCATTTTCATTTTATTCTCATATAAGATCTCGTCAAAAGCTTAATATGGGCAGAAGTCCCTCCCCCTGGCCACTGCCTGAAGTCAGTCATTACCTAACACAGTCTGCATTTTGTGCTGGCATAATTACAGCAGTTTAATAATGGTAATATAATATACATGCTGCAGCAGCCTACCATAAACATTAAGAAGTAAAAGAAACAGGGTTCATTTCCAGTATCTATTGCCTTTTGTATAACAGAAACATTCCGAATATCTGTTTTCACACATAACCATTAGAAACTGTTCTTTAAACTGAGGCAACTGAGAAGACTACCAAATCCAAATAAGTATTTTTGGATATTTTAATTGTTATGAGAAAGAGCAAGGAGGTCAAGACAGAGGACAATCTTGTCTTCAGTAAATGCTTACTTGAACTCCTCTTGTTTCATGGCTTTGGGGGAGGCTAAGCACTCAAATCGGCAGCATGTTTATTCACAAAAACAGTCCTGAAGCCAGGAATGAGATTATTTTGGATGATCATTAACATGAGCTGGAGTCTACCACACATTTTCTAAAAGGCAAGCTTTGTCGAGAGTCCCACAGGAGGATCACACTTAATTATCTCCATGTTAGCGGCACAAAACTAAGCTTCAGGGCCACTGAGTGTTCAGTTAAGACTCAGAGCTGCTCTCATTGGGCATAACACCACCAACAAAAACACAGCTGTGCCAACCGTAGCCATCCACTTCCTGAACTAGAATATTGGACACAAAGCAAACATTCTGTGGTTGGCTTAAATGGCCAGGATGATGAACTGAACAACAGCTAATCTGGATTTCTGGACTCAGGCCAGCCTTCAGTCATACAGTGAAGATTCTTGTGCTGTGGCGGCAGCTCCTGCCAAAGCAACATTTTAAAAGAGCTGTACAACCAATGAAATCTCCAGAAGCTCTGCTGGACAAAAGGCTCACCTGGTCCTGCCTACTTTCTAAAAACACAGCAGGCTCCAAGGAAAGGTATTGGTAGGTGCCATGATATCCACAGCAGCACACTGTACACACTTCAGCACACTTCAGCAGTTCAGCATGTTAAAATTCCCTATGAATGTGGGCCGCTCAGTAATGCAGGTAGGGAAATTTGCTTGACCGCTATACCTAAGAAGCTAGTATGTAAGGGTGAAGAGGTCTAGTCTAGTCTTTTCCCTTCTGTGTTAATTTTCTGTATGCAAAAAGTATTTTTGAACATAAGCAAACATTCAGAGAAGAACAACTCTCACTGGATTAAGCACAGATTAGTGCTTCTGATGGCAAGATTGCCTCTACATTTTATTGCCTTTAAAGAAATAAAATGCTCAGCCTATGCCCATCCATTGCCTTTTATTGGCAAGAACTGTTTCCTAACTGCGGCTAGCAAGCCTTTCTTTAATTACTGCAGGGAACGGACAGCCTTAGATTCAAAGTACCACACAACAGGCCACTTTGACCAATTTTAATAACCATATGCCATGGTAAGATGAGTAAATTCTGGTCCTTCCCTTTTGGCTCAGGAAAATGATCTGGACAGAAGGGTCTGCATCCACCAATATAGTTCTGAAAGGAGTACCAATTTCCAGATATAATTGCAGTCTCTCAAGCCTCCCTCCTACTTGAAATTTTATTCTTCGGGGCGAGCATAAAAACAGCAGGGAGAAAAGTAGGGGTTGTAGTAGGAAAAGGGTATCGGCAGAAATTCTCACCATTTTCCAAAAGCATGCATATTATTAAATGTTCAAAATGTTGAAGCGAATACAAGCCAGGGTCTTTTCTAAAGAACAATATAATCAACTTCAGCAGTATCTTGCACAAAACAGCAAACCTGATACCATTTCTTACTAAATGAAAGAATTATATGAAAAAACACAAAAATAGAGCATAAAATCAAGATGACCTCAACTGGCTCCATTTATCACTACTTGTCTTGGGAAGAATTACCAATCTGGATTCTCAGACTTCGGGTTCCTGCATCCTTTGTTCAAGGCAATTCAATATAGTGCTAACCACAAGGCCTCTAAGCCTTTGCCTACACCATGTATCTTCTGGATAGTATCAGCTAGATGCCGCTATCCCACCTTGAAAACTTAACTTTTCAGGATTGTAGAGAATGTCTTTGAAGGTAGATCAACAATACTTTAAATCAGAACCAACAGCAAAAGCCGTGCAATCCATTTCATTAGGACCACTCACAGTAACGCAAAATAGTGGGCATGCTTTCAATTTTCAAATTTGCAAACTTGCAAACTGTTCTGTATTATTTTGGTTAGTTCTACCTCATAAGAGCCTCATATGGCTTTTGATTGGGGGTTTGCTTGGCACCAATTTGGCTAAAAATTAATGGCTTCAGGAGGACAAACCAATTTTAATCTCTCTAGAAAGTAAGACTAGTCTGAGAGATTCTGTCAGCACATGCAGAATACTCAGGAGCTAAATAATGTGTGAAAACATTAACCACTTGACTTAGACAATACTTTAAAAAGGAAAGGAAAAAAAGTACTAATCTCCAGGCAACTGAAAAACAAATGCATACATACAGGAATGATTCACTGTGCAAGGTTTGCTGTTGCCTTAAATGACGTATGGGCACTTTAAGTTCGAGGTTGCCCAGCCCAGGATCACCCAGTGTCACAAGGCTGAAAAGTGGTAATGCAACCATATTAACACTAGCCCAAATCATTGTTTGGTTTGCAAAACTATTATGCACTAACATGGCAACAGCAATTGGACTTCCTGTAAATAGGTTATCATTACCATCTGCTGTATTGTTCAAAGTTCAAGGAAGTTTAGTTGCTCTTCATGTTCAGAACAAAACAGGTGTATTTACCACAGTGTTGGCATCTTCCCGTTTTATAGCTTAACACACAAATCCATGGTCACCAGACATGATGTGCAATTAGAAACTTAGGTTGCAGTTTATAACTGTTATATTTCTAATTATCTACCATTTGGTGGTTAATTTGTAAACCATGGGCTGAAGGCAAGACTTGTGAAGACATCTTTGAAGTATACCACCATAATCATATTGAAAAGATCATAGGAAAAAATTACAAAGTTTATCATTACCACTTTAGCTTGTACAACTCCTATTTTTGCTTTTCAACAGGAAATTTAAATTTATAGAAATATTCGGTCAGATCTTAGAGCCTCCTTCCACTGAGATGGGAGTGTTTCTTCATAGGAACCTAGTCAAAAGGAATCTGGGGACCATTCCATTGTCTTTTAATGACTTCTCTTATGAGCTAATATCCAAAATGCCCTTATGAATCCATAAAATACAAATGTTTGATGGAAACAGTTTGTCTCCATATTTTACTTGCTGTCTGTCTTAAACAAAAAAACAAAATTGATCCTGAATGTAACACAGACCTTAACCCCTCCATGACTGAATGGGTCTAAAACATATTACCCATTGGGTTACCCAATACAAACAATATATAAAACCCGCCCCTAGCTCAATTGTATCTTATTTACAGAAAAGCAAATATCAATACAACCAGTGAAAGGCAAACCAATATTATGATCATCCAATCATTACACCTTCCTTATCTTGTTTATGAACTAGAATAACAGTATCTATAATAATATCATATAAATAAATCAGTGCATCTACATGTGTATCAGAGTAAACAACTGGCAGCTGTACAAATCCAAAGGAAACAATACAAAGAACGAAAGGATAATCTTCTAAAGAAACATATTTAAAGTAATAAGCACTTTCTAGTACAACTACAGGGAGCACAGTGGGCACCTGCTGTTTTTTGTCATAACTACTACTGGAAAATATATCTGTGCCTAATGCAGTCACACACTCACAGTGGCATAGCTTGGCAGATGGTTTTACCATAGCCTCATGGAAGCAGCTCAACAAAACCTTGTTTATGTGCAGGAACACTCCATGGTCTCTGGGCATTTATCCCAAGCTGGTGCAAATGTTGCAGCAGTAATGACATTGCTCCAGGCAGCTAAATTAGCCCAAATACTAAAGAGTATTAATGCATCGTTTCTACTGCACACAGTTTGATAATGAGTAGAGATTACCTTTGAAAAACAATTGAACTACTTCTACTATGAGTGTTGAAAAACAATAACTTAACTTTTAGACAGGTATCTAAAAAATCTGCACCCAATTAGTGCTTCATTTGATTTTGGTCACATGTAATGTGACTTGCTATTCTCCATGCAGTGAAATACCCAAAGGCAAATAAAGCAGTGGCATGTTTGCAGATTCATATTTGGACTTCTGTCAGAATTGATTAGTACAATGGACTATCTAAACAGGAGAAATGAATACAAAAATAGCTGCATACCCATTTGCAGAGACTGACAGGTCTATTACTGTAGACATTTTCTGTATGTCACCCCAGTGCCAGTTTCCAAAAAAAACATCCCTCTGTGGGAATACTAATTGCTCTGCTTTTCCTGATCATGTATCCTAATGCATATTGCACTTCCTTTTCATAAATAGCCTGTAGCAATTCTCACTTATCTTAGTTATTAGATTAATAGCAAAGATCTCTTTTCCACCAGATCTTTTGAAACATTCAAAGTCATGTACAGATAGGACTGCCAGTTTTTTTTTCTCCCATTACTTTTTAATAGCAGCCTGACACACAGACTCTAGCAAGTGAAAATTTTTCAGAGTAGGGAGATAAAGCAATAGGAAAGCTTACAGCTGCTTAATTTCTGTATGTCAGTCTTCTGTTACATAAAAAATAACAAGATTAATAAAATAATTAGCAGCTCTAGGAATGAAATACACTGAGGACTGAAAACAAGGGAAAGAGAAGGAAATATGGTCAGATACAAATTACCAGTTTAGGATTTTCTACCATGTGGTTGGTTGTCTGAACATGTACTGTAACTTATTTATTTGAATTTATATGCTGCCACTGCTGGGGTTATCATTTGTAGTGGCTTCTAACTTCAATAAATACAAATATAATAAAATAACTCAATCCAGTTAAAACGTTATAAAATACAGGATAAAATCCATTAATAATTAGCAGCAAGCCAAGTATCACTATAGCTCATATGGTCCAGTTTACCATGGGGGTACCACAATTTTGCAAGGGGAGCCCCAAGATGTTCCTCAACTGTACACCTGGCAGAAGAGCTCCATCTTGCAGGCCCTGTGTAATTGACACAGTTTCTTACACATACTGTGTAGTAAAGACTGAGGTCTTTACTATATCATGACTGGATAACTGCAGTAATCCATAGCTGGTAGTGCTGAGTGTGAAAGTCATTGCTCTATACTACAGCATTCTGTTGTTCATTTATTTAATAAATTTAGATGCTGCCTCTCCAGGGATCTCTTCAAAAGTAAAAATAATATAATAAAATCTGAAAATAAGAATATTTCAACAAATGTTAAAAGCAGAAGAAGCATTTCAGCAGCCTAAATTGATAATCATAAAACAGTCCCCTGGCTTAAAAACAGGGAATCCTTCATGATAGAGTCAACAGAAAAATGAACAAGAGTCTCGTGACACCTTGAAGACTAACTACATTTTAATCCAGCATAAATATTTGAGGACTAGAGCCCTTGTCTTTAGGTGCAATGAATGGATCACTACTATGTACAGTCATTTTATGTAGTAGTATATGAAAAAAAATTCACAGCAGGGCTATGAAATGCAGGAAAGACCAAGTGTAAACATGTCAAAATCAAATCTTATCAAGAGACATTAACATCACTAGTGTAGTTAAACTACACAGGGGACCTGTATTGGGTACTGGGTCCAGTTTGCGAAGATAGTAATGGATAGGGAGTATCCGCCTGTAATGGATAGGGAGTGTTTTGATCAAGGAATAGTGAAGGGGGCCATAATATTTTTATGTGTGTATTTACAAACATGTACATAGATGTATAATAACACAAAATCAGAAAAGTACTGATAAGGTGTTGGTATTCAGATCTTTTCCCACAATTCCCTTCTTCAAACAGGCTATAATTTGCTCCAAGATTTCTCTGGAAGGGCTGTGACATCCTCCTAAATAAAATGTAGAACTTAGGGTAGGGTGGGGTGGTACTATTATGTATTTTGTTTGCAAGGCCCTACTTCCTCGCAAAGAAGTTTTCAAAGCAAATTGAAATCATCTGTTGCAAATCATCAAAATGTAATCTACAGAAGTTTTGCAAACAACTCAACTTTTCCCATGTGATCAACAACAGACTGTCTGTATTCACTGAACTTTATTCTCACAAAAGTACTTTTATCACATTTCTTTCCAACTCTCTTATCTCAAAAACAGTGATATGTATTTGGGAAATCAATTTTTTTAAATAGAAAAAGTATTAAAATACTTTTGTAACATTTTACATTATAGACATAATTGATTCATATAGATTGAAGTAACAACATTCCTGGTATATTTGGAAAATGTAAATGATTCAGTTCATCTGTAACACCATGCTACTACTTCCTGGGATTATTATACGGAGACACAGAAAAACTGAATTTAGCAAAAATTCTGCAAAAATCCATCCACATTTACATATCTTTCAAGTGCTTTCCTATTACTCATTTGATGTGCAACAGTAAAATACCATGATGGGCAATGCACAAAATTTAACTTCTCATGGTCTTTTAGCCCCACTATATACAATATGGATATTTAATACCTTCTGCTTGACAGTAACAATTTATATATCATGCACAAAGTTGGCTGTAATGCATGAAAACTTCTTCCATAATAAGTCAGTTTAAGGTATCACAAGTTTTCTTGTTGCTCTTGTTATGACAGCCTGACATGCTTGCCTCTCAGGAAACTATTTTGTTAGCATGCATAGCTAGATAAGGCTGAATTAATGTAGGAGCTAAATTCCCCTTTCTTTAATGACTATGCACCCAGTACTGGGCAGAATAGAAGTAGTTCAGGATCTTTTCAAAAGGCAAAAATAATCCTGTTTTAGGAGATAAAATACCAAAGGAGATAAGGCACAGAATTATTATGAGGTTGGTTATTGGCTGTTTAGGATCTCAAAATAGCATTCTGCTCCATATACAACATTCAGAGACCATTATAGAACTAGGGGGAATCAAACACTGTTTCAAACAGTATGTTGTTGTTGTTGTTGTTAGGTGTGAAGTCGTGTTTGACCCATCACGACCCCATGGACAATGATCGTCCAGGCTTTCCTGTCCTCTATCACAGTGGTCCCCAACCTGCGGGCCGCGGCCCGGTGCCGGGCCACGAAGGCCATGGCGCCGGGCCGCGGCTCCTTCTCCCTGCCCCCCCGCAGTAAAAATCTTCCCAGGGAGCAAGCTTGCGGCCCGGGAAGCTTCTTACTGCGGGAGGGCGGGGAGAGGGAATCAGGGCCGGGCCGCGCGGGCATGGCCCGCGGGCGCAGCCCGATGCGTGGGCATGGCCCGCGGGTGCGGCCCAATGCGCGGGTGTGGACCATGCGGGCGCGGCCAGCAGGTGCAGCCCGATGCCCTGCCGGTCCCCAGCCTCAGAAAGGTTGGGGACCACTGCTCTATCATTCCCCGGAGTCCATTTAAGGTCACACTGGCTGCTTCAGTGACTCCATCCAGCCACCTCATTCTTAGTCGTCCCCTTCTTCTTTTGCCCTCAATCGCTCCCAGCATTAGGCTCTTCTCTAGGGAGTCCTTCCTTCTCATGAGGTGGCAAAAGTATTTGAGTTTCATCTTCAGGATCTGGCCTTCTAAGGAGCAGTCAGGGCTGATCTCCTCTAGTACTGACTGGTTTGTTCGCCTTGCAGTCCAAGGGACTCGCAAGAGTCTTCTCCAGCACTAGAGTTCAAAAGCCTCAATTCTTTGACGTTATCATCTGTAAAAACATCATTATTGTAATAAGGAACGAAAGAGACCACATTTGTCACACATCGAGTATTTCACTGTCATGGCTGAGATTGCTCAATCACTTAGGGAGGTAATTGTTATATATGCCATAGTTTGAATTACTTTTTCTTCCAGCTCACATAAATCTGGATTTAGCTAACTAGAGTTGCCAGCTGTGCATTGGAAAATTTTGGGGGTGAAGCCTGGGGAGGGGAGGAACCTTATCAGAGTATAAAGCCATAGAGTCCACTCTCCAAAGTAGCTATTTTCTCCAGGGGAATCGATTTTAGTCATCTGAAGATCAACTGTAACAACAGGAGTTCTCAGGATTTCACCTGGAAGTTGACACCCCTAAGCACAACAATAACTTTGTTTAAATTAGATGGACTCCCATCCCTAAGCCCAGCAGGTTAAGGACTAACTAAACCAAAGAAGAGACACGATGATGAGAACAGCTCAGCAACAGTATAAGGTGTGTGTGGGGGGGAGAGAAGGGACTGCAGTAATTTGCCTATGCAAGATCCCTAAAGTCTAGATAATCCTGGACAGGGAGGTCAATAGATTTCCAAAACGCCTGCGTTCCTTGACTTTTTGTGGTTCTCCATCTTGCACTTACTGAGTTTGTAGTTCAAGGGTGTTTTTTTAATTAAAAGAAAACCTGCTCTTAAGAGTTTGCAATAATGCGCATAAATATGAAGAAATGTCACCAGCTGCCTAAAAGTTATGTTTGGCAATGAAAATATTGTCTTGATCAGTACCTAAGATGATAGATAGGTTGAACAAACTTCCAAAATGTTAATTTATCCATTGTCATAATACTTGCTTTTTAAAACAAGCTTCTCCACTGATAGTACATAATTAGTTACTTTCTCTATTATAAGATCGAGTATGAACAACTACATTAATTATTCTATTCAGCAACCCGCACATTCCGCCCCACGTAATTCATGTGAAAGCCTTTGATGTATGATGAAAGATTACCAGATGGATCCACTACAATTACATAACAGAGGTACATTTGAAAACAACACAGATTGAAATTAAAAAACCTGAACCTGTAGCCCAGGAAAAAGCATTGTTTTGTCCTTGTTAGAACGTCTATATTTAGAAACACTGATTATAGTCAATTTTGAATAATCTCAAAAGTCACTGTACAGATGAATCCAGTATACAAATATAATTTTTCTGAGGCTGTTCCAGAATTTGTGATATATTTTCCATTACCATGTGTATTTTATGAAGCTTGTTACATTTAGCAGTATGCATATATACCATATAACATGATTTTTTAAAGCATCTTTAACTCACCAGTTCTGAAACACTAGGTGAGAACTGCATGGCTTAAAACCTCGTGTATGAACTTAAGAACGCATAACAAATATAAAGTTTTGGCCACTTTATCATGCAGCAGAAAGATGGAAATTTAAAAAAAAAACTCTTAGAATTAAGCCGGGAAACTCATGTAATAGCCTTGGAACAGTTCTGAATACTCTCCATGTCAATGAGAAAAATAGGTACTCATAACTCATTTCATATCATGTGGAAGCAGGGCTGCCAGCTCCAGGTTGGGAGATTTGGAGGTGGACCCTGAAAAGGACCATATTTGGAGAAGGGAGGTACTTCACTGTGGTTAGGCCAGCATGCTCATGGTGAACTGAAGTCCCCACCTCAAGCGGCAATCATAGGATATGATTTAGATCTTGCAAAAACTGGATAAATATTGACCTTTACATTTAAACTCTGGGCTGACCTCATAGGCTCTTATGACAGTGATCCTTCCTACACCAGCAGCTGTCTGAACACACCATCTTGGAGACAAGAGTCTTGCCTGAGCAACTACAGTTACCATGAGGCCGAGATAGTTCCGTCCGGGCCCTTAGTTCTTCTGGGAGCTCATTCCACCAGGTTAGGGATAGGACTGAAAAGTCCCTGGCCCCGGTTGATTCAAACCTGCAAAGCGAAAAGCCCTGTGGAGGGCACAAGCTGCCCCTCAGATATGCAGAATCTAGGGCGTGGATGGCCTTAAAGGTAAGAACCAAAACCTTAAACCTGATCCAGAAGCTAAGCAATAACCAGTGCAGCTGCCTTAGCACCAGCTGGATATGGGCCCTCCAAGATGACCGTATGTGGACCCTAGCAGCTGCATTCTGGGCCAACTGCAATTTCCGGGTCAGAGATAAGGGACGGCCAGTGTAGAGCTAGTTGATTTCAAATTAAAAGTAAAGGAATTTGGAAGAATTACATATTATTTTTCTCCCAAGTGAAACTTATATACAATAATGCAACACACAAAAACGTTTTAATACTACCATTAATTACACTGGATTCCAGCCATGCTAAGTCATCTTTCTTCAGTGCTTTGCTTCCATTTTTTAGCAGCAATGGCTGTTAAACTTCCAAAGCCCCAGAGAGAAAATTATCCTGTCTACCATCTTACCCATGTATAAATATACACTAAAGAGAGGCTAGGCAAACCCCGTAAGATTCAGACCTACCCAAGAGTCCTCATTAGCAGGGTCAATTAAACAGTAGTAACAGAACCACCCTTGAACACATACACTTCAATTAGAGAATTATCTTTGTCACATCATGTTTATTTTCTGTGCATATGCAGATGTCACAAATACTTTTTAGACTAGATATACAGAGCAGCTAGGCAACCACAACAGTCAATGAGCAACATCTTGTTTCAGAAGCAGGCTTTTAATTTTTAGATGTGGGAGACTAGCATAAACAAATAGAAGTCCATATCATGTGAACTGCTCTGTAATTTACAAGTGACTGGTGTCAGATGACAAAGTAGTAAACTAGATACACCACTGAATGATTAACATTCTTAAGACTTCTGCCATGAAGCAATGGAGATACTGTGCCACAAATAATGTTCTGGCATGCTACTGTTTGGCATGAGTGCTGGGAGCTGTCTATGGTGGGGAAAAAACCCAATGGTTTTAATGAATACATGGCAAATAGTTCCTGCCTTCATAACATAGTAGTTTTTTTCAAAAGGAGTTTATTCATTAGATATACGTTCAACCTTATTTCCTATCACAAAAACTCTCAGCTGAACATGAGAGCACAAGGAATTTGCCATACAGCATAAAAATTCTTTCTGTGATAAATATTCCTGTTGTCAAGGAATATGTTATCAAATGACGCAAAGACTATTTCCTAACACGAATCTGGTAATAGTCTTCAGGCTTAATCAAGATTCAGTTAATTATCACTCTAGCAGAATTAATGTTTTAAGAGAATAGATAAGCACTTAGGAATAAAATCAAAATGGTTAAGAAACTTCAACTATTCTCATTCTGCATAATCTCAAATGACCCACATTAAAAAGCTAATCAAATTCCTTATTTTCTTATTTGGCAAGGTTAGGTCTGAACTACCATATTCATAAGTTTCATTCCAATGATGGGTAAATTATCCTTAATTATTGCAAGAATTGATCTAATCTAGGGATTCCCATGGGGGGCAGTGGAAGGATCTGGGGGGGTCAATGAGGAATTTTTGGGCAGTAAGGGGGTAAGGAATTTGGGGGGGGGGGGCAGCAGTCTGACTCTTCCGGCTACAGCTGCATTTTCCTAGCAAGAGACTTTCCAAGGTGAATTTCCATTGCCTCTCTCTGGGTAGTAGCAACCCTGGACTTCCTTGGTTTCTCCCAGCCCAGTGCTGACCAGGGTCAACCCTGCTTATTTTCCTGAAGAAATCAACAGTTTCAGAAGGTGGGCTAGATGAAATCACTCTTTCCCCTCCTCCAACTCTGTCCTTCCCAGGCTGTACCCCAGATATCCGGGAATTTATTAACCCAGGGTAGGCAACCCTTCCCCAAAAGTCTCCATCTTTGGGAGACTGGAAAAGACACCTTCTGCTTGCTCCTATCCATGAGATTTTCCATCTTTTTTTCTCCCCAGTGAAGACCTCAAGCGGCTTTTACAAATGACTTTTAGAAATGATTTACTAATTTCTTCCAAACTAAATATGGCTGCTGCCTAACTATCAAAAAAGAAGTGTAGGCAATATAGTGTATTTTGAATGTGCAGTACACCTAACACCAGGAAAGAGGTATGTGTTCATATGTGAATGAGGAAGGGGGGCACTAGGATGTAGCCTGGGAGTCAAGGGGGTGGCAGTCTGAAAAAGTTTGGGAACCACTGATCTAATCTAACAGGAATGAAACTCACTCTATAATGGGTTACAGAAAATGCATGACAATAAAAGAACTAAAAAAGATTTATCATGGATACTGATAAATTGTGAGACACTGAAGAAATTATATGAAGCTCTGCTAATGAATGGAATTGTGTGTGCATCTCTCTTCCCATCTCCAAGCCAATATGTCATGTGATAGTCAAGGGAGTTTTTATGGGTTTCCCCTGTGGCACAAAGAGTTGCTATAAGAAACACAAAATAAAGACACCAGAGGGTACATATGTCACACCTCACTGGAGAGGTGATCTGGACTGCACCTCATTGTGATGTACTTATGTGTACCCTGCCTTTTCCTCAAGGCAGCTTAACAAAGCAGGGACATACTTACTATCATCATCATCATTTAAAATAAAAGGCACTGTATTAATGCAATTCCCAATAGTAAGAAGCTGCAGAATAAACTCAAACTTAGAACAGACAAATACAAAAGAAGGAATACAGAAGAAGGAATAAGGGAGTGAGTAAGCACTTTTAGCAAACTGGAGAGAGAATGAAATTCTGCCAGGTCATATTTATCATTGCTGAGACTGAATTGTCAAATCTCTTCTTGCCATTTTGAGACATGCAAAAAGAGCACCACCATTCTCTTTAATTTTGAATATAAACTTTAATATGAGGAAACTAGCTTTCCAACAATTAATAGGTTGGATTCTACAACTCCTTTCCAGCAAGTCAGGAACCTTGCTCCTGCAGAAGAAGCCTGCAGGACCACAGCTGCTTATTTAATAGAGGGGAACCAAAGGATCCAACCCAACATACTATAAAACTCATTTTCCTTAGTATTCACCAGAAGACTGTGCACCCACGTGTGTGTGTAGCAATGCAGCTGCTTTCAATCAAAGCTGGTGAAATGTAAGTATAGTTAAGCATTTTTGACAACAGAACCAATTTTATTTGCTTACAACCACTGCACAATCAAATTAACTATAAACCACGCACATAATAAACAGTGAGGAAAAGAAACTTCAACCTATCAGTCAGTAAAAATATCCAACAAGTATTTACACCAAGCTATCTACTCCTGCTTAATCTGTCTGTAACATAAATAAAACTTGGTGGAGGTTGTGGGAGGAGTTTGCGACTGACTCATTGCCTACCTGATTGGCTGTCCATTGAACAAACAGCCAATCAGGTAGGCTGTCTCACCCCTGGCTGCCTCCCCCTCCAGCTTCTTCCACCAAGAAGAAGTGCCAACTCACAGTACTGGCCTGACTCCAGAAGGTTAGCCAGCCAGTGAGTAGGGGGGAAGGCCTGGGATGCCAGAAAATCCTAGCCATGTAGCCGCGGGGGGGGGGGGAGAGAAAGGGCAGGAGATGGAAGGACCCCAGCAATGCCGTATCCCAAAGCCTCACCACTGCCTGTCTATCTGCCTCTACATGGCCCCTGCCCATCTTTCAGTCATGCCCCCGAAGCAGTGGTCTGGCCCAGCCAGGCCTTGCCTTTTCTCCTGGAGGGCAGCCAACCAGCAGACAGAAGCTGGGAGGGAGGGCAGGAGGGGCTGGGATGTTGGATGGCCACAACCTCACTACCACCTGCTGCGGGGGAGGAAGGCTCTAGCAACGCCACTCCCTGACATACACTTTCAAGCCACCTGGCCACCTGCCTTCTGCTGGGCCAAGCCCAACTCCAAGTTGCCTTTTTGGAGCAGCCGTGTGGTGTGGGGGCCCCTTCACCGCAGCCTCCAGCAGTGGCCTCCCTGCCTCTCCTGAGGCTTGCTCCAAGGTGTTTACTCAGTGTGGTGGATCAGCCCAGGGGGGCCTTCCACTTGGCCTCCTGATCCACCATGAGGCCAGGGCCACAACGGCCCTACCTGCTGCTTGCCTGCCCGCTTCCCCGTGGGGTGAGAGGTGGCAGCAGCCTGCTGTGTCCACATGGGGCTGGCAAGCGGCTGCGTTTCCAGCCAGGACAGCCGCACTGCTCCTAAGGCCACTGGGAGGCGGCTGGGCAGGTGGCAGGTAGGGTTCTGGCCACCTGGCTGCTTTCATGGGGCTTGCAGGATGGGATGGTCATTCCAGCCCCGTGCAGACACAGCGGCCGCTGTTGCCTCCCAGCCTCCTCCCCAATGGCCTAAAGGTAAAGGTATCCCCTGTGCAAACACAGAGTCATGTTTGACCCTTGGGGTGATGCGCTCTAGCGTTTTCATGGCAGACTTAATACGGGGTGGTTTGCCAGTGCCTTCCCCAGTTTGTCAGTGTTCCTAAATGCAATGGCTTTGCCTCTAGTTAACAATATTGTGTACAGATAATTTATTGCTTAATTGTTGTAGCTTTGGAACTGGGTATCATCAGTTTACTGCAGCACAGTTTCAGTAACCTGCATATATTGTAATTACAATCAATAAAGTACTGATGTGTCTGGACTCTTTAAGCTTAGAGTACACATCAACAATGCTTCATAGAGCACTAACACAAAAGAATATCCACGCTGTGGTTTTCCTCTGAACTTAAGCCACTTTTGACCACTATTTTTCACTAAAATCACTAAAATCACCCTGCTTTTCCAGGCAATAAAAGAAAATCTTCAGCAACTGATGTATTACTATAGTTTAACATCGGTAATTAACATATTGCAGTTACATGAAAAGAGGCCCTAGGCTATTCCACTTGTGGCCCTTTCACCTCCCATTTTTAAGTTTGTAATTTACATGATAGATAATAAAATAATAAAATACATCATTACTGTGATATATAGCAATATTTTAAATGAAACATGTTGTGATTGGTACTAACCTTTATAAGAAATGTGGAATATAGGCCCCTCTTGATCTTGAGGCCCTAGGCTGAAGCCTAGTTAGCCTATAGAAAAATCCGGCCCTGATTGCAGTAGAATCAGAGTTGGAAGGGGCCATACAGGCCATCTACTCCAACCCCCTGCTCAATGCAGTATCAGCCTAAAGCATGCAGTATCTGTCCATCTGCTTGCTTAAAGACTGCCAGTGAAGTACTATAGTAATATGTCAATCAGTGATTTTTAGAAGCCCAGAAAAACCCTCTGATGGTATACAGATTGAATAGTGGTCCAGGAAAGGGGTGGGGAGGCAATGAAAATGGTTCCAATGTGGGGGGAGGGGGGGAGATCTGCAAAAACATAAAACACATGGTATCAAAGATGCACTGATTTATCTTTCCCAATAAACTGTATCAAACCAGACTTGGGAATGATCAGAGCAAACTAGATGAAAGCCCACTTTAGAGGGAGATTACGAGGACTAAAATCATACCATTTTATGTGACTGTATTTCTCATAATCACCCATTTAAATAGGGGAAGCATTTAATTGTTTGAGTTTAACTTCAAAGCATGCATGAATAATTTACACTATTTAAATTTATTATACAATTGTAAATATGAGCTGAAAGTCCCCATGCCACAATTAAATAGGTGTTAGTATTTCCCAGTATTATTCTTTGTTCCAAGTGAACTGTCATCCTCCATCATCATCATCTCACTTGAATCCCTTCCTTCAAAGCATGCATCCCACTTGGCTGTTTTACTTTGACAGATCCTACTGGTAGAGCAATGCTTTATTTTACTTTGACGGATTCTACTGGTAGAGCAAAATAATCAATTACTAAAAGAAAAGAAATATCTCAATTAAAAGGCATCCCCGATTGCACAATTCCAGAATAATACATTTATATTTAAAACAGCCTGCACGGAGAAACAACCAACAAGCAGCAGCCCTCTCCAGGCTCTGTACCATGTGCACACACTTTAATCTTTTAAGAATGGGAATTAATGTGACGCAGATGCATGTCTTCATTTGCCATCTACTCAAATTGCTCTAATCTGTAGCACTTTGTTTTCTCTCTCTCCTCTATGGCTAGCTTTCCACTCTATCCCAGAAATCATCTAAAGAGAGGATCCATTGATGGCGAGAAAGTGAGTGCATTGGCACTCTGACAACAGTGCCTAATCCGGAATTAAAGCCTGGGCATCTCTAAAACACCACTTCCTCTTTAAGTACAGGCCTTCCCCCCTTTAGAGCTTTTTATTTGAACCAACAGACCACAGAACAAGCTGTCACCATAACAAACTGACAGTTCCCTGCTTTGTTTTAGTCCAGGTTTGCTGCTGGCTGAGAGGTGTCCTGGACATTCCAATAGCAACCACTTGTGCTCCTAAAATAGCTCCAGCCATTGCTTAGAAGGGCAGAAGGTCACCTCTGCAATACTACTCCTGAACAGAGCAATCTTCTGCAGGCCAGAGGAGCCAAAGGTCAGTCAAGATATACATGTTATTACAAGGTGCAAAAGTATTCTCACTGTTCCCCTCTTGGTGGTGAACTAAAAATCTAAACTAGAACAGCCGTAGGATCCAATTTTTAGAATTAAAGAATAAATAGCTTCTGTGTGAAAAAATTCTGGAGTGACCAGCCTTAACAATGCTATATGTTATGCCTATGGCCTATTATGCACGGCCGCTGAAACGGCGGCTTGGAGAACATGGAGGAAGAAGCGAAGCAAACCGCTTGCGCACGGGACGGGACGCAACGGTGGCAAAACCCAGAGTATCCGATTATGCACGCGGCTACTCTGGAGTCGCTTCTGGTTGCGCCCTGGTCCCGGGAAGCTCCACTTTCTTCCGCATCTCGCTAATGTGGCTTTTTCGGCGGCATACGTTGACTCTGCACCCGGTTGCCGCCTGCAGCGTGCATAATTGGTGATTTTAGCTGCCACCATTCCACCCCGATTGCGGACCTTCCACTCCGTGCATAATGGGCCTATGCCACGTAATGCACACAAAGGAAGAATGAGTTAGAAAGATGTGAGCATTGTGCTTTGATGTATTTTTTATTCAGGGATGCACAACGGTCTAAAGCTGCTGTATGCCATTTAAACTAAGCACCACTACACAATGTGAGAAAGATTAATAGGGTACAATTAATTATCAAATTGTACATATGCCATACTACAATAACTGGAACAAGAACAGAAGGCGGACTTGCTAGATTGGAGCCCAGTAGCATCTTAGAGACCAACAGGACTTTTGGGGTATAAACTCTCAGGAGTCAAAGCAATCTTTGTCAGATGCCAGCAGCTTTGACTCTTGAAAGTTCAAGGTATTATTGGTCTCTAAAGTGCTACCGGACTCAAATTTAGCTGCTCTGCTGCAGACCAACTGTCCTCTGCCCCCCCCCCCCATTACTCTTCCCAAGGTCTTCCCATCTCTAAACAAGTGAAACCTATCCCATTTCTCTGAGGGAAGATTTTATTTTCTAGCCTTCAACTCAATGTACTCTATTTTATGCTGCTGGGAATTTTGTGTTTACTTCTATAGTAATTAGGGTTTAACTGGTGTAATAAAGTTTCTGTCATTATTGTAAGTCTCCATGGATGCTTATTGTTAGAAAGGAAGGCATATACGTATGCCTTCACCAGGGTGTTCTGAAGTATAAACAACTTATTAAAGCCAGTAGAAGACAGACATTTATGGGCAACCTAAATTGCATATTTAAAAAACCCAAACCCTTACTGCATCAGGCTGTAATCCCATTTTCTCCGCTTTCACCAGATGTGAACAAATAAAGAAGCTGACACCACCATAAGAAAGTCAACAGAAGCAAGATCAGACATGAGATCTTTTCTACCCAGGCAGTATCTCATACACTATCATTTGTCCCCATTTTTCATACTGTCACATCTGCTCCCTACATCATTTGTACGGTCTATATGCTCACACACACACACACACAATTGCCACAGCTCCCATTTTAGCCTTCTCGCTTTCTGTAGCCTGGTGCTCTATAGATTCATTGACTTTTCCAACAGGTCTTCCCCCCTCCTCCCGTTTCTTGCTTGTGAACTCCCTATTTGGACTGAGAAGCAGCTCTGCAATGTGCCCAACATGCCATTTCATTACCTTATTTTCCTGGCAGTGAAGACTCAAACAGTCATATGCCAAAAAGCCTTTTGGAAACTGCAAACTGAATCTACCACTTGACAAATGGCTTCTACCACAAAGATGCCTGTTGCCTCTTATGAAGGAGGGCTTCCATAACTCAGCATGTTTCAGCAAACATGATGCCAGAGTTTTGTAAGGAGAGAGACAGACAGAGAGACAGACAGACAGGCAGGCAGACAAGCCGCTGCTCCCAAGGAGTTTCTGATCTAAATCTGAAAATAGGAAAACAACAGAAGCCAGAGCAGGAGACCCAAATGTCACAGCAGCTGAACATCAGAAGTGCAGCTGCCGGCATGCTGATGGCACAAACGCGCATGCGTGGACCTGCCACGCATGTGTGTTTGCACCCGGTGCCCCCGAAATGCTCACGTACTGCAGTTTTACGCATGCACACATATGCAGAGCCGCCGCGCATGCAAGTTTGCTCTTCCGCCAGGCATTTGGCTGAAACCAGACGTAATCAACAGCGACCGAAGGGCCCCTGCTCCCCCCGCCCACCCTCAGAATTCCACCAATATGCTCTGGACCTGTTTGTATTGTTGCACTGTTGCATTGTTTATATGGTTACAACTATTATATGGTTACAACCCCTGGACCAGGGTACATGCTTTACGCATTTAAATATGATGAGCTACACAGAATTCTTATACTTGATCCGTTGCCCGTTACATATACAAATCAAGCCTCCAAAATCCTTCACACAAACAGAGCTGTCAAAATTAGAACCAATCTGAAGGACTACAATACAGTACACAGGCTGCCAAAGTCTGCGCAATTTTAAGCAGCCAACCTGAAAGACTGTAGCTGTGAAAAATGCCAAAAATTAGCTAAAACTGAATTAAAAAGATAAAGGTATCCCCTGTGCAAGCACCGAGTCATGTCTGACCCTTGGGGTGATGCCCTCTAGCGTTTTCATGGCCGACTCAATTTGGGGTGGTTTGCCAGTGCCTTCCCCAGTCATTACGAACAAAAAGGAAATGGATTTGGTTGAGATTCTATCATTTTTGGCATTTATTTCATAACACTCTTTTCTGTCTTATTTTTGATCCTGGGATAATTAATGCATTACTTAGGCAGCAAAATTTAATAAGCCACAAGGTATTTCTTATGTTAAGGATCTCCTGTAAAGCACATTTTAGACTTTCCTCTCTTCACAAGAAATGCCGACAAATTGATGCTAATTTTGCACTAAGAACTGATATAGTTTTAAAGATTTGCTTTTTAAAAAAACAGATGTTATATATCACATAGCAGCAACTTTCCAAAAAGCAAACAAAGAAGGTAATTTTTCGTTTTCCAAACAGAGATATATAGTATGCGCCAAATGAAAATATTTCCAGCATTCTTCAGTGCAAACGATCAAGACAGTGACAAAAATAGATCGTGTTTATGCAGTACAGATGCCAAATACAGCCGCTACACAATTCTCTCCCTCTGCCTTTGCCAATTCAAGGAAAATATAGGAGAAAATACAGCAGTCACAAAACACCCTAAATTCATCTCACAGAAACCTAAAAATTAGGTCTTGTTTAAATGTTTCATTCAAGGCATTTTCCTTGCCAGCAAACAAGTTAATAAAGCAGGATCCTGCTGATGGAACTGGTGAGTTTAGAAGACACCATTATAACCATCAATCTTATAGTAGCTCTGAGAACTACGTGATAATGGGGGGGGGGGAGATGTATTCCTGTTTGTGAGGCTGTTGAGGCAGATGTTTATAATGGCAGTAACCTTCCACACCATGGCAGGATAGTACCATTACGAATTATTTCAGTGGGAAATTTCTCTAAGCTGACCCTCTCATTATAGTTTGATCAGACAGAAAAATCTTTAAAGTCAATAGGAAGTTATTGAATAGAAAATCCAAGTAATCTATGCAAGTAAATAGCACTATTTTTATATTTATGCCATTTTTATTTCAAACATTTTAATACATCACCAAATTATAAGAGGAATTCATAATATATATGCTTAACTGGGCATATACAAAGACAAAAAGGGGTACCTATTTTATTGACACTGAGAGCAATTCAGTAGGGTACTAGCATGGTGAGCTCAAAAATACAATGTTGGCATCTTGTTCTCATTTGCCCACTTTTCCAGCATGTTCAGATCTCACTGAACTCCATCTCTATCTTCTGGGGTCTTCACTACTCCTCCCAATTTGGTGTCATCTGCAAATCTGCAAGCTAGAAAGATATTCCATATTCCCTCTTCCAGGCTACTTGCTAGTGTGGACTTCTCCCACAAGCCCAAAGAATTTCTAAAAATAATTTAAAAGATGCACTTGCACCACTCCTTTATGAAACAAATACTATTCCTTCACTCCTCTATGGAACTACATGTCTTGCTCTTCCATCATCAAGCCACTAAAGTGTAACTGCCGGAATCCTGCAGTGTTTCAAGCTGGCACATATACTATGATCACTGAAGAGACAAATGTTGCCCCTGCCATCCAGAAGAACACTTATCACAAAAGAAAATGGCAGAACAAAATCAAAGCTTCTATCATTTGAATTTAAATTACATAGATTGTCCAATTATACATAGAATGATCTGCTGGAGCAATTATAAAGTCAAATGGATCAAGATAAGAACGGTACGAAGTCATCTGAAAATCAATTAGGATTAGGATTCATAAATAAAACAGATTTTGCATAATTCTAAATGAAAGGCAATGTTATACACACGCCCTCCTGGAAATCACTTCTTCAAAAATGAGATCAGAGGACATACATAGTTGCTCAAGACAGACATCTATATCTGAGCAAACAAGATGGGTCCAAAAACGGAACATTGTATACATTTCCCCTCTCGGCAAGTATGAAATGGCCTACAGATGTTAATACAACATTGGACAGAATACAATTTAGTAGAAAAGTGAAATGAATCTCATAATTGAGAAAAACTTACTTGTGTTGTGCAAGATATAAACAGAGTTTGCCTTGGGGAATAACAGAGTGGCTTTGCTCAAGTTTCATGGAAAATGATGGTTTGCTATTATCTGAATAAACTTCAGGAATCTTTGATATGATTAACATTTCACTTTAGCAGCCAACCTAAAATTGGAGCAGTGAGAAAATGCTCCAATGCAAGAAGACTGCTAAACAGCACACACATTACAACATTTTTGTGATATCCTAAAACTGATCTAAATGCAATTAAAGGGTACAAAGATTAGCTCTGAGTTCACAGTATTACCATAACTAATTATTATAATATGTACATCAAAAAACATTTGGTTTCTTTGGTCTCAAAGAAAAAGGCTAGAAAAAGGAAAAAAGGCACTTGAATTCACCAAATAATTTCTGCAGATAAAAAGATTTCTGCCCATGAAGTAGAAATACCTCTTCCCGCCCTTTAACAGCCACTATGGAAACTGGAGCTATATGGTTAACAATAAGAAAGGTGAGATACTGAAGAACATGGCTTGCATCTCATTTTCAATGCTAAAGACAGAAGCACCTTCAGATCAGGAGCATGGAATAGAGAGTTCAACCCTGATTTAACATTTGTCTCATCTGACCAGAAAAGTCAACCTGGCATATATCCAGACGTGCTCTTGTGGTTTTCCAACATAGCCGATATCAACCTGAAGTTCTCAAGCTGAGAATTCAAATACCAGTCATCAGGCCTTTTCGAAGACCACAATGGAACTTTGAGAGGACAAACTGAAGAGTGAAGATGGATGGGTCCTTCCAACACATAATGATTTGTTGGACCTGTTATATCTATAGCCAAAAAGACCTATTCCTCAGGGATATTGGAGTGTGAGCGTCATGCTTTTCAGGGAGATGTGATGGAGCTCTTTGTACTCTCCCTAACTGCAACTGAGTGGATTGAAAATTCAGATATTAGTATTTAAGGGGATTGCCCATTCTGTTTGTGTAACCATTGTATCTATTTGGTTACATATTTTATATTATTATATGTTTCTTGTGTGTAACTCTGCCATACGATAAAATAATATATACCTCCCCCCTCCTGTTGCAGCTCAAAAATCCATGGGTGAAAATCCTTTTGTCTGTGAAATGCTGTGGTGGATCTAAGCTAGCTTCTATTTTTATTAACCAAGTCTGGACTAGCGAAACTTAAGTTTCAAACAATGTACTCCACTGCCTCATTTAAATATCTGTTAATTATTAGTTTAAGCTATTTTGTAAAAGACTCAAAGCATCATAGCCTAGGAAAATGACAGCCATTCAAGTAATTGGCAGCAAAGGTTTCCAACCTTCATCAGTATATTGCCATTATGGCCTGTCAGTTTTAATTTATGGCTGACATCACTCAAGGCACTAACAAAATTATTAAGCTTGTTTAGTTTTGCTTGAGCTACTAATTATAACAAGGAGTTTACTGTGGCATACTGATATGATTGTATTTCTGTCAAACTCTACCCTAAGACTTCACAACAGTTCAGAGAATTGTGAACAGCAGGGGTATAAAAAGGGGTATAAAAAGGATTTTTGGTTATATGTTGATGATTATCCTGTCCAAAAAGTAATAGTTTAGTGCCACTTCCTATTGTTTCCAGGAAGCCCAAGTAGACCAAAGCACCTCAATCCAACTGTCTTCAGAGATCATCTGTCAAGGTGACCAGTGCCGTTTCTACCCCATGGCCAGGCCAGAAACCGGACTGGAATTGGTCTACTACTGATGGGTCATCGAGATGTGCCTTTAACTGGTCTGCGGCTGCCTGCTCAACCATCTTCCCCAGAAACGTGAGATGCGAAATGGGAGGGTAGCAGGTAGGGACATGTAGATCCAAGGATGGACTCTTCAATACAGTCAAACCACTGCCTCCTTTAGCCTCTCTGGGAAAGTTCTTGAAAACACATGCAGATTTATTAAATCCCTGAAGGGGATTTTCAGTTTGTGAAAATCCTCTGAAGCTATCAAAGACCTCACCTGAAGATGGTGAAGGGGCCTCCAGTTCACATACTATATCAACCATTGGGACGAGGTTGCAGTGGAGAGACAAGATTTTATCCATGAAACTCACAGAAGTCTCATCGTTTATGACCACTGACTATGATCTGAGCACCCTTCCTTGAGGGCAGTAAGTGATTGAATTGTCCTAAGTAATTGTGCTGGGCAAAAGCTGGCAGATACGATGGAAGTTGCATAGAACTCTCTCTCTTTGCAGCTTTCACTGACATCTCATAGACTCTCATAAGCATCCTATAAGATTTTCTTGCTGCTTCATTGTGAGTCTTTCTCCAAATTCGTTCTAGTCATCTCAACTCTCATTTCTTTGTTTGTTGTACCAAGGAGCAGACTTGAAATGGGTGTGAGCTAGGAATCTAAAAGGTTGAGCAGTAAAATATTAAAATGCAAATATATAATTCATGTGCACATATATAAAATTTTAAAATATCAACATTAGTCACACACTACTGCACAAATGCATAAATGACAAAAAACCAAACGCGTTTCACCCCCTCTTGGGGTCTTCTTCAGTGGTCTAATATTTAAATACACTCATGTGATATAATAACGGGGACTATAAGATGGTAAAAAATATAAATGAAGAAACTCTCACACTTATAAATGTATCTAAATCTATCTCTTTTGAAGTCTCCCAATTAAAATATTTATTTTTCAAAATTCCACCATTATTGAAGTCCTCTCTCAGCCTGAGTATATTTTCATGTGTCTCATAGAATGTAGTGAAAATATTTGCATTTTAATATATACTATATTCTTCTGCTGACCAACCTTTTAGGTTCTTAGCTTGTGTAATAGGTTGGGTTATTTTGTTCCCTCTTTCGTTGTTCACTGGAGGTGGACGGGGCATTTGGGAGGGGGGGATGGTTTGATCTTGTCAATGACTGCCAACAGCTGATTATGCCAGCCATCGACTAAGTCATCTAATGAGCCACTGGGGGGCATTGGGTCTTGCAGAACATTCAGGAAACCAACCAGACCCATAAGCCTCCAACTGCAGGCATAAACACACCCTCGGGCTATACGGGAAGGGGGTGGGGTATGAAGCTGGGCCTTCAGGACAAAGTGATCTGACCATGGAATGAGTTCACTGCCAACAGATCCCTGGATCCTGTTAACAATAGAATGATATGGAAGATATAATTTTCGGTATAATATCATACTCTCAAAGCATTCCCAGTTCTCGTTGGACAGAATGCAAATAATAGAAAGGAAAAGCCAATCAAGTAAAAGCAATAAAGCAGTACAGATTGCCAGTTATAGCATGATGGTTACACTATTACTCATTCTAATTAAGTAATATTGGAGTATTGTTCTTTCAGACAGCAAATGTAAATATTTTAATAGACGTACTTACACAAAATGTAGCTATACAAGCACTCTTTGAAGTATCATCCCCCTATCTTCTGACACACGGAAGGGAATTACTCTTCTAAGATGATATTTGCTATGACTTGCATCCTCTATACAAAGAAAGCACACCTTTCCCTTTGGAGATATTCATTTATCGATAAATAAATTATATTTGAACAAAAGTGGATCAACTACATATTCCTGAACTGTGTAGCTAGCAGTGCAATCCCAAACAGAGTTACACCCTATTAAGGTTAGCAGATCTAGGTCTAATTCTGCTAAGATATGCACTATAAAAATATTTGTCAAAACCTGGAAATAAGAACAAAACTGCTACTTAAAAGAGATTACTTGTTTTCTTTATAATTATGCAATACTAAAAATATTCACGTATCGACTCATTGCAACTTAGAATAGAAACAGTTTCCCCAAAGAGTTGTTTGCCACAAAATGACATGGCTGTTTTTTACAGAAACATCACTATTACACATTCTGTGCCAGCAATACTAAGATCCCTCTTGCCCCAGAGGGACAGACCAGAACAAATGGGATGAAATTAATTCAAAAGAAATTCCATCTAAACATCCGGAAGAAGTTCCTGACAGTTCGAGCGGTTTCTCGGTGGAACAGGCTTCCTCGGGAGGTCATGGGTTCTCCATTGTTGGAAATTTTTAAACAGAGGCTAGATGGCCATCTGACGGAGAGACTGATTCTTTGAAGGTTCAAAGGGGTGGCAGGTTACAGTAGATGAGCGATAGGGCTGTGAGTGTCCTGCATAGTGCAGGGGCTTGGACTAGATGACCCATGAGGTCCCTTCCAACTCTATGATTCTATGATTCTATCCATAAAACGTTTTATTTATTTATTGTATTTATATCCCGCCCTCCCCAGAGGCTCAGGACAGTTTACATAAGAACAAAGAACAATACATAAAACGGTCTATAAAAACATGTGAATAACCTTACAATAATAATAACTAATAGTTGTAACCATATAACAATGTAACAGTATAAACAATATAAACAATGCAACAGTGCAACAATACAAACAGGTCCAGAGCATATTGGTGGAATTCTGAGGGTGGGCGGGGAGAGCAGGGGCCCTTCGGTCGCTGTTGATTATGTCTGGTCTCAGCCAAATGCCTGGCGGAAGAGCAAACTTGCATGCATGGCGGCTCTGCATATGTGTGCATGTGTAAAACTGCAGTACGTGCGCATTTCGGGCCCACCGGGTGCAAACACACATGCGTGGCAGGTCCACGCGTGCGCGTTTGTGCCACCAGCATGCCGGCAGCTGCACTTCCCTCTTTCCCCCACTCCCGCAGCAGGAAGCTTGTTGGGCTGCAAGCTAATCGGCTGCTTTGGAGGCCGATTTGCTCACAGCCTGGTGAGCGTCTCGCTGTGGGGGGTGGGGAGAGGTAGCCGTGGCCCAGTGCCGAAGCTCTTGCGGCTCAGCACCGGGCTGCGGACTGGAGGTTGGGGACCACTGTTGTAGTGGTTTTAGGACCATACGCACACATTATTTGTACATATACATGTCCAGCAGGTTTTGTGCTGGATTTATATTGAGAGCAACAGAAGAAAATAATTATACCATTGTTATATCCAAATATTTGATTACATTCCATGTCCTCTCAAGTAGTCATTTTCTAGTGACTCCTTCCTAGTAGATCACTCACTGTGGAAGTGTGCAGAAGCTGCAATCTGATATCCTCCAAATTTAGCATGTATCTTCTTTCCAGAGCACTCAACCAGCACCTGCTTGAGATTTTGGAAGTTTTTATTTGAGGGATAACTTATGCCTTGCAGCTGTTTTCAGGTTTCCTGCTCTCTCACTGTCTTGGTCTCCTGGCATGGTTGTAAAAGCAAAGACCATCCTGTAATACCACTTCACTGAAAACGTTAGTCTGTTTTAGTTTGCTACAACCATTAAGGATTTCTGTGCAGCACAAAATCTTTGAAGTGCAAATGATTCCAACCTCAGAGGCCTCTGTTTCAAATAAATACAGTAAGACATGCTAAGTGATGGTCATTCATTTCTCTACCAGGTTATAAAACTATGTCTGTACATTAATCACAAGTGCATTCAACTGAAATAAATGGGACTTACAACTAAATGAGACTTTCAGTCCTGAGTTTCAGGAAACAAATAAATAAGCAATGTGAAAATAATACTACACTCTCTACACGAATGAATACAGGAAATATTTTCACATTATAAGTCTTATTCAATGAAAGTAACTCCCTTATCATACCAGAAAAATCATTATGCCTCTACAGAAATTGCCAAAGAATACAATTGTTGCCCTATTAAAGCATTGTTATTTGATGATATTAGCTTGAAAGTTTCTTACATAATTCATTTTAGAATGCTTAAGTCAGCCCAATGTATCACTGACCAATAAGAGCTGGCTCAAATTAAGCACTGTCTAGGAAAAGAGAATAATAGGAGCTTTTGAGATCACACAAAACCGGTCTGGATATTTCAAAATGTTAAGAAGAAACAGATTTTGCAGGTTGTAACATCATAAAATCTGTTTTCCTGCTTCTTTGATTTTAAAATTTGGCAACATCCAGCCTGATTAAGCTTTGTTGAGCTCAAAAACTTGCATAAGGTTTTGTGTCTCTTTGGTGGGTCCCCATATAAGGTATTCTTTTTTCTTTTTATCCTTTAGTGGCAATTGTTGGAGCAGGTTGTTCCTCTCAGCCAACACACACTGCTGTAGGTGCCGCTAGATTTTTTGCCTTGTTTATAATACGTTTCTACTCTTGGTGATTGGTGGCAGTAGTTTTGGCCATATCAATCGCTAGTTTCTAAGGTCTTCTAAAGTCAATCGCTAGTTTCTAAGGTCTTCCTCGATCTGTTTGAGCCATGTTTTCTTTGGCGCCAGTCATTGGATCTTCCATTCAGTTGGTCGTTCTCATTAGAGGAGCTTATGAGGCAGTCTGCTGGTGTTCATTCTGCAGACATGGCCAAACCACAGCAGTGTGCACCTTTGGATTTGTTCTTTAATTTGCTGCTGGTTGTCACATTTTGTCCGAATTGTCTTGTTTCGATTATGATTCCATAGAGAGACATCCAGAATCTGTCACAGGCATTGCATTTGGAAGGTCTCGAGTTTGTTTATGTCAGGATGTCTGTGATCCATATAGGAGGATTGGCAGGATTAGTGATTATGTTTGGAGAATAAAAGGAATTTAATGGATTTTGTTCTTGGTTTGGATTTAAGCATGCAGCTCCTCTGACTGCAACAGAATATTAGCCACAATATTAGCAGAAGATATCCTATGAACATTCCCTTATTACTGTACAGGCAAAAACACTTCCTGTGGTTGCTTAAAGTACATCCCATTGTTAGAGAGCATTGGCTTGCAACAAAAGTACTGCAGAAGTTAGTTTGCTGGTGAACGCTCCATTCCAGCAAACTCAGAGTCCACTGAAATTTGTATGAACTCAAATGAAATTTCTAGTTTTGTGCTAAACATAAATATCAATTGTACCGAAAGTTATCTTATACTTTCCATATATAACACACTCTGAGGAGCAAATACAGCCACACATAATAAAGCTAATTAATGTCTGAAAGAAACAACGTTGGAAAGAAATGACAATATTTGTTCAGTAAAAATAAATAAGAGTCTTCCTACATTTTTTAGAATGTTAACACATTGGTTATATGTTGATTATTATCCTGTCCAAAAAGTAATAGTTTAGTGCCACTTCCTATTGTTTCCAGGAAGCCCAAGTAGACCAGCACAAGTTTTGTAGACTACAGACTAATGCCCACTTTATCAGATTCAGTAAGTGGATTCTTACTCTGGAAGACTCCCTCATGGAAGTCTAATAATTGTATTTTAGTCTATAAAAGGTGATGCTGAGATAAAATGTCAATCTTCTAAAAAGTACCTCAAGGCTCCTGCTCATTACTGCTGTAATGGACTAAGAATTCTTGATATGCATTACCTTTTGAAGGGAGCAAGACAGTTAAGCAGGTGTTTAATTTTCACCTACTGAAAAACCACATGTGCAATTTTAGCTAGATCACACTCAAAGTGGTTAAGCACAAGAATAAGGATGTGTGAGTAAAGTGAAGAATTGTTCGCATAAATATATGTGGGCATATTTAATATCAAGCAAATTTTTAACACAGGCACTTTGTCAGTCTGTTACACCTGTTTACCTCCAGGCATTCAATCTGAATGCACCTTTGGCCATGAACAGAATAAAAAAAAAATCTATTACCAAGGGCAGAGACCATATCAGATGCTTCTCAGGCAAATGTACTGAGATTAGCAAGATGAGAAAGAATTTGTAGTAAATATATATGACCATGACCTCTGAGGTACACATGAAACTTGGACATTGCAGCAAAATGAGCTTTTTCACTAGGATCCAGATATTGGCTACAACTGAATCACTTGCAAGAATCAGAAAGAAGACTGTTCCTGGATTTTCGAGCCACATTCTAAATTAAACAGGTTGAAATCTAAAAATAAAGTTGAAAAAATACAAACCTCTTAGAAATTTCAGAAGGATTTCTTACAAAGATTTCTAACTTACAGGAGCTTTCACCATACCTATTCCTTTTAGTACTAACACCATGTGGTTATTTATTTGTTCTTGATAACCTACATAGTCTTCCTAAATCATTGTACTCCTGACCAAACCCAAATAATCAATTTAGGATAGTTAACAAGTAAGGCGGGTTGAGTTACACCTCAGGTTTGCCAAGTCTGAAACCTCCTTGCAAGATTAATCTGACAAAAAGTACATACAACTGGAAATACTAAGCCCAAGCCCTTGGTTACAAATCTTGTTAACAATCACCTCAATTCTGGTCAACTGTATGGTCTCCAGCCTCCTCTGGCTGAGCACCTGAAGGCTGTATAGGACAGTGTTCCGAGATTCATGTTCATAAGGTGTAGGGGATGTGGCTCAGAGGCAAAGCTTCTGCTTGGCATGTAAAGGTACAAAACTCAATCCTCAATATTTCCAGTTGAAGGATCACTTTGGAAGTGTGCACAGGAGAGGGGGTTTGTGTTTGTGTGTTTTACTGGGGCTGTTGTCAAGATGGAGTGTGTGTGTTTAACTGGGGTGGTTGGAAAGAGGATTTGTGTGCATGAGAGGGGGCTGTGGGCATGTGTATATTCCCTCCCTCTTTGTCCATTTTTGTCTAGCCTCTGGCAAGGGTGTGGAGGGAAGGCTTACCAGATCCAGGTTGGGAAACTCCTCGAATTTGGGGATGGCACTTGAGGATTATAGGGACCTTAATACGGTACAATGCCAGACTTTCTGCCCTCCAAAACAGCCATTTTCCTCAGAGAAACTGATCTCTATAGTTTGGAGATGAGCTGTAATTCCAAGGGATCCCCAGGTCCTACCTGGAGGTTGGCATCCCTAGCTGAGAGCTACTACCCCTGAACCCAGTGCATGGTCTGTGCACAGCCTGTTCAAGGATTCCTTTCTTTCCAGGTTTCCCCTTGCTCTGACAGCCATTTCTGACCCTGTGAAAATATATTCTCAGGTCTTGTTAGGACTGTCAACCTCCTGGTGGTGCTTGGAAATCTCCCAAAGTTATAAGTAATCTCCAAATCACACAGATCATTTCCCCCGAGGAGAATTGCTGCTTTGCATGATGGGCTTTAAAACAGCTGAGATGCTTGTTTTGTTCAGGCAAGGTTTGTTGTTTAGCATACTGCACAAACAAAAATGAAACAAGCTTCTTATTTAACAAGCCTTTTATTCTATTAGTGATGATGCCATTCACACTGTAAACATGTGACTTCCAAGGTCATGACAAGGACGCGTGGCCTGATGGTGTCATTTCCAGGGTTTCTCAACAGTAAAAAGGTTGAGAAGGACTGATGTAGGTAGATGGATGGACCATATCTACTTCTGTACAAATCTAATTGACCACTATCCACTGTGATCAGAAATAGAGCATGCTTTGCAAAATGTAAATTCCCAGGAAATAAATGCTCTGAAGGGATAAAGACGGTGAACAGAAAGCATGAATGTTTCCTATCTTTACAACTCATCATGTTTCAGTTTTGTATCTTCATCCCTCACACATATATATTTCCATGAGGAGGTGGGCAAGCTGTACTGGCCATTCACAATATACGCTGTTTAGGACTACAGTCCTGCATACATTTCCATGTCTGCAAGTCCTACTGACTTCATTGCACTTAAACAGGCAACTATTGGCAGGACTGCCACATAAATTAGCAGCACAGATGTTACCTGAGAATACCAAATTCTATGAAACTAGGAAAAACAATGAGGTTACCCTTAGCCATGACTAACATCATGAAAGGAGAACTTTGCTCAGGAGACAAGAGTGGCTGTGGATAGGGAACACACTTTCCCACTGAAACCAATGAGTGTTACTTTGTTTAGGTTGCATTGCAAGTCTCTTAACCAGAATTAAGAAGTTATTTAAAAAATGAGCTGCTAAACAAAGGGCTGTTTCATTCTATAAATGCGAGCCTAATTTTGATGAAGACAGGATGCCTATTCTGTGAGAAAGACCCGGGTGATCAGAGCTGCACCACAAGACAGTTAAACATGAGAAAGGTAACCCAGTAATGAACCCAGGGGAAAAAGCAGTTCCCACACTGCTGTTGTGACTATACATTCCAAGATGTCTAAAAGAAGGTGCTCATCAACCAGCAAAGGACAGCTAGCAATCTGATTGGCCCATTTTGTTCTGAGATTTTTAAGTAAACCAAGGAGTTCCTAAGTGTTTGCAGAACCCTGAATGGTAGCTGTGGATGACCTTGTCTTTAGATTTGGCTGTGCCCTTTATGATTAGCTGTAGCAATAAAACTGGTTGTGAAAAGACAGAAATACACTAAAATAAAGAAGATACGGGAATGGGTTTTCTTGCAGGTATACTTACTTACAGAAAGATACAGCATTTTTGTATAGATAACTGGCCATACCATCATCCTTTCTTCCCACACTTCACTATACACCTCCTCCTACACAGCTACAGAAAGAATTTTTTAAAAATGCTGTTCCAGATAAGTGAGGCCTGTAAAACAACAAGAACTTTGATCTAATGGAGGAGATTAATTAACTGCTGAGTAGAATAGCAATGAGACACAGGAATAAGGAAAGCGATAGACTTCAGTAAGCACTCTACTGATTGATTGATTTGTGGTTTGAAACCACTACCCCCCCCCCCAAATTCCTCAACAGGATTTTAAAACCACAATTTAGAAGGGATCCAAGCACAAGTCATGATTATAGAATAAAAAATGTGATGGTGCATTATGGGGCCAATCCTACTGTTGAGAAAAGACAGAGAAATGCATTGACATGCCTACAATAAATTGTGAAAGGGAAACATTTAGTTATGTAGAATAAGCATAGATTATCACTAAACCCGAAGGAACTTAGAAGTACACAACAACCTTGATAACATATCTGGATTCTCACTCCTATCAAAGGCCCCTGAGAAGTTTTAAAATTATAATACTGTACTTACTGTGTAATACATTTAACTCCAGTGTAATTATTGCATCACTTTTATTTATTATATATTTATTATATTTATATACCCTTTAACCCTTAGAAGGGCCTTATGGAACAAAATGTGCTTTGATGCGAGAATTTTAATGCTTCTGGGATTAGAGAAGCCTTCAGTGAGGTGAAACATTTATTATAACATCTTAATGATTTTAGAAATTCTAAAAATTGAAAGAATGAAGATGTTTACCAATTACATTATGATAGAACAGGGAAGAGAGAAATCTGGTCCATGTTTCTAATCTACTGAGATTGTACAGACACTGATAGAACAATCATAATGAAATTATCTAGGATTAAAGGTCTATTTAGAAAAGACCCATTAATAGTACCAAGTGTTAACTGATCAATTACATCTACAGCCCCTCGCCCCAATTTGAACTGGGACCACAGTGCGGGGAAAGAGAGGTTTAATCCTTAACCATGCTTTCAGCAAAGTACCAAACACAAAAATGAAATAAGTTTTGGATCCTTCACAAGATTCAATCCTATGTAAGGTAAGATAGCATTTGGTCTTATGTAAGATAAGATAAGATGATAAGATGATAAGATAAGATAAGATGAAATTTGATTTCAGCTGGCCTCACTGCCTGATTTCCAACCTGATTTCCACCAAGTCAATACTAAAGGTTTTGACTTTATATACCGACTCCTCCTCTCTTCTCAGAGGGTCAGAAATAGGCAAATTCTGTCATGTTTATGTATAGTTATGTATTTAATATATTTGTATTTTATAATGTTATATTTCTAACTGATTAAATGATTAGATTGTACATGTAGGTTTTATGAAATGTTTGTCTGTATTCTTACTTGCTGTAACCTGCCCTGAACACTAAGGGAAGGGTGAGCTAAAAGTATGAAAACAAATACATAAATAATGGGGACTCAATTTATAGCATAAATCCCATGTTGCAGAAGACTGATCTTGCAAAATTGTTTCTGTGTTATACTGTAGCTAAACTTGGGATTGACAATGGGACAAAATGAAAGATTTTTTCTGCCTCCTTTCATACTCTTTCTGGTGTCCACCTACCATTCATTCCCTTTGTCTTGAAGTAGGGCAATATGAATATGAACTGGAGGAGAAATGGCATACTTCTGGTTAAGATATCAGGGAGCCAAAATATTGGTATTCCTAAATACCCTGGTTTCAAATAGTGGTTTGATATTCTGATTGTTTTCTGGTGTGTGTGTGTGTTTAATGTTATTTGGCTCCATTATTCCTTAGGGGGAATATTTCTGGAGGGCTATAGAAGCTGTTTTGTGAGCAAATGGCACCAAAATTGCAGGGGGGGGGCTGCTAGCACCCATTCACTAAATAATCCCCAAATATCACGTCCACGAGGTTCAGTTGTATGGACCCCTGAACAAAGTGCCCACAGTCACCTTTTACTGTTTTCTATGGAAGGGAATCCATGCTTTTTCGAGAACAAAGAATAACTGAAGACATGACAACAAGCAAAGCAAGCACTGACCAAAAGCCTCCCAAAGTAAACAGAAGCACCAAACCCAAAGAACCCATCAGAACCAGGGAATCTCAGCAGAAACTAGGGCCAAACAGAACAAATGTCAATTCAAAGTAATTGAAGACAATGTCAAACCAGAGGGTCCTTCAAACCAAATCAATGCAAGGAAAGCTGTTGCAAGTCCAACAAATGTCAAATCAGAGAGTGAAGACAATTTAAAATCCAAAAATCCATCCAATATTGAACTAGAAATTCCAATGTAAACATGTAAATTAGCCTTATGAAAGAACACAACATTGCAACCAGGGATGAGCAGGAACTGAAAAAATACAATCTGTATAAGTCTGTAGTTTGTGGCCAAGCCACAAACCAAACCAAACCGACATGGTTCGACTTGGCAGTCCCTTTAACCCCCTCCTTTCTGTTCTATCCATAAAACTCCATGAACCGCTTTAAAAATTCATGGAAGTTCAGAGATGGTGGACAACTTATAAATTTTGGGTTGTGAACCACGAACAGGGAAAAACTCATCAAGAATTTTGCTTTGTGGTTCAGTTTGTGCCTATCCTTAGTTGCAAGACCAAAAAAACTAATTTCAAAAAACTAATTTAAGACCAAAACAACAAACTCATGTCAAACTCTGACAAGACATAAACACACATTAATATGAAAGAAAAAACAGTCCCGAGTTTTCAAATGCTGACTTCCAATATTCTGTTACACCTGAATATTTTGGGGATTTTTTTGGTCCCATTTTCTGGTATCTTGAAAAATCCTGGTGCTATCCAGAGACCCAAATGTATCTGTAATACACCGATACAGCATTTTAAAATACATATATATATTCAAGACTGGAAATATTTGAAGTGCATTTCTATAGGACACCATATTCAATTCATTTAACCAGCAATGACACCACAGGTCATATATAGCTTCATATGCTTTCCTGTCAGAGGAATTAAACCCCAGTCTTCTGCAGCAGATGGAAATACCACAATATCAGAAAAAACATCTTGGTGACATCAATCAACAAAATAAAATAAAATACTTCAAAAAGTCATTATTTCACTTACAAGGAAAGATCCAAAGATAGTGGGATTCTACAGACACTGGTAGAACAATTATAATTAAATTATTTAGGATTAATGGCCTAGCTAAAGTTGTTAGATCAGCAGGCCTCTAACCAAGTGGAATCTAAGGAATACTGTACCAGACTTCTGACTGAGCCAGATAATGCCTGGGTCTATTTGAAAGGCTCCCTACATTTGGCTCCATGGAGCCAGTTACAGGTGAAAGTAGAGTAACACAGTTCCTCTGTTAGAGTGCTGAGACTGAACAGAGGGACTACAAACAGCCTCCTTGACTCGGTAGTAAAGAACCTGCTTTACCTGCAGAAGGTTACAAGTCTATTGCCTAATATCTCCACGGTAAATAGTGGCATGGATTCTGAAAGACTTCTAGCAACTCACTGGTAGCAACTCACCAGAGTACCCAGTACTGGGCTAGATATGACAGCAGGCAATAAATTCATAAAACCCATATAGCTTGAGCAGAAGAGCTGCAGTAGATTTGCTATTGGAGGAGTTTTTGGCATAAGGTTATAGTTTCAAAAAAAGCAATTTCCTCTTTCCAGAGTCGTTCAACTGTGAGGGAAAAGTACTCATGGAGCTTGGAGACAGCAGGCACAACACAAGAACCTCCAAAGCAAAATTTCCCATATTTGGGCTTGGAGGATGACTGATTTACAGTGTACATTCAAGAACAGGTGTATGGCATTCAGGGGAAGAAACACATTTTTTAAACCACTTTTCACCATACCTTTAGGTTTCCCTTCATATTGTCTTCTCTTTGCACCTGCTTTGTACCCAGTGCAGTTATTCGTAGAAGCTCCTTCTCTTACTAATAGGAAACATGATATATGTATGCTTTGAAGTATTGTAAGACCACTGGAACACATCCCTGGTAGGCAACAGGCCATTAACAGAGAGATGGGATTACTCCAAATTAGTGAACCTTCTATATATTTGATTTCTATAATTCAAAGAGCACATTGTGCCTTTCAATCTTCTTTCAGCAGCCAAATAATCAGATGCAGATGAAAGAGCAGAAAAGCACCTTCTCAGGCCTGAATACTGCCTTTGTGCAGCATGACGATGCTAAAGGTACTTGAATGCGGAAAAGGCATTTGAGCTATTCTTTCATAATGATGGGAGTGTTTCAAAGTATGGCTCCAGGTGTCAGGAGGTGGGGGGGGGGGAGATGTCAAAATGCAAAATACTTAAATGGCAAGGCAAATACAAAAACATCTGACTGACCAACTCTTGCCCTGATATTTGTTTAGGCTTTCCCTTGCCTTTGGATACCTCCCCACTCCCATTTTCATGGCATTTGGGAGACTCTATTTCATTGCAATTTTTAAAGCATCTTCATTTTCAGCTCCTGCTCTGAAACATTCCAGAAGCTAAGTGTGATAAATCACAAAGATTGCCATGGATGAGTCAATCAGCTGCAACTATGTCAACACAAGAGACAACAGATCAGACCTCAGGGCAAACATGCCATTACACTTAAATAGCAAATATTTATTTTTTATTTATTTATGTAGATTTCTATACCACCCATTTCTTTGCAGCTCTGGGCGGTTTATACTGAACATTATATAACTTCCATGGAACGATATATAGACTATAACATCAACAACTTTCAAATAAGGCATCAAAAGATTACAAAACCACATTTATAATATATAAATAACAATTAACAGTAACATTGGGGGGTTGGTTCTTTCAGTCATGGAGGGGGCATCATTTTGATTTGTAAATACTAACAGAATTGAAACAAGCAGTAATGGAATATTAACAGAACAGTATATTGAAATCTGATCTCCAAGTATTCCAAAATGTGGTAGAGATTTCACAGTATGCTCAAAACACAAAGTAATCTTAGTCTCATTTTAATGGATGTTCTCATAAAAGTCAGAAAGTATTTTAGACCACAGAATGTCCCAAGTTACTCCACTGTAAATCACCAGAAGACATATTTTTATGATTGCTACATGAACATTTTGAAGAAGCCTTGTTTGGGAATGAAATTGGGTTCTGAAGAATGCACCTGAACAGAAGCTATTAATTCCAAGGTTTGTTGCTTGGATAAGATGAAAGCATCATCTTTCAGGGTCTTATCCAAAGCAAAAAGAGAAGTAATCTTGTTTATTGCGAATAGCCACTGACTGGCACATTGGCTTCAATGGATTCAGAAGGGTGTAACTCTGTTTAGGATAGCACTGATAGTGAAAGAATGTGACACAGAAAATTAACATTTTAGGATTCAAATTCATTCCAGTTGCCCGAGTAGAATTTTAATAATAAGTAACAGAAACATCTATGGCCATGATCTGAGCAAAACCTTTTGAAGGTTCGTTCTTGCAAATGGGGAAGATTAGCAACTATCTATTCACACACACTCCTGATGGCTCTTACCTTGTGTAGCAACCTGCCTAATGAATCATAGAATAATAGAGTTGGAAGAGACCTCATGGGTCATCTAGTCCAACTCCCTGCACTATGCACGACACTCACAACCCTATCGCACATCCACTGTAACCTGCCACCCCCTTAAGCTTTCACAGAATCAGCCTCTCCGTCAGATAGCTATCCAGCCTCTGTTTAAAAATGTCCAAAGTTGGAGAACCCACCACCTCCCGAGGAAGCCTGTTCCACTGAGAAACCGCTTTAACTGTCAGGAACTTCTTCCTGATGTTTAGACGGAATTTCTTTTGAATTAATTTCATCCCATTTGTTCTGGTCCGGCCCTCCGGGGCAAGAGAGAACAACTCTGCTCCATCCTCTATATGGCAGCCTTTAAAATATTTGAAGATGGTTATCAAATCCCTTCTCAGTCATCTCTCCAGGCTAAACAGACCAAGCTCCCCCAACCTTTCTTCTTATATCTTGGTATCCAAACCCTTCACCATCTTTGTTGTCCTCCTCTGGACACGCTCCAGTTGCTCTACATCCCTCTTCAACTGGGGTGCCCAAAACTGAACACAGTACTCCAAGTGAGGCCGAACCAGAGTTAGTTTAGTACTGTCTGCAAAATTAATAAGTATCCCCTCTAAATCCTCATCCAATGAGGTCGGAAGCTTCCGACATCTCAGAACTCAAGGCAGCTTACAAAATAAATTATTTAATTTAAAAATGATTATAAAACACAAAAAAAGATAATAGGAAGTGCCTGGTGCACATCCCTGGGGAGTGATACATAATGGTGGGGCTGCCATAGAAACGCCCCTCTCTCATGTGCCCACAAGACAAGCTAATTTGATTGTTGGGACATTCAGGAGAGCCTCTTTCTGTGATCTTAATTCCCAGGCAGAAATGTATGAGGATGGTCTTTCAGAAATCCCAGTCTCAAGTCCTGTAGAGTTGGACCCAAGAACAGAATATGACCAGTGTAACTGTTGTAGTATCAGGGTTACATGTTCCAATAGTTATCCCCAACCAGCCATCTACCTGCAGCATTCTGCACTAGCTGCAGCTTTCACTCTTAGTAGGCAGCCCCAAGTAGAGTGTATTGCAGTAGTCCAGTTTAGATGTAACTAAGCCATGGATCACTGTGGCTAGATCTGATTGAACCAGGAGTGGACACATTAGCCAAAGCTGGGGGAAAGCACTCTTAGTAGCACTCCCAAGCTGTAACTGTGGCAAGACAGAAGAGATCTTTAAAGTCACAGTCTGTTTCTCCTTCTGCGAAACCCAAACATTCATGAGGTCATTCTTATAACAGAATCAGAACTGTATTAAGACAAAACAGTGCAGAAGGACACCTCCATATGGGAACAGGTCTGTAAACTACTACAATGTTTTACTGTTGGCATCATGTATTATTCTTGGTATCAGCTTGCTTTAGTTGAATTCTTACACCTTGTAATCCCACATTCTGCAGTTTTCACACAACACCTTGACTTGGCAGTTTGCTGTTCTTGTGACTCACACTGTCACTGAATGTTGTATTCCTAGTCCTACTGCAACATTCACTGTATGCCTTACGATGAATGTTAAATTTTACCTCTTTATTAGACCAAAATCTGAGTCTCAGTGAGAAAGTTGAGTTATAAACAAGCTATATAATGAAAACAAAGTAAGATATTGGGGACATCTGTCAAGGGATAGAGCATTCATTCTGTCTCCCAACTGTGGTCCTTAATTGTCCTCTGGCCCTTCTTTCTGTGTTCACAGATTGAGAGGACAGCAGGATGCCCCCCCATCCTGTCCTGCCTTGAGATAGTGGATGGCAGCTGCCTCATTGGCTCATGTTCCAGTAGTTTAAAGAGAGCATGGCAAATTATGCATGCTCCCTCAGCATTTCCCCCTTCTCAAAGGAACTCCCACTCCCTTTGGTACTGCCAATGTGCCCATAATCCATTATGTACGTCTGAGTCTCTTTCTACAAAAAACTGCTCATTAGATTTGGGAAGGATTTTTTTCCATTGCAGTGAAGCAGCCACCAGTCAGAGGAGGCCATGTCCCTATCCCACCTTTGATACTCAGCACTGGTCCTCCTGGGGCCTCACCAAACACTTCCTTGGCTATATCTGCTAGGTAGTGGGGCTATAGCCATCATGGAATGCTTAAGACCAGTAGCTGGAGAGACACATATGATTTCAAGAAAAGACTTTTCATCTAATAATCCTTTCCCCCCAGGAATTTCAATATTCACCATTGCTTTTTAATTATTTTTATATTCATTTGTATTTTAAACATCTGGGATGCAGTAGAGGCTTGGTTTAAGGAGAAAGGCAATATTTAAATTTATGAGAAATATTTCTTCTTGTTGCTATGCTGATGTTAGCTATATCTAATAAAGGTTCCAGCAGGGCCAGTCTGAAGCAGCTGGGTCGCCATACTGTTTCTTCACCAATATAACTCCTTATAAATTATTAATATGGCTATTCATGAATCATGAAGCAAAATTCATGACAAATTTGTGGTCTGAGAACCAAAGTGTGTGGTGGGTCCAAGGTCAGATTTCAATGAACCTTTAAGGCAGTTTGTGGGGTTTCTGCTGGTTCTTATGCAAAGCAGAAAGCATGAATTTTTTTAAAAAGTTCCTTTAAACCTATGCTTTTCTGCTTCAGTAGAAAGCCACAAAAACAGCTGAGCAGTTGGAAGTACTCCATACTGCTCAGTGGTTTCTGGCTTCTTTGCTCAGTCCCTTTAAGGTTTAAAGCATAGGAAAGCTAGGAAACAGAAAGCAGCCTGTTCAGGGTCAGGCGTCACATCCACAGGGGAAGTCCCTGTCCATTACCCTGAGATCCAGGAGAGACCAGGCACTCACCTGTCACCTGAGGATGGCCCCTGGACTTCCCATTGGGAACTCATCCAGGAGGCTGTTGGAAAAGGCTGCCTATCAGCTGTCAGTTACAGTCAGTAGGAATAGCTGCAACAAGCTGCAGTAGTGATACAGCAGCTGGGCCCACTTCAGGAGCCCAGAATGGGGGTGAGAGGGGTGGTGCTGGCAGAGAAAGAGGCCACTCCAGCCTGGGGACCATGTGGGCTGGGTGTCTTCTGGTGGCAGCAGCAAAGCCAGGCCCAGCAAGAAGTGAATTAGCCATGGAGGATACCCAACTCACATGGCACCCAGGCTACAGTAGACTTTTCCCCTGCCCTGGGCTCCTATGGTTGGCCTGGCTACTGTAATGCTGCAGTCCATGGCCCTGCCAACCACCTCAGTTTAGTTAGTTTTATTACGGTCACAGACCAGCACAAGTTGATGCAAAAACATCCATTAAAACCAGGAATTAAAACATCTTAAAACATAGCTATGCAAAATAGAATAATAAGGTACATAAACACAGGTATCCAGTCCATTTGAAACAGATCATTCTATTACAAATTTTGAGCGCTGCTGCGCAGAAATTGGCAACTCTATAGCTTGTATCATTATCTATAGGTTGTATAATTATCTATTGCCAACCAGCTCAGCTAGCCACCCCTTCTCCACTGGCCTTTCTCTCCAATTGTCCTTTTGCTCCTATTTTTATTTTATGTCTCTCTTTCCTCCGTTCCTCATGCTGACACTAACCAAGGCAAGGAAGCCTTTACAATGACAGTTGTGGGTTTTGTGTAACCGTAGTTACACAAAATCTTGGTGTCATTATTCTCTCAAAGAAGCAGGCATTGCTTTTATTATTGTTAATATTTTTATTACATGCATACATATACACACAATTCTAACTTCTCAAAATGCATAATCCTTTAAAATATGTACAGAAATATTTGCAGCAAGAATGAAAGTGCCACAGCTGTATTTGCATATTCTGGCAACCACATGTAGCAAGAACTTCCAAAGAATGCCCAGTTTTAGTAACCTGCACACATAAGCAACTTAACATAAACTGATTTGCAGATAAATATACAGAGACTGAAGTGGTCATTGCTTTCAATTGTGGCATAAAAAACAACGAAGCATGAATAAAGCTGAAATTAAGGCATAGCTTGAAATATTTTTAACTTTGCTTAGCCTTTTTGTGGGATTTAACGGAGTTCATTTCTCCCCTATACATATAATCTTTTAAAAAATACCCTTCTATTAGGGCTGAAACTTCCTTTCTCTTGGTTTTTAAGAGAATTTAAAGAAACATCTGGCAAAAGAACATTTCAATTTAGCAACTGCTGCCCAAAAGAGGAAAGTCTGGTCTTGAAGACCTTGGATAACTTATCCACTCCTATAATTTTTGATGCTATGGTCTTACCAGTATATAGATTCAAAAAGATTGCTAGTTTATGCAAACGTATTTTATAAGCAAAGGTCACCACAAGGAAAAATTTCACTGTAATTCTTCTGTGATTATTTTCAAAATAAAGGCACCATTCATCCTTTGAAAGTTAACGTAGCATTTCTAATGTTTATCTCATGAGTTGAGCTACATTGGAGCATACTTATAAGAACGTAGGACCTTTGTTGACTGCATGATGACATTTTGCTGAAGAAATGACCACATAAACGCACCCACACTCAGGATTTCTCAGCATCTGAAGTAACAAAGGCTAGCCTTCATATTGATATGATAACACAATGGGAAAAGGTTAACGTAATTATAATAGAGCGATTTCTTTATAAATAACATATCAGAGTTATGAATTGTATTTCTGCACAAGCATTCACATTTTCATTGTGAAACAAGCATGTAAAGTTAGGATACTATTTTTAAAAACAGTTACAAATACAATAAACTGAACTAGTAAAAGAAACAGAATACACCTAACATTTAAAGAAAACTCATTGGTGTTACAAAAGATATCCTTCAGCACATGACATCAAGTTCCTTGTAATAGTAGCAGATGCAGGAGCACTTATGATTATTTTTATCATAAATACTAACCAAAGAAATAGTAGATTCTGTTATTTAAAATAAACCTCTACCATTCATCAGACCAATATAAATTACTGACACAAAGGACACTGAAATTAAAGCTAATTACATCATCATCATATATTCTAACAGTGAAGTCAGCAAGTCTTTAGATACTTAAATCCAGTGACTGGAGCTGTGAACAGGCAAGACAGATCTTTCTACAAACTTAAAAAGGCCCCAGGTTTCCAGAAAAATGTGAAATCTAAAAAAAAACACATTGGAACTTTTTTTAAAAGGCTGAAAATGATAAAAGGAGTACCTGCAGCTTTTAGTAATAGATTCCCTCAGTGGTTGTTGCTAGGCAACCACACTATTCCATGCTGTGTTTCTAAGTAAAAGGCAAGGAAGGGGGCATGGCCCTTTCAGGCCTATTTTGCCCTTGGAAGGAGGGCTCATTAGGGCCACTCTTCATTAGAGTCCCCAATTCATGACTGGGAAGTTCCTGGTGATTTTGGGGAGGAGTCTGAGAATGGCAGGGTTCAGGGATTGGAGAGGCCTCAGCCCGATATAGTGCCCCAGAATTCACCTTCCAAACCAGTCACTTTCACCAGGCAAACAGATCTGTCATATGGAATTTAGCTGTAATGCGGGAAGATCTCCAGGTCCCACCTGGAGGCTTGTCAACCCTAGGTATAAAAGCAATCTCTAAGTAACATCACTCAATTTGTATGATTTAACTAGGCCTGGCTGCTTGCCACTGTTCCAACAGCAGCCTTCCTATGAAAGCCAGTGTGGTGCAGGAGTTAGAACTTCAGCGTAAGATCTGGGAGATCTAGCTTCAAATCCCCATCTTGCTATGGAAGCTCACTGGGTGATTTTTGAACCAGTCACATATTTCAGGCTAGCCTAACTTACTGGGTTCTTGTGTAGATAAAAAGAAGGAGAGGAGAATAATGTAAGCTGCTTTGGTTCTCACTGTGGGCCTTCCGGGCCCACCTCCAATTAGTCGAAGGACCACATGTGGTCCGCAGCCCACAGGTTGGGGATCGCTACAAATGGACAGCTTTCCCACTGGACTGTTTTTGTATTGTCATGCAAGACAAGCACTCTCATATAATCCTGCTACCCTTGTCAAAGAGTTTAGCAATACCCGCTGGGGAAATCGACCCCTTGGCCCTACAGCCATTACTTGTCCTCCTGTAGAATATCACCAGCTACTCTTTGCTAAGAGGAGTAGAAAAAGCTGTTGACCAAACTGAAAACACTACAAAAGCCACATAATGCTCTTGGGGAATTAAGCCAAATAAAGCCTGGAAAGGTAGTGCATGAGCACAAAAAGGAGGCATAAAAGGCAGGACGCTTGTCTCAACCACAAACAGGGGTAACTCCAAGCAACAAGAGTGTAATCTGCTTTATGTCAGAAGTTCTCAAACACAGGAAAATACAATCTGTTTGTGTTTCTGAAACAAATGCAGCAACCAAGCAGGAGGAAGTTCATCCCATACAGACAGTAAGCATAGTGTTTTAGAAAATAAAGCATGACCCACACTAAACGTTCCTTTTACATTTGCAGATCTTAAGTCTCTCCCCACAACATTTTTATGCTCTTCTGCAGCAGTCACACCATGCTTCCTCCCCCTACCCTTGACCTATTTGACAGATAAATAATAAAACTGAAGTATGGAATGTATTCAGATGGTAACCAGACCCTGCTCTTGCCAGAAGTAATCTTGCCATCTTTGTAAAACTTCTGAAGAATCTGAACAACTATAGTCAATTCCCTGACAATCTCCTTTGTGTATCAATTCTAGCGAAGTCCTCCACCCTCTCCTTTTTGGTCAATACAGAAGACAGAAGAATGTTTCACTTCAGTAGCTACAGCAAACAAAGAGTACAAAGAAGAAATTATTTACTAATGTACCAGGAGACAAAACTTTCTACATTTTTCCAGCATCAAGAACTGGAAAATGCTGAGGAACCACGTAAACAGAAGCACGAAGACTGCCACAGAGCCTACATGCAGCTCTTGTACGAGTGTCTGCAGAACATGACTTACTTGCACCTTTTCTTCCACTTATTGATCCATCTCAATGTAACTTTAGATGCAGCACAAGTGCAATGCAAGAAAACGACCACAGTAGCAACTTGTAGTAAGCCAAGTTCAACATACCTGTAGTTGTGTTCCTGGATACTAATAAGAGAGAGAGGAAAGCACTAGGTGCTGCGTTAAGCCCATGTAAATTCTCACTCATGCATCACTGGATCCAAGACTGCTCTGCTTACTGTTCCCAACACTATATTAAGCTCAGCAGGAAAGCAAAGCTCACAGTCATTCCACAGACCCCCTTTAAACTGAAGAAAGGCAAGAATAATCTGTATCCAGTTCAAAGAGGAATGCCCCAGGAAAGCCACAAATCATTCTCAGAAGGAGCACAATGTCTGTCATGTCGATGGTCCCCTTTAATCCAGGGCCTTCCTGTTCTCCATGTGGGGGGGGGGGTGACCTTAATGTATAAGCAGCCCAAATGAAGGCAGATCTGCTGCTGTATAAGCAGCAGAAAATGAAGGCAGATCCTTTATTGTTAATGTTCAGCTCTATTTTCAATGACATGTTTCATCTTCTGTGGTTCAGAGGGCAATGCATTTCATCCCAGGGCTGCTAGCATCCTTCAGGAAAACATTCAGAATAAATACAGAATGCTGGTTTTCAAGAGATATGCTAAACAGCGACATATGCTAACGATATCCCATGACAACATGTTGCCCAGTCCCCTCCCTTCCATTTTATATCCATGCTGCCCCTGCCTCATCTTACAGATAATCTTCCCTCCCATAGTCATCCAGAGCTAATGAGCTGCTGCTGTCATCCACACACATGCATACAAAACAGAGAACAGAGCTGTTCGTTTCCACTGCCCAATGCAAGAACTGTACACTATCGTTCAAGGGCCTGATCTAGAACAGGGGTAGAAGAAGAAGAAGAAGAAGAGTTGGTTCTTATATGCCGCTTTTCCCTACCCGAAGGAGGCTCAAAGCGGCTTACAGTCGCCTTCACATTCCTCTCCCCACAACAGACACCCTGTGGGGTGGGTGAGGCTGAGAGAGCCCTGATATCACTGCTCGGTCAGAACAATTTTATCAGTGCCGTGGCGAGCCCAAGGTCACCCAGCTGGATGCATGTGGGGGAGCGCAGAATCGAACCCGGCATGCCAGATTAGAAGTCCGCACTCCTAACCACTACACCAAACTGGCTCTCCATCAAACTATGGCCCTCTAGATGTCCATGGACTGCAATTCCCAATAATTTAACCTCATTTTTACATGTAAAATAATGTGAAAAAATATTTATACACCTCATGACCCTTCCCAATGATGTAGACCATCTGTGGGTAATACTGTGATACATCCCATCATGTTTAAGTACATTTAATAGGTGGCCTTGGCAGGTACATTGCTGACATAGTACAAATAGATGGACCAGGGCAGGGGTAGTCAACCTGTGGTCAGATGTCCACGGACTACAATTCCCATGAGCCCCTGCCAGCAAATGCTGGCAGGGGCTCATAGGAATTGTAGTTCATAGACATCTGGAGGGCCACAGTTTGACTACCCCTGATCTAGAAGTACGATGCAGCCATAATTTGAAAATTAACTACCGTATTTGCCAGCGTATAAAATGACTGGGCATATAAGACGACCCCCCAACATTTCCACTCAAAATATAGAGTTTGTTATATACCCGGCCTGCCCTTGCATCTCCCTGTGACAGGCACTAGTGCACAAGTGCGCATGTGCGAGCTCTGCGTAGACAAGGGGTGAGCCAGAGCTCCGCTGCTTCCCGCTGAGCAGAACGGGCCAGTCACGGCGAAAAGGCTGGCACCCATCTCGCTGCTGATACTCGCCGCAGCTACGCTGATGACCTGCTGTGGCTGCGCTGGATACCGCGCAATACTGGATGGTATGTAGAATGAGGTGGGCGGGTATCGGGAGGCCACTATGGGCACCGGGTGAGCATCGGAAGACCACTATGGGCAGCTATGTCTATCCCTACTGAAGTGCACCCGGCGTATAGGACGACCCCCCCACTTGGAGGCATGTTTTTCAGGGGGGAAAAGTAGTCTTATACGCCAGCAAATACAGTATTGTCTGCTTCTTGTTAGAGACTGGCTAGGAGATGCCTAAGAGTCCTATGCATATAGCATTCAATTCCACAGGAACAAGACAGAATACAAATGTAATAACAAACAAATTCCATGGATGCATTAAGAGTTTTCCCCCTAGGGATGTTTGCACATAATTTTTTTTAAAATGTAGAAAAACATTCCATTGTAATGTTTTCCACATGAAAAATAAACATGGAAGACATTATACCAGAGCTAGCCATGAAGGGAATTATCATCTCAAGAACTGTCAAAAAGAAGCAAGGCTTCACATTCTATAAAATGTTGCTCAAGCTTGGGAGACAATTCATAAGACATAGATGGCCATAAGCTACTTTTAAAGAAAAAAAAGAATATACACACAAAGAACCTCTTGGGGATATACCAGCAATGGTCAAGACTAATGGGAATCAGGCACCAGTTTCTCTTTTAGACAGCCACATCAAGTTTTCAAGTTTGCTTTGGCCTTTACCTATATTTACAATTCAAGTAAAGCTAACAATGATTTTATTTTTCACTTTCTGCCTATTCTATTGACTTTACTGGATTTCCCACAGTTTCAACACAGACACACAAGTCACTGCCTTAATGTTAGTTTCTCCCTTGCATACAGCAAGCCTGAGCCTTTACTTCCACACCGTTTTTGGTTCCTTGGGTTGAATGTTTCCCATTCAAATTAACATGTTTTCCATTATTATTCTTGCGTTATGTATGTATAACGGGTAAAATAGCAACAAATAAACACACCAGGCCTAAACAATACAAAAAAAGAGAAGGCATATTTTCCCATCTCTATTTCAATTTATTGAGTTTCGGCTCCTATACCTGTGAATGCTGATTGCTTTTTGTGCCCTGGCCTTTGCATAATTCATCTCTTAAGGACAGCAACATTACTATCCTCCAAACCCATGCTACAGATAAAACTTTCCCACAAACTTTAAAATCAAGCTAGAATGCACTGCAAAGGCCCCTGCAGCATAGTGACTAGAGCCTGAGAAAACCAGGTTAAAATGTCAGCTCAGGGCCCAACAACATGTCCCTACACTGGGTAGAGGAAGTGTGATCTGAGTTTCCATGCTTCCCGAAGTAGGCTGGGGACTGCAGCATGTGAAGAGGTTTAGACCACCTTTATATTTTCTTGATCTGACAAGAACCCGAGGACACTGCTGGAAAATGGGGTGGCAGATAAGTGTATGTTCCCTTCTTTGCATACTGCAGTCCTCATTAGAATTGGCCCCATATACCTGGAAAACCACGGAGCTCAAAGAAACATCTTTGGAGTCAACCAGGAAATGTTACTGGGGAGAATGTAACATGTAATTAGGCCCTCATCCATGAAGTCTGCTTCACTCAAGTAACACTTTCTCAGCCTAACCTACCATAATGGGCAGTTGTGAGGACAAAACAGGCAGGCAAACCATATACTCCCAAGCTGAGCTTTTTGAAGTAAAGTTAGGGTAAAAATGCAGCATTTATTTATTTAGAAGCTTCGTATGCCACTTCTCCAGATCTCAAGGAGGCTCAGAAATAAAACTATAAAACAAAATGACACAAATAATAAAAATAAATCACAAAAACCTAAAAAAACAAAATAAAACAGCCAACAAATCGGCATCATTTTAGGCTGATATGGTTTTTTTGCCTTATAAAAGCATATAAAAGAGAACAATCTAAAACTATAGTGGATTATCAGTCTTCTGACTAGCAATAGACCATAAAACAACTAAAAATGACAGAAGCCCTTAATTGGCTAATGATAAATGTTCTAGCCTTTTACCAAAAGGAAAGTACTGTAAGATGCCATGTGAACCTCAAGGGGAAGGGCATTCCAAAAATATGGTGCCAGCACTCAAAAGGCCCTGTCTCCAGTTGCCACCAGCCTTACCACTGCAAACAGGGAAACAGAGACGGTTTACGCACTGAGGACTTCACTGCCCCAGCTCCCATGCAGGAACACAAATCGGGGGTGGATGAAGTTCACCAGGCCAAATACTCCCCCGTGTGGGTGCAGGAAGAGGTGGGGCAACCTGCTACAACTATAGCTCCAGCCTGCAGCCCAACATGAAACCTCCAGTGCGTAAACGGTCAGAGATGGCTTCAGCACAGGATATAAATTAGAGAACTGGGTCCTCCAATTACCCTAGCCCCAAGTCATTTAGCATTTTATAGGTAAGTATCAGCAGTAAGAATTATGCCCAGAAACAAATGGGCAGCCAATGTTACTCTTTCAACACAGGGCTCATATGATTCTTGTAGTCATTTCCTGACAATAATTGGACTGCCACATTCTGAAATAATTGAAGTTTTCAAAGGCAGCTCCATGACCATTTATGCACTGGGAACTTCACTGCCCCAGCTCCCATGAAGGAGCACAAATTGGGGGTGGATGAGGGGCACCAGGCCAAATGCTCCCCCGTGTGGGTGCAAGAAGAGGTGGGGTAACCTGCCATGACTAAAATTCCAGCCTGCAGCCTGGCATGAAACCTCCAGTGCGTAAACGGTCCACGTAAAGCACAGTGCAGTAATATAACCTGGATATGACCATGGAACACTGAGGCCACAGCATGCTTTTCAAGGAAGGGCCTTATCAGACAAAGCTGACTCTTTGCCCAAGAACAGCATGTTGGGCCACCTGGCCATAGTTACTTAGGTCATCTGGGACCAAGGGTGCCCTCTTCAGGAGGTGTCTCACAATAGCCTTATTCAAAGCACTTGGAACAATACCTTCCGAAGCGGTGTTTATAACCTCCTGGACCTACTCAACCAAACCAAACCATCCAGTACTACCATCCACAAAAGGCTAGCATGGAGCCTAAACAATAGGCTGTAGATATGTGATCAGCGTGTCAGCTTCATTAGAACTCTCAACAAAAAGTTATCCATGCAGCTAAGCCCAGACTGTGCTCCAACAATATCCTGAGCTTTAGCTAAATCAATCATGGTAATTAAGTCACTGTGGTTGCAAGCAATTTTACTTGCAAGATACATTGCAAAACAGTTACAGAACAACTGCATATTTTCTGAGTCTGCATTCTCAAGGGTTTGGAACAAGAGCTCATTCAAAACGCAGAAATATTCCACAGGGAGGCATTGCATGGAAGCAATGGGAGCAGAAAAGTGAGTTCACTTTGCCATTATTATCACTACAGAACAAGCATGATAACGTATTCTTGCCCATGTTCAGTCACATTCACCTCAAGTTCTCCTCTACTTGCACTCCATCCATTTGCCTGACCACTTCATTGCCCTAAGTTCCTTCATAAAACAGAAGCAGGAAGGAAGAGGGGAAACACAAGCAATGGCAATTGCATTCACTGCCAAGGACAACCAAGATTCTGACAGCCTTCTGGGGCAGACTATCCCAGCCAGCCAGCCACCTTTGCAGAGGTTCCAAGTGATCAGGCAATGGTTGGCAAGTGAAAAGGATGGAATGGGAAATTCCCCCATTATCAAATCATATATATAAATATATATATAAATATATAATAAATAAATAAATGTACTTTACTCCTGGAGAAACCAAATCAAGAGCACATACTACTCTATATGCAGGGACCTGAATGTTTTAAGACAGCCCCGTAGCTGTCATGATAGTCATGAAATCCTGAGTTTATCGTGTCAGGTCAGCATCAGCCTAAACACTGAAGTCTCCCAAAACAATTAGCCTCAGTACTAACCCCAGACTGCCTTCCTCAGCTCATGCAGGGAGACAGTTCAGCAGTGGCTTCGACAATCCATACGAATCCTTATTCTGTCCTGAGTCGCCAGAATCAGGTACTTGCACTTAAAACTGGTACTCTAGGTCTCAAAGCACCAAGTGAGTGCCACAGAGCAGGGGTAGTCAACCTGTGGGTCCTCCAGATGTTCATGGACTACAATTCCCATGAGCCCCTGCCAGCATTTGCTGGCAGGGGCTCATGGGAATTGTAGTCCATGAACATCTGGAGGACCTACAGGTTGACTACCCCTGCCACAGAGGCTCAGCAGACTGCAGCCATTCTTCCTTCCTACCTAACCTAGGCTGATGCTGTACCAGGAAACTTGGGGGAAAGAGCCACTCCTTCCTCTTATTCCACCTTCCTCTTATTCCTCCAAGATCTCTGTCATACATACCAGGTCAGACTGACCTGGCAGGCAGCAGCAGCAGCAGCAGCAGCAGCACATTTAGGCTCAATGATCAGCAAGATTAACAGGATACTCCTGGATTAGAGAAGGACTGGAGGAAGGGATGGTCACAGCTTGATGATTCCCTCTTCCCCTCATTCAGCCTGTCCTCCTCTCACCACTGTACCTCTCTCCTCCCACCAGTAACAGCAGAACCTCATCTGCCTCCCAAGATACAAATGCCCAGACACATAACTGTATAAAATCACTCCATCAGCTCACAGCTACTAGTGGGCCACAGGGGATACAGTTAATCTATGAATTCTTGCCGGCATGTGTTGAATGGAATCTCCTTCTGCACTTCCTGTTTTCTATTCCCAGTCTTCTGGACTACAAACACTGTGGATGATGACAGTGTTCCAGCATGGCAGTCAGTTAGCATGCACTAGTGCAGTGCAGCAACTATGTGTATGAGGGAAGAAGTCAATAGTCCAAATCTTGTTTCAGCCATAAATTCACTGGATGGACTAAGGCAGGGGTAGTCAACCTGTGGTCCTCCAGATGTTCATAAACTACAATTACCATGAGCCCCTGCCAGCGTTTGCTCATGGGAATTGTAGTTCATGAACATCTGGAGGACCACAGATTGACTACCCCTGGACTATCAAGTCGTAGCAGCCATAATATGATGATGGCTGGGTCCTAGGAGGCCCGTATCTGTGTGGGAAGGCGTTCCGGTCACCAGGAAGAGTTACTGATTTTCTTTTCCAGAGATAATGCTTGGTGCCTAATTGAATTCCACTCCTGACATTCTAGAGCAGCTTTGTGAGTGGTTATGGTGAGAAGGGGAAAGCTGAAAAAGATTCAGTGCGCCAGTGGAACACTGTGATCTTTGGAATTCATCCGACAATACTGACATAGCCAAGTTGTTGAAAGATATGCAGTATGGGGATAATGCCACCAATTTACATTTCAGGGTTGTTTTAAGTATCACTGCAATGACATAATGTTGTCTGTAAATGTGAAGTATTACCTTGAAACAGATTACTGTTTAGCATTCGACAGGCATACCCAACACCTAATTCCATGCTTAAAGCTAAGCATCTAAAAACTGCAACATTTTAAGTAACATTGAATGAAATAGCTCAATATTAATAAATAAGAGCATAAGGATTTTTAACAAGTAATTTGTTCAGTATCTTTAACCTCTACATTATTAGCATCCACTGCTTCCAACAAAACCATTAACTGAACCAACATTTCAGACTCAGAATGTCATCCCGGTAACTTGTTCGAGCAACTTTTTCTTGAGATCAGCAGTACATGTATAAATTTAGCAATGCTGTAGTTCCATCATTCATTTTATGACCAACTGAAAGCAGCAGAGCCTAAAAAGACACAGACTCATGTGGAAATCATAAGGATAAATGTTAAGACGCTTCAGAGATCCTTGGAAACCATTACAGCAAATCCAAGCAATATGCATGATTTAAAAATATGTTTTGCTCTAGCCCTTCAGTTCAAACACATGCATTGTTCTTAAAAGAAAAAAAAATAGAAGCCTGTTCTCTCTACCATCAAAATATCTAAGTGCCAAAGGCTTAAGGTGGCCTGCACAGTAGCTTAGGTCTGTGGTGGACTACAGACACCCATGTAGCCACTCAAGTCATGGAATTTGCTTTTCTATGATCTTCATCTGGGACCGGGTGCAAGGGGGCCCAGAAGGAATCTTGGCCAGTGATGGTTCTGGATATCCTTGCAGCAGCTGTTGCATCACACTATTATTGTAAAAGAGTTCAAAATTTCTCATGCCTGTTTACTGGAAGTAGGTCCACTAAGTTTACTGAATCCGCCTTTTAAACTAAATAGATGTGCATATGATTGCAATAAAAGTCTTGAAACAAAATGTCCTGTTTTGCAACCAACCAGTATTTGCTCTGGATTCCTCTCTAATGTGAATAATAGGAGCACTGCAAGCCTCCACAAACTTACTTGGAAATAAGTCCCATTGAATTCTGTGACATTCACTCCTGAGCAAATATATTTACAATTATACAATAAACCAACAAGAAAAAGCTGGGTCTGGATAGTGAGATTCATACAACCCAAAATAAGTAAGTAGAATTGGATTCTCTGCAGAAAGATCTTCCAGAATAAAAAGCAAGCAGCCCTTGGTCTTGCCTGTGGTGTTGTGTTTAATTTTTTAACTCAATTAGTTATGAAAATCTGTGGTTCCATCGTAAAGCAAGAATGAAGCCTGCTCTTGCATTTGATGTTGTTTTGAACTGTTTTCTCCCAAGACAACTAAAGCTCCAGAAGCACCCTCATGGAACATCAGAACAATGTGTACTCCCCAAAGGCAACAGAAAGAATAGCCTTTGTAGCAGACAGAAATATTCATGCATGAAATTATAAGAAACAGGGCAGAAAACCATGACACAGGAACTGCACATACTGTAGAAAGACTGCATGTCTTGTGCAAAATCTTTTCCTAATTAACTTATGCACATTCCTTGAATAGCTCATTTGCTCTTTGCTACAGAGCTAGGAAGAAAGGTTTGCACTATGTGCAAAGTGAGGAGTGAGAAACAGTTTTGCATATTGTTGAAGAACTCGTGCACTAAACAAAATGAAAAGGGACTCAGGAGCAATTGAAACATCTGCATCTGAAGAATCTCAGAAATTAATGCCACATCTTGAATAGTTATCCCCCCAAAAGTTGAGAGGGAAACCCTGGGACAAGATGTGAGAAAACTCTCCAGATGAGCTCATTTGGATCAGGACTCCCCCTTTTCTGTAATGCCCTTTATAACGGCCAAGGCCTCCCAGTCATCTTCTCATCCCTCCCCCCCCCGTGCCCCCCCATCTCCTTTGTCCCAGCTACAACTGGTCTACCCTCCCCCTTTTTCCTTGCGGGCACTGAAAAGCCTCCCAGCCTCCACCGGCCCTCCATTCCCTTTCGTTCCACAGTCACCCGTCCATCCCTTGCAAGACCCCCGTTGGAGGGCAGGCCCCTTGTCCCAGCACTACTCGGCGGGGGAGGGAAACCCCTCCAGGCGGCCCCCTGGCGAGCCAAGCCCTGCGGCTTTCCGCCAGCAGGCTCTCTCTCTCTCTCTCTCTCCGGACATGAGCCGGGGCCGGGGCTCGGCGGCTATTAATAACCTCTCGGGCTGCTGGAGGCCTGGCCCGGGCGGGCGGGCGGCGGGGCTCGGGCTCACCTGCGTGGGGCATGGTGATGGTCTCGTTGGCGTTGCTGGAGCCCACGTTGTAGATGACCACGGCCGAGGCGTTCTGGGCGGCGGCGTGCCGGATCTTATCCTTGAAGGTGCAGTTGCCTTTGGGGATGAGCGCGATCCAGCTCTTGCCGGGCGCCGGCGGCGCGAACCGGGCGTTGGGGTCGCAGGCTTGCCGGTCGGCGGCCGAGGCGGTCATCACCACCTGCCCCCGGGCATCCTGCTTGGGCGAGTGTTCCCCGTAGCGGCCGCACTCGCTCTTCTCGCTGCGCAGCTCGCCGCCGCCGGGCTCGGGGTAGGTGATGTTCACGAAGGCCGTGTACCACTCCTCTTTCTCGGCCACGGTGAAATCCAAGCAGAGCAGATGCACGAAACAAAAGGAAAGCAGCCATGTTGAGAGCGCCAGACTGCGGCACGCCTGGATCACCGACGGTGCCATCTTCGCCTGCCTGCCCGCCCGCCGCGCGCCGCTCCGCATGGGCGGGAGGGAGGGAAGGAGAGAGGGACGGGGAGCGCGCGCGGGACTGTGCGCGGGGACACGCCGGCCCGGCAGCCCGAGGCCAGGGGCGCCTCACCTCCGCGAGCCACACCGCATGCCCGCCGCACCAGGCACGACTCCCGCTCGGCCTCCCGCCGCGCGCCAGGCCCGCTCGCCGCGCCGGGCTTTCTAAGGGCGGCCGGCGCGCGCGCCTAGCGCCGCTGTCAGCCCCAGCAGGGTTCGGGCCATAGGCTGGGGGGGGCGGCCTCCGGGCTGCTCAAGAAGGAAGAGCCCCGCGGAAGCGGCCGCCTGTTCCCTCCGCCACCCGGCCGCTCTCGCCTGCTCTTGACCGCCCCATCCCTCCCCTGGCCCAGCAGCCCGCCTGCATTTGCAGCCCGAGGAGATGTTGGCGGGCGGGGGGAGGGTCGCGCGCGGGAGGGGCTTCGGCGTGATGTCAAGAGCGCCGGCTGGCTGGCTGGCTGGCTGGCTGGCGGCCTGGCTCGAGAGGCGGTGAAGCGGCCCCTGCCGGCAGGCGGAGGCGAGGCACGGAAGGATGAACTGAGCGGAGACCTTGAGGCGCCTTCCCGCGGCCGCCGCTCACTCTCGTGTGGCCCCTTCTGTTCACGACCCGAATCCCTGGAGGTCTCCCACCCAACTACAAGTCAGGGGCGGCCCTGTGTCGCCTCCACGCCATGACCCCTTCTGTTCACGACCCGAATCGCTGGAGGCCCTGTGTAGCCTCCACACGACCCGAAATTTGGGCTACTACAAGCTAGGGGCGGCCTTGTGTAGCTTCCAAGAAGTGGCCGAATGGTGCTTGTGCCTCTCTTGGGGTACTACAGTAGCCCTATGTTGTTGAAATCATGAAGGGCGTGTTTGCACCCTAGCAGCAACCCGCTCACCCAGCATGTGCTACCTCAGTTGCTACTGTGCTATTCTTACAAAAACAGCAGTGTGTCTGAATATGATTGTTAGGTGCGAAGTCATGCCTGACCCATCGCGACCCCATGGACAATGATCCTCCAGGCCTTCCTGTCCTCTACCATTCCCAGGAGTCCATTTAAGTTGGCACCTATTGCTTCAGTGACTCCATCCAGCCACCTCATTCTCTGTCGTCCCTTCTTCTTTTGCCCTGAATCGCTCCCAGCATTAGGCTCTTCTCCAGGGAGTCCTTCCTTGTCATGAGGTGCCCAAAGTATTTCAGTTTCATCTTCAGGATCTGGCCTTCTAAGGAGCAGTCAGGGCTGATCTTCTCTAGGACTGACCGGTTTGTTCACCTTGCAGTCCAAGGGACCAGCACCAGAGTTCAAAAGCCTCAATTCTTTGACACTCGGCCTTCCTTACGGTCCAACTTTCGCAGCCATACATTGCAACTGAGAATACCATAGCCTTGACTAAACGCACTTTTGTTGGCAGGGTGATGGCTCTGCTTTTTAGGATGCTGTCTAGATTTGCCATAGCTTTCCTCCCCAGGAGCAAGCGTCTTTTAATCTCTTTGCTACAGTCCCCATCTGCAGTGATCTTGGAGCCCAGGAAAATAAAATCTGTCACTATCTCCATTTCTTCCCCATCTATTTGCCAGAAATTGAGAGGGCCGGATGCCATGATCTTCGTTTTCTTGATGTTGAGTTTCAAGCCAACTTTTGCACTCTCCTCCTTCACCCGCATCAACAGGCTCTTTAGTTCCTCTTCACTTTCTGCCATTAGAGTGGTATCATCTGCATATCTGAGGTTGTTGATATTTCTCCCTGCAATCTTGAACCCAATTTGTGACTCCTCTAATCCCACCTTTCTCATGATGTGCTCCGCGTACAAGTTAAATAGGCAAGGCGACAGTATACAACCTTGCCGAACTCCTTGCTCAATTTTGAACCAATCAGTGATTCCATGTTCGGTTCTCGCTGTTGCCTCTTGACCTGCATATAAGTTTCTCAAGAGACAAATAAGATGCTCTGGTATTCCCAACTCTTTAAGAACTTGCCACAATTTGTTGTGCTCCACACAATCAAAGGCTTTAGCATAGTCAATGAAGCAGAAGTAGACGTTCTTCTGGAACTCCCTAGCTTTCTCCATGATCCAGCGTATGTTGGCAATTTGATCTCTAGTTCCTCTGCCTCTTTGAAATCCTGCCTGTACTTCTGGAAGTTCTCGGTCCACATATTGCTGGAGCCTAGCTTGTAGGATTTTGAGCATAACTTTGCTAGCATGAGAAATGAGTGCAATGGTGCGGTAGTTTCTCACAATAACACAATGTTATTCCAAGAAGGAGGACAGGAAGGCCTGGAGGATCATTGTCCATGGGGTCGCGATGGGTCGGACATGACTTCGCACCTAAAAACAAAACAAAAAATTCCAAGAAGCTGTAAACAAAAATTTTATCATAGCAGTAACCTTGTGCAAGATGTCAGGCTGAAATAGTATCTGCCCAAGTCAGAGAGTTCATGGCGGATAGGAATTTGAACTCAGCTCTCCAATCTTAATATACATCCCTAAACACCATACCACTTTCCCAAGCTTAGCTCTTGTGAGCAGCCTTCATTCAGAAATGGCCACACTCTTTATTCACACTTTTGGTAAGGACTTTTAAAAATTCTCTTACCTGTATCTGGTTAATGTTGCTTTTGCACTAAGGGACACTTCCCCCCTTCTTTTTAAGGGCAAATGGGGGCAGTCTACAAACTATGGACTATCTCCTGTCCACAAGGAAACCACATGCAGGCTAAGACAAGAAGGAAGAGAGTAGTAGTTTTCAAACAGAGTCAGAAGTGTTATATCACCACTGAATGAGTGAACTCCATGGCAATTAAATTTGGAAATAAGGAACATCAGTGAGGTGGGAAGAATGAGAACAGATCATGTCAAAAACAGCAGGAATGAATAATGATGTGTAGGTTTGGAACAATTATTTCAGAACAAACTACAACAAAAGAGATTTCATGCTGCCTTTGATCACCTTCAGCACAATAGTTCTCAATTGAGAGATCTCATACATACAGCTGCGAGTCATCAAGTGGTGAATCACCCGGCCTTATTTGTGTGAGTCAGCCCTTGGGGAGCAAACCCTTATACCCAAGAACCTAACTTGTCATATGCATGGTACACAGAGCCTTTGCTGTTAGTCAGAGACTGGAGGAGGCCACAAAACCACGACCGCAGCCAGTCTATCCTCCAAACGCAAGCTTGAATGATTACAGACATTTTTGTGCAGCAATAAGGTTACAAGCATTCCACTGTCTTCTGAAATTTAAAATAATAGGACTTATAGAAACCTATACAGCATGTAGGGGGAACAGGTTTTGGTAATGCAGTAAGAACCTTCCCAATTTCCTTGGTCCCCTTAATGGAGATGAGGATCCTGACATCAGCTTTTCTGTCCCTAAATGCATCCTAGATCTGCCATGCCCTTACTACCCAAAGTTGGTGAAAACTCACGTGCTTATGAGCTTCCTGTGGCAACTAGTGGACACATCTTGTTTTCCCTCATGGCATAATCTTATACAGCTATGTTGGATGACTATACCAAGTTAATGTTATAGAACTTCTCAGAATGCAGAGTTTGTTTCCACATTCGAGAAATACCTTGTTTAAACCTCGCTTTGGATTTCTTTTGGATATTGAAAGTGGTTGGCCTTTCCTCCCCTCATTTCCCAGGTTGAAATTTGCCATATGTTTTCCACATCTGAGCCAGGAAGAGGCAGTCTCCCTTCCCCTTTTCCAGATTTGTTTGTGCAAAACAGTGCCTGCTTTCACCTAATTCCATCATTCTGTGCTCTCAATCGCCTCCCCCTTTCCCCCAATTATACTTGATGTGATTTTTTTAAAGTAGGCTATTGCGTTACACCCCCTTCAAGGATCGCTGCCTTGTTGTGGCAAGGGGGCTTGCGTAGTTCAGTGAAGCTATGAGCTATGCCGTGCAGGGCCACCCAAGACGGACAGGTCATAGCTGAGAGCTCTGACAAAAGGTGATCCACTGGAGAAGGCAATGGCAAACCACTCCAGTATCTTTGCCATGAAAACTCTATGGACAGTTCCAATAGGCATAACGATATGACGCTGGAAGATGAGCCCCTCAGGTCGGAAGGTGTCCAATATGCTACTGGGGATGAGCAGACGGCTAGTACGAGTAGCGCCAGAATGAATGAAGCGGCTGGGCCAAAGCCGAAAGGACGCTCAGTTGTGGAAGTAACTGGTGGCGAAAAGACAGTCCGATGCTGTAAAGATTTTTATTCCATAGGAACCTGGAACGTCAGATCCATGAATCAAGGCAAGCTGGACGTGGTTAAACAAGAAATGAGAAGACTGAACATCGACATTTTAGGAATCAGCGAACTAAAATGGACAGGAATGGGTGAATTTAATTCAGATGACCATCAGGTATACTACTGTGGACAAGAATCTCGCAGAAGAAATGGAGTAGCATTCATAATCAATAAGAGAGTAGGAAAAGCAGTCTTGGGATACAATCCCCAAAATGACAGAATGATCTCAGTTCCAATCCAAGGCAAACCATTCAACATCACAGTGATCCAGGTCTACGCCCCAACCACTGCTGCTGAAGAGGATGAAGTTGATCAGTTCTATGAAGCCCTACAACACCTTCTAGAAGCAACGCCCAAAAATGATGTGCTTATCATCATGGGGGATTGGAATGCTAAAGTAGGAAGCCAAAAGATAACCGGGATAACAGGCAAGTTTGGCCTTGGAGTACAAAATGAAGCAGGGCACAGGCTGGTAAAATTTTGTCAAGAGAATACAATGGTCATAGCAAACACTCTTTTCCAGCAACCCAAGAGACGACTCTACACATGGACATCACCAGACGGTCAACACAGAAATCAGATTGACTATGTGCTCTGCAGCCAAAGATGGAAAAGTTCTATCCAGTCAATAAAAACAAGACCAGGAGCTGATTGTGGTTCAGATCATGAGCTTCTTGTTGCAAAATTTAGGCTTAAATTGAAGAAAGTAGGGAAAAGCACTAGGCCACTCAGGTATGAACTAAATCATATCCCTGACGAATACACAGTGGAGGTGACAAATAGATTTAAGGAATTAGATCTGATAGACAGAGTGCCTGAAGAACTATGGACGGAGGTTCGCAACATTGTACAAGAGGTAGCAACTAAAACCATCCCAAAGAAAAAGAAATGCAAGAAATCAAAATGGCTGTCTGAGGAAGCTTTACAAATAGCTAAGGAGAGAAGGGAAGTGAAAGGCAAGGGAGAAAGAGAAAGATACACCCAATTGAATGCAGAATTCCAGAGAAAAGCTAGAAGAGATAAGAATGCCTTCTTAAATGAACAGTGCAAACAAATAGAAGAAAACAATAGAATGGGGAGGACCAGAGATCTTTTCAAGAAAATTGGAGATATGAAGAGAACGTTTTATGCAAAGATGGGTATGATAAGGGACCAAAATGGTAGGGACCTCACAGAAGCAGAAGAGATCAAACAAAGGTGGCAAAATTATACAGAAGAACTATACAAGAGCGAGCTTAACATCCCTGATGACCACAATGGGGTTGTTACTGACCTGGAGCCTGACATCCTGGAATGTGAAGTCAAATGGGCCTTAGGAAGTCTGAGCAACAATAAAGCTAGTGGTAGTGACAGCATTCCAGTTGAACTATTCAAAATCTTAAAGGACGATGCAGTAAAAGTGCTACACTCAATATGCCAGCAAATTTGGAAAACTCAACAATGGCCACAGGATTGGAAAAGGTCAGTTTACATTCCAATCCCAAAGAAGGGCAATGCCAAAGAATGTTCAAACTACCGCACCATCGCACTAATTTCTCATGCTAGCAAAGTTATGCTCAAAATCCTACAAGCTAGGATCCAGCAATATGTGGACCGAGAACTTCCAGAAGTACAGGCAGGATTTCGAAGAGGCAGAGGAACTAGAGATCAAATTGCCAACATACGCTGGATCATGGAGAAAGCTAGGGAGTACCAGAAGAACGTCTACTTCTGCTTCATTGACTATGCTAAAGCCTTTGATTGTGTGGAGCACAACAAATTGTGGCAAGTTCTTAAAGAGATGGGAATACCAGAGCATCTTATTTGTCTCTTGAGATATTTATATGCAGGTCAAGAAGCAACAGTGAGAACTGAACATGGAATCACTGACTGGTTCAAAATTGAGAAAGGAGTTCGGCAAGGCTGTATACTGTCACCTTGCCTATTTAACTTGTATGCAGAGCACATCATGAGAAATGCGGGATTAGAGGAGTCACAAATTGGGATCAAGATTGCAGGGAGAAATATCAACAACCTCAGATATGCAGATGATACCACTCTAATGGCAGAAAGTGAAGAGGAACTAAAGAGCCTGTTGATGCGGGTGAAGGAGGAGAGTGCCAAAGTTGGCTTGAAACTCAACATCAAGAAAACAAAGATCATGGCATCCGGCCCTCTCAATTCCTGGCAAATAGAAGGGGAAGAAATGGAGATAGTGACAGATTTTATTTTCCTGGGCTCCAAGATCACTGCAGATGGGGACTGCAGCAAAGAAATTAAAAGACGCTTGCTCCTGGGGAGGAAAGCTATGGCAAATCTAGACAGCATCCTAAAAAGCAGAGACATCACCCTGCCAACAAAAGTGCGTTTAGTCAAGGCTATGGTCTTCCCAGTTGCAATGTATGGCTGCGAAAGTTGGACCATAAGGAAGGCCGAGCGTCAAAGAATTGAGGCTTTTGAACTCTGGTGCTGGAGAAGACTCTTGCGAGTCCCTTGGACTGCAAGGCGAACAAACCAGTCAGTCCTAGAGGAGATCAGCCCTGACTGCTCTTTAGAAGGCTAGATCCTGAAGATGAAACTCAAATATTTTGGCCACCTCATGAGAAGGAAGGACTCCCTGGAGAAGAGCCTAATGCTGGGAGAGATCGAGGGCAAAAGAAGAAGGGGACGACAGAGAATGAGGTGGCTGGATGGAGTCACTGAAGCAGTAGGTGCAAACTTAAATGGACTCCGGGGAATGGTAGAGGACAGGAAGGCCTGGAGGATCATTGTCCATGGGGTCGCGATGGGTCGGACACGACTTCGCACATAACAATTGCGTTACAATGCTGCTGCAGTGTAATAAACAAGACTGCTGCTATTTTTTAGTACATAGAGATAGAGTTATAATGTAATAACCCCCTTTTTTAAAAAGTCAGATGTTTCAGGAAGGGGGGAAGGAAGGGTGGCAACAAGGAAGGGGGTGTGCACAAACAACTCAAAATGGTGGACAGGGGGGAAACCCGAATTAAAACATTTCTCCATTGGGCAGCCCAAATTAGATTCCGCATTGAAAAATTAAATCGTTGTAACTGGTAATTCCTTAACTGCATGATAAGTGAGAGGACAATTCAGGTCTGCGCCTGAAAAAGTGCATTTTACTGTGGAAAGAGATGAAAAAGACAGCCCTTTGTAAAGGCAAATATGAGGGCCATTCCGCACTGGGATCCATGTTGCAAATTGTTTGCGGAACGAAAAATCACCATTTTAAATAGTGGAATTCGTCATTATGCACACCTGCCTTTGTAGTGGAATCCAGTTGCGTTTCTATCGTTTCCCACAGGTTTCCGGTCTCGGCAAAAATCGCTAGCCAGGAAGCGATATTGCTGAGCTGTGTCTTGCCCCTGGCCGTCAAGCAGCCAATGGGCGGCCGTTATCATGCTCCCAAACAGCCCCTTTCCCTTTGAGGAAGGTTTAAAAAACACACACACACACATACACACACGTTGCAACGAATCTGCGTTGATTCGTTGCAACGGAGAGACCCATCCAGCTAGCAGGTGGTGTTTGAGCTGCCGTTTCATCATTGCCACGCTCCCCCCGAGTGAACCCCCCCCCTCACGGGCGCGATTTTCGGCCGAAAATAGTGTGAAAAATAAAGGGAAAATAAACCAACAAACAGGCCTCTATGTTGCTTGTGCTTGGTGACTTTAAACAAAGGGACTACAGCCGGGGAAACCTCGCTGGGTAAACGAAGGCTTGCCGGTGCGTTGATCTCCGCTCGCTCGGAGAAAATAAAATGGCGATCGCTTCGCTGGAAGATCAGAGGAGAGAGCAAGGGGGAGGGACTTTGCAGAAACCGCAACAATGGTAACGCACAGAACTTTTCCGCTAGTGTTGCAGATTGGTTGCAGGAGTGTAGCGCTTTCCGGAGGGTGAATCCACTTTTTGGGATTTCCCTGAAAGCGCTACAACGAAGCGCTTTTTGCGGATCGGTTTCAGGAGTGTTGCAGATTGTCAACGACATTGTGCATAACGGCAAAACTGTAGCGATTCCAATTAGTAACCATTGTGCTATTTTGGACGAATGCGGAACGGCCCTCAATGATATCACTAGTGCAGAAATGGTCAGAAAACAGATGAGATTATGCACATTAAGATCTATGCTGGCTTTGACATAAGCTTTTTCTTTTTCTCTCAGGGAAGGAGTCTTGCCAGGGTTTAATTTCAACTTTGGAATCACTGCTCCTGATAGTAAACTAAAGGGTTCCATGCTATGAAAGCTGAAGCACCAAGGCAGATATAGATGAAGGAGATTCCTCAGGTACCCTGAAACATAGGACTTTGACAAAAACCTTGACTCCCCTGCAATAAAGGGCTAAGTATGCTCCAGAAGGAATAGTAAGCAGAGAACTATTGAGTTAGTCAAAACAACAGAAGGCCTGCTCATGACAGCTTATAGAATCTTATAGAGAGGTTTGTGTGGGGGGGAAGAATTTCCCAAATATTTCTATCCTCTGCTACAATAATTCCCTAACATGTTGGTTCTGAATACCGAGGCTCAGTTCTAGACCACATGAAGCCATAATAATTATAGTGTCCCCAAGCATCTACAGAATAGTTCTTGTCACTACTGAGTAATCACAGCCAACATGATTAAGATTGGCAGTAAAAAAAAACCCAAACAATTACACTGCCAAAATATTATTATACAGTTGCAGAGAAATCCTGAGAGAATCTTTGGCCTGATTCCAAACCTACTGCTCTTTCCAGTCCCAACTATACCCTCAACATAGGCTGAAAATTCTTTTATTTGAGAGACCTACTATAGTTATTTGCCATTCATTTTCCTTTCTGTCATAAAATTCCAGTTTAAAGTTCTTTGCAGCCTACAGAAAATTCTGCAAGTGGTGTTAATACCTCTGATCATATGTCTTGATTTGAAACATGGTGGTTTGTTGTTGTTTTGAAGTGTTGAGTCTAGACTTTCATTTTGGTATGTATAATTGGGATTGCAGTTTTCATTTCTGTAAAATAAATTGCTGTGCTTGTCTAAATCTGGACAATTTCTTTCAGGCTTAGATGAGCTTTACACTTGCAAATGTAAGGGTTTTAAGGTTAAATTGAAAATGCTTCTCTTGCGAATACATGTATGTAAAATATAATGCTTCTCTTGGGATTATATATATATATATATAAATGTGGGCAATCCATATGGTAAATTATACATATCCAAGCAGAAACAACCTACATACAAGCTGTATGTACATAATGCAGTGTACTTGATTGCTTCAACAGGTATGCACTTGCAGGCTCTGTTCAGATTTTTAGATTGATACATGGAGCTCAGAAACATTGATAATGGGTACTATCCTGCTCTCATCTCCAGTTTTGGAATGCATGCATAATTAACAATATAAACAGGAGCTAGCATGTTGGACTGCCTTTGGCAAGTCACATTTCAGAAAGTTGAAAGCTGTAATCCTACTTGAAGGTTCCTATTGAAATAAACGGGATTTACCTCTGAGTATGGAAACAAAATCTGACTGCTTTCCTCTTGCTCATTATATCCCTTTCCCCTTCAAACCTGGCTTCTTGTTTATATTAGAAATGCATTTCTCCCTTTGCATTTAATATGTCTGGAATTTCATATATGGGACACTTGCAATAATTTTGAAAAGGAATCTTCACACCTGAAATTGAAATGGAAGGCAGGACAAATGCTTCAGCCTACAAAAGTGGCCTTTCTTTACTCTGTCAAATAGTCAGAAAGACCACCAGATGGTTGACTATCTGTAAATGGGCTATGCGATTTCATAGGACAAAAAACAGACATGGGCATGAATTTTACTCTTTATAAACAGTTTTTCTGCTATACCTTTATATCTCCAAATGCATTGCACTGGATTCAGTTAGAGTTATCTGTCTCCTGTTCTGCATGCAGAATGTCTAGGAGATGACAGGTCAAGGCAAGAACAAAATGCACAAAACTGCTCAAGGTAACAAGCCACCACCAGCCCCTCTAGCTAAATCCCAGTGGAGGGATAGAGTCCCGTATCCTACTGGGTGTTGTTAATTAAGAAGTCAGCTCTATAAGATGGGACAGTTGGAAGATGAGTTTCAAAAACAATTACCTTGGTAGCTGTAACTGAAATAGGTCAAACAGCTGGATTTAGATTGAAGTTCCCAAACCCCCCAAAGATCACAGAAGTATATTATAGGTTTATTAAATGAACTGTACATGATCAATGCAACAACAAGAGAGAAAGTAACAAAAATAAATGGCCAACTTAGAATACTTATTTCAGGCTTTAACCCTTTGACCTAGATGTCACCTGGTCTGACCTGCAGGTAGAGTCCAAAAAGAGTTCCAAAGTTCAAAAGCAGGTATTCCTGCCATACAAGTCCCCATCAAGGAAAGATTAAGGATCAAAACTAGAATTTATGCCTATCAACAGCTGGCCTGATCCTGGTTGGTTAATCAGCTAAGATATGTGACTACACAAATTGAGATGTCTGGTCAGAGCAATTGTGTAGCGAGACAATGATGACCGCCCCTGTTTGAATGTGGAAACATATGGTGACCCTAAATAGATAAATCTAGTGATGGTGAGAGAGGGATCCTCTATGGCAGTGGTCCCCAACCTTTTTATCACTGGGGACCACTCAACGCCGGGGACCACTCACTGGGGACCACTCAGCGCCTTTTACTGAGGCCCGTTGGGGGGGTAGTTCTCTACTCTCAACCACTGCCCTAACGCTCTCTGATTGCTATGGTAATGTTTAAACATCCCTTCAAAATAAGATACAGACACGCCGCAACAATGAAGTGTGTTGTAAAGGGCTGGGGGGGGGGATGAAGTAAAGGGCCGGGGGGGGGGGAGAAGGCGTCCTTCGGGGCCCACCTCCAATTAGTCGAAGGACCACATGTGGTCCGCGGCCTACAGGTTGGGGATCACTACTCTATGGGATGTCGGGCCTAGACTATCATTTTAGGAGGCTGATCCCTGTGGTGAAGATAACATATTGACTGTTCTAGCATGTATCAGCTGGCGCTCTATGGTAAGATGAGTGCTTGATTCTGAAGACCAAGAGTGCAGTCTTAAGTAGATTGAGACCCTTCTAAGGACATTAGCTGGGCCAGTCACAGCCTCTCAACCCTTCTCACAGGGTTGTTATGAAGATAAAATAGATGAGGGGAGAAATATGTATGTTGCTCTGAGCTCTTTTGAAGAAAGGGGGATTTTTTTTTAAGATAAAAATTATTCCCCAAATGTCTTCTGCGATATCAAAGTTCCTTAAAAATACCTTATAACTAATAATAATAATAATAATAATAATAATAATAATAATAATAATACATTTTTATTTATATTCTACCCTTCCAGTGTTCAGAGCAGGTTACTAGCAACTGTTGAGGCTCCTGAGTTTATCTACCTTGTCCAGCCATTCCCATCTCACCTTCCATTAGTTCAGCATCACAGAGAGGTATAACCTTTGGGTACAGATGTTTGAACAATGTCTTCCATGCCAATAATTAACTAACTCTTCTTGGTTGAGGGTATTGAGTTGAGATTGAGAGTTAAGACTCTAACTTTAATTTTACTGGAGACAATTTAAACCAACTAACTGTTTTGTGTGAAATAAGAGAGGCAGAGACTGCTTTAATTTACCTTACCTTGCCATTATATTTTGTTACATTATTCTTAATAGACTTTTAGAAAGGATGCTTTGTTTTGAGCTCTTTTTATTTATATGCTTAGAGAATTAACTCATGGTGAGAATTCGCTCCCTTTTCAGGTGGACAAAAGACTGGCTAGGTCAGGTAATTTGGCAGCTAACAGTAGACAGCTCTCCTAAGTCATGGCTGTCAGATCAGATCTCCACCCAAAAGAGCATTAGTGACATCAGTCAAGTTCCTATAGGTTCCTTCACCCACAAAAGTTGCTGCTATCAGCTAGGATAAATAAATGGAAGCTTCTAATACAGAGGCTCACCTGCTGGGAACAAACAACCTGGATCCCTCCCACTGCTTTTCCAACCCAAAATGATGCCAGTGGGGCACATCCATTCCTCTTAAATAAAACAGGTAAGGCCACTGTAGGCTGTACCTGGCCGGGATGGGGGCCACCACCGATTGGCCCCTCACCCAGACTGACAGCCATTCCAGCCAGCCAGCCAGTCAGGTGAGGGTTTCACGCCTGCCGATTGACCCCTTACCTGACTGGCTGGAGCTCCGGCCCACTGGGAGGTGTGCAGTGCATCCTGCCCCACCCCACGCACCAGCACTGTAGTGCCTGCGCCCGGCCACCAACAGCACGCTGCCCGACGAGCTGCACTGGCCAGACGGCCGCGAGCCCACTGCTGCCCCCCAGGATGGCCCTGCCATGAGGTCTGCCTGCCTCTACGCCACCACCGCCAGCCCTGATGTCCCGCCACATGGGGACACATACAGAGGATGAGCCCGTGCTAACAAACGGCGGCACCCACTCAACGGGAACCCAACGTGGCAGAGTACACACCCCCTCACTCCCCCTGGCCGCCCGCCAACCCACAGACCTGCTCCATGCCCACCAGCTGCTGCTGCCGTGCCAGAGCACCCAGCCAATTTTGTGCCCAACGCCTGCCCCACGTCAAGGGCCGGCTGCATGGCAGCTAAGAATGCCATGGTAGGACGCCAACTCCCTGCCAATGACAGGAGACCGGGGGACAGGAACCGTGTGGGGAGGCTTTCCCCGCCCCGCGGACCGCCGCCGCCACCTCTGCACCCCACCTAACACCACCACCGCTGATCACCCACCACCTGAGCCTTCGTTGCATCAAACACAGCAGGGCCCCGCTTCTCACCTCCTTTCCCCACCACAAACACAGCCCATGGGCCGCCAGGAGGGCGGAGGAGGAGGTTTCCTGCCCTGGGGAGGGCCATGGACCCTGATCCTATTCCCACAGGGCCTGTGGTGCCGGGTGGGGGGGGGTAACTGCCATGCGCCCTGCTAGCGCCCACTGTATTTTAACTACAGTGGGCTTTATTTCTAGTAAAGAAATAATATCCCCCCTATATTGTTTCAGATGGGGAAGGCACTGGCAAACCACCCCGTATTGAGTCTGCCATGAAAACGCAGGAGGGCGTTACCCCAAGGGTCAGACATGACTTGGTGCTTGCACAGGGGATACCTATATTGTTTCAGGTCAGAAAAATTGCATGGAGGGGGCAGGATTTAAGGGCAGATATAACACAGAACAAATAGAACTGTCTGATTAGATGAACGTACCAGCTTGGTGATTATTGGTCTGTATGTGTGGGGAGAAGACCAGTACAGATTATTTTCTTAAATAATATTTTTATTGAATTTCAAAAACAATAACATATATAAAAATAAAGGCAATATAGGAAAAGAAAAATAAGAAACACCAAAGAAAATACAAATAGTCTGAAACTTCAGTCATTATTTTGATCCCTATTTTTTAAAAAAACCACATCGTTTCTATTGCAGTTCAAATCCATTGCTCATGTCTCAAGTTTCCAATTACACCTAGAGAAATGAGCTCCTGGAAGAATTAAGGGCTCTGCCAGAGCTGACCGAGTTCCACAGGGCCTGCAAGACAGAGCTCTTCTGCCAGGGGTTTGGTTGGGTCAAATAAACAAACAAAAATAAATAAATAATTTTCCAATAAAAAAAAATTAGTGGAGCAGGAAATGGAGATGGAAGGGCAGGTGTGAAGGGAGCCAAAATGCTGCAGGGATTGTTGCATAGTTTCTCCCTCCACACAGGCTTGGCCCTGGTTGCTCCCTGACGTGAAGAGCAATACTAGGTGGCAAATCCATTTTTGGCAATTTCCCTCATCTGGCCAAAACTCAAGCCAGCCCCTGGACAGTCTTGGGATGCAGACAACATCATGTGGAAGAAGCTCTAAAACCCGCCAACAACCAGAGGCTCTCCAGGGGCAGATTCCTCATGCGGAATCTGTCTCATTCTTGGTTTAAAACCATCTTATATAATTTTGATACTAATTTCCCTTCTATTTTATCTAAATTGTCAATTAATTTAAAGTCATTTTGTGGTTGCTCTTGAATTTCTTCCTTTTGAAAAACATGTCCACTTAATAGTTCATGCCAAATTTTATATCAGTTTTAACAACTAAAATAGTACCATCTTAATGCAAATCCCTGAATGACTCTAATGCTAACTTCTCTCCATTGTGAGAACTGCCTACTCATTCCTACCTTCTGCTTCCTGTTGATTAACGAATTACTTATCCATAACAAATGTCAGTGTTCTGATGTTCACATTGATAAATATCCCCTTTTTAACAAGATTCTGTTCTCTGGGGGGGATTTTCACAGTAGCTTTATTCCGTAATAGGGTATGCTGCAGTTCATGGAGCAATTTTACTTTCAAGTTCAAAATTCTGAAATAAAAATGGGCATAATATTATTCAGGCCAGTCAGCTGGAACAGCAGGAAATTATCCCTGTTAATAATCCATTGTGTTAAGAAAGATTGATCAGTTTGCTTAGCTTGCTTCTCTTGTGAGTTGAGAATCAGTCGTTTTTTAAGTATACTCTTGGGCCTTGACAGATTATCAGTTTATAACAACAAATGCACTTTTTTCCAGGAATATCAGGTTTAGGTAGCAATTAATCTACAATACCATGGAAAGATGCAATACTTTCCTTAGCTAGTTGGACAATTGTGATTTAAAATACTATCTGTAATGTGCCTGTAAAGGTGACATGGGTACTGATAATAAATGGCTCCAATCTGTACACTCCCTTGTGCATTCCATGCTGCGATTCAAGGCTCAGAATTCAACTTATTAAAACAAAATTATTACAGGAGTCTCAACTGACTGTATTCAAGGCAAAGTATGGAAAGGTCTCTATCAATTTCTCACATGTTCACACACAGAGATCAGTGTTTCTTCCAATAGTAGCTTGTCTAGACTTAGCTTTGAGACTAGTTGATTTAATTTTATTTGGAAAATGTATTTTCTGCCAATCTGATGCATTATAGCAATCAAAGCAGCTTAAAAATTCAGAACTTCACACAATCTAACACCCTCTGAATTACCATAAACTTAACATGATGTTAGCAGGCCTATAGTGGCCACTGGCTTTTTATGGATACACAGGTTACTCTTGATTTTCACTGAAGTTGAGTTGGTACAGCTTCAAATCCTGCGCCTGCACTCTGAACCTTTTTTAAAGAAACAGAATGAATTTAGCGATATTACATTTTAAAAAATAAACTTGGATTGCTGGGGGGGGGGAAATTACTGACAGGAATTGTGTGTGCACATGCGCACGTATGTGTATACTGTTTGAACTTTAAAAAGATGCATGTCCTCTGGAGGAGACATCTGGGAAGTGTCGCTTTCTTCACACATTTAATTGGAGTCAATCCAGAGCAGGGAGGCTTGAAAGTTGGCAACTCACCAGATTTTGGAGAGTGGGGGTGAGAGAGAGAGAGAGAGAGAGAGAGAGAGAGAGAGAGAGTGCAGAGGCCAGGTTGATATCACTACCTGTACAATGCTGACCACTAGGGCCAGACCTTTCTCTTCTCATAAGTCCTCTGGCTGCCAGGAGGAACTTAGTGTGTGGCTGTGGGTATGTCTGTAAAATTGATATTTTAACTATCAATATAAGGATTAATTTGATTCTGATAATGACATTTTTTAATGTTTGGAATTCAGATTCCAACTCTAGCTTCTATTCAATTTGTTGTGGCCTTGGCCAAGCCACTCAACTTCATCTAATCCAGCATTGTGTTTCTTGCTAAAAGCCTCTGGTGTCATGGCTCTGCCCAGCAGGTTCAATATTGGTTATATGGAGGAGACAACATGGCATCTAGATTCCAGCACATACCCTGCCATTGATTTGGAAGATGTGGACATAACAGATGTATTTTGCTTTGATAATGAGCCACCCAATCCAGAGAATAGAAAATAGTGGCATTAATAGATATATAATGGTAGGTCAGCTACACAGTCCGCCCTCCGAGGAACCATTTTACCCACTATCCTGGACTCCATCTTGCCTGTGGCTGCCAACACAGGATTGTTGTTCTTGGGGGTTGAGCTTGGGGAAAGTGAGATTTGGGGAGGGGAGATACCTGATTGATATATAATTCCATAGACTCCACCCTTCTAAGCAATCATTTTCTTCAGGAAAACTGATTTCTGTTGTCTGGGGATCCACTGTAATAGCAATAGATCTCCTTTAAGCAGCTCAGGGTTATCAACCCTAATTTTTTTCAGGGTATCAAATCAAACTGTGAGCATAGGAATATTTTGTTGAAGTTACCTTGAAAAAAGCCTTTACAAAAATTGTAATTGTACCATAAAATGACATTCACCTATTTAGACTGTACATACCTTGTCATTCCTGCTGAATAACAAAGATGTAAATGTGAACAAATATCTGGATAATATTATTACTTGTCTCTTGTGTTAACTCCTTTATAAGGATTCTAGAGAGAGATTTCTTAGACGATCTTAAAGAAACTTTTCCAGGTTGACATGTCTTATTTGTTTGTTAGCTGTTGTCAATAAACATATTGTTTATTCCGTTTGGCAGCTGAACAAATCAGAAACAAATATGCCAAATATATGCTATACCCTGACAATATGATACTCCAGTGTTGAATCATTTTGAGAATAATATTAAGAAGTTAATATATTTTATATTATACACCTTGAATCTGGTGTGGCCTTCATTTGGTGTGGAGGTCTAAGCAAATAGTCCTTCCCTAAAAGGAACGGGACCCCCCTTCTCCCGCAAGGGAGAAAAACAGGGTTTATCAGCTGCCAACAAATAGAGAAAGGTGGCTTTTGCATAAGGTTCTGCACTGCCACCTGCTGACAATATGATATTTTAATCAGGTTCTAACTTGATGGAGGGAATAACTGGGAGATGAATAGAGGTAAAGCAGGTAGAGATGATTGGCCCTGCCTTCATCTCCAAGAGGCCTCTCCTACCCAGTGGTGAAGGATGGGAAATGGGAGGCAGGATCACCTCTAATGAAGCCAGCTGGGAGAGGGAGAGGGGTGGGGATTTCCCCATTAGCAAGGGTCAGGCTTTTATCACCCAGAGTTTCCCAGGGCAGGGGTAGTCAACTTGTGGTCCTCCAGATGTTCATAGACTACAATTCCCATGAATTATAATCCATGAACATCTGGAGGACCACAGGTTGACTACCCCTGTCCCAGGGGACCATGCTTGTTGTGATGAATCAAGGGCAGGCACTGATCCTACTACAGCCTTACAGGGTAGATCTCAGTCAGTCATGGAGGAGGTAGATGTCTAGATGGTTGCTGACAGTTAAAAGAGTCTAGCAAGGAAAAGAGCCAAAAAGAGTGCCTGAAATTCTTCCCCCCAAGTTTGTTGGGCCCCCGTTGAGGCCGGTTCTCCTAGCAGATTGGAACTCTTGGGAACGGTACAGCACCAGAACAGACCCCCAGATCATCACTTTCTCATAGAAGCCCCTTTGTTCATATGATGGCTCAAAACTGGATGGTATAAGACAAACATAGAAGTTGAACAGGGATACAAAGCTTCTGATTTCTTAGTTGTTTAGATAGAGAAGACTCATGACAGGAGGCATATTTAAATTCAAATCCCACTTAAATATCAAATGGGATAGCATGTACATTTTGATGTGCATCAGGAGGCACCTAAATATACATCCATATATGTTTACTACTTTTAATGGGATTCACATGTATTCTGCCGCAAGAAGTCAATAGCTTGCTTGGTGGGAAATATTGTGTTGTTTATGCAGCCAAATCTGACTGGCTACCAGGTAACGTGACCATTGGCTGGACCACTGGCTTACCATGACATGAATGGCTGGAATCCTGAAGCAAATAAATATCCTTCCTTCCTTCCTTCCTTCCTTCCTTCCTTCCTTCCTTCCTTCCTTCCTTCCTTAGAAATACAGAAAGCAATTCAGACAGCATAAAATCTTCAATAAACAATTCTGGGGCCAGAATTACTGGGATACAGTTCAAATCAAACCCGTGTGGGAGAGAAAAATACATGCCTCAAACATGTCATACCATAATGCAACAAGTGTGTAAAAAAAAATACAGCAAAAGCATAATAAGCAAATAATCATTGCAATGGTCAATTAATTAAAATAATGCTCAAATAGCAGCTGGTTAAAGAAACAATGGCAGTGAATGGATTGTGAAAATGTGTGAAAGAGGACAGTTAATTTTAAAAAAATGAATATATTTCCCTATTCCTCTATAGCAATGTCTGCTGCAGTGAAAAGTGAAACTCACAAAAACGTGGCACACTTGTTTCTGAAATCCACATTTTCCTTGTGATGCACAAGACTATACCTCCCCGTGCCCTCTGGTAAAACACTTCAGAATGTTTTGACCATTTATTATTAGAATTGCCAGATTTGTGTTGGGAAATACCTGTGGAGCCTGGGAACAGTGTGGTTCAGCAAGGTATAGTGCCATAAAGTCCACCCTCCAATGCGGCCATTTTCTTCAAGGGAACTTGTCTTGGCCATGTGGAAATCAACTGTATCCAGGTGCCCCCTGGAGGTTAGCAATCCTACCTAGTGTTCCAAATTGCAGTCAAAAACTGGAAGTAAACCGGGTTGGTTACACAGCTTTGAACAAGTAGAGAGAAGATTTCTAGAGGACAATCCACAGCCATGGGAAGGGTGAGTCAGCCAACAAATTCAACCCAGCCATTCATATATTCAGATGGGTAGCCTGTCAGTCTGAAGCAAAACAGCAACATTTGCGGCTAGTGGCACCTTGAAGAACGACAAAGTTTAATTTGGGGTATACGTTTTTGTGTGCTCCAGACATTCATGTTACCATCACCAGTACATATTTGGCCTGATTTACAAATTACCCTGATGTTATACAAGTTTATTTAAAATTACTAAGTTTCATGAAACTTGCTTCATGAAGCAATGCTCTGTCTCTATATGTTGAGGAAAAAATTCTGCCATTCAGAATCAGGAGAAAACTCTGTTAAAGTCCAGACAACCACTGAGGGGCACTCTTGTTCCATAACTAGATTCTCAGTATGTTTATTCCTGGTCTTCAATTCAAAATTTCTCAAATGTACACAACTAGCTACTGTTTCTACTATTCAATGTCTATCTACTATGTTTGTGTAAAGCATATTTTAGGAAGGCATCCAGTCAATTAATGACGGGGCCAGGCTAGTACTTTAAGAATATATTGCCGTTAAAAATAAATAAGGCTTGTCACATGTTATATATCCTTTTCAGATACATACATTAGCAAAACACCTCTAATAATGTATGTGTCTAAAAAGATGCAAGGAGAATACTTGCTTATATATTTTATTAATTATTTATGGAGTGTTTTATGGACCCCTGCAATTTGCTTTGGACTTTGGAAAAGCAGTATCTAATTTTGTGTTGATAAAAAAAAAAAAACCCAACAACCCTAAATAATTGCAGAGGGTCCCAGAGAGGGAAAGATGCTCTGTGTTTAATACCTCTCCATAAAAAGGTTGGACAGGGGAGGGGGGGAGGAGTAACCAGATCTCAAGTACAACATCTCATTGTTCCCTAAATAAATGTTGGTCATGCCTACATTATAATGACTTGAAGACTGTTACTTTTCTCTGGTGATGCCAATTTGGCTAGATCTTATCTGCACAATTCTGCGTTCTGGTTCCTTCTCACTCCAGAGAGGATATTGCAGTGGTTGGACTGAGGAGCTTCCTAATATGGGCCAGTCACTATCTCCATTTCTTCCCCATCGAATTGCCAGGAATTCAGAGGGCCGGATGCCATGATCTTCGTTTTCTTGATGCTGAGTTTCAAGCCAACTTTTGCACTCTCCTCCTTCACCCGCATCAACAGGCTCTTTAGTTCCTCTTCACTTTCTGCCATTAGAGTGGTCCGGCACAAACAAAAACCATGTGGTTGCAGTAAGGAGGAAAGGCTTGCAGTAAGGACGGGAAATCCTTTACTTTAATTATTTGTGTTATTGATAGGCCTCCATTCTCATTGAGACTCATTGAGACTAGGTCTACAGTGCAAATTTTCTTTTGTTCATTTGGGTCTTGAGTCCTAAAGCCTTAGTTGCTAAGAGACCAGTTTCAGGGCCTTAAAAATCCAGCCTTTCAACTAATACTCAGTAAGGAGTAGCAGAATACCAAGAAATTTCATTTCAAAATCATGCAGATGAATAGCTTAATTAAATTTTATGGTATATGGGAGTGCTTTGATGGCAGCTATATTGTCCCAAAGCACTAGATGTTGTGACTTCACACTTCTTGCTGCTTGCCCAGTTGACATACAACTGCCCCCATTTCTTCCCCTCCTTCCTTTCTCTTTTTCCTCCCATTGCTCCTTCCTATTTTCTTGTATTAATACAGGACTAGATAACAACAAAGACATAATTGAATTTTAGGTTTCTTCCTTTCCTGTTAATGTTGTGCCATCTATGAAATAATTTGATTTTCTGAATATCAGTTTACTTTGGATTTTAAAAACAACAGTCAGGTGCCTTTGATACAGAATTTGTTGTTGTTGTTGTTAGGTGCGAAGTCGTGTCCGACCCATTGCGACCCCATGGACAATGATCCTCCAGGCCTTCTTGTTCTCTACCATTCCCCAGAGTCCATTTAAGTTTGCACCTACTGCTTCAGTGACTCCATCCAGCCACTCATTCTCTGTCGTCCCTTCTTCTTTTGCCCTCGATCGCTCTTCTCCAGGGAGTCCTTCCTTCTCATGAGGTGGCCAAAGTATTTGAGTTTCATCTGCAGGATCTGGCCTTCTAAGGAGCAGGCAGGGCTGATCTCCTCTAGGACTGACCAGTTTGTTCGCCTTGCAGTCCAAGGGACTCGCAAGAGTCTTCTCCAGCACCAGAGTTCAAAAGCCTCAATTTTTTGACACTTGGCCTTCCTTATGGTCCAACTTTCGCAGCCATACATTGCACCTGGGAATACCATAGCCTTGACTAGAGGCACTTTTGTTGGCAGGGTGATGTCTCTGCTTTTTATGATGCTGTCTAGATTTGCCATAGCTTTCCTCCCCAAGAGCAAGCGTCTTTTAATATCTGCAGTGATCTTGGCAACAGTATACAGCCTTGCCGAACTCCTCTCTCAATTTTGAACCAATCAGTGATTCCATGTTCAGTTCTCACTGTTGCTTCTTGACCTGCATATAAGTTTCTCAAAAGACAAATAAGATGCTCTGGTATTCCCAACTCTTTAAGAACTTGCCACAATTTGTTGTGCTCCACACAATCAAAGGCTTTAGCATAGTCAATGTAGCAGAAGTAGACGTTCTTCTGGTACTCCCTAGCTGTCTCCATGATCCAGCGTATATTGGCAATTTGATCTCTAGTTCCTCTGCCTCTTCGAAATCCTGCCTGTACTTCTGGAAGTTCTTGGTCCACATATTGCTGGAGCCTAGCTTGTAAAATTTTGAGCATAACTTTGCTAGCATGAGAAATGAGTGCAATGGTGTGGTAGTTTGAACATTCTTTGGTATTGCCCTACTTTGGGATTGGAATGTAAACTGACCTTTTCCAATCCTGTGGCCATTGTTGAGTTTTCCAAATTTCCTGGCATATTGAGTGTAGCACTTTTACTGCATCGTCTTTTAAGATTTTGAATAGTTCAACTGGAATGCTGTCACCACCACTAACTGTATTGTTGCTCAGACTCCCTAAGGCCCATTTGACTTCACATTCCAGGATGTCTGGCTCCAGGTTAGTAACTACCCCATTGTGGTTATCAAGGATGTTAAGCTCGCTCTTGTATAGTTCTTCTGTATAATTTTGCCACCTTTTTTTAATCTCTTCTGCTTCTGTGAGGTCCCTACCATTTTGGTCCCTGCTTCATTTTGTAGTCCAAGGCCAAACTTGCCTGTTATCCCGGTTATCTTTTGGCTTCCTACTTTACAGAATACTTTACAGAATACAGAAAAGCTCACTGCTAAATAAGCAAGAGGTCCATTCATTCATTAGTTGTTTTAGAAGCTGATAATAAGGTAGCTCTGATGACATTTCAGGAGAGTAACAATACCCCTAGGGTTGTGCACTGCGGCGTCCAAATCAGCCGTTCCAGGCTGATGCAACCAGTGCCGCGCCACAGAGGGGGAGGGAAGGCATGGGTGCTGATGCGTAACTCGGTGCACACATGCAGGCGCACACAGGCAGACACACAGTTCAGTGCCTGTGTATGTACGCCGAGTTACACACTGGCACCCACGCCCCCCCCCACCCCACAGTGCAGAGTTGGCTACATTGGCCTGGAACAGCCAATTCGGACGATGCTGTGCACAATCCTACCCCTGAATAACAGAGCATAAGAAAGAAGGTTTACTTAGAATTCCATTCTGGTCTGTTCTATGAGACTTACTCCCCAGGAGTAAGAACAGGAGACTTACTCCTGTTCTATGAGACTTACTTGCACCCTAAATTGGTCCCCCCCCCCTTTCACAGTGATGCATCAAAAGTGGCACTGGCAATAAGTTTGAACAGCAATATTCCCTAAGCAGTTCAAATATCCAATTCAGCTTTCTCTGCAGAACCTATTTAGTCATTCTTTGCAACCAAAATACTTATTTCCAGATATAGATATAAAGTTTTTTAAATCCTGTGTTGCAACACTGTATGTCCTGTGGTCTAATCAAGCCCTAAAATTTGAATTATTTGAATGGGTACTATAATCAAGCTGACTCGTATTTGCATACTGTGAAAAGTTTGCGGATCAGTCATCAGGTAAAGTAAAAGCACACTTATTTAAACAATCTGGGTATTGTTATTATAATTTATGTCCCCATCTATTCCACTTAATATTTCTGGTAAGGGCTAGAAGGAAGAGCTGGCACTCAGGGCAGCTGTCCCACTCATGAGTGCCTCCTCCCCCAACCAGCTTACCTGTCTGTCCAGCGGCCAGCCAATCACCTTCTGTCCCCCCTTACCACCCTCTCCTCCTTCCACTTCCCTCCGAGGTGTGAGAGCTGCCCATGCCGGTGAGTTCCCTTCCCGGGGGCCTCCAGCCTGCAGCCTTTCATAGGAAAGTGTTCTTAGGGTTGTACTTAGGATGTAATTGGAGGTCTGCACACTTCTCTTCCATACTTAGGTCAGAGTATTAAAGAGAACTGGCAGACAGATGCTTGCTTCCCTGTGCAAACAGCCCTTGTGGCATGGCACTTAGCTGTTTTGTAAAACAAGCTGTTGGCACATTGTTTTTCTCAATTGTTTAGAATCTGGAGTCTGAGATTGTCTGCTGTTTGCTTTTGTATTGTATAGCTTGATCAGGTGAGATAAAATGACTCATACAAAGTGAACTCCTATCAAATAGTGGCATAGCTTTTTAAGGTCACTTGCTGAAAAGCAGATTACATTTGATGTATGTTGCCTCAAAGGTCAGTCAGTAAGGAAAACTCAGCACCAGTTTCATAATGCAATACTGAATACTAAAAGAAAACACACACACTGCTGTGGGTTTTGTTTGGGTGGGAGTATTTGTTTGCTTAGGAAGCATGTGTAAACAAAACAAATTGCTACTGTGATCAACAGGTTTTTAAAAAATATCTATAGCTGTCTCTCGTTATTTGCCATTATGGCTAGATGAATCCTCAATGTTCAGTGGCATGGTACCTCTGAATATCAGCTGCTGAGGGGTAAAAAACCTCCAAGGCAGAAGGACCTTTGGTCTGATCCTGCAGAAGTTTTCTTATGTTCTTCACTGGGTATTTTCAAGGTTTATTATGAACTGTTTGAGAGAACTTACACAGAGGTGTTCTAATGAGGGTTTATTATCATCCAATTACTTTAGGTCAAGCTGGGCTACCAGGCATTTAATTACTGGTCATGCAAACATAAAATTCATCAGAAAAATACTTTCACGTTATGCATGTGAAACAGGCTGTAAACAGGGCTGTGTGTATCCACATTACCATTCATGAGCAGAAGTGCAGATTTCCTTGCAAAAAAAAAAGGGGGGGGAAGCTGTTTCTGCTTCTATGGATGTATAAAAAACTTCAAAAAGAAGAGTTGGTTTTCTTTTTCATATTTTCCCCACCAGAGTTTATATTTAAGCAATTAATGGAAAGCTACTCACATAATGATAGCGTTTATGTAGTTGTTTTAGACTGTTTAGTTCTACAATGGCAGCCAAAAGACTAGCAACGTATCTCTCGACATTGCTCTGTAGCCTAGAAGTCTCAGCAGTAGGAGTAGCAGAACTGTTGATTAGTAAGGAGAAAATCAGCTGCTGAATTTTAAATATTCAAGGTAGCTTAACAGTATGTGGTCAATAGATTCAATGCAATTAAGGTTGCAATTACATGTTCTCTGAATATGGAATACTAGTGTTATAAACCTGACAAAACTGCAGAGGGTAAAGTGTTAAGATGCAGCAACATAAAGGCACATCTATATTTAGGATGTGTTAAATCACAAAAATGCATTGGGATATGAACTGGTAGGGGAATGCCAACTGTGAAGGTTGAGCCAGTTTGGTGTAGTGGTTAAGAGTGGCAGATTCTAATCTGGCAAACTGGATTTGATTCCCCACTCCTCCACATGCAGCCAGCTGAGTGACAGCTCGCCACAGCACTGAAAAAGCTGTTCTGGCCGAGGAGTAATCTCAGGGTCCAAGATGGAAAGCTACTCACATAATGATATTCAGCCTCACCTACCTCTCTGGTGTCTATTGTGGGGAGAGGAAAGGGAAGGCAATTGTAAGCTGCTTTGAGACTCCTTCTGCTAGAGAAAAGCGGCATATAAGAACCAACTCTTTTTCTTTTTCTTGAATTTACTGATTTACTTTTATAATCCAGATAATCAGATGTCTTAGTTCATTGACATTTTATTTATTTATTTTTATACCACCCCTCTGAAGGGCTCAGGGCAGCCTATATCATATTAACAGTAATATGATATTAACACATAGCCATAGATAAAACATAATCATAAATTTAACATGTCTAAAATGACTCAATATTTAAAAATAGATTAAACCCATTCCTATAGTAAACTTCAAGGCCTAGGAGCATTCTACCTTCTTCGAGGAGTGGGGGGAGCAGATAAAGTGTTTCAATAAACCAAGATGTTTCAGTAAGAGTTTCAGCATTACATGATGTCTCTGCTTGTATGCATGAATGCATAGGGAGGTGATTTGGGGCCTCAACCATAGGCCCAGCAGAACAATTCTCTCTTGCAGGCCCTGATCTCATCTGGGAGAGTGTTCCACTAGGCTGGTACCAGGGCTGAGAAGGCTCTGGATGAGAAAGCCTGCCCTAGACAGTGGCTATTTAGCTATTTACAGCATTACTTGATTCATGTAAGAGCCTCTTGTGGCGCAGAGTGGTAAGGCAGCTGCCTGAAAGCTTTGCCCATGAGGTTGGGAGTTCAATCCCAGCAGCTGGCTCAAGGTTGACTCAGCCTTCCATCCTTCCGAGGTCGGTAAAATGAGTACCCAGCTTGCTGGGGGGTAAACGGTAATGACTGGGGAAGGCACTGGCAAGCCACCCCATATTCAGTCCACCATGAAAATGCTAGAGGGCGTCACCCCAAGGGTCAGACATGACTCGGTGCTTGCACAGGGGATACCTTTACCTTTACCTTTTTACTTGATTCATGTATTTAAAATACCTATATGCCAACTGTACACCCAATTCAAAGTCCCCAAGGCAGGTAGGGTCAGTGATGAAACAAGAAGTCTTCACTTGCTGACAAAAGGGGACAGATAAAGCTCTCTGAAGAAGTTCCAAAGTTTTGGTGCTGTGACTAAGAAGGCCCTCTGTTGAATTGCCACCCTTTTAGTCTCAGATGGCAGGGGCACCTGAAACAGGGCCTGCAAATTTGACTGGAGTGGTCATATGTAGGGTGGCCAGCTCCAGGTTGGGGAAATATTTGGAGATTTTGGGGGTGAAGCTTGAGGAGGGTGGGGTTGGGGGAAGGGAGGATCTTAAATGGGGAATAATACCATAGAGTCCACCTTCCAAAGCAGCCATTTTTAGCAGATGAACTGATATCTATCGTTTGGAGATCATTCCTTGAAGGCTAACCACCCTACACGTCGGTTAGAGTCGGCCATATGAGAACAGGTCATCTTACTCCCAGTATCTATATTGCAGTTCTTCATTTGGAGCAAAGATACGTTTTGTTTCTGCGTTTATCTAGGCTTTCTGTTGCTTTCGAGCAAAGCAGCCAGCCCTAAGCATTTCTAGGCTAGTTTGCCACAAACATAAGCGTTTCCTCACAGAAAGAGTTCGGATCGGGAGAGCAGACATGGGAAACGGAACTTAGGACAGTTGCTGCAGGAAGGTAAACTGAGCATGCTCAGACCTTGCTAAATCCGTCGCTCTGACAACGCTTTTCTTGTTTTTTCCAAGTGTGTTGGTATTACCCCCACCCCCCATGTTTCTTAGCCTGACCCTGTATTCTCTTTAAGGAGCTCTTCGCCCTCCGTCCCGAAATGTTGCAAGGACGTAAGCAAACCTCATAGCAAGTATGGGCAAAATGAAGGCACGCAACTTCTGGTCTTATTGCTGTTGAGCATGCTCAGCGGTACCGAGCATGCTCAGTAGCAGGGAGCGATTGGCACTCCAAGCCGGCTTCCGCGCAGATTGGCTTGCTCTTGGTGTGGGGGAAGTAAGGCCAGGTGAGTGGAGAGGGGGCACAGTTTCTGAGTTGGGAATCGGGGCGCGCAAGCCGGAGGCAGGTGGGTCGGGATGTGGAGAACCCCAAGGGCTACGTTCAGGATCGGGGGTCGGGATTTGCGACGCCCCATGAATTTATGGGACTTGGGGGCTCAGTGGCAACAAGCCTCGTAGCCACGCTGCTGAAGACAGACATGCAGCCATCCGGTCGCTTCGCTGCCCTTCTGGGCTGCTTGTTGGGACTCGTAGCCGGAATATCGCAACGTGGCCGAACTCTTCACTCCCCCCCCCCCCCCCCCCCCGAGAGCGTCCGGACTCCCACAGTTAATTTCTTTTGAGTTTTCTGCTTATTTTAGTTTTATTTTTAGCCTTCCTAAAGTAAATGAAAACCTTCTGTGCAGTTGACAATTATGAAAATCCTGTGAAGGTTTAGCCCTCTTATCTGAGGCGAACTCCCTTTTAGTAGGGTGAAATTCTGTAATGTGGCTTCTGGAGAAGACAGCATATAACTCCTGCTCGTAGCTTCTCTCAAAAGATCTACTGTCTTCCTGTATTTGTAAATAATGTTACATGATGACTAAGGTACAGCTCTGCAAACTGTAATGTTACCTTATCTTAGGCAAAAGGATGAGGTGATAGAACGAAACAAGCTGCTTTAGACTCTAGGTGTAGGCTGTGGCCAAAAGAGCCATACTGTTAACAGAAAGGAAGGGATTCTAGGTGAATGCTTCCATTTGTTAGGAATGCTTTCATATCTGAAGAACTCTCAGCAAATGGGAAACCATCACAAGAAAGTGGGTAAAACATGTTGCCATATTATACTAATGTTCTACTTGTATGGAGTTCTTCATGCACTTTAAAGTGGTGGTGTCCATTCTACCATCTCTGCATCCTACCTCCTCATGCCTTTGCAGGAGTAAGTATTGGTTGTCATCTGTGAGTTCTGAGAGATCTGTTGTAATCAGCTCATGGCTGAGTACTATCACACACTATATTCCCCTTTGTTGCCTTTTGCTTTTTCTCTGGGATATATTTTCTGGTGATGGCCTTTGAACCCAGAGTTGTAGTCCACTATATTCCCCAAATGCATCAGAAGTAGCTACAAGTCCTCAGTACTAAAATAACGTCTTATTCCTGCATACATACATTGATTCGTTTATATATCAGTGCTGAGATTTAGCCCTGAAAATGTGTTTTATGATGAAGCCCTGATAAATGCTCAGTTAAATGTTTCTGGTTTAATAACTTGCTAGAACATAGTAGGTCTGTAAAGAAAATGCAGTGTGATAGGCATAATACCATTTCTTGCTTCCTGCCTCTGATAATACATAGAATTCAGAGAAGTGTATGGATGAGGAAAATGTGCACATCACCAGTTTATTTACATCATTTCCATTATTTATAGTCTATTTTTCTCTGTGAGATTTAGGGAGGCTTACAGAGTTGGATACGAGCCTCTTGTGGCGCAGAGTGGTAAGGCAGCAGGCTGGGAGTTCGATCCCAGCAGCCAGTTCAAAGTTGACTCAGCCTTCCATCCTCCCGAAGTCGGTAAAATGAGTACCCAGCTTGCTAGGGGGTAAAATGGTAATGACTGGGAAAGGGAATGGCAAACCACCCCGTATTGAGTCTGCCATGAAAATGCTAGAGGGCGTCACCCCAAGGGTCAGACATGACCCGGTGCCTGCACAGGGGATACCATTACCTTTACCTTTTTACAGAGTTGGATGGCCAACAAGAGGGCATAGAAGCTGAGGCCTTCCCCTAATGTTGACTCCTGATGATGTAATTGCAGAGGTTTACTGCCTCTGAATGTGGAGGTTTCTTTTAGGCACCATGCCATATAGCCACTGATCAACCTGTCCTACATGAATCTGTGTAATCTTTTTCTTTGCCTGTGGCCCTCACTATATCCTCTGACACTACATTACATATTTCAGTCACTCACTATATAAAGAAGTACTTCCTTTTGTCCATGCTGAATCTAGTGCCCATCAGCTTACTTGGATATTCCTGAATTCTAGAATTTTGGTTGTGAGAGGAAGAGTTCTTTGTCAACTCTCTCTACCCCATTCATAATTTTATAATTGTTATTTAATTTTATAAACCTCTGTTGGGCCCTCCTTAGTTGTCTCTTTTCTAAACTGAAAAGTCCCTGACTCTTCAGGTTTTCCAAATGTTCCAGCCACCTAATCATCTTGGTTCCCCTTTTCTGCACCATAGACCTATACAGCGGCATGATAATATCAGCTGTTTTATTTTCACTCCCGTTCCTAATAATTTCCAACAAAGTGTTTGCTTTTTTCATCAGTGCAGCATGCTGGGTTGATTCTTTCATTGAGCTATCTTATTATGCCCCCAAGATCATTTCCCCTCTCAGTCTCAGCAAGTTCACACCCCATTAGCCTATCCTTGACTTGGGAGTTTCAGTCTGATATGCATCACTTTGCAGTTACCAACTGTCAAGGAGTCCTAGCGTTAACCCTGTGAATTCTCAGAGCTAACATGCACAAGAAAACAATCATAAAAATTTATGAAGTGAATTTGAATCATTTTCAGAAATAGTTATATCTCTAGGCAACCCTTCCTCTCATCCCATGACTGTGAGATACTCTGTCAGAAGTCTTTAGAAAGTCAAAGTAAATAATGTCTTCTGGGTCACCGTACATACATGTTTACTTTCTCAAAGAATTCCAAAAGGTTGATAAGGCAGGACTTCCCTTTGCAGAAGCCATGCTGATTTCCCCTGTGTGCCTAATAATTTTATCTTTAATATCTACTAATCTGCCTGTGATAGACATTAGGCTAACTGTCCTGTGTTGTTTGTATTGCAGAAATCTAAAACAAAGCATAAATATGACCCATTAAATGATACAGAAATTACATAGCAAGAACATACTTTCAGCAACTGAGAGTACACATACTCAGATAGCCAACGGTCAGTGCAATCCTATTAGCTACATAGAAAAGCCCTCTACACAGTTTGCAGGAAACCAAAAGAGTGGGAGCCTTCCTGACCGCCATAAACAGACCATTCCATAAGGTCAGGGGCACAGCCGAGAATACATGTCTATTGGCAGTTATTGATTTTGCCAATTTGAAGACTGGCACTTGCAGAATGCCCTGCCCAGATGAGAGAAGCTGTCTGCCAGGCATTTGGTTGAGGCTGGGTAGGAGTCCGGGGTATATGATGAGCCCCCCCTCTCCCTTCTAAAGTGGGTGGAGATAACTTTTTCTTGGTCCCATAATTCACATGAACACCCAATGAAGTTATGGGACAATAAGTTCAGGACAGACAAAAGAAAGCATTTTTTCACTCAAAGAGTAATTAACTTGTGCATTTCATTGGCACATGAAGTACTAATGGCTCTTAGGATAAATGATTTTAGAAGAGAATTAGACAGATTTGTAGAGGATAGGTTCCTCAATGGGGGTTAGTTACAACACAATAATCAAATGGAACTGCTATCTTTAGAGGCAGTTGCTTTCTGAATACTAGTGCTGGGGAGGCAATAGCCAGGAGAGGCTTAAGGCTCCATCCTTGACTTGTAGGTCTTCCAGGGACATCTGGTTGGCCAAGTGCATCAGTATGCTGGGCTTGATAGATAAGCGATCTGATCCATTACAGCTGCCCTTAAGTTCTTATATAAAGATTTCCATGGGGTGGGCTAACAATTCAAAGGGCATTTACATGCTGTCATGACCTATCACAACAAAACTTTCAAGTGCAGAGAATTAGCCTCATATTAACAGGGTTTTTTTAAAAGGCTTCTAGGCATTTCTGCTGGAAATGTTTTATTGTCACTAATCCTCCATAATAGTACTATTTAACAGTGCAGTCAAGAGTGTGTCATTAATCAGTCTGAGCAAAGATGTTCTACAAATGTTTTGAGCAACAATGAAATGTCAAGCGTTGACTTTTACAGAAGGTGTTTAAACATTGGATAAAATGAACTTGCCATAAATAGAAATAGAGCAACTCTGGGAGTATCTAAGTGGTTCTTGGAATAATGTGGGATAACGCAGGCTCCCCTGTGAAGAGGATATTTTGCCTGGCATTTTCCACTTGCTGGAAGAGCTTTTTCTTCTGTCCATAATCCATCTCGGAAGCAGTTGCCGAGGTGGCTCTGGATACTATTTACGTCCCTGTCCTCCGATAAGCAGCTTGGGGCTCAGTGATTGAAGAAGTCCATTAATGGATTGCTGCTGCCTTTATTTTATTAAAACAAATATGCCAGTCTGGGGAAGAAGAGTTGGATTGGAGCTGCAGAGCTGGGCATTTTTAATTTCCCTTTCAGAAGCTGTTAATGCTGATAGAAACAGAAGGCAGGTTGTCCAGTCTTGTTTTTCTTCTATTTATATGGGAGGCAGAAAGAGTTCTATCCTGTTCCAAAAGCCCACTCCTTCCATGCAACCTCTTGCATCTGAAAGATGGGGTTGTCCAACTGTGCCCAGCATGTGAGGCAGTGGCCGTGCCTATCTGAACCCTGTGAAAGGCAAGGTGACAAAGGGCAATGCCCAGCTCTGCCCAGTCAAGCCTGTGTGGGGGAGGGAGGCAGTGCCTGGCCAGCACGAAGCAGCACCTGGCCTGTCAGGTGAAGGAAACAGCACCTAGTTAGGCAGGCTTGCCTCTTCCTCCCTCCCTCATTTCCTCTTAGCAGGCAGTCAAGAGTTGCTCCAGCAGTGTTTTATGCACCTCCATGTGTCAAGTAGATGGTTGCATAGAGGTTAGGATCAGGCAAGAGATTTTTTTTTAAGTAGGGCTGAGTTCAAAATGTAATCAACAACGGTTTAAATAATACTTGGTGTTGGATTGTAGGGATAATTCTGCTAATGGTAGCACCTTTCTCTGGCACTAGGTGTTTCTCCCTAACACAAGAAGCTTGTCTGCTGTGGAAGAGCCTCTTCTGCCAAGGGGAAGGCTCTTTGTTCCAGGGGGAGCTGCTGTCCTTAGCAGGAAAACTCCATAGGATTTAACCCACTTGGCTCAGTTTCAAGACAAAAACCACAGCCGTTTGCTAGGACTGATGTTACTATTCGTAAGGGCTTCTGTTTCTTTGAGGATATTTTTGTCTCTTTCCAGAAGTGATATCCAGATATCACTGCACACTCTTCAGACCATCTCAGAACCTTCTCATTATAGTCTCTTAACAAAAATATCCCTGTGTTTAAAAGCTGCCTGTGACTTGTCTGAGAGCTTTTGGTCAACTGCATCATTGATCGTATTTTGTATTTTCTGCTTAGGGATTATTGAGCTAGCTTTTGGGTTCTGATATGATGAGAATTGTATGTTTCCTGCCTGAGCACATGCGGTCAGTACATTAAACGGTACTGGAAAGGAAGAATAGATTGTAGTTAAAATAATGAAAAGAGAACTTAAAAAAAAGAAATGTTAAATAATTTCATCTCCTAAGATCTGTCAAAAGTGGTATTTTTTTTCCAGGAAGTGAAGAATGCCTAAAAAGAAGACAGGTGCTCGCAAGAAGGCTGAGAGCCGCAAAGAACGTGAAAAACAGATAAGAGCTTCAAGAGGCAACATAGATTTGGCAAAGCATCCCTGCAATGCTTCAATGGTAATCTGAGAGCATGCATTCTTTGTGATCCTGTGTACTAGATTTGAAGCATTTTTAGAAAATATTTCTGTTTTTTTAATTGAGCGAGAGAGTTGACTAGATTTTCAAGAAACTATTGTGTTACCTCCAGTAAGCTTGAAACCTTTCAAGAAACACTGGATATTATCAAATCTAAAACAATTCATATGTCTGAAACAATAGACTCAGATAGGTATATTTCCTCAGAGCCAGCTTGGTGTACTGGTTAAGAGGTGTCTTTCTCTAACCTGGAGAACTGAGCTTGATTCCCCACTCCTCCACATGAAGCCAGCTGCGAGACCTTTCAGAGGTCTCAGCCGAGCCTACCTCACAGGGTGGCTATTATGCACAGAGGAAGGGTAGGTGATTGTAAACCACTCTGAGGCTCCTTTGGGTAGTAAAAGGTGGGGTCGAAAAAATGGCTCTTCTTTTGTTTCCCTCTTCCTTTGTGATTATTTTTATATACCACCCTCCCCTGAGGCTCAGGGCCGTTTACATAAAACTTTGTGGAACAGGGAACAGTACAGATATTAAAATGTTTCTTAAGCACTTTTCCCTATGAAGTAGATGCGCAAAGTGGTTTACAAAAGAATGCTCAGAGGCCTACATACTAATAAAAATAACTGAAACACTAAACTATAATCCACAGCAACAACATCAATGCTTCCCATTCCCTTTGAAGAACATGACTGGAGCTGTCTGTGCTCCTGGTGAGCACAAATAATAGCTGTCTGCTGAACCAAGCTAAATAAATACATATATACAGAGCAGGAAACCACCTAGAGAAACAGTGGGGGCCTTTGGATAACAAAGGAATAAAGGGATTGCTAAAGGAAGATGGGGAGATAGCAGAGAAGCTCAATTATTTTTTTGCTTCTGTGTAACCATGCCACAGCCCCTATATTCAGGAAGGGAGTCTGAAGAAGTGAGCTAAATTGAGATTACCAGAGATGAAATTCCAGACTTATTGGGAAAATTAAAAACCAATTAGTCTCCAAGTCCTGATGCCATACACCTGAGAGTTCTTAAGGAACTCAGGCACATAGAGAAATCGGGAAATCAGCATGGCTTCTGCAAAGGGAAGTCCTGCCTTGCCAACCTTTTAAAGTTCTGCATGGAGGTGAACAAGCATGAAGACAATGGTGACCTGGTAGACATTATATACCTGGACAAGGTACCTCACCAAAGATTCTTGAGTAAACTTAGCGGTCATCGGATAAGAGGATGGGTTCTCTTATGGATTAAAAACTAGCTAAATGACAGGAAGCAAAGAGCAGTTCTCAAAAATTGAGGGAAGTAAGCAGTAGGGTCAGTATTGGGGCCAGTATTATTTAATTTATTCCTCAGTGATCTGGAACTAGGGGTGAGTAGTGTATTGGCCAAATTTGCAGATGGCGTAAAATAATTCAGGATTGTGAAAACTAAGGCTGAGTGTGAAGAGCTCCATGAGAACCTCCACAAATTGAGTGAGTTGGCAACAATGTGGCAAATGAAGTTCAGTGTCAGCAAGTGTGAGGTGATGCATATTGGTGCAATATATCCCAACTTCAGGTTATAGACTAATGGGGTCTGAACTTGCTGAGACTGAGTGGGATAAAAATCTTAAGTCAGTGCTGCTGCAACTCTGAAAATGCAAATGTTGGGGATTATCAGAAAAGGAACTGAGAATATAACAACTGATATTGTTATGCCCCTGTATAGATCTATGGTGTGGCCTCATATTGTGTACAGTTCTCATACAGAAGTGTACAGATTTTGTGCTGTGGTGGCAACTGGTCTCAATGGAACTTCTGCACAGCCAATCAGATCTCTGGTGGCTGCTCAAGCCCCGCTGGGCAAAATCCCCATTTATACCTACCCACTTTCTAAGAACGCTCAGTGGGTACCAGGAAAGGAGTTGGTGGCCATTATGACACCTATGGATGGATTCTGCCACTTGGAAGACACCTGCTTTTAGAACATGAAATGACAGAATCTTACTAGGCTCATAAAAATGTAGACAAATATCTTGATTCTATCTGTGTACTGGATATGACAGAAGCGTAATATTTTCTATTCCCTCCAGTATGCAATAAATTTCCAATTTAGACAGCATGCTCAGGTGACATTTCAGAATGAAATTATGATATTTTACCTTTTGCATGAACACAGCAGTGAAATCTTACATTGTTCTGCTTGTGCCGTATAGCTCAATACTCTATTGGCCATTGTACTGAAAGCAGTTAATTTAAGACATTTATTTAAATATAGACATTTCAATAAAATATCTATCTTCTTCTCTTATAGGAATGTGATAAATGTCAAAGGTAAATATATATTTTGTTTATTATTTGCTTTAAATGATACTTCTTAAAAATGTGTATTCTTCAAGAATTTGTTTAACCTCCCTTGTTTTGACAGGCGGCAGAAAAATAGAGCGTTTTGCTACTTTTGTAACTCAGTTCAAAAGTTACCCATCTGTGCACAATGTGGTAAGTATACACTTTATATTTCTTATATATTCCCTACAGTATTTTTGCTGGACATAGAATTGGCATCTAGCATTCTCATTTGTTTGCTTGGTTTTATTGATTCTTTAGGCATTATGGGATAATGCCTTTGTATCCTGTCTGTGGGTCTAACATACCTAACAGTGCTTTGATATATCTATATCTATATCATCTATATCTATATCTATATCTATATCTATATCTATATCTATATCTATATCTATATCTATATCTATATCTATATCTATATCTATATCTATATCTATATCTATATCTATATCTATATCTATATCTATATCTATATCTATATCTATATCTATATCTATATCTATATCTATATCTATATCTATATCTATATCTATATCTATATATTTATATCTGGGTAGATGGGTAGATGGGTAGATAGATATAGACAGACAGACAGACAGACAGACAGACAGAGACAGATAGATATGTTTTAAAAAACAGTGGGAAGGGATTGAAACTGTTTTTTGGCCCTCCCAGTAACTTGTGGGTGGTGACCTTTCCTGCCTTCCCTCTTCCTCTAACATCCCTCCCAGATATTCAAAAAGCTGATGTTGCTTGTGAGATCTGTGTGGAGAAAAAGATACACAAGAGAAGGGCTGCAGCAAAGAGGGAACTGATTGAAATCTCCTCTTCCCCTTCTCTTCCCAGTGGTGTCCATTGATGTAAGACATTTTGTGGGTCAAGAGTGAATTGGGTCAATAATAAAACTTAGGTAATTTTTATCAGCTTCCTCTTTTCACTGACATCCCCCCCCCTTCCCAAGTACAAACCCCAACAGTGAGGCTTTTTGTACACATAGCTCCCATAACCTCATGCTCACAAGTGCTTTAGGGCTCACTCACCATAGAATCCTACCCATTTTTAAAAAAATCTATTATAATGTGATGTGATCTTATAAAACTAAAATTGATCCACAAGAACCCAAAGTCCTCTTCAACCTTAGGAATATCATCAATCTTTAAGGATGTTTTATTTTTGATGTTTAACATTTGTCTTGATCAGACAGGTTCTTATGAGGATAAAGCAGAGGAGGGAAGAATGGTGTATGCCACTGTTCAGTCCTTGGCTAAAGATGTATTTCAAAATACTTTTATTTTATATAAGCCCTTTTTCTTTTGTAACAGGGAAAACAAAATGCATGATGAAATCTTCGGACTGTGTCATAAAGCATGCTGGTGTGTACAGTACTGGCCTTGCAATGGTGGTATGTACATGAAAGAATCATCCCTTTTAGGATATGTGACATGTTGACTCATTTGTTACAGCTGCAACGTCGGTTTTGTTCTGTCTGTGTCAGAGTGACATATGGAAATTGTTTGGCCATTCCAGATATAATTGGGAATGTTTCACTCCAGTTGAAAGCCGCTGGGAGCTAGATTTCATTCAGCCAACATTTTGCAAAGCCAGACTTCAAATCCACACTTTTCAAGAGAGGTGGTAATATGCTAGTTGCTGGATAGGTTAACAGTTGGGCCCAATTCAAATGCACAGCTAGTAAGGCTTTGACTTGGCACAGTCCCAGGGTCTCTTTAAACTGTGCTGCAAGCAACCCTTGAAGTTCTGCAGTTAGGGCAAAGATCCCTTGCAGGTGCTTGGCTTGTGTCCAACTAAACACAGCCTAGCTTAACTGAGATGATGGGTGAGTGTGGAGTCTCAGCAGAGGAGTCCTGATGCCTTTAAAATGAGACATGGGTTATGTGAATGAGGAACAGAATTGATCTTAAGCACATTGAAGGGTACAAAATCAAGAATAAATAAGATAGGCTTTCAGCAGTCCAGCCCAACCATTCAACTCAAGATAGTATATATAAGTGGGGAGTGGGACTTGAGGTTAGGTGTGTTGGCATTTTTCTTTAATATGCAACTTTAAAGTCAGGGTTTCTTATATCTATGCTGTTTGCTCTCTGGTATGTATTTCAGCACCTGGCTTGACTAAAACTTCATCATAAATACATAAAATTGGGTATATGTACATACTTACAAACTAGCCTCTTGTGGCGCAGAGTGGTAAGGGAGCAGACATGCAGTCTGAAAGCTCTGCCCATGAGGCTGGGAGTTCAATCCCAGCAGCCGGCTCAAAGTTGACTCAGCCTTCCATCCTTCCGAGGTCGGCAAAATGAGTACCCAGCTTGCTGGGGGGTAAACAGTAATGACTGGGGAAGGCACTGGCAAACCACCCCGTATTGAGTCTGCTATGAAAACGCTAGAGGGCGTCACCCCAAGGGTCAGACATGACCCAGTGCTTGCACAGGGGATACCTTTACATACTCACAAAAAAGTCATGATATTCTTTAGATTAAAAATAGCACAGCAGATGTGAGTGATTACCCTTTGGCTATAATTTCGAGGGTTTAAAAAAAAATTAAGTAAATTCTGTTCTAATTGGTGTAATTTAATTTTCATGTTTAGATGTTTGCAGTCTTAATGATGAGAATATGAAGCATGGTGGGAAATACTAAACTAATTGTTAGTTCTGTAGAGATTGCTGAACTCTACCTTAAAATGTTTCCAATCACTGACTATTTGGAATGAGTGTATGTTACTCATTAAACAGGATGCTATTCAGTAGAGGTCAACCAGTGTCCACAGTAATTTTTCCCCGTCTTATTTTGCAGGGGGCTATTTGTGATTTCTGTGAAGCCTGGGTTTGCCATGGTAGGAAGTGCCTCAGCACACACGCTTGTATCTGTCCACTTGCAGATGCAGAATGTGTTGAATGTGAGAGAGGAGTCTGGGACCATGGTTAGTTGGTGCTACCAAAGAAAAAACAAGTATTTTGACTTGTTAACTTGTTACATTGATTTGTTCCTTTTTTGCCTTTGCTGATTTATTTATTATGTAACTTATTGTAACTCATATTCGCCAAAAGAGATAAAGGCATTTTACAATTTATTCTATTCTATTTACACCTATGAAAGTTCCATATTGGTCAGGTGTTTCTCTGCATATTCATAACCCAGGCCCTAGTTGGTCTCTGTTTTACTCCCTTGTCATGCCCATCACTTAAGATCCTTTTCTCAAGCCCTGTTCTTTGTGTCCCTGCCTGCAGAAGTGAGGTGGGTGGAAATTAGAGATGTACCTTTTTTTTTGTTAGTGGCATCTCATCTTTGGAATGCCCTCCCTTTTGACGTACTTGCCTGGTACCTGCCTGGGCTTCCCTTTGGCATTAGACCCAAACAGGTTTTTAACTTGACAGAGTCTGCCTTTTTTGGCAGTTTCATGGCCAGCTCTGAGCCTGTTATCATATTAGGTTACTGCTTTTGTTGCTTTGGAATACTTTTATTGTTGGTATTTTTTTTTTAGTTTTAGGCTGCTTCAAGTGGGTTCTGGAGTGACGACGTAACAAATTTTAGTGTCCCAAAGGATGCTAAGATCTAGTGACCAGGATCTGCTGAGGATCCCTGACCCTAAAGAAATCACATTCGCTTCAACTAGGGACAGAGCTTTTTTTTTTGCCCTAAACCGGGCCTGGTGGAACATTCTTCCTGGTAACATCAGAGCCCTGTGGGGCCTTGGGACAGTTCTTCAGGTCTTGCAAAACAGATCTGTTCTGTCAGGCCTGTGGCTAAGGTACTAAAAATTAACATCTCCCTACCTTAGTACTAATATCTGGCACTTTTTATCCTCTCTGAAAAGGAGATGACCAGGCAAATTCTTTTTTGCTATAACTTGGATTTTAAATTTATAATGTTTTAGATTGTTCTTCCTTTTGTATTAATACTATTGTATATTTTAATTAAATGGAATATGCCCTGAGCTCTTTGCTATTATTGTTGACAACAACAGCAACAATAATTTAAAATAATTTAAAAGATCAGGGGAAAAGAAGTCCAGAGCTGGACAAGACCAGAAATGAACTGCAATCTGTGCATCTGGCTCAGTCTGCCTGTACATATAAAATGCTACCAGAATGCATAGTGAAGGCAAGCAAATACAGACAGGTTTTTGGCACAAAGCATTTTCTGTGAATGGCTGATCTCTGCTTGATGGCAGATTGGAAGAAGTTTGGATTTGGTTTTTTTTTAGGTGTGCTAAATTCTTACTCTTTTGAATCTTCTAGGAGGCAGAATATTCAGCTGTTCCTTTTGCCATAATTTCCTCTGTGAAGATGATCAGTTTGAACACCAGGCCAGCTGCCAGGTTTTGGAAGCCGAGACCTTTAAATGTAAGCTGTTCCCCTGAAACTCCTTTTACTAAAGGTGATCTGTCTTCGCTTCTTTCTGGAATACCGCTTGAAATCAGAGGGCTGCTGTGACTCAGTGGCTCCACAATATGTTAATTGTGGCTCCACAAATCAGTGGCTCCACAATATGTTAACTGGTATAATTGTGGATTGTGGAATGCACCTGAACTGGGGGTGCATTTGGGAATAGCAGTTTCTCTGTCAGTCTGTAGATCAGGCTGGGCTTTACATGTGATTCTGGCAAGGCAGAATCACTTCCTATGGGATTTTGCACTCACATGGCATCTTGTTTAAACTGGGCTTCTGCCAGTGCAAAGCAGCTAGTGCGTGGCAGCTTTGCGCAGGTAGAACTTAGTTTGAATGACTTGGTCTGCAAATGCAAAGACTCACAGGAATATCTGTGTGTTAGCAGTGGAGTTTGAAATCAGAGCTGCCAGTAGAGGGTGCACCGTTTTCTCTTTACTTGCATTCAGTCCTGACTGTCATTGTGGAATCTACGCTATTAATGAAAACTTTTTAAAGTAGAAAATACTGGTATATGAGAAGTAGGTGCAGTCTACCTATGAAGACCGAGAGATATCAAAGTAGGCCACGTCTGCCCTCACAAAAGCATTGGCAAGGAATGAGATAGGGTTGGGGATGAAGAATTGGGGGGCCTTGTGGGCCCTGTCTTTGAAGCCTCTTCTTGGCTCCCAGCACATCTCCCCATGCCTTGTTTGTTTCATTACAGTTAAGCTGTTAATTATATTAATTATCATTATATCTTGTGATGATGGTAAATGGTGAGGTGATCAGGTGCAATTCCATGGCAGTGTTGTTAGAACAGAGGTCTCTTGTTCCATAATTAATCTGGGACTAAACCCATTCTCCTGCTGGAACACACACTGTCTATTTGATAGTCCTCAGACTGAGTTCCTAGCATCTTTGATTAATGAGGCACAGTAGAAGAGCTAGACTAGACTCCTGCTGGACCTGTTACTGCCTCAAGTAGCTAAGCTAAGTTAGGAAACGACTTAAACCTTTGCCAGCTGCGTTCTACTCTATCCAGTGTGTATTTATTGTTTTCTTAGTTTAATCCAAGTCAGTTTACATTTTCAAAGATAAACTCTTATAACACCAGTATAAGATGGCCCAAACCCTTCAATAATCCTGAAAATCAAAATTGCAGTAATATAAAACCTACCAATCTAAAACCAACAAACCACTGAACACCACCCTGAACACAATGCTTAAGGGAGGGCCAGTGGCTCAGTTGGTGGCGTGCCTGCTTAGCATGCAGAAGGCCCCAGACTGAATCTCTGCAATTTCTAGTTCAGGGGTAGTCAAACTGCGGCCCTCCAGATGTCCATGTCCATGGACATCTGGAGGGCCGCAGTTTGACTACCCCTGCTCTAGTTGAACAAAAAATAAGGATCTGATAATAGGTGACATGGAAAGCCTCTGTGTAAGATCCTGGAGAGCCAAGGTCCATTAGAACTGACAACTGATCTAATTCATCATATGGCAGCTTTGTGCTTTCACTCAACTGACTAATGTAGATTAAAAACCTCTTGAACAATCGTGGTTTTCAGCATTTCTTGGGTGTGGAGCCTGTGAGGGGAAATTGTGATGTTATCTCATGCTACATCACTTTGCTGTGTAGTCTTTGGTCACTTTGATCCTATCAAGTTGCTTTATTGTTCCATCGCTGTGTTCTTCTCTGGCAGCAGTTCTCCAGGGTTCTCAAGCAGAGAACGGTCTTTCTAAGTAACTGCTCCATGATCCTTTAATTGTGGGGTGAGCTGAACCTGGGGACCTTCAGCATATACCTCTGAGTCACGCCTCATTTCTGTATGTCATGTCATTGGGCAGGGTTGAATATGGTTTACCTGCAATGCTTTTGTGGACTGATCGTGCCTTTTGTGGTTCAAAGTGTTGCTGTCACAAGTGCCAGCCACATGATCACTGTGTATTCCTGATGCTCTTTGTGTATCTCCTATACTGCTTGTTTACCACTTTCATCCTTAAAAAAAATAAAAAAACTTGTTTTGATGCTTTTGTTTGTTGTACAAACTGATAGTTTAATCAAGAAGATGTCTCCAGATAGTTTAGGAGAGGCAGTGTAATATTGGGTCCAAGCAGTGAAGAGACATCATTACAATTTTTTATTCATTTCTTAGGCTAAGCATTCATATTCCTTGTACTTGGAAGAGATGCAGCCTTGGAAAGCCTGAGGCTATCCATTGAACTGTATAGTCGACCTTGGTTTAGAAAGCAGAAGTAAAGAGCAAAACTACAAAATCTCATTATTCAAGCATGCATTTTGTCTTGCTTAATAGGTGTTTCCTGTAATCGACTTGGGCAACATTCATGCCTCCGTTGTAAGGTAAAAGTAAAAACATTTTGCAGTAGATGTATTGGGTTCTCCGCTCTTATACTTTAAGGCTGCCAGTAGTTTTTGTCATGAAAAGCAAAGCCTTCTGTGTCCTGTTCCTACCATGCTATGATCAATGTACCTTCCATACTGGGTTCTTTGGACATCCCTAAACTAAAACTGCTTAAACTGTTTTCCTTGTATTCAAAGCCTGAACTGTTTCATCCTTCCTGGATTTCTTCTCCACTGGTCTGTTTGTGTCTTTATGACTTTGATGTCAGGTCACTATTCTGTACTGTTGTGTTCTTGGTAACTTTAACAGGTGCAAGGTTCTGAGGCCTATTTGGGTAGTGGAATATTTTGGGGTGCTTTCATTAAAAGCAAAAAAGAAAAAAGAGGCAGAAGGCTCATTTTACAAAATCAAAACAAGTCCTTGTGTTGTGAGGTGCATCTGTGGTGGTTCTCATGACAGCAGCAATCCAAACATTGCTGCTGTATTTAAGATTGCTGTAGAGGGGATCACAGGTTTCTCCCAATAATTGGAACAGACCACAACTATATGCTGGCTCTTGAGAAGGTTGGCATGTGTTTACTATGCCCTGTGATTTTTCTATTCTTTTTTTTTAGTATGTTGTATGATGTATCACATTGCTGAGTTCAAAGAAACAGTTATAGTGACTTGGAGGGGTATGGGGGTAGAATTCTTTCTTTCTCACTTGCTCTTCTTTTCCCCATATAAATTTCCCCAAATATGAAGCTGGTGTCAACAAAGAATTCAGCTTCATCTGGCAGTAGCTTACATCTAGAGGCTATAAGCTAGTTGAATTATTGCCTTGAACATCTTCCATAATAAATATAAACACACCTCCCTTCCCCTGAGAGTGTCTTTCAATGTGATCCAGTGCAGAATTATTCCAGTTTAGGCTTTTGAAATAAATGGAATTAGACTAGAGTAACTCAGCATAAGATTGCACTGTTAATCTATCTACCTTTCAAATGTTCCACTGTTTATTGCTTCGTTCTTTTCCATTATTCCAGAAGGAATGTCATGGTGGCACAAGTGAAGTTACTTGGTAGCTTAAGTGTACCCAAGCTTTTTTCAGCTTGTGGGTACCCTTGCAATTCTGACACAGGTTGATTGATGGGCACAGCTGTGGAATGGCTGCCACAAGAGGTGGAGCCAGACAAAGAACGTTAGAGAGGGAGGTTATGCTTAACTCTGATGGTAGATCTAAGATTTTGGGCAAACACATTGCTTAATATGATGCCTTTAAAAATTAACACATTGTTTAAAATATTTTCTTGTATACACACACACAGTAAGTGTACATATTGAACTAAGAAAGAAACCTTCATCTTGCATTATTTGTCTTCATTTTGATGACCTCTAATTCATTTATGCCAAATAAAAAAAGAGAAAATGCTCCTTCTCCTGGCTGTCTCTTTACATGAGCCCTTCTCTCATCAGCACATATATTTTTAACCTGCACTGTTACCTGTAGCAGTCATTAGGGAAGGACACAAACGGGTTCATAACTTTAAAGTGGCCACAGATTTGGCCAGTTCATACTCCCTCTGAACCCAGGTTTGGAGGAGGGGCCTCCCTTGAAGATTTTCTGGACCTTTTGGCCAGTAAGGTTCGGGCCATTTCAACCTAGCAGCTGAGCAGGGCAATCCATCTATCAGCTATTAGTTTTAAATGACTGAGCCATTTAAACCACCAATTTTTCTCTCTCCCTTTCCAAGAGGGGGAGCAAAACCAGCTACTAAAATGGCTGTCAAGCCTGCCAGCCATTTTGGTTTGACAGCGCAGCCATGCACCTCTTGGCTGTCAGGACGAAAAGGCTGAAAGCAATTTCACCATGTCAGATTGCTTCCGTCTATTTAGAAGGGGGGGGGGGGAGCGACTTGCAGCTGACTTGGCCTGACAGCTGAGGGACCCACAAACTCCATTGTCAAGCCTGTGCAAGCCTTTTCAGCACACTGGATCACTTCCCTCTCTTGGGAAGGGGAAGAGTGATTCGTCATGCTGAAAACTCATGCTGTCCTTTCAGCCTGACAGTGGGGCTCATGGGCCTCTCGACAGAGCCTGAGACAGCTGCTAACCATTTCAACCCTCCCTCCCCCCTGACGTTTTGCTTATTCCTGCTTCTAAGCAGGCAGAAGTGAAACAAACTGGCTTGAACCAGCCCGGTTTATTTCATGGGGGCTGGATCATCTGGATTCGGTGTTCAGTTTGGGAATACCCTGAATCAAACTGGATTTTTTCAGTTCATGCCTATTCCCCTAGTAATAACAGTGCTGGGAGGCTGGGAGAGCTCCTTGCACATGTGTTCAGAAAGAGGCCAGATTTTGATGGGAACGTAAGTGATTTTTGAAAAGTGAACAAAATTTGATGTAGTGATATTGTTACCTTCAACCTGAATAATCAACAGAAGTTTTAGCTAAGTCAGAAGCAAATCCCACTGTGTTATTAGAATATTATTCTGCTGTTTGCACAGGTGAAATACATTATGTAAAGACACTGTTTGCATTATACCATAAACAAAAAAACTCAAGGGGCATAGTGGCAACCATGGGTGCCACGTTGGGGACCCCTGAGATAGATTATGTACTTATCTCATTGCAGTTCCACTTTCCTTTGGCAATCTGTTGTCTTCTGATTTTTTTCTTCCCTCTGTGTGTGTGTGGAGAGAGGGAGTCTTGCGTTTTCATTTTCCCATTGTTTATTCCCTGCAGGCTTGTTTCTGTGATGATCACACCCGGAGCAAAGTTTTCAAACAAGAAAAGGGACGTGAGCCTCCCTGCCCAAAGTGTGGCCATGAAACACAGCAGACCAAAGATTTGAGCATGTCAAGTAAGTTTGCATGCTGTAGCCCTTTAATGAGGAGGGAGGCATGCCATGCAGGGCTTTGGGAAAGCAGCAAAGCAGGAATAAAAACCTTTGAGAAGCATTTTTGTAACACATGTGCATTTCACACTGAGATTTTTGGGGGGGCAACTTAGAAGTTTGTCACCATCATCTGAGCACCGAGGAGATTAAAGATTGGGGTGCAAAATAGTAGCTAAAACAAAGCTGCTTGCTGTAGAGCTTAGGTATCCACCTGTTTTTCTTAAAATAGTATGGATTTACAATAATATAATTGGGTTCCCATTAGGGAAGAAGGTGGGAGTATAGATGAAGTAAATAAATACAATACTTGGTGTGTGTCTGACCATTCATAGACTTCTGCTACAGTTCACTGAAGCCCCTTGAATTTTCTAGTGTAGGTCAGCAGTCCCTCAGGAAGACCATAGTAAGGCACAGTGGAAGAATATGCTGCCCCCTCTTCTGCAAACAGAACTGACATTCTGACAGGGGAACTGCACTCGGCACTCGCCAATGCATTCAGATCTCTAAGTTGTTCTGTTTCCTTTTGTAATACATGCTCAGTCGCACATTTCTCCCTGCATGAGTGACAAATTAATTATGACCATGTATTATGTGGAAATAGACACAGGATAGCCTTGTCACAGTATTGTACGTGCTGTTTACCACTTGCTCGCCATGGTGGATAGTAACAAACAAAAAGTCATAGGCAAAATGTCAATATGAAAACGTCTGCCATCTTCTTCTGCAGCACGTTCGCTCAGGTTTGGCCGACAGGCAGGAGGTGAGGATGCCGACGGGGCTTCTGGATATGATGCCTATTGGAAGAACCTCTCCACTGGCAAAGATGCAGATGCTGGTGATCATGATGAGGAGTATGATGAATATGAAGCAGAGGATGATGAGGAGGAAGATGACCATGAGGAAGGAGGGAAGGATCTGGAAACGGAGGCTGATGACTTATTCAGCAACCTGAATTTAGGAAGAACCTACGCTAGCGGGTATGCACACTACGAGGAGTCCACTGACTAAGCAGGAAGCAAGTCCCCTCAAACATGGTGGGGCAGTTTCTGGGTAGACATGTTTAGGATCTGGCCATAAGTCCATACTTAGTATTTGAGTGGGTTTTTTAGTATGGTGAGTACTGAAATAACTTTGCTAGGCTTTCCAGTAGCAAAGCTTACTGGGAAAGAAAGAAAATGGAGATTCTGCAGGATAAATTTTTGTGGGTGCTAAAGGGAAGAATTGATGTGAAAAATGGATTCAGGGGTTGCATTGACTCAGGCAATGTGAAATAAAAAGATGAGGTGAAGAGTTGGTTCTTACATGAGGATAAGGATTTGACTTAATGCTGTCTCCTCCCCAGCTAAGGCATGTCTGTTTCTATGCATTCATCAGACATGAAGTTGTTTTTCTTGAATGATTTTGATGATGCTTCTGTTATTATGTTCCATAAATTACCAATATTGGGATCAATGGGCACTGACTATTTTTATGTCTCAAAAGCCATCTCCTGTAAAAACTGAATTCCCCTCCTACCCTAATATTGATCCACCTTGAGCACTTGGGGAAATGCTTGCTGCAAGCTATTGTACTCAAAATAAATTGAAATTAAACTTACTTTGACATTTTGTATAAGCAAGATCGATCAATAGATTCCTTTGCATTGCACTTTTGGAGCCTTATCTGATTCTGCCTTTTTTTGAATGCTATACATTAATTGTAGAGTTCACAGCCACTTTCAGTGCGGCCTAAATAAACCTTTGCTCTCATATTTATCTCAATAAAAATGTCACTGAGTCCTCTTTTGTGGTCCATCATTCTCCTTCATTCTCTGCTTCTTCTTCTTCTTTTGCAGTGGGAAGTCAATAGGTGCAGTCAGAAGTAGGTAGAAATAAAGGGCAGGCAGGATCCAGCCAAACAGTTCTGTGAATAGCCTTCCTGAAATGAGGGAGACTGCTCCTGAAGCTCAGACACTGAAAAATGACAAGCACAGAATGAGCTTTGAGTAGCTTGGGTCCCTGAGCTTTCTGCTGTCAAGCCGTCCATCTCTCAACTGTTATTCACAGTGGCAGGAAGCAGCCCTTTAAGTTACAAAAAAGAGTGTCTGTAGTACCCTCTTGAAAACTGGGTGTATGATTTAAAGAAAAGGTGTCCTGTTCAGTGTCTAAAAATAGGAGATTTTTCTACCACCTTGCAGTATAAATTTCTAGAGCAATGGATAATATATAGTTGCAGCATTCACATCATACAATGTCAAAAAGCCCAACTATACAATGGAAGCAAATTTAATCAATAAACAGTAGACAAGAAAGAGGTGGCAGCAGACTCCACTTCCCAAAGTGCAGCAGAAGAAAAGTGAACTGCTTTGCAGGCAACTTGGCTTCCCTGCCAGGCCCTCATTATTAGGTCCGAAATGGGGGCGGGCAGGTGTTCCTGGCAGGGTGTATGCTTTTAAACACACAAGGTGGTGGGATGACATTTCTCAAGGCTCGTGTGGTGCCAGGCACTGGCATTGTGTGGAATTAATCCCCATTTCTGGACCTTAAACGTGTAGAATATTGTCTTTCAACCGCCTCTTGCTGTTTCTGGGTTTAGTCCTATTAAAGGTTGTACTATCAGGGAATTCAAACTGGTATTTTATTGGTGGAACGACTGCACTAGGATGAGAGAGAAATAGAATTGGCCTCTCAGGATTCTGTGTGAGGAGATTAGGGGAGGAGGGAGCAGGGAAAGGACCTTAATTTCCTGGGAGCAAGTTAAGTCTCAGTAGAATTAAGTCTCTGGGGCAGTTAAAGTTCAAGCCATGATGTCCAGTGGTGCTTATTTCTTGAGTTTTGGAGGTAAAACCCAAAGGGTCTTGAATGGAATGGAGCATTTGGGTCAGTTCTTGGAAGGTGGCTAATGGAGTGATATGCTGAGCAGGCAAATATGACCTCATAGGTGTGTGCCTTTGGGTTGGTCATAGATACAGACTTTTTCTTATGGCTCTAAGCTTATGTGGCCATACAGGGACCAAACTCTTTTTGGAAGCCAAACAGAGTCTACCCTGGCTTTCCTCATCTTTTCCACTGCAGTGATTGGCTCTACCTTGTGGCAAACAGGTGCTGGAATCAACTATTTTTTCTCAAAATTCCAGATGTACAGACTCAATAAGATTGGTGTACTTGTAAAGTGCAATTCTAAGCAGAGTTACACCTTTCTAAGGTTATTAAGGTCAAAGAACCTGGGTGTAATTGCTTTGGATGGCATTGCAAGTATCTCTTGGTTATGAAATTTACTTTCAGAACCATGAGATCCAGTGTTCAAATATGTACTAGTAATGCATTTTAATGTAATTCTCTTTCTGGAATGTGCTATAGGCCGCTATAGCAGGGGACCAACATAAGCAATAGCCTTAGAATACATACAACTACTACCTTTCTAACTTCTGAAACATGGCTAAAAATTGAAGGAGATTTCTTCAAGGGTCACGTCTGAGCTTTGCACAGCATTTTGCTGACTCCTGAATTGCCTAGTTTGGATGTGCCATTAAGCCATGTCCATTGTTACTTTACATATTTTGGTCAGCCTCAGAAAGCTATTACTAAGAAGCATGTCTATTATAAGTGGAATGATTATATTTTCTACATATGCGAGATATCTAATACAATCCCAAGCGTTTCTGCAAATAGGTAGAGAATTCTCTCTCTCGGGTGTGCTTACATTATTTCTTTGAACAGCTGGTACCATAAAGACCAGTAAAAGGAATTATAACGATGTCCTGCACCCAAACAGTTCCAGCTGGGAGCACAGCCAGACACATTGATCAACTCGGCTGTATTTTGACATTGCAAAGGCAGGAGCTGATGGATTTGAAAGGGAAAAGTAGCAGTGGCTATTTGAGAAAAGTACAACTGCTGTACCATGTCCTGGCCAAATATGTTCTATTTCACAGATCACTGAGGTAAAGCAAATCTACCATGGAAATTGAAGTGAAGAATGGAGACCCACAATCATTGTTGCTGTTCTATGTTCAATAGAACTTCTGCTGGTGTATTGTACTTTATTTTGATCATGGGATTCAATAAACTTAACGAGTTCCATCTAAAAACATGATAACTAACCAATGGTGTGATACAGTTGCCTATCTACAGGTGGGGCTTGGAGGAAATGGCAGCATTGGTGCATGGATGCCTGTTGAGCTACCTCCATTGCCCAAGCTCTAGCTTCCCCAGGCACTGCCCCAAATTTCCAAAAATTCTGCATAGAAGAAGAAGAGTTAGTTCTTATATGCCGCTTTTCCTTACCCGAAGGAAGCTCAAAGTGGCTTACAGTCGCCTTCCCACTCCTCTCCCCAAAACAGACACCCTGTGGGGTGGGTGAGGCTGAGAGAGCCCTGATATCACTGCTCGGTCAGAACAGTTTTATCAGTGCCGTGGTGAGCCCAAGGTCACCCATCTGGTTGCATGTGGGGGAGTGCAGAATCGAATCTGGCATGCCAGATTAGAAGTCCGCACTCCTAACCACTACACTAAACTGGCTCTAGAGTTGGCAAACTAGGTGTTTGCTTGAGGCCGACCAGCCCAACACCCCCACTGCCCCCCCAGACACCTCCTCCCATGACTGAAGAATCTGACCTACCCAAAGGTGGGTCAATGTTCTTGTTCCTGTTTAAACATTGTTCTGGTTGTCATGGTATATTATGATTGCTATACTTGTTATATTTGTTGCAGTATTTGATGTAGTTACCCCATGATGTTATATGTAAACCTCCCAGAGCTGTATGGAAAGGCGATATAAAAATATAAATAAATAGGTGTGAATGGATTAGGCTTAGTTCACATGTGCAGGAAAGTGAGCTGGTTCAGTGGACTGTGATTCAAGTGAGCTGGTTCAATCGACAAAAGGCACCTAGGTTAGAATGTTTCTTTCTGCTCTGTTTGCAATGGGTTTTTATGTACGTTCAGCACTGAAACTCACCACCTGCTCGGACTGAGGTGGCTTCCAGTCTATAGCCTCATTCTGCATCTGTGGACGAGGTCTCACAATGTCCATCCAAGTCTTGAAAGTTATAGAAATATAGAAGCATAGAGTTGGAAGGGGCCACACAGGCCATGTAGTCCAACCCCCTGCTCAATGCAGGTTCAGCCCAAAGCTGAGCCTTAGGCCCATTTACATTGAAGGTGCAGGGAATTATCAATTGAGTGTGGGAGAAACAGACTATGGGTCATAGAGAAAGGAGTGATTTGCCTTCAGTACTGCATATCAGTTCCTCTTGACTTCAGTTTCTATGATGGCCATACTAAGGACCATGAATGACTAGGGTAGGAGGCTATAGCTCAAATAAGCGTATAAGAACAGTGAAGTTTTTTTTTTTCACTTGAGAAGGCTTCCACTAAGACCACTAAAAATTCTTCACCATAAATCATGCATGTTCCATATTTTCAAAAATAGACATGTAAAGGAAATTAGAAGTCTAACTGCAGATTTATTTATTCATTACGAAATATATATTACAGAGGAACTTATGAATTTTTTAATGCCAAATCTAACATTTTTGATTATTTTCCCTTGTGATTCAGGAAATAGATTACCTCCATGCAAGTACAAGGCAGTTAGGCTATTGCAATTAGAAGAATGCAAGGAGCTGTCTCATTTTCCCCTCCCCTTTCCCTCTTTCCTGAGACCTTTTATAGCATCTTCCTTTTACTTCCAGCCTACCTCACCCTGCATCTTCAGCTTCCTTTTTTCCCTCCTCCTGGCAGCCTGGCCCTGGAAAAAGTCTGGCCAGGTTGCACAATAGAACAGAACCACTATAGGAGAACACGATAACAGTATAGCAAAGCAAATGAAACAACGAATCGTGTGGCCGACTATATCTTAGGAGTGCAATGAAGAAAGGGTTAAAATAAAGTATCTTTATTGTGTTTCCTTTGAGCAGTTAAGTGAGTTGGTGCTGAAAGCTGAGCTGAACAAGGTTCCAATATATCCTTGTTTCAATTGTATTTCATCAGCAGCAAAAGCCTATACAGCATAGAAAACAGCTCTAAGAAGGAATCGAGCTCAAAATGGCTGTTTTAGCTTGTCTTGCTTGAGCATTCAGAATGAAGTCCTGCAGCCTGTAGTGCATCTGTCTTCTAGTTCCAGCTTGCATCCCACTTCTGACACAATTTCCTTTTTCCCTCCCCCAAGGTAGTCCCCATATCTTCAACTTTCCCAGTTTCATTCTGTCCTGACCCACCCACTGATTTACCTTTTCTCTGCCTGCCATAGGGTCACCAGTCAGTAGGGAAGTGGTGGTGGAAAATAGGAGCTGGGGCCTGGTCACTTATTTCTGGCTATATTTGTTATTTATGGCTAATATACCCCAGCTTTTGCCAAAACACTTTCCACAATTTCTTTCTCCTCTGTTTTAATCTCATAGCAACCTTGTGAAGTAGGTTAGGCTGAAAGTATGACTGGCCCAAAGTTATCCAGTGGGCTTCTATGGCAAAGTGTGGAGACTTGAACCTGGGTCTCCCAGATTCTAGTCTGAAATTATAACCACTACATCATACTGCCAATTGTGAGGTGCCTTCTGTTTGAACAGTAGCAAGCAGCCAAGCCTGGGTGAAACAAGAGTCAAGGCCCCTGTCTTTTACTCTTAGAAATGCACCCTGGCAATGCTGTTTTCCTTGCCTAGCAATGCCCACTGAAAAGCCATTGGTTTCTTAAAGGTTCAGGGGCAATTCTATAATTTTGGTGAGTTTTAAGAAGAAGAACAAGAAGAACAAGAACAAGAAGAACAAGAAGAGTTGATTCTTATATGCTGCTTTTCCCTACCCGAAGGAGGCTCAAAGCGGCTTACAGTCGCCTTCCCATTCCTCTCCCCACAACAGACACCCTGTGGGGTGGGTGAGGTTGAGAGAGCGTTGATATAACTGCTTGGTCAGAACAGTTTCATCAGTGCCGTCACCCAGCACTGGTTGCATGTGGGGGAGCGCAGAATCGAACCCGGCATGCCAGATTAGAAGTCCGCACTCCTAACCACTACACCAAACTGGCTCTCTCTTAATCCTCTAAAGTATTTATATATATATTTCAGAATCCAGATTCTTCTGCAAACCTGGAGCTCTTCTCTGGTTTATAAAAATATCTGCCAGGCAAAGAACACCTGCTTATGGCTTCAGTCTCTGGATTTAAGTATCTGCAAATAGGCCCACGTTGAGAATTAGATATACTGATATCAATTCCTATGGCACTCTGTACAGTGGAGTTTATTATAATCTTGTTGAGAGTGATGCCTTAATGCATACAGCACAAAAAAGAGGGAATAGTTTTGGGCAATGATGTACTAAGGGAGAGATGCTGATGCTCCTGCTGGAACGTCGAGATATTTTTCAAGGATGCTTGAGAAGGATCATATTGTGTCTGGTCTGGAGACTGGATTTCATGCCTCATATGCTATTCTGACATTTCTATGGCTTGTATATTCTTCAGCTTGATTCTGTGAGTGAACATCCCCTCTAGTGCCTTTGTTTTAGACTACGGCACGAGTCAAGGGAACCCTTTTTTCAGACAGCAAAAAGGCCAAAGGCATCGCATGCTGCTGAGAAATATCTTTTGTAAATGTGGCTTCACTGATTTATTGATGGGCTAATATTTGCAGAGAACGGGTAGTTTTACTTGGAAGAGCTTAGGAGCTTCCTCTTTAAAATTTTGTGGCGCAGCAGGAAGTTGCCGCAGTATAAATGTGACCATCAGATGCATTAACTGTCCTTTATCAAATTAACAGTTCATAATTATTTTAAAATAAAGTGCTAATCACTGGAATCATCTGTTCTATGCTTTATTTTCTTCCTAATTTGGTGAAACTAAACTCCGCTTAATATTCTAGAATCAGACTTTTCGTGTATGAAATGCATTTCTATCATTGGCTGAGCCAGTGCCCGTTGCTGTAAAATATAATTAATCATAATCAGTGCAAAGGGATTTTGTATATATTTTTTCTTTAGGAAACTCTCACTCTTATAATTTCTCAACACAATACATCCTTTGCTATTTATTTTACTACCTTTGGCAATCTGTTTACAATTTATGAAGAAAGGGAGCCAAAGCTGTAACTCAAACTATTCTATTTATAGCCCGTACCCGGAAATGAGTGTGCAGAGTCAAGATGGTTACAGAAGTCTCCACCCAATCTGAAAGACAGCTTGCTTGCTTTTGAGTGTCAGGCATGAAATCCTGAAAACAGCAACTGGGTCAGCTTCGTAGGGGAGCAAGCTTAGATTATCCTTGAGTTGCTGCTGTAGGAATGATCGAAGCATGTTTTATACATAAGGAGGCATCATCCATAAAGCTGGACGTCTCATCGTATTTTACATGTCTTCCTTAAAATTGCAATAACCCAAACAGTAACGGACTAGGTCAGACCAATGAGCCCATAGCCTGACTCTGCCAACAGAAAGCTAAAGCTATTTCTCATCTAGTCATAGAGAACTGAATGCACAGATAGAAAGCCACCTTTTATAAATATGCAAAGAATGCACTTAATGCAACGTCGTCTGTTCTGACTGGCAGCAGCTCAGGCAGAGAAAAGCCTTTCCTAAGACTCCCTACTTGAAATTATTTTAGCTTGAGACTGGAGGGACCATTTGCAGATCAACAAATGGTCTTGATGAGAGTAACATTTTCATTTAGTTGTCTTTCATTAGGCTTTCCATTCCTTGTGTGAAATGTTAAATAACCCAGCCCTATTTGTCTTTACCCACCTTTTAATCATTTTATATCATCTAGTCTTCATCTTCTACACTTTCTAGCCTTTTCAGTTGCATAAAGCTCTTTTTACCATGGTGATAATCACTTTAATTTACTGACATGTCAGGCATCACATGTGTGAATATAACGGTAATTAGGGCTTTGCTTTCATGGGAAAAGCACCAGTCTGAGTGCAATTGAAGGCTTGTTATTATATCCATTCTGGTTCCATTAAAAAGTTAGAGAGATGGACAAGTGAGTAAGTATATTCCCTATGGCCACATGTTCCCATTTCTTAGTATCATGTTATTTCTATTTTTATATGATGCTCTTGTGGTGCATTTTAACAACAAAGGCCATAAAATTAACTAGGAGAAATCTAACTGAAGAGCTGGAGTTTATTTGGACAGTATTCTTATTGTAATATGCATATAGATCTGTTAGGTTACTATGCTTTAAGTAATAATTTTCAAAATGTTTGTTTTTCAGTACCACAGTATTAGCCAAGTTCTTTCATGCAGTTAGTTTCAGAGATATTTCTGTGACTCCATTCTAGTGTCTTTTTTCCTGCAACTCCTGAACTCGGCCTGGGCCTCAGATTAAACAACTTTTCCTATGTTATGAAGATGGAATTGGAAGATCTACAAACCTGGGCATACAGTAAAGTTGGTGATTTTCCATTGCTTAATGTTAGAAATAGATTGGTATAGAATCTCACCAAAACATTATAGTGTTGTATGTACATTGTTGCAATAATGTGCATCACTGTGGGATTTCCAGAATCCATTTTTATTCATGTAATGAAACTTAATGCTGAAACTTCCAGGGTCCACTTTCATTAATGTATTTACTGCTGATGAATTTATTCTTGCAGTGAGTAAGACCCTGTTCTTTCTTGTGTGTAGAATGGGGGCTTCTTGGTCTTATTTTATTAGTGGCATTATAGTTCTGTTTGTTAAAAAGAATAAAAGTGTCATTCTGTGCTTACAAAATTTCAAATAATGCTGCTGTTGCTCAGCTGAGGCATAACTCTTCCAGCCATGATAGTTACTAGATCTGGAACCATCATTGGGACCTCAGGTTTGCTGGGGGAAAATTGTTTCCAGTCTGAAGGACTTGAATTCTGGTGCTGGTCCTGACACCTGATCCATTTAATACAATATTTTACATGGGGGGGGTATTTTTAAAAGAACGTTTCATATCTTATCCAACCAGTCATGTACTTTGTTCTCTGGTTGTCTAGAGTACATCATAAAAACGGCTTGAAGACAGAAATGTGAGCTGTATTATAGAGAGATGCACAGCACAGAGCTGGAGATGACTCCCATGCCCTAACTGCTAATCAGATGATTGGTGCTGTCAGCTTTGATAGCCCTAATCACCCATGGGAAGGAGACCAGAGAAAGGTGATCCAGCTGCTTCCTGCAGAAGTGGCAGCTGTTTGTTGGCGTCTCTGCCCACGGTACCTAGTTTGGCAATGGAAATCCAGCACACATCAACATTCTCCATGTGGTTCCTGACAGCAGGATATGTTGCAATACCAGAGCATATAGATACTCATAAGGGAACCCCCTATTTTTCAATATTATTAAATGGCATTTCCCAGCATAATAATAAGGAAGAGGCCTGAATTAACATTCCACTTGTCCGTTTGCCACTCCCTAACATAGTGAAAGGGAAATAGCCTGTATAGTCCCACTTGGCAGTAAGTGAACTAGTTGCTTCCCCACTAAAAATAATGCAGGTGATGTCTCAATTATTAGCTATGGTAACACTCCCTTAATACAGGCAAGGGTCATTTCAGCAAACACCTCTATCTTAAGTCTATTGTTTCCCCAAGACACAGTCATCAGTTCACACTAGGGTTGGGCACTTAGGCATCCGAAGTGGCCGTCCATGCCTGAAGCAGCCAGCGCCACTGCGCAGGGGGGGAGGGGAGGCGCTGGCTGCTTTGGGTGCAGACGGCCACTTCGGGTGCCTAAGTGCCCAGCCCTAGTTCACACCTTGTTTTTGGTCTATCCTCTAGGCCAGCCAGTGACCAGTTCATTCCAGTCACACACATCTCTTTGGAGCGTTTGTTCTTATAAGTTCCCTTTGTTCTTATAATTTCCCTGCCTGGCAGTTAAAATCAATATGACCAATAAGATTCAAACTTTTTGGCTGTAAATCAATAAGCGTTTTGGATCCCACTTATTGCTCAACTTAGAACACTTTTGTAGTATGAATATGGCCCTGCCATTCCCCAGAATTTGCAGCAGCTTCTGCCTGACTTGGACACAGAACCCACAGAGATCTGGAGGGGGCCTCAGTTCCTGCCCTGCTTTGTCCTTCTTTGCTCTCCTTCCACCCAAGAACCATGGGACTCCCGCACCACATCAGGACAGGCTTGTAGGTTTTCATTTAGTCCCCTTTATTTTTTGCATTTATTTCTTTGGCATTAGGCTGTCTAATAAGGGTTGCTGTGAGAAAGAGTAAGAGAGAGATACACAGAGAGGGAGAAAGCCTGCAACTCTCTGAGGACTTCCTATTTTTCTTCATCTGTATTTTTAACTAAAGATTTAGACTCTCATTTGATTTTCAGCCTGCTTCATTTCTGGGACCCTCCCCTATAGTGAGGTGCTACTACCAAAATTCTAGACCTTCATATACATAGGCAGTGGTCCCTGATTTAATTTTAATGGATACATGTTTAACCTGCAAAGGGGATGCTCCAAGTGTTAGGTCATACATTTATAGTCTGTTTGGCTGAGAATTTCAAACATACATCTCTTCTGCTGTCTCTGAGAGAAAACTAATGGCTGTAAGACTATGTATAGTTGGAGCCACAAGATGCAACAATAATGCAGGATCAAGAACAGCAACTGTTAGGACCAAATTGCACGCTGAGGTTCTGTGACTGAAACTTGAGCCATTTAATTTGGCCCTAAAGCGTGGGTCTGTGGGATCATGATAAGGTTTGGGTCATGACGCTGGGGAATGGGAGTTTAATGCTTCTCCTGCACTTTCCCATCTTTGTAAATGCAACTTCCCAGGCTGCATTAAGACACAATACTTTTCTTTTTGCCCAGGGTTGGGGGAGGGGGAGACACGGAGCATGAGTACTTTGCAGAAAAAGCAGAAAAAGCAGCCTGGTGAGGTCATTTTCAGTTGGAGAAACAGTATGACTGGGCAGAGTTAACCCTCTTTTCCCAGTGCCACAGCTCACCCATATTACCACCTTTCTACATAGCTACTGTTTAAGGTCAACGGACACATCTGGAGTTCATCGATTTCCAGTCATCGATTTCCAGTCATTTCCATCGATTTGTGTCATTTGGCCCCTAACTGTTTAGGTCACTAGAGTGTCATTGGTAAAATACCTCCTAATCAGCACTAAGAAAACTAGAAATTATTGTTTATAGTTTGTCATTTTTAACAATGGCATTCAAGAAAGCAAAAGAAAAGACATGAGAGAAAAGTGGCATTTGATTTATTTCCAAGCCTAGCAATCTGAAGCAGGGATAGCCTAAGGAACTACAGCGTCAATATATCAGTGAGCTAATTAATCCTGACTTGCCCTCAATCCCCGAGGAAGTGTCAGAACTGGAGCGAGATGAGCAACGTTAGACGTAGGGACATTGTTCTCCTTTGTGACATCAATAAGTAATGCTGAAGACTTTACAAGATATTCGTGCTGCAGTCCTAGACAGACCTAAGCATGCTTAAGCCTACTCAGTGGTTCAATTGCACCATCATGACCAAAGGCTTTGTATGTATGAAAGACGTTCAGGGAAGAAACATATCTGCAAAATGACAGTGTGGCATATAATGTGTTATTTTTAAATCAAAAATATTTTTAAAAATTCCAAATCCACTGAGAATGGTTAATATATATCCCCCCAAACAGTGAGAGTTTAATCAAAAGCTTGACCAAAGCCCAGCTCCATCTACCCCCCAGCAACTCCCCAGCTGCCAAAGCTCAGCCCACACCCCACTGGTCTGCTCGAAGACAGTGGCAGCAACAGCCTAGCAGGTAACATTTGTTCATTGAGTCGGTGGATCTGTTTCACAAGTGGTGGCTCTTCCTGACACGGCAAGTAGCCGAGCAGACTAAAGATGATCTTTTGTGTCGCCGTTAGTGGAATGGGTCCATCGGATCCAGCCGTATGTTTGTGCATTAATCAAGTTAAAGGTTAGTCTTTTCTATCTCCAGGACCATCAATACTGAAATCACCAATTGAAGCATATTTTGGCAAAGCTCAATAGAAAAGGCTGACTTGTCTCCAGTACAAAGACTTAATATTAAAAACCCGCAAGTTTAAGGATATGCAAACAATAAAGAAAGAAGGAGTAGAAATTCAATGGTTAGAGTATAACCAATTATTGTTGTTGTTGTTATGTGCGAAGTCGTGTCCGACCCATCGCGACCCCATGGACAATGATCCTCCAGGCCTTCCTGTCCTCTACCATTCCCCGGAGTCCATTTAAGTTTGCACCTACTGCTTCAGTGACTCCATCCATCCACCTCATTCTCTGTCGTCCCCTTCTTCTTTTGCCCTCGATCTCTCCCAGCATTAGGCTCTTCTCCAGGGAGTCCTTCCTTCTCATGAGGTGGCCAAAATATTTGAGTTTCATCTTCAGGATCTGGCCTTCTAAAGAGCAGTCAGGGCTGATCTCCTCTAGGACTGACTGGTTTGTTCGCCTTGCAGTCCAAGGGACTCGCAAGAGTCTTCTCCAGCACCAGAGTTCAAAAGCCTCAATTCTTTGACGCTCGGCCTTCCTTATGGTCCAACTTTCGCAGCCATACATTGCAACTGGGAAGACCATAGCCTTGACTAAACGCACTTTTGTTGGCAGGGTAATGTCTCTGCTTTTTAGGATGCTGTCTAGATTTGCCATAGCTTTCCTCCCCAGGAGCAAGCGTCTTTTAATTTCTTTGCTGCAGTCCCCATCTGCAGTGATCTTGGAGCCCAGGAAAATAAAATCTGTCACTATCTCCATTTCTTCCCCTTCTATTTGCCAGGAATTGAGAGGGCCGGATGCCATGATCTTTGTTTTCTTGATGTTGAGTTTCAAGCCAACTTTGGCACTCTCCTCCTTCACCCGCATCAACAGGCTCTTTAGTTCCTCTTCACTTTCTGCCATTAGAGTGGTATCATCTGCATATCTGAGGTTGTTGATATTTCTCCCTGCAATCTTGATCCCAATTTGTGACTCCTCTAATCCCGCATTTCTCATGATGTGCTCTGCATACAAGTTAAATAGGTAAGGCGACAGTATACAGCCTTGCCGAACTCCTTTCTCAATTTTGAACCAGTCAGTGATTCCATGTTCAGTTCTCACTGTTGCTTCTTGACCTGCATATAAATTTCTCAAGAGACAAATAAGATGCTCTGGTATTCCCATCTCTTTAAGAACTTGCCACAATTTGTTGTGCTCCACACAATCAAAGGCTTTAGCATAGTCAATGAAGCAGAAGTAGACGTTCTTCTGGTACTCCCTAGCTTTCTCCATGATCCAGCGTATGTTGGCAATTTGATCTCTAGTTCCTCTGCCTCTTCGAAATCCTGCCTGTACTTCTGGAAGTTCTCGGTCCACATATTGCTGGAGCCTAGCTTGTAGGATTTTGAGCATAACTTTGCTAGCATGAGAAATTAGTGCGATGGTGCGGTAGTTTGAACATTCTTTGGCATTGCCTTTCTTTGGGATTGGAATGTAAACTGACCTTTTCCAATCCTGTGGCCATTGTTGAGTTTTCCAAATTTGCTGGCATATTGAGTGTAGCACTTTTACTGCATCGTCCTTTAAGATTTTGAATAGTTCAACTGGAATGCTGTCACTACCACTAGCTTTATTGTTGCTCAGACTTCCTAAGGCCCATTTGACTTCACATTCCAGGATGTCTGGCTCCAGGTCGGTAACTACCCCATTGTGGTCATCAGGGATGTTAAGCTCGCTCTTGTATAGTTCTTCTGTATAATTTTGCCACCTTTGTTTGATCTCTTCTGCTTCTGTGAGGTCCCTACCATTTTGGTCCCTTATCATACCCATCTTTGCATGAAACGTTCTCATCATATATCCAATTTTCTTGAAAAGATCTCTGGTCCTCCCCATTCTATTGTTTTCTTCTATTTGTTTGCACTGTTCATTTAAGAAGGCATTCTTATCTCTTCTAGCTTTTCTCTGGAATTCTGCATTCAATTGGGTGTATCTTTCTCTTTCTCCCTTGCCTTTCACTTCCCTTCTCTCCTTAGCTATTTGTAAAGCTTCCTCAGACAGCCATTTTGATTTCTTGCATTTCTTTTTCTTTGGGATGGTTTTAGTTGCTACCTCTTGTACAATGTTGCGAACCTCCGTCCATAGTTCTTCAGGCACTCTGTCTATCAGATCTAATTCCTTAAATCTATTTGTCACCTCCACTGTGTATTCGTCAGGGATATGATTTAGTTCATACCTGAGTGGCCTAGTGCTTTTCCCTACTTTCTTCAATTTAAGCCTAAATTTTGCAACAAGAAGCTCATGATCTGAACCACAATCAGCTCCTGGTCTTGTTTTTATTGACTGGATAGAACTTTTCCATCTTTGGCTGCAGAGCACATAGTCAATCTGATTTCTGTGTTGACTGTCTGGTGATGTCCATGTGTAGAGTCGTCTCTTGGGTTGCTGGAAAAGAGTGTTTGCTATGACCATTGTATTCTCTTGACAAAATTCTACCAGCCTGTGCCCTGCTTCATTTTGTACTCCAAGGCCAAACTTGCCTGTTATCCCGGTTATCTTTTGGCTTCCTACTTTAGCATTCCAATCCCCCATGACGATAAGCACATCATTTTTGGGCGTTGCTTCTAGAAGGTGTTGTAGGGCTTCATAGAACTGATCAACTTCATCCTCTTCAGCAGCAGTGGTTGGGGCGTAGACCTGGATCACTGTGATGTTGAATGGTTTGCCTTGGATTCGAACTGAGATCATTCTGTCATTTTAGGGATTGTATCCCAAGACTGCTTTTCCTACTCTCCTATTGATTATGAATGCTACTCCATTTCTTCTGCGAGATTCTTGTCCACAGTAGTATACCTGATGGTCATCTGAATTAAATTCACCCATTCCTGTCCATTTTAGTTCACTGATTCCTAAAATGTCGATGTTCAGTCTTCTCATTTCTTGTTTAACCACGTCCAGCTTGCCTTGATTCATGGATCTGACGTTCCAGGTTCCTATGGAATAAAAATCTTTACAGCATCGGACTGTCTTTTCGCCACCAGTTACTTCCACAACTGAGCGTCCTTTCGGCTTTGGCCCAGCCGCTTCATTCATTCTGGCGCTACTCGTACTAGCCGTCTGCTCATCCCCAGTAGCATATTGGACACCTTCCGACCTGAGGGGCTCATCTTCCAGCGTCATATCGTTATGCCTATTGGAACTGTCCATAGAGTTTTCATGGCAAAGATACTGGAGTGGTTTGCCATTTCCTTCTCCAGTGGATCACCTTTTGTCAGAGCTCTCAGCTATGACCTCTCCGTCTTGGGTGGCCCTGCACGGCATAGCTCATAGCTTCACTGAACTACGCAAGCCCCCTTGCCACAACAAGGCAGCGATCCTTGAAGGGGGAACCAATTATTATCTAGATTTAAAGCAGAGTTTCAGCAACCGTTAAATCTAGAGGCTCCAATACCAGAATTTGCAGGGCCAAATATATAAACTGCTATTAAGGTATGAGACGGAAACGGAACGGGTTAAGCCATGTATGATTAAATGGATGCAAAATATTGAGACAAATGTGACAATGGAACAATGGGAACTAGTATGGTATAGAATACCTAAGTATACTAATAGTCAAATACTTAAAGAAAATTGGTATAAAATGTTTTACCAAAAGTGATCGCCAAAATTGCTAAAAACTGTGATAACAAATGCTGGAAATGTGATGATAAACTAGGTTCTTTCTTTCATATGTGGTGGAGATGTGAAAAAGTTTACAAGTTCTGGGCAAAAATACACACCATTATGCAGAAAATGTGGGGTCTTAGATTTCCTATGAAATTTACTACCTCCGCAGTGCCTCCCAAACTCACACACAAAGTTTATTCTTCTACGCGATGATGGCAGCAAGAATTGGCCAAGAAATGGAAAACGCAAGAACTACCTTCTATAGAAGACTGGTTGAACAAACTAGCTGACTTTGCCAAGATGGCCAAACTGACACTGATAGTCAATGGAAGAACAGAAGAGGCCTTTCAAGAACAATGGGGCCCTTATCTGAATTACTTAAGAAAATAATCTAAAAGGGGACTGAAATAGGGAATTAAGTGTATCAAACGAAGAGCATAACCTATTTTTTCTGTATTAATAATGTAGATTATTCGTACTGTATCATCTTTAATTTTGGAAAATAAAATAAAAATTCTGCTAAAAAAAAGTTAAAGTTTAGTCTTTTAAGCTATAGTACAAGGGAAGTGCACAAAGAGCTAATGAGACTAGGCTGCAGATTCATTTTGACTCTTCAATTATGTTCTCCCATTTTATCAACTACCAGCTCTTTTCCTTCTCGAGCAGTGTACATATGATAGGTACATAGTATTTTTTCTTTATCTTGATGATATGTACTGTCATTCTTCAGACTGACTTACATGGTGGGATCCACATCATGTATTGTATTGTATTGTATTTATTGTGGAATCCACCAGGTAATTCTGATAATCAACAAGCAGGTCCACCCTATATTCTATGGTAGGAGTTAATGTTTTCCAGCCAATGAAGCCAGTTTCATTCTTATGAATGTGGAAGCCTGACAGTACTGCCTGCAGTCAGAAATAATGTGGGCAGATGCTGTGCAAGCTTCCCTGCAAAACTTTGCCCATTCAGCAGGAAGTCCTAACCTTCACAGCACTTGCCATTCCTGTGCCAGTTTGATTATGTAACAAGCCGTAATTAGTTTGGCATCGTTTAGGAGCTATCTAGTAGAAAGAGGTCATCTTATTTCTTTTTGCTTGTGGTTATATCAGGAAGCCTGCAGAGTTGGACTTTCTCCATTGGGCAAGCCTGTGCTAGTCCTTGCTAGAACACATGTGTCACCTGCTCTGCCTTCCATACATGCTGCAGTCTCCAAGTTCAATGCCTTTGGCAGCCTCTATTAAATAAAAGAGGAAGAAGTTGCTCATAGGCAGGTCAACTGGTTGGTGAGTCATCAGACTTGGATTCCCTAGGGTTCAGTGCATGTGGATAGCATACATCAGATGCCAGTGCATGAGTTGGTCATGAGAGTCATATGCCCTTTATGGTTCTGGAGTTCTGGAGTTCTCATCCACAGAACACATGCTGGTTTATAGTCATAAATAACTGCTTAGGTCTCCTCTTCCCGAACAGGATTACATTGTATTTCTACATGGGGAAAAAACCTATTACCTAGTAAATAAATACATAAAAAAATAGTGTTATATTTAAATTGGGTTTGGAAGGCTGTCAGATGATTAAATGAGAATTCAGGTATCACAAATACGATACATCATAAGATTAAATTACTTACCTTTTGCATGGCTCCGAAGTAACTATGAAGTATAAAACTAACAAAGCGTAAAACAATGCTGGAACATCAGATGAGTTATTTCAGCTGCCCCAGGTAATCATATCTTGTTACGATCTGCTTTGAATAAACTATGTGCTACCGTTTCTTGTTGTCTGAGTAAGACAGGTGTTCACTCAGTAAAGACAACAGACCCTTGAAGTTTAAAGATGAGTGTTTGTCCACATTGACCTGTCAATGTTAAGTGGCCATAGTTTCTGGAGAGCCAGCGCGATGTAGTGGTGAGAGTCTTGGGTGTAAACTGCACGGAGCTTTTATTCCAACCCCAGATCGATTCAGTCCCTGCCCTCTACACAGAATGCAATTTCCGTTTGGATTTGGGGCGATTTAAAATTTCCTTCTGCAGCAAAAAGGATTGATCCGGAGTGACCCTACCTTTATTGTGCGATATCTTAGAGTGCTTTTAATCCTGAATATATTATAAAATCGCATTGTTTTGAATCGGGGCTCTCCTTCGTGGTAGAGGACCCGTGATTGGCCACAGGTGGTCATGTGACGAATGTGCTTAAAGGAGAAGCCCCTAATTTCTCTCAACTTCTGTCAGTCCTGGATTTTTTCTCCCTTCTCTGCCTTTTTCAATCTTCTCCCCGTCCCCTCCAAGAAAAGAAAGAGGCTCCCTGCTTGGCTCTTCTCCCCCACCCTTCAAGAAAGGAAAGAAAGAGGCTTGGCTCCCCTACCCTTCTGAACTACCCTAACCACGTGCAGAAGACTTTCCTGTTTCAATGGGGAGGAGGGGGGAAGAGAAAGATCCGAGTTCAAAGCGATCTGAATTCAATAGGATTGACAATGGAATAAACAAAGTAAGTGCAGACTCTGTCTTGGACTAGGCCTTGGTAGACCCAGGTCTGAATCTCTGCTCATGCTTTGGAAGCTTGCTGGATGATCTTGGGCCAGATACCCACCCTCAGCCTAACCTACCTCACAGGGTTCTTGTGAAGATAAAACAGAGGAGAGGAGAATGATGTAAGTTGATTTGGTCTCCACTGAGGAGAAAGCTGGAGTGCAAATGGAAGAAATGAGATAAAAAGAATATTAGATGGAAACAAGTTGTAGATTGTATTCCTATAGAATTTCTGCATGAACAGGTTTTGCAAAGCTCCTTTTTCATCAGGTTAATCCAGCAGACATTTTCTTTGAGAACAAAAACACTTACTTTGCATTTATGAAGTGGTTCACCACGATACTACTTCATGTTCTTTTGGAACTGAGAGAAAGCCATTCTATGGTTGTAACCCTCACTTTTTCTGTGGAGCCTGAATGTTTCCAAGGTTCTTTACAGGCTTACCTGCGTTAGACTGTCCCAGTGAGGATAAGCAGAAGTCTTAATGACTAACAACATTGTATTCAAACATAAGGTGTTGTGGATTAGAGCTCCCTCTCCAAATCCCTGAAATAGTCCACAGGACTTTATGATAGAATTTAAAAATACTATTTTTAAAGGTGTCACAAGAATAAGGTGGCTGTTTATTTCTTTTTGGGCCAGGGTTCCATTAGTGTTATTTTGGTGCAGTTTCATGGTGCTTGTTGCAGCATTGGTCTTGAGTTCGATCAGCTAAATGTCAACAAATCTGGGGAACATTACCATTCGTAAGACTTACATATCTGGATTGCTTTTTTTTTTTTTGGTGGTGGGGAGAATTAAGCTATAAGTATTTTTTTTTTTTACTTATCCCTTGTATGCTGGAAGGGAATAGTTGATCACATCCATGTATTTCTATGGGCATATTATTTATTTGAAGGGTTTGTTTCATAGTTTGCATTTGGATTGGGAAGGGGAAAGGAAGGGCTGTGGCTCAGGGGTGGAGCACTTCCTTGCAAATTGTTCCAAGTCAATAAGTGGCATCTCCCAGGCAGCAGGCGGTGCGGCAGGCCCTTCTCCTGCTTAGGCTCTGCAGAACTGCTCCTGCTCAAAGTAGACCACAACTTAACATCCGTGGATGCCGTGGTAGCTGCCAATGTCTTCCCTGGAATCTGCTTCTTGATCTCTTCCACGCTCCTTTATCCATCCCACATTCCCTTCTCCTCATTGTCCTCCTGTGCTTTTCCCACCCCTCCTTTTTGTATTCTTTCCTTTTTTCAGAGGCCTTTCTTTCCCTTTCTCTGCCCTTCTTTCATTCTTCACCTGCACTTGAGTCTTTTATCTTCACCCTGGATTCAGAGAGCACTAAAGACAATAAGAAGATGGAGAGGTTATGGTGATCAGACAGTGTGTGTTGGGGTGGTAGGAGCAGGGGGAAAAATAAAATCTTAGCCCCTTCTCATGAAGTTTGGTCAGTAAGGATGCCAGCCTCCTGGTGATCCTGTGGAATTATAGCTTCTCTCCAGATTACAGTCTCCCTGGAGAAAATGGATGCTTTGGAGGGTGGATACCATGGCATTGTACCCCGCTGAGGTCCCAATCCTTCCTAGGGTCCATTCTGCAATCTCCAGGAGTTTCCCAACCTGAATCTGGCAACCTGGATCTGGCAACATACACATTTATAGTGGGCAGCAAATCTGATGAGCATTGCATGAGATTTTCAGAGAAAAGCCTCAACCCCAGTTTAATGAACTCCTGTGAATCTCCCGGAGCTCCTGGGCTGTGTGGGGTGCAATGCACTTGGATTGCCAGTAGGAGGAATAAGGGATCCAGATTAGGGTTTGTGTAGAATACCTGTAAAAACATTGAACAGAGCTGTGCTAGCAATATGCTGTAACCACAGGTGTTCTCATCCTTGGCTGGTTGTGCAAAGTGTCCTTTCTCTAGAGTTCACATTACCGCAGTGCCCTTGTGCCTGTTCTAAGTGAGCATGAATGGAGAGATAATTCACTTTTCTGAGCCTCTTCCAGGGCTCTGCTCCCCAAAGCCTATGCAATGGAATGAAGGGTAGGTCCTTGATAATGCGCTAGAGAGATTTGAGCGGGGAGCTGTAGGTGTCATTCTATTACTTTTCTGCTGGGCTGTCTGATAGAAGATATGGGGCTCAGAGCAAGCATCAAAACCATATAATATAAAGCACGTATCATATGTGAGACAGTAATGGGTGAGCTGGGGACTGCAAGTTGATAGCTGATTGTACAGATGCCCCCACACAATTGCTCTCTTCCTTTTTTAAGGAAGAGAAATGGCCCTAGCTGTAGCTGCTAACCTGCATACAAGAAGCTTCATATTTATGCTGCTATGTACCGCTCCAGTTTGCATTTTTGAACAAAGGAATACACAACATTTTCCAAAAAGTCAATTAAAATAAAATTAGGTAACACACAAGTGCTTAAACAAACGTCCTTTCATTCTGGTTTTGTCTTTACATTTTTCCCCCTTTTGGCTAGACCATTTCAAGCTAAATTATCCATTACAAGTCAAGTTGCTTTTCCAAATAAACAACAAACTTTCAAGGAATGTAATTACATTTATGCATTAGAATGATTTCTGAAGTGTTTTTCAAACCTGTCTCAGAGCCTCCCATTTTCAAAGATATAGTACTACAGAGCAGGTTACAACATCTACCAAACTTCATTGATTGTAGTGTTACATGCACGACTGAACAGTGAGAAATTTCAGGAGCAATACTAGATAGCTGAGTTTTCTTTGAAGGAGAGAAAACTAGGGGATTTCAGTATATATATATGTAATAATTGGTTTACTAATATACTAGCGGAAAACAGTAGCAACAAATATACACTTCTATAATGGGCTGCAAATCTGATGAGCTCTGTAAGAGATTCCCAGAGAGAAGTCTCAACCACACTTCAGCTAACTATTGTGACTCTCTCAGAGTTCTTGGGCTGGTGCGGAACAGTGGCTAAGAGACTGGACTATGAATCAGAAAATACCTGGTTTGACTCTCACCTTTGCCATTAACTCTCCTATCCTTTACTCCTGCCTGTCTGTTAACCACAGAGCACCTCCCATACTTACATAGAGAATATGGCATGGAATCTCATGAAAGCTTTACTGTGGAATTTACCATTCCAGAAAAGCTTTGACCACTGTGTGCTGTTGTGCATGAATTGGTAAAATGGAGAGGAGAAGGATGTAAGCCCTTTCAGGTCCCCATTGGGGAGAAAAGAGAAGTATAAATGTAGAACAAGTGTAAACTATGCAAAAGTGATCATTGAGATGATGGAAGACTTGTCAGCTAGCCCATCAGGCAAAGGGCAAGTGGTTGCAGAAATGCCTCCCACCTGAACTTAATACTTTTTCAAACTTTCTTAGCAGAATCAATCTGGAGGTGGACTGTTGGGCAGATTAACCTTCCCCTTCCCTACAGGTTCTCTACTTTGATAAAGCTATATTCAAATCACAAAGCAATGATGATAGCTTTGACCAAATTGTTATGACTCAACAACAGTTTCCAACTCTCAAACAAAATATCATGAGGATGAATGAGGTCAGGATTATAAAATGTTTTGTGCATTGGAAACACTGTAAAAGCAGATCGTAATACATTGGAGAAACACATGGTTTAGCTGACACAACAGAGCACATCCATTTGAAGTTCTGCTATACTTTATACATAACTTTCTTTGACTATTTGCTGGGAGGTATACAGTCCTTAGTTGCTTCTAGTGAAACAATATGGCTGCACTGAGTATCATTTTAGAAGTAGATGCTGTAAACAGAGAAGCTGGGGTGTGACAACAATTCATTTCCTAGACATGCGTTTAGATGCTTCTCTTTCTTACCAATTCATTTGCAACCCAGCAGGTGGCTTACAAGAGTTTGGGAGTGTTTGCCTTAAAGCAGAGCTGCATGTAAAGTTAAACTCACTCTCTGAGGAAAAATGAGAATCTTTGAAAACAGTATCTGACAAGAAGTTAATGAAAAAGAGCGGCTCATTGCCTGCAAATACATTCATTACTCCTGTTTTTGAGTGTTTATGAGGAAGTAAATTTCATCTACTAGTGGGGATGCATGGTTTTCTCTTCCTCTCCAACCCCCTCTCAAGCTTTCAAGCAATTATCTTACTTCAATTCTGCTTTCCTTTGAAGTAGGAGTTATATATTAGTATATATATATATTACTCATCTTGTGGACATAAAATCTGGTACATATTACTTAGATCTGTATCTAGTTCCTGACATTTGCATTAGATGATTTTAATAGCAAACCTAGTTGTATATATTTACCAAAGTGCCTTTGAACTGATACTAATGAGATATACAGAGAGATGACAATCCATCCCAACAGGCGGTATATAAACCTCACAAAAAGTTTAAATTCTTGTTTAAACATATATGTTGCAATGTGTAGCTGTTCAGATTTGTAAGTAGATCAGCTTAGAAAATATGTCCTGTACCTCTCTACTCTTTCTATTCTGGGCATAATTTTATAAATCTCTGCCATTTCCCCCTTAGTCATCTTTCTTCTAAAGTGAAAAGTTCCAGATTCTTCAGCCTGTCTTCATATGAAAGGTGCTCCAACCTCTTAATCATCTTGGATGCTATTTTCTGTACTTTTTCCAGCTCTGCTATCTCCTTTTTGAGAAATGGTGACTGGAACTGCACACATTTTCCATATCATCATCTTTAAACCCCCCTCCCCTGCTCCGAAGGAGCGGGAGGAATAAAGGAGTAAGGGCAAGTGGGGAGGAGTTAGGGCAGGCCCTGTCCGGGATAAAAACTCGGAGGGCCCAATCAGGAGCCGCAATGCGGCTTCTGATTGGGCCCTCCGAATGTCACTCGAGGGCCAAGCAGCCAATGGGGAGCCGCGCAAAGCGCCCAGCCTCGCCTGGGCCAGCCGGGGAGTCGCCGCTCAGAGGAAGAAGCCTTCCCCAGCGGTAAGTCCTCCAGCCGGCTTCCCCTTGCCCAGGGAGCCTTCTGCCGGGCCCTGGGGCAGGCTCACCCGCCCTTGGGCCCAGCAGAAGGCCACAAAGCCCACTCCCGCTGTCCCAAGCCTTCTGCCAGGCCCGGCAGTAGGCCGCAAAGCCTTCCGCCGCCGTCCCGAGCCTTCTGCTGGGTCCTGGGGCAGCCGAGCCTGCCCCTGGGCCCGGCAGAAGATCCCAAGGCCACCTACCTTACTCCGTTCCTCCCTTCCTCCCAGCATTCCCTTTATCCTTCCCTTCCTCCCAGCATTTCCTTTGTTTTTCCCTCTCTCCCTTCCTCCCTCTCTTCTATCTGCCTCTTTCTGGCTACCTGTTTCTCTCCCTCTTCTTCTGTATCTATCTTCCTCACTTTCTTTCTGTCTTTCTGTCTCTCTCCTTTTCCTCCTTCCTTCGCCCCATCCCTCCACCCACCCACAATGCTAGGGCCCGCTGTATTTTGGCCACAGCGGGCTTAATATCTAGTTTATGAATAAATAGATAAATAAGTAGCACCAGTATTGGCTCTTGTGGGACCTCTCTGCTAACTTCCCTTCATTGACACATCTGTTCATTTATTCTTACTCTCTACTTCCTGTTCTTAACCAGTTTTTCAACTGTAAGAGACTCATTGTCTTATCCCATGATTGCTAAGCTTATTCTGCTGACTTTGTAAGGTACAATCAAGTCCAGGGCAGAGTCTGCACTTACTTTCTTTATTCCATTGTCAATCCTGTTGAATTCAGATCGCTTTGAACTCAGGTCTTCCCCCCCCCCATTGAAACAGGAAAGTGTTCTGCACGTGGTTAGGGTAGTTCAGAAGGGGGGTGCAGCCAAGCCTCTTTCTTTCTTTTCTTGGAGGGGTGGGGGAGAAGATCGAAAAAGGCAAAGGAGGGAGGAAAAATCCAGGACCTACAGAAGTTGAGAGAAATTATGGGCTTCTCCTTTAAGGCAAGCTTGTCACATGACCAGGTATGGCCTATCAAAGGTTCTCTACCACGGAGCTTGGTTTCCCAATCCGGATTTTAAAATATATTGAGTGTTAAAAGCACTCTAAGATATCGCACAATAAATGTGGGGTCACTGGAGCTGGACACAGAGAGTAGTGGTGGGAGAGGAATTGTTGAGTCCTTATTGACTTTCTTGTGGGGTCCTGCAGGGATTGGTCCTCTCCCCCACATTATTTAACATCTTTATGTACTCTCTGGCCCAGCTGGTCTGGAGCTACGGGCTGGATTGTCACCTGGACTGCTTGGGCACAGTGATCCATGCAATGGTCACTTCTAGATTGGACTTCTGTAACTCTCTCTAGGCAGGCATGTCTTTATCCTTGACCTGGAAACTCTAGCTGGTATGAATTGCAGCTGCTATGGCCCTCACTAGGTCACCATGAAGGATCCATATCCATCCTGTGCTGAGGCAGCTGCAGCGGTTGCCAGTTTTGGCCCAGATCAGGTTCAAGGTTTTGGTATTGACCTTTAAGGCCATCCATGGCTTGGGCCCAACCGCTTATCTCCTTATGTTCCCCACAGAACTCTTTGCTCTGTGGGTACTAATCTGTTGGTGGTTACTGGCTCTAAGGAAGTATGCCTGGCTTCAACCAAGGCCAGTGCTTCCTTGGTCCTAGTCCCTATCTGCTGGAATGAGCTCCTGGGAGAGCTGAAAGCCTTGGCAGAGCTATCACAGTTCCACGGGGCTTGTAAAATGGAGCTTTTCCTCTAGGTCCTGCGTTGAGGCCAGAGTTAAGGTTAATGCGACCCCTCCTCAGGCTGCAGCATTTACATCATTGCATTCCACCCCTAGGTAAGTCTGCTCAAGAGGTACAGGACATCTTTTTAGCTGCCATTGTTGGAGGGTTAGTTTCAGGGTTTTTATTGGGGTTTTACTAAATTATGAATGTTTTATTGTAAGCCGCCATGAGTCTCCAGAGAAGCGGTGGGATATAATCCTAAACAAACAAACACAAAAACTAGTATAGTAAATGGTTGCCTTATAATTGGTGCAGCCCTGAATGCTGATTCTAGACACCAGTGGAATCATAGTGACTTAATCCCACTTCAGCCCTCATTGGTCCTGAACTGAAATACTTGCCACTCTTAGGTCGATTCTGCATCAGCGGCACCACTGGCGGAGCTGCATGCTCTGCAGATTTATGTGTCCCCACGAGTCTCCACGGGGAACTCGTTTCAGTACTGGATCAGCTCTGCTGCTGAAATGTGTCCCCTGTGAGGACACATTTTAGCAGGGCAACCAGTCCACTGCTGAAATGTGTCTCCCTGGAGGACACCGCTGTGGCAGGCAGGTTCCACTGTGCAGGGGGTGGGGCAAGGGAAGGTGGTTTGCAGGAAGGTGGGATTGGGTGGGAACACAATCCCACCTTCCTACAAAAAAAAAGAAGAAAGAAAAACCCTGGTCCACCCTATGGTGCCACGAAGCTGACTGGGACATTTTTTGCCCCCTCCCGGCCTCTGTAGGCTCTTCCCATCCATACAGGCCTGCCACAGGACAGGCCCCGTTAGCCCCTACTGTGTGAAAAAGGAGCGTGGATTCTCCCACATATCCTTAGCATGTGCCAAATGCGGGCCCGATCCATGGCAGGCCCTGGAGGTGGCTGGAATGGTGGCGACATCATGTGGACATGGGGATTATCCCCAAATCCCGGCCTTGTCTGCCGGTGCAGAATCAGCCTTAGTGCACTGCTTCCTCACCACCGAGGTTGCAATTCATGTTGCTAGAATGGAAAATATCTCTGAACACCAGCTGACGATATTAAAATGAGTTTTATTTCAATGTTAGAGATATTTTTTTTAAAGGGACATAAAAGATATGCTATATTTAGGGAGCAATCCTAAACAGGCTTACTCAGAAGTAGGTCCTATTTTAATCAGCGGGGTGTACTTCGTGTTCTTAGGATGTCACTGTTAATGCACTATGTTGGTTGTGGAGCTCTAAATTATTCTGTTTGCAGAATAAATTATGGGGAAACTAAATTCCATGAAAAAGACAGGATGGAACGGAAAAGATCAAATCAATTGTCCTGGAGGAGACTGGAAGTCGATTAATGCGTTGAAATTTGTGCAGTGTCACACAGACTGGTTTTAAATTAAAACTTACCATTGGCCATGGACATTTAGAGGAGGACATCAGGCAATCTCTGGTCTCTTCTTTTTATGATTTCTGTTTTCAGCTGAGTTTTTACAATGTCAGTTTTCAGCTGAGCATGTGGTGAAGAAATCTCACGGCGGTGTCAAACTCTGTACATATTCGAACTTGTCACTGCCAGTCAGTTTCTAACATAACAATTGATGTGATAATCCCTCCAATTCTTTTCCCTTGAGAACTTGACCTTTCCTTCAGTGGTGAACACTGAAAGTTCTGCAACAAACTCTGTAAACTAAACAGAGCATACACCTTATGTGTTTTTAAAAAATATGACCAATGCTGAAAACAAGCTGGCTTTAATGTCATAGGCTACATGCTCAGATAAGGATTGTTTTTTTTTAGTCCTATGAAATTGCACAGCTTTATATCAATGTCACAAAAATTGCTACCCAATGCTGGAAAACAATATTTGTTTATCAAAAATAAATTACTTTTCTCTAGCAAGTATTCGGCTGAATTTGCATGCTCTAGCATAAGTAATTTGAGAGAGAGAGAATAAAGGAATTATACTCAGTCTTTGGAGCAATGCCTGGCTGGAAGATTAAGGGCAGCAATGAGAGATATTTGCTGTTGCTTCCTGATTTATAAAGCAGAATGTCTGTGTGACATCTCCCACATTTATTGGTTGATTATTAAGATGACTGAGGAATCTTATAGTGGCAAATGAGATAAAGACTTGTTTGTCAGTTCTTTCTCTTTTAAAAATGACATTGTTATTTGTTATGATTATCTGTCACGCTTAACACATCACCACACACAACCCAAATTATGGAAATAACGTTATTTTATTATTCTCTTATAGCAATTGTCTACCAGTGATCTACTTTCAATGGGGGCTGGTGGGGTTAAACAAACCCTACTTTTCTCTCAGATGGTAAACTTTGGTCTGAGCTGTGCCACTTCAGACTGCATGTAGGGGCTCTCTCAGCTCCATCAAACAATAGAAAACCATCTCTGCTGATAGAAAACAAGTTGTAATTGAGTCTTCTGCCTCATATGCTTTCATTTATATTCAGATACATTTATTTATTTTTATTTATTTTTGTATTTATTACCCGGCACTCCCAGGCTGGCTGGGTCGTGGCAGGTTACAAGTCAGATCTCCACATTAAAAGCATAAATCCACTGTTCTTTAAAAACATTACCATCAGTGGCAGCAGATCTAACCCCCCTGCTCCCTCCCACCACCTATAACTCAGCAGGCCCCTCCCAACCCATGTCTCATTCCCAGGGAAAGGTTTCTAGGACCACAATGCTTATGTATCAACTCTAGCCCTAGCTGTTTCTTGCTGACCAATTTCAGATGGATCAGCTAGTGGGACAGACCATATAGATCAGGGGTTGTCAACCCCTGGTCTGTGGACCAGTACTGGTCCACGAAGGCCTCAGTACCAGGCCAGCGGCGGCCGCACCTACCTCTCCCCCCACAGCGAGAAACTCACCAGGCCACGAGCAAAGCGGCTGCCGAAGCTAGCTTCTCACTGCGAGAGGGGAGGGAAAGAGGTAGGCGTTGCCGCCGGCACGCCGGTGCACGCAAACGCACATGCGCTGAACTGCCACACATGCGCGTTGTGCCCCCTGCTGGCACAAACATGCATGCACGGGAACTCTGCGCATGCGCGTTTGTACGCAGCTGCTGTGCGTGTGCAGCGCCCGGGCCGCCGGCTCTCCCCCACCCCTGGAGGCGGTCCTCAACTGCAAAATGGTTGGGGGACCACTGATCTAGATAGTCTTCCCTTGCCTGTCCACTAGGTCATTGCATTAGCCTCTGTAATTTGCTAAAAGTCAGCCTGTTCAACCTGAGGCTGTTTTTTAAACAAAATAATTTGTTGGTTTGGGAATCTCACTAGGATAACACTGATTCCTTTGATCCACAAAAAGTCATCAACAATGGGAATGCTAAATGTGTTTTGCATCAGAAGTGCATGGTGCAATATCAGGTAATAGGGCAGCTCAAGTTCGTTTGTGGATTTTTCTGGCCAATGAACTTGCATGGGTGCCAAGAGGATTAATTGTGACTAAACTGAATCAGAAGAAGTATATTGTTAATTTTATTATTTTCATACACAAAGGGTTGGATTCAACAATGTTTTCCACTGGTGAAAAACGGAGGGCGAGGTATCCTTTCACTACCATAAAGGCTATGCTGGGGATAAAAGCCACGCAGGACAGGGGATGTAGTTAGGAGGATAACCGGGAGAGGCTGGTTGGATCTTACCCATAGTTCATGCCTTTTAGTAAATTAAAGTTCTGGCTTTAAAGTCAAAACAGCTGCCTGCTCAAATCCGGATGTAATGATGCCTAATCGAATGGAACAACGTACATTTTCTCATCGGCTATACATTTGTTCAAGGAAGACATTACAAAACATGTTGATTTGTGTATAATCAGCACATTCTGCTGGCCAGAGTTATTTATAATTCAGTTAGAACCACCTTTCTGTTTTTGCTCTAGGGTTTAATTTAAATGGGCTTTCCGGGGTTCAGCCCTGACATCTGTTTTCAGAGCTCGGGATCTGGCCTGGAAAATATGCAGCACTAAGGGAAAATGGAACTATACCAGGCATTGCCCTGATTGCTTTTCTTGTAACAGCGGTTTTGGCTGTGCAGCAAGGGGCAGATGTAATATGCTATGTGTTTATGTATGTATTATCATAGAATATCTAGACCATTTATTTGTTTGTTTGTTTGTTTATTTATTTATTTTTCACATTTATATATCACACTCCCCGAAGGCTCAGGGCGGTTTACATAGAACTGAAAACTATACAGGAAACATTACATATAACTAATTATAACATTAATATTATTAACTGATAATAATAATAATAATAATTTATTCGATTTCTATACCGCCATTTGCTGTAGCTTCGCGGCGATTTACACATAACATTCTAAAACAATAAAACCCCAATAAAATCCCCATTAAAATAACAATCAGAATGGCGGCCATAATCTCTCATAATCCTTCCTTGTTCAGAGTGGGGCACTCGATCTAATCTAATGTAATGAGAGCCGGGGCCGAGATGAATTTGGGAACCAGTTGGAAAACCCCTCCCCCGGGACTCTGCCCCAACCTCAACCGTATGCCTGGCAGAAGAGCTCCGTCTTGCAGGCCCTGCGGAAAGCTGGTAACTCCGGCAGGGCCCTTAGCTCTTAGCAGGGCCCTTAGCTAATAACAGAGTAACTGTATAACATTAAACAATAATAATACAAACAGGTCCAGGAGTCCTGGTGGAGTTCTGGGGGAGGGAGAGGGGGGCAGAGATCCTGATGATGTGGTTGGCCTGGCCTCAGCCAAATGCCTGGTGGAGGAGCTCCACAGCTGGTGCTCTTCTAAAACATCTGGATTTTTGCCCAGATGCAACATCAACATATAGTACATCATCACTTTACACTCCCACTGACCCCAGAGTAAGGTGGGCAGACATGGCAGAATACCTGCTTGAGGAGGGCTACTGACATCCCTACTACAGAGTAACACAGGATCAGGGAAAGGGCTTCATAGCACATAGCCTGGCATCTCTCCCAATGATGTACAACAGCAATAAAGCCTGTTGCACAAAGAAATACAACAGGTTTTAGAAAACTGTTGCTGGTAAGGGCTGGCCAGAGCCCATTGCCCAGGTGGGACACACTTGTGCCACTCCACCCCTACCTCCACCTGCAGGCTGCCCTCATATCCACCATCGCTGCTCACCCCCAGACTATACATTTATTTATTTGTTTGTTTGTTTATTTATTTATTTATTTGATTTCTACCGCCCTTCCATAAGGCTGATAAAGATCAGCTGTCTCGAGGGTGGGCAGGGTTGTTGCGCTGAAGAAACATTTGAGGTCTTCTGCACAGGGTTGTTGTGGAGATGAAACATTTGAGGCCTATCAGACAGGGATGTTGCACAGATGAAAGAGGTGGCAAAAGAACCCATGCAACACCATCGTGTTTCATCTGCTAAACAACCCTGTGCGGTAGGCCTCAGATGTTGGAGAGGGGCAGAGAAGAGATAAGCGTGGCTTGGCTGTATCTTCCCTTCAGCAGTAAGGCTGGCCAGAGCTGCATGGTAGGTGAGAAGGGGCTTTCTTGTGTGCATTCCTTTTGAAGGGGCATGCATAAGGGGGGAGAGATTTCCCCTTCAACCTAGCCATTAGGTTGAACAGGAAAGCTCTCCGGCCTCATGCGTGCCCCTTCAAAAGGAATGTGCACACCCACAGGCATCCTCCATTATTCTCAGAAGAGCAGCAGTGATGACTGCCCCTCAGCATGACACAGGCGGACAGAGAAAGAAATGCATTCCTTGCCTCAGCCAGTTGCTGTTAGAGGCCTCCTTCACAGCAGGCCTGAAGGGAAGGGGGGTGCAGAATCCTGAGCAACACCCACAATTGGACATGAGTGGGGGCCATTCCAGCAATAGGAAAAAGACAATCCAGTTTTGTAAGTGGTTGCTGGACAGATCCCTTGAACCACAGGGAATGCTGGTTAACTGGTAAGACATTCTTGATCACAAGTTCCATTTTATGTGATACTAGATTGAAAGCCCATTTTAAAGAGGAATAAAATGGGCACTAGGAAGGCGACGTTGTTGTGGGTGGCTGTATGGCTTGGCGGTGGGCAGCGGCGTACCCGAGGCAGTGGATGGGGTGGCCTGAAACCCTCCCCCGCCAGCTGGCGGCTTGGCCAGGTCTCCCCCCAGCGTGAGCCTTACATGATTGATGTCAGGGCAGGGAGGAAACATTGTTGGGCCTGGTGGTCGTCAGGAGAGAGTCGAGGAGCTCGTTGTTCTTGGAGCGGCACCACCGTTGCGGCCGCCTGGTCTCCTGCCGCCAGCCCGTCCCGGCAGAGGAACTAGCGGCGCGGTTGCGGCAACCATTGCGGGCAGGTCGGCCGGTGCTGGCACGGCAGCGACTGGCAGCTGCTGGAGCCTGGGCGGGGCCACGGTGCGGGCGAAGCTGTTGGCGCCGCTGCCGTGGCTGGCATCGGGGCCACTGGGGCGGGGGAAAGCAGCGGTGGCTCGGCCGCTGCAGCGTGTGTCGGTGGAGGGTGGAGCGTGGCGGCATGGCAGCGGGTGAAAAAGAAGCCCCGTGGAGTGGTGGCGAGGCGGGCTGCTTGCGGCTGGAGCTGGCGCCGGGTCCTCCTGGAGATGCGTCCATGTCGGTGGCAAGTGGGGAAATGGCGGATCTAGGCGGCCAGTCCAGGGCGGGCCAAGTGGCCAATAGGGAGGCGCACTACATGTGCCTCCCAATTGGCCACTTGGCCCTCGAGTGGCTTCGCGGCTCCTGATTGGACCCCTCCAAGTTTTTATCCCGGACGGGTCCCACCCTAACTCCTCCCCACCAGCTTTATTTAGTCCGCGGTGCCCCGCGCCGCAGAACGTTTAAAGATGATAAGCTCTGCTTCTTTTGTTTATGGCAACTTGGATTTTGCTTTTCAAAAGCCTATTTGTTACCAAGAAAGCTGCTGTAACTAAGATTAACACATATCTCTTCAAGGTCTATTGACATTTTATTATTTTTCATCGGAAAGCTCTGAAAAGGTCAGATGTAATCAGGAAACATTATACTATGCAGAAGGCATAGTCTGAACTGAAACACTTATTTCACCAAAAGCACTGAATAACTCTTTTTATTCAAAAGCTTTCAAGAGGGAGAAGTAAAATGGATTTTATAAGCAAATTCCCAGTAACAAAGACATGAGTGCAGCATATTTAATCTCCCAGAATCAGTGTATGGATTGCACAGAGACAGAAACAACAGTTTTCCCCATTGTGATTTTTCTTGCAGGGTATTTGGCTTTGTAACATATTTACAGAAGCAGCAAAAGAAAGCTTAAAGAAATGTATTCCAAAAGGATGTTATTCCAGGCAATGATCCTAGGAAGAAGAACCTACAGATGGAAAAGAGAAAGCTCCTGAATGACTAATCCTGAAGAAACCCCTTTTCCTTGGGGATATTAACCCTGGAGATATTTTCAGGTTTTCTCATGGAGATGGTTTTTACATAATGCCATCCTTTATGGAATCACAAGCCTTGAATCTTTGAAAAATTAATTTCGTTCCCAGTTTTTTTTTGGGGGGGGGGCTTTAGAGAGGCATGCTTTGTGCTTTAACTGGAGGGGGGGATTTTTTTTTTGTTCTGCCTGCATGCTTTAATGCGTATTCATTGCTCCAGGCAGCTTGCTTAAAAAAAAAACATCCCCGGGAGAAGGGAAAGGGAGGTGGGTGCGAGGGCGGGACATTGGAGGCAGAGATAGTGTTACTTCATCTGCACACATATTCTTAGCATGTGGCTTGCTGGTTGCTCTCCTCTAGCATATGCTTTTTAGTTGGGGGAATCCACTTTATGCGATAAAATGGTGATGTAGATCCTGGTTTGCTGCTTGGATGCTGGATGTTGGCGGTGTCGTGCAAAATGCCAAAAATATGGCATCTGAATAAGGTAAGTATTTCACTATATTTATTGGGTGCAAAATGGCCCTAAGATTTCATCACAAAGACTTTAGGACGTCTGGAATGGGTTCTAAAACCTATTCATTGGGATGAATAAGAAAAAGAAGCAGCAACAAGAAAGCTAGAAATAATGGCCAGAATTCAAAATGCTGTCCAAGATATTTTAGTGCTTGTGTTTATCAAAGGCTAGCTCCTATTTTTGACGCCAATTAGATTTTAAGCATTTCAGATATGGCATGAGAAAGGCTTATTATTTATCAGAAAATGTTTTTAAAATTTAAGTATGCCTAAATTTTTGGGTTGGCCTACTGCACAATTTTGGATCCTGGGCATCTAATGAATCCGGAATCTTAAGAGGAGTCCAGAACAAATACAAACTTTTGATTATGTTTTTGTAAGATGCCAATATCCAGTGCTATCACAACCAATTTCTGTATCATAACACTAAAAAAATCTAAGCCAAACACATTTTAAAAACTTTCATGCAACTTAAAGGTAAAATCGCTGCTAATGGAGGTGTATTCTGGATATTTCAATAATCCTGTTTTTAAATTCAGGCCTGCATAGTGGGGCAAATGGGACAGCACCCTGTCAGACATCTCACATCTCTCCAAACAGCATTGGCTACTTGATTGGAAATAGGACAAGCTGAAGAATTTGGCAGAGCAGCCATCCTGTAGGTATTGTGAAAGGCACAAAATATCTTTGTCCTGTAGACCTCCTTGACAGAATATGAGACAAATTATAAGGGTCTCCATCTCAGGAGAAAGTGAGTATAAGTCTTCTTTTGCTACTATACTCTAACTCACTGGAATCTGTATTCAGAGAGGAGTCTGTGGTGTTTACTGTCAAGATGTAATGATGCCTCACCAGTTCATGGGGGCTTGATGAGAACTCAGGGTGATTCACAGAAATTTTTCTGGTTATGGATTATATAATTCCTGTAGTGTACCTGTGTTAGTCCACTGTAGTAGAAACAAAACGGAATCTTGTGAAACCTTAAAGACTAACAAATTCATTATTTATATCTAATGAAGTATATTTTGAGATATCTAGACTCCTTTTTTTGTTTCCAGTTATTAATGAAGGCTAAACAAATCTTTTCCAGAGGTTGAATACATGGTTAAAAGACTATGCATCATATTTATAAAGATGCTATTTGAAATTGAAGTACCAGCTTTTAATTTACTGTGAACTTTGGCACATTGTGTTTCTAATAACAGCACTGCAAATATAAACCTATATACTGAGATGTAGGCCTTGTTAAAAGCCATAGTATTTTTTTCTAGAAGAAGAAGAAGAGTTGGTTCTTCTATGCCGCGTTTCTCTACCCGAAGGAGTCTCAAACTGGCTTACATTAGCCTTCCCTTTCCTCTCCCCACAACAGATACCCTGTGAGGTAGGTGAGGCCGATATCACTGTTCAGTCAGAACAGCTTTATCAGTGCTGTGGCGAGCCCAAGGTCACCCAGCTGGCTGCTTGTGGGGGAGTGGGGAATCAAACCTTGATCACCAGAATAGAAGTCCGCACTCCTAACCACTACACCAAACTGGCTCTCTAAGTAGAGTTGCAATGTTTAATTGAATCTGATTAATTAGACTCATCAATTTAAAAACTTCAGGTCAGTTAAAAGATGCCCATGAATACTTTGGTAAGTTGTTGTTATGTGCAAAGTCGTGTCCGACCCATCGCGACCCCATGGACAATGATCCTCCAGGCCTTCCTGTCCTCTACCATTCCCCGGAGTCCATTTAAGTTTGCACCTACTGCTTCAGTGACTCCATCCAGCCACCTCATTCTCTGTTGTCCCCTTCTTCTTTTGCCCTCAATCGCTCCCAGCATTAGGCTCTTCTCTAGGGAGTCCTTCCTTCTCATGAGGTGGCCAAAGTATTTGAGTTTCATCTTCAGGATCTGGCTTTCTAAAGAGCAGTCAGGGTTGATCTCCTCTAAGACTGACCGGTTTGTTCGCCTTGCAGTCCAAGAGACTCGCAAGAGTCTTCTCCAGCACCAGAGTTCAAAAGCCTCAATTCTTTGACGCTCGGCCTTCCTTATGGTCCAACTTACGCAGCCATACATTGCAACTGGGAAGACCATAGCCTTGACTAAACGCACTTTTGTTGGCAGGGTGATGTCTCTGCTTTTTAGGATGCTGTCTAGATTTGCCATAGCTTTCCTCCCCAGGAGCAAGCATCTTTTAATTTCTTTGCTGCAGTCCCCATCTGCAATGATCTTGGAGCCCAGGAAAATAAAATCTGTCGCTATCTCCATTTCTTCCCCATCTATTTGCCAGGAATTGAGAGGGCCGGATGCCATGATCTTTGTTTTCTTGATGTTGAGTTTCAAGCCAACTTTTGCACTCTCCTCCTTCACCCGCATCAACAGGCTCTTTAGTTCCTCTTCACTTTCTGCCATTAGAGTGGTAAGTAGCCGTTTTTACAAGGCTACTTAACTTTGGTAAGTAGCCGTTTTTAAAAATGTGTGTGTGTAATTTCACTGAGCATGGCCATGTCTGTGACCACATAGGTCTCAAATAGTGGGCATATTCCTAGTATTACAGTGATGCAAAAGTCTTTCAACTCCCTACTTAAATCTGTAGGACTCTGAACTAAACATACTTCACAGTAATTGAACCCACCTTAGCCTCATCCAAGTGTACCATAAGTTGAGAGCTGAATGAACAATGTTTCCTTCATGTTGGAAGAATCCTATGGACCTGAAAGGTTTGCTCAACTGGCACGCCTACAAAGGGATAATTACCCTACTGGGGGTAGCAGCTTGGAAGTACACTTGCTTATTTATTGATTGATGCCTTCATTCCAGATTTGATACAATCCAGAAAAGCACAGATGTTGTGACATGCTGCTCAGAAATATTTAGTGTTTGTGCTTTCATTCAGCAATGTCGTGTCCCACCCTATCTCACACAGCATGGCAACAAAAGTACAAGCTGGTTATTCCTTGTGACAAGAGGGCAGATCTAGTGACCTTCTCCTTTGTCAAACATTCATATATCTCTTTTAATAGAAACATACTTTTCAAATATGAAAGCTGAGAATTCAGGAAAGGGGTCTGGACCTAAAAATGTTCCTATCATAGTAACTCTGAACAGTGGCCACAAGAAATGTTTCTAAGTGGCCCCAAAATCCCAGGCCTGGCTTGGTCTGATGTTTTAAACAGCAAGTTGGTCTATAGAAATAATCAGGTAATGATCTGCATAACATGGAGAAAAACAGTGTCATGTTATTGTGTGCAAATCAAGTTGCTGTTGCCGGAGTCTGATATTTAAAAATTGGCAGCCTTAGCCACAAGTGGCAATAGGATAAACACAGGATGGTCTCAGATAACTCAAACCAAGAAAAAAAGACCTATCCTTGTTAGCCACAAGTGGGGCAGTTGTGTATAGTGGCCTAAGGTGTGTATGTGTGGAGAGGTGACACATATCTAAGATTTAACCTGTATTTTTATTCTGCATTCTGCTTGCAAACATGATACAAATAATAACTCTTCCAGTAACTTTAAAGGCATCAGAAAACCTGGAAGAATCCATGACTGTCCAAATCCCCACCTCTAAATCTTCTAGCATAGAAATTCTATTTTTAGGACCAACTAAAATGTTTCAAAGTTGTGATGAAACACTCAAGTTTCCCAGAATATTTATTTGGGCTAGATGTTCAGTTAAAAAATAAACAAAGAGGAGAAGTAAAAGAGAAAGACTAACATGTTTTAGGAGATCATGGGAAAGCACTTATGTAGGGTATTTGGTTATTTTAAATTGTTACTGGCACCAGAGATACTGGAATGGATATGCAGCAGCTGCTCTCCCTCTGAAAAACATGATTAGGATGGTCTCTATCATGACTAGCTTGCCTTAGATCAGATACTGTCTAAGCCTTGCATGGTACAAGTGTTTCACTAGCAATATCAATATCACAGTATCATCCAGCTGTGTTTAAATGTGTGCACTGCTGGATAATAAAACAAAACTTGGAAGTATTTTACTCCTAAAGCTACATAGAGCATTTTGTAAAGTTATAGGGATGGAAGGGCTGGTCTTCAGAAGATGTCAGCAAGGCATTTTTATCATGCCATTCTAGGTAAGAGATGAAGAGAATTATGCTGAACAGAGAAAATGATGCATGTGAATCTGGGATTATATATCTCTAATATATATCTCTAAACATAGGCTATAGTGGAGCTATAAGCATTTGTAAAACACAAGATATTAAAGAAATGAAGAGTGAATTGCTACAGAACTGAAATTAGTAGGCCTGGCTCTTGCGCTTATGCACGGGGCTGGCCCAACCCAGCAGGTCTTCTGGGGTGCTGCGCCATGCCAGGATTGGGATGGCGGCAGCAGGGTGCATAATCGTGGCTGCCCTGCTGTCGCCACATATGGCTTCTGAGCTACTAAGCAAGTATCACTGGCTTAGAACATTGTGCCATTAAAGTTTTAAATTTGTAACTGACCAGTTTTTGTGTTGCTGGTTACAAATCTTCTGTTTTTTCACTGGTGAATGAAGCCATTTATGTTTTGGTCATTCCTTCATTGACCCTCCATCTTGTTTATGTAGTTGAAAAAATTGGTTAGTTATTATATATACATTATTTGTAAAACTGATTTTAATGTTTTTGATTACCACCTTGGTGGAGTGGCCAGCTCCAAGTTGGGGAATACCTGGAAACTTTGGGGATGAAGCCAAGGAGGGCTGAGTCTGAGGAAGGGTGGGATTTCAGTGGGGTATAGTGTCATAGAGTCCGTCTTCCAAAGTAGCCATGTTCTGCAGGTAAACAGATCTATCACCTGGAAATCAGTTGTAATTCAGAAGATCTCCAGACACCACCTGAATGTTGGCAATTCTATACCATGGTGACCCTAAACTGGGTAGAAAGGTGGCATAAAAACAGCTCATTTTTTAAAACTTGCTTTTTATTGTAAAGCTTGAATATTGCTTTTTAAAGTCACCTGCTTCATCTCCTTTAATTACAACTACATCCTCAGCTACTCTGACTCTGCTAGGTCTCCTACATTTATCCATATCCTTAATAACCTTCTCTTACAAGAAATACAAACCAAATTATAAATTAACAAATAAAACAAATAAAAGGTCATACTTCAGTCACGTATCTAATATTTCTTCTTGTAGTCACAAGTGCTAGAAATTATGACTCTAATCTCAAACACACTTCACAAGACTGAATCACATTTGATGCTGCTTATTCAGGAGCAAGTGTTTTAGGGCTTGCTACTTTGTAAGTATCACTGGCTTATCACTGTGCCATTAATGTTTTAAATGTTTTAACAACAGACTTCCCAAAAATTATAAACACCAAAAATTGATAATAAGATTGTGAGCTTTCAAATTATTGATACATTTAATATGTATATTTGATGTCTAGATCCTGGGATAGGCAAACTGCGGCCCTCCAGATGTCCATGGACTACAATTTCCATGAGCCCCTGCCAGAGAACACTGGCAGGTGTCAAACGTACAGAAAACTCACAACAGGCTTCTTAATGAAAGAAAGCTTTATTGGAAAGTACTATACGCTAGGGACTGAGAAGTCAAATCTGACTAGAGTACAGATTTGCCTTTGCTTATCAATACAATTCTCCCGCTCAAAACTTGACAGTTCCCAAGGGAGGGGAGTCAGAGAAAAGACATATGTGTAAGAAAAACAGAAATACATTCTCATAACCTTGAAGAGGTGACAACAATCCCCAGCTCAGGCAAGAGCCCACAACATGTGATAAGGTTAACAAAACAAACTATTCACTTTTATGGCTAGCAAGAATACAGGACCTGGAGCAAGCAGGCGCCAAGCAATATAAAACAATATAACTGACATGGAGGAACTCAAGCTAATTTATGACAGAGATTCTACAATCCTGACATCAGGGGCTCATGGGAATTGTAGTCCATGAACATCTGGAGGGCCGTAGTTTGACTGCCCCTATTTGTCTTTCTACAATGCATCATCTTATTAGCTTTTGTTCTGATGTGCATTGTTGCCTCGTATTAGCAAGCTTCTGGAGTCTGGACTATTTTTGAATGCCTCCATCTTTCCACCAGTTTTTCTCCCTTTCATGTTGTGCTGCACTTTTGAAAGAAAAAAAACTCAGATAAAAATGAAAACACAAACTGGGCTATCTGGCTAAACTGGACTGGACAAGTGGAAATACATGTATCTGAAACTGCAGGATGCAGTAATACAAATAAGTCTGAGGCCTGAATGCTAAATACTCATTAATTTTAAAGCTACTATAACAAACTACTGAAAAGAGAGACAAAATAACAAAAAGGGTTATATAATAAATCTTTATGGCACATCCTTTCTTTTTGCCAGAAGAAATATAATACATTCCGTCATATAGATATTAAAGATCAAAACATTGGGTTTCCCTTTTACTTCATAACTGTCTATCAGAACTGATTTCTTTCTTCTTCTTCTTCTTCTTCTTCTTCTTCTTCTTCTTCTTCTTCTTCTTCTTCTTCTTCTTCTTCTTCTTCTTCTTCTTCTTCTTCTTCTTCTTCAGTAACATGAATAAATCTGAGCCCTGAGTCCTAAATACGGAATATAGTTCAAGTGGGTTTACTCTATTGATGGCTGAGAATTGGAACCATTTGTTGTTGTTATGTGCGAAGTCATGTCCGACCCATCGCGACCCCATGGACAATGATCCTCCAGGCCTTCCTGTCCTCTACCATTCCCCGGAGTCCATTTAAGTTTGCACCTACTGCTTCAGTGACTCCATCCAGCCACCTCATTCTCTGTCGTCCCCTTCTTCTTTTGCCCTCGATCGCTCCCAGCATTAGGCTCTTCTCCAGGGAGTCCTTCCTTCTCATGAGGTGGCCAAAATATTTGAGTTTCATCTTCAGGATCTGGCCTTCTAAAGAGCAGTCAGGGCTGATCTCCTCTAGGACTGACCGGTTTGTTCGCCTTGCAGTCCAAGGGACTCGCAAGAGTCTTCTCCAGCACCAGAGTTCAAAAGCCTCAATTCTTTGACGCTCGGCCTTCCTTATGGTCCAACTTTCGCAGCCATACATTGCAACTGGGAAGACCATAGCCTTGACTAAACGCACTTTTGTTGGCAGGGTGATGTCTCTGCTTTTTAGGATGCTCTCTAGATTTGCCATAGCTTTCCTCCCCAGGAGCAAGCGTCTTTTAATTTCTTTGCTGCAGTCCCCATCTGCAGTGATATTGGAGCCCAGGAAAATAAAATCTGTCACTATCTCCATTTCTTCCCCTTCTATTTGCCAGGAATTGAGAGGGCCGGATGCCATGATCTTTATTGGAACCATAAGCCAGATGAATTGCTGATTTTTGAAAACTTGATAGTATTAACGCAATGACAGCACAGTTTAAAGAAAAAGAGCTGTTTTTTGTACCCCACTTTTTTCTACCCAAAGGATTCTCAAAGCGATTTACAATCCCCTTCCTACCCCCACAACAGACCTACCTTGATGTAGGTGAGGCTGCAAGGGCTCTGAGAGAGTTGTGCCTGGCCCAAGCAAGTGGAAGTTTAAGGAATCAAACTTGGTTCTCCAGATTAGAGGCCACTGCTCTTAACCATGACCCCACATTTAGGGTTTCAGTAAAAGAGGAATCAATCCCTGACATTTTCTTCCCTGTTATTAGATAAGCAATCCCTAGAACACCTAGACTGTTATATAATCTTAAGAACTGGATATATGATTGTTAAAGAAAACCTATAATTATAACATTCACAGTCCCTTGAATGATTAAGAAGATATGATTGGCACTTGGCAGGGGAGGCTGTATTCCTGGGGCATTACATATTATTAAAGAATCTAGGCTTGATTTCTTAACCCTTTCATGAGGCATCCAGCAGAGACACCATAAATCTTTAATATGCCAAGGAAAAACATTATGTAGCTTCTTAAAAGATTTGATGGAATTTAGATAATATCCAGATGTAAAAAATTAAGAGACAAAATGAAAATGGACTCCACAGGTCTTCTTTTCAATGGGAATATCCTTAGGTACATGGCTGGGAGGGACCACGAAGCCAATCTCCTGCCAGTTAACTCCTGCCAGTGCAATCCTTTGCAGAGTCCCCCCTTCAATTGAACACAAACAAAAATGTTCTGAAGAAAAATCACTTTCTGACCAAAAGGGAAACAAAAACAACTAGTATGTTAGGTTGCCTATGAACTAGAACGAATCTTTCCACAGCCATGAACGTTTCATTCTCTGTTCTGGATTTGTGTTCTGCCTCTAAGCAAATTTGCCTTTGAGTTCCTAGTCTTAGAACTGCAGTCCCATCCAAACTGATACATTGATATTCATCTGGTATATTGAAAATTATTATTATTATTATTATTTATTTGATTTGTATGACCGCCGCTCTCGGAAACCGGCTCGCGGCGGTTCACAACATTTTAATACAGATACAATATATTAACCATTAAAATTCCCCATTAAAACCCCATTAAAACAATGACTAAGTCACAATGATGGCGATTAAAACTATTCCCGTACAGGCCCACTGGATGAGCAGAAGGGAACGGAGGATAATTGGGCATAGGATGGAACACTCTGGGGAACTAGGTCAGTTTAGTACTGGCCTCCCCCCTCCGGGGAGAGGGGTCCGATCTTAGCCCCGGGCCATCACCCGGCCTTAGACAAACGCCTGGCGGAAGAGCTCCGTTTTGCAGGCTCTGCGGAACTCAGAGAGCTCCGACAGGGCCCGCAGCTCTTCAGGGAGCTCATTCCACCAGGTAGGGGCCAGGACCGAAAAGGCCCTGGCCCTTGTCGAGGCCAGGCGTGCCTCCCGGGGTCCTGGGATCATCAGCAGATTCTTACCCGCAGAGCGAAGTGCCCTGCGGGGGGCATAAGGAGATAGGCGGTCCCTCAAGTATGCAGGACCCAAGCCGCGTATAGTCTTAAAGGTTAATACCAAAACCTTGAACCTGATCCGGAAACAAACTGGCAACCAGTGCAGCTGCTTCAGCAGAGGCTGAACATGGGACCTCCAAGATGATTTAGTGAGGACCCGTGCAGCTGCATTCTGTACCAGCTGTAACTTCCGGGTTAGAGACAAGGGTAGGCCCGCGTAGAGCGAGTTACAGAAGTCTAATCTAGAAGTAACCGTTGCATGGATCACAGTGGCCAGGTGTTCCGGGGGCAGGTAGGGCGCTAGTAGCCGAGCTTGGCGTAGATGGAGAAACGCCGTCCGGGCTACCTTAGTGACCTGGGCCTCCATGGAAAGTGAGGCATCCAGAATCACTCCCAAATTCCTGGCTTGGGGCACAGATGACAATTGTACCCCGTCCAGGCAGGGAAGACGCGCTTCCTGTTCCTGCTCCCTTCGGCCTAGCCAAAGGACCTCCGTCTTAGAGGGGTTGAGTCTCAGGCGGCTCTTCCTGATCCATCCAGCCACTGCTTCCAAACAACTGGCGAATTTTTCTGGGGGGAGATCTGGCTGGCCATCCATCAAGAGATAGAGCTGGGTATCATCAGCGTACTGGTGACACCCAAGCCCATAACTCCGTACCAGCTGAGCCAGGGGACGCATATAGATGTTAAATAATTAAAAATGAAGCCAGATGAGCAGTGCTCTTATTTTGTAGACCACAGCGTGACATTAGAAACTCAAAATGAAATTGACCAAGGTATGCCTAACTGCAAAGGATCACACCTTCAGGAAACACAGAACATTACTCCTATGGGGAGCCAGGGAAGAGGAAAAGAATGAACAATACGACCAGCCATGCAGGGGGGAAAGCTCATGTGGCCTTACTTGCAGTGCCATTCTGCAACTAACTTAGCAGAGTGAAATTCTGCTGTAAGTGGCAACAATGCAGCACAAACCTAGAAACACTTTCCTTGGAGTAAGTGCCATAGAATGGATGTGAGTAGGATTCTGAGTAGACCTGATTTGGATGTCACTATTAGTTGCTTTAAAAAGAAACAACTTATGACAAATCTGAGCCCAGTTAATGAAGTATGTATCATCAACAGCCCTCCAGCCAACTACCCTATTACTGTGCAATTTTGTTTTAATAATTATATATTACAAATGTGCATCATTCAGATTGGGTTATCATTTGTAAACAGGTCCCTAATAAAAGATATGTATCTGTCAATGTCAAGTAAACCCTGGAAGAAGAAAAATAGTTTCAGACGCAAATGGGCAAAATCAGCATCTGCCCGTACATGTGCCTTCTTCATTGTGGCCTCCCACATTTTGGAGTAGCCTGCTAGAGGGGGTCAACCCTGTATCAAGTAGCTTTGGCAAGGAGTGGAGTCTTTTCAGTTGTGTGGAACATCAAAGTCTTCTGAAGGAGATTCACTCCTGCCAGACTTTGTATATTTATACAACTTTCCCTTTTTGATATTCCATATAGATCCATTAAGGTTTCTTTTAAAAAGCTGGCTCTAAGTATGCTTCTTTGATGAGATATTTAAGACCACTTTACTAAATGGGCGGCCCTGTTATCCCATAGATTTCCACAGCTGTTATCTGCATGTTTTTGGTAAGAAAAATAGTCCTTATTTAAAAATCTAAACACATGTTTAACAATACATTGTGCTAATAATTAAGACAATGAAACGGAAATTGTTTTTAAAACTGTTTTTCATGTATAGTGCAACACACGTTTCCAAAGCCAATTTAGCATTCTTTGGCACCAATTACATGACTAAAAAGAATAGCTACCAGTCAATTAAACAAACAAGCACAGCGTGTGGTTTTTATGGCTCTCTCATTGAACAAACTGTAATTACAGAATTATAGCATAGCTCAGTCCTAATCAGTGCAACTCTCAAAGATGTATGAAAAAGATTAGAGCAAAAATGGAACTTTGCCCCATGTTTTACATTACGGTTTCCAGGCCTGCATTGGGCAGTAGAAAGAGCTTGTTGCGGTCGAATGATGAGGATTGCTCAACAACAGGCGAGAAACCTCCCCAATGTCTAGGAAAAACACCTTTGGGAGGATTACTAGAGTGTTACTCGGTGTAGTGATGGGACTTCTGGGCCTTCACCCAGAAGTGACATCACCTCAATGTGTGATGTTGTCATCTCAATTTTATCTTGGCTGCTTGACTGAGCTCCAGTGGGAGATGGGAAGCGCCAGTGGGGGTTTGGCCATTTGTAGCAGGCTGCCAACTCCATCCTATATTCAATTTATTTTTTTAATTGGGTTGAGCATGCATGAATGATTTCTAGTAGTTCTTCGGCTCAGTGATTCTAAAGACAGAGTGTAAAGATGCTGCATTCTAATTATATCCAAATATGACTTTCTAGTACCTGACACCATGTAGCATGACTGTGGCCATTTCTGCATGAGGAAAATGTTCCTGGACAGGCTTTGCAGCATATGGCGCCCTCTCCACATGACATCACCAACATCCCGAGGCTGTCCAGTAGCCAGGTTGCGATTTGGCCATTTTAAAGTTGCGATTTCAGGCATCCAGAAAACTGGATTTACCACCCTAAATTGTGCGAACCTCCGGTGAGCAACCACTGAGCAACCAGAGGTATGTATGGAGGGGGAAACATGCAATAGTCTCAGCAGCTTTGTCCCGCCCTCACACCTGCCCTCCCCTCTCCATTTCCTGCTCTGAGTAAGGGCATTTCTGCACATATATAAAAATAGCATTATGCCAGCTGAAAGGTGTAGTGCTAAATATTATCATGCCTCCCAGCCCCTCCAGATGCTGGATGTTAGTGATGTCATATGGAGGGGCCGGAATATAACAACTACCTAAGGTAAGCATTTCACTATATTTAATGGGTATGGAAATTCCCTAAATATTTTTTTAAATGGCATGGTCCGCATTCCAGTGTGACTACAAATCTACATTATCAAAGGTGAAATAAAATCTTCTTTAAAGTGTCCATGGTCACTTTAGGATCAGGCAGGCAAAACACAACCCCTTTTCTGTTTCTGGAGGTTGGGAATGAGCTGGGAAAGAAGGAGAGCTGGGTAATCAGACTGCCTTCTCCTGATCATACAGGGGTCTGAGCACCTTGTTTTAAACCCAACTATTAGCACAAAATGTCTTTTTGGGCTCCAGTTACCATATTCAGGGTCTCAGAAATCCACTCAGACTGAACATGAATTCCAAAAGGGGGGGGGACACTGTTGTTAGGATCACTGCCTGTTTCTGCCATAAGTTGACATGAGATTCTCCATGTTTGTTTGCTTTGCCTTTTGTCTTTCTATTCCTTTCTATTCCTGGGGGCCCCTTGTAACCAAGGCCCATATATTATGCTTGCATGCCTGAAATCGAAACTATTCTACTGCATCCTGCTATCTCAGGGAGCTGTGAACTATTTGTCTTTTGAACCCGCTGGCTGGGTCTGCCTTTTGTAACCATAACATCTTATCTTGTCCGGAGGCGACCAAGGACGTGCGAGAAGTAACACTATGTTTTATGGCACCTGGTGCCCCCTCTCCCCCTCCCCTGGGAACTTTCAAGTTTGGGGCGGGAGAACACTATTGATAAGGGGAGGCAAATGTGAACTCAGGCAGATTTGACTTTCTTAGCTTAGGTGTATGAAGTAACTTCTCGATAAACGCTTTCTTTATTAAAGAAGCTTGTTGTGAGTTCTTGCAACACTTGACAACTGTATTGTTCTGGCGTTTTTCTATAGCAACAGGGCAGTGATGATTTCTATTAAAAATACATATGTGTTGTAGCATTACCACATAGCAATGCGGAAGTGTCTTTTTAAAAAATTAATTTTGGGGCTGTGTTGGGGGGGGGAGAAAGTTTCAGTCAACTGTGTTGTGATTGATGGCTTGCTGTGATTGACAAGCCAAGGAGCAGAGGGAGAAGTTAGTGTTGCTTTCCCTTGCAGCCTTGTTAGGAGGGGGTAGAAAGAAAATGCAGGAGGGGTCTCTCTGTGAGGAGGGCTGCAAAGACGAGATTTACCATCCCATGTTGTAAGCAGGAAGCCACTCGTGTTTTACCCCTCCATGCACAGATGTCCTGTATCTCTGTGGTCTTTGACTGTATTAAAACAAATAGCTGTAAAAATATTTTGCACATCTCCTAAGAACAGGGTTCCCCCCCCCCCCGTTGTTCTTTTCAGGTTTTCTCCTCCCTTGATTTCTTATATAAAATTGTATAATTCAATTTGCTCAGTGAGCCAACAATAATTTTGGAAGGAGAGTACCGAGGAGATCTACCTTTGCTCCCTGACTTCTCTGTTGTTGTACAAAGGCCAACATTGTGTTCTAGCTGTGTCAGACTCTATAAAAATGTGTACTGAGAGCCCACCAGCTGTTTATTATGGGGGCACACATTACATAATTTTCCTGATATACATTTTAGCTGTGTTATTGGAACAGGGACAACAAATGAAATTACCATGAGTATACAGACTTGGTATGCATGAAGTGACCATGGGATTTTTCAGGGTTTGTATTCACATGAACATGTATGGTAAATACATGAGTCTGTTGCCTCTGCTCAGAAAACAGAGCATCCATGGGTATTGACAGGACTGTGGGTAGCACATTCTCTTATCTCATTCATTGGTGGGCTCGCATATGCTACTGCCCACAAAGGCCTAATGTTTAACTACTAAATATAATGTTTCTCATGGTTCTTTTTGACCACTAGGACTAAGGATCTGTTATTCAGTTCTTTCTGATTATCATAAACTAAAGCAAAGCTCTCTCTCAGACAGATGGTCGTTCTAAATATAGTTGTTTATTCCCAAATCAGGTAACCAACCAAGGAAGATAATCATATAGTATAATATAATTACTGATGATCACATATCCTATACAAAACCGTTGTTGAATAAAGCTATCATTAGTCTGATTCAGGTAGTAGCCATGGTAGTCTGAAGCACCAGAACAAAGTTTGAGTTCAGTGGCACCTTTAAGACCAAAACAGTTTTATTCAAGGGATAAGCATTTATGTGCATGCACACTTCTTCAATTACGGTGAAACAAATCTTCTTTTACCATTACATATAAGTAGAGGGAAGGGGGTTAGTTGCCAGGAAGGGTTAGTTAGAGCAGTGGTCCCCAACCTTTCTGAGGCCGGGGACTGGCAGGGCAGCGGGCCGCGCAAAAGTGTAGCGCATGCGCGACTTTGGCCGCGCATGGTGCATTCGCGCATGCACGATGCGCGGGCGTGGCCCTGATTTCCTCTCCCCGCCTTCTCGCAGTAAGAAGCTTCCCGGGCCGCAAGCTTGCGGCCTGGAAAGTTTTTTACTGTGGGGGGGGGGCAGGGAGAGGGAGCCGCGGCCCGGCGTCATGGCCGGGCCGCGGCCCGCAGGTTGGGGACCACTGAGTTAGAGTCAAGATGCATATGTAACTGGGATGAAATTGGATTAAGGCAGCTGGTAAGATCTGTGAACAGCAAGTAACTTAGTATACAAGTACAAGAGTTATAGTAACAGATATGAGAACCAATTTTAGTTCAGTGTCACCTCCAAGACCAAAAAACCCCTTTAGATATATTGAAACAGATTTCCTCAGATATTACATAGGGGGGGGGGGCAGGAAGGGCTAATTAGAGTCAAGATGCATAAGTAACTGAGCAATAAATACAGTTAAAATTGGAATAACGCATTTGGTAAGACCTGTGGATAGCAGCAAATTGGCATACAGATCATAAAAGAGTTTGCATGTGTAACTGAGCAATAAATACAGCTAAGATTGGAATTGGATTGTTGGTCTTAAAAGGGCCACCTGAATATTTTCAAATGCTGTTTTCTTTCTATAGAATATGTGTGATTAGAAAGAAACTCTCATAAAGCCATTATTAAATTATATCCTTCAAATACTCCTGGCTAAAACTCATAGAATCATAGAAAGAGTTGGAAGGGTTGGAAGGGACCTCCTGGGTCATCTAGTCCAACTCCCTGCATTATGCAGGGCACTCACAACTCTATCGCTCATCCACTGTAATCAGTGTCTCCGTCAGATGGCCCACCACCTCCTGAAGAAGCCTGTTCCACTGAGAAACCACTCTGTCAGGAACTTCTTCTGGAGGTTTGGATGGAATTTATTTTGGATTAATTTCATCCCATTGGTTCTTTTCTGTCCCTCCGAGGCAAGGGCGAACAACTCTGCTCCATACTCTATATGGCACCCTTTTAAATACTTCAATATGGTTATCAGATCCCCTCTCAGTCGTCAACTCTCCAGGCTAAACAGACCAAGCTCCCCAAACCTTTCGTCATATGTCTTGGTCGCCAAATCCCTCACCATCTTTGTTGCCCTCCTCTAGACATGCTCTAGTTTGTCTACATCCCTCTTCAACTGGGGTGCCCAAAACTGAACACAGTACTCCAAGTGAGGCCGAACCAGAGCAGAGTAAAGCGGTACCATCACCTCCCGTGATCTGGACACGATACTCTGTTTGATACAGCCCAAAATCCCATTTGCCTTTTTAGCCACTTGGGAAGACACATGGTCTGGGCCAATCAGTTGACTTTTTTTTGGCCAGACTGCTCTAGTCTGTCCCTTTCCTATATTATCTGGGTTGCTGCCCTCCCACGAGTTCTCGGTTGTTGTGGGCTGTGTTTGTATATTCCCCTTCCCCAACAGGTGGGATAAAGTAATATCATGTGGCATGTGTTCTGTGAAACACGGTCCAATGCTGAATCCATCCCCAAGATGCAGTTATGCTCCTGCCTTCAAAACAACTGTAGTCCACTTCCCCCTAAGCTGATCTGTGCTGTTGTTCTTCCTCCTTGCTCTCATTCATGGGTCTGCAACTATTCCTTGCAGTGGTACACCATTTTGCTGCATAGACATCATACTGCAGAGTTACAGGCAAAAGCAGCTGCCCAGTATGTGTATGAAGACATATGTATGTACATGTCTTATATAAAGTGGCCCTATATTTTTCCAAGGAAAGATGAAAAAATGAAATCGTGGCCCAATAATGTGTGTGTTTACTTGAAAGTAAGCCACATAGCATATAATTGTAGTAACAGATACATATATAAATAACTAGGTTTGACCCCAGATTGGCCTGCCTTTTACCAGTTCATCAGTCTGAATTGTGATGCTTTCCTTTGGAAGCCCCATTATTCCTCTGGCCACCAGTGCACCTCAGCATCCAGGGTCAGCCCAAGGTTTTTGAATGACCTAGGCTAGGATACCCAAGCTAACTCCCAGCTACCCTTGTTCCTGCTGCCCTGCTATGGGAAGATAGAAAAGTGCTTATCTTCCTACCCCCATGTGGCAGAGGTGTGGAGGAAGGAAAATGACAACCCTCTTCCTTTGCTCCCCCAACGTGACAGCATGGTCCAGAGGTGAAGCAGTGACACAGTACCCGGCTTCCTTATTATGCACATTGTGGAGAGGCAAGGCACAGAAATAGTGATGTGAGACCGGACCTGCCTGCTTTGCCATTTATCAGCCACAACAAGGTAAGAAGGTAGGGAAGAAGGAAGGCAAGGTGGCCAGGGAAGGGAGAAGTCAGCTTGGAGGAAGGAACATAGCAAACCCCTGATGCCCCAGGTGGGCTGGTGGTGGGGGAACAGGGCTTGTTGTCATCCCTTCATTTCTGGACCCCTAGGTAATCACCAAGTGTACTTAGTGGATGGGATGGCCCTGTTAGCAACAATGTGGCTTCCAGGTGGCAAGTTTCCCCCATAGTTTTCCTGCCGGAGCCCTCATGGTGGGCATTTTTATACCCACACAGGAGAGGGGGTTTCCTGGGCTTTTTAAAAACTGTGAATGACATACAATTACATCTATATGCCAATCATCCTTTAAAACATTCCCCCGAAGCTCCCTGCTGGCATGCACAGGGACATGGCTGCCACAAGGATGGAGCAGGGGAAATGGCTGCTTTGGGGCGGGACCAAGTAAATGTAGACCTTTCTTGCCATGGCAGTTAGTCTGGCTTTGCTGTAATTTCCCCCAAAGCATTTGAGCAAAGTAGATTTGCAAAAGATTGAAGAGAATCTGAGGTGTGCAGAACCACCATGTTGGGTAAAAGCCAAGGTTCAGTGGCAGAGTATCTGCTTAGCATGTGGAAAGCCCAAGTGTCAATCCCTGGCATCTTTAGCTAAAAGGATTAGGTCATAGGTGATGTGAAAGACTTCCTCCTGAGATCCTGGAGAGCTGAGCAGACAATATTGATCCTGAAGAACCAATGACCTAGTTCAGTAGGACAGCTTCTTATGTATATATATAATGCTGTGTGGAAGGGGTGGGGGACACACACTTCCCAGAAGGATTGAATGTGGGGCAAATTGCCCAGTGTGGAAAGGGCCATAGAAATATCCATATAATACGGAAGTATTTGGCACACATTTCTTTCATTATACAATTGACATTTCTAGCTGAATCATTCAACGGTTTGTTTTGTTCATTTTCATTCTTTTCCCAAACAAGCAGATTCTGGCAAGCATGGCATTGGCTTGTGCCCAGTTAACGTTTTTCAAATATTACCTGTATATCTACATAATGAATAAAAATATTAAAGGTCAAATTCTGGAAGATGATTTTGTAAAGCAAAGGAGTGCTGTCAACTTTGGGTTTTTTTCAGATCCACTTGGCAAAAAGTTGATTTACATTCCAGGAGCCAGTTATCTTGTTTATACTTAAGAACACAAGAAGAGACCTGCTGGATCATCTAGTCCAGCTTCCTGTATCACGCAGTGGCCAACCAACATTTGAAAGATGTTTTTAATTTTGCCAGTAGGTCTAGAGTTTCATCTGTGGTCACCTATATATGGCTCAGTTCTTCAGACTCTTTGAAAATAGGGGCTGTAGCATGGGTATGTGTGTCCATGTGCCCCATACTTTTCACAGAGAACAGAAAAGCAAAAAAGGAATTGCGCATCTCTGCCATCTATCTTTCTTTAAAATCCCTTTATTCCTTTGTCATATAAAGGCCCCACTGCTTCCCTAGCTGGTCTCCTGTTCTGGAGAGTTTTACACAAGTATTTTAGGTAAGTTTTACTTATGTTCACATAAGTATGCACCAAAGAAATCTTTCAACTGTTTGATCAATTAGATCAGTGATACTTACTTCTCTCCCCACAAAGAGCCCAAGCAGAAGAAACCATGACTTAAATGTGCAACCAGATTGCAGCTCACCATGAATTGGATACTCTTCCACAACACTTCTAAAATCATCCTCGCTGTGGCAGTTGAAATACGTCTACGTGAGAAAGCAATCATATGGTTCCTTCACCCATGTTTCACTACATTAAGGATTATGTGAAATTATTTAATCTTATATTCTGTCTTCCTTCAGCTAGTTTATTGTGGATTATATGAGCATTCCAAGAAGTCTCCATCTAGGCACTGATTAAACCGCTTTGTTTTAATAGTGGAACAATATCATATACCAATGAATGATTCACCATTCCTGAACTAGATTCATCATGTGCCAGTGTCTAAATATATTATCAGTTCTCTGTGAAGCTAGGCTACCGAATTGCCTTGGCACAGTAGGGAATTTCCTGCCCCCAGCCTCAGGTTTCCACCCTTGATAAACTGAGAAGTAGGAGAGGGAAAAAAAGTCTCCATAGGGACACTGTAGGAATATCCCCCAGTCTCTGTAATCATAGAGATAAGGAGGAGATTCCTAGACCATCAAACACATGTACCGTCACCCTCCTCTCAAATTTTCACTTTCCCAGGGTACTGCCCTCACAACCTACTGGCACTTGCCTAGTCAGTGTTTGGAACAAGCAACTCCAGCAACACCCTCACCATGGCCGTGTGCCTCAAAACTTTGGAAGAGCAGAGGCTTTTCCTCTAGTCAACATCATCTGAATCACATAAAGCTCCTTTCTGTGATGGTGGCATTTTTCTTCAATCTTCTCAGACTTTCTACATATTTGCTCAGATAATATAGCTTTGACCTTTAATTGGAGTTATGTCTTTCCCTAAAATTAAGTGAAATCTGCTTCTTATCGAGAAAACTGGACCAATTCAGACATTTTTAAATGTCTGCTTCAAGACAGCACAAACCGTCTAACATCAAGCAAGGTTAAAAAGTCTCCTATAAACTATTACTAATGTTATTAAATTTAATTAAGATAGAACAGCAGGCAGTTCAAATGGGAAAACATGGTGCAAAAGAAGAAATATGGCAGCACAGAAAAACGGTTCTGATGTCATTAAAGCTAATTGGAAGTAGGGTTTTAAAATGAAGAGGTAATTAATGGGCTAATGAATAGCATTTTAAGATTGTTATTAGCAATGGAATCTGAAATACACATAACGAATCAGTTCAGGGTTTTGTATGATCAGAGCTATTATGAAGTAACACTCTTCACATGACATAACATCTTATCACTGGAGAATGCAGTGCTGGAACGGAGCAGCAGCCGTGATATCTTCTGCTCTTTCACCCCTCCCTTAAAGCAAATTATATGATAATTGGTGTTACCAGTTCTCTGTGTTCAGGGAAAACGGCATTTTAATATTCTAGCTTACACTGCCCGTTACAGCTGAGGGAGCAGGCAAAAGATACACAAAAATACACACTTGATAAACAGTTTTGAAACATGTGTGCCGTGTAAACTGTGGCATGTGAAAATGCTCATTTTTCTGACAATACTGGTGCCTCTAATAAAATGCTCAGCTTGGGTGGGGGAGGGAGTTTGGCTGAATTACCAACTACCCTGTTAAGTAATGTTCCACGTGACTGAGCGGTAAAGAAATTTACTGAGTCTACCTAGATGGAAACCCAGAAAGCATTTTTAAAATTTAAGACAGAAATTGCCCAGTTTTAAGTGATAGGCTTGGGGCTGATTATTTTTCTAGGGTCCCCTGCTAGGCAACAGATGGTTCTCAGTTGGCTGTCTCTAACTTTGAGGGAAATTAATCTTTGCCTGGCAGGCTGCCATTGTTCTAGTGCTCAGAGAAGCTTTTGAGATGGAGAAAAAGTTAACTGAACCCTCCATGGATAAAAGCCTTGTTTCTTCAGTCATTGTCTTCTGCCAGTGGGTGAATTTTTCTGTTTTCTTTGGCATTCTCCCACTCATGCCCACTGACTCTCCTGCCCATTTATGAATCTATGTCTTTCATTTTAATTTTTTGTATATCTTTATTTTTTTCAGCCTTGACCTGGGTAGCCAAGCTTTGTTCTAATGTTTTCAGAGTTTGCCACCTTCAGGACTCTAAACTGAGTAGAAAGACAGCATAGACAAGTTGTAAATAAATATATCTAAGAACATTTACATTTGTTAGAAGAATTGAAATTATATGTTTATGGGCCTCAGATCTGGTGCTTTATAATGTTTAATTATAAGACGAATATAGGTGAATAGAATTTTAATTCTTAAAACAAGCTTCATGCAATTATATTAAAGAATACAATTAAAATAGGTACTGCAAAAGCGGGCAAATATCAGACAACTAATGAGAGCAACTTACTTTCTGACTAGTTAGGAATGTCTGTAAATATCTGTGTGAAAAATCTATTTCAGGTTCTCTGGGATTATTCTCTGGGCAATTTGTCCTTGTCAAGTTAAGACATACAACTACTAGTGAGTTGTAGCTTGCCAAAATGTATGAACTTCAATAGGTTACCCTTCTAGTATTAAATCAAAACTCTTTTTGCTTGCTTTGAAAAACTCCACTACTGCTTTCATGTTTCCTTTTGACTCCTATGTAACTTTGCAGTGATGCTTGTAGTATTTTTCCAGGAATGACACATTATTTCAACTGAGTTGCAAAGTGGTGGTATCAAAAGTCCAATGAAAACCAGTTGAATTGCTTTGCAATGCAAATCTTGAAGTTGTAAAGATATAGCTTGCACATTAGATAGTGAAGTGCCCTGATAATGTGCTATTTGAGGTCAACAGATGTTTACATGCCATACTTCCTGAATCTTTTTTGTACCTGCTAGATGCATTTTTGTGTCCATGGTTCCATCTTAGAAAGCCCAAGCTAAAGGTCTTGGACAATTGATACCTTTTTCACCTTAGAACTCTAGTGCCTTTGTCACCTTACATGAATGACAGCAACTGCTGGAGGCCATTTAAATCTTCAGAAAGGCAAGATCCCACAACTTGTTATGAAGAAAATTCATACATGGATCAATAATATAAGATGAGGATCTACTTCATGATGTTCAAAGATGAGTAGATACTGAAACAATTTATCTAAGAAGTAAATTGAGCACCATTGAAAGATGACCTATATGTAGAACTACTGCTATTGAGGCTAGTGCAAAAGTCCTTAATACTCCCACTTACCAGAAATTCAGGAATTGGCTGCAATTCCATTCATTTCTGCCATCTGTTCAGCTATCCAAGGGCTTATCAGCTATTCAGATGCTCTCTCTGGATGGTATCCACTCAGCAATGGAGTAGTTGCTTTGAACCTAATACTTTCTACACCTTTTTTCCACACCAAATTTCCAAAACATCTAATCCATGCAAGCAGGAGCAGCTTTCTTTGAACCATGAAATGTTTTAATTTAACGTGTTTTTATATGTCACTTTCAACCTTTCTGATCTGATACATGTTTTAATGGTATATTCACATTTGATAGTTTTAGTTATTGATGCTTTTAATAGTTCAGACCATTTCCACAGTATATCAACCCCCTGCTTCTGCTTTCTTAGTGATTTGAACAACGTCAAAAGTTCCATGAAAAATTTTCCCTCCTCAGAATTAGATCCCAATTCCATGCTCACCATGCAGTTTCAAAATCCTTCTTTCCAGCAATTTTTTTCTTTGGTGGGGGACACAGTTTTCCTGTGAGGAAATCCAGGATTTGATTCCCCACCCCATTGTACCACCATTAACGCGTGTTCTCCACACCCACATATTTTTTCCTTCACTTGCAGCTCATCCTTCTGCTCTCTGCAGTCATCATCAACAGCAAGGGATAGAGAAAGAGAGAGAAGCACCCAGCATGAGGCCTGGTGCTGCACCACAGGTCTGCAGGAGAGGCAATGAAGTGCTACTAGAGGCAGCAGGGTGCGGGGAGAAGGAAGGATGGTGAACTAGAAAGCCCAATATCAGGAGTCAGCCTATGGAGGCTAGTGATGAGGCAGAGGAGGAGGAAGAGGAGCCTCAGCCAAGCACCAGGAAGCTTTGAGCAGAAAGAAGCCTCTGTGATATATAGGAGCTTGAAATAATATTTTTTAAAATTATTGTTTGGTAAAGAAAAGCTTAGTGTACCAAACTGTTTCGTAAAAGAAGGCCCAGAAAACTTATTCTTGTTCTTGATTGTATTTTGGAATGTTACCAAGGCTGATATGTTCTATTCTCAAGGCCAGACATTGTTTATGTTACCAGAGGATTGAGAGAGAATGGGAAATTGCCTTTTGTAACCTTTTTCTGGTGACTTAGCATAATGGCAATGGGTGGCCCTGTGGGATGTGCAAGGGGGTGGTTATTGGCTTGACCTGAAAAGCATCATCTTTCCCTGCCTTCAATTGAATATTATAAAATATCATGTAATCCTTTGTTTGACACACAGGCTTTTTGGGACAACCCCCCTGTGTCATTTTGTTCTGCTGCAGTTGAATAAAATTATTAAAAGTTTTTCCAGTCTAGTGGTCACTCTGTTTGGGTGCTGCACGCTAGGCAAATGATCCCAGAATGCCCAGACCAGGCCCTGGGCTATCAGATTTGGGGGCTCATCCGGGATTGCCTAGTTTGGGGCGAAGGGTGCTTCCTGACACCCCCTTTCCGTTGAAGGTGCACCTAGACTTTTTGTCTACAACGACTGGATGAGGTTCGGGGAACAGCCTTCTCTCCAACACGAAGGTGACAGCCCCCCTCTTGGAAAACCTCAGGCCTGTCTCTCTCTCTCCAACAGTAAGTTTCATTTGCATTTCTTTGGGAAAGGCGAAGGCAGGTTTTAATCTGGCACGATAGGACTTCCTGAGGGGTACAGGGCAGCACATGGCGTAGGTGTGTTTTGCTCTGTTAAAGGGAGGACTATGAGGACAGCGCTGTTGATAGGCAGGAGATGGCCCAGGGTGTGACTGCCCTGTTTAGTTTGATTATTCTAACCCTGTCCTTTATTTTGAAAAATATTGAAATATTGAAGTTTACAATTCTGGTATTAAGAAAGTTTCAGTTAAAATCTCTGGGTAAAAAAGCAAATGTGTCCAAAATGCTTCTGTATTTTAACTGGTGTATTCTAAATGTACCTTTTGTTTTGGATGAACAAAGAGATAATTTTAGGTTTGTGTATAAAATGGAAGGAGAGTGGGATTATTCAGAATTCCTGACTTTCTCTCCCAATTTTCTTTTGCTGGGTTCCAGTACATAAGTCAGTAGGTTTTGCTGGTGATTGTGTAAATATGGGCTATGTGGTAAAATGTTAAGGATTGATACCCATACTGTTCCCATTTAATGTGAAAAAAATGTTTTTGTATGTGTAAATGCAAGCTGAAATGATTTATTGCGCTCTTAGAAAGCCTTGCAAGATCAATCTGGTGCCAAGACCTCTCCTTGAAACTTGGTTAAGGTTTAAACCCGTTTACAGAGCACATAACATCTGGGTATTGTTTTTAAAAAATGTGTCAAGAAAATTATTAGACGTGTCCACTGTGTAAAGTTGTCATATAAACCTCCAGAGGAGGGGATTTTTGTTGCTTATTTTTCAAGTTTGTTCAGTTGTCCAAAGTATTTAAGAATGCAAATTAGTTATGATATTATGTCTGTTAATGTACTAAAAGTATTTCAAATGTGTATCCATTTATGTCTTATGCCTGGTGGGACATTAAGAATTGGCTTCAGTGAATCCAAAGTGGCTTGTCTATAGTCCTGAAGTTTCACCCAAGTGTTAAACAGTGATTTCACACACACACACCCAGCACACTTATCTCTTAAGGTTTTTTGGGCCTGGAAGGGAGTGAAGGAAAAAAGAGGCCTCAGAAAGTTGTGTTTTAAATTATTAAGAGGGCGGAGGGAGTGGGGATTGGTTTCTTTCCTTACCGTTCCTTTCCTTGCAGTAAAATTAAGATATCCAATGGAACTAAATGATTAAATACTTGTATAACAAATCTGATGTGTAAATATATTTACACATTGATCTGTTTAATTTGTTTGAGGAAAATTGTTGCTGTGTATATAAATGGCTTCAATACTCACATTTTTGTTAAGACCGTGTTCCCTGTGTGTATGTTCTTTGGTTTTAAATAAGGGGTTTTTTTTGTATAATGCTTGCTTGGTATTTCTCTAAGAAGCCTTAACTCTGGAAGTAATCCATCTGTTCAGCCCATTTAGGGTTAACACCACGCTTTTGTCTCTGTGCTGTCAAACTTAAGAGTTTGGTTTTCTCTCCCTTCCCAATTGAGTTTGCCTGTATAACTCTAAGCTACCAAGCTGATATATTTGTTTGCTATGTCTGCCAACATCAAGGCAACTAAAATGTTTGATTATTGGATAACATTAGCTTTTTAAATGCTTATAGAATTATTTGGTCTTAAAGTTGAATCATCTGCTTTTAAATCTGTTTAAGATTGTTAATGCTCCACCACTGAGGAATGTTTTGTGAAGATGTATGTGTGTTGTGAATTGGGCCAGAATTGGGCCACAAAGTATAGATTTTATGCTAGGGGCCACCTCAAAATACGAGCCCCCAGTTTTCCACAACTTAGTTTCTGACCAAAACATTTGGATTTATTTGGCTAAGGAAATAGTTAATACGTCCCATTTTGTCTTTAAGGTAGACTCGCTTGTGACCATTTGTTTATGGGGAGTCCCCACTCCCCTGAAGTTTCTCAGGCCTTTTGTCTCATCCAGATGGGAAAAGGCAGCTGAGGAAAAAGATTTTCACCTATACCGGTTATAAGTTTGAAATGTGACCAAAGCTGAGGGATGCTTTTATTTTTCAGGATGCAAAGACTATTGTTTGAATGTTATTAATGATGACCTCCAATGTAATCAGGCAGAAACCATTGCCCCTGAAAAGACCAGCCTTGCTTTCCCAAATGGTTGGTTTCTGTTGTGTGGGCGGCAAGCCTTTTCCCGTGTCCCTATGTCTTATGTGTATCCTATGTTTAAATGCCACAGGGGAGTGCAATAGGGGGCTCACTGTGGAGTTGCCTGCTCCTGGCCCCTGCTTCAACGGCTCCACACTTCCATTCCATTCAGACTGTGATTCTAATGTTTCCCTGCTTACCAAAGGAGAATATATTGCCTTGGCACTCTTAATGGTTTGAATAATTTGGGAAGTGATTAAACATGCCCTCTACATCAATGTTTTAGTTTGTGTTTCGGCAAAAAGCTTGAATTATACCTCCCAATCCATACATGTCTTATAAGAGGTGCAACTCTGCCAAACAGGGCTGCAATTGTTTATTTCCTGCTACCAAACATGGCTTGGGATGCTTTTTTCTTTTGAAAGTATGTTGTTTTAACCTAGATGGTATTCGTCTAGGATGTCCAGTAGACTTGATTTGTCTTGGCTGACCAGCTGGCTGCCCAGACTTACTTGGTTAAAATCTCTGTTTTGTTTTTATTATTGCTTATAACAATAGATATTATGATTTATTGTGCACTATAATGCTTGCCTGCTATCTTTTGGCCAAATAAAGGTTGTTGCCCCCTATCCGTCAGGGTCCAGAAGGCTGCAGTATTCCCCTATATAGATTTTAGCAATTATGGCTAACTCCTGAAACTATGTTTTTGTGTTAACCTTCCCTTTTCCTTTTGGGGTTTTCAATTCTAAGTGGCTCTCTCCTATCAAGAGAGACAAAGAAAGTGAGTGCATCCCTGTATTTCCTTCCCTAAGCCTACTCTTAGAAGAATCTTCTGTTAAGGGACAAAAGTTTTGGACTGTTTGAATTGTTTTGTTATATTTCCATCGAAGACAAGAGCTTGACACAGGCAGGAGTGAAAAGGCCAGATATTAACTCTGTGAAGTTATTATTTCCTGTTTATAGGCTCCAGAATCCTATCTCTTGAGAGTCTGCATCGGTGCCTGGATTTGCAGATTGTGAGAAGGTATGACCGAATTAAGCTTCCCAAGGAAAGTGAGGCACACTATGTCTGAGATGGCCAGAGAGAAAGGTGGGATCCAATCTGAATCCACCAGTGACTGAGTTTTTAAGGCTAATCCTCCACCTGTGGTTCCGAGATTCTACGTTTGTAACAGCCCGTTTGTAGTGCTGTGACTTCCTTTTCCACTATATTGAAGCAAGCAAGAAAAGAAAATTGTTTTACCCAAAAGCAAGCAGGAATGGACAGATCTCAGCCCTTTGTGCTGACCAGAACATTATACTTGACTATGGAGCAGCAGCCAGGAGGACTTGGAGATTCTTTTCCAGCCCAATTGTTATTGTTGCCACTAATTCCTTTTGACATCGCTCTATACTTTGCTTGTGGACCAAGAACTTGTTCTCTACATGCTATATAACATTGTCCAAGTTACAAGAGCCAAAATTTCCAGTGTTTTTTAAAAATTATTTTCTCCCTGTTCGCTCTCAGAAGTCCTGAATGGCAGGGACGTAAAGAAGCACAATAAAAGAATATTTTGTGTATTATTTCATGAAGGGGGTTGGCATGAGGAATTTTTATATGTCTCTTATGTTATATAAATTGTATTTTTATCTGATGATTGAAGTGTGCCAGTTATTCAGGTTACTATGCCAGAGTGGGAAGCAAAAGTGTTTTGTATAGAAGCTTACTAAGAGAGGTGTGTAAGGGACATCTATACTGCAAACATTTTGGCATATGAACCTCTATGAATCCTTGATTAAATAGTTTAAAGGTTTTTATTTTATTTATATTCTACATTTGTATTTGAATTTTATTGCTTCATATGTGCTAAGCATTTAGTTAACCTATGAGAAAGCAGCCATTTCCTTCACTCACTTTTCCAGTCTAGTGGTCACTCTGGGTGCTGCACACTAGGCAAATGATCCCAGAATGCCCAGACCAGGCCCTGGGCTATCATCTGGAGCAAAGAAGGCAAAGGCAGGGGCAAGAACTAAGTTGCAGAAAGAGGAGTGCCCAGCTGGCTGCTGGTTATCACTGGAGGCTGGTGGATACATCTGATTCCTTGCTGGATTAGGTCCTGTACCCCTTTGCAGAAGTCTTTGCAGAAGCTTTCCTCATTCCCTGCCCATGCCTATTTGAGACTGAGGCATGGAATGCTCAGGGGCTTTTCGCACACCTTCAAAATCGCACAATGGTTGCCAATTGAAAACGCTACTGATTTGCCATTATGCACAACGTCGTTGACAATCTGCCACACACCTGAAACCGATCCGCAAAAAGCGCTTCCTTGTAGCGCTTTCAGGGAAATCCCCAAAAGTGGATTCACCCTCCGGAAAGCGCTACACTCCTGCAACCAAGGGAAAGTTCTGTGCGTTACCATTGTTGTGGTTTCTACAAAGTCCCTCCCCCTGGCTCTCTCCTCTGATCTTCCGGCGAAGCGATCGCCATTTTTTTTTTCTCCAAGCGAGCGAAGTTCAACCCACCAGCAAGCCTGTTTAGAGGCTTCCCCGGCTTCAGTCCCTCCCCAGAGCTGTTTATTCACTAAGCACAAACAACAGACAAGCCCGTTTGCTGATGTATTTTCCCTTTATTTTTTACACTGTTTTCGGCCGAAAATCGGGCCCGTGAGGGGGGGGGGATTTTTTTTTCACTTGGGGGGAGCGTGGCAACGATGAAACGACAGCTCAAACACACCTGCCAGCTGATGGGTCTCTCCGTTGCAATGAATCAACACATATTCGTTGCAATGTGTGTGTGTTTTTTTTAAAAAAAACCTTTCTTAAAGGGAAAGGGGCTGTTTGGGAGCATGCTAACGGCTGCCCATTGGCTGCTTGACGGCCAGGGGCGGGACGAGCTCGGCAATAGCGCTTCCTGTCTAGCGATTTTTGCTGAGACCGGAAGCTTGTGGGAAACGATAGAAACGCAACTGGATTCCACTACAAAGTCAGGTATGCATAATGATGAATTGCACTATTTTAAATGGCGATTTTTCGTTCAGCAAACAATTTGCTACAAGGATCCCGGTGCGGAAAGCCCCTCGGTCTAGCTGCAGCAAGTGGAATTGTTGTCTTACCTACATCTGTGCACCTAGATTCCTGCCCAGCCTGATTGCATGCCCATGCCTGACTCCAGATTGACTGTGACCTTGACTCCTCAACCTCCTGGACTGTCTACGACTACTCTGCACTACCACCCGCCTTTTGACTTCTGGACTGTGTACCTATTCTAAACAGTAGCATGCCACATGATTTTGGTCAGCATGCAGAGCTATTTCTCCAGCCAACTTATTAAGACAGGCTCCTAAGGTTCCATCAGTACTCCTGAGGCCCATATTACATTCCATTTGTCTGGTGAAATACCCCACCCCCCACCTTTGTTTGTGAGCACACTAACATTTTCACAGGTAGATGCTATGCATTTGATATTGACAAATGATATATGCTCAAAAGGTAGCTTAATACCTGTTTAGAACATTCACCCTTTGCTTTACAATCTGATCATCCAGCTTGTCTTTCTTTGTTATTGGGATGCTGAACTGCTACCCTGCCATTTAGGTTGGCCATAAATCACAATTAACTTTAACTGTATCCAAGTCAACAACTCTAGGACGCTGCAATATTTTATAGTGGTTTTGATCATATATAATATAGATTGTATAGCTGTTTAATCTCTGTTTGTTTTTATACAATATCACTATTCTGCTGTTGTTGTAGTATATTTGATGTAGTGTGCAGACCAAGATGGAAAAGGATAAGAGCAGACACATATTTTCCGCACAGTAGGAAAGAACTGAGCAGAGCCAGAACACCTTCAGTTGCAACAAAGCAAGGAAGGCAGCCAAACCAGTACATTGGGGGAAAGTAGTTCAGTTGAAAAGAACATTGTTTCCTCTATAGAAACTCAGTTCTAGAATAAGGGAGAGCCAAACTGGGTGAAACTTGTTGTTCAAAATTAAATTGGGGGGGGGGGGTTCAGCTATCAATCAGTAAGACATGCAAAAATCTTTACTCTTCAGCAGCTCAGTTTACACTGCTGCCCTGCCTGCAGATATTCTATTGTACTTTTCTGTTGACTTCAGCATTCTCTGTTGTGTATACTGAGAAGGAAAAGGGTGTGTCTGTTTCTTGCTGGACTGCTGTTGATGTAATTCCGTTTGCTGACAAAAGATAATATTGTCTGTTTGAAATTCAGTCTCTCCCATGTGTCGCACATAACAAAAAATCAATTTCTTAATGTGCATCCACTTTGTTGGTTAGCTCACATAGCCTTGTATTGCTGCAAATTGGTTGGCATTGTCTTAATTTTATATTGAAAGCTATTATGAGCAAGTTTTATTTAACAATTATCTTTGTAAATTCAGGTTAGTGTTTAATTCAGGATGGTGTTTTCCTCTTGTAAACCATTTGTTTTGTTTGCAATTGCGCTTAAAATACTAAATTATAACTTAGTTGTTCATTAGTGACTGTAATTGTCTATGTCTTGCCAAATAGCCTGTGCCTGTTAGAAATGAGGTTTGCATATATTAGAAAGGGCTATTTTGTGGATGGTACATCAGAATAATTTATGCTATAAATAAGCACCTTGCTGTGGTTAATACTGTTTTGATAGCTATTAGGTGTCCCTCGGGTAATTATGAAGCCCATTTTTGTGTCATTAAGAAAATGAATGAGAATTTAATGTAGAGGGATTGCAGGTGGTATTGCAGGCATGCCTTAGCATAATATTGTCTGACACCTGCATTACTTCTGAATATGTCTAGCAATTGTGTACGCACAATCTTGTTCTAAAACTGAAGAGTAAATGTACTGTAACCCCTTAAGTGCTACATAAGCTACTAATAGTAATCAGTGAGTTATCTCTGATGTTTTTCTGCTGTTTCTTCTGACTTATCAGCTGATGTTTTTAAAGTTATCCATGAGACCAATCCTAAGTAGGTCTTCTTGGAAATTACCATGTTATTTATAGAAAAAAGTTGTTTATAGTCATATTAGTCCAAAATCAAAATCCCCCTCCAAATTAGAATATCTTTCATTATCTGCCTTGCATCCAATTATGAAATGAAAATAAATAAATATTAGGACCAATCTAATGACACACAATAATGTGCAAGCTTTCAAGCCTCCTGCTATGATCTAACATCAATAGGGATTCAAAACAGAAAACTAGCATAGCAACTGCATCAAAAACTGGCATGGCCAGATCTTAAAAACATGATTTGAAACAATCTGCTTTTTAACTTCTCTCAAAATTAAAAGAGACATAGGATGCCTCCCCTGACAACTAGTTCTGGTGAACTTGAAAGCTTGAACACTGTCAGATGCCATTAGGCTGCTTCGAATAAAAAGCATTGCATGGGTTGTTCTTAGGCTTGCAGCCTGTTATATTCTCACTTGTAATAGTTTGGGAAGCAATAAATAACATAGGCCAGATCTCTGCACCTTCATTACTGTATACTACAGATGGGTTGTATGATACAAAGATATTTTGGTAGAGACAACAGCAATGTGGTTGTATATGTGTCCGAAAGGTAATAATGAACTAACTAAATTTACAAAATCCAGTCCTTAGTTTGATAGAATTATGTTTGAGACACTGTGAGATTTAAACTATAAGAACTTTAGTCTTTGAATTAAAATGATATATTTTAAGTTATTCATTAAAAGATTTATTTCCCACCATTCCATTTTGTACATAATCCTCAGGGGGAAAAAATCAGCCACCCACCTAGTAACAACAGAAAAGTTTTTACAAAAGCCCAACCATATAGCCATAAGTACCAAACCACACATGAATATAGCAAAAATAACAAAACCTCAAAAGCAGTAAAAGTTAGTCAACAGCCTAAACTGCAAAAAAAGCTGTCATAAAGAGCTCTGCTTACAAAAGCTAGCAAAATACAGGTGGAAAAGAAGCCATGGTAAGCAATCTGGCTTATATTTGTATGGATGGATGTATCTGACTTATTTATTTGGGACCATTCTATGCCAGCTCTTCAGACTCTGTCTCAAGGTGGTTTACAATTAAATCAGTATAACAATAACAATATGATATGATATAAATATTGACTGCACACCTGTAAATAGATCCATATGAACAGCAAGGCACCCTGCAACATATATGTGGTATGAGTGTCAGTTTAGGATCTGGGAGACTCAGTTTTGAACCTCCACTCTGTCATGAAAGCATCCTGAGTGACCTTGGAGGAGTTGTGAACTCTCAGCTTAATCTGCCTCACAGGGTTGTTGCAAGGATACCATGAGGGACAGTGGAATGATGTAAGCAGCATTGGGGGGAAAGGCAGGGTATAAATGAAGTGTTTGCACAGCATGCTGAATCATCAACTCCCTACTTGTCACCAGTGAGCAAGACATAAACCAAACCAGAAGGTTTTGAGCAGGACTAATCGCAAGGCAATTATGGTTTCCAAGTATATGTTTAAACAAAACAAATGCTATCAACTTTGAAATAAATGGAGGATGTGCTATGGCAGTCTGCAGTATAATAGATGGCAGGTGCTGCAGAGCTTGAACGATGATTTGTGATATAAGGATTACAAGCATAGCTCATTTTATGCCATGAAAAAGCCAGGCAGTATAGTAACTGTTTAACGAAGTTGTGCATGAATGATACTTCGTCTAGCGTAACTCATGTGCACTCCAGTATTTTAGGCCACAGTCCTGTACATATTTGCTGAACCCTTGCCCCACATCTATTTTGGAAATGTGCATTCGATTGACATTTATTTTTAAATGGAAGTATGAACACAGTAGTCTGCCCTAACATAGGTCATTTAATAACAAGTAAATAATAAAATATTAACGTGTATTTATTTGAAAAATATGCTGCCTCTGGTAAAGAACCCACTGAAGGCGTCTCGCACGGTAAAACATCCGATGCCATAATAACCATGGCCAAAGAAAAAGCACAACATCCCTCCGCATTTGTCTGTGAGAAGCCTGGCCTGGCAGGCACTGGCTGAGCGCAGAGAGGAGATTGGTGGCACTTTATTAGCTACACGCGGCTTTTCCTCAGTGCTCCTGGCGCCTGACACTGTCCCGAGGAAAGGCAAAGGTAAAGGTATCCCCTGTGCAAGCACCGGGTCATGTCTGACCCTTGGGGTGACGCCCTCTGGCGTTTTCATGGCAGACTCAATGCGGGGTGGCCTTGCCAGTGCCTTCCCCAGTCATTACTGGCGTCCCGAGGAAAACCTACCCCCAAAAGCCAGCCCTCCGATTAAGCTCCCGGGCCGGCAGCGGGCTTTGCAACGGCGGGAAGGCGCGTTGGAGCTCGCAGCCGCCCCAGAGGCTGTTCTTCGGCCGAGGGTGGGACCGGGAGCCGCCCCGCTCGCCTCTGGGCCGTCCCTTCCCCGCCACGGGCAGCGCTGCTTCCGACCCGCGCCGGACTGCCTGGGCGAGGAGGACTGGTCGGCGCCTGTGGCCAGGTACCTGGTGGGCTTCTTCGGCGGGCTTCCCAGGCTCCGCGCGCACCTCTGGCGGCTTCCCGCCCTGTGCGCGAGCAAACGTTTGGGCGCGGGGGAGGGGGGCGGGAGAAGGAGGCGAGAGCGAAGAAAGAGTCGCAGAGGGCAAGCCGAGCCCCAACCCCCAGGCGGCAGGCAGGGCAGCGCTGCTTCTGGGGAAAGTCTCGTGGGGACCCTCTTGGGACAGCTCCGTCACTTCGCCGGCCGTCTCGGCAGCCCCACCCCCACTCTGTGGCTTCAGCCTCTCGCCTGCCTGCGGGATGTTATTCATTGACAGAGCACTCGAGGCTCCTGTCCTGGCCACGGTGCGCTGGCAAAGTAGCCTGAACAGTTGACTCCGTCAAGCGATTGGTCTGAAGGCTTCGCCTCACAGTCGAATGCTTGCCTTTCTGTCCCAGCAAAACGGAAAGGCGTTTCGCCCTGCTTTCCCTGTGATAACATTTCTAGTGGGGTGGTCTGGGTGCTACTCTGCTCCGGCAAATGGAAGCAGGAGCCATGTGGCACCTTCAGGAGTAATGGGGTTTTATTCCAGATTAAGTCTCTTCTGAACCAGTAGTTTTTAGTCAGGAAAGTGTAGGAGGAAATAAAATGGGGTTCATTTTAAAGTGTTGCAAGACTCCTGTTTACATTTTGAAACACTTACCGTCCTGATGTGTGCATGCATGTGAGAGTGTGTGTTCTATGACCACGTGGATGCACTTGCACATAAGAGTTAACATTCATTTTCCTTTCAGTCTGAAAAACAACATGATCCTAAGGAAGTCACTTTAGGCGAACTGGGAAGACAGGGAATGAAAGCTGGAGAGAGTGTAGTAGGGTTATGCCTTAAGATCTTATGCCTTAACAAATATCACTGAAATTATATTTTTGGGATAGTTGGCTAATACAGCCGAGTTAGCCCAGTCATACATGCAGGGAATTGCATGCAGTAAAATATATCTCCCAGGAAGTATACTGGAAAAGTGAAACTTACATTCATTTAAGTAGATTCAGTTCACATTGAGGTTGCAGTTGAGAGGAGAAAGAGAAGCCTAATTTAAAGAGTAGTATTCCTACTACAGAGCCTCTTGTGGCGCAGAGTGGTAAGGCAGCAGACATGCAGTCTGAAAGCTCTGCCCATGAGGATGGGAGTTCAATCCCAGCAGCCGGCTCAAGGTTGACTCTGCCTTCCATCCTTCCGAGGTCGGTAAAATGAGTACCCAGCTTGCTGGGGGATAAACGGTAGTGACTGGGGAAGGCACTGGCAAACCACCCCGTATTGAGTCTGCCATGAAAACGCTAGAGGGCGTCACCCCAAGGGTCAGACATGACCCGGTGCTTGCACAGGGGATACCTTTACCTTTATTCAAGAGCCAGATAATATGGCATCATGGGTATGAAAGTATGAAGGCTGTAGATGCACCAGACTCCAAGAACTGAGGCTCTTATAATTTCTATTTTATGTATCATTGTTATTATCACGTTAAATTATTATTGTTATAATATTACTGCTGTTACTGTTACCTGTTACTATGTGTTAATTGTATCCTCCCTGTTTTCTGTAAACTGCCCTGAGCCCTCGGAGAGGGCGGTATATAAATACAATAAATAAATAAATAAATAAGAAGAAGAGCGATGTGAAGGACTGGTATAGAACAAAAAGCATAGAGACCACACTGGAAGGTCTATGTTGGGCTGCAGGCTGGAGTTTGCTCCCCCATGTGGGATCTTTCTGATCCCACATGGGGGAGCATTTAGCCTGGTGCACCTTGTCAGCCTTGTATTTGTGTTCCTGCATGGGAACTGGGGAAGCAAAGTTCCCAGCGCAGAAACAGAGGGGAGCTCTGGGTCAGAGCCAGCTCCCAAGTTAAGATAGAGAGGCATCCCATTCAAGGAGATAACACTTAACATCCACTTAGAGTGATATAGTGCCCCCCAATGTCCAGGCACATTGAATCGTTTAACAAAGGTAAACTGTGTATCAGGGTCTTTTAAATACCACCTTTTATTTTATAAACTTGCACCTTTGAGAAATGATCCTCTTGAAGTTTCAAGGGCATTTCTATTTAGTGAATGGCTGGTGCTTGTTTGTACTTTATCCTTTACAATTGCCTGCAAATGGCATGACTTGGGTTTTAAACTTGGAATTTATAGTGTATTTTGCTCTGTTTAGACTCTGTTCTTTATCTGACTCAGTTGTGGATAGGGTTTTAAGGTCTGACTTGTGTGATTTAGGCAAAGATTTCCCATAAGATAACATCTTGGCAGCAAGTTAATCTCACTGACCATTTTTCCTTTTCCTGAGTAGTGTTTATTGGTGTAGCTAGAGTAGGCTCTGGACCTCTTATTTGTCATCAGGATCTGTGGCTGGTATTTGATTCACCAGGCAAATGCAATGAGGCCTCAGATTGCGGTGCTTTAATTTGCATGGTTACTAATTTTGACAGCCCTGAATTCCTAGAAGTCTTTAAAGCCCTGTAAAATATCTTCTGTTCTTTGGAGAGGCATTTTAATGTTTCATTTTATGTAGGCTTAATAATAATTTTTGACACAGGAACAGGTTATAAAATGATTTTAAGATATGGGGGGATTGCATTAAGGGCTGGAATCTGAATCCCCCTCCCAGCATCATCAGACATCTATTTTGAATTCTGTTCAGCTGACTGGGTATTCTGTAAGGAAGGCAGATTCAGAAAATGAAGCATCTGAAGGGACCAGTTAACTGGTAATTAGATCCCAAAGTGTTGTTAGATTTCTTGATGTAGTCATAATTATTCTTGTGACATCTGTTTTTGAACTGGGTGGCATAGATCCCAAACGGGGAATAATTTACAACTCCAAAATTATGTACCTCATTACAAAACTCTTCCTGAGAAGTACACATTGTCAGAATTGGCAAGCAAAATATCTCTTGAAAGTAGTGGGATTCTTCTCAGTAAGTGGAACTGAGACAGCTCTAACAGAACTGTAACTAGCCCAAGGTCATCCAGCTGGCTGCATGTGGATGAATGGGGAATCAAACCTGGGGCCATTCCGCACAAGGACCAATGTTGCCAATTGCTTTCACAAAGCGGAAACACTATTTTAAATACTGGAATCTTGACGTTCCGCATACCTTCATTCGTAGTGGAATCCAGTAGCGTTTCATTCATTCCTCACAGGTTTCCAGTCTTGCAGGAATCGCTAGAAAGGAAGCAATTTTTTTCTGTGCTTGTTCCTGCCCCTGGCCATCAATCAAACGGAACAGCCAATGGGCGGTTGTTATCATTCTCCCGAAAAGCCCCTTTCCCTTTAAGCACAGGTTAAAAAAAAAAAAGACACACGTTGCAACGAATATGCATTGATTCGTTGCAACCGAGAGACCCATCTGGCTGGCATGTGAGCTGGCGATTCATTGTTACCACGCTCCCCCGAGTGGAAAAAAAAATCCCCTCCCGCACAGGTGCAATTTTTGGCCGAATTTAAAGGGAACTGGTGAACAGGGGGCTGTGTTGTGCTTGGGGACTTAGGGGAGCTTTAAAGCACTTCTGTGGAGGGACTGTAGCCGGAGAAGCTTCGCTGGGTGAATGGAGCCTGGCTAGTTTGTTGCTTTCCCAGCTTGCTTCGAGGAAAAAAAATGGCGATCGCTTCACCGGAAGTTCGGAGGAGAGAGCCAGGGGGAGGGACTTTGTTGCAACCGCTACATTGAGAACGCACATGTCTTTTTCGCAAGTGTTGCAGTTTGTTGGCAAGAGTGTAGCGATTTTCTGAGGATGAATCCACTTTTCCCGATTCCCCGGAAATCGTTATAACGAAGCGATTTTGGCACTAGAGTTGCAGGAGTGTTGCAGATTGCTCACAACGTCATGCGTAACGCAGTTTTAGTGGCAAAACCAAAATGTAAGATTAGTGCTATATTAAAGTTGTGCAGAATGGCCCCTGGTTCTCCAGATTACAGTTCGCTGTTCCTAACCACACCAAACTGGCTTATCAGATTGGTTGTGTTTTAAACAGAAACAAGTATAGCTGTGTACTATTTGTATATGATAAAAATAAAGTTGTCATTTTAATAACAGCATTCTATACAAGTGATGTCAACATGGATTTGACGATCAAGCTTCAACCCTTTGCAGGTGCTTGGGAAGGTACTCATTTATATCAAATATTAACATGCCTGGTCAGTGAAAAAATAGTTCTCCCCTCAAAGTTATTCTGAATAAAAATGCAGCAGATACCTTGTACAAATACTATGACCAAGTGGAGTCCATTTATATTGATGGCTTGTGACAGCTGGTCCTATCTGATACTTGCAATCAGCATGATATCTGTATAGAAAATACAAGCATTCTCTTTGCAATCAAGTAAGTCTAGCATATGCATGTACAGATGTTATGCTCAAAGCATGTTGGGACAAAAGTAGTTCTAGTGTGCTGCTCTTGCTCACATGCATATTTGTTCATTCTGCACAGTTTTAATTTGTTTGGGATGTGGGAAATCAAATGATGACAACTGAATGGCCAATTTTCTTCATATCCATGCTCTGTAGTCTATGTAATGGCTTTTGTGGTACACAACAGAGAATATATTTAGCTAGGAAGGAGCAAGCTGGAACTCTTGAATGATACCGGTGAGTTTACCTGATAACATTGGCACAGCCATTTCTTACTGAGTTGAGTCTTACACAACTCTGTTTAGAACTTTTGTCTATTTATAAAGGAAAGGTATTTAAAACTTGAAGAGTAGACGTTTGTGAATCTTTATGCTCTGCTTGTATCTTACAAATAATTCACAATTCACATCGCAACCTGATGACATTCTACATTGAATGAGCTGTCAGAAGGCAGCCTTCTCAGTCCATTAAATTACTGATGGTAGCCTGTTGGTTAGGATGACAAATGAAATTCGGCAAAGTTATTTTAAAAATTCTTGTACAGTGTGCAATTTTTTATATTCTGCTCAATTTCAAGTTAGATGCTCTTAGTAAATAGTCTCCCGAACCCTAGCCAGATTTGCTATTGGATTTTTTAAAAAGTAAGCATGTGTTATGAGCCTTAGACTAATTTTGGTGCATTTGATATGCAACTAGATTAAAGAAGAAAACAAAATATCATGCTTATTTGACCATCGCTTCTTATACTTTTTTGTGTACAAAGCAAACATGCTTCAGAATAAGTGATGTTTTCTTCATATGTATGTATTCAATAGAAAAAGAACAATATTGTCTAATGAAGGCAGCAGTTCTAAATGGATTAACTAGGAAGTGTTTCTTCAAATTATGTCAAACTGCAGTCTAAAGAACTCCAGATGTTGTCTTAATGCTCCTAGTGATGATAAAAGTGCAAGAAAATAGATTAGGTTTAGTAGAATACCACATGAGGTGTAAACCACCAGTTTGCAGGACTGAAAGGGTGGTTCTTCCCTCTCCAAACTTTGGATCGAACAATAAGAACATAAAATTGCTCAAGTATGAGTAAGAGGAACTGAAAGTAGAGATATTTGTAGAAAGAAATTCCAAGTGTTTCTGTAATCCGGAAAATGAAACTACATATGGGTTTCTGATTTCTGTTACTTATGTCAAAAATATTATTTATTATTATTCACATTTCTATACCACCCCTCATGACAAGTTGTCTCGGGGCGGTTCACAATATAAAACCAATAAAATACAACATAAAAACCCTTAAATATTCAATAGTTTATAGCCAAATGATGACTTCTAACAATTCCTCAGGATAGTCCTTGTTTTCTCTCTCTGAGGTGATTTCCACCATTCCATCAGGGAGGCAGGGCTTATTCAAATTTCTCTTTCCTGTTAGCTTCCGGTAGGAGTCACCCAAGCTCAGTTCATTTCCTGCCTTCCATAGGGAGACAGCCAGTTAGGCAGTGGGCAGCCCTTCCTTTAAAAGTTTTCTATCTATTTCTCTACTATTTTTTCTCTACTATTTTACTATTTGTATGGTTTAAAGATCTGTTTGGAGTCTATTATCTGTGATCCGAGACAGAAACAGGGAGAGAAAAGTTGTTATAAGCACACTCTCCACAATAAAATTAAAGGCAGCCATTTCAAGCCTCATGGAGAAAAAGAGAGCCTGAGGCATGCAGCACCATGCTCCTATTGGAGACAGACCTGGAAGCCCCAATGGTACTGGGGGAGGCTGAAAAGTTGGCAGACACATCCTCTAGAACCGTCCCTTCCACGACTGCCAAGGAGTCTTCCCAGTCAGCAGTAAAATGCAGAAGGAGAAGCCTCCAAAATGTGAAATGAAAAAGACAGCAGTCATTTGAAAGCAGGGAAATTGCGGAGGCACATAATGTCCCTACTGAAGCAGAATTGGGCGAGGAAGATACAGTTAGCACCTCTGAGCAAAATGATATTTCTATGGATTTAATGCAAAAAATAATGCAAATGGTGAGAGCTGAATTGAAAGAAAAAAGGAGCCCTAGGCCCCATAAAGAAGTGTGTGGGGGCACAGTAGATTCCCGTCTCCAGGATGCAGCCAAGACAGTGAGTCAGGAGCACATTTTGAACTAAAGCAGTTCAAAAAAGAATATATTACAACCCTTCCAGAGTCAGTACACACTCAGATGGGAAGGGATCATCAAAAGGCAATACTGAATTTTTATCAGATGAAGAAACTGTAGAGGAAATAGAATTACCAGATCAAAATAAACATTTTTCAGCTCAGATGACTATCAATACTTATTGGGCAGATGTATGGCTGCATTAGATATTAAGCAGTCTGCAGTGGAAGAAGAGATAAATCCTAAATTAAAGCTATTACAGAATTGTTTTCACCTAAGGACCAAATTCCTAAGTTATTCCCTTTGCCTCAACATTTTGAGAGGTTATATAGAGCTGAATGGGTAAAACCAATGGCAAACAGATAGCTTCCTTAAACAGCAAAGAAATTATACCCTAATACGTGGAGAAGTTATTTCAGACACCAGTTATTGATGCAACGATTATCGCTTTGCAGACTTAGGGGTTACTATCCAAAGAGGGTGAAGGGTCTGTAAAAGACCATTTGGATAGAAAGGCAAATTATGCATTAAAGAAGACTTTTGGAGCAGTGGCTATGGCAACAAAACCAGCCATCCTCAGTTCTATTGTAGCAAGGGCTTGCATAGTATGGATGTGTAAGGTGGCCCAATTAATTCCAGAATACAGGAATCTGTCAGAAGGTGTGCAGAGGGTACTGAAAGCAGTGTCATTCTTGGCTGATGCATCTCTAGACACTTCTACTTTTACAGCCAGAGCCATGGCAATGAGTTTGGCTGCCAGAAGAACACTTCAACTGAGAGCATGGCAAGCGGATCTGAAGGCCAAATCAATTGTGACGGTGTACCCATTCTATGGTGAGAAATTACTTGGAGAGGTTTAAGAGCAGGTGTTATTGGAAACAAGAGATAAAAAGTGATGCCCAGAACCTTGAGAAGGTCTGACAGGAGGTATCAAACTGGCTCTTCTTCCACTTTTAGAACTCAAAATACCCTACCTAGGTTTCAACAGGAAGGCAAAAGACCTTATTGATAGCAAAATATACAGTCCTTTTGAGGGGGTTACAACAATAGAAAACCCAACTATAACTTCAACAAGGGAGACAAGAAGGACAGAAAACAGTAGCAGTCAAAACAATGACTTCATGGAGGTGCCGGTGGGATGCAGGCTAACCTTATTTGAAGATCAGTGGGCAGTAGAGGTGGACAGATGGTCACAGGAAGTAGCCCACAAAGGTTATGCAATAGAATTTCAGTGCCTCCCACCAGATAGGTTTGTGAAGTCTCCAAAACAAAGTCAAAAGAAAAAATGATAGTGACAAAATTGGCTATAGAACATTTACTTCAGATTCAAGCCATAGAAAGAGTGCCACAGGCAGAAAGAAAACAATGGAGATTGGAGGGCAGTGTTAGATTTCAAGTATGTGAACAAATTAAAAAAGACAAGAAGGTTTATATATATATATATATCAACTTACTTGTGGAGTCCCACAAGGAGTGGTCCTCTCTTCTATCCTATTCAATATCTTTAAGCGCCCTCTCGCACAACTGGTATGGAGGTTTGGGCTGGGTTGTCATCAATATGCCGATGACACCCAGCTCTTCCTCCTGATGGATGGCCGCCCTGACTCCTCCCCAGAAGCATTAGCCAGCTGCCTGGAAGCAGTGACGAGATGGCTGAAGCAGAGTCGTCTGAAGCTCGATCCTTCAAAGACGGAGGTCCTGTGGCTGGGTAGGAAGGGCCCATGCGAGGAAGCGCGCCTGCCTGCCCTGGATGGAGTACAGCTCTCTACGGCTGACTCCGCCAGGAACCTAGGCGTGATTCTGGATACTTCCCTTACAATGGAAGCCCAGATCACAAAGGTAGCGCGGCTGGCATTTTACCATCTCCGCCAAGCTAAACTACTAGCGCCCTACCTGGCCCCGGAACACCTAGCCACAGTGATCCATGCGACAGTCACCTCTAGACTGGACTTCTGTAACTCGCTCTATGCAGGCCTGCCCTTAGCCTTGACCCGGAAACTACAGCTGGTCCAAAACGCAGTGGCCAGGATCCTCACAGCAACACCGTGGAGGTCCCACATCCAGCCCATTCTCTACCAACTGCAGTGGTTGCCAGTTGAATTCCGGATCAGACTAAAGGTAATTACCTTCAAGGCCATTCGCGGTCAGGGCCCAGTGTACCTGAGGGACCGCCTCCCTGCCTATGCCCCTAAAAGAGCTCTGCGCTCCACTGCCACCAACCGGCTAATGGTCCCTGGCCCTAAAAAAGTCCGCCTGGTCTCGACCAGGGCCAGAGCATTCTCTGTCCTGGCCCCCACCTGGTGCAACGAGCTCCTGGAGGAGATCAGGGCCCTGACAGAGCTTAAACAATTCTGCAGGGCCTGCAAAAAGGAGCTCCTCCGCCAGTCATTTGGTTGAGATCAGGCACAACCAACAGCGAATGAAGGGCCCCCGCTCCCCCCACTTCCCCCTCTTCCCCCTTCCTCCCAGAACTCCACCAGAGTGCTCTGGACCTGTTGTGGTATTGCACTGTTCCATCGTTATATTATTTTATTATATTGTTATACTGTTACATTATTCTGTTATATGGTTACAACCACTGTTATTAATTACTGTATGTTTTAACGAAGATTGTTTCATGTATCGTTGACTAGTTTTAATGTAAACCGCCCTGAGCCTTCGGGGAGGGCGGTATCTAAATCTAAATCTATATCTATATCTATATCTATATCTATATCTATATCTATATCTATATCTATATCTATATCTATATCTATCTATCTATCTATCTATCTATCTATCTATCTATCTATCTATCTATCTATCATCTATCTATCTATCTATCTATCTATCTATCTATAAAAATTTCAACATAAGTACAATTTTCCAGGTGCCCCCAGATGTCCCTCCAAAAGAGGGACAATCTGGTCACCTTATTAAAAAAATTGCCTTGTGTTTATAAAGCATAGTGACTAACTATGTGTTTTATTGAATCCTATGAGTGTGTACTGTCATTGCTAACAGGTATCCTTGTGGTAAATGTCAAATACGGCATTTAAGCTATGAGTTTAGGTAGGTGTATATATTGCTTCTGTAGGCCAGATGATCACGTAGCTAGATGACACACTGATCCTGTACTACCTCAGTTCTCCATAGCAGGAGGATTTCCATTGGAATAGTGGCACTGTAGAAGGGTTAGCTCTACCATTTTGTTCTCATATATCCAGTATAGCTCAGAAAACACCATAGCCACTATTTGGATATCCCATGACAGTTTTCCAGCAATGTTTCTAGTTGCCTACTCAGCATTAACATTGGAATGGGGCTTCCATGCTACACATCTTGTCTGCTCTCATTTGTATCTTATTGTTGAGACTAGGTATTTTCTGCAGGTTCATATGTTCTTGTTGTTGTTAGGTGCGAAGCCGTGTCCGACCCATGGCGACCCCATGGACAATGATCCTCCAGGCCTTCCTGTCCTCTACCATTCCCCAGAGTCCATTTAAGTTTGCACCAACTGCTTCAGTGACTCCATCCAGCCACCTCATTCTCTGTCTTTTTTGTTGCTGCATTGACTTGTTTCCCAGTAATGCTGCCTCCATTATAACCACTAGGCTCTAAACTGAGTCAACAAGGGTCAGCTCAACCCCACTCAAAGTGGGAATCACAGTGTTTTTGAAGGCTTCAGTCTCCCAATGAGTCTTGTCAGGGTTCATTTTCAGTTTGTTTACTCTCAGCTATTTAATCATGGCATTCTGGCAATGACTTAGGAGGTCTATCATATCACCAGGATATTTTGAAAGATATAGAGCTGGGTGTAATCAGCATATTGACAGCATCCAATTTGAAAACTGTGCATGATTTCTCCTAAGGGATTTACACAGAGATTGAATAGCATGAGGGACAAGACTGCTGCCTTCTGAGAACTTGGCAAGGTAAATCCCGCCCTGATAAGTGGCTTGAAATGGCAACCCTTTCAGCCTCGTCAACATGGAATGATTTAAATGAATCTAGAGCACGTCCACTTTTATCTTCTGCCTCCAAATGTTTCCGCAAGATGGTGTGGTTTACTGTATTTAAGGCAGCCGATAAATCCAGTAGGAGCAACAATGAGGCATGGACATTTATGCCCACCTTTCCACTTAGAAACAGAGATGGGTTTAGTGACCTCACTATAGTGACTTTTTATGGCTGTACTTTAAATGCAATCAGCTCTTTGTTTTTATTTATAGATGTGATGTGATCATTCAGCATTTAAGCAAACTCTTATACCATTGCTTAGGGATTTTTTGGAACAATATAGTTCATTAACGTTCTTTTTTCACAAGGGAATAAGCTATTCATTAGTAGTAATTTTCCAAAACTGGCTCTGCAGATAATTGTTAAACTATTAAACTGTAGATGGTGATTTATAATGTCCATACTAGCAACGATCTCTAAGTGATCATTTTGTGCTGTCATTGAAATCGTACCTAATCTCTTGCAGCATGAAATACACTACAATGGCATGTAATGACACACATATCTTATTACCTGCTGGTAATAAGCTATCAACAAGGATGACAGTTTAATTATATAGTACATTTCCTGCTGGCAAATGACTGGTTTCCAAATATTTCTACAGTTCCTCACCAGTTTCTTAAGACAATCTAACCACAGAACTCTTGGTGCCCTAAATATATTTTCTGCTTTATTTAATATGGTGAATATGGACAATGCCAGTTTCAAAACACTCCACTGATCATTTCAAAAAGATCCTTACAATAGTTCCTCTATATATTTTTAAAATCCCCATCTGGGCGGTCCTGTTTGGTCTCTGTCCTCCGCGGTTCGGGTGCTGTCCGGAAACAGGAACCTCCTGTCCGGACACCACTTCTGGTCCAGTGGGCCAATCCGGAGGCGCCCAGCAAAGCACGTCTGGATTGGGCCGGCTCCTGGAGCACCCGCCTCCTTGAGGTCCAAGCCCTCCTTGAGGTCCGAGCCTCACTGCCAGAAGCTTTCTGGCTGGCGAGGATGACACGGACCTGGTGAAAGGCCTTAGTGGGGATGTGCACCCGGCAGGAGGAGACTTCCCCAGCTGGCTTGGCCCGCGAAGGGCTCTCGCCACATGCTGTGAGTGTTGCCAGAAAAGGAGATTTCTGTGGAGAAGCAGCACAAACATGTACTGAGCCTGAAGTAATGGATGAAGGCTGTGGTTGATCTTGTTCTTTCTTTCACATGCACCCCAACAAAAGCTACTCACAAGCATTTTCAATTGAAAACGCCTTTCAGTGGCAATAGCAGCAAAACTGGCTCACAGAACCAGAGAGAGAACAGTATCACAATAAGCTGTCTCCAAGCCTACATTTGCCTTGCTAGATCAGCAAGCAATTATTCCTATGCCAAAAGACAGGGTTTACTGTCCAGCTCAGGTGCACACAGCTCCACTTTGTAGTAATGCATGGGGCTATGCTTGTGTTACTTCATTGACTGGACATGGTGCCCCTTCCGCTCCTCACATAATAACTTGCTATAAATCTGATACCCTGGGTTTCTGAATGCCTGTTCTGTTAGTCAGCTTAAGATGCAAATATTTATGTAGAGACAACAAACAGTTTGGTAAAGCTAATCACAACCATCTGTTTCCTTCTAACTACAAAATGTAAATATTAATGAAAGAGAACAATTGTGAAACACCAACTGACAGCCATTTAAATATGATAACATCTTGGTTAAGCATTTTTAATATGTATAGGAAAACAATAGGTCTAAAAAAATACACATACTGAAAACCACTACACCTTCTGTATTTGATAGCAAAACTTCTAAGAAATGAAAAGCTAGCTGTTAGTAGGAAACTTCCCCCCTTCTGTGTTTCTTGCATTTTTCCCCCTGGTTAGGTGGACTGATTTCAATTACAATGTGACACAGAACATTCAAGTGATTTTAGAATTGCTCTAATCAGATCTCCCAGTCATTGCGTCTATTCAGTGTGATTAATTGATTTTATCGTAGAATATTCAAAATTAGGTAGACATGTAGGTTTAAGCAAAGGTATTTATTTATTATTTATTTTTATGTATTGTACTTATAGACCACCACTCTCATCCTGGCTGGCTCATGGTGGTTTACATAAAAACATAGACCTAAAAGCATAAGACCCAATAAAACCCACAGTACATCCAAAATGGCAGCATACCCATACCCACCCTCAACCCTTCCACTAGCATTTGCCATTATCCTGGTAGATGTTTGCAGGCGATTGTTAGCCCAGGGGGCCACAGACTACAAAGGCTGCAGAGGCTGCAGAGGGAGGGACCCGATCTTACTACCCCAGTCTCAACCAAATGCCTAATGGAAAAGCTCCATCTTACAGGCCCCTGCAGAACCCAGAAAGCTCCCTCAGGGCCTTCAGTTCTTCTGGGAGCTCATTCCACCAGGTTGGGGACAGGACCGAAAAGGCCCTGGCCCTGGTCTAGGACAGGAGAACTTCCTGGGGGCCCAGGACCACCAGCAGATTCATATTTGCAGAGCGAAGAGCCTCTGGTTTTGTACATAATAAGTTAATCATTAGATCAGGCTTTCTTGACCAGGGTTTCATGAAATCCTGGGGTCTCTTGATGGCCCTGGAAGGGTTTTCTGAATGGGTGAGAGTTAATTTTTAATTTTTTAAAAAAATTGTTAAACATTTGTCAGATGAGAAGACCATATATATGACCAGAAGTAGCACAATTGTGCAGAATATGGTTGGGAAGCATAGTTGTGTACACATCCACCTGTGGCCCCTCTCCTTCCCATCCCCTTCAGGCACACATCATTGGCCATTTATGGGGAGGGGCAGGTCAACTTGACCATCACCTGATAAATGTTTAACATTTTAAAATATATATATATTAAAAATAAGTCACACCCATTCAGGAGACCCTTCTAGGGTCATCATAGTCCCAGGGTTTCATAAGACCCGGTTGAGAAAGCCTGGCTTAGAGTCTGTCAAATGAGATGTGCTAATTGCTCTTCATATTAAAGTACAGTTTACTGTACACTATAGTTGCCAGCTCCATCTTGGGAACTCTTTTAGGAGTAGTGCCTGGGGAGGGCAGACTTTGTAGAGCGGAAGGAGCTCAGTAGGGATGTTATGTCATAGAGTTTGCAATCCAAAGCGTGTAATTTTGTTAGTTGGTTAGTTACACCTCCGAGCCTCACCTTGAGGTCGGTAACCCTGTATTAAAATTGTTTTAAGCCATTCTTTGTTCTGACCAAGAAATATTATGTATGCTGAAATGATACCATCATCTCCTTCCTTCCTTCCTTCCTTCCTTCCTTCCTTCCTTCCTTCCTTCCTTCCTTCCTTCCTTCCTTCCTTCCTTCCTTCCTATATAATCTGTTCTTATTCCAAACTATTGTCCAGTGTTGCTGAAGATAAAAATAAATTCCTAACAAAGGTCAGCAACTGCTTTGAATGCGTCATTCAGCCAAATAGTCCCTGCCATAAGGGAGAGATGCTGACCTCCTATTAGCAGTTAATGTATTATGTTTTGGATACCTGTATGATTAAACCATGATGTATGATTGACATCAGTGACTTTTAGCAGTAGACTCAGAGTGGCTGGTATTGTCTTACTTTTTCATCTTCACTTTGCATATGACTGACATAATAAGTCATGACACAGTATTGCCCCTTAAACTGATTGTTGCCTGCATTTATTATTAATTGATGGCATCCGAATGGAACATAGATTCATGCTTGTGCAATGGGAAGAACTCATTCATATTTATCATGTTAGCTGTATTTTCCCATATCTTCATTTTTTCAAATGTGTGCTTTACATCTTTTACAGAAATGTAAAATTCTTCTACTCATGTTGCAAGGATTGGAATAGACAGAGACAATCTCCTGATCTCTCTCCACCCCCCCCCCCGCAAAAAAACAAAAAAAAACAAGGGGAAATGGCTTTCAGATGCATGAGATTTTATGAATGTCCTTAGAAAACGATGCATAATTTATGGAGACACATAAATTGTAATTCCCTCATTTAAAATGGCCCTGATCATTCAAGGCACTGAGGGCATAATGAAGGCAAAAGTTACCTCTTAATATTCACACTGTACTGTTATGTGAGTTGGGATACCTAATAGTTTTGGAGAGATGTTAGCACTGAGTTTTGAACAGAAATAACAAAATACCAGCACTCCATTGGGCCTTCTGTGTTAACACTTAAGAAATATTACACATTTCTTTAAAGTATTTATATAACTATCTTTCCCCTAAGCATCTCAGGACACGGGGGGGGGGGGCAACAATCGTGCCAAATAAATAAATATTAAAATAACAGGCATGAAAGTTCATGAAAAACCTTATGTACTCCACTGGCACTCTGTCTTAAGCTTCACTGGAAAGCTAGGAGGGTAGACACATCCCTGACCTCTTTTGCCAGGCTGTTCTGCAAGTATGGGGAAACCAGTGAAAAAGCCTGATCCCAGACAGCTGCTTTGCACAAAAGAACACTTTATATCAGCTCTGGCTGATTCATGAGATATGACCATCCCTTGAGAAGTGTGATATGGCCACAATCATTCATATTCTGGTCACATCCAAGTTAGATTACTGTAATGCACTTCATGTGGGGCTGCCTGTGAAAACAGTTTTACTTTTACCTGGGCACCAGGCTAAAAATAATTTTTTTTAAATCCAAGCTTTTAATTGGGGTTTGTATGATCAACTTTCAAATGGTCTACTTTCTATTATGAATAGTTTTTATGCTGCTTATGTCTAATAGTTTATGTACTGTGGTTATTGATTGTCTCTTTGAGCAGAACTTGAAAAGAGGATGCATAAAAATATCTTAATAAATACTGACAATTGGTCCTAATGGGATGAACAAAGTAGCCACACAGGAACAGGCAAGGGGAAGGTGGTCCTTCAAATATGACTGTCCATCAGAGGCAAGGGCTCATTTGAATAAAGGTAGGGAACTATAATGAATGAGTCAGAGAGAAAATTACTTTGCTGCTCCTAAATGTGTTCTTCCCTTGGCAGCCTTTCTATGGAAACAGCCTTATACATGGCAGTTCAGGGGAGAGTATTGTCAGAGTCAATGGCCCTTAAGAGGAAAGGCTGGGAATGGATTTTTAAATTTGATAGTGCTGGTGCACTGTGCCAGTAGTAAGTTTCTGACTCCTCTATTGTATGTCTTTGTATATTTAGTGACAGACAACATTATATCCATTTGCAATTATGCCAGTATTTTCTTTTTTCTACCAGTTGATTATTCAAGGGTACTTTTTCTTGATTTTTGAATGAAAACACTGTGGGGCTTTCCGCACAAGGACCAACTTTGCTGAATGTTTGCAGTATGCAGAAACGCTATATTTAATAGTGAAATTTTGTCATTCCACATACCTTTAATTCTACCCAGTAGTATTGTATTCATTCCCCACATGTTTCCGGTCTTGCTGGAATCGCAACAAAGGAAGTGATATTTTTCCACACTTCTTCCCACCCCTGGCCATCATTCAAACAGAACAGCCAATGAACTGTTGTGTTCGTGTTCCCGAAAAGCCCCTTTCCCTTTAAAAACTGTTTTTAAAAACCCAAACACATCAGTTGCAACGAATATTTGTTCATTCATTGTCTCAGAAAGACCTTTTTTGCTGGTGTAGGAACTGGCGCTTAATCATTTACATGCTCTTCAAGTAACCCCCTCCGGGTGCGATTTGTGGCCGAAATTACAGCCAGTATTGAACAGGGGGCTGTATCATGCTTGGGAACTTTAAAGACACTTGCAGTAGGGTGTTTTGTTTTACTGTTAAGCACTTCTGTGGACAGACTTTAGCCGGAGAAGCCTCGCTTGTTCGTTGCTTTCGCTGTTCTAAGGGGAAAAAATGGCGATGGCGTCTCTGGAAGCTCGGGGGTGAGAGCTACATTGAGAACGCACATGTCTTTTCCGGATGTGTTGCAGGTTGTTCTCAAGAGGCTAGCGGTTTTTTAAGGGGGAATCCGCTTTTCTGGATTTCCCGAAAAGCGCTACAACTAAGCGATTTTTGCGGGAGTGTTGCAGGAGTGTTGCAGATTGTGTACAACGTCATATAGAACATTGAATTAGTAGCGTTTACCAAAGGTACGACTTCTGCTACATTTAAGTCGTGTGGAATGGCCCTGTGAATGACCAGCCTGCTAGACCTGAAAAGGCTATCGGTCTGTCTGTCTGCCATCTCTATATTCAGTTGATTTATTTTCCCTTTACTCCCAATGGATACCAAGCTCAACTGCTTTCCCTCTGTACACTTTTTAATACACTTACCTCATTTTAACCTCTTTCTTCCCAATTTTTCCTCTTCTTTGCTTCTAATGTTTGTAGTAACTGTGTTGAATGTTCTACAATACTTACTGTAGACAAAGATGTAGTCCACAATGACCCCAAGGGCTCACTAGCTATTTAAGGCAGGCAGTAACATTGAGGCACATAATTTCCTAAATAACATGACACCAGGAGGTAGAGGCTTAAAGCAGTACAAGGGGTATCGATTTTTTAAAAGTGTCTTTGGGGGCATATTATTGCAATGACTGAAAGAAAAAAAGTCCGTCCATGCTGAGCAAAAAGAAACGAAGGGAAAGAATTGTGCTTAGGTGTAACCAAGAGAGAGATTATTACTGGCAGAGGACAGAATTTAAGATGAAAGAAAAGTGATAAAGATAAGTGAACACGTTTCTAGAAAGATTGAATGGCAGAGAAAATAAGACATTTTCAGAAATTGTCCACTTCCCTTTCTAGTTTTCTTCTAGGTGTTAATTTTTCCCACATTCCAACAATATGATAAATTCAGGAAAGAAAGTATGCTTTTAAGGAAGATAGGTTTTCTTCCAAACTGAGAATAGCCATCGTGGATCAGACTGATGGTCCATCTAGTGCAGGATCCTCTTTTCAACAGTAGGTAGTTATGTGTCACAGGGGTGCCCATAAGTAGAGCCCACAGGCAACAACTCTCCCCCGCCGACTGCTCCCCAATATCTAACAAAGCACAGCACCTGCTATGCTTTAGAAATCTATCCAACTACCTTTTAGATCCATCTAAGCCAGTGGCTGTAACACATTTCATGGCAATGAGATCCACAAGTCAACTACCTGTTACGTGAAGGAGTCCATCATTTTGTCCACCTTGAATCTATTGTCAGTTAGCTTCATAGAATGATCCTGAATTCTAGTGTCAAGGGTGTGGGATAAGAATTTCTACTTACTCTCTCAACACCACACAAAATTTTGTAGACTGGCAACATGTTATTCCTTAGTTGCAGGCAAATTAGAAACTGTAATCAAACATAGAATTGTTAGATGGAGAAAGCCTGCTGAGGGAAAATCACTATTGCTTGTGCAAAGGAAAGTCTTGTCTCATTGATCTTTTGGAGTTCTTTGAGAAACTGAACAAGCATGTAAACAGTGACTGAGTATACATTATATACCTGGATTTGAAGAGTCTTTACCTCACCAAAGACTCCTAAGTAAACTTAGCAATCATGAGATAAGAGAATGGTTTCTTATATGGATTAAAATTACAGGAAACAAAGAGTAGAGTTTTCACAATGGAGGAAAATAAGTTGTGGTGTCCCACACTGAGGAAGCTCTGATGTAATGCCCCAGGCTTAGGGCTCCCAGCTCTGGGTTGGGAAGGCCTGGAGACTTTGGGGGTAGAGCTGGGAGTGGGTGGGATTTGGGGTGGGGAGGGACCTTATTGGGGTATAATGTTATGGAGTTCTTTGTTTCTTCTTCTTCCTGATTCAAATGTACATGAGAAGATGTCTATTTTCAGATACACAATACAAAGTCCCGCCCCTTTCTGGCTCTGTCCGGCTGCAGCTGGTCGGACACGGCTTTCCATCAGCACTGTTGCATCATCCTCTTACTTGATAAGATTCTCTCCCCGATCCTACTACCACTTCACTCATTGCAAAACATGCATTAATAAGGAAACACACCATTGAAAATTTGGGGTAGTCTTTGGAAAGTAAATTTCATTCCATTTTTCCCTTTCTGTTATTAGATGCTAACAGTTTGATTAAATTCTTCATAATTGATTTTTTTTACAGAGAGCTAATGACTGAAAACTAGACATCTTCTTTCATTGACTCCGATATTTTACAGTAAGTTTTATGACTTCATAATTTTTTTTGTTAGGTAATAACTTGGATTGTGTAGAATTACAGTTTATTTATTTATCATTTACAGGCTCTTACTTTGGAGTTTTTATTGGCTGCTGTACATATTTTATATTTGTTAAGAACTGATGTGTGTTAAAACCAGACCTTTGAAGAAGGTCCTATAAGGGCCAAAATGCATTGGTCTATTGATTCACATACTGGTTTGCAATAGCCTATGGGCTGGATGTATCTCTTAAATTCCTATAGTTATTTTTTAAAAATTGTGCACAATAAAAGTAATATAATTTTAACAACAGTACAGACATTCAAGAGCCTCTTGTGGCGCAGAGTGGTAAGGCAGCCGCCTGAAAGCTTTGCTCATGAGGTTGGGAGTTCGATCCCAGCAGCCGGCTCAAGGTTGACTCAGCCTTCCATCCTTCCGAGGTCGGTAAAATGAGTACCCAGCTTGCTGGGGGGGTAAACGGTCATGACTGGGGAAGGCACTGGCAAACCACCCCGTATTGAGTCTGCCATGAAAACGCTAGAGGGCGTCACCCCAAGGGTCAGACATGACTCGGTGCTTGCACAGGGGATACCTTTACCTTTACCTTTTTACAGACATTCAACCTTTGTAGGTCCTAACTGTTACCAGTTGGGTTTTTATTGTTCCAGTTCTAGCCCCCTACCCTTTTGGTTTTTAAAGATGGTAAAACACCTGGTGGGCAATGTTTGTGACCTGGGCCTCCATGGATAGGAAGAAACCCAGGAGCACACCCAGGCTCTTGACAGTAGCCAATGTTGTTAACTGGACTCCCTCAGGAGCCAGGAGTTGCATTGCTTCACCTGTCCTTCCTTCACTACTGGCATAGATATTTGGCTCTGATTACAGGGAAGAATTCCTCCCATGTTTTTGGCATGCTTTTGGAGTTTCTTTTAACTCAGATACACAACATGCCTTTTCATTTAAAATACTTTGTACGCAATTAAAAAAATGAACAGCCACTAAAAATGCGAAGTACTCCTCTGAGCAAAGATGCTGAGCAAGTAACTTCATGAGTATAACAAGTGGACCTGGATTTTAATATAACAATAGATGTATGCAAATATATAGCTGCTGCAATTAAACATCATTTGTTTTAATGAATATGGAACAGCAATATCTTTTGATGATATCGCTGTCTTTTCCTGGTTGAACAGCCTATTGGATCTGAGACCTAGATGGGATGGAATATAATAAGGTTTGGCCAGTCAGCACTCTGATTCCCGGAGAAGCATAATCATCATCTTCTGGAAACAAGAAGAAGTGGTTCCTCTTAGATTTGATTCAGTTCGAGATCTTGTTTATAATTCCATAAAAGGGTAGGCAGATTTCCCACTCAAGCTTTGTGCATCGATATTCACCCCAATTGTGTTTATTCTTACCTTTGTAGTTTTCTGGCTCCCCTAGCTATGAGTTTCATGACAGCTGGCTCAGCAATGGGTAGTAGATATACTGCTACTGCTTTCCTAAGGAAAGTTGTGTGACTCAGCCAGTCACTTTCTGCATCATGTGAGGATGAAGTCCCTAAAGGTGACAATGTGGATCTTTCAGAACACACAGTAGGTCCAAAAAATGAATGCCATTTTCAGTAAGTACTAAAAGTAAACCAACAAACAGTTTTGAAAAGGCAGTACCTTAAATAGCAACTTGAGCTTGTGAGTTAATAATTTTTTTTTAAAAGCAATCTCAAGACTCTAGTATTGGCTGTCCTCCACAGACTGAGGATGCACAGTGTGTCAGAAATAATATTAACAACCATATTTTTATCAAAAAAAAAATTTAAGGGTGAAAGATAATCATTGTGCATTTTTTATCTCAGCACTGGTAGCTAGACAGAATTAATTAATTATGCCATGTATTGAAGGAATTAGGCTATTCTAGTTAATTTTGCCTGGTAGCATAACATAACAGAAACTGAGAATTTGATTCCACTTTCTGAGTTCCCGGGTCAGGCATTTGAGCTGCTTCCTTTTTGGTTCACCAGGCAGCTAAAAGATGTTTATCACTTGGATGGAATTTAACAGGCTCCAAAACGATTTAACCTCTCTCACCTCATATATAGTTTAAATTAGAGAAGGATTATTCACCATTTGAAACAGCTAGTAAAGGTCCATGTTCAAAACTAAAATATAAATGAATATTGTACAAATGGGGAGCTTGGCCGAAATTGCGCATGCACGGCACGTTCGCACGTGCGCACATACGCAAAAGTGTCGCGCGTGCGTGATTCCGGCCGCGCATGGCGCATGTGTGCAATGCGCGGGAGCAGGCGTGCATGCACGGCATGTGCGGGCGGGCAGTTGCCCTGCCAGTCCCCAGCCTCAAAAAGGTTGGGGACCACTGTTATAAAGGTTTGCTTTCTATTCCTCCTTGCCTATCCCCCCTTCAGCTGCTGGTTCTGTGACAGAGTAATGATCTTGCCTTGTGCTTGTACGGCTGTTTTTATGTTTTCGCCCTCCTTTCTTAGTTTATCTTACAAAAGCCCCCAAGACCGTTTACACGTAACAGGAACCGTTTTGTCAACTTATGATACTGAAGTTATTCAACATTTCTTTGGCATACTGTCTAGTTAGGAGACGTTTATGAAACCCTTTAGGGCTGTGGTACCTTAGTCCTCAAAGGGAATCTTGAGTCTTAATCTTTTATTGTCAATTCCTTTAAATTCAGAAATAATCTACAGCAAGTTGTGCCAGTGGGCTCCATAGCACCCACCAACCCCCTTCCTCGTGCCCTCAAGTTTTTTTTTTTAGAAAGTGGACAAGGCCAGGTGGGCCTTTTGCCTAGCAAAGTTTTTAATGAGACATTCAAGATTTGCTTGGCTGTGTACAACACTGTGTGACTAAAGGTAAGTTGCAGCAGCCATTGTGTGGCAGCCATTTTATGTCTGTGCTAGAATTTCAAGGGTGACCATGAAGTTGGGAACCCCTGACCTAGAGCATGAACACAATCACATAATTGTGACTATTAACTGTGTACCTGAAAGTACACAGGGTACTGCATTTGGCTTTCATCTGGTATGCAGTGATGTTCAGGATGATACATTATCAGAAGTGTGGCCAGAACGAAAAATCAACCACCAGGAGTTCTGAAAATATTTAGTCATCACATTGTGACTGTTATTATTACTATAACTCCTGCCCATAGATATATGCAGTGCTGATTTGTTCTGCAGTGTCCTATTTGGAGACACACTACCAAATTCTACATGCAGACAGGCAGATTCTATATCTGTGAAATTACAAAGATGGCTCCCACTTAGAATGCCCTTTTCACACAATATCTCCCTTCCATCCAGTCATATTTTCATGTACAGATCATGGAATAATTTATCTTTGTGAAATTGTGTAAGATGAGAACTAAGCATAAGGAGAACATTTTGTTTCCAATGATTTTCTACTAAGTTGGAGCTAATGACTTTCTTCAGGTAAGACTTTCTCCAAGGAAAGTTTTAACAGAAGGGAGTAATTAGATCCATCCTCTGGATTGTTTGAGTGGTTATGACTTTTAAAAATTCAGTTTTTAGATTTCAATCATATTTTCAGGAATATACAACATAATTATATGACTTCCTTAATAAATAAGAAACTTATGTTTTAAAAGCCCAATACTGATTCTTTTTATATGCTTCCTTTTGTGTTTCAATAACTCTTTGAATTGTGTCTTTCAGAAAAGAATGCTCACCTACAGTAGCAAGTATATATAATTATGAACAGTTATTTCCTTCCTTCCTCTTTGAATAACAAGCCCACATTTACTGTCTTTATCCTTTGGTAATTATGTTTTCTAATAGTAAAAACAGTCTTGTTATTTGCCTGTGTGTCCCACAGCAGTGTAAATCCCCTGTGTTCTAAGATAAATTATAACCATTTCAAAGAATCAAGTTTTAGAAACATTGTAAGCTGTTCCATATAATGAGCCTACAGTATTGTAATATGTATATGAAATTCTCATGTGCACTATTGAATAGGGAGTAGGGGAGTATGACTGTAACATACACATTCTTACATAGGAGAAAATCCCATTGAGCTCAGTAGAATTTACTTCTGAGACCAGCTGCTAGTCTAAAAACACTTTTTCTGAAAGTAAGCCTATTGAATAAAAAAGGCCTTACTTTTTGAGTAGATCATTGCAAATTAGCTTCTTGTGTTAGACATCCATTGCTTGGGTCCCCTTTGGTATAAATGAAGTAAATAAATAAATATGAACTAGGAGTGGAAAGGGACAAATGTGGACACTTATAAAACGTTTTATGATCAGTAGAGTACTCCCTATGAATGATGCATTTGATATTTATAATATGGTTTCATAATCAGCCTTATATGCCATGTGTACCATGTGCTCAGTTCTGTATTGATTTTTGTGTTACTACTTTTTAATTTTTTGCACAAATGTATTGTAATATATTTTCATTATTTTGTTTGAACTTAGCGCATATCTACTACAAGTAGCATATCTACAACAAGTACAGACCTGTCATAATGTTACTTTGCATGCTGTGCTTACAGACCTGAAAAAAATTAAAAGCTGCTCCAAGGTAAGGTGACAAAATAGTTATGGTTAGGTAGAAAAATGTGAACTGATACTGTTTGAAACAGAAAGAAAAGTGGTAACAAGGAAGGGAAATATAAATTCTTTATGCCAAGACCTCTCTAATAAAAGAACAAAAAGAAAGATAAATCCAGTGCAAACATTTTTCTTTAAAAAAACAATTATTTTAAATTTGCTTTTAAAATCTGCCATTAGTTAAGCACATATGCTGTGTTAATAAGTCCTCATGAAATAACTTTGAGCAGTAATGCCTGAAGTAAAACATGTTCCTCTGTGTTTGACCCAGTAGGGGTCTCTCTCTTTCTCTTGTGGTGCCCCAATCTTGCTGGGTTAAAGAGATCAAAGCCATGTTAAACAGCAATAAATATTTGTCTGCCAGTAGGGCAAAAAAAAAAAAAAGACATCAAAGTTTACCCATTTTACTAGAATTTCACTACGAATTTTCTAATTGTATAGCAACAACATCCTTTAACTCATACACATGACCATTCAGTGGAAAAAATAGCAAACAATTTATTTTAAAATCCATATGCAAATCTCTTCCAAAATAAGTGTTATTTAATGTTCTTTTATGATATAAGACTCCTTCAGGTAGAGAAAAGTGCATATAAGAACCAACTCTTCTCCTTCTCCTTCTCCTTCTCCTTCTCCTTCTTCTACCACTCAAAATCAGGTGATAGCATGATTTCGTTAAGTTGAATAAAAAAGATATGAAATCAGTTGGAAATAAATATACCTTTTTGTAGTCACATGTATTGAAAGTCCAGCAATCATACATGATATATGCTACATGTGATCCTCCCAATATATGTGATTGCCGTATTATCAAAGGGATCTGAAAATCTGAAGGTTTGAGATAAAATGGTGATCATGCATATGTGGAGGATCCCATGTTCCCGGCCCTAGGGAAGCACGCCTAGCCTCGACCAGGGCCAGGGCCTTTTCGGTCCTGGCCCCCACCTGGTGGAATGAGCTCCCGGGTGAGCTGCGGGCCCTGCGGGACCCTTTAACATTCCGCAGGGCCTGCAAGACGGAGCTCTTCCGCCAGGTCTATGGTTGAGGCTGGGGCTGCCGGGGTACATCGACTGCTCTCCCCCGGGCTTCTTGAACATCGTTGACCTCCTTCTCCTCCACCCCCCCCTTTTTTAGGAATGGGGGTAGGAAGGGGATCTTATTATTGTGCTGCCATGTTGTGACATTTTAAAGTCTTTTAATGGGAGTTTTAATGGGTTTTTTAAGATATTGTAACCCGCCGCGAGCCATTTGGGAGTGGCGGGAAATAAATCGAAATAATAATAATAATAATAATAATAATGTAGCACATGCTTGTGGTATGTGTGATAAAATGTAATGACTGAAAAGGGCTTATATTATAGCCAGAACTTTGCATCCAAGACTATATAAAAAAGACATTCCCATTTGTAGGAGGACAGTAAGTCAAGCTTATGAATCTTTAAAATATTATTTTAGTCCTTATAAAATTTGCTTCTACTTGTGAAAATAACATCACTTTGTCTAAAAGCATAATTCAGTATTGAAAAGATTCAGTTCATATTGCGGGACAGATACACTGAAGAATTGCTTGACTTTGGTCTCCCCCAAATTTCAAATCTTGTGTTAATATTAGTAGCTTCTATACCATACCAGTCAGATGTTAAGGCATTCTTAAAATGTGCTAAATCCACTTTTTCAGTGATTCCTAATTTGAGCCCTTGAAATAATAACTTAGTCGGGGGTGGGGTGGGAAATGAAGTATTGTTACACAATTCTGGAACAGTTACTTACATAGCAAATTATATTCTGCCCAGTTCTTTGCAGCCAACACATTCCACATTCCACAATACGTTGAAGACTATGGAACCAAATTGGGGCTGAATTGCAGGAATGAACGGCAAATTCCTAAAGCTCTGCTTAATAAGAAGAATCATACTCTATTGGCTAAAACTGTCAATGTCCATCTGTGTTATAGTTATCTGTATTTATTTGAATTTTTATGCCAGTAAAGGTTACCTATAACTATAGTGAATTCTTTTGCATTTTAGATTGATGCCTCTTTATATACTGCAGAAATGACTGATGTAAGTACTTTATTTACTGTTTATAAAAATATGTAGTGTTATACCTACAGCCTTTAGTCCAATGAGTCTTTTGAACAGATATGAATATAAGATGTAGATAAGTTGGATGTGAATTCTTAAATACTAACACATTTACTGGGATGTAAACTAAAGCCCACTTTCCTAGATGCAATATATTGCCTTTTAATTTATAACTAATGTATGGTTCACTCCTAATCAATCAAACTGTAGGGCTTGCTCCAACTCCCTTGAAAATTAAACATTTCACCTTCCTGGATTCCCAATTGGTCTGGAGCTAAGACCCCCCCCCCCCACACACACACAAGCAACAGAACAAGGCTTAAAACTCTGTAGTTGAGAAATTTTATCCTGTGGTATTGTATCCTGTGGTATTGAATTTCTGATTTAATCTGTAATTTCCTCAATGATCAGCTATTTGGCAGGCTCTTTGGGACCCCCTCCCCAGTTCAAAGCAGCCCCTCCAGACCCCAAGCTGATCCTGTGGAGATCTCCACATGATCAGCTGTTTGGTGGGCTCTGTGGGGAGGTGGTTTGAACCAGGGGCCCCAGCAGACCTAAACCTATCCCGTAGATTGAGTTTTCTCTGTAGCATCAGCTGTTTGGCAGGCTTTTAAATGAATCTTGTGTCTGGGAGCTGAAAGAACATTTTTTGAATTCCAATACCATGCCAGTGTTCGGATTTAGGAATATCAGCAATTACCAATACTTTTAGGGTCCAATATACTTGAGCCCAAAAAATACTGGAGGGTTTTTTTTTTTTTTTGCACATGCCTCTCTTAACATTACAAGATTTTCTACAAGTTTCAGCATCCAGTGTCATCTGTTATCAGATGACAACATAGATTATTCTAGGTTGAGTTCATATATAGTCAAAATAGAGAGTATGAATGTGTGAATGTAACATAAAATTGTTAGGCACAATTTGTTGAGAAACTAATAGGCTTCTTGCATATCCATGCTGTATCTGTACTTGTACCTGTATGTGTACTTAACTCAGAATTCTAAACAGTCCCTGCCCCCTAATTTTAATCCAAGACTGGGCCAAATTTGCCAGACTTTGGTGGTGTGAAGATTTATTTTTCAGCATAAACTACCTCACCGGCGTATTGTGATGATAAAATGGAGAAGAGAATGATACAAGCTGACATTTGGGGAGAAAGGTAGTATAAAGGAAGTTAAATATATTTAAAAATGGGTGCTGAGCAGCAAGTCCTGGGATATGTGGTCACCCTTTTCAGGTTCAGTGGCTGCTGCTCAGTAGTGGGAGTGGTGGTGCCTGGGTTCAGTACTTGGATACATCCAGAAGCCTCTTGTAGGTCTGGCAAGATCACCAGCATAGGATAAGGATGCAATGTTCGAGTCTAACCTTCCTGTTTTAGTGTTGTAAGGCCACTGACATTTTTTCCTAGATTGAATGTAAAGCATCAGTCATGAATTGCTTTATCCTTGAAATGGATGTAATTTTCTACGAATCTAAGTACGGAAGTGATAAGAAATTCACCAATCATGTGCATAATGTGCTAAAAAATATTCGCTCAGTTCCAGTCAAAAATCAGGTAAGTGACACACAGGGGGAAATACATGTTGCACTGTTTTCAGTTGTGCACAAGAAAATTCAGTTAACATCTTTCCCTATAAGCATCTCTATGCTTCTAAGAAACAATAAAATTATTTGAAGAGGTGAGTAAATATGTATTTGTCCATGTGCCTCACAAGCTGCAAAACTGGAAGAGCTGCTTTAATAGAGTAAAGGCGTGCTTTTTTATTCATACCACTCTTTCTTCTTAGAATTTAAGAAGATTTTCCCCATTATGAGTCACTTCTTCCTTTTTGCTGAAAAGTACTAGTATGAAAATTACATAGACTTATTAGCATTATTTCTTTATGTTTTTGTCATTTACCTTCAAAAGGAAACTATTACAGAATACTTTGAGTTTGTTCTCTATTTCCTTAATATTTTCATATGACAGACATGTAGAGTATCATGTTAACATTGTATGTCTATTATTGCAGTCCCAAGCAGAATGGCATCCTTCTAAATCTATGGAAATAAATATTTTTGAAGGCGGCTATAATTCTGTTTAGGCTTGCACTGTATATGTATATTCTATTTCACCTAATAAAATTCTGAGTTGGTATTGGCATGATCTGATCTTCATTCTATACTCAGCTAATTTGTCCACTACATTTAGGAAGTCACATCTTAAATTATATTGTACAATTGTCATTGTAGTAGAGGGTTGGATCCAGGGTAAATTTTCTGCTAATGGAAGAGGTACTTTAATTTTCACCAGTTGCCTCTTCTTGCTACAGACCCCTAGTTTGCCTTTCATGCTGTTCCTGAGGAAGCTAGCCCTGGAAAGATTACTATTTGTATAATTTCCAGCTATATTGTCTTATCTGGATAGCAATTTCTGGCAATTCTGTCCTGGAATAATGTTAGGTGAGGGCAAATTGAAAAAAAACTGGACCTCTCAACCTTTACAGAATGTTGTGGCCTACTATAAACTCCTGTAATCTGTTCCACACAAATCACACTGGTTATCCCTATCAGAGTTCTATATGCCTTTTGAGGACCATTGATCAGCTGTTTGGCATGAGCTGCTTTAAGAATGGCTCCTCCTCTTCTCTGTGTCTGCTGCAGACTCCTTTCTCCTCATAACATTTGCCCTCTAGACCAGCCTTTCTCAATCTTTTTACCATTGAGAAACCTTTGAAACCTTCTTCAGGCTTCAAGAAACCCTGGAAGTGATGTCAGGGGGCCACGCCTTCCTGACACCCCCTCCCCACAGAAATCATGTCACCAGAAGTCACAGTGCAGAAATAGAAGGCCATATCACCGAATAATTTTTATTTTATTTTTTATTTTTTTTAAATATATAAATAATTAACTCTTACCCAATCTGTAAAACCATTCCAGGGCTGTTACAAAACCCCAGGGTTTCACAAAATCCTGGTTGAGAAAGCCTGCTTTATACTGTTGAAACTGGGTCTCTGCAGCTGTCAGGCTCAAGCTTTTCATACTTTCCTTTCAGCAATCCCAGTGGAGAAATGATTTACTCTGTAGAACATGTGGTACATTGACTGTTTATAAGCATGTTAACAATGGAGAAACAGTGTTTTAACCTATATCGTATTTAAGCACATGGTTTTAACAATGCTATACTGAGAGTTCCCTACATTTTAAAATTGCTGCTAATTATCCCTGAAGAGAACAGTGATTTGGACCGAGACATGCCAAGGGGAAAGTGTTTTACTTTCTTCTCCTGTGCGATTTTCTAAATAAAAGCCTACAATACACATCCTCCTACCATAATAAGTTCTAAAGGAAAAGAAAGATGGCTCGTTCTTGACATCTTTCATTTTTAGAGCCAGTTATAATGTGGGGATCTTCAATTCCATCTGTGAAGCTGCATAAGGGGACAAATTTTTAAATCCCTTAACCTCTTCCCATTTCCATTACATTTAAAAACACCAGTTATTGATGTCCCCAAATCTCATTCAGTTTTAACCTTAATATATCATAAATTGCTTCCTTGAACAAGGACTGTGAAAACTAATGATAGAATTTTAAAAGGGTTTTTTAACATATATTCTTCAGTAGTTATAGCAATTATTTCTGTTAATGAGAATGATTCACCTGATCCAAATAGCGCATTGCATGTGTCTCCTTGTTCCCCCTCTACTTTTGTGTGTGTTAATAGCAATGTGCTTTACTTTTCATTTTTGCAGAGCAACAAAACATCCACGTGTCAGAAATGTGAAACATTTGGAGAGAAGAAATGTACAGAATTTATAAAAAGATTTGAAGATTTTATAAAACAATTTTATGCTGAACTAAAAGCGAATGAAAAATGTTAACACACTGTCAAGAAAGCATAAAACAGGATTATAGTGTAACAGAAAGGACCTCAAAATTAAAAAAAACATACAATGGGGACAAAGTAGAATTGTATTGGTGCCTTTAATCTTTGGGATTTTTTAAAAATAACATTTACAAAGCAGGAGTAAACTTATTATGATACTAAAATAAATAAATATTTGTTCCTGGCTGTGTGGGTATGCGCATGTGTGTGCGAATTAGGAAATGGTCAGTTTGAGCAACTTCAAGGCCATACATGGTCTGGGCCCAACATATTTGTGGGACCATCTATCTCCCTATGAACCCCACAGAGCCTTGCCTCTGTGAGTACTAATAAACTAGTGATCCCTGGCCTGTGTGAAGTCTGTCTAGAACAGGACCGGGGCCTTTTCATTCCTGGAATGAGCTCTCAGATGAGCTGAGGGCCCTGCCAGAACTTTCCCAATTCTGCAGGGCCTGTAATATAGCTCTTCTCCCAGATATTTGGCCAAGGCTAGGGCTGGAAGATCTATGGACCCCCCTCTTCTCTGTATGCCTCTGATATCTGAGGCAACATTACATCTTACCATCCACCGGTGGCACTACTGTATCTACTATATTCTATCATTCTCTTGTGGAACGGGTTAGGTATTGGGTTCGCTGAGCCGAATAGGAATTAAATTGGGAGGAGGGGAATCTTTGATTGGCTTACTCTGCCACTGTTTTTGTTCTTGTTTGTATTTCTCTGTACTTTTGTTATTGTTGTATTGTAATTTATTGGAAACTTGATGTAACTTGTAATCCACCAGAAGCCAGCCTGACCAAGTGTGGTGGGAATTAAATCGAATAATTAAATAAAAATAAACATATATAGTAAGAAATGTAATAACAATTGAAATATTGTCAATAAAATTGGAGAGTAATTTTCTATTCTTCATCTAGACTGACTCTTTTGTGTGTTTAATTTTTAAAAATAATATGAATTCTTTTAGAGTCCCTAATATACCATGTTCATTTATCAGGGACATATTTCCAGTAGATTTCATATGATTACGCCTAAGATAAGAGCTTGAATTATGAGGCTAGATTTGTCTGATACATGATTTGATTCTTTGAGCATTTAATGATTTATTCTGATTAAAATAACTGAGAGTTTGAATCTAGATGGGAATAAACTATAGACAGTAAGTATGGTGTTTTATTTATTTATTACAAAGATCTAGTGTTCTCTCTCTCCATTTACTTAGCCTGAAAACACTGTGCCTTAACTAAATGGAAATATTATATATTAAGACAAAAGGAGAAAAGTCCATAATAAATCATGGGTGCTATAGGTGTTGTTCCCTACTATTAACCAATTATGAAGATCATGTTTCTGACCTATAATTCATTTTGAAAAGGATGATTTATTATATACTTAGTGGGGAAAAGCAGTTTCAATGACATTTTAAAATATACACCTTGAAAATGCATAATAATAAAAATCTATTAACTTTCTGTATTGTTTTAAAATTTTATGATTACCTATGGTGCTTGCACAGGGGATACCTTTACCTTTTTTTATACTGCCAGACTCTAGAATCAGTTCTTCAGTTTTGTGTTTCTGTTGTTTATGTCTGGTCTTCTATACTGATTCAAGCAAGGTTCACCCAGAAAGTCTCCTTGTGCAAATAAGTGGTGTAAAGATTGGGTTGGTTCCAGCCTAAGAGCTCTGTGTGTACAAGAAAGGTGATTTTAAAAAAAGCAAAAACAAAACCTAATTTTGCTCCTGGTTTCCCATTATGCAAGAACATCATTTAGAAGCATTTCAGGCTACCAGGGGTGGGGGAAAGATTTTTGGGTGGATCCAAATATTTACATGAATCAGCCCAAATTCTAGCCAAGTTACACAGAATGTTTGAGTACCATGATGTGTAATTTAACCCTAAATAGCACCTATGGGGACATATATGAATTAAATCTAAGCATTGACTGCTGGGTCCAATACTAAGAAGGGCAATTAGTTCTCCTAGTGCTATTTATCTCATTGTAAATTACCAGTCTCTGGACTGGGATACATCTAGTATGGTCATCTACCACAGTTTTATTTTTTCCAGGATAAATCCCATGAATGTACATTGTCAAAAGTACATAGTCCATGAATTACGTCTTGGTATAATAAATAAGCCAAATCATTTTATAAAATGCTGTTTTTTACTAGCTTGTGTAGGGCATTTGTGGATTGTCAACAAAGTTTGGGTTAAAAAAATATTAAAGGACTATGAAGTTGAAAGCAATAAAAGGCCCTTAGAAGTATCTAACATAAGGCAAAATATTATTTCTTCTTTACAAGATCTTCACTTCTACTTCTGATCCTAAGAAGTATTGCTGCTAATTTTTGAAATATTTATTTATTCACTGTACCCTGACATGATTGGCCCAGACTAGCCCAATCTTGTTGGATATTGGAAGCTAAGCACGGTTGGGTTCTCCTGCCCCCGAGAAATGTTAGCCTTCAATCAGGGTCTGCATCTGCACAGCCTCTTAAGGAGGGGGCAAGCATAGGGGAGGCCAGCACGCAAGCTTGGCCTTCTCATGCTCCGCTTCTGCCAGCTGTGACAATTAGACAATAACACAACCCAACATCTAACAAATAGTCCAACAATTCATAAACGGGGAGGGCAGGTGGGTTTTGCATCTTCATGTGCCCTGAGGGGGAAAAGAGGCCGAGCAATGTCAGGCCCTCCTTTTAACAGACGCCTAGCTCGGCCATGCCCCCTGTTGCTGAGCCAACGCTCAAGCTGCCCAGAGGATTCTTTCCCACCAGCCAGGTCCCTATCGACATTCCTTCCCTGCAGCGGCCCCTTTAGATAAGTCTTGGGGGCTCTTTATTTTTTTAAATATCTCAGAGACAAAGTAACTATTGCAGATGTCAAAATGAGAAGCTGAACTATGAGTATGAATGCAGTTTATTTTTGGTTAAATTGAACATATTCTGTGATTGCCCAGTTCTTCTGGTGTTCTGAGCATAGCCAGACAATTTTGGTACATTTTTAGGAAATGTGAATATGTTCATTGTGCATATTCTAGACTTAGAGTGATCCCCTGTGAATCTTCAGTGATCACACAGATAATCTGGCACACAAAGTGTTCTCTACAGCTGTGAAACTACATTTTACAAATGTATAACAATGGTCTGATCATTTCAAGAATTAACTCAGTTATTTATTTCAGTCAGTCAGTTAGATGAGGGGGAAGCTGGTTTGGACAAATGTATGAGGAAGGAGAAGTGAAGGATGTGGGAGGAAGTAATGTCAGTCAGGACAGTTAATATTTAAAACCCGAATTTTGATAGAAGGAAGGAATGGGGGGAATGTCTGATTTTTAAGCCAGGTGTGACATCAAAGGATTTCTAGCAATTAGCTCCCCCTCCACCATGTCTGTCTCTCAGCTTGCTAGATTTGACCAAAACATGATTTGTGATTATCCATGACAAACCTGGAAAGCATCATGGTTCAAATTATGTCCATGAATTCAATAGGTGGAATGGTCATGCTCCTCCTAAGCGAGCCATTACTTCACCATTTCTACGATACAGATCAATATTACTAACTGGATATATTCACAAGGATTATGAAGATTATGAACTACAGGTTAGAGGGACATAGATCTTCAGCTTCCTAGTAATATGTACATGGATAAAAGTGTCATGTAATGTCATCATGTTAGCATTACCCTGCCTCCTCCCAGTGACAGCCACTGAAATGGGCCATATTACTGGAAGACATCGTGGCTTAGCAGTCTTCTTGTTTCCCCTGTAACATATGGGTTTGGCCCAGACATTGCATGCTGAAATTTTATAGGACTTGTAAAATGTTTCAGAAATGCTTGCCTCCTGTGTCATTGTCATCATAATCCTTTATCAAGCCTTGACCTAACCCTTAACTTTTCTCTTGTGCAACATGTTAAATAGAAGGCCTCTAACAGGGAAGTGTCACTTCAATGAATGTGCTAAAAAGGCTGGCTAGCCCACCAAACCTTTGGCATTCCCTGGATCTCTGCCTGCTCAGCATGTTTTCCCTCAGCAAGACACTTTAATTATTGGCAATGTTGTCAACTGCAGCCTACGGCCCTGCATTTATTTACACCTTTCAGAAGACTCACAGAACAGATTTCCAATTGCAGCAGCTCTCCATTTGTCTCTCTGGCTGCAATGGAAATTGGACTCTCCTGTTTCTTTGCACCTTTACAGCACCATAAATAACACACTAATGGGAACTGTCTTAAGTACAGTGCTGTACTGCAATATTCTACTTTAAATAAAGTTGTGAACGTAAATAATGCAGTGCCCACTTTCTTTCTTATTCCCCATGCAGCCCACACCAACGTTTTATTTAACTTTAAATGTGTTTAGCGTCACCATTTTAATCCCTTTGCGCCATACCTCAAAGGAAAAAGAAATTTAACGCCAAACAAAGAGTGCTTAATGGAAACAAACTTTTGCCCCCACAGTGTTCCAAGGCTTCGTACAGCTGCTGCAACCAATAAAGTTGTGGCCAGTTCTTAATTCAAATCTGGGTATGTTTTTTCCTTCATAAAAGAGAGCAGAGGGTAGTCTTACTTTCCCCTCGTTCCTTAGTGTTGGACCTGCAAATAAGTGACATTTTTGTTCATTTCCCTGTAAAACCTTACAAAATGGGGAGGTGTTTGCAACTATTTGATGGAAGATTCACAAAATGCTTGTGCGCACGCGTGCGCACACACACACACACACACACACAGATACCCAAGACTGTTTCCTCTCCCACCAATTTTTCCCCCTCCCCAAAAAATGACCATTTCCGAAGAGAGATAATGATCAACTTCAAGAAAAGCTCTTCAGATAAAACATCTGTATGCAGTAAGAACATCTATATGCAGAAAGGCATCTTAAAGAGTCCATCCCATTAGATATATCATAAATCTGGAAGGACTTGTGGGAGGCATCAAACTTCCCCCTCTCCCACTATTTCTTCATTCCCTTTCCTGAAAACCCATATAGTTTTTCCACTTTTCCTGCTTTCTTCTCTTCTTCTACAGTTGCCAACCTCTGGGTGGGGACTGGAGATGTCCTGGAATCACAACAAATTCCCCATCTACAGAGATCAGTTCCTGGGGTACTGTGGTTGCCTAACAGCCACTGAGAGAATCCGTTGTGTATAGTACAGAGGCTCCTTTTATCATTTTTGACTTTTTAAAGCTGCCCTTTGTATGTGTGGGTTTTAAGATTTCACATTAGTTTTCAAGCTGAGGGTATTTTTCAGTGTTGTAGAAAGATCTGTCTTGCCTGTTCACAGCTCCAGTCAGCTGCATATGCAGCTGCAATACGGATAAATATGGGTCAAAGAATCCCCACAGGGGAGAGAGGAGGCCTCTCACCATGGTCACAAGCCAACTCAGGCTCTGGCAGTGCTTAAAAAATAATAATTACAGCTGCTGTGAAAAAAGAGGCAGGTCCAGGAACTGACTCATTTTAAAATGTGCAAGCTGACTCCAAGATATTGTTCTTTAACGGTCCAGTCTTAGCCAAAACGAATACCGGTGATAACCTCGTTTTCTGAATATAATTATTTCATCATTGGCTACAAATACATCAGAAATTGTTATAGTAAGTAATATATGTCCAGGAATTTCCCAACCTGGAGGTGGCAAACCTTTGCACACATCAGTCAATTTACCTTTATCTGTCTCTCTGTCTTTAGCTTTTATTCTCCCCCCCCCCCCGCATAGCCTCTAACTAGGAAGACCACAGGTAGGCTAGGCTGAAGATATGTGATTGTTCCAAAATCACCCAGTCAGCTTCCACTGCAAAATAGGCATCTGAACTTGAGTCTCTCATACCCTACTCTGAAAAGCTAATTGCTGCACGTCACTGGCAATCCTAGGATGACTGCTGTTGAACAGCAGAAAGTAGCCAGGCCTAGTAGAGTCATGCAAGTCAGGTGATACCAAGTCATCCAGTGGAAGCTACCAGGTCTAGGGTTGTCAACCTCCAGGAGGGATCTTGAGATCTCTCCCCCCCCCCCCGAATTACAACTGAACTCCAAACAAAAGATTTTTGTTCTTTTGGAGAAAACATCTGCTTTGAAGGGTAGACTCTGTAGCTTTATATACAGCTGGGGCCACTCCCTTCCCCAAACTCTGTTGTCCTCAGACTCTACCACAAAAGCTGTAAGATTTTCCTGACCTGAAACTGGCAATCCTTATCAGGCCAACCCAAAGGATCCCTCTCTTAAAGGCCAAGATGGGATTAGAAAGGGTCCTGCCCTTTACTGACAGAACCAAGGGAATAATACTTTAGTTGCCTAGCAAAAGCCAGCTTTTATCATTTTCAGCTTTTTCAAGCTGCTCTTTGTGGGGTTCTTTTTGTTGCTGTTGAAGATTTCATATTGTTCTGCAAATCTAGGACCCTTTCAGGTTTGTAGAAAGCTCCAGTTACTGGATTTAAGTATCCAAAGATATCCTGACTTCACTATCTGTTCCACATAATATTTCTGGTAAGGCCTTGGAGGAGGAGCTAGTCTCATGGCTTAAGTGCCATTCAGTGCTTAATGTCCACTCAAAGTGGCTATCCCATACCTGAGTGCCTCCTCCTCCAACCGGTTTGCCTGTCTGTCCAGCAGCCAGCCAGCTTCCTTCCGTCCTCCACCCCTGACCATCCCCTCTCTTCCTTCCACTTCTGTCCGAGGCTCAGAGGCTGGAGATCCCTGCTGTGTGAGAGCTACCCCTGCCAGTGAGTTCCCTTCCTGGGGGGCCTCTAGCCTGCAGCCTTTCCAGGTACTGGGGGGAGGGAGAGGGTATCTGCAGAATTCTTTCACCCCCCCCCCAATCTTGTATTCCTGAATGCAATGGGCTTGGCCCCTAGTAAGAATATAAGAATATGTTATTCATCTCTGATAATTTACTGTCATATAATTGATAGAAGTGTTCTAAAGCCATATATAATGGGACTCATCTGTATTTTTCCTCTTATGGAAAAAAGCCCTTTCAATATTGGTAATTTTGAACTTGCTAATGGCAGCATTTTCCTTTCCATGAGACTACAGCTATTCATATTCATATTCATAATGTTTATTACTGACAGCTTTTGAGCATTTGAGGGGGGGAATCCAGCATATGAACAGGAACATGTATCTAGTAAGAGTCCAGTCACAAGAGGCAGATACCAATACTAGCAGCAACACGACTGGCGCAAATGAATCTTATATGATACCACTTTTAAAGTGGCTTTGATGGGGGAGGGGGAGAGCAAACAAATAGGTATAATAGTTGACAGGCAGACTCAGCCTGCTCATCTGTTGAGTTTAAATAGCCCAAACAGCCAAACTGAACACAACAAAAGTCTGGTAAATGTTTGGAAAGTCACCTTCCCCACACATCAGTTCAGGGACTCCAAACTGGTTTAAGTTCACGCTGAATTTTGGCTCATGAACTGATTTGTGCCCATCCCTACTGAATAATGTACATGTACCATAAAGGTGGATTTTTTGCCCCTATAATACTATTTTGCAGAGTTACAAGCATGACTTCCTGACACAGCAGCTTCTTACAACAATATGGTATTCCTCTTTTTAGCACTCCAGAAACACAGAGCAGGATAATATACCAGTAGTGTATTTTAAGAAAAATAACACCTGCTTTATTTTACTGTGTGTATTATGGAGGCAGAAATTATTCCTGACATTTAGCAGTTTCTGAGTACCCATTTGACTGGCCCATTTATATCATTTTGATCATCCTAAAGAGGATCATGGGATTATTTTGCTAGTAGTAAATGACTTCAAGTTCCCAAGAGCTGTTGGATTATAAGAATTTATGAATGCCCCCAATCTGAGTAACTTTACAGGATCTGTTGACAAAGTGATAATGTTCTACAACAAGCTGGGAAGCAACATTTAGAAAATTAGAAAAAGCAAGCAGTCAAAATAAGGTCAAGCATTCAGTATAGCACCCAACAGTAGAAAGCCTACTAAAAGATACTAGGAATTATGCCTTTTCATAGGAAAATTCCTAGCACACTCATATTGTTGCATGTGAATAAAAAGGTTATTGAGACCATTAACTCAATGTTATGGAGACCAGGAATTCAAGCCTATGTTCTGTTAGCAACAATTGGGACATTCTTTGCTAAGATAAAAATACCTACTGGCTGCATGTTATCCCCCTCTCCCCAATTCATTAATATGATAAAGCATATAATCCAGAAATACTGTTCAATATATTATTTAGTAGTAGAAGCTGCCAGTAGATGGTGTTATGGTCTGGCTCTGAAAAGGGTCATTTTACTTAATAAGTTATTGGAAAAGGAAAACGATGACATTTTGTGTGTGTATAAAAAACATATCTTCCATCACTTCCACAAGACATTCCCTTCCCATTTCATTACATTCTGTGAATTCTTTCTGGAAACTTTATGTGAAGGTGACTGTGGACCCTGAACTACTGAGTGCTATCAGACAAAAGGAATATAGTTAAAGGAATCTAATGACTTCATAGAAAACTGGCTTTGCATTTTAAGTAACTGGAACATCTGCTTGATAGTTAATAATAACTGATAAAGATTCTCACTTTTTTATGAGCACACCTGGATTAATAGTTTGAAAAAATATTACTTCCTTGTAAATGGAAAGAAATTCATTTCCTAATGTTCTGCTCAAACGTAGGCTTGGGCCTTGTTGAGTGGTGAATGGTCTCTCATTGGTACTTAGCTCCCAATATGGTCAATTAACCACCTTCGCTGCTGTTCTAGTTGTCTGCCCGTTAAAGCAGAAGGCCTGTCATTCAGAACGAAGGGCAAAAATTAATTCTTAACAACCTTAGCTCCTTCAAACTGTACCTGAGGCCGAATTATTAGATGCCAGCTCCCTAAAAATCAATTTTTCATTTCTGATAATATAATCAGTTTGCAGACTCGGCAAATTTTATAAGGAATAAACTGCCAGTCTTTTTTCTTCTATATTTAGCACTCACAATACTCTTGGTGCACATTTCACCTCACAGTAGAACACACATCAATCTTTCAAATTATCTTGATGGTATATTTTTCAGTTGTTGGAATTGGAAAGTACAGAAGATGCTACAGCTGAAACCTGTAATTCATCCTCCCAGAGGTTTTGTCAATCAAAGTATCTGTAATATAAAGAGAACTATAAACTAGGTACAACTTCACTTTCTTCTGGTTATTCCCTTTTTCTTTTTTATGTTTACATTTTGTTGTGATCAACAGAAACTAATTGACTTTCTGATTTTTTAAAAACCCATTCTTCTAATCTATCTTGTGAGAAACTTGAACTATAAATGAAATAACATTAACAACAACAATAATAATTCCTAATAAATTACCTTACAGGAATGACTGGGTGTCAGTGAAGAGAAAGATGCTCCAGTGACAAAAAATCCCTGTCTTCTTGTAACAATGAAAAAGATGCGACTTACCACGGCTGTCCTTTGACGACGACACAGCACAAAGGAGGACAGCAACTCCTGCTGGGCCTCATGCCCCTGGTCACGTGGAGGGGGCCGGGAGCAGGCCTATATAAGACTGAGCGCCTGGCTTCCTGGCCTCTCCATGCCGCAGCCTTCCAGACAGCAACCCTCCCTCCCACCCTAGTTTAGGTTACTTTTTTGTTATATTTGTTTAATTTGTCGCAGCTGCAGTTTTTGACCGGTAAGGAACCTGTTGGGAGGGAGTCCCGTCTGCATACGGGACTCCTGACTCACAGGGGTCTTCCTTACTGAGGCCGGCCACTCAAAAGGCGCAGCCTACCCAGCTGGGAGGCTAGGCGCCTGTGGCCAGGCAGCTGGGGTGGCCAATGGAGGCAGACGCCCTTTGGCCCCCTAATAGCTGCTTCCCTGCGGGTAACCCTGTGGCATGGTGTGACCTGCCCTCCCAGCTGGGAGTGAAGTGGGGACCCCAAGCGCCACAGAGGCATGAGAGTTGAGCAGCTGGACGGCTGGGGGCTTTCAGGTTCCCTTACCCGGTCGTGGGGTGCCAACCCTCCGTTGAGGGGAGGTAACAATAAAGGCTGTGGCCATTTTTACTGCCAGCAGGAGTAGCGTCTTTCTTGATGGTCGCCGCCTGATAGTCAATTTTCTCGACTCCATTGTCAGCAAACTGGCCAGGCCCTTGTTTCACCACTTATGCATCCCTGGCCTGACTATTTCACCTTTTCATTTAAGACTTACTCATGTGAACCACCAGTGCAGACATCCGGTTCCTTCCAGACAAAGCATATCACTAGACCCCTTTTACACCACCCAGACCCAACCCAAACATTATATGCCAAGAAATCCCATGACTTGCTGTTAGCAGGGATATGTCATATGTTTACTGAAAACGTTTTATTGGATTTCTACTCAGCTTATGGTCTGCAGAAGGGTGAACAATACAAAACTTAAAACCAGCATTAAAATACTCCCATAGGTATTCAGTTAAAACACACAGGCACATGAATGAGTTGGAAAAGCAGTGAGAGAATAGAACAGATCAACAAAGCAGGGAAATCTTCACTCACAGGCAGAACAGACAATGATAGAAGGGGGCAGACAAATATACCCGGGGAGTGAATTCCATAGAAACTATTCTAACTGTTCTATAGAACATGCTACTGTTCAGTTAGGATCTATGTCTGGCAGATGCTGATTCATGAGTCAGGAGTGCTGTCATTACCACACAGCAATCAAATATAGAACCGTGGATTCCTCAATGTGAACTCAGAAGAAAAAAGGAAATCATGAGGCACAGTAATATAGTAGTCTTCTCTATGTTTATAGGTGAAAAGGTTATAACATAAAGTCTAAATGGTCAAACATATGATCAAACATAAAGAGTCCAATATACTGTCACAGTATTAGTCGTAGTATCACATTGGCAAAATGCTCATAATCGTCTGGGGATTTCATAAAGTTACATTATATTGGAAGAGCAACCACTGACGAAGATAAAACAGAAAGCGGCTCACTTAACCTAGGATCCTGTTTTGGTTGACTCTTTATGTTTGATCATATGTTTGATCATTTAGACTTTATGTTATAACCTTTTCACCTATAAACATAGAGAAGACTACTATATTACTGTGCCTCGTGATTTCCTTTTTTCTTCTGATTACCACACAGCAGGCAGGTACAAGGAAGGTCTCAACTCCCCCACCACCTCTCTTGAGTGTGCAAATACTTACTTGGCTTAGTGGAGAGAAGAGGAAGGTAGGGTTGCTGTCAAATTGGCAAGTTATTGCCAACTTTATACCTGCACACCAGCAGCGACGTCCCTGGAACCTTTGGGATCCTTGCACTGGGTTTCTCAACTCTCTTCTCGGCAATCTTGAACCTCAGAATGTGCGCTCCACATTAAGAAAACCGTTCACTTTTATAATTGATCAAACTGAAATGGTTAAAGTTTCAAAAGCAAACAAGCACCTGCTTAATCACAACAGCCACTTATGCCTTTCAACAAAGCAGAAGGACCTTCACACATCCATGGTTTCTTTCTATTGTCTCTTGACTGATACTGCAGCATTAAAGGAAGACCCACAGTGAACTTGAACCTGCTAGAATTACCTCCTAAGATTACCTCAGAAGGCAGGAAACGCAAGCCTCAGTCATGCAATAACATTTTCAAGCCTTGCTTATTTCTTTGCCTGTTAGCATCTCCCTTTGATGATTGTAACAGAGACAGACAGGACCATACACAGAGAAGGGATCCCTTGACTGTGGGGGAGAATCAATTAATCTAGACACAGCTGAGAAATCATGACTGTGGGAGGAGAAACAAAAAAACCTTACTGAAACGTGGCCATTGAAGGGAGCTGAATCCACTACAAGGATTCCACTGCCAACCTTATTTGGTTGCATTGTCATTTCTTCTTTTATTTTTAGAAATTGTTTGGCTTTTAATGCTTTGAAGTCTTTTTAGTGGGTTGTTGACTTGTAACTCTCTGGTTTATATTGTTTTTGCTAGTTTCTCTGGGCTTGAAGTTTCAAAATATTTAGACTGCTGCAGTTACTTGTTTTTATTTTGCATTCTAAATATATGTTTTTATTTTGCATTTTAGATTTTTAGCCACCAAGGTACTTGGCAAAGGAACAGGACAGAAAATAACTAAATTATCAACATAAACCCATAGCCATACTTCAACACATGCTTCTGAAGCATGTACATGTTTGATCTTCTCTTCCTCCATTCTGTGTAGCAAAAATGAACTTTTGTGCTATTTCATAAGTGAGATGTTCTAGAAGTCATTTCAAGGTGGTTGTAATGATAAGTGATAACAATATATACTACATTCAGTGTGACAGTAATTTGGCATTGATTAAGCCATATCTAATGGATACTAAAAATTAAATGACACTATTTCACTGTGTTCTCAGCAGTACACAGAAGGAAAGTGAAGATGGAAGGTCATATAAGTGAGGCCCACAGGGCCGAAACTTCTTCAAATTTTAGATGTCATGACAGTTTCATAGCCCCTGGACTGTGAGTCTGACACTTCTATTGGAAGGGTTGCTCAGATGAAATCGACAAGGTGCTTCTTCAGAATCTGCCTTGAGAGGAGTCAGGAGAAGGACAGTTCCTTCCCTTATAAGTCACAACACACATCAGTCAGGCTTTCTTCTGAAAGGGGACAGCGGCTTGCCTTTCCAATACAGAAAGGCAATTTGTACTCTTGCCCGTGGCTCAGTGGCAGACCATCTGCTTTGCATACAGAACACCCCATGGTTCATTCCCTGACAACCCCAGTTAAGTGGATGCTTGGAGGCGATACCCCAGAGAGCCACTGCCAGTCAGAATATGCAATACTAATCTTGATAGCCCAATGATGTGTATAAGGCAGCTTCATATGTCTTCAAAGGAAGTCCCTACAGCCCTGGTAGCATCGACAGTAAAATATATAGTTTCTGCTGCCAAAGAAGGGTTGGGGCTTTTTTTGCAGTCACACAATTTTGTTCCCTAATCATGCACTTTCCAAGCTTTCAACTGCTTTAATGTGATCTTTCACAAACTTGATTAAAGTCATCCCTTCAGAAAGATATCAGTCAAAGTGCCCTTGTATGTCATGCATGTGGGTGGGAAGGTGTGCATTTTTGAAGGTCCCAGCACAATGGCACACTTTTCCTTGCCTTAGTCAGTTCTCTCCCCATGGCCTCCCCCCTCCTTCCAGTGTCACTAAACGGCTTTTCTGGGCTTTTAAAAACTGAGGGGCATTTCCCACGGCTTAAAAATAGCACAATGGTTGCTGATTGAAAACGCTACTAATTTGCCATAACGCACGACGTCGTTAACGATCTGCAACAATCCTGAAACCGACCCGCCAAAAGCGCTTCGTTGTGGCGCTTTTAGGGGAATCCAGAAAAGTGGATTCACCCTCCGGATAGCGATACACTCCTGCAACCAATCTGCAACAGTAGCGCTAAAGACCTGTGCGTTACCATTGTTGCGGGTTCTTCAAAGTCCCTCCTCCCGAGCCTGTCCTCCAAACTTCCGGCGAACTGTTCGCCATTTTTTTTTTCTCCGAGCGAGCGGGGATCTACGAGGCAACGGGACAGCGACTGGCTTTCAAGCACGATCACTTTCGGAAATTCTGCCCGGACACCACAAGAGTTTTTCACAAGCACAGTGGCACACACCGTCACGTTCCCAAAATTTGCCCAAAGCTTAAAACCCCGTCTACCATCGGCCAGTCCTAGCGGAGTCAACGTACAGGGAGCATTTTAAAAAATTTTCCTCTGAGCGTGCCAACGAACGTTCGCCGCTCGCAGTCTCCTGCTTAGCTTAGAGGGGTTCAATAGACATGATTCGAGGTGATATCATGAGGGGCGGCTTATGTGTAGTGGGTCTTTGTGTGGTTCCCGGTGCGTGCTTGTGCTTGGGTGCGGACAACCCCTTCCATTTGCGGCTAGACCTCCGGCAAGCGGAGTTGCCGTCCCCCGTTAATTTTAAAAAATTTTCCTCTGAGCGTGCCAACGAACGGTCGCCGCTCGCAGTCTCCTGCTTAGCTTAGAGGGGTTCAATAGACATGATTCGAGGTGATATCATGAGGGGCGGCTTATGTGTAGTGGGTCTTTGTGTGGTTCCCGGTGCGTGCTTGTGCTTGGGTGCGGACAACCCCTTCCATTGGCGGCTAGACCTCCGGCAAGCGGAGTCGCCGTCCCCCGTTCATTTTAAAAAACATTCCTCTGAGCGTGCCAACGAACGTACGCCAGTAACATGTCATGTTTGGTTGATTTATGCTGTGGCTGGTGAATATTATTGGGGAACTGCCGAGTACTGCCGCACTTGCTCTCGGTTGAACACCGGCATGCGTTTGTGTAATGGCGGACATTTTCCTAAAATGGCTCCCGCTGCATGTTCAAACTGCTCTTCTCGCGTGTAAACGAATCTGCGCATGCGTTAAGTCAAACAACAAGGGCGCCAATCTGGCCATTAGGAGCAGATCCTGTTCCCGCGCGAGGAGTTTTGAACGTGACATGTGACCTAATGTGGCCAATGTGCGTGTCCCCTGCTGCCCTCCACCAATCAGGAGCCGGCTAGTCCCTTTGTCTTTGTGTGCGGGAAGGTATATGATCCGTTGCACCCTGCACCCCGCACCACCATTTTGCTCAGCTACTAGCGAAGGCAACATGGAATCTTCCTCGCAAGTGTCGTCCGTCCCTGCAACCGGCCGTGGACCAACTTGGAGGGACGCGGAGATCAGGGACCTGCTCGCGATTTTCTCGGAAGAGAAAATCCAGGACGCCTTCCAGTCCTCGCACAGGAATAGGGAGGTATTCGAGCAAGTGGCCATTAGGATGCGTGCCCTGGGCCACAACAGGACTGGCCTTGAATGCCGGTCCAAAACCAAAACACTGAGGGCGGAGTACATGCGTGCCGTGAATCATAATAAGGGTTCCGGCAACGAAAAGGTGACCTGCCCCTACTTTGAGGAGCAGCGCCCGCTGTACGGAGACGGGGAAGGATCCGGCAGGCCGAAGCGCGTCGGGAGGAGCCTTAAGGTGGTTCGGAAGCCGGCTGCCCCGGTCGAGGAACCACCCGCTGAGGAGGATCCCGGCGAGGGCACCTCGTCCAGCTTTCGCCCTCCACCCCCCGTCCAGCAACGAGCCGCGGAATCGGTAACGCTGGACCTTATCGCCATCGTTCCTGGGGAGCCAGAGGAGGCTCCTGAGCAAACGCCCCTTGCCTCCGGTAAGTGATTTTCTTTTTATTTTATATTTCCTTTTGAGCAAATGTGTGTTCTGACGTTTGGGCATCGTTTTCTCGTGTGTTCGTTGCAACGCATAAGATGGTAGGCTGTGGAGTGCTTGCTATGGTGACTATTTGAAACGGTTTTAATTTTATAATTTAATTTTAATTTTTAAAAGATTTTATAAGATGGTAGGCTGTGGAGTGCTTGCTGTGGTTACTATTTGAAACGGTTTTTATTTCATAATTTAATTTTAATTTTTAAAAGATTTTATAAGATGGTAGGCTGTGGAGTGCTTGCTGTGGTTACTATTTGAAACGGTTTTTATTTCATAATTTAATTTTAATTTTTAAAAGATTTTATAAGATGGTAGGCTGTGGAGTGCTTGCTGTGGTTACTATTTGAAACGGTTTTTATTTCATAATTTAATTTTAATTTTTAAAAGATTTTATAAGATGGTTGGCTGTGGAGTGCTTGATGTGGTTAGTATTTGAAACGGTCATGTTTAACCAACAGCCCCAAAATATTCGCTGCATGCCTCGCCCATAGGCCTTCTGCAGTACTTTGGCTCACTACTTTGGGAGCTTGCTTTGTGGTTCATGGTGTATGCTTGCTCATTTTTCACTATTTTCTGCTCTTGTCCACAGAGACACAGTTGCCAGGGACGGGGCCCCTCGAGTCTCCAGCAGCACCTGACGTGGATAGTGATTCGGGGGCATCAACTAACATTGGTAAGTATTAGTAAAAATAGGGGGGGGGGCTGTTTTAACTGCTTTGTGCTTTTCTGTTTGTGCAGGGCAGCAGCACTGCTAAGAGAAAGAAGAGAGTCCCTCTGCGTTGCTGGTGTAGGCTTTGAAGCTGGCTTTGCCACCCTTTGGTCCTAGATCTGTTTTTTTTCCTTTTTTTGCAGATTTCATACCCGGAACACAGGAGGAGGAACAGCCTGGGGTGCTTGGACCTCCTGCCCGGCGCAGGCGGATACAGATTCAAGATGGTGAGCGTGCATGACCTGTTCCTTTCGAGCCATAGCTGCAGGACAATGTCGCTAGGCACTAACCATGTGCTCCCTTTTAATTGTTGAGAGTCCTGCTGTGAAAGTAGGCAAAAGTAAAAGCACACCATGGGCAAACAAACAATAACCATGTGCTCCCCGGGGATTGTTTAAATTCTTGGCAGGAAAACACGGGGACAAAAAAGAACACCATGTCCACCATGGTGTGTTTTGACTTTATTGATGTTACTAACAGTTTTGTTTCTCATTTTTTGCCAACAGAGGTTCTTTCAGATGAGGAGGAGGAACCACCCCTGGCTCCAGGCAGCCCACCACCTAGAGGTGCGCTCCCAGCAGAGGAGAGGCTTACGAGGGAACGCGGCAGGCTGAGGCGCGTCTCCGTCTTGACAAGCGTGGGAGAGAGGCTCCTTGAGCACTGCCAGGAGGAGTCACGGCGTGCCGCGGCCGCTGACCAAGCCATGCTCACACTCATTGCCCAGGAGGGGAGAAAATTTAGGGCAATCCTTAGAGAGACAAACCAAATCCTACGCGAAGGCGTGGAGGAGGTGCGACTGATAAGGAGACTGATGGAGAGGGCTGTAGCGGTCATGGAAAGGGCCTACCCTCCACAAATCGCCCCCACCCCCCCACCACCACCCACACCAACACCACCACTTCCAGCACCCACCCCACCGACTCCCTCTCAGAATGCCTCCACCCAAACAAGAAGGAGGACTATTCTCGGAAAGAGAAAAATAAAACCAGCAGACAAGTACTCCCCCTCCTAGTTTGGCCCACTTTTTCTATTTCATGTTATCTGTGTTTTGTTGTTTGTTGAATAAAGTTTATATTTTTGACTCTGTCTCTGTGTACCCTACTGTAGAATCTGCAAGGCCGAAAGCGGCCTCTCTAGTGATTGTGTATATTGTGGTACTGCTGTGTGGGTTGGAGGTTGGAGGGGTGTTAGTTCAAGGAGTTTTAGGAGTGTGGTGTGGGGTTAAATATGTGCGAGTTTAAGAAGTCACACTGGAGTCTTGTTATAAAATTTGCAATAACATTTTATTTTAAAAAACATTTTAGCAGGGGAAAAACATTAGGGAATGAAACTTGGAGCCCCACCAGCACCACCACCCCCCACCCCCCTGGAAAACCTATTTTTTTTAACAAAAGTATACATTTAACAGGGGAAAAACATTAGGGAATGAAACTTGGAGCCCCCCCCCAACCCCTACCCCAAAACACAAACAGGAAACAAAACTCAGGTCCCACTGCTCCCCTGCCCAGCCCCTTCCATCTCCCTCACTCTCCTGCTCAACCTTCCCACGGACCCCCGGACTTTGCGGCGGAAGAGGTCCTCATCCTCCTTCTTCTTAACTGTGTGGGGAGGGAGAAAAAGTACACATTAGTGCCACACATATTTTCAAATTTCTTTAGTTTACATGCATACACTTTTAAGTGGCCTTAGCCACAGTGTGAGAAGAGTTGGGCAGTGGGGAACATAACCTACGTTCTTCCGCCTCCCTCTGTTGCCTTTGCTGCTCAATCTCCCCTTTCAGCTCTGCCACTTGAGCCTCCAGGGAAGTAACTCTGGCCTCCATGGCACGCAGCCTTGCCTCCACAGTTTCAGCTATAGAAATCAAACAAAGAATTTGATCACACTCCAAAAGGAAGCATCACATCAGGCTCCCATATGGCTCCATGGGGGTACACACACATGGGTCTCCCTCACAGACATAAAACTCTCACCTGCAGCCTGTCCCGAGGTGGAAGGTCCCTCTTCCTCCCCCTCCTCACGCTCAGGTGCTGTTGCCAGCTTGGATGGTGATTGTGTGGCTGGGCAAAGAAAAAGACAAATCATAAGTAAAAGCACACAAACCAGAGATGAAACACAGCTGGTGGACACACCACAGTTAGAGTCTAAGCGCATAACCAAAGTGGTTCTACAGTACTGGCTGGCTAAGTCAGAGGGGGTTGACAGCATCTAAATACTTTCTCGAATTTCATTGGGGACAGTAGGGGAAAGAGGCAGCTAGTCATTCCATGCATGTTTAAGGGCAAAACACAACGAGGGCAGCACTCACCCATATGCCTCCTCATGTCCAGGGGGGCTTCCCAGCCTTCTCCCATATTTTAACCATCTGGTCGTGGAAGACCGTTCTCCCACTTGGCTGCGGGATCCCCCCCCACTGTTCCAGACTGTTTAGGAAGTCCAGCTTAAGTCGCTTGAATTTTGTCCGGACCTGCTCCCAGGTCCGGACGTAGCCCCTCTCCCTCAGCTTTGAAGCCAACACCAGGTAAGCACCCTTGGTGTGGCAGTGGGTGCTGGCCATTAGGCGGCCAACACTTTTCGATTGGAGCACAAGCTCCAGAAGTGCCTCAGCCTCGGCGCGCTGCCAGAAGGAGCCCTTCCGTGGCTTCGGCATCTTCGGAATGACGGTTAGGGAACGAACGTGCGTTGCTCCGATCGACCACCCCTTTTTTAAATGTATCAAAGCTGCCCACCAATAAAATTATTCATTGGAACATAAGTGGATTGATCCTCCGGTTTGACAGGGGTCGCCAATACTTCCTGGCTACCCGCCTCCCCGAACTTTCCCCATTCAGCGCTTCCGTATTGTGTTTGTCAATTTCAGTGGGGAGTTAGCATTTAGGGCTGTCAAAGTGCTTTTGGACCAGAGAATCCCCGTTTTTTTGCTGGCAAAGTACACAAACCGCACAAGACAAGGTTAAACAAAGAACACAAAACTTTATTCAACAACAGAGTAGGAAAAACAATTAAACACGCCTCCTGTTTCTGTAGATGTGGGTGGCTATGGCGTCCCGAACCTTGCACCCCTCAGCATATATCCTTTTTCTCCTTGCTTCAGGGATGTCCTGTGTATCCTGAAGGACTACAGGTTCAGGTTCGTCCTCAGGGAAGGGGATGTTATGTCCCTTGTCCTCGCATATGTTGTGCAAAATCACACATGCGATTATCAGCGGAGTCACATTGTCAATATGTACATGGAGTCGTGACATTAAACAACGGAACCGTGACTTCAAACGTCCAAAGGCACGCTCCACTACATTCCTTGCCCGGGAGTGACTGAGGTTGTAGTGGCTCTGCACGTCCGTCCTTGGCCGCTTGTAGGGAGTCATGAGCCAGCGTCGTAATGGGTAGGCTCCGTCCCCGAGGACCAACGCCGGCACACGCACGCCCTCAATGGTGGCGGTGGGGTTTCCTGGAACAAAGACCCCTTCGTCCATGGCTTTCCTGAGGTTGGATTCCCTGAAAACAAGGGCATCATGCCTCCTGCCACTCCACCCCACCTCGGCATCGATAAACCGGCCGGAGAAGTCCACTGTTCCTTGCAGGAGAACAGAGCAAAAGTCCTTCCTGTTCCCGTACTCTTTTATGCTTCCCCCGGGGGCACGGATAGGGATGTGGCTTCCATCGACGGCCGCAAAACAATGCGGGAATCCAAGCCTGGCAAACCCGTCCATACTCTGGAATAAGGGAAAGAAAAGAATATAAGCCATTGCATGTCAGCGTGGGGTGTATCGCGTCTTCGTTGCTGACCTGTCAAACAAGAAAAAAAATTTAAAGGGCAAAGGGGATAGAATGACACTCACCGCTCCAAGCCGGTCTCCGAGGCACACGACTTTGCTGAACAATTCCGCCTCCATGGCGAGGCAGAACTCCTTAAGGATATCGCCAACCGTGGTGACTCCGAGTCCGAATTGCTGGGCTACTGTCCGGAAGTACTGAGGGGTGGCCAAGTACCACAATGCGGCAGCCACCCTTTTTTCAACTGGAACGGGGCGCCGCATGCCAGTGACTTGCCTCTCCATGCGGCCACGTAGAGCCTCCACGAGTTCAAAAAATGTCCCCCTCGACATCCTGAAGTTGGCAATCCAGTGGTCATCATCCCAGCGAGTCCACACAAAATTCTCCCACCAGTCAGAGGATCGTTCGTCCACCCAGAACTGTCTGGGGAACCGGACCTCTGCCAGAGCTTGCCAGCGTTTCTTGGCCGCCATGGTTACCCTTACAGAACGTCTTCTGCTGCTGGTCAGCGTTCCGGCCACACGTTCTCGGTACTCCGCGATAGCAGACGTCCGACGCGACAAGGCGGTATTCATGCGCTGGACCACCGCGAGCATGTGAGCCAGCAATTGAAAAATAAGCCTCTCCATTGCAACGTTGACCTGTGCTGCGGGCAGTAGGCTACGCAAACAAAAGAGTGAGGCCGACCGCGTGTCTGCCCAGGTGCATATAAGCAGGTAACCTGTGGGCGTGTACTGTGGGCGGGGATTAACCAATCAAACATGTCAATGCATCTGGTTCCTAGAAAACAATAGAAAACACGTTCCAAGGGCGCCAATGATTGGACGATAACGCGTTGCTACGGGGTTTCCTGGGTTTTTTAAAAAAAAAGGGAACCCCGACAAGTTCGGCTTTAGGGTCGAGGTCAAAGGTGTGCCTGCAGTTTGATTGACGGGCACGGGAGGCCAGAAGCGCTAAAAAGGGACCTCCTTTGTAGCGATAAGACGGAGAACCGGAAGCCTGTGGGTTACGAAAGTGGCGAGAAGTGAAAGTGCCAAATTCCGCAAAAACCGCAGCTGTGCGTTACGGGCACGGATAGTTACATTTCGCTACTTGAAGTAGCGCTTTCACAAACGGCAACCAAATAGCAACTTTGAGCTCTGTGCGAAATGGCCCTGACAGTTGCTAAAGCGCAATAATGCTATAATGATCTTTTGCTAGAATTCCCAACTTTAAACAAACTGCATCAAATCCAGAATTTCAAAAAACTTTAAGGGCATAGAAAACTGTGTCTCTTTTTGTTGTGCTCTGTTGCTGTTGTGACTGCTTTTGCATTGCAGCAGCCATGAGTGAGACACAGAGAATTATTATCATGTAAAAGCAGCCTGATGGACAACATGCAAAGAATTACATGTGAAATGCTGCTTAAACTACATAAGTAACTTTTAAAGAGCTCACTGTGGCTTGAAAGGGACAATCATGAAAGGTGGCTTTCAAACGGTCACATCCATGTACAGCCTGCAGGTTCTGGAAGCCAACATATGCAGTGGACATTGCACTAAAAATTGGGAGAATGAACAGTTCTGAAAAAGCAGCAGATTGCATTTGCTCTGCGGTCTTATAAAACTAGCAGATTCAGGATGAAATGCAATAGACACACAGAGACATCAAATTCAAACACCAAAAACTAAACAGTCCTAAAAGATCAGCCTTTGATACAGAGTAAGAAGACTTATTCTTGGGTGACCACAGAGACAAACACTTTAATTGCTGCCAAGGATATTAGTTCACTAAACATCTTTTCTTGTGCGTTGTAAATGGAAGGAATGGAAATGCCTTGAGGGCTTGCAGGTTCTTCTAAGGTTGCTGAAATCTCCAGCCATCTTTGATGCCAAAGAAATACAGATATATCACTATTTTTTTCCCAAAACACTTTAGCAAAATATATGATGGCAAAGATGCACAGACCTCATGGTGTAAGTTTTAATGAAATGAAAGATTTATTCTCTAGCAGTAGAACCTGTTGAGAGTACAGTGACATATCATTAAATTATAGATAATCTTAGATCTTCAAAGATTTCATTCTATTGTCAGTGTCTTGCACCAAGTAAACATCAGACTGACAATGCAGTCTCCCATTTGAACAGGTATTCCTAGGAGAAGGAAATGACTTTTTAAAAATCACATAAATAATGGTGAATCCAGAGGAATGGATGTTGATTTTCTAGATCTGCGGCAGCTCCTGTCCACTGCATTTATTTATTTTTAATGTATATTCACATTTATTAACCACCACTCCCAGACCCAACCGGCTCGTGACACTTTACAATAACAATCTTTAAAACCCACATAAAATACATAAAATTATACAATACAATACTGGCGGCAAAAAAAACATTTTATTAACTTACCCTCTCCCACCCATCCATGCCCTACAGTAACAGCCACCACCACCCTGGTGGGTATCTTCTGGCAATGTCCAACCTACGAGTCTTATACAGGGAGGGACCTGATCTTTCTAGCCTGGCCTCAACAAAATGCCTGGCAGAAGAGCTCCATCTTGCAGGCCTTGTGGAACTATGCTAGCTCTGTTAGGGCCCTCAGTTCTTCTGGGAACTCATTCCACCAGGTCAGGGCCATGACCGAAAAGGCCCTGGCCCTGGTCGAGGCCAGATGTACCGTCTGGGGGTTGGGGGCAACCAACAGATTCAAACCTGCAAGGGGCATAAGGAAATAAGTGGTCCTTCAGATATGTAGAGCCCAGGCCATACTTGACTGTGGCATTTAGATGTGAGCCTATTACTGAGTCTGTGTAGTTCAGTACTAAATTACTGACAAAGATTATTTAGAAAAACACCAAAGAGTAGGATTTTATTTGTTTATTTATTTTATTTCTTGTATTTATTTGTGGTCCCAGTGCTGAAGGGGCAAAGAGTTGACAACCACTAATCCAAGTACTTGCAATGATGACTGACAACCTTCCAGACTCAAACAGGCCACAGCTATATTGATTCCCACAGCTGTTGCAGCCTTGGCACAGCATGGAGCAATGGATCCTGGCAGCTGCTGACTTGCCTCTTGCTGTGGCGGATTCCACATGGGCACAGACCGTTGTATGATCTCCCCTGCCACGTGAAAGTGAGGGCGCCTTGACAGCTCCCAAGATGGGGATGTTCCCTCTAATTCATCATTCCCAGATCCCTTAAGGGATCCCTTAGGTTGGGGGGGAAAGGCATGCAGGCTGCCTTCTGGATGTGGCTGTCCCCATGCTGATACAGGGCAACGCATAGGTGACAGAAAATAAAACACAGGCTATAGATTACAAGCTAGAGCCTCTTGTGGCGCAGAGTGGTAAGGCAGCTGTCTGAAAGCTTTGCCCATGAGTCTGGGAGTTCGATCCCAGCAGCCGGCTCAAGGTTGACTCAGCCTTCCATCCTTCCAAGGTCGGTAAAATGAGTACCCAGCTTGCTGGGGGGTAAACGGTAATGACTGGGGAAGGCACTGGCAAATCACCCCGTATTGAGTCTGCCATGAAAACGCTGGAGAGCGTCGCCCCATGGGTCAGACATGACTCGGTGCTTGCACAGGAGATACCTTTACCTTTACCTATAGATTACACACAGCCCTGATGCAAGACTCTGAAATGCCACAAACAGAGGGAGTGATGGGTGGGAAAAAAACATGGGGCTGATTGAGTCTGGCAGCATGGCAGGGGCCTTAATAATTTGGCCAAGTGGACCAGAACGAAAAACTCCTATGAAATCTGCCAACCAGGGTTCTACCAGGCCGGGGTCAGAGGAGTCTCTTCCTTCCTTGTTCCCTGCAGGCCTGCAGATGGAGCCCATAGATGTCTGCAGTCCCAGGCTTATGACTGATTTATGTATGACTAAGTTATACGACATGACTGATTTAACTGCTGATTTAAAGAATTGCCAGTTAAAAAGAACAGCTGCGCAGCATGGATGGAGGATGTCCATCAGACATTCAGATTGTTTGTGAATGTGAATGTCAGTTACTTGGCATGATAGTGTTAAAAAGGAATAATTGAAACAACCTGCCAAACAGCCCCAAAGAGGTTGGCAAATAGAAAACTGGCTTTGTGTTTACAGCTGAAGAATAGGAAATGGGTTGAACCAGTGGGTGTTTTCATGTAAAGATGCTCCTTTTTTATTTCTAGGAAAGCAAATGGAGACATTGCCTGGCTAAATGCTATTCATGTTCCCTTGGTGCTAGTTTGTCATTTTATCATCACATGACTAGAAACCAATTTCATCAAGATAAATAATTATCCATTGTTAATCCTATTTTCAAAGGCCTTTCAATTGGAAACAGATTTTGGCAGGACAAAGGCTGTCCTCTTAACTTTATTACTCTTTTCTTTGATCTAAAACCTTGATTTCCCCAGTGACTTCACACACAACCCAGAATAATTTCATTTTGGACTTCTCCTTTATGAAATTTTCTATTGGTAATTATGCCAGTTCCTGTCCTATTGTTCTTCACTGTGTCTCTTATGATAGAAATGGAAAATTGAATAGGGATTAAAGCAGTAATAAAGTTCTATTCCACTTACTCTAAAACCTATGAACTTTAATGCAAACTGATATCCAGTACTAAAGCTCCTGTTTCTCTTTTATAAAGCTGCATGAGTGTAACTTTAAAAATTAAATACTGTAGGAATGCAGTATTGCATGTACATCTTGTGACTTTTTTCTTCCCTGGCAATGTTTTTCAATGAAATGATGATGATGTTAGCCATTCAGTCAAGTCCAACTATGGCTCAACAGTCACCACGATTTTCAATCTTGCACTGCTTCTTTTAGTTGTGTAATGTTCTATACCATGTCCATTTTTATTGTATCTAACCACCACATTCTTTGTTGGCTTGGTTTCCTTTTTCCATTGACCAATCCTAGCATAACAGCTTTTCCCACTGAGTTGGATCAGATGATATGACCAAAGTAAGTGAACTGGAGTTTCATGATTATGCCTACCAGTGATAGATCAGGCTTTATGCATTTAGTATTTCCTTGTTTGTGACTTTTGCCATCCATGGAACTTACAGAAGCCTTCTCCAACACCAGAATTCAAACAAATCAATTCTACTCTTCTTCGATTTTTTCATCATCCAACTTTCACAGCCATAAGTGGCTATTGGAAATATGATAGATCTAACTAATCTAAATTAGGTATTTGCTTTTCCATGTTTAGTTCAAGCTCATCATTGCTGAGCAACCCAGAGCAATTTGATGTTTTATTTCCATACTTCAATCACTACTCTCATCAATTTGTGGCCCAAGAAAAATAAATTCTTGAATGCATACAATCTCTTCACCATCAATTGTTATTGTGAAATGTCTCTTTTTTGCAGTGCTTATTATTTTTGTCTTTCTAGTATTTAAGAAAAGGCCAGATTTGTTGCTTACTTCTTTGATCTTTGGAATCAGATGTTTTAGGCTGATTATAAATTGTATAATACCTTCATTAGAACAATCCAAAACATTACAAAAAGTGTGCAGACATGTGGGGGAGATATATCTTATTTATGGAACCCTTCAAGAGAAGGATGCTACAACTGGAGAAACATTGATTTTCAAATGAAGATTTGTTTAGGGAGGGTATTTGATTTCCATCCATTAAGTAATATTATTAATGTATTCTTCCTATTGGAACACCTTAACTTAATCTCCACATTTTAAATATAAGGACCACAACCATTCCTTTTTGTTCTTGCAATGGAGAGATATTTGATTAACTGCTACCTTTCATGTTCTTAAAAGGAGCGCTCTAAGCTTATACCTTAAATAAAACTTCGTTGACCTTAAAGTTGCCACTGAACTCAGACTTTGTACCTGTGTTTCAGATGAACATGGTGAGCCAGCCTGAATTTAATTAAGGGGAGATTGACTGGAGCTTTGATTGAGGTTTATTAAGTCAGTCACCTTTTGAGACCTGATGTAAAGATAATCCAAGTGCAATTGATATGGTTTTCACTGTATTGTTTAGAGGCCAATAGAGATTGGAGGCCTTCTTAGGTCACATGGAGAAATGCCCTCCACTTTGGGCTACATCACTATGTTGTGAGTCTGGGGCTTGCAAAACCCCCTCACTCATTCCCAGAAGTATCTCTGTCAGTAGGAACTATAAAGCATGAAGACCAGAGAGTCAGGGATGCTCTGATTTGTTAATCTTGTCACATTGAGGTAGAATGGCACATTAGCACTTGGCATCTCTGTGTAACTCCCCATCCCCACATTATGAACTCCTATTAGAATATTCAGTTCAGTGCTTATGACATCTTGAATCAGAGTGTTTAATGTTCCCTTTCTGTTTCCACTTTATTACAAATAATACATAACAGTCAGGACACCAGGTTCTCTTTCTTGATTTCTGTGAAATGTGCCTTCATTTTTGTCATATATTAACAACATTTTTGTTTTTAAAATAATTTTTGGACAAAGCAATAATTGTCCCATTGGATACCAGCTTAGGCATGGGTATCAATCATGTAATAGAGTTATTGGCATCATGACGTTTTCTCATTAGAAAAATCTCCAGAGGCGCTGCGTTTTAATTAAATTGTGTAGAAGTTAGTAATGTTGGCCTTGAGGAAAACATCTAACTATTTCACTTTGGAAGTCTTCCTTTATTTACAAATTAGCACTAAAGTAACCAAATCTGCTATAAACAATTTGTCATTATTCAGATTTGTTGGCTTCCAACGTTAGGGAAATTTTTGTATACATTAGTCGGCTATAAACTTTAGGAAAATTAGTTTGTTCTTTTATCTGAACTGCTTCCCTGCAGAGTTTATTCAACTCTTGTGGTAATCTTTTTGGAACAAATTACCAGTTTATTATTCCATTAAGAATATTCACATAAAAATTGGAGATGGGAAACAATGGTGTGGATTCTGTAGATTCTGTAGAAGGTGCTGGGAGGATGCAAGAAGGGATTCCCTTCCCACCTTCTAAGGACAGTGTTTGTCTCTGTGTTGGTTTGGACTGCTGAAAACATGCAAGGCAGAAAAGTTAAGTCCCCACCCACATGCACATCCCATATTAACTACATGGCAACTATTTCTATTATTCAGCATCTAGGAAAGATGTCACCATTACACTTAAAACATATGGAAAAATGAAGCACAGCAGTTTTTACTAAGAATCAAATTCTCAGAAACACCCTCACAACTGTATAACAAGAAAACGATCCTTTCAGTGGAGGAGGAGGTGCTTCTGGGTTACTAGGCTATATGTGATCAACCAACCAACCAACCAACCAATCAATCAATCAATCAACCAATTGATTATATAGAGATGGATACAGTGCAATGTTTCCACAGGTGTAAGGTTCATGGGTCCCCTAACAACAAGGAATGAAATATTGTCTGTGTGTGTGTGTGTGTGTGTGTGTGTGTGTGGAACAGGTTTGGGCTTGTGCATGAAATGAAGGTATGAATGTAACACTACACATGTGGAAGTCCTTGTGTCTATGGAAGTACTGTGCTAGATCCAGCTCATAGTATGAACATGGATTCCTCACTTAAGAAAAACATTTTAGAAGCTTTTCAACTGAGTGGTCGGTCCAGCCTTTCTCAACTTTTTTTTACCCATTGAGAAACTCCTGAAACATTCTTCAGGCTTTGAGAAACCCCAGAAGTGGTGTGATCACAATATGGTTGGGAAACATAGCTATGTACATGCTCACCTAGAGCCCCTCTCTTTCCAACTCCTCCAGACCCATCATTGGCCATTTTGGAAGAGGGAGGCAGGTTGACATGACTATATATGGTCATATCATTCAATAAATGTTTAAAAAATTAAAATATCAGGACTGTCAAGAAATCCCAGGTTTTCATGAAACTCTGGTTGAGAAAGCCTGATTAGTGTGTCAAGGCTTTTTCACAAGCCTATTTATTTCATATTTTCTTCAGCCATATTACTTGATACAGCATAATATTTTTATCTTCCAATTACTACTAATTACTCATTTTTCAAATATATATAGAGAGGGAGATACTTTCCTCCTTCTTGACTCCAAACATTTTATTAGTTGAAAAACTCTGGAGGAAAAGAAAATCCTTAGCAAAAATAGCTGCCAAGAGATTTGACAAGCGATCAGGTTATTAATCCATAATAACAAAGCTAAAGCAATCCCTTTGTGGCTTATACGTGATAACATTCACAGAGCAATTAATAGAATTGATTATAAAAATCAATCAGATAATCCCAATGGCTGTGACTGAATCTGCTGTAGGGAAAAACAACAGAATGGATAAAGTTTTTGCAATTGGCTTTAATTAAAATGGGACTAGGGAATAAAATTGTAAACTGGATTGCAATGCTACTTAACGCTTACAATCAATGGTTGAAGTTGAGGGATTTGCTGTAAACTCTTCTCTCTTTTCTTGTTTGTTCCATCTTTCAGGGTATAGCTGCTCAGTTACATTTCATCTGGTGATCAAAAGTAGAGGTGTTTACTCTGTATTTGTTTACATCAGTATGGGAAGGTTTAGCAGAGGGACAGAAGGACTACGTTTCATCCAGTTTCTTTTGACTGTTTTGCTTAACTCAGTGCTGTGCTGAAGATATGCCTATGATTCTTGTTCTTTTAATAAATCCTTTATAAATTTGAGCTGGCAGGGTTTCTCTGACCATATCCTCTGTCAGATAAAGGTAGGCTAGCTTCGTAGTTGGGAAAGAGAGAAGGAAGCAGGAGGCGAGGAGCGGTCATGGGGGATTTAATGGAAGGAAAAAGAGGAAATAAGTTGGGGGGGGGGAATGAGATGTGCCCTCCAAGTCCTTATGGGTTCCTCATTTGAACCAATATAATTAGCAGGCGGGAGCCCATAACAGCTAAATGGGTTTGAACTGGAAACTGCTTCAGAACTGTGGAACAAAATTCTCCTTCATTTCAGCTATGAAGCACTGCATCTTATAAGCTTACTCAGTTCGCTACCTGTTTAGACTCTAAGTGTTATGGAGGGTGACATAAGACCACACTGTATGTATGTATGTATGTATGTATGTATGTATGTATGTATGCATGCATGCAGGCATGCATGCACTTATTTAGTTATTTATTGGATTTGTATACTGCTCTCCCCTAAGGCTCAGGGCGCTTCACATGCCTGCTTGTAGAACAAAATGTTTGGAGATAAATTTCCTGCATATTGTTTAAATCATAATAAATCATGTAACCAGTAGGATGGACATTTTACTCTCCCTAACCTTTACTCCTAGTAAAATATTTTGTTTACTGTTTTAAATAATATGATTTCATGTACAGAAATGCAACCACTGGCAAAAGATCTAACTTGGGGCTTAGTTATGAGGCTACAAAATTTGTTACTGTTTCTTCCTTGCCCGTTTTCTTAATATATTATGTATTTGGATGGACTGTGATTAGCGATCATCCTGTGAGAGACTTTCTTTGTTTGATCATTTTTTTAATGCATAGATAAAATCTGTGACAGCTGCAAAACCACAGTTTTGGATCATCCCATAGTAAGAAAACAAAGAGTTTTGACATAAGCAGAGTAACAGTCAAAATATAGCCACCAGGAAAATAAATACCTGACATTATTTGATACATTTGAGCAATACAGTACAAAAGAGACTTTCACAGCATGATACACCAGCCAGTGTAGTTGGAATCATCTTTCATATAAACTGTGAGGAGCCAGCGTATAAAAAAGCAATGAAGCAAAGGGACAGAACAAGAATATTAAGATTGTTCCAATGCCAACATGAATAGTGTTGCCATTTATGCTCTCATTTATCTAGACCAGGAGTGGGCAAACTGTGGCCCTCCAGATGTCCATGGACTACAATTCCCATGAGCCCCTGCTCATGGGAATTGTAGTCCATGGACATCTGGAGGGCCGCAGTTTGCCCACCCCTGATCTAGACTGTATAGCTTCCCTATAGCATTGTGAAAACTATGAAAACATTAAAAGGTATAGTTGCAACATTCTCTACTACCTGTATACATGGAATTCTGAGGAGAGATTTATGAAAACTCAGATAATTTCTATGTTAAAGTGAATACACTCTCAAACCTCTACAGTATTCACATACTACCAGGACATGTTGGGGGCATGCGGGGGGCATGAAATATAAAATTATTTCAATATAAAATTATTTATATTTCCAAAAACCATATGTTAACAACAGTTAATCCTGTGGTTTTAAAAATATAATTTTAACTCATAATAATGTGAATCTCAGTCAAAGAATATTCTGTAAGAAGAAAAGATGTCATGAACTCCTTAATCAAGACAACTTGAGTAAATATTTAATTTGTGTATGAAATACTTCTGCCCTCTCTCCTCACTAGACTGTGTGACAGCAGAATTGTCTTGATTTTCATATTTGAGGTACCAGCTTTATTAACCCTCCCTTCAGACACACAGAGACAAAAAGGGCTAAAAACAGAAACATTCCCATCTCCTCAATTTCTTTTTCTCAAAAGCAGATCCTAGGGTGTAAACTGCACGGAGCTTTTATTCCAGCCCCAGATCGATTCAGTCCCTGACGGTCCCCTAACTAGCCTGGTTTCCTTTTGTAACTTGTCTTTGACAATGTTTGTCTGGTGCTGACTCTCCTGTTGATGCTTCCTTCTCCTACATAAAGACTGCCTTAGGTTTTTCCATTGCCTGGGACACCTGTGTGTCTGTTTGGAGGGTTTTTTTGGAACTGCGTGCCAGGGTCATGACAGTATTGAGCTCCTGTGGCTGCACTTTGGAATGGAGTTGCAAGCAGCCACTCAAGCACTTCACCTCCTTTTGGTACAGGGACTATTGCCATCTCCATTCCAGCAAAGTAAGATTGTCTCCTGGGAGGCTAAGGGCTTGGGTTTATATCCTGCCCAGTGGAGGCCAGGTGACTATTTCATGGGCTGGTAGGTAGGCCTCCATTGTAGGCTCAGGGAGGCCTTGTAGGCCTCAATTGCATGACTTCCCATCTCAATTTCTGGATATGAAAATTCCTACCATGGATATTTTCCACCAGGCATACAATAACTTTCACCTGACTATCAACCTGACCAATCTCCACAAGAAAGACATTTTCTGGACACTACTGTAAAAATAATCAATGGATACCTAGAGACCACCTTATACCAAAAACCTACTGACTGACAAATATACCTGCATTCCTCTAGCTATCATCCTAAATATACCAAATGTTTGATTGTATATAGCCAACCTCTATGTTACACCGCATCTGCTCCAATCTACAACAAACCTTCTTGGAACTAAAGTACCCACCCAATGTGGTCAAGAAACAGATTGACAAAGCCAGAAATATAGCCAGAGAAAACCTGTTGGAGGTCAGGCTCAAAAGAGACAATAACAAAACACCAAAACACCATAAAGCTTTCATCTCAAAACACTTCAGTGCATCATCAGTGACTTACAGCCTCTGCTGGAAAATGACTGTTCTCTTTCCCAAGTTCTGGGAGCAAATTTTGTCTTGCTTACAGACAATCTCCCAATCTCAAACAACTCCTCACCCACAACTATGCAACATCTAATTTGAACATGGACACTGGTACCAGAGCTTGTAACAAACCCAGATGCCAACTTTGTTGCCACATACACTCCAATAACACAATCACTGGACCTAACAACTTCACCTATACCTTAAAAGCTTATTCACATGCTCTTCTTCTAACATTGTATATGCCATTAAATGCCAGCAATGCCTCTCTGTACATAGGGCAAAATAGGGCCAAAGAATAAATGGAAACAAATCTGACATAAAAAATTACAGGACTGAGAAACCTTTAGGGGAACACATCAGCCTTTCAGGACATTCAATAAGGGACCTCAAAGTAGCTGTTTTATTGCATGGCTTGCTCTGTGTATGTGTGGGGGTGGGTGAGCAGCACTGAAAAAGTCACTATGGTAACCCCTCCTTCCAATTCAGCATACAAAACACTTACGAAAAGTTGGACTCAATGTACATACTCCTCATGTGTCAGTTCAAGAACTCAAAAGGTGGGGTGCAGAACATGTGTGTTGTAAATGCCTTTTGACTGTAACTTGTCTCACAGTAATTTTTTCACTGTGCATTTATGCTAGCTGTTTCACGGTATTTGTCCAACATGCACTCAAGCTGAACAACCATTTGCTAGTGCTTGCAGTTCATCTGCGTCAACCTTAAAATATAGCTTCAGTTTGGAGATTGTAACAGTTCCTCTGACACAAATAGAAGTCATTTGGGGCTTCCCTTATCTGGATCCAACAGACACTTATCACCAGCTGCCTGTCACTTAGCACAGAATAACATTTAAACTGCTTGGTGGTTATGCCTTTTTAAACACAACAGCATGCTTTCCATATATTAGGAATGCCTCTTAGGTCTGGGATTTCCAGTAGTGCTTCCCATATTTTATTCTCAAAAATTTATCAAAAATTATTTTTAACAGGAGAGAAGTAAATAAACTAGAGTTATATACTAGAAATGATACTACAAACACTAGGGATAGACTGATAGACAGTCCTGCCCTGAAGCAAACTAGTCCCTGATACCAAAAATTATAGGACTGAAAACATCATGAAGTCACACCTTGGACATTATGAGGCATCGGCCCTCAGCAGCTTCATGCAGTAAAGGCAGCATTCACTGAGGTGAACAACTGTCTTCTTTGACAGGTAACTTCCCAAAGACCACATTTATGTCTCCAAAGAAGTTATTTGACTTCCAGACTTCTCTGATTATCTTTTTGCTCCACTTGGGAATTATATATAGGAACTGTGGACAGAAATCACATGGCTTGACAAAAATTTAGAAAGCTATGAATGCTGTATAAAATGTAATGCATATACAAGAACTACATCTGTTTTTTATTCTGATAGAGGAAGCTTTCAAAGGAATAGCTCCCCCCCCCCACACACACAAATAAAACTATAGTTTGATGATCCCTTCAACTGGCAAGTTTTCCTCATTCTTCTTTTTGAATGTGAGAAGAACTGGGATATGAATGCACTGCTATTCTCCCCTACCCCCACCCTCCCGCCCCGGTTAAAGCTCTGTTTCTCAATAGGAAGCCTATGTCCTTCATGTGACTAACCCTTCTAGTAGTAACCCACCAATGCTATTCTGCTTATTGTCAATATTCCCTTCAGTTTTATCTTTGCTTCGTTCCTAGCATCATCCAATATCCCAGTTCTAACTCACCATTTTCTTATGGTAATGGAATTAGTTGGTATCTGGGTGTCAGGGTCCGGGGTTTCTTGTTCCTTCTCCGCCACGATGTCGGGAGCTGAAGACCAGGCCAGGAAAGATAGTTCTCAGGATAGGCAGCGTCTCAGAACGGAGTCCTGTTGAATTACTTGCATTCGCGACTCCCGGGTTCAGAATAGTTTCCTCACTATGCTGAACCCCGCCTCCTCACAGACGCCAACTGCCCCATTTAAATATCCTTCCTCTCCTCGTCCCCACCTCCCGAGCCCTCAAGAACCTCCCACCAGTTCTTCCGGGCACGCCTGTTCTGCATTATCTGTTCTGCCCTCACTTTGAGCCGGGCGCGACCAGTCTGTCGGCGTTCTTCGTTTCCTTTCTTTTCACTTTCCTCCTTCGTCTCTCCCACGTATGGGTCTGTGGCCGCTGCTCCCTGTTCCCGAGAGACTGCTACTCTGCATGTGGCGAGAGGGTGTTTGTCTGCAAGTCGGGCCATTCCCGACACTGGGAGACAAGACTAAGGTATTTTCCACATGAGGACAGGTTTGTGTAGTTTACCTATTGCTTCCAAGTGGGAGGGAGCAAAATTAATTGCTGAAATGGCTTGCAACCATTTCAAGTTGACAGTGGGGTGTGCACACCCATCTGCTGTCAGCCTAAAATGGCTGCCAGCCAGACCTTGAAAGAACAAAGGTCTTTGAAATGTTCGGGGAAGCACCTCCCCTAAATCTTGGCTCATGAACTGGGGCATTTTTGTTGGAAAATTTGGTTTATGCCCTGGTTCATAACTATCCCTAGTCCTTACCTCTTTCCTTCTATGTATTCTGGATAAAGGCCAGTTTCTTCTCCATAAGGATGCTGTAGTGGTTTAGAATCTTTATGACTGGCAGGGTTTTCTAAGAGTTTGTTCTTGAGTCACATGTTGTTTCAACCCTCGGGCTGCATGGTCACACAAATCATGGACCAGAACTTGTCCTGTACCACCTTCACGCTGGTGCTTTCTAGAATCAGGTGGGAAGGCTCTAGATATTTAAACTTTAGGCTATCTCTGTAACAACATTTGTCATTTACAAGCCCTAATTTGGAATTTCTGCTTGATTACTGCAAAGTTTACGCTAACCTGGATGTTTAAGTTAGAAACTAAAAAGGGTTGGCCCTGTTTAGTGCTTGGATGGGAGACCACTAAGGTAGCCCAGGGTTGCTATACAGAGGCAGTGAATGGCAAACTACCTCTGTTTGTCGCTTGCCTTGAAAACCCTACAGGGCTGCCATAAGTCAGCGGTGACTTGATGGCACTTTGCAAGAAACTTGTGTGGTGGTCTGCTAACAAGGGTGAAACAGCCCATTTCCCCCTACACTTGCTTGTATTCTATTGTGGCATAACTAAATTTAAGCCACCTTGTAGCAAACTCAGAATCTTCACACCCACATAAACCGCTGCTAGGAACTTATACCCTCCTTGGCCTTCAGCAGTTCCATTTAATAACGGCACCACCAGCGAGTAAAATTCATGGCAAAATAAGATGTGTGTGAGTCACTTACTTGTGTGACAAAAGCAACAGACCTCATTCCTTTAAAGAAAATCAAATCAGACTATAGATTTTAGCCTGTTTTCATTCGATGTAATTTTAAATGGCAGTTCACTAGACAAGTTTTTTCACCATTATAATGAGGACTTTGCACTGCTATGTGGTCTTTATGAATGCTTGAAGTGCAGAAGAGAAATGCCAGGAGAGATGAAGTAATTAGGTCCTTGGTGTAAAATTAGCTGCTATACTGTAGGCTATGAACAGAAAAGAAAATGAGAGTTTGGGAGAAAATTAATTGTTTCTCATAAACCACAGATCCAGGGTGCAAACCATACATTACCAGGTGACAGAAAGTCTATAGTTAGTGGGTGCAAAAATTATAATTATGATAAGTGCTAATGGCATGAAGTGTGCTACATGAAAGCTAAGATAGAACTGAAATATAGCTGAGCTCCTGGTGCAGTCAAGAGGCTAGCAGGGTCTTCAGGCACAATTGAGCGTGGAATCTACCCATTTTGGACTGGAGTATCTCATCAGGCACAAGATTTCTCCTTCCCTATTCCTGTCTGTTTGCTTTAGCAAAATCACTTTTATGAGTCACAGCAGGTTCAGTAGCTTTATATTTATACAATAAAACAATTTAAAAGGCTGCTCTTGAATTTAATTACCATCTGAGTAGGGTACATTTTTAAACCCTGACTCTCATGGTTTGTGGTTAAAAGGGTATCTGCCAGTTAGTATCTATAAATGGGATAGAAAAGAAACACATTGCCATTGTGGTAACAGAGTCAGACCGTCCTCTAAGAAAATCCAAGAGATCTGAGAGAAAGGCAGATGTAAAGAGTTTCATGAGATACATGCAGTGCCGCCTGTTCTTGAGCTGAAGATTATGTCTTGCAATCTAAGAGTATGTATCACAACATGTACTTAGGCATTAGGTGAGACAAGCCACCTTATGTGGCTTTGGTGTAAGGCAACTCAAGGTGGCACAGTTTTTCTAAACAAAGGGGAAATTAGCTCTGAAATTAAATTTCATACAAACTAGAAATATGCCAAAACATTAGAATTGAAAGTATATATTTCTTAAATTTCAAACATTTTCAAACTTAGGCCGTTTCCGCACATGGCCACCCATGCATCAGGCATCTTTGTAATCCAGCTGGAGGACCTATCAATGTGTTTTGTGCTGGCAAGCTCTGGGTAAAGATCTTGGGCAAAGAACACTGGATCTCAGGAACCCACCAGCCCAGATATGTGGCCTGAGAATAGTGGGGGAAACCTGTTTGATTAGTGAAGGGCAAGCTGGAGAAAGGTGGTTATTGGACTGCTGTTTGTCAGTTTGCAGACTGAATCACTGATAAGAGACTATCTTATTTTATAACATGGAGTCTTGACCATGCTGAGAGAAAGGGTATCCCTCATCAGTGAGAAGCTGGGAGCCTCTTCAGTGTTTTGCCCTTATATGCCTAAAGGCTTTAAAGAACAAGTAAACTGAAGGTAATGTCAAGTTAAAATAGTATTCATGGGAGACAGCTGTCTTAATAAATACAGTGGGTTGATAGGGAAGACTGGGGCAAAAGACCTCTAAGAGGCACTTTTGAAGAACTGTGAGTGAAAATAGAGCAGCCTTTGTTAAAAGTTCTTTTCTGTTTCAAGTGAGCTTGCATTCTGTTAAGAATGATTCAAACACCCTTGGTCATGCCATTTATGTTTTGTTTTTGGGAAAGAATCGTATGATACAATGACTTTTGCTTCAATAACAACAACTAAGCAGTGTATCAATGTTCTTGGACAAGCCTTTGGATGCAGAAAGGCAACATGACCCACTCAGTATTCATTCAGAGACTGAATTTGTGGTATCTTTAATGATGTTTGGGGTTATTAAAAAAAGACAAAATGACCTGGAACTTGGAATCGAGTGTGTTAAGGAAACACACACAGAATGTGTATGTTTCTGCCTGATGGTTCAGTGCCAAGAAGTGTATCCTAGAGCTGTGTCCCAAGTTCAGATAACAAACACTTCATGACCATGGGTGGAGTGGCCTCTAGTACTTGGGTGACCTTAACAACAAACCTGTAGAGATCCAGAATTGTTTGTATAAATAACTGGCTAATAAGGTAAGTGTTTGTGAGTGAACCCATGGCAAGTGGGAGAGAATACCTTGAGAAAAGTATCATTCTCTCTTTTTCAGGTTATCCTCTACCTCCTCTTTTGAGTAAGTCTAAAGAGTGCTCCTATTACAGAAGTGGCTAACTCATTCTGTTTATTATATTGTTGGAAAAAGATTTTATTTCTTTTGTACTGACAATAAAATATCCCTTGAAACTGAAAATTAACATGTTAAACATGCAGAAGATCCCAGGTTCTCTCCTTAATTCCTGCAGTTAAAAAGATCAGGTCGTAGGTAAGGTGAAAGACTCCAGAGAACTGTTCCAAGTTTAACAGTCAATACTGACTTTGAACATCCTGGATTCAGTATAAGGCAGCTTCATGTGTTTCTGCGAATAGCATTTTGGGGAGGAGTTGTGGTTCAGTAGAAGAGCAGCTACTTTGCATGCAGAAGGTCCCGGGTTTAATCCCCCCATCTCTAGTTGAATAGAACATGGAATAGGTGATATGAAAGACCTCTACCCAAGATCCTGGAGAACCACTGTCAGTTTGGGTAGATAATACTGACCTTGATGGACCAGTGGTGTGATTCAATATAAGACATCTTCATATGTTCATGAGTTCAAGTACAGCAGAACATGGGATTAGGTGATCCCATGCAGTCTTAAATTATTTATTGCATTTCTCTCTTTTTCTATTGTTTTGCCTTTTTATCTTGTTGCTTTTTTGTTTTATAATTTATATATTATTGCTGTGTCATCTTGCAGGTATTTATCTGAATAGTTATGAATATTTTAACTAAATATCACGTATTAATACTCTTCTTTTGATTTCAAAGCAGAGTTGCAAGGGAACTTCATCTTTGATGAAGCTCTTGTGAACTTTTCATAGCCTCAGAAATTCAAGGCAAAACTCTGGTTTTATTCAAACAACTTCAGTACAAAAAACAAATATGTAGATTGAGGTGATGATTGCCAACTCTTGGAAGGCCAGCACTGTCAAGGAGTTGACCCATTCCAGGGGCAGAGCTTGATTCAAGGACCACCCATCCAATGGTAGGGCCACTGGGATCAGTGGAGCTTAGTGGAGTAGATGTACCCAGCAATGGAGATGAAGGGTCAAAGGATGGAAGGGTTAAGGGACCGATCCAATATCAAATATTAAGTGCACACCACTTCCTTTCTGTCCCTCATCAAGAGAGCGAGCATGCCCATGCATGCACGTCCCCCTTAAGGGAATATCAGGAGGAGAAAGTTGGCAACATGACTTGGGTCTTTCATGGCTGTCTAAGGAAGTTCACCTTGTGGACAGCGACAGTCTGAGGACCAAACTACATATGGCATGAGAGACCTGAAATCCCGCAGTGGGAATGGGGATTGCATGGGAGAGGATAAGATCTGGGCTGCAGCATCATGAAAGGAAAATTTAACTATTTAGTTATCCTTGCTTTGCCCAGCTAGTGAAAATAACTGAGACACCATTCAGGTGTAATATGTAACAAAGACAAAAATCATGCTACATTTCCCTGAATATGCATCCTGGATTTTTAGCTTTTAAGCCCTGAAGGCAATTTAAAGGCATTTTTAATACAACTGGAAGTTTATTTTCTCCATAAAGCTTGAAATGTTCATGATTTAAGGCCTGGATCTGTTAGAGGAGTGTTAAGTCAGCAGTTACATAGAATTGTCCTTAGTGCCTTTTTGGCCTCAAAAAGGCTGAACTCAAACAACCCATTGTTTTATGTGAAAAGTAAAAATCTTTTAGCTACCAGTTGTGATTAAACCTTGACTGTGAAATGCCATATTATAAGGGGCCTCAAACCAGGATTTGCAGCCATCTTGCCAACTGCTCAAACTTTTATCCAGTTCTTTAATAAATTAAGAGCTGGATCCAGACTAAATAATACATTCCCACGAATTCGCTCTTCCTGATGCATGAGCCCCCTCCCCCATGTCAACCATTGGTGCCCCTATCCCTCAGGTAGAGATCAGAGGGCTACAGGAGGAGGAGGGACAGCAAAACTATTACTTTCCATTGACAGAAAAATTTAGTTTGGATCTAATTCTTAGGGTACATTTTTATTTGTGTGCTTGATTGTATATGAAACTGCTTTAATTAGAACTTGAATTATAGGGCAAACAGTTGGGGACTCTTAGTGATACTCAACAAGCTCTGACCATCCTGCTAGCCTTCATTAGTTACTCCCTCTAGCAGTCGTAGCAACTCCTGCGGTTCCCCCTCCCATCTTTGCGGTGATAAACAGCCCTACACATAGAGCTCTATGTCTTTCCTCATGGTTGGGCACCAGTATTGCCACCTGGCCAAGTGCAGGGTTTTTACCAAACAAAATGCTCCACCATCCAGTTATCGTGACACAGTTTTAGCACTTCCAGGCAAGCAGCAGCTGGGACATACAACTTAGCCACCTGGAAGAAGAAGCCATCCTGATCCACCAGTTCAGGGCAGAGTGTTTGAAACTCCTAATCCCTGTCCAAATCCCATTGGAGCCAGCCAGGAGCCTGCAGGGGGCACCGCTATGTACAATGGATCATTCCCTGCTTTCACAGCTGCAGGTGACCACCAAGATTCCCAGTTGAGCAGGGGAGAAGACTGAATTCACAATAGTCTCAACCTGGCTGTCATGTTGGGGAAGAAAGGCAGAAAAAAAGGACATATATGTTATAAATCAATCAATTATTCCTATAATTCTGGGACCATTGCAGGCCAGGTTTGTAAGTGCATATCTACAAGTCAAGAAAGTAGATGGGACTCTTACGCCCTCTTTAGTTTACAATAGAAACTTCACTGAGATCAAGGTGTAAACTGCATGGAGCTTTTATTCCAATCCCAGGTCGATTCAGTCCCTGCCATCTACACAGAATGCAATTTCCATTTTGATTTTGGGCGATTTAAATTTTCCTTCGGCAGCAAGAAGGATTGATCCGGAGTCACCCTACCTTTATTGTGCGGTATCTTAGAGTGCTTTTAATGCTCAATATTTAAAGAGCCTCTTGTGGCACAGAGTGTTAAGTGGCAGAAATGCTGTCTGAAGCTGTCTGTCCATGAGGTTGGGAGTTCGATCCCAGCAGCCAGCTCAAGGTTGACTCAGGCTTCCATCCTCAGCAGTGTATAATGCAATGGCAGTCACCCTTCAAAGCAACCATTTGCACCAGGAGAATTGCCCTCTGTAGTCTGAGGATCAATTGTAATTCTGGGAGATCTCCATGCCAGGAACCTTAAGAACAAGGCTTTATCTTCTTCTTTTTTAAGTTGAATCACCCTAATAATTCTACCAGACATGCTCTATGAGTTCCCCAGTGGGAAATCACTGCCTTGGAGCACCGTGTTGGCAGAGTTTCAATATGCAAAGAGGACAGGGCCACAAAGCTGCTTAAAAGAATAAAATCGTTTTATTGGGGACAGAATAAAAGTCGGAATGGCCTGAAACAAGCTAGAACATGCATTAAACAAACAAGAGTACCACAAAAAAGAGTGGGCATTACAGATACTTGGGAACAATTTTTTAGAAATAAAAAGGCAGAAATCCTAAGCCTTTATTAACCCTTGCCAGGCCAAAAAGCCTCTGGAACATCTTGGAAGAGGCTGGAATGGGCATTAAACAAGCAAATGTACTGCAAATAATAGCAGGATGCATTAGAGACACTTGAGAACAATATTTTAGAAATGAAAAGTTGGAAATCCCATACCTTTATTAACCCAGATACTAGAATGTGGCTGCAAGGGTTCTCACCAGAACACCATGGAGAGCCCATATCTAGCCAGTGCTGAGGCAGCTGCATTGGCTGCCAGTTGATTTCCGAATCTGGTTCAAGGTACTGGTTTTGACCTTGAAGGCCATATGTGGTCTGGGTCCAGCATATCTGAGGGACCACTTATCTGGACCTTAAAAAAAAGACTCACTGAAAGTACAGATAGACACAGTTTTATATTAAGAAAATACTGAAGAGTGATAAAATAATTAATCTTGTCTATTTACCACATTTTAATCCCAAGGAGCTCAGATGCAGTAGTACACATTTTTCCATTTTATTCTAACAAGAACCTGGCCCAAGGCCAGCTGGTAAACTTCATGGCAGAGGAGGGGGGGATATGAAACAGTGGTCTTCCCAGTTTGATATTTTAAGCACTGCACCAGCTCTCTTGGTGGAATATATCAAACTGGCACCCCAGACCAGAAGACTCAGATGCCCAGAAGTCATCTTATTAATATATTATAAAATGTTATACCAATAATAAGCTAACAATTTATTTATATTTATTTATTAGATTTCTTACCCGCTGCTCCCACAAGGCTCATGGCGGGTTACAGTGCGTGCTTAAAACCCCCATAAAACCATCCCCTAAAATCACAAACAACAACAATAAACCATAAAGATGAACAAGAACAGCTAATACCCAATTTACCCAGTTCCAAAAAATCTAACTTCCTGTGGAGAGAAAAGAGGTGAGGTTGATAGTACCCAGCCGCTGACTAGTTGTCCCAGGGGGGTCCCAGTTCTTTCCTGGCACCCTGGTCTCAAACATGGACCTGGCAGAAGAGCTCCATCTTGCAGGCCCTATGGAATGCTGAAAGCTCCCGCAGGGTCCTTAGATGTTCCGGGAGCTCATTCCATCAGGTAGGGGCCAGGACCAAAAAAGCCCTGGGCCTGGTTGAGGCCAGTCATGCTTCCCGAGGGCCAGGAATGACCAATAAATTAGAATTAAACATAATGGATGCAACAATTGGAAACCCAAAGCTAAACAGGTAGGCAAGTTAACTTTACCGGTGTTTTCATTTAATACCTCTTTAACTGAATACATGCCAATATTGAAATTCTGCAGAGATTACACTGAAATTTAGACAAAATTTTATTTGCACTGTAATATAATCCCTAGTCAATTTTAAGGAGGGTGGAATTGAATCTTACATGCTAATTTGCTATTTTATTTATATTATAACTTATAGTGCTGTAGTAATCTAATGAACTGCATACTCGAGAGGAAAAACAAAGGGACACAGCCAAGCCATTTATTAAAAACTGATGGCTAAATGCAAGTTTTAAATTTGATTTGTCAGGTACATATTCACTTGAGCCATGTGTTCAGTGAATGTGAAGGAATGGGGGTAATGGCGTTCAAAATTCAAATATTTCATCAGGCTTTGTTAACTCTGTCGACAAGCATAGGGCATGGGGATTAAATGATGCTTTCAGTCAGCAAAACGAGAAGTCGCTGCTTCAACTCAAGCAGGGAAATTAAAACTTGTAAAAAGAAAAGTTCAATAGCTTCTGAATTTGATTGAAAAGGCAAATGACAACGAGATTAATTCACTCCGAGGAAAGGGATCTCAGAGCCAGCTCTTATTATTTTTGTTTTTCCTTCTGAAAGTCCTTAAGGCCTATTTACAGTAGCAATCTTCCGGGCAATGGTGAATCATGTGCATCTTTGACAGCTGCCTAGCATGAATGAAACCTCAATGCAATCATGATATATGAACTGCTGTCCCATTTTGCACCGCAACTCCCCTTTTAAGGTGGTAAAAAGGTAAAGGTAAAGGTATCCCCTGTGCAAGCACCGAGTCATGTCTGACCCTTGGGGTGACGCCCTCTAGTGTTTTCATGGCAGACTCAATACGGGGTGGTTTGCCAGTGCCTTCCCCAGTCATGATCGTTTACCACCCAGCAAGCTGGGTACTCATTTTACCGACCTCGGAAGGATGGAAGGCTGAGTCAACCTTGAGCCGGCTGCTGGGATTGAACTCCCAGCCTCATGGGCAAAGCTTTCAGATGGCTGCCTTACCACTCTGCGCCACGAGAGGCTCTTTAAGGTGGTAATGTAACTGTATTAAGCAGGCCTCAAGGATTGCAGAAAGATAATATGCAATACCCATGTGCTGAATGTCTGATTGCCTGCTGGGACTGTCACCTATAAGCAATGCTTTCCCATTTCTTAACTTCAGAGTCAGTTTTGAGGAATGCGGTGGATGATACCACTGGAAAGAAATAGAAAGGGGTGTTTTCTGAAAACTCTCTGTGTAAGAAAATGATATGAATTGATTACATGATTAATGACAATGATTTTCTAAACATCATGCAAACTGTTGATTCTGGACTCAATTATCACACACATCTATCGGTTCTCTTTGTGCATCCAGACAAGGACAGCAGTAGAGATGCTGGTGGAAGGACATCTTTGCTGCTTTGACAGTCAGCAGTTTGTCTCATTTTCAGTTTTACATTTCTGTCCTGCAGTTGTTCAATGGAGGAGGGGTGTATAGCAATGTCAGTGCTCTTTAGCTAGTCAAAACCAAGCCAGGTCAAGTAATTCATTCTCAAGATTCTCATCCGCAATACAAACAGCAGTGCAGTGAGCATGCACACGTGTGTGTTCAAGGACGGATTTTCTACTGGCTATTGGTCTCTACCATGTTTCATCATGCATCCATGTACCTCAGTATTATATTAGCAGCAGCACTTCAGGATCTCAAGCTGAGACTGGACTTTTGGGATACCTATTAGATGAGACCCTTTAACTAGAGATGTTAAGGATTGGACCTGGGACCTTTTGTAAACCTTGTGTTCTACCTCCAACCTATCATCATAATTGCAAAGGATAAAAAGAAGGTCTCAGACCAGGAGGGCAGGAAAGATTGTAATAGAGTGTATGTGTGGAGAAAGACAAGCAAACGAAAAGGTACAGAATTCAGCATGTATGTGTGACTGACTATATGTGTGTATTTCTGTATGTTATTCTATGCCTGTGGGAGGCAGGGACAGAAGAGGATGACTGAGAGAGTTGACTGGGATGGATGGAATTGAGAAACAGGAGGCAGTAGCCTCTTGTCCAGAATGGAGGAAAGCAGCTCCTTTCTCACTCTATTTCATTTACAAAGATCCTCCACTACTCGTTTTAGTTGTGAACAGGTAGACACATAATTTCTACCCTGCAGTCACATCTTGCTCTTTCCTTATACCAGAGGGTCTTTGGTTAGTAATAAATGTTTACAATTATTATTCGAGTACAGTGGTGGCCAAACTGTGGCTCTTCAGATGTCAATGGACTACAATTACTGGCAGGTGCTAATGGCCATTGTCATCAAGTCCATGCTGTGGCACTTATCCTGCTTTTCGGGTTTGCAGCTGGTTGGCTACTGCAAGAACAGAATGCTGGAGTTGATGAGCCTTTGGTCTGAGGGGCCTATGATCTGATGTCTCTTAGGGCCATTCCACACGAGTTCAAAGTAGCAGAAGGCTTACAAATGGTAAACGTTACTAATTTGCCATTCCGCATGACGTTGCACACAATCTGCAACAGTCCTACAACACTAGCGCTAAAATCGCTTTGTTGTAGTGATTTCCGGGGAATCCTGAAAAGTGGATTCACCCCCAGAAAATCGCTACACTCCTGCCAACAACCTGCAACACTTGCGAAAAAGACCTGTGTGTTCTCAATATAGCGGCTGCAACAAAGTTCCTCCCCCTGGCTCTTTCCTCCGAACTTCCGATGAGGCGATCGCCATTTTTTCCCCTTCAGAGCGGGGAAAGCAACGAACCAGCGAGGCTTCGTTCACCCAGCGAGGCTTCTCCGGCTACAGTCCCTCCACAGAAGTGCTTTAAAGCTCCCCTAAGTCCCCAAGCACAACACAACCCCCTGTTTGCAAGTTCCCTTTATTTTCAGCTGAAAATCGCGCCCGTGCGGGGGGGGGATTTTTTTTCCAGTCGGGAGAGCGTGGTAACAATGACTCGCCAGCTCACATGCCAGCTAGATGGGTCTCCTACGTTAGGAGGAATCAAGGAATATTCGTTGCAACGTGTGTTTTTCTTTAAAAAAAAAACCCTGTTCTTAACGGGAAAGGGGCTTTTCAGGAGCATGATAACAGCCGCCCATTGGCTTTTCATTTGATTGATGGCCAGTGGCGGGACAAAGCACAGAAAAAATCACTTCCTTTCTAGCGATTTTTGCGAGACCGGAAACCTGTGGGAAACAATTGAAACGCTACTGGATTCCACTACAAAGGCAGATATGTGTAACGCCGAGATTGCACTTTTAAAAATAGCATTTCCGCTTTCTGGAACCAATTGGCAACATCGGTCCTTGTGCGGAAACACCCCTTATGTTACCATCTCATGGAGTGTTCAGTGGTGATTTTGGATATCTGAAAACAAAATCAGTGCCTAACACTTAAGGGCTGTTTTAGTAGCGAACAACTTTGCTTGTCCGAGCGATCACCTGTTTTGCCTGTTGTGTGTCACTCCTTTTCAAGCAGTGGTTTTGGCAGCTTTACACCAGTTTTGTGGCACTGAGATGTTTTCCTTTGCAACTTGTACAGTTTCCCACTGGTTCCTGCAAAAACTTTTACAAATAAACAGTTCTGTGTTTAACTAGGAACTGCTTTTGACACATTGGCCTCACAACATAAGTCCTTGGACAGGAGGAAGCCACCTTTACAGAAAAGGTGATGCTTCAGTGTGGCAGTTGCAAGCATCTCAGCTTTCATTGTTGTGAATTTCCAGGTTTACCTCGAGCTAAATTCGTTCCTTTGCATGAACATTGGGAGAGGGGAGTTTCACAATTATGACAGAGAGCTGAGATCTTCACTGTGGCACATTCTTAACCACTGAAGTGTACAGCCTTTGCAAGAATGCCTGATCTGGGATTTTTTCCTCTCCTGAGCACCATTTGAACGCTTCACTTCTTCACCTTACTTTGGTGTTAATGCTCCTTTGGGTAGTTTAATACATGCTCCTGTACTGCCAGTCCTTGCACTGAAGCATTTGTTCTAAACTCTCTTTGAGAGCAGTGCTTACATTGCATCGTGGCCTCCCCTGTCTTCGACACAAAGCCCTTCAGGCTAGAGCATAAAAATAGCTAACCTGGGTGTCAGGCAGGAGAGGCACCTTTGCTTTCTTCTCTGGAGAGGAAAAAGCTGCCATGTGCACAATGAGAGAAAGAGGGAGTTTCTAATGAAGCGCTCCTGGAAGAGCGTCTGAGCTCACCTACAACGCAGAGTTCAAGGAAGAAGATTGATTCAGTAGAGCATGAAATATGAGTAGTGATACATCCCAGGAGGAGAACAGTGACTGTGTCATTAATAAGAACACTGGACTTCTTCTTGCATGCATACTTGAGCAAACACTCGCATTACATCTTGATCCATGCAGCCTGCTAGAAAATGCTGGGGTTTGTGAAGCTATATCTTGATTTGAAGGGCTTTTGCTGATGCAACTTGCATGCATGAGCCATTGTCTTGATTGGCATTTTAAATGCTACTGAACAATGATTTCTTCTTCTTTTTTTTAATTCCCCTCTTCTTTGTAGCTTGGCTGGCATTAAATCCAATATACTTTGCTCTGCTTAGCAGTGTAAGGATTAAACTGATGACTGCTTTTATTAGTATCTAAACTGGGAATATATCCAGACGGCCTCGGGAACTTGACTGCTTTAATGTTTAATCCCAATATTAACATCCGTTTTGGAGTACCACTTGCTTGGATCAACTGTGAAAATGTACTTTTATTTATATAACTTTGATAAACAGATAGATTGACAGAAGTTGTTAAGAAGCTCTTTTCATTCCCCAGCAGAATCCTGCACTGCAGGATTCCACGGCAAAGCTTCACACAGTCTGTTCCTTCACATGTTCCTATCAGAAAGTTAATTTTTGATAGAGTAAGCTACTGTTCAAGCACATCTAGAAAAACTGTCCCTTGACCAGGAACTCTAATTCCAGCTGCCAGGGGGAGGGGCTGGGAATGGGGTTGTGCACATATCCTCAGAACCTCTATGCCTTTGCTGTTCTCTGCTGGCATTCAAAACTTGCCCTAGAAGTTCTGATGTCAAAGTAAAATCTGCTTTTCTTTCAAACATGCATTTTCTTTGTTTTGCCTGAAATGTGCTGAATAAGTGGATCTGCTCATATGTCTTCTGTCTAAACTAACTGGCCTGGCTAGCCAATGTGGTGATGGCCAAAGGCACAGACAGCTTCAAGAGGGACTGGTTAGACATATAAAGCAGAGGTTCAAAAGTGGATATTAACTACAAGGTATAGATGGAACGCTATGCCTGGGACAGTGATGGTCTATATTTTTGGTGCTTGGGGAATAATAGTGGGAAGGCTTCTGGAGTTCTGGTCCCCCTAGTGCACCTCCTGATGACACCTGGGTTCTGGTCACTGTGTAACCCAGAGTATTGGCCTAGATGGGCTGTTGGCCTGACCCAAGATGCCTTCTCTTATGTTCTTCATATGGGACTTTGGAAGGTGCATGTATGGGTAAGAGGGGAACTTAAAGACTAAGGCAAAAATAGGCATGTTGCAAGAGCTGTGTGGCCCTCCTGGGGACTCTTAAGAAGCTGCCTTATCAAGGTATGGCTGGGGTAGGAGGAGAAAAAAGAGTCAAGAGCCAGACTAGATGTGATTATGGATCATCCTAATGCTTTTAAAAGGAGAATGGCAGCTGCTAAAGTCCCCAGGTGAGATTTGGGTGATTTAATGAAACAAAACTATGCTCTTGTTAGCCATGGAAGTGAAAAAGACAGACAAAAAGTTCTGGTAAGTTCTGGTAAAAGAACAAGGACTAACCTTTGAACCCAAGGAACATGTTGAAAACCTGCACAGGAGGCACTGGGCCCATCATATCTCAGACCTCTGGGTATATCCTACATAAGTTACCTGCTACATGATGCCCCCCCAACCCACCACACTAAGTTACCTGCTAATGTATGCCCCCCCAACCCACCAAAAAAGAATGAAGAAGACATTGCAACAACTCTGTGTTTTTAAACCCACTTTTTGCTGTACAAGATTTCATACCATCTATGGTAGATTCACCATAAATACACCCATCTTTGCTAAACAATTTTTAAAAATATACCTTATGTTACACAGGAGACATTTTAATGGTGTTGGCTTCATTTGCAACTATACTGGAAGAGTGCAGGTGGAGATAACACCCTTACTAGACAACAGATCTATCATACCACATCATATCTCACAAAAATATTGTGCCCTTCCCCAGGAGCTACAGCCAAGTTACAGCTGAGTTTGTTCCTCCCAGAATCTAAATTACCATTCCTTCACATACAGAAAGACATCACTTTCCTGATGGTGTATGGACAGAGCCATTTCCCAGCTATTAAGGGCCATTGGGAAGTTATATACAATCATTAAGAAGTATTACCATGTTTTTTTCTCAGGAGTCTGACTCCTCACTGGTATGCCACTTCATGAGATACTAATTCAGTGCCCAGATTCAAAATTCACAAATTTCAAGATTCAAAATACTGCTTATGTGTGTATATTTTTATTTATATAGCACAATGAACAATTTTATACCACTTGGGTTTTATATTATTTTATTAGTTGCAACTAGGTAATTAGATTGTAGAAATGGATTGGTGTTATTATATATTAGTGCTGCATTTTTCTGCCAAAGAAACTGAAACTTTTCTTGTCTAGCATTTTGTATCCTCCCACACAAATTACAATCTAGAGCAATGAAGTGGAAGAGACACAACAGTCAAAACAAAATATTGAATAGTAAGATAATTTCCTTGAGGATATTAACTTTCCTTGAGGATATTTCCTTGAGGATAGTCTTAGAATTGGGAAGGCAGCCTTAAACCTCTTAAACCTGAATTCATCTCACTGCACTTCTAGCCATTCACCTTATGTATGTGTTAAGGGCAGCCAAGTCACTTCCAACTTATGTCGACCCTGTGAATTAATGACCTTCAAAACAGCCTTGCTCAGGGCTTACAAACTCAGGGCTATGGCTTTCTTTATTGAATCGATCCATCTCATGTTGGGTCTTCCTCTTTTCTTGTTTTCTTCAACTCTTCCAGGCATTATTTTCTTTTCTAGTGACTCTTTTCTTCTCAAAATGTGACCAAAGAACAACAGCCTCAGTTTAAGTCATTTTAACCTTTTGGGAGAAATCAGGCATAATTTGATCTAGAACTCACTTCTCCTTCAATATGACATTTCAAATGAATCAACTTTCTTCCTGTCAGATATCTTAATTGTCAAACTTTCATACCTATACATAGTAATGGGGAAGACCATGGCAAGATTTATTGATGATTATATTCAGTGCTTGTAGGTTTGCCACAAGAAAATCAAACATTCACCTACTTACCTAAATCATGTAAACAACATTTGAGAAGTGTCAGTTTATCTCACGGTTATCAGTTTAAATCATTTCAGTAGTGGTGCTGCTTTGGCACTGGGGTTGCCCATGGATTGAGGCACATTGATACCGTTTGTTCTCCTATGTAAGATTCAGGTTTCGTCTACAAAGACGAAAAATTCAAAGCGAATAAATGGTCACAAACTCCTTGAACAAAAACATGCAATTTGTTTCCTTCTACTGAGGCCCATCTAGAAAATGTTGCCATCACATTTTTGGACTGATTTCTGCAACCACCTTGGCAGCTTAACTAATTTATATCTGTCTTCTAAGCAACTGTTCTCAATAGGTAGGTCGGGCCTGAAATTTGACATCTTTACTGAGCCTTTGTTTCTGGTAGCCTAAGGAATTGGCAATATATTAAAAATTGATAGTCTACAGATGAGAAAAGGTGTTCATGCTGATGCTCATTCCACAATGAAAATGGTTTTCCATTTTTATTTTTCAAACAATTGCTTTTAGATTCAAATGAGATTAGGGAAAATAGGACTTTATCCGTTTCATTGATTTTATACATTCCGTATCACCAAAAATTATAGTGTATTATATAAAGAATGTGCACCCTATACAACCTAATAAGAAATGGTGTCCAGCAAGGTCACAGTTGATTGATTGTTTGCTTAACTGTTGTCAGAAATGACATTTTGCTTTAAAAGAATCGGCTGTTCCGCAGACTGCCAGTTTACTTGGCTACAAGGTCATTTTGTTCTCAGTTCATATTAATGCTGAACACATACACATCATCAACAACAACTACTACAACAGATAGATAATGAAAATTTTATATTTCAAGCAGTGAAATATTGCTGAGGACACATCTCATCATGAGCTTAATGACTAGAATATGTAAAAATCTGCAAAGAGTCACACCTTGTGTCATTCACTCCAGTCCCAAGTAGTCAATTTAAGTTACTTGTGGGGTTCTGACACTTAGACATATTCTCTTGGATTCACATTCAACAACTTCTGTAGAATTTAGGTTTGTCTTTGTGGAAAAGAGGATGGAAATATCTCAATTTGAAAAATACTAGCTACGGTAAGCCATCTTTCCATCTAATGCAGGGGTAGTCAAACTGCGGCCCTCCAGATGTCCATGGACTACAATTCCCAGAACCCCCTGCCAGCATTCGCTGGCAGGGGCTTCTGGGAATTGTAGTCCATGGACATCTGGAGGGCTGCAGTTTGACTACCCCTGATCTAATGCATGAGGTAATTTCCTACAAAAGTGATGAAGAAATATGAAACAATATTTCCAAGTAGAAAGTAATGGGTTGACCTACTTAACAGAAATCTCATGTAGGGCAGTGGTTCAGAATGGGCGGGAAATCTGGGAGGTAAAAGTACAAATTCCCACACTGCCATGCACCTTGTCTTGTGTTTCGTCAACACATTTAAAGTCCTCATCTTTGTTGGGTGATGACATGGGGACTTAGTACCAGACACCTGACTTGAATTTTGTGCCTCCTAGGTATACACCAGCCATTTTCTAAACACAACCCTGGTAGGTGGGGAGAAGCAGTGTTAGCCTCTCCCAGCCATACCATTTTTTTCAATCTCAAACTGTCTCAGGGAGTGTTTGCTGGCCCAGTTGCAAAAATCACATTACTTACATGTACCTGCACATACATTTTACAGTGCAGCAACTACATGATGCAGTTTGACTGAGAGGCTGTTAACTAAGAATTTTTCCTTAATTTTTCCTTTGTGCCCTCACCATCAGGGTGAACGTGGCAATAAAAACAACTGTGATTTTTCAGTTGTGGCTCCACTTTGGAATACCCCTGTCCTTTTGAGGCTCACATAGTGCTTACTTAACTCTCCTTTAGGAACTAGACCAAACATTTGTCTTTACTTCTCCCTTTTATGGTCTGCTTCTAGCCTGAGGACTGGCTTCTCAATATAATTTATATATTTTTAAATTTATTTTATATGTTGGATTTCTAGGCTGCCCCTTTCCAAAATGGTCTTGGGGCAGCTTACAACAAGTATAGATAAAAAACAGATAAAATTCTTAAAAACCTTAATCTATTTAAAATGAAAAACCAATCACTCACTCACTAAATACAATAAATAAAAATAAATAAAAATTCCGTAAAATTTATCCCCAGGAGCTTGGGATCATGAGAGATGAAGGATCCCCAAGCCAGTACAGTCTGGGCAAACCCAAGCATGGTTTTAGGCCAGAGGGGGGCTTTTGATGGTAAGAGTGCAATCCCTACTGCAACCAAATGCCACTTTACAGGCCCTTCAGAACATTGGGAGTTCTTAAGGACCCAGGTCTCCATTGGCAGCTCATTCCACCAGGCTGGAGTCAAGGTTGGAAAGACCTGGGCCTTGGTTGACACCAGGCACACTTCTCTGGGGCTGGGGACCATCAGCAAGTCAGAATTTGCTGAGTTAAATGCTCTTTGAGGGGTGTATATGGCGAGGTGGTCACTCAGCTATGTAGATACTAGACTATGTAAGGCCTTTAAGGCTAAAACCAGGACCTTATACCTGACCTGAAACTCAACTGGCAGCCAGTGCACCTGCTAGAGAACAGGATGTATATGGGCTCTCCAGGGAGTCTTTGTAAGAACCTGGGCAGCTGTGTTCTATACCAGTTGTAATCTCTGGGTCAAGTAGATATAACATTTTATTTTATATTGATTGATGCTAGCTTCAAAGCCCGTCCTTAAGAATGGGCCTCAAAAGGGTCCCCTCCCCTGGCCAGGCAGCTTAAGGTGGCCTTGGGCGGCAGCTCACAGACAGATCAAGTGGGGTGGGTGGGGGCTGGGCAGTTCATTAGCAGGGCCGACAGAGCTCCTTAGCAATCAGCTAGTCAGCTCCTTAGCAGTCCTTAACAAGAAATCAACAGGCCCTCGTCAGCAGGCCCAGACTAGCAGGCTAAGAGGCCCTCCACCATGATCCTTTGCCCAGGGTCTCTCCCTTCACCTGCTGCTGGCTCGAGGCACTGAGGAGTCTGAGAGCAAAGAGGTTAGAGACCAGGGACGGAGGGCGGGAGCTGCAGGGACAGGGCCAATCAGGGCAACATATCATTTCTTATATGTGATGTTATGCTCTGATCAGTTTCTATTGCTATATTTTTATGGATTTGCTTTTATTTTTGCTGTACTGACTTGGTTTGTTTTATAGGCATGATTTGTTTTTATTGTGAGCCACTTTGAACAGGTGGCACACTAATTTCTTAAGTGCATGTATCCATACTCTTAGATCAGGGGTCCCCAGTCTTTTGGCATGTGGGGGCCACATTAGCATGCCCAGGGTCTAAAGAGAGCCACATATTAAACCAGAATTAAAAAAAATATTAACCTTATTTAAATCAAGAGTACACATTCAAAGGTAAATGAAGAAATGTTAACTTTAATGCAATTTATTTTGGAACAATATTTTACTGTGGAATCCTTTTATTTAGCAACACATGCTTACCTAGTCAGTATGATTTTTGTGGCTCTGTTAGCCAAGGCATTGATGTACAAGTTAAGGTATGTGACAGACACTCTTAAAATGTCATGTAAATGTTCATCTGTAAGCCTTGACCTAAACTTCCATTTCATCTCAGAAAAGCTGTGTTCACAGATGTATGTTGTGCCAAACACTGTGAACATGCCTGCAACAAATGTCTTTAGGTTGATAAATATATCAAGTAGACCAGAATAGAAATCTAACAGACCATTTTATTTGTAAATGTTTCTGAGATCATCACTGGCTTGAAAATCAATTGGTTCCATCTAAAAAGTTACTTGCATCTTATGGTGCTACTTCAAATGGATTCTGAAATATTCTTATTTCCTTTACAAGATTACAGCAGTCAGTGAATCTGTTGTGAAATTCCACCAGCAATAAGTTGTACTTTGATTTTTCAGCATTGAATTGTAAATCCTTCTCCAAAGTTAGTCCATTGCAGCATGAGAAGTTTGAAAAATTGCCTTCACTAACTTGCTTCACAAAAATATTTAGTTTTGCTTCAAAAGCTTTCAATTCAGTATACATGTCACATATAAGCTTTCCTTTCTCCTGCAACCTTAGATTCAATGTGATCAGATGCTCTGTGATATCCATTAGGAAAGCCAAGTCAAAAATCTATTCAGGGTCAGAAAGTGCTTCTTAATCTTTTCCTTTCTCCTTAAGAAAGATATCAATTTCATGATGGACTGAAAAAATGTTTGAGGACCTCTGCAAAGCCACCTTACTTCTGCATGGTATAATACATCTCCATATTCTGCATCTATCTCTGAGAGAACATTTTGAAACTGCCAATAAGCAAGGCCATGATGCCTGATGTAATTAATGAAAGATACAACAATATGCATCACACTTTCCCAATGAAGAATCTTACCACACAAGGCTTGCTGATGGATGATGCAGTGAAATTGCATGGGAAGTATATGATTTAATTTCAATATCTCTTAATTGATTTTTGCAACTACACCAGTTTTACTTCCCACCAGCTTTTCAATTTATAGCAGCTTGGACCAAGATTTTCTACTGATTCTTCAAGAATATGTTTTCTGCAGTTGTGGTGCCTTTCAAACTCTGCAGTGCACACACTCTTCCGTAATTCTGAAGTTGGAATCTATAGCCCTGATAAAAATTAGTATTTGAGCAGTATCTATAATGTCATTGCTCTCATCTAACGCCAAAGGAAAAAAAATCAAAACTTTTTGCCTTGACAAGCAGTGACATATGCAGCTCTTCTCCTAGTTCTTCAGCATGCCTAGTTATTGTAGATGCAGATAAACTGACATAAATAACACAAGATACCTTCTCATGCACATTTCCTCCGTTACTTTAACTATGCACTTTTAAACAAATTCACCATCAGAGAATGGTCTACCACTCTCAGCAAATAGATTTGGCAAGATGACAGCTGGCACTCATAACAGAAAGGTTCTCTTCAACATGCCTTCTAAAACTATTTTGCTGCAAAAACATTGATTTTTAAGAGAGTTTATCTTGTTCACTCTCAGCTCTCCTTAATATATTGAGTAGCTCTTGTGATAGGATTCAAAGTGCCTTTTAATATTGTACTCCTTAAATACTGAGACAATTTCAAGACATATCAGTTAAACTGCTTAATCTGTGCTTAAAACAAAGAAGTACTCTGTAGTCCATTTGTCATTAAAGACATGGTGTTCATCTGCAATGGTTTGTTTCTTTGAAACAGAACTTCCCTTTACAGACATCTTACAGGGTATTTAGCAGAGCAGCTCTTCCAAAGTTTCAATGTTATCCTTGAATAAATAAAAATAAGAGTAGATTAATTTTAGTAGCCTAACTCCTCCCTTTCCTATTAAATCCACTCCAACCTAGCTGCTATTAGCTTGGTGTTTTCAATTTGACCATGGCAAAGAAGAAAAGAGACTCATCCCCCCATCTACTGCAGTTCTCAGAAGCACTGGGCTATATACACAGGCTAGGAACAATTAAAAAAATGATTGTGAATCTGGCCTATCGGATGGTGGAGTTGCAATCCTATGTACATTGAATACTATGTGATTAATTTATTAATAAACACAGTCCCTTGAAATTTTAATATACACCTGCTAAGAAGTTTTAATTTTAATATGTTAAAAACTGGGGGCACTCCAAAAAAAAGAGCAAGTAGACAGAAAGAGTGAATGAAGGCAGCCTTCCACTTGGAATAGAGGATATGCCATTAAGTTGGCTTCAAATTATATACAGGGTGCACATACACATCACTGCTTGCCAGCCAAGCCTCAATCATGAGAAGTAAAATGGCAGCCAGATGGAGGGGAACTTAGCTGAGGAAGATGTGAGAAGGAAATTGTCAGAAGCTTCCCAGCTAAGGCCCATTATGCACGGAGGGGAAGGTCCGCATTCAGGGTGGAATGGCGTTGCCTAAAATCACTGATAACGAACGGCACTGGCTGCAACCGGCCGCAGATTCGGTGCATGCTGCCGAAAAAGCCGCGTTAGCGAAACGCGGAAGAAAGCGGAGCTTCCGGGCAACCTGGGCACAACCAGAAGCGGCGCCGGGGTCGCCACGTGCATAATCGGTTACTCTGGGTTTTCCCGCCATTGTGTCCTGTCCTGTGCGTAATCGGTTTGCTTCGTGTCTTCCCCCTCCATGTTTTCCATGTGACCTGAAATCGCCGTTTCGGCGGCCGTTCATAATAGGCCTAAGAGAGTATTCAAGGGGCCACTCACTGTCTTCTGCAATCACAGATGCATAAGAAGACTCCTAGTTAAAGGGAGGAAGGGAGGAGAGGCAGAAGCAAGCAAGGCCAGAAGTCAGAGCAACTAGCTCTTGTTGTGGAAGGAAGAATGCTTTTGCACAGCAGCAACCTCACCAGTAATTTTCGAAGCCACTTGCTTTTATGGGTGAAGCCTCTAGAAATGTTCAGTATGCAGAACACTTTGTATCCTTTTTTAAAGCAAAAATACCAGGGCTTTTACAGTCGTTTTCCCATCTTTTTTTTTTTTTTTGGAAGGGGGGGGAAAAAAAGCAGACCTGACATTTGAATCCATTCACAAAGCGACTTTACCTTCCTTATATGCCTATAATTAAGTGGTATGGGTACCTCAGCTTTGCTGGCTAGCAAAGCACCAAGAATGGCCCAAATGCTATTATGGAGGATAAGAACAAGAGGGAGCTGACAGAAGGAACCATGGAGACCAAAACAAATAATGTTGCTATTCTCTTTTTTGCAAGTAAGGGACAGAATGAAAAGTAGATGGTGCCTCTTGAGGGAGGAAGAACCATATGGGTCTGAGGGAAAATGCCCAGAGGGTGATAGCAGCAGACAAGCAGGTTAGAGAAAGAGGTAGTGGACCACATGTGGCCTGCGGGCCTCAGGTTGGGGACCCCTGACCTAGATAAAACATAGTTTCCAGAGGACTTAGCTGGGGAAGAAGTCTCATGCCACATTGCTAGTGCTGCACAGAAAGTTCCATCATCATGCCAGCAATGTCCAGGTGACACTGGCATTTGGGTGAAAACAGTATGGCAGAAGCCAGTTTTACTATACAGCTTTTGCTCAAAGACCACCAGCAGCAATGTTACAGTGTGATGATGTCACTTCCTGTGTGATGCCAGCAACATGGCATGGATCTTCCTCTTTTGCCCATCCTCCAGTTATTTAACATCCTCTCAGCCAATAAATAAAACATTTCATGGAGAACCCTGGCTGAATTTTAATTCTATGGCTTTGTGGTTTCTGGTGCTTTTGATGCAGGCAGCCTAAAGTCAGCTTGCTAAACTTACAAAGATGGAAAGATGGCCTTGATAAAGAAGATGACTTGGGGAATTCTGTGGACTGTAACCAATGTTATATGAGACCGATACTAGCTTGAAGGTTTGTTTAATAGAATTAGGTCTTTCAAAACATTTTAATGATAGATGTGGTTGTTATTTTAAGAACTTAATGGCAGGTGTGCAAAAGTGGAAGAGAAAAATTAATGAATTGTTGACTGAGGAAGTCAAGTTCCTAAAACATCCTTTACCGCGTTCATGATTAAAATAAGGATAAGGAACATTACTTGTCAAAATATACAAAGTAAATGTCTTTGAGCTAACTAAAAAGTTTTGACATATATTAGGATCTTCCTTTTATTGTACTAAGTTTATTGTCAGCATTCATTTTTTATTCTGATACACTGAATTTTTTCCCATTGATACAATGAGATCAGCTCTCATTCTGTCACATACCAGTGTAGTCAAAGGCCTGAAACTACTGAAACCAACAAAGGTCAGTGGTTTGTACAAAGTGCAGTCCTATTCAGTCTAAGCCAGTTGAAATCAACGGACTTTGACTAACTCTGGATAAGACTGTACACAATTTAAAGGTAAAGGTAAAGGTATCCCCTGTGCAAGCACCGAGTCATGTCTGACCCTTGGGGTGACACCCTCTAGCGTTTTCATGGCAGACTCAATACGGGGTGGTTTGCCAGTGCCTTCCCCAGTCATTACCGTTTACCCCCCAGCAAGCTGGGTACTCATTTTACTGACCTCGGAAGAATGGAAGGCTGAGTCAACCTTGAGCCGGCTGCTGGGATTGAACTCCCAACCTCATGGACAGACAGCTTCAGACAGCATTTCTGCCGCTTACCACTCTGCGCCACAAGATGAATCCACAAATAACAAGTTTTCTTTTTGACTTTTTCTGTATCAAATTCTGAAAGGACACTTCCATGTGCTGAACAAGGTGCTCATCTTTCATGGGGGATGTGGGTGGGCAGAGTTGGAGCCTTCCAGCTTTCTAAGGAGTAAGTTTCAAAGTTTGTACACAGCACAAAGACACGGAGAATTTCCATATGTGCAAAAAGTAGCTGGGCAGCCTCCAAATGTTGGCAACATATTCAGACCCCTCCACATGATGTCACCTACATTCAGAGGCTGCTCAATGATTTCACCATTTTTAACTTGAGATGTGGTAAACACAGAAAAGTGGATTTACCACCATAAAATGTGCAAGCCACAGTGAGCAACCAGGATAAAGAATGTATGAAGGGGGAAAGGCGCAATATACTCAGGAGCTTTGTCCTGCCCTCGTTCCCACACTCCCCCCTCCGTTTCCTGACCGGCAAGGGAGGCAGATTCCCCCCTGTCAGTTCAACCTCCATTAAGTCTCTCTGTAAGAATTTTTAACTACTTCCTTTCCTCCTCTTGATTGTCAGATCCCTGTCACTTCTTCTCCTTTCTCTTCCACCCCCCCGACCTCACTGGTCCACCTGACGGCCGTTCAGCCATTCCCTTCCATAATCACTTAGGTATCGTATCGTCCTTCCCTGAGCACTTCTTAAGTGGGGCGCTGCCTCCATGCCACCTGTGCCACCTGCACACCGCCCATGCAGCCTCCGGGCCACCTGCATGCCGCATGGGTAGCTTGCAGGCAGCACAGGCAGCATGGAGGCAGCACAGCTGTCACGGAGGCAACATGGATAGCATGCAGAGGAAACAGAGGAGAAGAAGGGGCAACCGAGAGGAGGAAGGGAAGGAGGCACTTAGTAAAAAAAAAATACAGAGAGACTTAATGGATGTTGAACTGACCAGGGGGGAGGATCTGCCTCTCTCGCCATTTCCTCGGCTGACCAGCTGTGTTTGTTTTTTTTGGGGGGGGGCTTTACCTTATGTGGCAATGCACATACATAGCAATGAATACATATTACCACATACAAGTTTCAATTTTAAAAAGCTAGACCAACAACCCTCTGATTGGTTGTCTCCATTGATTGACAGGCCGCGGAGTGGTGAGTGAAAATGTGTGTTGCTCTTTCTTTTGCGTTTTGCACAGCAGGTGAGGAGTGAAAAAGACGAGATGTCACAGCAGGAAGGCTTTAAAGTGTGGATGGGAGTAATAGCGTCAGTTAATGTCCCACTACTGAGGGTAGGAGGTATTGCGTGATTTGACCCTCTGTGTGGAAATACTCACAGTACTTGCCTTTAGTAAACAGAGGGACCATGAACATTCTTTTTTGGAGGTTCATGTGGAAATTCAGGTTATGCAATTTGAAATGAAATGCCCTTCCTTCCATGGGCAAATACATGATTGCTTTTAAACATGGATACAACAGCACTGCTTTACTGCAGAGAGGTGTTTTGAAGGTTAAATGTCTGCAAAAGGCCAAGGTCGTTGGAGACAAAAAGAAAATAGCCTCAGAAGAGCATCATTATGCTGTTATTTATGATGGATAGGAGAGGAGAGTGACCTTTTCAGAGCATTACTAGTACATTACATACCCACTCAGGCTCTGTATTATCAGTTCTAACTTGGGGACAGCAGGATGCTAAAAGGATGCTGGGTTGGATCCACAGTGAATTTTCCATCAATGGAATGGGACTTGACTCCCCTTCCCAATTACTATTTTTTAATTTTTATGCATTCAATTTTTAGCCTGCCACTCCCAGAAAGGTTCGTGTCAGGTTACAAACGTATAAAATCTCCAATAAAATTCCCTAAAAACAATATACAATCCACAATTACCTATACAAAAATCCAAGACACAAAGCAGCAAGGTAAAAATGATTAAAAGACCTAACACTTCCGGGGGTGGACATGGGATAATTGATATCCAACTGACAGTAGAATGATCCAAGAGAAGGGGAAGGTGGGGGTCCAGATCTTCCTTAGCACACTGGCCTCAATCACAGACCTGGCAGAAGAGCTCCATCTTGCAGGCCCTGTGGAACACCAAAAGTTCCTGAAGGGCCTGCAGCTCTTCTGGGAGCTCATTCCACCAGGTAGGGACCAGGACCGATCATGACAAAATATTGTTCCTATGGAATGGGTGACTCGGAAGGGAAAGCACCTTGAAGATGCATCTTTACATTGAAAGCTAGCCTAGTAGAGTAGTGGTTAGAGAAACTAGGATCTGGAAAAGCCAGGTTCAAATCCACGCAGCTGTGAACACTTGCTGGGTGACCTTGTGTCAGTCACTCTCTTACCCTAACTGACATCACAGGAGGAGAAAGAAGCGAAGCAAACCGCATACACACGGGATGGAATGCAACAGCGGCAAAACCCAGAGTATCCAATTATGCACACGGCTACTCTGGAGCTGCTTCTGGTTGCGCCCTGGTCCCGGGAAGCTCCACTTTCTTTCGCATCTCGCTAACGCAGCTTTTTCGGCGGCATACCTTGACTCTGCACCCGGTTGCTACCTACAGCGTGCATAATTGGTGATTTTAGCTGCCGCCATTCCACCCTGAATGCGGACCTTCCACTCCATGCATAATGGGCCAATATGATGCTTTAAAGTGGGGGTCATCAACCCCCGGTCCGCAGCCCGGTACCAGGCCGTGAAGGCTATGGTACCAGGCAGCCGGCAGCCGCACCTGCCCCCCCCAGCAGTGAGAGGGAGGGGAAGAGGCAGGTGCAGCCGCCGGCACGCCGGCGACATAAACGCGCACACGCAGAGCTGCTACACGTGCGTGTTTGAGCCCCCTGCTGGTGAAAACGTGCATGCGAGGCAACTGCGCATGCACGTTTTCACTCAGCTGCCGCGCATGCTCAGCTCCCGGGCCGTCGGCTCTCCCTCACCCCCGGAGGCGGTCCCCGACCACATAAAGGTTGGGGACCGCTGCTTTAAAGGACTTTTCAACCAAGATCTAGGTGTTATGTATGATTACCAAAATTAATAATTCATATTTACTGAAAAATATTTTTTCAAGACACTGTAAAATAAACAAGTTAGCACCACAGCAGAGAGGCAGGTGGATTCAAACACAAACATATCACAAATGTTTTCCATTTTGTAAACCTTGTCAGGCTTTGAGACACTAGCTAATAGCAAAATTTAGAGTTTTCAAGTAGTAAATGACTGTTGGACTTTTTCAGAGCTGCCTCTTTAAGAAAGGCAGTTCCAGGTGTGTGATTCTTCTGGAATTTCCCAGCTGCTTGTGTAGGTCAGTGTCTCTTTAACCTCTGAAACTTGCTGTTGCATTTTTTTTTAAAGCCCATCAGGCAGTGTAGAGCCTTATTACCATTAGAAGTCAAGAGTTTCTTCTTTTTAATGATGTCCAAACAAATTAACTGTTAAAAATAAACTGCAGGGGGGCACAGTGGGAAGTGAAATTCACCAAGCTGAATATCAAGAAGAATTAAGTGCCACAGCTCTGCCTTACGTGTCCGTAAAAATGGACTTGACGAGTTTAAATGCAAAAAAAGACTGGAAGGATTCCCTATTGATTTCTGAAAAGTGTGGGAGCACATCCTCCCTGCTGATGTCCATTAACATACTCATGAATATATACATATAAATTGGGTGCTTCAAGTTTTTAACCAGCTGTTCACTGCAGTTGGGGGGAGGGTGTTTTGTTTTGTAGAGGACTGGGGCTAGAGCTACAAAAATGGCTGCTATTGCTTCACAGCAGAAATTTTAACAGTTTTATGCCCCACAAAGGAAGAAAATACTTTGAAGTCAGGTTGACATATTTGGGAACCCTGCTGAGCCTGGCAGAGGTCTTTCCATTTCACTGGAGACCCTGGACCAATGTTGTGTTTGGAATAATGAACAAAATGCAGCACAAAAGTATCAGACACTCTACTACTTGTTTCCAGAAACATCACACCTGAAATGTGCTCAACTCAGACTCAAAGGCCAAGAGCACTCAGGTTCATGCCAAAGACCTTTGGCTTAGGGTTTTCCAAAATAACTGAAAATGGGAGGGGCTTATGTTTACTTCCCCAATTGGTCCAGTCTCACATTTCTTTCCCCTTCATATGCACAGAGCCTCTTTTTCTCCATTTGTGAACTTGACCAATAGATCATGTTTTTGCGCTTTCCAACATGGCTGCAATGCTTGGTTGTGAAGGAAGAATAAGATGGAGAGTCTTGTGGACCTGTGTCCCAGGCCCATAAACTCCTGGGAAAATGGCTTGTTTACCTTGTGGTAATGTTTGCTGAAATTATTTAATTTGGTACAAGAGAATGAGTTTGACTTACAAGAAACTCCTTATTTAACTTAGTGAAAGGAATTAGCATTCTTGGCTGTGGTACAGAACCTAGTGCAGATATTTCTGCAAGCCTTCCATCATAGAATAAACAGAAAGGATAGTGTTGGCTGCGTTTAAATATTCAAGAGAGAAAAGTACCAGGCTGCTCAAAATAACAAGAGAAACAAACTTTGTATAGAAAGAAGAGAGGAGAGAGCCCTAACTAACTGAAAAATATCAGTAAGTTCCTTATCTAACTATGCTGAATGCATATCTCCTTCTATGCCTCCTGCGGGACACTCATCACTTACTTTTGAATCATACACACTACAGATCTTGCATATTTCAACAGATAACACACAAGATGGTATGCTGGCACTTCAATAAATTATAGTGGTACTGCAGGAAGACTATCCTGGTATAGGCAAGGTCATGTTCATCACTTTAGGTAACTATGGAACAACATGAACTCACTAAGGGCAAAGCCCATTGTAGCCAAAGAAACAACAAGCGCTAGGATGTATACCTGCACTGTGGTCTTCCTGGGGGCTGGCTATATGGCAAAAGCTTCTGCTCCATCCTGGACTCTTGAGGCCATGCCTCAAAACCTCAAGGAACATTGTTCAGGGATGCCAGCTTCCAGTGGGACCTGGAAAACTCCCAAAATGAAAGCTCCTCTCCAGACTGCAGAGATCAATTCCCCTGGAGGAAAGAGCTCCTTGGGATTGGGGGTGGTGGTTGTATAGCACTCCCCTCTACACACACACCCACACACACAAATACACACACGGAGAGAGAGAGTGAGAGAGAGAGAAGACAAGAGCATTCCTTCCTTCTCGAATAGCAAACCTTTATTAACCACACAATCATCTCTCCATGTAGGAATACCAAATTTTAAAAAATGAATCCCCTAAGAGTCAATGAGCAAGTAAAAAAAGACTTACACCATTCTCCTGCAACAGCTTCTTTAGCCTGTGCTCCAGCTACATCTCTTGAAGGCAATGGCAATTTGTACACCTTGGTGTAGTGGTTGAGAAGCAGCTTCTAATGTGGTGAGCTGGATTTGATTCCCTGCTCCTCCACATGCTGGGTGACCTTAGGCTAGTCACAGTCCTGTTAGAAACTGTTCTTACTGAGCAGTTTCTATCAGAGGTGTCTAAGCCGCAGGGTGTCTGTTGTGGGGAGAGGAAGGGAAGGCTGTTATAAGCTGCAATGGGACTCCAGTGGGCTATAAAAAACAGGGTATAAGAACCAACTCTTTTACTACTGGGTAGGTGCTACTGGGAAACTCCACGTGTCCCCATGGACTCATGGTACTTCTTTGCCTCATCTACAGTTTCCCCATCTTCCATGCTATTGGTCTCAAATTTATTTTGTTGTGAGGGTCTTGGAAAGATTGCGGCAAGACCTGGGTGCCATGCATATGGAAAGGGAAAGTCAACATCTGTCCTGTTGTAAACCAACGTGCTCTTCAGCAAGGCGAAATGAAAGGTTGAGTGGCCTAATTGCTTCCCCTATCCCACAGGATAATTGGTTTCCAGGATTTCAGCTTGGCTGCTCTCTGTAGATTGCAATACACTTCTGTTCTCGCCCTCTTTCTCCAAAGAACTGTGTGTGATTACGTTAAGGAGAGACAGCGAATTTCTTGGTGTCACTCTCTGTATTATAGTAAACACAGTTATCCCTTTCTAACCACATTGAAGTCGTGGGTTTAAATCTGTGTGGGATGGCACGGTGAGTGTGGGGTGGCAACTGGGAGTGAGATTATTATTATTATTATTATTCACATTTTCAAGATACCACCATCTTATCCAATATAATTGGATATCTGTAGACATGAAGTAGGCATTGTGGCCTTTTCAATTAGACAGCCTTTGAGGCATATATTTACTAAACAACTGGGGAGTGCAGCTGATGTATCATACTTCATTCTGATTGATACTTCACTCACTTTCAGAATGTGGGTAGAAGCAGCTCTGTAATATTCTGAGTCACAACTATTTTCGACTGGCTGTTAATATTCCATTTTTGCCAGAATGCCATACTTGTAGGGCATAAATTAATTGCTGGTGTAATAGGCTTATCCCATTGCATTGATTTTGCAATTAAGCATACTTTTATTCTGTGCACACACACACATACCCAGCAGTGTCATCTCTTTGGAAGGCATGCTGGGTTTTCAAAAAGAATGCCAGTAACAGAGAGGAGACAGATTCATCTCAAATGGAGCCTGAGATCACAATTGAATTTTGTCTTTTCCCCAGCCTGAGAAGATTAATCTCAGTATGCAAGCAACAATGGGAACAGAGCGGGGGGACAGGAGAGGGGCATGGGGGGGAAGGCAAATGTTGCTCACGACCGTGGGCATACAACAAACTGGATTGCAGCTTCTAACTCTTCCGGCTGCTGTCATTTAAATGTTGCTCCCTCTTTCTGTTAACTTTTACCCTTGCAGATAATGATCCACCTACAAACATATATGCACCACTCCAACAGCCAGCATTCATTGTTTAATATATTGGAAAAAATTACTTTCACATAATCCCCTTTTCTGTTTGAAAATTCTGTGTGTGTGTGTGTCTCTTACATACACTCACAGCCTAAGGGGAGCTTTTTCTGCAGGAAAATCTGGCAGTGAGAAAGATCCAAAAGCCCCTTTCCTTTAAATCACCCATTGCTAAGCTGAAGCGTTTGCAAAATGAAAACTGGAGAAGGGCATACAGCCAAGTGCTCTGTGATCAGCAGGGCTGAGAACAGCCTAACAGTTTCCATGGAGGCAAACACCTTTAGATATCACAGCTATTTGGAGTCACCAGCCAGCAACATAACAGTACAGGTAGTATCACTTACCAGCAGCTGGGCAAAGTGGAGTACTTGGGGATAGCAAAGGGGGGATGAGACTGAAAGGAGGGAGAGGAGAATGACATTATCGCACTGGAGAGGGAGAGCATTAGCCCCAACTTTATTGATTAGAGTTTCCTCAGGCCATGATGCAGCACAAGTTGGGGGTTATGGGTGCAGCTGACAGTGAGTCACCTCCTCAAACCACCTGTGGGAGGTAACCAAGGAGCAACTGGGTGCAGCTGACAGCCCACCTGTTGACAGAAGACTCTCTAATCAGCCTGTTAGGAACAGTCTTGGGCCAAATACAATGGAAGAGGTGTTTCTGCCCACTACTGGGGGCACAAAATGGCTTCATGCCCTTCACCCCCCAACCTCTTAAGGGGAACCCCTTTTAGCCTCATGCAGGGAGCTTATATCTGTACCTCTTCTACGTACCCAGCCAATGCCAGCATTCTTATTGGTTCCGTGGAACCCCACCGATTATCTGGTTTCTAAACTATGGTTAGCACATTTTGAAAGTGAATATTACATACCACTATCAATAGGATTGTTACAGTTTTGCTTAAAATAGCTCCATTTTGTAGTCTTGCTCACAGCTCTACTGCAGTTGTTATTGAACTTGTGACTATAATATTAGCTCTAGAAGAGGATGTCACTGACAGTGACCTTGCATATATCATAAATTCTATGACAAAGAAAAGACACTCTCTTAAGGTCCCGTGGATTTGTTTCAGCTTTGGATAACGTGTTCTTTAAGAAGGCAAATGAAAACATCAAAACTGAAAAATATTAGAGGAAATTAATGATAATTTTCTTTCAAACAATATGAGAGGACATGAAAGCTCTGCTATTGTAACAGTTCTTTCAAATGTTCAAGTTATCACTTGATTTAGCATTTATCTAGTGATAACTACACATTTTTCAATGCAATTTTAGAAAGATGGGATACTGTTCATCCCTTCCCAGGATCAGATTTATTCATGCTCTTTGTTTTATGATGAAAACAAACAAAACTCAAAGGCAGAAATATGAAAAATAGGGGATCTTTATTTAAATAAAAACACACACACGTGCACAATGAATATGGCTTTCACACAGAAATCAACTGAACATTCTAGACCAATAAGCAAAATGACGATGCAAAAAAGAGGAGCATGCATATAAAGCAACAAGGCCCAAAGTTAAAGAGGACAGCTATCACAAATATTTTCCACCAGCTCTGCCACCTAGATAAAGCACATGTTCTTTGGACTTCCCCTATAATATTTCATGGTAGAGATCAATGCTTTATAGGGGCTAGGCACAGCTCACTGACCTTTGCTCTTGCAACAGTCCTAATGGAAATAAACACATATTGCTTAGCAGTGATAGTGGAGAAAGTCTACTGCAAGGTCAGAGAACTATTCTGACTTGGCCAACAGGCTTCCATGTATTCAATGGCTTTTGGCCACCACCTGCCCCACCAGCTACTTTTGCAAAGCTCCTTGTGTTTCAGAAAATTGTTGTCATTCCTGTGCCTTAAGAAACCCAAATACCACAAGGCACATGTTGCATTTTATTGAACGTTGTGACCAAATCCTGCTTTGAATACTAGATTATACCTGGATATTTGTTTGTTTGTTTTATCTATCTATCTTGGCATTTATATCCTGCCACTCCTGCCAGCGGATGGTGGTGGGTCGCAAGATCGGATATTACATATCCATAAATTTGCATGCAGAGAACAGGCTTCTTTGAGTGCCTGGTAGCATAAAATGAAAGATGGCTTATCTCCCATAAGATTATCACAATAAAGAAAACAACATTACTTCAGGGAAACAAGTTTCTGAAGTATGTGCAATGCTTTCCTACAAACACTGACCTACAGATACATTCCATTCCTCCCTGTTAAAGAACGCTAAAATATTTAGTGTTCTTTGGGCAACTGGAAGCACATACTTGAATGCATCACTCCTTTTTTTCTGGGAAAAAATGGCAAAAGAAATAATAAACAAGGGACAAGCCAAATCTAATGGCATTGGAAGTGCTGTAAAAATACATTTACTACAGAAACTGGTAGTTTTAAGCATGCAGAAAACTCTATATAGTATTAAATAATTTAGAAGTGTCAGCCGGCTGTATATGCTAACTCAGTAACATCCTTTCTGGAGCAGAATTTAAAATGCACTATACTTAACAAGAGCATAGCCAGTTTCCTATATTCACGGCTTTAACTGCTGCTGGTAGATTTTCTCCTATTTCCTTGTAAAACCTGTAACAAGGTCAGAAGAATTACAGCTTTCTGGAGGTAAACTGCCAATACGTTATTTTTTTCTTTTCTAAAAAGTCACTGAAAGGTTCAGAGATATCAGTCCCAATGTGTAAGTATCAGTCCTGATTTTAGCTTTTTAAAGCAGTACCACAGGTTGAATCCAGAGCTGGGATAGAGTTGAAAGGCATACTCCTCATGGAACTGTTTCTTTCTATTAATGGGGGGCTTCTTCATCTAGAGAGAGGGTTCGATTGCATTGGATAGATTCAACCAGTAGTTGAACCAATAGTTCAAAAGGAGTTAACCATATATAATTATTGGGAAAGACACATGCTGTCATGTCTACTTTATTCTTCATATACATTCTCCTGCATACACACCACTGGAACAAATGTGTGGTAGAACAGATATGCAGCTCCTATTCATTTCAATGGGACTTGTGCAGAAGAGCTGGTGCATTACATTTGTTGTTGTTAGGTGCAAAGTCGTGTCCGACCCATTGTGACCCCATGGACAATACCTGACCATTAACATTTCTAGTGCAAAAAAAAAGAAGAAAAAAAGATTCTCTGACTTAATGCTTTACTGCCTTCAGTCAGAGATTTATGTAAAATTACAGTACATGTTACTATTATTTTATTACAATACAAATCACAGACACATAATGCAATAGCATGTACTGCTATGAATTATTCCATAATAACAGCCAATTATATCTAATTCAATATTTCTGAATTATACCTGCCTTTATGTTATGTCAGTTTAGACATACCTTGTCAAAAAATTTAAGATGCTTTCTGACATCTTTCTGTACACTTTGGTTGGTTTCTTTTCTACAGGACAAAAATTGTCCAAAAGTGCTTATTGTAGAGACGGATAACACACTGGCTCCATGAAATATATTGAAGCATAAGTGAGATCCATTAAAGAAAATGAGCTAAAAAACAAGATCATGCCAGATGGCCGTCCTAGAGGAAATGCGTCATTCAGAAAACCCTCCTGTTCTGCATCCTTACAAGAGTTTTCACAGAGCAAACACTTAAAAAAGAATTTCACTTACACCAATTGGAGGCATCAGTCAGTGCAGCACCTTTAAATATGACTCTTTTATATAATTTAAATACAAACGTACACCACATCTTTTATACATTTCTATACATTTGCCTGGAAAATAGCTCCTGTCCTTATATTTCATGTGATACCTTCCAAATTTAAAAAAAAAAGATATTCTTGGTGTACCAAAAGTAAGCTCTGTTGGTCTCTCTAATACTCGGGAGAGGCTGGTTCAGCTTTGGATCCTGAAAGGCAGCAAGAATTGTCTGCGGGATCCAGAGGCATTTTTGAATGAGCAGAGGCACTTTTGCTCATGCAAAAAAAAGAAAAGAAAAAAAAAGGATTATCCTATCTAGCTGTGGACTTCTTTACCACAACCCAAATGACTTCAAAGTGATTACCAAGATTCAGGAATGGCTTTTCAAGGGCTGCAATGGGTAGGAGGCAAGAAATCTCTCTTTTCTGAACAGAACTCCAATCATGGTTCTCTGGATTATACCTATGGTACTGAGACTCATACAGGAACACTCAAGCTTTAGATAAAGTGTGCAAAAAATTGTTTTGTTTCAACATTAACACATGCAGCTGAAACTGCAGAGATCCATTAGAAAATTACTGAGGGTCACCGACATTAACATTCCTTTCAAAATCTCTCATGAACCACAGAAGAGCAGCACCTTTGCTTTGCCATCAATCCTAAACCGGCTGAGTGATGAGCAAGGTGTTACTTCTGTCCAGGTTCATAGTGACCTCTACCGATTCACCCGTGTCTCAGCACCTGGTCTTCAATCTGATTAATGACTGAACTTTGAGTTGGGGCTGGCTTATGACACACACTATAATTTTGATGAAGAGGCTGTGTTTATGTAAACAGACTGCTAGTTTTCAGAGCATTCAACCTACCATACTTTATCACTCTCTCCCTCTCCCAGTGACAGTACAATTTTGGCAAAAAATGGCCCCTATGTAGTTTTCCTCTTTCACTCTCCAAACCTGAGGTGCACACAAAACAAAGCAATTTGTGTCAACTAATGAACGTGGCTGTGTGATCTTTTTTTTTTTGTGGTCTAAAGCTTAGGTATCAGCTTTTCCATATGTCCCCTCTGGTGGTCGGTAGTACTTTGGGAAAGCCATCAGCTGTATCATGTTGAAAGCATACTTTCTGCATTTGACATTCTTCAGTACATTCTCTATGCGGCATCCTTCTCTGGTGAAAAGGGGGGGAGAAAGACAACTTCATGAAACAAATAATAAATAAATATGTTTTATTTATATATTGCAGAGTTTTGGCAACAACTGAAGTAAAAATAACAAAGATTCAACTCTACAATATTTTTCTCCCACAAGTGATGATACATCTTACAAAATTAGATCCAAGGCCAGGCCCAATGCAGTTATTGCCCTTAGAAGTATGTCATGGGATTTTTAATATTTATCTTGCACTGTGGCTTGATTAAATACTTTATGATATATTCTTACTCTAACCTTAGAAATATATTTTCTTTTAAAATTTCTAATAATTTCCCCACCCCCAATTATTTTGCTTCTGCTGTACACATTAAACTTCACCTACTGTGTGAAGGTTCTATGGATAAGGCATTTTATTAAATCTGGCCCTACAGGTTGGAAAACGAAATGGGCATCTTTGTCTCATTTTCAATATGTTCAGCTTTGCAATGAAAGATAAAGAAGACAGCTTTCTAACCATCTGATCCAACTCTCAGCACTACAAAAAAAAAAAGATGCTCGTTCACATATAGTACAAAAGCCACGAGAGCCACCATGGTGCGTCAAGAGGCCAACAAGACTTTGCTTAAAGGAACATAAAAGGTGCTTTGGAAAGCAAAAGCAACAATTACAAACAGGTTAATTGGTTACAAAGCATAACTTATCTAATGTCTGAGAATGGCTTGGCAGAAAGGGGTTAGTAGCAACAAAGAAAAAGTGTGAACTTATTTGCTCAAACAGAAGATCCTACCAGCAAGTATCAATGAAAAAGAGCTAAATGAAAACTAGTCCTTCAAACTAACCTGCTCCGAGCACATGACCTAGCTCATTGCTAGATATCAGACTATCATTGCAGTATAGCAATAATTCGCAACTGGACTGGTTTGTTCTTAATCCACAGAGGAAAATCCAGTTGCAAATGATTGCTAAAGTGTAACAGCAGAGATATGCAGCCCTAGATGCAATGTGTGCGTGTGCAAATCCATGTCCCATTTCCTCATCATTGCTGATTGATTAAGGGCTGATTATTGCCACAGATAAAAATATCTCCATGCAGTGTGTATCCCCAGTGGTCTCCCCATGTGAACACTACAAAGCTATCATATCTAAGGAAAACATTATTTCTGAGGAGGTAAACTGGGGCCTGGATAGCCCAAGTTAGCTCAGGCTCATCAGATCTTGGGAGCTAAGCAGCATCTGCCCTGGTTAGTGTTAGATGGGAGACAGTAAGGAATACCAGGGTTGCTATGAGAGGCAGGCAATGGCAAAACACCTCGGAATGTCTCTTGCCTTGAAAACCCTACAGGGCTGCCATAAGTTGGTTGCAATTTGAGGGCCACAAAAACAAAACAAAAAAACCACCCGCCGTGGCAATTTCCACATCTTGTTGCCCAACTGTCTGTTTCAGAGAGGAGAGGGGGTGATTTCTGCAAATAGGTCCCCTTATGTAAATATGTGAATTGGCCCTGAACAGGAATCTGTGTTCAATGACTCAGAATCATATGTGATTAAGAGCCACTAATATAAACTGCCTTTCTTAGAACTAATGACAGTGCAGAGAGGTTTCCTAGGAATAAGAAGCAGATTCAACCCCTTGATGCATAGTATGCCCTCTTCATTTCTATTAAAAAAACATTTACAGTTAAAGACGTTGGCTTTTTAAGGACAAATTCTGCAGGTATGAAGATGTAGAAATAATACAGCACATATTTTAAAAATCTCAAGCTTTTGTAGAAAAGAAAGGAACAGAAGTTTACTGATATTTGGCTAATAATAGAGCAAGACTTAAAATAAGCCACACAACCAGCAAATGTGAGCTGACAAGCAGCAAGGCGACAGGATAGAAGTGACGAGAAGTTGGCTTGTTATCAGTTAGACAGCCTGTTTCGGGATCATCCGATTCATTCAGTGTTCCCTGGGTTTGTCTGCTGTTAAACAGGGGAAGTTAGGAACAAATAAGAGAGTGTTTAATAGAAGGAAAAAGCAACACTTAGGTAGTCCAACAACAGATACACTAAAGCTAGCCATACAGAATAAGAAATGTATACTAAATATTTCTATTTCAGGGTTACTTTGTGCGCAGCATTCCAAATATTTAAGCTACCTTTTAAGCTGAATAGAAAAACAAGTGCCCAGTGAAAGCAAGCTGCTAGTATGCCTTTGCACGTTAAAGGCACATTCACAGGATGGAAGCTCTTAATGGAATGCCCTCCGACAAGGGAAGAACACAAATGCTATGAAGTGGAAATAAATGGATAAATGTATGACTTTCAGTACAACAAATGAGAACAAATGGAGATGATGCAAAGCTGCATAGAGCTCTGATGCAACATGGCCTGCAGAGCATTTCCCAGCCTCAAAATGGATGGGGAATCCTTCCAGTCAGGGAGCTCTGCTCAGACCCTGGAGAGCCACATGCAAAACAAAGGGCCATTCCGCACTCGTTCAAAATTGCACAATGGTTGCAAATTGAAATCACTACTGATTTGCTGTTATACACAACGTCGTTGACAATCTGCAACACTCCTGAAACCGATCCACAAAAAGCGCTTCGTTGTAGCGCTTTCAGGGAAATCCCAAAAAGTGGATTCACCCTCCGGAAAGCGCTATATTCTTGCAACCAATCTGCAACACTAGCGGGAAAGTTCTGTGCGTTACCATTGTTGCGATTTCTGCAAAGTCCCTCCCCCTGCCTCTCTCCTCTGATCTTCCGGCGAAGCGATCACCATTTTTTTTCTCATTTTCCCAGCGAGGCTTCCCCGGCTGGGGAAGCTCCCCAGAGCTGTTTAAAGTCACCAAGCAACACACAGCCCCGTTTGCTGGTTTATTACCCCTTTATTTTTCACTCTATTTTCGGCCGAAAATCGCGCCCATGCGGGGGGGGATATTTTTTGTCCACTCGGGGGGAGCGTGGCAATGATGAAACGGCAGCTCAAACAACACCTGCTAGCTAGATGGGTCTCTCCGTTGCAACGAATCAATGCAGATTCGTTGCAACATGTGGGTTTTTTTTAAACCTTCCTTAAACGGAAAGGGGCTTTTTTGGGAGCATGATAACGGCTGCCCATTGGCTGCTCGTTTGATTGATGGCCAGGGGTGGGACAAAGCTTGGCAATATCGCTTCCTGGCTAGCGATTTTTGCCGAGACCGTAAACCTTTGGGAAATGATAGAAACACAACTGGATTCCACTACAAAGGCAGGTATGCATAACGACGAATTCCACTATTTAAAATGGCGTTTTTTTTGTTCCGCAACCAATTTGCTACATAGATCCTGGTGCGGAATGGCCCAAAGTATTTCATAACTTTTTTTGGTTTTAAGCACTTCCTAATACAAAAATATTTCCAGCTTTTTAGCAATTAATGTCCTGCTGCAAACTCAGCACTGACTTGTACTAACTTAGTGACCAGCAAAATTGCCAGGATATCAGTTTTTGAAAGTGAATGCTCCCTTTACTAGTTATCTGACAAAGCGATCTCTGACTCTCACAAATGTATAGACCCTGAAAATCTTGTTGGTCTTTAAGGTGCTATAGGACTAAAGTCTAGCTATTCTACTGCAGATTCTTTTTCTTTTAAAGAAAAAATATAAACAATTTATTAGAGTTCAGATATTTAAAAACCTTAAAAGAATATCAGTGGGCACACATAAATCATCTGGGTAGGTACACCAGTATTGCCAAATGGTTAGGACCTTGACCTAAAAACTTATTTGCAGGACCAGAACCAGCCATACCAAACCAAATTTTTCCCCCTTGTGGAAAATTGTATATGTTGTTTACATACATGCACATCTGTATTATTGACCTCTGATGAAGATCTGTTAGATTGAAACAGGTTAAGTCTAGGTCCTAGCAATTTGGCAATACTGGAGTACTTACACAAATGTTTTATGTGTGCCAACAGATACACTTTTAAGGATTTTAAATATTTGAACTCCAATAAATTATTTATATTTTTCTCAAATTGATTTTATCTCTAACCGTTTTGATTCTTGCCTATTTCTCAGGTTGGGTTTCTGTTTCCCTTTATGTTACCTGCTGTTAACATAGCTACCTTCCTGAAATTGTCAGTACTGATTTATAACTAACATTTAGGTTTAATCAACTCACAAAAATTAGGTCCAAACTTGACATTAAATATTCATTTACATGTTTGAATAGTATGTTATAAGAATTATTGGCTTTTAAAGGTTTTTTAAAACTTAACTATAAGCATAAATCTATAGAAAGTATTTAAACACACTTGCTGGTTTGTAGCTAGTACAATAGCACTCTCTCTAGTGCTCAAGAGCAACCTGTGAGTATTTCACATGCCATCTCTGTCTTTTCTTCAAATTTCAGTTTCTAGGACTTGACTCCACAACTCTGACAGCATGCCCAGAAGTAAATGTATATAATAAGTTAGTGGGATTTCAGTTTTGCTGCACTGAAAAATATTTGGCTATATTTATGTTTATATATTTAACATTAATCATTATATATTTCATATTATATATGTATGCATGTTTGGTCAGGTAGTGAGTGGGGCATACAGTAGTATTGTGGCTCTTTTGGTTGATGATGATTGCAAATGTGGCTTTTTGCAAGTCAAAGAATGAATACCACTGTATTCATGAGTAGGGATGGGCGCAAACATAAAATTCTGGTTCAGTTTGGGGTGGCCCTTCACCTAAACTGAACCAGCCAGTTTGGATTCCCCTTTTTCCCAGTTGTGGCTGGCCATAGCTGGGAGAAAGAGGGACATTACCCAGGAAGGGTTAAATGGCTGGCAAACATTTTCAGCCATTCACTTCATCCCCTCTCCACTTCAAAACAAGGGTGAGCAAAACTGATGGGTTTAATCACATGGAAGCTCATACCTTGAATAAAACTTTGTTGGTCTTAATGGTGCTACTGGACCAGTGGTCCCCAACCTGTGGGCAGCGGCCCGGAAGGCCATGGCACCGGGCCGTGGTTCCCTCTCCCCGCGCCCCCCGCAGTAAAAAACTTCCCAGGCTGCAAGCTTGCGGCCCGGGAAGCTTCTTACTGCGGGAGGGGGGAAGAGGGAATCAGGGCCGCAACCGCGCATGCACAATGCGCAGGCACGGCCCTGATTCCCTCTCCCCCCCTCCCACAGTAAGCATGCGCGATGCGCGGGCGGGGCAGTTGCCCTGCCGGTCCCCAGCCTAAAAAAGGTTGGGGACCACTGTACTGGACTCAAAATTTGTTTAGAACTGATGGTACTGTTCCTAAATTGAAGTACATGTTTTGTCTGGGCGTCAGTGTAGTTTTAAATAGTTTCCTCTGATGAATTTCGTTTTGATCAGTGCCATCACTTTAGCAAAGTTCCCTCTTTTGAAATCAAAAGTGATCGTTTGTGCTCATTGTTCCCAGTCACTGCAACAACCCCTGAATCTCTTGCTAGTTCTTGAGCTCTTCTCAGAATCAAATCCAGAACTCATTAAGAAAGCTAACAGAATGTTGCCCTATCCCCGAAGGCTGAATAAAGTCTTAGGATTCTTTAATCATTACAGAGATCAACTACTGTGGTAAATTCTGGAACTATTCAGCAACTGTTAATTAGCTTGTGGATACTAGAGAAACAGCAACTTTTTGCTGTTGTGCATAGTCTGTAGACAACATTTTATGCAATTACCTTTGACTCCGTACTTCATGCATTCCACGGCTCCTTGACTAGAGATGTTTGAATGCCTGTTGATTCAGCTCACGCTCTGTCCTCAATCAGGGACTATTTTTTTGTAAAATAGTTTGGCTCAGGATGAACAACTCATCCCTGTTTTGTGCAAATTGCAATTGGTAGTATCTCATGCATAGGGATCGACATGCAGTTTAATGAAAATTCTAGTCCTCCCCCCACCCCCCATATACACACACACGACCTGTCATCACTGATGGCAGATTGCTAACCAATTATGAAAACAAACACTGTTTCTAAGGATACACTGCACTGTTAAAAATGTTTACCACTTGACACCCATTTATGTTCATGCCATCATCAAGGTTATTTCTTGTACGCTTATTTTTGCACAGCCTAATGGGTGTTGTAGTTGCCTGTGCATCACTGAACTACTTGGCCTTCCATGACCCTATGACGCTAGGGCAGGGTAGTCAACCTGTGGTCCTCCAGATGTTCATGGACTACAATTCCCATGGGAATTGTAGTCCATGGACATCTGGAGGACCACAGGTTGACTACCCCTGCCCTAGGGGAAGATTAATTCCATCTACAATGCAAATGACAAAGTGGATTGTAAATAAGAATGAGTATGACAAAAAAAATCAGTTCAGTTTGGAGCTGCTTGAAACTGAATGCCAAACCAAATTGAACCCCAAATGCCCCAAAGTGAACTGGAAAGTTTGAATCCCCCCTTCTCCCAGATGTGGTTTCTTGTGGGCAGGAGAAAAGGGGGATCATCCAGGAAGGATTAAATGGCTGCCACTCATTTAGCCCATTTTACTTCCCCCCACCTCAAAGCGGAGGGGAGGACAGCAAAACTGATGGGTTTAATGGCTTGCAGTTATTTAAACCTAACAGCTGACTGGTGGACCTGCCTGGCATTAGGTTTAAATGGCTGGCAGCCCTCTCACCGGTCCATTTTGCTTCACCCTTTGGAAGGAGGGGGAAAGCAAAACCAATCAATGAGATGGCTCACAGAGGTTGCACCCATAAGCTGTTAGCCATTTCAGTCTGTTTCACTTCATCTCATTTCAAAACTGGGAAACCAAAATGGACCAGTGAATTGGCACACAACCATTTAAGCCTAACTGCAAGGTGGGTGTGCCTGGGATTGGAGGCCCAAACAGCAGAACCAAATTGGAAAAAGTGGAACTTACATGAATGTGACTGAGCATGAATGAAATCTTCAGCTCACGTAGGCTAAAATATCTGTCACAGTATTTTGCACATGTCAGCAGTACCTGGTTCTGCCTTGACAGAAAAGATTAATTAAATCCCAAACTAGATATTGTAGTACATGATAAGATCTCATGAATGCAGTCTCTTATTTCTTACTGTATTGTTTTCAGTTAATGATGAACTAAATACATCTCAACCTTTTACGAATGTGCATGTTGCGAGTTCTTAATTTATACAGGCTAATGGATAAGAGAGCAGTGTACAAGTATTTAAAATGCACACATTAATTGATGTGGACATTTTAAAAAAGGAAAAGGGAAAATGATCACTTGTTATATAAACTGGACACTAATGTCATTAAAACCAGAGACCAAGATCAAAGCTGAAGCAAAGGATGAAAAAGGAATAGTCAAAAGCTTCACACAAATACTTTTTTTTTTCTGATGTAATACTAATCTGACATTAATTGCCAAAACTTTATAGCTTCTCTAACAATCAAGATTGACAGAGAAAGAATTCTTGATGCAAAACAGTGGTATTTTAACAGAAATGTGTTGGGGATTTAGAATTTAACTCATCTAAAACTTTAACTATACTCATGATTATTGATAGAAAGTGGAGGTTATCAAAGTCTGATAAATGTTCAGAAATGGCACCTGAATAGAGACACTGAACTGGGCAAAGTTCATACTGAATTTTGGCTCATGAAACTGTTTGTGCCCATCCCTATTCATGGCTCCTTTGGTACAGTTTGCACACTAGGATTTTTCCATGTACCTCCTTACTGCTACAGCCCACTGCACCCCAAAATATTCATGACCATCACTAAAGCCTCAGGAATAGTATAATGGGGAATTTGTGGAAATTTCCACAAATGGAAATCTCCACAAATGTGATTGCCAATTTCCAGGTGTTACTTGGAGAACTATCAGCATTAAAACTGATCTGCAGGCTACAGAGATTGCTTTTCCTGGAGAAAATGGCCAACCTGGAGAGTAAGGTATATAACATTATATCCTGATGTCCCTCCCCTCTCCAACCCTGCCCTCTCCAGTCTCCACGTTCAAATCTCCAAGAGTTTTGCAACCCTATCTGTAAACAGAAAAGCTGGTCCACTGGAAGAACTGTGCAGTATTGTTTAAATACATCTGGTATAACATGCTTAGGGTGAATCACAATGTTAATTCTTAATTTTGATTGGTGGATCTACTGTGACTTGGTAGCTTTGGTGAAAACTTAGGGCTTGTTGACTTTTAGCATGATATTCTTGAGACGGAGACATTAAGAACTATCTGCATCCATGCCATGTGCCAGCCTTTTTACGTTATCTTCCACCATGAAAGGGTGATGAACTTCTTTAAAACTAAGTAGAGAGCTGTTTCTTTCTTTCTCTGACCTTGTCACTTGTAAGCAGTCTCTGTGCTGGAAGGGCTAGCCTTCCTACTCTGTATTGTTCAGCTGACATAATATCTGTATTTCATGTGAACCAAACAGATAGAAGAGGAAGGGGAGAATGAGAGCCTACACAACCTCCCATTTTTGGTGCACCATCTGTGTGGATATGACAAGATGAAGCAAGGAAAGAATTTAGTTCTAAAGAGAACTTGCAAAGGGAAGGATGGTACCAGTCTACAGAAATTTTTACTGCAAAATGTCCAGATATCAATTAATATATATATTTTCACATTACAGAAAGCCATACTAGCAAAATAAACATAAGCTCCCAAGAAATGCTTAATTGCTCTTTCTCTCCCCCCACCCTACCTCCAGCTTTCAGACTGTGAGAAAGAAGATGGAGCAGGAAAAATAAGGAAGAATCCAGCCCAAGATTGTTTTTAATTTATAAATTGTGCTTGTATTTCTATGCTATTCTTGCATTAGACTGCCTAGTGGACTCAAGAAAATGATTAAGGTGAGAATTACTTTTATCATTTTTAAGCAGCAGCACAGACAATTGCTTTTTTTTTTTAAATGAAAAGGTTTACACTGCTGTAGAGGATGAAATTAAGTCATTCCAAATAGATCTGCAAGTCAGATTAATAATATTATCAGTTATAGTTTCTTTACAGTTGCAACCTGGAATTCCTGGGGCACATCTTCCCATGTTGCTAAGTGAACACAGTTTTCAGTACTGGTAGGGGTTATTCAAGACCACAGCAATTAATCTTCACACAATACCAGGTTTCTGCAAGAAGGTTGCCAAGTAAATGCCAGAGAACTTGCTAGCCAAGCAACCTGCCGGATGAAGAACATTGCATTTTTCTAAACAAAGTGTTCATAGCAAATGATGAAGTCTTAACAGCCAATGTAAAACTTATAAGGATTTTGTGCAATTGTAATTGAAGATCTTGAGATGCAAGTTCTGCAATCAAGATTTTTGGAGAAGGAAGGAGGTTCTAAATGTCAAAAGCTGATTTGCACTAACTTATATCAAATGGAATGCTTAATGTATTGGCAAACCTGTTTTATTTGACCTTGCCTAAGTTCTTTCATTTGTTTCATTCCTTACACTATTTATTGATCTAACACTTAGATGGGGATAGGAAAATAAATTGGTGATGCTGGGGGAGAACTGGGATCCTTTCCCTCCACATCACGGGTCATTCTATCCCTTTCGGGGAAAAAATTAGCAGAAGATCCTGATGCCTATAAGAAAAGAGGAAAGTCTTTCAAAGGAGACATTTCTTGCTGCTACCAGAAGGGATGGAGAGAGGCAGAGAGGTAAATAGAGAACTATGACACTAGCCAAGCCCAGATGTAAGCTGATAAGTAACGGAAGCAGAAGCTGGGGACAAATAGCAGTGTGGTAAGCATAAGAGTGAGAAAAGGAGGACTGGCCCAGGTAAATCTCAGTGTGGGGTATTTATCAATGTAATCCTACACAGATTTTTAAGTTTCAATAAACAGAGAGTGATTAAAAGGTGGAATTTGCTGCCAGAGGATATAGTGATGGTATAACAGTCACCTCTACACACTTCCCTGTTCTGAGGTCAATTTGTCTTAAAAAAAGAAATGTCCCCTCAGAGACAGGGCTAGCATAGTAACAAGGTTTTAACATGTGTTATAAAAATGAACCTCATTGTTCCGCCCTGTTGTTACTAGATCTTTGTGGCCCTAGAACATTCTGGGAAGATGTAGAGCCTTCTTTTATAAAAAAAATCCTTTGTCAGAATGGCACTGAGACATTTTACTAGCAAAACAATAAAATATTTTATTTTACAAAGATGAAAAGGGTAGTTGGAATGACAAATGAAGTTTCTTTAGACAATCCAGTTATTTTACAGGTTCTAGTTCTCAGTTACAGGCTTTTAAAAGATGTCCATAGGCTTTTCTTTTAGATATTAAGAATTCTTTTAAACTTGGAGGTTTTGTTACTGTATTTATCCCAAAACATGTTTCTATTTCTTTTTGTGTTCTTTTGAGTTCATCTGAACTCCCCTGGTTCCTAGAAAGTGGACATTCTAGCTTGTACCACCACATTCTCCTTTCTAAGATGAACCAGTATTCCACTGCCTACTGAAATAACGGAAGCACTTTCTCTCACTCATACCTGATCTTCCCTTATTAAGGCAGGGATCCTTCTTCTCTTCCTTAGGATTCTCCTTCCAATTTTGCCTAATTTGAGAGTTAACATCTCACTGCCCAAATTCCTACTGCCAAATATCTGTCCTAGTTGTTCAGACACTGTGTGTATTAGCTGTAAACTCAGTTCTCTCACTAGTCTCAGAGCAGCCTATGCCTCTGTCTCTGGCTAATTCTGCACTTTGTTTTTTCTGTTGTGGATCCTGCTGAATTCAGATTTATTTGAACCCAGTCTTCCTTCACTCCCCCCCCCCACAAATTGAAACAGAAAGCATTCTGCACTTTATTGGGGAAGGTCAGAGGGGGGAGAGGTGCTCTGGTGTTGGCCACTCAGAGTAACTGGTTGGTCATTGTTTGAGGCAGGATGCTGGGCTAGATGGTCCACTGCTCTGATCTAGCAAAGCTTTTTCCTGTTATTAGAACTGTTCAATTCTTACTTCCCTTCTCCTCTAGTGAGGAGTCAAGATGAATGGAAACCATACATCAAAGAGTCCAGTGAAAGCGGTATATTTTAGATTTTTATTTAGATGGACAGCTAAATCTTCAGTTGCTATGTTATTTAATTAAATTATACTATAGCAAGGTCACAAGATTAAACAAATTCTGTAAGGACTAAGGTAATATTACCTCAGACAGAATAGATTATGGCTCAAGTATCTGCTAAGCTGCATTCACTAAACCAAGTAAATTAGTGTTACTATTTAAGTTCAGATGTAATACCACAAGATATCCTTATAATCAGACTATGGTAGGTTTGACCTGAGATGAAATCCTGCACTTAATCATGTACTTGTAGTTCTCCTTGCGATCAGTGGAACTTACATGAATGTGACTGAGCATGAATGAAATCTTCAGCTCACGTAGGCTAAAATATCTGTCACAGTATTTTGCACATGTCAGCAGTACCTGGTTCTGCCTTGACAGAAAAGATTAATTAAATCCCAAACTAGATATTGTAGTACATGATAAGATCTCATGAATGCAGTCTCTTATTTCTTACTGTATTGTTTTCAGTTAATGATGAACTAAATACATCTCAACCTTTTACGAATGTGCATGTTGCGAGTTCTTAATTTATACAGGCTAATGGATAAGAGAGCAGTGTACAAGTATTTAAAATGCACACATTAATTGATGTGGACATTTTAAAAAAGGAAAAGGGAAAATGATCACTTGTTATATAAACTGGACACTAATGTCATTAAAACCAGAGACCAAGATCAAAGCTGAAGCAAAGGATGAAAAAGGAATAGTCAAAAGCTTCACACAAATACTTTTTTTTTTCTGATGTAATACTAATCTGACATTAATTGCCAAAACTTTATAGCTTCTCTAACAATCAAGATTGACAGAGAAAGAATTCTTGATGCAAAACAGTGGTATTTTAACAGAAATGTGTTGGGGATTTAGAATTTAACTCATCTAAAACTTTAACTATACTCATGATTATTGATAGAAAGTGGAGGTTATCAAAATAGACTTTTATAAAAAGACAGCTGTCTTAGTATTGAATTATCTCAGGAAAGAATGTTATTTTCTTTGAAGCAGTTTCCAGCACTGAAATAATAACTAAATTATGCTCTAATGCCCAGCAAATTTAGAGTAATATCTTTGGCATTCAAAATCCAGTTATCAAGGAGGTATATCAGAATGATCAATATCTGAGAAGCAGTTCCCTAGGTTTCAAACAAATTCTAGTCCAATTGTACAGCAAAGCTAACTGTCTGCCGAGTAAGACGTCAGTGCCCTGTGGCTACTGCCCTTCGTGCTGCTTAGGATGGTCTCCTCATTCCTTACAGCTGCCCACATCTGTCGATTGCAATGGTTTTCAAAAGTGTGAGATGAGTTTTCCCGAAGAGACGACAAGAGTTTCCTGAAAAGTCCTGAAATGAGCCTCTCGGGAGCAGAGGACAAAGCCAGTGCTTACAATATACCTTCCTCTTTGGTTTACCATTTGGGAGACAACTGTGTAATAATCGCAACACCTGTTTATTTCCTAGATTTAAACATTTAAGTCAACACTGCTTCTTCTTTTTCCCTTTTATCCTGTCTGTGGTGGAAAAACCAAGGCTAGGAATATCCAGGAAAACTCCTGGCTCAACATACAGAAGGGCTTACCATGTGGACTTGCCCTATTATCTGGAGACCAATGTACCACTCCCAAATAAGCCTGGTGGTGACTATTGCTAGTGGGGTTATGTTCACAGCAACAACATTCAAGAACACTTCACCAATGTGAAGTTGCTCTGAAAGACTTGCTTTTGGACTCCTTAAGGTAGAGCATACAAACCAACTCTTGTGTTAAACTGTGCTTTAAAACAGGGGTAGTCAACCTGTGGTCCTCCAGATGTTCATGGACTTTGCTGGCAGGGGCTCATGGGAATTGTAGTCCATGAACATCTGGAGGACCACAGGTTGACTACCCCTGCTTTAAAACATTAAAAGAACATATAATAGAAGGCAGAATAAATAATAACAAAACCTTTAAAAAGCAAATAGCATGTTTCAAGTGCTGTCAGTATATACACTTTAAAGATTATATTAACTAATAAATGCTTATGTTACTCATTTCCTTTTTTGGGTTACACTGTCACTGGAAGAAGTTTGAGTTGTGCACTCAAGTCACCCGCTGAAATCAACGGGACTTAAATTTTCCTTATGTTACAGAGTTATGTTGGCTACACAAAATGTAACCAAGAAGAATGACTATTATGCACAATGCATTAGGCATGTGCACTATGAACCTCTCCGGCTGAAAAATCTCCAAAGTTGTGTTGCTTCAGAGACAGACTGTCCGAATATGGTCCAAAGCAAAAATCCCCATAAAAAACAGAACCAAAGCGTGGCTGTCCGAAGTAGGCACTCTGACACTCTCTGGGTGGCCATATAAAGTTTAAAGGGAAACAGGCAGGCGGGAACTGACTTAGCTTTCCTGCTCTGTGTTCCCGCCTTTGCACAGGATCCTCCAGGGCAAAGGGGAGGGGGGAGGGACGCAGATCAATGGCTAGGCTCAGCCAATTCTTGCAATGCATTTTGCATCTGCAAATGCATTGCAATGATGAGGTCTTGCAGCTTGCTAAGCTTACTTGCTGCAAAGTAGGGCTCTTCTTGGGGATCCCAATTAGGTTTTCCACTCTAAAGACAGAGTATCAGAGGGCCCTAGAGATCAAATCTAGGCACCCCAGTCACCAAAAGCAACCCCCAAATGGGAAAAAAAATGGAAAGCTGTAAAGCTCATGTAAAATGCAAGAAGAAACCATGTTCTCAGGGGGTGACCAGGAGTTCATATGTATATTATGGGAGCCAGGGGTGAAGACAGTGGTTGAATTGTAGTGTAGCGGCCCGTGATCTGTACAGCCAGGTCTGATTCCCCACCCCAGTATTCAATGTGTGGACAGTTGGGAGGCTTTGTTTAGCTGTTCTCACAGAGCAGTTCTGTCATAGCTCTTTCGTCCCCACCTTGGTGTCTAGCTTGAGGACAGGAAGGGAAATGCAATTGTAAGTTGCTTTGAGACTCTTTCAGGTAGTAAAAAGTGGGGTATGAAAACCAACAACTTGTCTTCCTCTTGACTGTTCTTTTTTGTTGGGGACACGGCTGGATGGGAGAGCCTGTGATGATCTCCTGCCTGGAGGTTGGTATCTACATAGTAGACCTGAGAGTGAGAACTTCTGAACTTCTGATCAATGCATCTAGTTGACTATCTGTTTTTGTCTTATTTATGCTCATTTTCATCATTATTCCCATACTAACTTTGCATCAGCTGGAGAACAAAGTCTGATTCCACTGGCACCTTTAAGCCTTAAAGTTGCCACTCAAACCTTGTTCTACTGTTTCAGACCAACACAGCTACCCACCTGAAACTATTTGTAAAAGCTGCTACTTGTATAACCTCTGATCTACTGACATGCCTGGGTATAAAAAAACATCCATTTTACCCCATCATTACCTTAAAGGAAATCATAGGAAAATTTGCAGATTTAAATATACAACTCTGAAGGCTGAAAAAGTCATAAAAGACAGGGCAAAATTCAAGGAACCAACCAAAGGCTCTAGAAGGGCTGAGTCCTGCGGTACACGGCAAGCTGCTTTATTCCTGAGGTTTATCTTCTACCCTCCCTGACAATCAGGCTTGGGATGGTTCACAAAACCATCGAATTAAAACATCTATGGTACAATTTGCAGTCAAACCATCCATGGCTGATCAATAGTTAAGATAATAACTATAACTACTCTTTTTTAGAAAAAGAGGGGTTTAAAATAAAATTGGGTATAGTATCAGAGTCTGAAGAAGAAACTAACATCTCCCCCCGACATGGGACTCACATAGTCCTTTGAGCATACCAAAAATAGCGCTTTAGATCTCAGCCCTAGACTCCAAGAACTTCTGTTCCCCTGAGACTTTGTAGACGATCACAGGAATTAAAAATGAATGAGTCACCGACTCAAGCATTCCTCTCCTTTTTATCACATGCCCTTTTCCCAGCGTTATCTATATCCTTTATAAATGGAACAGGTCTCCTGAGCAGCTGCTCATAGCCAAGTGAATGGGACTGAACACATATTTAAATGTCAGATGCGCCAAGATTAAAAAAAAATAAAATATACTGCCTGTTACTTGCAAGAAAAAATGACAATGTGAAATAAACAAATGCATCATTCTTGATGTGTCAGTTGCATATTAATCAAAACTGACGGGATCCAATTGAGATTCAATTAAAAAATCAGTCTAGTTCAAAGACAGATATGCCTGGTTTTAGATGGTTATAGTAATGTTATTTTTCTTGTTTTAAATACTTCACTCATCAACTGCCTTGAATGCCTTGTAGAAGAAAAGCAGACCAAACATTTCTAAATTCATACCTGCATATTGCTCACGATGAATGAAAAGGTAATGGACAGAGAAAAAAGATGGTGAAATAAGCTAGCCTATATATATTTGAACCTGTCTGAAGCATTAACTTCCTTGCAAATGGAAGAATTCCATTTGAATTCACAAGCACCTTACAGATCAACAATATTTTGGGGGCATAGGCTTTTGTCTTGTCAGGACTCAAATGAAACTCTTCAGCACACAGCTACTCTCTGACACTAGCTCCCCTCACAAATAAACACTTGGTAAGGAAGCTGAGAATGCTTTAGTGGGTAATTCCTAGTTCTTCATAAAACCAGGACCCTCATATCCATAATTAGGTGTAACAACGGTTAAACAGATTTCAAACTAACAGGTAGGGTGGCCCCAGAACATGATAATATACACAAAAAGCCAATTTGGTAATAACCCCATGGGTGAAACATGAACAAGACTCGAATTCACATACTCCTTTCTTACCTTTCCTTCTCTTGTGTACTTCAGTTCCCTTTCTCTTTACCTCTCAGGAAGTAAACCATCATTTGCCTTATACCTGGAGGAGCTGCGGGCCCTGTGGGAGCTTTCAGTACTCCACAGGGCCTGCAAGACAGAGCTCTTCCACCAGGTCTATGGTTGAGGCTGGGGTCTGAGTAGAAGATCTGATTGCCACCTCCCCTCTTGGTGCTAAATAGTGGTACACCAGGGTAATCTATGGCAGTAGTTATATCTGTAATTTTATGTCCTGTTTTAATTTTAATGGGGTTTTACATTGTGGACTATTATAACCCGCCATGAGCTAGTCTCGGGAAATAAAAATCTAAATAAAAATAAATAAATAAATAAATCCAAACCAATAAACTATAGTTTATGCTTTGCTCTTGTAGCAGACATGGAAATAATGGGTGAAATGTGGCTTTCAATTCTGATTTGAAGTCTAGCACACACTATAGGTTGCTTGCTTGAATGCAACAACAGATAGCAGTTTAATTTGAAACGGGGCACAGTGAGATTGCAGGACACAAAGGGAAAAGCGAGGGATGTAAGTTTGAAGCTTGCTCATATTCAAGCACACCATGGTTTGGTATTGAATGGGAATGATGTCTGTCACGTAATAAAATTGTACTGGTTAAAACAATGGTCCTGCTATGCTTGCCGTAGCTTTATATTTACTACTACTAATAATCATATAGAACCCCAATGCAGAATTTTTTTATAAGCAAATAACACACAAGCGATTTTGTACATGATAAAGTCTGAAAGAACTGTGATATTAAAAATACTAGGATTATTTGTTGTCCTAAATCAAATTTGACCTGTTAGCATCAACAAAACTATGCTATGGTAAACCACTGAATACTGAGTGCCTCACATGCCTGGCTTAAAAGAATCAGCTATGAGAAACTTGCTCATCTCTTATCAGGGTCATGGGAATAAAAAATTATTTTTACACACAGAACAAGATTAATATTTCTTCTACTCAAGTATGAATTAAATTTTCTGTACATTTCCAAAGGTTCCATAATGAGATTTGAGCTATTCATATAAAGAAAGGCAGCTCTATTTATTTATTTCTTTACTTATTTATTTATTTTGATTTATAAGCCGCTGCTTCCGGCTGGCTAGCTTGCGGTGGCTAACATCAACATTTCAAATACACATATAAAAATAACAAAATACCTTACAATCAAATCCTCCAAACCTGAACCCTTCCCCCCTCCCCACCTTGGCTGCCAATACCTAAAAAGAACATGCGACCCAGATGGGGAATAATAGGGAACAGTTGAGGAGGAGGGGCCTATGATGTCTCCCTTAACTTGGCCTCAACCAAAGCCATGGCGGAAGAACTCTGTCTTACAGGCCCTGTGGAACTTCATTAGTCCTTGCTGGGCCCACAGCTCTTTAGTCCTTTACAATGTGATCTAGGAACATTCATACAATATCTCCTTTCCATACCTCATAGGGTTGCTGTGCAAGTCAATTAGGGAAAGGTGAACTATATAAACGTTGCTAATCTTACTGGAGGAAGGGCAGGATAAATTTATTAGATAGATCAAATATTTGTTTCAAGGAATTTTAATTCTCAAAATTGGCTGTGTTTATCACCTGTAGTTAGAATGGCATCATAATGAGGATGTGTCCTGCTTCATATGTATTTCTCTGGATCAGGGCTCACATGAGTTTTATTAATATGGTCAAGCATATCCAACCATTGGGTATATGCCATTTGGTGAGCTTCGCAATCTTTTTATTTTGCCAAAGCAATTCAGGGGGCTTGAGGAAAGAAAATGGAGCACCTTCAGCACCTGCACACAGACAGTGCTGCCCACCTACACTTCCATGTTTTTATATCTTCTTTTTGGAGCATCAGTATAAGAGAAGGAACACATTTAAGTTTCTGTGGAATTTCTGTAACTTCAGAAGTTACAAAACAAAACAGAATTTATTATTTGGAACAGGAATATAGTCAGCACTTGATTTAAAAGCCTTAATAAGTAAATTGTTAAAAATATAAGGAAAGGTAAAGGTATCCCCTGTGCAAGCACTGGGTCGTGTCTGACCCTTAGGGTGATGCCCTCCAGTGTTTTCATGGCAGACACAATACAGGATGGTTTGCCAGTGCCTTCCCCAGTCATTACTGTTTATCTCCCAGCAAGCTGGGTACTCATTTTACCGACCTCGGAAGAATGGAAGGCTGAGCCAACCTTGAGCCGGCTGCTGGGATTGAACTCCAAGCCTCATGGGCAGAGCTTTCAGATTGCATGTCTGCTGCCTTACCACTCTGCGCCACAAGAGGCTCTGTTAAAAATATATACCCTTAAAAAATAAATCTGGACAAACTAGGTTCCTCATCTGTAGCTACGAGGCCTCCAATTGGCTGTCCACTCTTTCTCCCCCACATACCATAGACACAAAGCCCAGCTTTTCTCTGCCAGTCAAAGGGCCATAGATAATGAGTTTTGTGCCATCTCCACTACAAAGGCTGAGAGCTAACAGAGAAGGAGCAGGATTAGGCATAATTTACTTAATTTTGTCACATTCACTAGAAACAAAGGCAACTTCAGAGACAAACAAGCCTTTTCCCTTGTTTCATCATAGGCCATTAATCAGGACCTCAATAATTATAAAAGACTTGTTAAATTCTATGAGATACTCTACCTTCATATATACAAATATATCCACTACTTTTAAAGCTACTAAATAATTGGCCTTAAACATCTGTAGAGGAAGATTGGTTATTCTGGCTTCTCTACCAGATATGTTGGCTGATATAGCTAGAAAAATAGGTCATGCTGACCTGAGAAAACATAATTTTGGGCCACAGAAATCCCTAACTGGCTTTGGCCAGTTTGAACATTAAACAACTTTCTTCTTTCTCTCTGCTGTGAAGGTAAAGATTGTAAACAAAAAACTCTCAGCCTGACTGCTCAAAGCAAATGATAGCTAGCCATGTTGCTCTGTTGACTATTTTGTTCATAGAAATTAGATTAACTGTAGTCTTAGAATATGTTGGGTTCGCACTGTAGTGAGGGGTTGCTGACCCAACTTTAAAGAACTTTCTAAATAAGTGAAAGGTTCTTTAATAGAGAAATTACAGAATGAGCCTTGAAACCGCAAGTCTTCATTTATGCAGAACACAGCCGCTGTTAACCACTTCCATGAGTTCTAATAAAGTAATTACATAGTTAAGAACATCTAATAGATTTGAATGGTTCTTTCCCAAACAAGTCATCCTCTTTCACCAAAAGACTGGAAAGATCTCCTGGACCTAATATAAATATTGTGAGCTTGGAATTTTGTTGCAGTTAGGTGTGAAGTCATGTCTGACCCATCGCGACCCCATGGACAATGATCCTCCAGGCCTTCCTGTCCTCCACCATTCACTGGAGTCCATTTAAGTTTGCACCTACTGCTTCAGTGACTCCATCCAGCCACCTCATTCTCTGTTGTCCCCTTCTTCTTTTGCCCTCGATCGCTCCCAGCATTAGGCTCTTCTCCAGAGAGTCCTTCCTTCTCATGAGGTAGCCAAAGTATTTGAGTTTCATCTTCAGGATCTGGCCTTCTAAGGAGCAGGCAGGGCTGATCTCCTCTAGGTTTGTTCGCCTTGCAGTCCAAGGGACTCGCAAGAGTCTTCTCCAGCACCAGAGTTCAAAAGCATCAATTCTTTGACGCTCGGCCTTCCTTATGGTCCAACTTTCACAGCCATCCATTGCAGCTGGGAATACCATAGCCTTGACTAGATGCAAAACTTGGAATATAAACTCTAAAAGTATAGAAGTATAGTTGCATCCTCTCACTCTGCCTCTTTTGGTCTCTTTGTTTCCAGTTCTTGAGTGATACATATTACACAGTGTATGTGGATTTACATCTTTATGTGCATATGCTATTATTTGGTAGTGTAGCCACATGCTTGATATCATCATGACTGCATGAGTGTGAATTATTCCACATATCCAAACTCTGATTATACCATATTAAAAGTACTTCCAAACTTTGTTCGATATCTGGTCCTCAAATGAGCCAGATTGGGCAGGGAAAACCTACGCCAGTTTCTAACTGGTATGAGTTGCTGCCAGCAAGTTGCCTAACAAGACTTGAGGTGAGTCCACCCTGACTACTGCTGGCTTCATACTCACTATCTCAGTTCCCAGTCTATTCTAACCAGATTTCCAAACTAAACTTCAGGAGTTTGCAGTAACATGCACTAATTTTCTAATTTAAAAGCTATAAGGAATTGTCTCCCATTATATGTGTCATAAGAGCCTCTTGTGGCGCAGAGTGGTAAGGCAGCGATATGCTGTCTGAAGCTGTCTGCCCATGAGGTTGGGAGTTCGATCCCAGCAGCCGGCTCAAGGTTGACTCAGCCTTCCATCCTTCCGAGGTCGGTGAAATGAGTACCCAGCTTGCTGGGGGGTAAACGGTCATGACTGGGGAAGGCACTGGCAAACCACCCCGTATTGAGTCTGCCATGAAAACGCTGGAGGGCGTCACCCCAAGGGTCAGACATGACTCGGTGCTTGCACAGGGGATACCTTTACCTTTACCTTTATATGTGTCATGCAACCCTAATGCTTCAGGTCCAACTACATCAGATTAATAAATCACCATGTAGTAAACAAAACATCTAGTTTTATGTGGCAGCCATTGTTCTGCTACTTTGGCATGAAAGAGATCCCCCCCCCTGCACATATAGTGCAAAAGGCATCACAATAAACACCCTTTTTCTGATAGAAAGCAGCTAGACTACAAGACAGGCGCATGGTATAAAATGAATAAGAAGACACAGGAAACTACTGGATTTGGTTGCTGCCTGTTTTGATCCTTGTCTTGAAATTGTCTCCCATCCTGCTGCTCTTCAGAATCCTGTTTAGGAATTTGCTCTGTAGTTGGTTGCCTCCTGTGATGGTTGCTGTGTGACCGCCAGGAGGCATTTTGCAACTTTGGTGCTGTTGTGTGCTTGTCTGGCATTGCAAATGAGCTATGATTCAGTAACTGGCATCCGAGCAATGTAAGCAGTGCAGTGATGTGAGAAGAGAAATAAAGAGCACTGGAGGTAATAAATAGGTTCTTCAAGTGGGCCAGCACAAGAGCCATAGCTGGACCTTAAATTTCACAACATTTAAACAGCCTTCTTCAGACAGACACTTTTATATTTAGAGTTTTTGAACTATTATGTTAATCCATGAATATTTAATATTAAAGTATTGTATCACTGATGTGCTATAGTTGATACAGCATATTAGACAAATGTATAAAATAACGTGAAGGGACCACTTTGTTTGGTCATCACCATTAGATATGGACATATCACCATGTATGTGAAATAAGTTTAGAACCTTAAATGCCATGTATCCTGGACATTTTACCATACAATGGGCTCAACTCAACATTACTCCACAATGTAAGTTAAGAGTAGAGCAATATTATCAGTTATCAGTTAATTTATAAATAATGGTCAGGAATAAATATCTATCACACTATTATCTCTAGGGGGCAGTAAAAGCACAAAATCAGCATGTGTCCAGGGAATCTTAAATGTCACCAGCTAAGTGACAGTGTGAGTGTATTGCCACATTCCATTTGTAGTGGCAAAACCACTTTGATACATATGGCTACAAGGCACCTATGTAATTTTACAAGGATCTTAAGATGCTGCTCCATTGATACAGCAGCTTGTCTGATGGACCAGTTTTTCCATCTGCAGAGGAGAATAGGACCATTTTTGCTCATTCCTTTGATCGTGCCAAATACAGAACACTCATGTTAGAAGGAAGTGTAGCAACAACATAAAATATCCAAGTGAGAGTTTTAGATTGCTTCCAAATGAGGATTTGGTTCACAAACTGCAGTGGGTTTTTTTGGATCATCCACACAACATCCTCCTCCAATTATTCTTCTTCCATGGTTTCCCTGAGATGTTTTCCAAAGATGCTTTTGTCTAATCTTTCTGGAAAGACTGGAGTAAAGAGGAGTTCGACTACAGTGTAGGAACTAGCAGATTTCTGAACCTTTCAGCCTATATCTGGTAGTATTTCCCTCCATATCCCAGTTGTTTGCTATTCTTCACTATGGCATCATAACACTACAGCAATATACCTACTATGTTTTTTTTTTTTTGGTTTTGTTTTTCTCAAAGAAATGATGGTATAAAGCACTCTGGGGTATATGAATATAGTAGGCATGAAGGGATAATGTGGAGAATAGCCCTGTATGGCAACTCTACATTTGCAGCAGCAAAGAGTACACAACACAGAATCATTCCAATGTAGAAACAGCTCTCTCTATATATTAGAACCTGAAGCAGAAAATGAAAGCGATCACCTCCTTACCCTAGCTGGTGTTTTCTCTCCCTCAATAGTGGTGTGTACTGAAAAATTCCTATTTTATCATTTCAGCTGCTTCCAGTTTCTTAAAATGAGTCCCCTTACAATGAGCTCAATATACTCACTTAAATTTTTACAGTGGTATGCATATAAGTATAGAAGTACTTTGTCTCTAGGTACTTGAAAAGTGAGATGAGCCATTCATTTGGAAAACCTTTTTCAATGCTGTGATTTTCAGGACACATGAAGCATCTTTAAGCAGGAGCGGAGTGTTTTCCCACCCTAAAAGATATTCAACCACTTTCCATAGATCCATTATAACACACACACACACGAAATATGGTGTTCTGCAAGTGGTTAGGGAAGCTTAGAAAGGGGGGGGGGAGCCAAGTGCCGCAGGAGTTTCTTCCTTTCTTTTCTTAAAGGAGGGGGGGGGGGAGATGATTGGAGACAGCAGAGAAGGGAGAAAAACAAACAAGAGGCAAATCTCTACCGAAAGAAGTTAGGGCTTCCCCTTTAAGGCAAGCTTGCAGCTTGGGAACAAGGAAGACTTTGAACTGAAGCCTTGGTCAATCAGGGCTTCTCTACCATGGAGGCTCAGCAGCAAGTTTGGAACAAGCATGCTTTATCATGCTGATTTTTCAAATATTGAGGGTTATATCCACTCTAGGATATTGCGGGGAAAAGGTAGGGTCACTCCGGCTCAATCATGCTTGTTGCACAGGGAAAATTTAAATTGGCCAAAATCAAAATGGAAATCTCATTCAGTGGAGACGGCAGGGACTGAATCATCCTGGGATTGGAATAAAAGCTCCGTACAGATTTAGCCTAGATAATGTAGATCTGAATTTGGTCAGCTAGCTGTAAGCTGAGTTTTCAAAAAATACTTCCTTCGTGAATCCGTTGTTTCTAGTACTCTATATTCTCTTTTCTCTTCTCCTTACATATTACCACCCACCAAGGCATAGATGACAAAACACAAACAGCAAGCATCTGTTTTATTAATGTCTCTGATTTTACTCTTAGCCTTGGCTTGTTAATGCAATTACACTTGTTTTCATTTTGCTGTCTACTGCTCTTGCAATTTTCCAATTAATGTAATCATTAACAAGCTATCTGCCCATTTTAGTGGACTATGCAGCAATATACATTGACTTAGCTTTACAAATGAAAGTGAAATCCCTCGGTTTAATCTCAAACCCTGAATACTTCTGCTTTGAGAGTAGCCAGAAATATTTTTCATGCTCATTCTCAGTACTGCTGCCCTTACCCAATTTACTAGCAAGCCAGTTATCCTGAAAGTAAAGTAACTGTTTACAATGAAGGGACACCAAACCAAAAATTAAAGGTTTATATGCCCCCTCCTATATTTGTATCTCCCCAAAGCATGACGGGAGTTAACTTCCTTGCCCTGTTACTTCTGCCACATTCTACTATGTGGAACTAAGAAATAATTCTAGCTCCCATTTCAATGTGGCATCCAGGACTACTCCTTTATTCCTTGTTCCCAAGTTCTGATTCTAACACCATTGATTCTAAAGATCTTCCTAAGCTTTTGGGAAAGGTTATCACAATTGTTATTCTTTGCAGAAAAAGAAAAAAGTTAGACTACATTTAATAAAGTTTGATTCACAGTATTCTTCAGCACATTTTACAAAGAGAAACTTCATTATTAAGAATTCTAAAGTGTCCACAGATAACCCACATTACCAAGGTTCTGAAAACTGAATGTTTGCTGTATGTATTTTTAAGGTCTTATATAGGTGTCCAGGTAACCTTGGCCATTCAAATGTAAGAGTCTGAATGGGGCAAGGACACTGACAGCAATTTAAAATGAGGGAAAGGGGGAGACAGTGTGGGTGGATATTGTACTGTCACTTGACTACAAATTGATGATTAAGTCATTAACACAGTTATCTTCACTGCTAAATGGTGAGAAATAATCCTCATGCCACTTGTAACATTTGAAGTGTCAAGATCTGTTGAGTGTTTTATTTTGAAATTGTGGAGGACTCTTTCTGTCCATTAGTAGTGGTCAAAGCAGTGGGCCATTCTGCACCCAGAAAATGTAGTGAAAGGGTTACCTCTTGCAGACACTTTTCTTTGATGTTTTACACAATGTTGTCAGCATCCAGCATTCCAGCAGCAAACTGGCAGCTACAGCCTCCATTTTAAAGTGCTAGCTGGGAAATCCACAAAACTGGATTCCCCCAGCCATGTAGCATGGAGGAGAGCAACCAGCAACCACTAGCAAAATAGCTGTCTGTAACTAAAGTAGCCAGAAGTAGCATGATCTCCATCTCTAGTACCCGCCCTTGTGCAAGTGCTTCTCCCTGGAATGGGGCTATTTTTTTTTGTAGCAAGCTGCCTGGAGCAATGAATACGCATTGCTTAAGCCAGGCAGAGAGAAAAACTTCTGCCCAACAGTTGCCACAAAAAGCATGACTCTCAACCCCCACAAAAAAATTGGGGACAAATTTAATTTTGAGAGCGAGGAGGTAAGAAATGGCAGGGGCACCATTTTTAATACCATAGCAATTGCACTGGTTTAACACTATGCTTCTAGAAGTGCAGAATGGCCCAGAGTTTTGACATTCTTCTCTGTGGCACTGTGGTCAGTTTACCACAACTCATGCTGCCCAAGGGCCTCCTGCATAAGATAACCCTATCCCCCAAATGAAAACAGAGCCTTTTATGCATGAAGTTTGTGGAGTTCAGAAATACACTGAATAGCTTTATCAATAACACTTCACAAGAGTTATTGCACAGAAGGATAAATTCACAAGTGTCACATTCTGTAACCACTCCATTAACCTTAGACCAGACTCAAAAGCATAGTTACAAAATCTCTGAGGAGTGTCTTGAATATAGTATGCTCTTGCTAAAAATGCCAAGACCACTTAGGGTAAATGGAGATTATTGCAAGCTAACCCACTCCTGTTTGAGTCAAATTTTCTTCAATCCTGGAGCTTCTACTGGGAAAGGGAGTTTTGTTATGCTGCTGGCATTCTTCACTCGCCTCCGTATATGAAGAAACACTTTACAACACTAGTCAGTAAATTTTGTCCCTGGCATACTGCCAAACTTTACAATGAGTAAAGTTGGAGCAAAACCGGGCATGTCACCCTCCTTCTTTGGTGATACTTAGGGGTTACAGCAAAAGTGTCTATCCATTTAGATCCAGGAATTACTGATCTCAATGGCAACTGGCTTCATTTTTTCTTCAGTAGTTTTGCCCTGCAGACAAAATCTGACTGGCTACGCAATGTTTTCATATCACCACAGATAGTTCCCAGTGCCTAATTGGATGGGACTGCCCTATGACTATCTTCAGAAAAAAGAAGCCCCCCAATCATGCTGAAGAATTGGCAGAGATGGAAACAATGGCATTGGGTATTCTGCTGTCTACAATTACATTTTTAGCCTGAAATTTTTTTTAATTCTTGAACAAAACTGAGCTTCATTACAGCATTATATCTGTCAAATGGATTGCAAACTCACTGTACATTTGAAAAGGTGTAGAAACTATGATTGACTATACAAAAAACAAATGGCTCATTAGTAAAAGCATGTTCAGGTCTGAAAGGCAACACATGCATCACCCACTATGGCTGAAAAGCTGCCGTGGAAATAGAATTTATGAATAATAATGATACGTATGAAATGTATGTGACATTAATACAACATGATACATAAGCAATTTCCAAACAAGCTAAGCATCTGAATTTTTGTGTTTTTCTGCTGATTTATTTTGGTACTATTAGCATCTTTTTAACAAACAAAATTCATGCTCATGGTGAAGGGTAAAGGATGAATTACTGGATACTAAATAGGTAACCTCTCTCTTTTATGTTAAATGGAGCTAAAAAGAATCCAGAATAAATAACTATCAACCACTATGTCCAAATGTTAAAGACATTCTTCCTTGCTGTTAGTCAGAGTGAAAGAATACTGAATGATCTTGTGTCACCAGAGCGAGGCACATGCAATTACTCATCCTATGAGAGAGCCCTATGGATGAAAAGGTAAGGATGCCCTAATGAAATCCGCAAAGCCCATCTCCTGAGAATTCACCTTTAAAAAGAGCTGGGGAGGCTAAATCTTACCTGCCTTCATAGGCTTCTAAAACAGTAGCAAAGGGGTGTCATAGACAGTAGAGGTGGCTAAGTGGCATAATTTGAGTACTACTTTCAAGCTGATGGCAGTATGTTGAATGTAAGATAGAGGCTTTTAACACTTTATGTACATTAGTAGCTTATATAATGCCGTTTTCTTTGAGCATAAAACATAAACTGTAAAGATTAAGATTGTTTCATTACTACTACATCTTCAAATTACATTTCTATATATCGCTGACTAAAAAAAAACTTCTGCAGACTTTCTATGTATCTAACAGTGAAGTGTGGCCTCATGTGTGGATGTCTAAATCTGTTACACTGACTAAATACAAATACTTCTGCGAACATGGGGTTTTCCCCAGACTTGCAGATAAACCTGATAATGTTATAAAAACACACACATTCCCTCAAAAACATTGTCTGAACACGTACAAAATGTACATAACTTCTCCTTGAAGCATCAGAGTACAGATTTTAGAGTGGAGGTGGAGTAGCATTGCTAGGCGTGGCAGCAGAGGCCAGGACATTAGTTGGGTACCAGGAGGGGTAATGGCAATGTGGGGGGAGGGGTAAGAACAACGGTTGCCCTGGCAATGACTGCAGTAATTGGGTGGGAAGTTTTGGAGTTGATGGTGGAGTGGCTGGGAGCTGCAGTGGTCCTAGCAACAACTGTGCTAATTGTGGCCACCCAGTAGTGAAGGCCAAAAGCCTAGAGAGCATGTTGGAGTTGGGGTGATTGGGAGCAAAAACAACTGCAGAGGTGAAGGTGAGAAAGAGGCTCCTCACCCACTGCACTCTTCCATAAAAACAATAACAATAATAACTGCAACTCAGCTGCCCTTTTAAAACTTTTCCGCTGGCTTTTACCTTGCGAGACCACAGGAATCAGCACTGTAGGAGAGTAAAGGAGGATTTCCTCACCTGCACCGGGCTCCCTTGTACCCATGGAGGGGGAGAGAAGCCTTGTCTACTGGACAGTGAGTAGCATGCCAAGGGTAGGGGTTATATAGGGAGAGCAGTGATGGTGAAGGTGAGCAGAGTGCTGAGGGCGGGGGTGCATAGGTAGAACAGCAAGGTGACAGTGAGGATACAGAAAGGCAACTGGAGTGTCAGAAGCCAGAGGAATGAGCAGTAATCAGCAGGGGAATTTTCCTGTGAGTTTCTCACAAGTCTCCACTTGTACCTGGTTAATTCTATTTTAATCTCTGCATAACAACACTTAAAATGCAAAGGAATTTTTATTTACACAAGAACAAACAGTGGGGGACAATTTAAAAAAATGACAGTTAACATCTGTCTCAACTTTGTTTGCTATGTTTTATTTATCTTTGATTAAAGGAACTAACAAAAGGCACTAAGTAGAACTATTTACTATTTTTGATTAAGTAATACTTAATCATACAACTTACAGGGTGTTTGTATGAGAATTATATGTTTGGAGGAACCTGGACTTGGAATAGGCTAAGATCAAACAGTACAGTTTAAACTCCTGTCCAAGCTACATTTTATCCAATGTAAAGCCACACAGATTTGAAATATGGGAAAGACATGAAATTAAGAACTTACCTCCTCATGCAGTCCAGTGCACGAATAAAAAAGTCTTTGTGCAACTGATGTTCATCTCTTAAAATTGAACATTGTTCCAGTGTCACTGACATTGATGTCCTGTCTTTGGCACTTTTACAACAGGTAAACCGGATTCCATTGAGCTTGCGACAAATCTATAATAGAGAAAAATCAAGGAACTTAGTGACATCCTTATTACAAGGGAATATGGGGGGAATATTTTATATTTGCTTCAAAATCTTTAAATTCTCTTTGATTGAATGGTACAATATACATTACAATAAACCTTTATTGGCATACAAAACCATCAATAACAGAAATAAAAGTTAATTAAAAAAATCTGCAGCTTCACTTAGCGCAAACTTACTGTCTACAGTAACCATAAAACCCTAAACATTTAGGTGTTCTCTCACTTGCCATAAGAAAACAGAGCACTCTTCATTAGCAGTATAAGTTTGTGCCCTTTCTCGGAGCATGATGGCTAAGAATTCAGCTACACGTTCTGTTACTGCAGAGTATGTGTCCACCAATAACTTTTTAATACCATGAGCAGATTATTAGTTAGTCTGCAAGAGAATGCCTAAAAAGGAAGAGCATTGTATATAGATTGGATGGTATAGATAGAATGTTATTATTGTATCCCAGCCAAAGAATGCATTCAAGGAATAGAACAGACATTTATTACCAGAACTAAAGGCATATTAGGCTAGTCAAGTTTTGGAAGCTAAGTAGGCATGGTGGCCCTGGTTAGTCCAGGATAGCTACACAAAAGCAGGTAATTGCAAACCATCTCTGTTCATACCTTGCCTGGGATCATCCAGACTGATTCCACAGAGGTGCAAACCTTGTGCTGCTTCCTGCTTTCCAACATGAGGTTATAAGCTGTATGTTTGCAAGCCTCCTCACAGTAGACCCCTCCCACATTTTCCCTCCACTTAATCATGGCATTTCACCTCCTGATGAGGCAGCAAGAGAAACAAGTTGAATTTTGCCCTCCTCAGCTTGTCAATCACAGCAAGCCACCAATCAAAACACAGCGGTTGTCTCAGGGACTCAAACTTCCATTAGAATCTTGGATCCGTGTTCTGTCCTGGAAACTCTCTGGATGACCTTGAGCCATTCCTAGCTTAATTTATCTCATAGGTGGAACCAAGATTGATCATTAAGAGCATGTGGGCTAAACTATAATGGAATATTGTATGGAGGGGGTTTACAGCAAAACATATGTAGAGTATAACTTACTTGATGTTTACTAACTCATATCTTATGTATCTGTTCTATCTTTCATGAAAAATAAAAATTGTATTAAAAAAAAAGAGCACATGGGCTGAATCTGCACTGGGTTTTTTATCCTTGATGATCCTGAATTTTAAAGTCATCTACATGTTATTCGATTTCCATTTTGATATTTAGTGTTTTAAAATTTCCCTCTGCAACAGCTATGATTGATTCATGGTGACACTACCTTCCCCCATGATATCCAGGAGCAGATATAACTTGCTAATTTAAGCTGCTCTGAAAGCCCCAGTATTAAGTGAAGATCTTTGCATTCTGCTGGATTAGCTTCCTACCCTGCACCTCCAACACTGATGTAGTGAAGCAGTCTGCTGCAGATTAGTCAGGGCATCAGTTCAAAGACTGCTTGGTTTCCAGTTGCCATTCCCTCTCAAGACTTATTTTTGCCCTCATTTGGGATCTGTTTTAAAATGACTGCACTCCAAAAGCCTACATTTCTATGAGTAGAGTTTTACCTCTTGGATTTACCTTCTCTGTGAGGCTGCTGCCTCCCCCCCCCCCAACACCCTGCTCTTGCAGAAAAAGAAAGATAAACAAGTAGCCTCGTTCTCCACTTGCCCCTCCCTCAGCTTGATCTGGCTGTGGACTCGGGAGTCAAAAGGTGGGGAATGAAGCACTCTCCAGCCTTGTGCTCCTTCAATGCTGGCTGGAGCTTCACCTGACCCTCCCCCATCAAATGGGAAGGAGACTGAAAATTGGGACAATGCAAATGCAAAAGAGCCATGTGTTTAAAATTCGAGAAGAGGAAACCTGTAAATACAGGTTCAAATCTACCAGAATTTGGCAAGATTTACAGTGAAAAAAATGTAAGAGCAGAAAGGGCCTTGGATCCCTCCTAGTAGGCTGATACCCTCCCATCTGCATCTGGGGTAGCCACATTGGGCTCTGACAAAAGGGCTGAGTTCAACCCTCCCAAGTCCTATGCAATGAGGGACAGTTGCTACTCAGCCAGTCTGGGGTAAGGTAAATTCAAGTGGGTAGCCATGTTGGTCTGTAGCACAACAAAAATTGAGTCCAATAGCACCTTTAAGACCAACAAAGATTTATTCAAGGCATGAGCTTTCATGCACATGTCTGAGGAAGTGTCCACGCACACGAAAGCTCACACTTCGACTAAAGTGTTGACCGCCTCCTTCTCCGTCCCCCCCCTTAGCAAAAGGGATTTTCTGTTCTGCCATGTTGTGATGGATTTTAAGTCTTTTAATTGGAGTTTTAAGGGGTTTTTAAGACATTGTAACCTGCCACAAGCAGCTTAGGGAGTGGCGGGAAATAAATTGAAAAATAAATAAAATAAATAATAAATCTTTGTTGGTCTTAAAGGTGCCACTAGACTCAGTTTTTGTTGATGTAAGGTAAGGTAGCCAAAATATGGTCTGCAGGAGCCCTGTCAGATGGAGAGAAGTGGCAGCACCTGGCTCAGCCCACTCAAGGTGAAGCAGTCACTGGAGCCCTGGCTAGTCAAGCAGATGACAGGACCTAAGAGATAAAGCAAATGGTGGTACCTATTTGAGGGAAATTTACCCTTCAAAACAATTCAAGCTATTAATAGTCAAGATAGATCTTCCCACAAATTTGAAAAAAATCTCCAAGTTGAAAAATAATTAAATTTAAAAAATCTGAAATTTAAAAAATATATAACAGAAGCAGCACCTGTATCTTTAAGAAAGGGAATATCATTGGCCATTATGAGGGCTGCTAGGCAACCACAATATTGCTAGCCTTTGAACTGTCAGTGAAAAGCACAGTAAAGGGCTCTTTCCAAAGCTAATTTGCCTCACAGTCCACTCCTGCTCCACCACCTGCCCATCTAGTCCTGAAAGGAAGATTTGTTAAAATCTATAACAATCACCAGACAAATTGTAGTTTGTTTTCTTCTCACAAACAAAATTGCTGAATAATTCTGGTTTAGAATTCAAGTTTGTGGAGAAGAAAAGTATCTTATATGTGCAGGTGCTCCCATTTGGGCAGTGCAGAAAACTGGAGTTGGATCGAAGACCTCTGTTACTGTGTTCAGAAGGATGAGGTCAGAGTGAAAGAACGAGAAAGCTAGAAAGAAATTTAGTTTTCAATCCAAACTGGGGTGCAACTCGAGCAATTAAACTGAAAAGGGAAAAGGACAGTGATATATCTTATTTGATTATAGGAGTTCTGTAGGTTGTGTAACGTAAGAGGTTTGGATCCTATCAAGAGGTAGCTGTGTTAATGTATAGTGGCAGAACAAAGTTTAAGTCCAGTAGCACTCCAGAGACTTATACATTTTTTCGGAGCTTCACTGAATCCAGCAGATACAATGTGGTTTGGAATCAACTAAAGTGCATAGTTTGGGAAAGGACTGCACCTCTAGTTACAGCGACAGTAGCGGAGGCCCAAGTTAAACTCTCCTTTTCTTTCCCAGGTTTCCAAAGAAATAAGGGAAGGCACAGAGGCAAGGGGCCCTGTGTGAACTGTGACTGGACATGGAGGGGGAGGGGGAGTTGTGTGCTGAGGAATAATTGGGGGGGAGGGAGGTAATGTATTTTATTTGGTATATTTAATCTACCTTGTAAGTCACCTTGAGTTCCATAAAGTAGAATGGTGGCTAGAAATTTAAACACAAAACAAATAAATAATAAAATAATTTTAAATTCTCCCAAGCAGAGAGGTGGGAATTCAAACAGAGCAAAGGTTGAGCCTTGGTGGAGCAGAATGACAATTAGGACACAAAACAAAGGATGAACTCAGTATGGGCATGGATCCTGTGCCTAGGATCCTTGTCTGAATGCCACACATTCAGGATTCCCCAAGTGATTTGCTCAGACAGCCGCTCAGTTTCAGAGCCTGAACAGGGTATCATGCTGCACATTCTGTCTTTTGTTGTGCTGGCCAGAACTTTCGTTATTTGCTCTGTTATAACACATGGAATCAAACTGGTCTTGCTAAAACAAGGTCAGTCAGATACCATTCTTTAAACCAGAAAATCTTCAGTGTGCATAAAGAGAGGAAGAAGTGACAGGGAGAGTATGAACATACCACAACAGCTGCCCATACCCTGCATTCTTTGTTGTGCCTCCTACCTGTTAGCATGGCCTGCCTGGTGAAGGTAGAAGGGCCCCCATGTTTCTCTCATTCCTCAGAAAGCGTAAAACACAATTGTCCAGGAAGGCATTTTAAAAGGGGATCAGGACTGTAGTTAAAAGGGGATCAAGCATTGTAGTTATGGTCTGTGAAATTGTAGCTCACTGTATTTATACTTTTCACTGCACTGTTCTTCAGTTTCGTAATCCAGTTTATTGTATGTACAGTTTTCTAATGCATTCTCTAGTTCTGTGATAGTTTTTATTGTATTGTTGAACGTATTATACTTTCCCTAGTGCATTGTGTATAATTACATAATCTACCTGTAAGTGAAGTGAATAAGTAACAACAAACCATAATGAATTCACCTCTTTATTTGATGCTTGACCATAACTCATGAAACACAAGCCTGATCCTACCTTCTGTTGTTCTAAGAAATAATTTTATTCATTCCTTCAGATAAAATATAACAAGTGCCAGTTTTTGTGCTTGAAGAAGAAGGAAACCACATGTCCCCTCCTCCCTGACATATTGAATATTGTGTAAAAAAAAAACCCTTCAGAACAGGTCACCATCTGGAGAAGAAATACAACATGAATTTGATTTTCTGGTTTGGATTGCAAATTTTCTGACTGCAATTCTATGTGTGCTTTAGAAGTCCAGCTTCCAAATAAACTTCAATTCATTTGAAACAGAAGTGAATAGGCACCCTTGATATCCTTACTGTTGTAGTGCTAAGGAGACTTTCCCTGAAAATAGGCACCATTGAATAAGATGAGACTTACTTCTGAGTAAACCTACATCAGATAGCATTCCACAGAACAAAACTTGGAAGGACTCAAAGCCCATAAAACAAAATCAGAGTCCAGTGGCACCTTTAAGACCAACAAAGATTTATTTAAGGCGTGAGCTTTCGAGTGCAATCACTCTTCCACTTGAAAGCTCATAAATTTATAAGGTATATAAAGAAGTATTCAACTATAATAACATCCCATTCTAGTTATTACTATTATTGCTTATTTAAGAGAGGGATGGTCATTCTGAGTATCCAAAACAATAACAGTGCAATCAGATTTCAAGCAATCCAGGGAATGACAGCAATGTCAAAGATGATTAAGCACAGTCCCTTCATACTGTTTTAATTTTTAAACTCTAATTCATGCTATATGAGATGTCACTACAAAACAATGGGGATTAAGCTGTATTTTTAAACTGGCAAACTTTAAATACATGTGCATTAACCCTGTGCATTAACAATCACTTATATTCAGTATCCTTTGAAGTTTGTGCTTTTATTTTGGAATTAGGTTCAAATCATAATAATGAAGGGATTCCTGATTAAGCTTTCTTAAGTTAAACAAAGAACTTCAAAGAGACCCAAATTAGACGGAACAGATCTCGAAGAACAAAGGTTTTGGCAATAGAACAGAAGGAGGATAAGGAGAATACAATACACATAAGGGAAAAGCACTGTGAAACATACTTTGCATTTTATTCTTTAACACCAGAATAAAAAGGCTTGAAAGACGCTTCTACCTCAGCAACAGCAACCACACTGATCCTGCGTTAAGCAGGGGGTTGGACTAGATGGCCTGTATGGCCCCTTACAACTCTATGATTCTATGATTGTCACGCATGCACGTTTTCGCCACTAGGTGGCGCTAACGCACACGCGCAGAGCTGCCGCGCGCGCGTTTTCACCAGCAGGGGGCGCAAACATGCGTGCGCGGCAGCTCCGCGAGTGTGCGTTAGCGTCGCTGGCGTGCCGGCGGCCGTGCCTGCTTCTTCCCCCACTCTCGCTGCAGGGGGGGAGGAAGGCGGGGCCGCTGGCGGCCCGGTACCATGGCCTTGCGGCCCGGTAGCGGGCTGCTGCCCGGGGGTTGAGGACCCCTGATCTAGAGGTTCACTGCAAGGAAGTGCTAATATTCTGAAGCTCTATAAGGGGGAAAACATTTTTTGTGACTGAAGGCAGAGATGATACAGTCTTACAGATCCCACCCCGCTTCCTCTCGCTAAATACTTGGGGCAGAAAATTCAGGAAAAACAGAAGAGAATTTTTCACCATACAATGCAGAATTAATTTGAGCATGAAGGGCCTGGTTTTAACATTCAGGGCAGGACAATGAAGTCACTGTACCACTTCAAAAGGAAATCATATTTTTAATGTTCTCCCATTTAAAAGCTCTCTGCAAATAAAAATTAACACATTAAAATAAAAGATTTTAACCTTACTTTTTGCATGGTGTGCTATTTTTCTACTGACAAAAGACTATGAAATTAGGGGAAATTGGAAAAAGTAATCCCTCACCTGTAGTCAGTCCATTTCATTCTATTTTATGCCAAGACAAGGTCTTTTGTAAAAGAAGAAGAGTTTGTTTTGTATACTACTTTTAACTACCCAAAGGAGTTTCAAAGTGGCTTACAATTGCCTTCCCTTCCTCTCCCCACAACAGACACCCGGTGAGGCAGGTGAGGGTGAAAGAGCTCTGAGAGTAATTGTTCTGTGAGAACAGCTCTAACAGGACTGTGACTAGCCCAAGGTCACCTAAATGGCTGCATGTGGGGGAGTGGGGAGTCAAACACGGCTCACCAGATTAGAAGCCATCACTCTTAACGATTACACCAAGCTGGGGATTAGTTAAATTCATGAAGCATAGTTCTACTAATAGCAACTAGCCATGATGGAAAAATACAATCCCTATGTTCAGGGAGAGACCTTGTATACCCTTTGGAGCATTTGAAAAGCCATTGTGGAAAACAGGAATCTATGCTAGATGGACCAGTTGTTTAACCCAGCAGCGTTCTTATGTTTGACTGTGGGCAGAGAGCCAAACAATTCGTTGTGTGGAAAGCTCTCTATGAAAAGTCTGGGGAAATAAGTTATCATATGTTACTCAATTCCCAAATGCTTGTTCACCCATGATAACTCCCTCCAATGATAATTTGCATGTTAGAATAAGTCATTCCAAGCAACATTGCAGGGAAATTTTAGGAGTGATTTTAGTGATTCTGAGACCCAAGATAACTGCCAGCACCTTGGCTGAGGGATAGCCCTCAACTTATCTGAGGCAGGCATTGCAGCAAGCTGGCTGCCAGTACCCAAAATGGTTGAATGAAGTTGAGCAGCAGCCACTGTGAGGTGACTGGCAATGAGCATTTGCTGCCACAGGTGGGCAGACCAAGCCCTATGGAAGTAGGTTCCTCCTCTACCGGGGGTGGGGCCATGGGCAGGCCTGGGTTCTTTCCAGGGCTGATTTTGCCTGCCAGTCCACCTCTGGTGACTGGGGAAGGGGCAGCCTGGGGGAGCACCTCACTGCCCAGCTGCCTGAAGGAGGCACTGTACTGCTCAACAACTGATTTCCATAGCTGCTGCTTTGAAGCCACCGCTGCCCATTGTAGCGCCAGAAATGGCAGAGAGGCCTGCAGTGCCAGTATGGCAGCTGAGTGCTCAGGAGCCCTCCAGCATAACCCCATCAGTGCAGGGCTTAGGGCAGCTACCCTGATTCCCCTATGGCTGAATGCCCCACTGAAGCTTTCATACCAATCACTCAATTTTCAGCAGAGACAGTTCAGCAGCAAACAGTCAAATGTAGAGAGTCAAGAGACAAGCCATAAAAGTAATGGACATGAATGTGTGAAATGGTCGTTGTACAGGTCAGTTATTCTTGGGCATAAAGTTCTTGACAATTTTTAGAGACCAAACAAGTTTGTGAGTGGTAAAGAAGATGACAGAAAATGACAGCAACAGAAGGAAGCAGGGATTTTACATCTACTTCAGAGAGGAAATACTATTTAAATTATTTAGGTATTCACTGCATATGAAAAAATCACTATAGTGTAAAACAACAACCCCAAACCATCATCACCAATCTCAATTCTAAAATGAGCTGAAGTTTGTATGTTACTTTGTCCTGAGACAAAAACCTTACTCTAACCCATGAAATCATTTGGACATGCTATTACATGAAACATTGTTAGATATTGTTAGTAGCTGTGTGTAGACAAGCAAAACCAAATCAAGGGTTATCTGGTTCCTTATCAAGTATATATATTCAAAACAATTAAAAAGGTAACGGTATCCCCTGTGCAAGCACCGGATCATGTCTGACCCTTGGGGTGATACCCTCTAGCGTTTTCATGGCAGACTCAATACGGGGTGGTTTGCCGGTGCCTTCCCCAGTCATTACCGTTTACCCCCCAGCAAGCTGGGTACTCATTTTACTGACCTCGGAAGAATGGAAGGCTGAGTCAACCTTGAGCCGGCTGCTGGGATTGAACTCCCAGCCTCATGGGCAGAGCTTTCAGACTGCATGTCTGCTGCCTTACCACTCTGCGCCACAAGAGGCTCTTCAAAACAATTATAAGTCCACAAAAAGTTGTATAAATTAGGTGCCAGTAAAATATGGAAGCAATCAGCCAATATCTCTAGGAGTGTAAGAAAATAAAGATTAATCAGTCAATCAAGAGACTGATTGTCTCTTGCCCAGGAAAACTGGGGCAAGATTAGTCTCTAAAAACCATATTTTGTGTAGTAGAAATACAACTGCCAGGAAATGTACATTTCTAACCCCCTAAAAAGAACTGTAGATGACATTCATTTGATATTGATATGTCATTTTGCTGAACATATATTTTGGCTGAGTTCTAGTGTAGAATACAGTGGTGTACTTAGCCTATTTGGTGTCTGGGGCAGATAAATTTTTACCATCACCACCCCCCTTTTTTGCCAACAAGTTTTGTTTAACTTCATATATATAATCTTGCCAGTAAAAAACAAAAACAAATTCTAGCATCCTATTCCATCATGACAGCCAGCATGGTGTAGTGGTTAAAGTTTCAGACTAGGACCTGGGAAATCCAGGTTCGAATCCCCACTCATTCCATGGAAACTTGCTGGGTGACCTTGGTCTAGTCACATTACTCTCAGCCTAGCCCTGTCCTGGATAGACCCCAAATAGCTGGATTTTTCCAGATTTCAGAAGCTAATCAAGGCCAATGTGGAGGCAGGTAACGGTAAACCATCTCCAAATGCCTCTTGCCTTGAAAACCCTACAGGATTGTCATAAGTCAGCTTTAACTTGGCAGCAAAAAAAAGGCTTGTTACACTTACCATGAATTCCCCTTCTTGGTGGCCCTGGGGTAGAGCAGTCTGGACATATGGGTAGGCAGGGTTGCTGAACTTTATGATTCCTTGTGGGAGGGGCTTTTCTTCCAAGCACCAGTCTGGTTCCAAATCAATACAGTTCCCACTCAAAGTTAAAACTTTTTCACTAACCATCAAACCAAAAAAACCTCAATACAGAGAATGGAGATGTGAAACAGTAGGAGAGCAATCTCCAAGGATCAGGAAGAACCCTCATCTACCTGACAGAATTCTTTGGACCAAAAGCAGCATACCTTGGCTGGCCCAGGTGCCATCCCTAAAGAGCCATCCCTAAAGAGACCAAACTCTCCCCTGGGTGGGAAAAGACTGCACACAAAAGCTTATACGTTGGATAAAACTTACTTAGTCTTAAAGGTACTACTGAACTCAAAGTTCATTTGCCTTGCATTGTGCTTGTGTATTCCACAAAAATAAAACTATTATGATTAAATATAGCTTTCTATTATACAAGATGAAGTTAATTGGGCATTTCTTTTTTAAAGGCCCCTGTTTATTGATACAGAGTAATGTAATCATACCATTTTAGGTTGGAAAGCTCTCTCAGGTTCAGTGTAATTTTTTTGCATCTTTTTACTTATTTTATTTCTATTACATGCTATTTTCTGAACTATGTATTCTGATTCAAAAATCCAAATTCTTTTACCATCAAAATGTAATTTATGGGTTCAGAATAAATTAATTCATACCTGTATGTACTGCCCTCCAAAATTTATGTTGATTGCAATATTTTTAAATTTACAGAATTTGGCAAAGACTAAAAGGTGGGGGGGAGGGGGAGAGAGAAAAGAAGACAAATCGTATCCAGACGGTACTTGTTAATGGTTCAGCATCTTCTTGGAAAAGAGTGACAAGTGGAGTGCCCCAAGGATCTGTCCTGGGGCCTGTGTTGTTCAACATATTTATAAATGATTTGGATAAGGGATTAGAGGGTATACTTATTAAATTTGCAGATGATACTAAACTGGGAGGGGTAGCAAACACAACTGAAGACAGCAACAGAATACAGGATGATCTTGATAGGCCTGAGAAGTGGGCTAAACTGAATAAAATGAAGTTCAATAGGGACAAATGTAAAATTCTGCATTTAGGTAGGAAAAAACAAATACACCAATATAAGATGGGGAAAACTTGTCTTGGCAATAGCATATGCAAAAAGGATTTAGGAGTCTTAGTAGACCAGAAATTGAACATGAGTCAGCAGTGTGACTCAGTGGCTAAAAAGGCAAATGGGATTTTGGGCTGTATCAAACGGAGTATCGTGTCCAGATCACGGGAGGTGATGGTACCGCTTTACTCTGCTCTGGTTTGGCCTCACTTGGAGTACTGTGTTCAGTTTTGGACACCCCCGTTGAAGAGGGATGTTGACAAACTGGAACGTGTCCAGAGGAGGGAACAAGGATGGTGAGAGGTTTGGAGACCAAGACATATGAAGAAAGGTTAGGGGAGCTTGGTCTGTTTAGCCTACAGCGGAGACGACTGAGAGGGGATCCGATAACCATCTTCAAGTATTTAAAAGGGTACCATATGGAGGATGGAGCAGAATTGTTCTCCCTTGCCCCAGAGGGACAGACCAGAACGAATTGGATGAAATTAATTCAAAAGAAATTCCATCTAAACATTCGGAAGAAGTTCCTGACAGTTAGAGCGGTTTCTCAGTGGAAGATGCTTCCTTGGGAGGTGGTGGGTTCTCCATCTTTGGAAATTTTTAAACAGAGGCTAGATAGCCATCTGATGGAGAGGCTGATTCTGTGAAGGCAAAGGGGTGGCAGGTTACAGTAGATGAGCGATTGGGATGTGAGTGTCCTGCGTAGTGCAGGGGGTTGGACTAGGTGACCCATGAGGCCCCTTCCAACTCTATTATTCTATGATTCTATGACCCAAAGTCACCTAGATAGCTTTATGGCAGAGTTGGGTTTTCCGTCCTTTAATGGTACAGCTTTATTGCCCATATCCTTAAACCTAACCACACTTTTTCCTTCTAAGTCCACCCAAAGTTTTATTTTAAGATGGATCACTGAAAAATAAGACAAGAATTTAGCAACATTCAGATCCTTATCCTGTAGAAGAAATGAACAATTTTGATAATTGATCATAAACTCACCCTTCTCTAGTAATGGGATTATCCCCGCACTTTCTTCACTAAATAAAGGACATTAGTGAACTAAGCTGCCTATCTTCCCTATATTAAAAAAATACTAATGTTCTGAAAAAAGGACTCCAGCAAACTGGCCTTTTAATTCAGGTGTGACATTTAATATGGCAGCCAAAAAATACTGCAGTATCTGGGCTTTAGAGATTTTCAATATGCCAGAAGGGTCACTGTAGATTCTAGTCTATTATAACAAAGACAACACACCCTTCTTGCTTGCAGATTTGTACTTCTAAAATCTAATTCTAATATCTGCTTTTTAACCTGTGCCAATGCTAGTTTATTATTCTTCACTGATAATAAAAAGCAGAAGTAAACAGCCTAGCTGTTTCAATTTTTGATCAACCATCCTTTTCCAGTTACTCTGAAGGATGTGTTCTCATATATTAATGAATCTAGATCTTTCATTACATAGATCTTGATCCTGAGTCTGAATGCATCTAACCAAGCTGCTGTTTCCAATGAAGGAATTGCAAACATATATACCTGATAAATACTTAGGTAATCTGGTTATTTTTCTCAGGAATGTTTACAGAAAGGAATTTATGCTTTCTAATATACCTTCCAGAGCCTCTTGTGGTGCAGAGTGGTAAGGCAGCAGAAATGCAGTCTGAAAGCTCCATGAGGCTGGGAGTTCAATCCCAGCAGCCGGCTCAAGGTTGACTCAGCCTTCCATCCTTCCAAGGTCGGTAAAATTAGTACCCAGCTTGCTGGGGGGTAAACGGTAATGACTGGGGAAGGCACTGGCAAACCAGTATTGAGTCTACCATGAAAACGCTAGAGGGCGTCACCCCAAGGGTCAGACATGACTCGGTGCTTGCACAGGGGATACCTTTACCTTTAATATACCTTCCACCAAACTCCAGTACCATAAAATATCATTTTATTAATTAATTTTCCTCCAAAAAACCCTTATGACTGCTAGATAGTACAGTGTGAATATAGTGATAAAGCATTTGAATATGGCTATATCTTTGAAACATAAACTGAAATTAGGCTTTCCAGGATAAATCCTGGGAGAACAGCAATCCTACATACCTAAATCTATACACTTGTTCCATCTTAATATTTGCAATTTTCTATTATTTTTTCTTTGGCAGAGAGCCTCTTGAAAAAAAAAACAACTATTTTAGATTTGTCTGCATTTATCATTCATTCTTCATCTGCACAGTAAGAACCAAACTGGCTAGCATATGCTTCAAACCTACAGACATATATAGGATAATAATGCAGTATTGTCTGCATAAAGTAGAATTGAAAGAACTTGTTGGTTTGTTGGGTTTTGAACCTCTCCCCCCTCCCAACTTAATCTGACACTAATCAAATTGCTCGCTGGTTTTGTACCAATAATTATGTAGTACATATTCTCTCCTGAGAAAATGTCCCAACAAAAATACTGAGACAGGAATTGCCATGCTGTCTTCCAAGAAAAAAAAAATCTTAGTAGATCTCATCACTCCATGGTAATACAAATGCCTTATATTCCTCCTTATAGCCAAATTTTTCATGCCATTATTTTCATCTGTATTGACTCATGACAGCATTCCCTGATATAAAAATAGAGAAAATCCATTTATACAAAGAAAAGATGGGGAAATATTTGTAAATGTATAACAAAGAACTCCTTAATTTGAATCCCTAGTATTGGTTATGCTCCTGGTAACAGAAATAGAGAAGTAAGAATATTTGATTAGGAAAAACACTGCAGTATAGTGGCTTTGATTAGAAGATGCAACTAATTAAGTGCTATTTAATGAACATGAATGTTTGCAAGTTAAGGACATTTAAAGTAATTGACCTAGCAAACTTGCAAGCTACATGTTAGTGGCTTTCATCGACTGATTTTACTGCTGTTCGTTTTAACAAGCTGGAATAAAATGAGAAAAAAATTGTTTTAAAGCAAGGCTTCTTACCATTGCAGCCAGCCACATGATTTCTACATTCTTTCTTTTTTTAGCCTGAATATTTTGATGGAGATTTTCTAGTAATCCTTTTAAGTCATTCTGTTCTTGAAAATGCGGTAGGCCTGGAAAGGAAAAGGAAGCAGCTAGTGATAATAGTTATGCTGAGCTGAGGATTTCTTCTCTAAAGAAGTACTTCAACAGTGTCAAGATTCATTTGGAATTCATGAGTATTTTCATCAAACACAGCAATGCCATCATTTAATGACTGAGAAAACAGTTTTCTACTTGTTAATACAGGCACTGCTACCTGGGAGCTTTCTTCTGATGCACCAAAAATCTTCAATACCTGTGATTTGAATGGGAATAAGAAGAGTTCCACAGCCTATTGCTCACTGCCTGTTCTACCTGTCACCCCTTCTCTGTGCCGATCTTTGCACATTTGAAGCCTATGTGCAAAGAGCTGATGATCGATCAGGAGCAAAAGAGAGAAAAGGAAATGAAAAAAAAACTACTATAAAACACAAGCCCCTCTTTGTAGCATTCCACAAGTACACACAGGCAGGTAGGACAGCTTAAAACATACTTTTCTGAAGGTGACATGTTGAGCTATACAATGTTTCTTATGGTGATTTTGTTTAGACAATGGTAACATTAGAACCTGTTTTATGTTGTACTATTTTTTGGGGTGGGGAGGTTTTCTAAAACTCTAACCCACAGAAATAATTTATCTGATTCCAACACCAAGCATGGAGCAGTGGCTGTCTTCTTCTCCACAGCAATGCCAGGTTAGCAAAAGTAGGATCTCTCTCCTAGCTGTGCACAGCCAGTGTATGTGGTAGAGGTGCTTAGAACTGTTTTCTTAGTCTCAGTTCTACCTCCTATTGGTTGGAGAACCCAGCCCAAGCCAATCTCACCCTGTGCCAGGGTAAGGGGGCAATGTATCAGATCTATAGTTCTATGGCCGGGATCGCATTTTTTAAAGGTGGGACAATGACATAGATTTCCAATAGACTTACTGCCCAAGAGTAGCAACCATGACAGTTCTTTATGAATGGCAGAACAATGCCAGATGTTTCTACTGGATCCTGGGAAAATCAACTTATCCTGATTGGCCATTTCCACACTGGGAACTTCGCTGCCCTGGCTCTCATGTGGGAGCACAAATCTGGGGTGAACGAGGTACACCAGGCCAAATGTGTGTGGGGAACCTGCAGTCCTGTATGAAACCTCCATTGTGGAAATGGTTCCCCTTACTCTTTGGAGCAGCAACTAAACTCTACAGAATATCAGTTATTCTCCTGATGCATTTTCCATTTCTATAATCTACTTGGATTAAATGGAAAGCCATTTTCTAGATCATGGATCTGTACTGCTCCACAGTTAAAATCTCACAGTAAACCCAATATTTTTCAATAGCATTTACCAAGAGTTCTATACTGCAAAAGTAAAGTATTAAATAGTGAGCTATCCAGAAGGCACAGCATTCATATATTTAATTGACTTTGAATAAGTCAGCTCTCATCAGCTGCGGGTCCCTCTCCCCAGCTTTCAAACTGATTTTGAATTCTCCCAAGGTGATAAAGCCTCTTGACATTTTGGTTGCAGAAGTTTAACAGGAGATTGTGCATGCTTACCTGGATCATAGCCTATAGGAATAATTCACTGAATATCTAGGAATGGGAAAGAGACTATTTGAGCTGATGATATCACCAAATGGCAACCTCAAAGGATTTAATTAGAGACAAGGAAATAGCCTTATATCTAATATAAATCTTATGACACTTTGTAATCTTAGTTGCTAGCAATTGTAAGCTATCATAAGCACTTCTTGCTGTGAGTTTTACTTGTAAGCTCTGTTGCAAGAGACAACACTCAAAAGTCAGAAGAAAAAATGGTTGGTTTGAGTAGACACCACAGAGCCTAAAAAATTATCTCAACTAGTCTTTTTTTTTGTACTCAAGAATAAAGTTCATGCTTTCATATTCAGACTCAGAATCACATAGCGCTGGAAGAGACTATAGAGGGCCATCCAGTCTACCCCCCCCCATTCTTGGGGAAATACATACTCTTGACAGCTGTTCATCCAGTCTCCCCCTAAGAACTTCCAATGAAGGAGACTTCACCACCCTGCGAGGCAGCATATTTTGTCTATGAACAGCCCTCATCACCAGCAAATGCTTTCTAATATTTAAATGTAACCTCCTTTCTTGTAATTTGAACTCATTGATCCTAGTCTCTAATTAAACAGAACTATAATAACACCCCTTGCCTACCTCTTCTCCAAGTTACACAGACCCAACTCTCTCAACCTCTCCTCTTAGGTATGGATTCCAACCCCTCAACCATCCTAACCACTACCCCAGCTTGGTGTAGTGGTTAGGAGTGCGGACTTCTAATCTGGTGAGCCGAGATTGAATCTGCGCTCCCCCACATGCAACCAGCTGGGTGACCTTGGGCTCGCCACAGCACTGAGAAAACTGCTCTGACCGAGCAGTAATATCAGAGCTCTCTCAGCCTCACCCACCCCACAGGGTGTCTGTTATGGGGAAAGGAGGCAATTGTAAGCCACTTTGAAACTCCTTCGGGATAAGCGGCATATAAGAACCAACTCTTCTTCTTCTAGTTGCCCGTCTCTGAACGTGTTCCAACTTGTCAATATCCTTCATGAACTGCGGCACCCAGAACTGGACACAATATCCCAAATTAATATTATAAGAGATTACCAAAGGTATTCTAAACTTTTAATGCTGACAACCAACCTCTTAAAACAAACATTCTTAAAACAAACATTGTTGCTACAATCCAGTCCACAAGTGGGCTTGATAGAATATTAACAAATATGCAGACTAATTAACTATAGCTGAGGACAGTGGGCACATTACTGCCTAGTGATAATGTACTTTCATTTGATTTGAACTGAAATTTGCTAGCAGTAGGCTATGTATGATGGGGACAATAATGGGTGTTAGAGGCTGAGTCAAGACGGAGGCAGAAAGCCTTGGAACAAGTGTTTACATTGTCATAAGGCATTGTCCAAATCAGTCGAACAAATCTTGAATGTATTAATAAAAATACAAACACCTGGGTTTTGCCAGTCTGAAACTATTTACAGTGAATTAGTTAAATGCTTAAATTATACAGGCAACGTTAGCAAACATGCAGGCCAGACTTCCAGAATGTCTGAACAGCAATACTGCTTATTTTACTTCTAGCTAAATGTTCCATTACTTTGGTTAAACAAAGATTGGGCTCTGCAGCTGAAGATTAGCTTTGCAGGAGATTGGCTGTCAGACGATGTCCTCATTAGGATGTTTCAGACAACTTATTGGATCACTAAACATCAAGATACTGACTTGCTCAAGCAATCCTCCCTGGACTATTTGCACATCTACCTCTAATTTGTTCTCTTTGCTTAAAAAAAATCTTTATTCCCCCAAAGGAAGCCTGCTTGTCAAGTTTGGGAGAGTTGGGCTTGAGGAAAATAATTAGAAAAGCTGAACCGGCTGAATTTCTATCAGAGGATTTACTGCTAAATTCTACTTGTTCAATGAACATCTGTATATCAGCTTACTCACACAATATAACTGAAAGCCAGGCAACTTGTACATTCTCTGCACCCAATTACATATCAATATATTAAACTCCATTTTTTTTTTACAAAACAGATTTTCCATGTTTCGCCATCATAGAACACTACTCTTTGGATACCCCATCAGAATCAGATTCCCCCCAGTCTTCCTCTCTACTGGTAGTAAATTATAGTAGTAGCAGAAACACGGGAAAATATCCCATTATTCTTGAAGAATCACCTGAAAGTTCTTTATGGATATTCAGTTTCAGGAACAGAAATATTATGAATCACAAGCCTATTCATGCTATGGCTACATGCAAGTAACTTCATTAGCAAGAATTTGATCTAAAGCTACTATACCAATTTTGCTTCCTTCAGGCTAGAGAGTCTCCCATAGCACTTAGATTTCCACTCACTTTCTGATTGTAGAGATGTCTGATTCAAATATCAAAGTCAGAACATAGCAGCAGCAAAAAAAGCAATTTTATGATTAACTGTCATAGCAAAAAATAAAAATAAAAAGCTTAACTAATTCTGGTTGTCACTGAAGATCTCAGCAAGCAAAAGCCTTCTCAACAATGTGCAGTCTAATTCCACTGCTCTGCAGCAAGAAAGTGGGTTTTTGCATCTATTCAGCAAATGAACCCATAAAGCATTGAGTCAGGCCTGTCATACCAATTGCATGAAGGCAATGTGACACAACAATAACACCCCCCCCCCGCAAAAAAAGAAAAAGAAAAAAAATGCTGCAACACAACACCAAAAATCACCAGGTATAAATAAGTTCCTGTTGAATAATAACAGCTTCCTTATAGGTAACAATACATTTGGCAGATGTAATCAGGGTTTAACTTCAATTAGGGCTTATCAGGGTACAGTGCCTATATTCTCAATGCAAGGGCCAGGAAACTGTAGACTGCTTAGCAATTGCCTAAATATATGCAGAAGAGAATCCCAAAGCTACTTAGTGACAACCAATACTCTCTTATATTTGGAGTATTTGATCACCCTGCCAAAACATGAATGAAGCAGGCAATGGGAAAATTAGTTTCCATAATGGAATCACAGGATGCCCTGTCTGGCACAGGTAGCAGCTATGACTAAGTGAGTTTATGCACATCACTGACTTGTTTGTTGTGATGTATGAATGCAGCCCTGCTTTCCCTTGAGAGCACCCATGAGCATATCACAAGAAGTTAGTGCAAAAACAAATATACTGCAGGCAGGAACAAAGATCAACAGAAGTATGCTCTAAGTGGATATGGCAGAAAACTAATTGCGGTTTAAGGATTCTTCATGAGTGTGCTGCCTCAGATTCAGAGCAGTGAAGCAGAAAGAAGGAGAAAGTGTTCTATTGATCAATCTGGATGATCTCAAGCTTAATGCAGTCTCTATGAGAAGCAACACCTCAACTTTAACAAATCCTTTAAAAAAAAGGAAAACTTCTCTGACCTGCTGCAAAGACAGACAGCTGTGCAGACTACAGAAAGAAAAGGGAGCTGAGCACTCTGTTTTTGAAAAAAAAAATCCCTACCTGAGTGAGTGAATAACTGAAGAGAACCAAGAATTGGGTTAAGTTCTTATCAGAAAGGTACTACTGGGACTTTGAAGTAGAATCCAAATTGCCCAGCATCATAATCAGTGATGCAACTCCCCAGGGCAAGTCAGATGAAACAGAACATTTTATTGCTATAATCACTTTAATTAGTATAATCAAGGCACTCGAAGATAAACTGTAGGAAATAATTTCATAATTAGAGTGACTGCACATCGATGAAAACATGCTTCCAATATTATTTGATCTAATCCTTGAGCCAATTCCTACTGATAGCAATGAGAAATTTTAAGTAATGAGAATTTGGGAGAATAACAGGGGCAATATTTGCAATCCACAATTAGGTTTGTGATGAGAGTTATGAATGAAAATATGAGCACTACAAGGTAACATATAGACTAGCCCCATTTGAAACCCAATTAGATTAAATAAAATTACTCACAATCAGGAGGCATTTTTTCTGTGAACAACTTGTAATATTCTTTTAGCAGCTCCCAATTTTCTTGGTTAATACTTTCTTGCAAAGAGGTATCTCCAAACCTGAACAATTGCAAAAGTCCAAAAGGCATAAAAACAAGTTCTATAAAAGCAGACATAGCCACCCAAGGGGAAAAGACTGGAAACACAAAAACTTAACACTGGATTCCATTATTACTATTATTTACTCCCTTAGCAGCTCTTAGTTTTCCCAGTGATTTTACTAGGTTGAGAATCTCATCTCCTACACCATACTGAGGCCAAGGAATGCTTTTGCCAGCAATCCTTTCAAAAGAACTAAGAGCCCTTCACCATGAGGCCTCACCACCCGCTGACCAGCTGGCCAGCAGGGAGATTGATTAAGAGCAGGAGGGAGGCCCAGGTTACATTGCCAGTGATTTGGTGACAACACTTACGGTGTGTACTAGAAGTGACATCATCGTGCCAGTTATGGCCTGATGATGTTCTGGTATTTGGGCAAAAACTCTATGGTAGAAGCAATTTTACCATAGAGTTTTTGCCCAAATATCAGAGAGTTGCCACAACAGTGCAATGTGAAGAAGTCAGTACACACCAGAAGTGACATTGTCACATTGCTGGCGGTGTAGCTGTACCTCTTTCCTGCTCCTGATAAGTCACTCCCCATTTCTTCCAGGAAAGACCTGGCAACCTTAGACTAGTTGGCCACTTCCAGGCCAAACAGGAATCAAATTGGCCCCAATGGGTCCTACTTTTCACTGACTGCCTACTGTTATATTCTTTAAATTGGTTTAGTTATGACTGGTGAGGCCCTACTAGGTGGTAGGAATGTGCAGTATAATTAAGACAGGAAAAACGTGGCAAGCACCTTGATCTAGAGATTAGAGGAACTTACACAAGCTTATTTGGCTGTATGACCAGGGGGAGCAAGGAGAAACCCCTCTTGGTGCTCAGAAGCATTATTCTGTACCCCAGCTGCTGTATAGCAATTGCCCACTTATTGGCACAGAAATCTTTGCAGGCCATGAATTTAATTTAATTAATTAAATTTAAATTTAAATTTAATTGACCCTTTTAAATTGTAGTGGGATAAGTTAATTAGGTATTTAAGTCAAGTTTGTACTATAGCCCAGTTAGTGAACCTAATGTAACCCAATTATATGTGTCTCATGTCTTTGTTCCAAGGTATAGGGGCACCCAGTAATTTGCTTACTGGTTGAGGAAGACTTTGACCCTTGATCTGTAACACTAAAAGCAATGCATCTGGAGTTGCATAACCACAGGGCCAGTTCTCCAGCAAAACCACTCAAGCAATTTTGGGAGGAGACCAAAGCAGAGAGCACTGATGCATCACAGCGGCTAACACTGCATCTGGTTAGGTTGTGCAGGAAGAAACAGACAGCTAGGAAGAACTTGCAGCTAGGCTAGTGCCAGCCAGGGCTAAGTCAAGGTGTGAGAGAAGGCTACAAACACCTGAACCAGCTCTGAATGCCTGTCTCCATCTAAACATCAAATTTTGAAATGTTTTCAATTATGACAATGTAAGAAATTAAGACTTTGTTTCTAAACATATTTACTTAGAAGTACTTTCATCTGAAATCAGTGGGAATTCCAAGTCAATTGGACTTAAAACAGCAAACTAAACAAACACACTAACAGAACCCTCCAGCTGTTTTCAATTATTCTATTCTAACACTTCAAGATCTAAAAAGGGAGTAGAGACCTTGCTATCAAGACCTTGCTCAAAGAATTCTCAGTGGAAATAGCAAATGATAGTTCTATCTCTTGGGTTATTTAAATTCTTTAATTTTCTTGTAAGTCAATTCCCTGGAGATGACTTCCAGTATCAATTATTTAAATTCTGCATGTGACAGAGAAAATATAAGAAAACACATTCCTTAAAGAAATACTAAGGTGGCCAGACGTCCTGCCTTTGGCGGGACAGTCCCGCATTTGGGGGCATTTGCCCCGCGTCCTGTGGCATTCCAATTTTTAATTTTTAAATTTTTTTTCTGTGTGCTGTGCGGCAGCCCAGCAGGCAGCCCAGCAGGCAGGCCAGGCTCAGGAGGCCCCCACGCAGGTGCCCGGGCTTGCACGCCACCACCACCATTTCCGTCGGGGCCCACCGCTCTGCTGCCACCTGCTCGCGCCTTCCTGCCTTCATGGATCCGTCCGCCGGGCTCTTCTCGGGCCACTGCCACCGGGCCGCTGCCCTTCTTGAGCCCAGTCATGGGGAAGGGGGAGGGGGGCCCAGTGGTGGCGCATCCCACCTTAGGTTCCCTTAATTCTAGTCACTTTAAGAAATTCTGTCCTTTAAGAGGTAGCCTAATCACACATATTTGCAACAATAATTACTAAAAAGAGTCCTGTAAGAATGTGTGCATATGTAAATGTTACTTGAATACTATATGCTTGAATCCCTGGTTTAATACAGCTCTGGGAGAAAAGGGTGAGAAGACAGACACTGAGAAAGACTGGTAGTGCTGCCTCTGAATCTGGATGCCAGGCCTATTGCCCAGTTTCCAGACTGACTCCAACTCTAGCTTCTTACCTTTCTGCCAGAGTTTGCTGTTCATTGATTCCAACATTGAAGAGGACAGGGTATACACGGAGTGGTTTTCCTTCTTTAATTTCTTGTGGAAGCAGCTCAAACATCTTTTCTGGAAGCTTGATTTCAATTATATAATGACCCCTAGGAAAACACAAACAAGTCTAACCTGCTATGTTTTTTTTTAATTATTTTAAAATCCTGCCCTAGACTCTGAGTTCCTGAAAAACAATAGAAATAGAAAAATAATAAAGGTTCTGGCCTACTTCAGAGAATGAAATTTCCCTGAGTCATGATAAACTTCACCAAATTTATGCAAATGCAAATAGAGAGTTCACTACTGTCATCCTACCTCAAAAGAGTCGAAGATAGAAAAAAATTGAAATGTGTAGATAAAGTAGGTTCTTTCTATCACATGTGGTGGAAATGTGAAAAAAATGTATAAGTACTGGGCTAAGGTTCATACAATAATGCAGAAAATGTGGGGTTTGAATTTTCCTATGAAGCCTGAATATATGCTATTAAGTCTACCACCGCAGTGCCTCCCAACACACACAAGAAGTCTATTCTTCTATGTGATGACGGCAGCAAGACTAGTGCTGGTTAGAAACTGGAAAACGCAGGAGCTACCATCAATAGAAGATCCAAATTGGTGGATCTCCAAGATGGCTAAATTGACATCAATGGTTAATGGAAAATCAGAAGAAGCCTTTCAGGAACAATGGGGTCCTTACCTGAACTATTTAAAAAAGTAAAATAGATGGGGAAAGAAGTGGGTTCTATTATGATTAGATTCTAAACAATTGCTTCACCAATGTTTATTATATCTATCTACTCTATTTCTATCTTTTCTGGAAAAATAAAAATTTATATATATAAAAAAATTTCCTATGGGGTCTGTCAAGGTCCAGGTGGAAGAGAGCCTAGAAAACTTGGAGTCTGCTATGTAAATTGTTCTAACACTTGTAATTAATTTCATTGAAAAAGTTAGAAGCACACATAGTTGCCTACATTGCTTTGATTGGGGAGGCCTGGGGATGAAGTGGCATTTATAAATTGGTATATGGTGTAGTAGCCAAAAGAGCCATGTTCTAGAAAGTCCCTCATTCAAATCTCATCTGTGTCATGAACTCACTATATAGACATGTATTCCTTGTATCCTCAAGCTAGCCTACCTCAGAGGGCCGGTGTTAAGGATTAAAACAAGAAATGCTCTTGAGAGTATAGGAAATGTTAAGCCACCCTGTCATTGCATATTCATTTAGAGGGGTGGTGAATTCCCAGCTGAATTCCCTCCCTTCTCCAGACTTCACAAATCTCTAGACATTTCCCACTCAGAGCTGGCAACCATAGACTGGACCCATCTCACACTTTGAAAGCTGTGGATTTAAATGACTAACCTATAAATTAAGTTCAAAATCACCAAGTCTAAATGTAGAAACCAACAGGAAAAAAGTTTGAGACCAGTGGCACCTTTAAGACCAACAAAGCGTTATTCAAGGAATAAGCTTTCATGTGCATGCACACTTTGTCAGATACTGCATACATGCACATGAAAGCTTATGCCTTGAATAACGCTTTGTTGGTCTTAAAGGTGCTACCAGACTCAGACTTTAGTGTGCTGCTTCAGCCCAACATGATTACCCACACGAATGTAGAAATCAATATTTTCCTCCTTATTTTGAACAGCTTACCCATTTAGATGCTAGCATTTCTTTTTGTCTTAAAATGATAGGAAATCTATAAGAAATAGAATAGTAATTTAATGTCCCTTTTCAATGACTGTTTCAATGAAGCGGGAAAAGGGGATTAAAAAGCAAAAGACTAAAACTCTGGTCTTGTCTGCTTTCCTAGTATAAATGAGGGCAGATCAACTGCTGGAACAGTCTTGCAGTGCTACTTCTTAGAACAGATTTCTTCTTAATGCCAGTTCAATTATGTGTTCTCATAGCAGGAAGAGAAAGGCGCTTCCATCAGTGAAACACACCTTTCCTGCCTCTTTCCCTCCATTAGCATCCTGGAAAGTGCCTTCTGTGGAAAGGAGACCAGAAGCAGCATGAGGGGTGAATACGAGTATATATAGAAGGGGGGGGGGGGAAACCAGGCAGAGATTACAGTTCCCCTTCTGTTATTAAAAAAATATATTTATTTTGGCTCCAACCCAGACTAAAGAAAAGCAGGCCACTTAAGTCTCATTCAGATCAAACAAAACTAAATAGCTGTCATCCCAGGTCCTACTGATTTACTTGTGGATTTTATTCACAATTTCTCATATTCTTGAGCAATATTTCTGCTATTACAGGGGAGTTTAATAAACAAACATATATACATTTTGATATTGTTGTCAGTCTCAAGGTAGTGACTGGAGACCTTCTGGGATTACAATTGATCTCCAGGTGATAGAGATTAGTTTACCTGGACAAAATGGCTGCTCTGAAAAGTCCCTCCACTCCACAAACCCCACCTTCTTGAGACTCCATCCCCAAATCTCCAGGTATTTCCTAACTCAGAGCTGGCAACCTAATTATTTCTTGAACTTGCAAGGCATCTGGTATTGAGGCATTTTCTGAAAACAAAAGTTCTAGAAATTAGGAATATGCAAGAGGAATTCTAAGATATGGGATAAATATATAACTAAAGAGAATAAAAATGCTACATCCTTACTTCCCTCTCCCATGGAATTTAGGTTAAATTTAGGTTGAACTCTTCCATGGGAGTAACACACAAGTAACAATATCTTTGTATTTATGTGTATTCACATTTGCAGTTTTGAAATATTAATTCTTAAAAATGAAACATGGCAGAGACTCACTGCAGTCGCTTATTGATGAAGCGAAGGGCCAGCTGGAGGTGGACATGACTGCCTCAGAGGCCCTTTCATGTGCGTGCTTTTTACATGCACTGTGCACGGTGTCAAGAGGTGGGGTAGGACCCTCAATGCCTATAAAGGTGCTATGTGCATGGGTCCTGGCCTCTTCTGCCTGGATGCTGCGGGAGCATGTTGATATGTAAACAGCCTGGCCAGGGGCTCGTTTGTCAAGTGGCCTGGGGGAAGGCAACTGAGGTTTGCACCATTGGCTCCCCCACATAGGTTGCTTCCCTTAGCAGTGGACTCTAGTAGGCAAGGGGATCTGCTCTCCCAGCTGGGAATGGTACAGCTCCCCAGGGAGCCTCTAGACTTCGCAGGGTGTTGGTGCAGTTTGCTGACTGATAGGTCAGGCTCCGTCTCCCATTCTGTACCAACCCTCCCGTAGGGAGGTAATAAAGCTGTTCTTTTGTTTATACCCATCATTAATGTGTTGCATCTTATTCCAGCCCATAATGCCCTCCTGCAAATCAACAATAGCTGCTTTGGTAGATGTTATATTATGATTTACATATTCATATTTATGTATTTTGGAAATGTCATTTTTCTTAGCTTCCTATGTATCAAATGCATAATAAAAACTAATAAAAACTAGTATAAAAGCCACTCAATTGTTTAAAAAATATTACATCATCTTTAAATAGCAGGGGGAAGAATCTCAAAACTACAGCAACTCTGATGGCAAATGGAGCGCAAATGGACAGAGTTGTATTTGCCACTCTCTGCGAAGGCTTGCAATGACCTGACAAAGAGTTCCGGAGAACCAATGGCAAAAGTCCTCTGGCTGAGGTTCCGGTTGCTTCCCCTTGCCCCAGCCCTGTGATCTCACTTTTCTGAGTGACAGGAAAATTAGTACAAAGTCATTCAACCTTTGTGGCAAGGGGAACCTATGTGAAGATGTTTGTCTACCCAGGAAAGCATACTAGAATATGTAAGTGGCACGATTTAACCATCTAACCATTACTTTGACAACTAAGGTGGCCAAGATAATTGCCGGAGGTTGATAAAGAGTATTAGTGTAATTTTTAATGCTCGCTGACAGCCATTAAGCTGATGGAACTCCTGGACTATCTGTCACTGCCTTTTGTTATTCATTCATATCTATACATATACCAAGAACACCATGCAAGGTATCATTTGAATGAGACAAAGGACCCTTCCCAATTTATCCCATCTTGCACAAAACCTTCAGTTTACAGCATATGGATAATATCTAGTTTTCAAATCTGTGTGATTCATGTAAGAACTGTTAGTATGCTCTGAAAAGGAGATCTCTTGATGTTATTCACATTAAGTATGGAAAACCCTTTCAGGATATATAAAATATCCTGCTTTATTAGTTGCCCTAAGTCCAGAATAGTAACAGCCCAAAATTCATCTTTTGTTCATTTCTATTTCACATTTCTACCCTCGATCTCTCTCAGAAGCTCAGGGCATGATCACATTTTGTCTGTATCATGCCAGCAATGCTATTTGGGAAACAGTGGCCAGAATCCAAAGTGGTACTTTAGGCACACTTAAAGGCTTATGCATGTACAATAGGATTTTTGCTTTGTTCTGAACAGCTGTGCGGGCCCTTATGCTGCATCACAAAATCTGCTTGAAAAGTCTTTGTGTGTACACATGGCAAGGATGTTGATAATTTTATTGTTTATACTTTTATCTTTAACACAAATATGTCAACCATCCCAAATTGTTTAAATGTTTTAAATGTATTAAATGTTTATGATAAGTTCAAAGTCTTTAATATCATGAATAACTCTTACAGAAGAACAATGATGAAGGCAAGAAGTGGAGGAATTTGAAATATGCGGCATATATATTAGAAACCCTGAACTGGAACTTGAAGGTAGTTTTGCAATAGTTGTGGCCAATAAAGTGAAGTGAGAACCTAAAAGATGGAAATGCTACTGGCAAGTGGAAAGTTTCACCTGGGACTTTAAGTGTCATCCAACCTGGCTCTGATTGCACTCCCCTTGAAGTAACATTTTTTTTTGTTTTGTGCCTCTTGGATAAGCCTGCAGGTGGCAGCTGTGGTCAGAAATGCCCTTTATCAGCTTTGACTGGTTCATCAGCTGTAGCCTTACTTGGCCAGAAGAGACATGGCCACTGTGGTGCATAGCCTGGTTACATCTAGATTAGCTAACTGCAATGCACACTGTTTGGCATGGCCCATGAAAAGTCTTCAGTAAATTCAATTACTGCAAAATGTTGCAGGGATGTTGATTGGAGTGGATTGTAGAGGCCACATCACTCCAGTCTTGGCCCATCTACGCTGGGTGCTCAATTTGTTTCTGGGCACAATTCAAAGTGCTGGTGGTTCTATGTATTTTAATTTGGGTTTAATGGGTTGAATTGTTTGGTCGTAATGGTTTTTAAAATGTGTTTTTCATGTGTATATTTTTAATCTGTTAGCTGTCTTGGTGACCCTGATGAAATCAGAAAGTTGGAAGACAGGAGAAAGGGCAGTTTAGCATGGTGGAGAACATGCCATTATGTGTCTCTACAGAGCTGCCATGTTTATACTTCTAAATAAGTAAATCAAATAAGTATACTTCTAAAGAAGTATACTAAATAAAGTATACTAAATTAGTATACTTCTAAATAAGGATCAGTCTCTCTGCACTTCTTACCACCTGCTCCTTTGCTAAGATGGCCACCGATGCTGCTCCCTCAGGCTCCTTTCCACCTGGAGAACTCAAGGAACCTCTGCACTTGAACAGCATAGAGACCCAGTGCACCTTATTGTTTTGACTACATCTGATCTAGTTTCCCCCTTCCCCTTTTCCTTTTCACTCTTCTGCAATTTGCAACTCCAGCCCTTCCCTCTTTCCTCCCTGTCCTTATTGTTGTAATCCATCCAAACCTTTGGGAAAGTTGTTGAGGGCAAAATGCAGATGGAAGTGAAGGAGTAGGGTCACCACTGCATTAGCTTCTCCTCTCTCGAGACTGTCTGCCAAGGGCAGGAGCCTGTTCCTGAAAAGCAGTTTTTTTTTTACAGTTCTTCTAGCTGTGTTGCAGCTGTTGGAGGTGGAAACCATCGCTGGAGGCCGAGCACAGTGAGAAAGGGAGTGTTTCCAGCTTGTGGAGCTTGGTGTCTGGCAAGCAGCACCCAGGGCAGGCAGATCTTCAGGAGCAAAAACAGCTTGAACAGCACAGGCTAAGGGTGGTCTTGTTTGCTTACACAAGCACCTTGGCTCAGCTGTTTGTGTTTCTCTTTGGCTGGCCAGCCTGCATCTGTCTTATTTTGCTGTTTCCACTGCCTTCACAGACACCAGATGCTCCTGGAACCCAAATCTTTTAAATTACTTGCATCTGGGGTAGATCTCTGCCCTTGGTATGACTGATGAGGGGACCTCTTTCAATGCAGCCCTTCCTGTCTTCTACCATCCCCCGGAGTCCATTTAAATTTGCACCAACTGCTTCAGTAACTCCATCCAGCCACCTTATTTTCTGTCGTCCCCTTCTTCTTTTGCTGAGTATATTAGAGTATATTAGAGGTAATTCCCTAGTAAAATAACAGACTTCATTTATATCTGTGCCTTTGACTAAGACATGTTATTTTCAAATAATTCTTATAAAATTAAGTTCTATTTAGTTTACAATCAAAACAAAGAAGGTATAATAATCTATAAAATAACTAAACCACTACATATTTCATGAGTATCTTGTTTTTTACATCTTACAATAAACTCGATTTTATTTATGGATTTATTATATCCCGCAACTGCACCCAAAGATCCCAGAGTAGGTTATAATGGTACAACATAAAAAGGCAAAGTGAAATAATTAAAGAATTAAATTATTTTAATTATTATTAAATTAAAGAATTAAAGCCTTTTCGGTCCTGGCTTTGACCTGGTAGAATGAGCTCCCTGGTGAGCTGCGGGCTCACCCTTTCAGGGTTCTGCAGGGCCTGCAAAACGGAGCTCTTCCGCCAGGTCTATGGTTGAGGCTGGGGCAGTGGGGGGGGGGGAAGATTAATGGGCCTCCATAGTGTCTATCTTGTCTGTCCTGCCTCCTCCTTCTGGAGGTATTAGTAGGAATTGGGGATGGGAGGGGGTTTCCGCCATGTTGCTGGGTTGTTGGTTTTTGTAGCAGTATTTCTTGTCCATTGTAATGGGAGTTTTAACTGGACACCTGTAACCTGCCACAAGCCTGCTTGGGACTGGCGGTTAACAAAGTAAATAATAACAACAACAACAACAACAACAACAATAACTAGTCCACCTAGAGACAAGGAAACTCATCAGAAGTTTCTGCACACTGGTGTATGCATAAAAATATGAAGTGACACTTCCAAAATGTTTCCCTCCCCCTTCACAGTTTCCCAAACTTGCAGTGCTCTATTTTTCGAAATATTAGTGTTCCAAAAGGCTATTATGTTTACAAAATTCTCATGGTATTTATATTACATTCCTAAACAGAGTTCATCCTTCTGATCATCACTGGGTGTAACTCCATTTCCTTTCTCTCTATGCCATACAAATCAGTCAGACGAACAGGTTAGAAAACAGCGGGAAAAGTATTTGAAGAGCTTCCATTGTTTGTACAGGCACAAAGTAACATTATGCTCCCATTTTAGGAAACAGAAATTCTTACCGCCTTCCAGTTATAACAGGCAAAAGGTCATCGGATTTGGCTTCAGTTATTTTAAAGGTGACTTTTTGTAAATCTGATATTCCCACAACCATGTCTTCTAGCATCCCAATTTCCTCACCTACAAAAATGGAAAAGTAAAGTACAAAATGCACAGAAAACTATAAAATAACACTCCGTAGCCACTTTTTGGTTGGGGTTTTTGAAAAGAAAAGCCAAGATTTCTCAAATCTGTGGTCAAGGTCCAATAATAAGCAGCTCTATCTCTATTTAACATGTGGTTTCATAAGCACATTTGATACAGTTCTTGAAAATTTGGTTAGTGATATGCAAAACCTGATGTTTTATTTCTGTGAATACTTCTCATATCCTCAAGCAGACATTATAATGTTACCCACTAAAACAGATACTCAGTTTTTGCAATGTGACACTAAGCCACTGTTAGAAACTCACATTATTATCTGCATTTGCTTAAGTTATGTAAATGCTTTCCTACCAAAAGCACAGACATCTCTTTAAGTCATATAATGCAAAACTGAACCACTGTTGCACATCATATACAGAATAGATTAACATTGCAATCTTATGCAAAGTCACTCCACGCTAAGCTCATTGACGTCAGGGCTCAGACTAGAGTGACTCTGCCCCGAATTGCACAGCATATTACATAACAGTTTGCATATTCAGTAGCTGCTTTCCTCCATGATAGAACTGGTGGTAAGAACAGAGAAAGAGATGCCAGACAGATTGGGTTGCCAACATCCAGGTGGCACCTGGAGATCTCCCACTGCTTTGGATGGTGGACTCTATGGTATTATACTCTGCTGAGGTCCCTCCCCTTTGTAAATACTGGGGTTCATTTGCCATGTGGTGCAAGCTAGTAGGAAGGAGCTAGAAGCCCATGAAAAAATAATTTAAGAAGGTTTGCTAAAGTTGGAAAATTACAGGTAAAGAGCATATATTACTGCTCAGTCAGAACAGCTCTATAAATGGAGTGGTGAGCCCAAGGTCACCCAGCTGCCTGCATGCGGCAGGGAATCAAGTCCAACTTGCCAGATTAGAAGCTACCTCTCTTAACCACTAGATCAAAAGAATATATTCCAGTGCTGAGAGACCCTACATACAGTGGTGTACCAAGGGGGTCTTGTCCTGGGTGCAGCTTGAGGAGGGCATAATAAAATGCAACGTAGGCCAGTTAAAAACAACAAACCACAGCATCCTCCACAGGCCTGTTTATTGAGCCATAAGTTCAGGCAGATTTTTCATTTCCAAATAAATATGCTTAGGAATGCAGTTCCAAAGTGTTATTAAAATGTTTAATGCATAGTAAAAAAGAAAGAAAAGAAATAGTGCCAGATCAAAGTTTTCATAGCTACTTCATAAAGATACCTGCAAAAGTTGTAATGCAGAACCTGTTTGATGACCACCTTCAAGTGTCTTTAGAAAGTTGAACTCGCCCATTTAAATGCTATACTTACTGTACGTACTGAGAAGTCCTTCATACTGAACTATTAACCCCACTGTATGAAGCTGCTGAAGGAAGCCTTGATCATGTAAACTGGAGTGCAATTTGATTATAAATCCACAGACCAACCCAGCAAGCTAAATGGTGATGAAAATGTACAAACAGATAACGAGTTACATTAGAAATAAATTAACAGAAACAAATTAACACTAAATTTAATAACAACAAAAACCTTGGTCAAGCCTTCTTCAAAACTCATGTATTAAGGATGTAAATTAATGCTGGATTTTAACAACAGCACTACTTAACGCAGGGGCTGCATAAACATATTACAACTCGTATGAACACACATCCTTTTTTTAAATACAATTTCCATTATGGCTTATTCCTTAGAAAAATGTCTTCTGGATGATAGAACTTTACTGAAAAGCTAAATGGAATCTTTCCCTCATTCTCATTGTAAACTGAGGAAAGATGGTCTAATTTTTTTTCCCTAAGGAATATTGCAGAAGAAAATCCACAAATTAAAATGCTCTGAGAGTTTTTAAGTGGAGGAAATGTTCCAAACAATAACACCACCAGCAAGACCTGGTGGCAGCTGTTTCAGAGATCTGAAGGACTCAGATCTGAACTACTGGCCCTTGTTATGTTCCTATTCCTCCTAGAAGCCTTTCAGTATGAATCTGGCTATCAAAATGAAAGATGCACAACAGGGAGAGTGAATATTTGGGTCATTAAAAGCCTCCCTCTGAGACATGGGCCATTATTCAGAAAGGAAAAATACCAGGTCCTCAAGCCATGGGTTCACCTGCTATTGCACTGTACTTGCTGTCTTTTCAAAATTAATCTCTAGCTTGGCTAATATTAGAACTCCTGTATTAGGCCTTGTTGTTGTTCTCTTTCTCCAAAGGAAAGAGCTAAAAAAGGAAGGATAGGTCTGTAGGTGCAGACATACACCAAGACTAGGTTTATATTTCCACAAGCAGCACATTTTCCTATTTATTGCTTTGTGGAATTTGAATGCTTGAATATTAAAGAGAAGTACATAAGAATATTTTGTGCTAAAGACCCTTTCTAGCACTGCTGGGACACCCATCCTGGGAAATTCCTCTCACCCACATGAAGGTGCAACTGCTCAAAACTCTGCAAATCCACTTGCGAGGGATTTTGCAGGAGGTGGCCAGAGGCTCTTGTGAAGATCTCATATGTGACTCGAGAAACAATGGCAGAAAACAAGAGCTGTGGTCTACTTTACAAATCCCAACATTTGGAAGATCAACAGTATTTTTTCAGTCACTTCTGAAGGGCCTCTGAGGTGGGGGGGGGGGAGAAGTAAACCTGCTGCTCAGAGTAGCACTTTGGCAAACACTCCCCAAACACAGTCTACTCCTAGCAGAAGGGACTTGTCCTCCGTTTCCGCCTGTCAAGCAAGCCAGTGATAGTGTCAACTGCATCACTAAGACTGTAATTGTGGAGAGAGAAGGGAATAATTTCCTTTCCTGGCTGTGTGGAATTCAATTGTATATCCACATGCCCTTATATCCTTAGCTATAGGAAAGTGATTATTTAAAACAGTGGCTTGGTGAAGCTTGGTATGGCTTACGCTGATTGCTCTGTTAACAAAAAAAGGGGAGGTAAAAGAAAATGTAAAAGTTTATAAAATGGAAAAAGCACCTACTGCTTGACTGAAGACAATATCTCTTCTTAGTGTCAGCATTAAACATTGTGGCAAACTACATGCAAGTTCTTGAAGCAGAACAAAAGACATTGATTGCCTTGCCCTAGTCACCACCTCTCCAATGCAGTCTTTCAGTGTAACTGTGAGTGGATAAAGCTGTTCATACCAGTCACCTGTAACAAAAGAGGAATGGTCAAGAATAGCCATCAAAACATAACAAGTCTCCCTTGTGAAGCTAAGCTAGAGAAAGCGTGAATGCATCCTTTTGGCTGCCCTTCCCTTTATAGACATGCACTTCTAGACAGAATTCCTCTTTCCTTTTCCCTCATATGACTCTTCCCAGTGCAGAATCATTCACTCTTTTAAGAGCGTCAGAGGCACAAAAAAGGTAGTTTGCTGCATCATACAATTTAGGTGAAATAATTAAAATAAATCCTGTAAGAAAAAAAAATTAAGGCTGAGGGGAACCAAGAGTCAAAGGCAAAGAAAATGAAATGTTTGCTCAACTGAATGAAGTATGATGGACTTCTAATCAAGCTAAAGAAAAACTACTACATATCAATCTGTTTCTTTTGCTTACATGTGAGCAAATCATATATTTGAAAAGACGACATATTAGCATAAAGCCCCAATGATACTGAGATGGAGTGGTAAATTGGAAGCAGATTCACATAGTCTCTAAATATCCAAAGCAACAGCAAAACTAGAGCTGTAACTAATTTCCTCTATGCTTTTCATGAGGAAATCGGCCAATTTCTGACCTGTGAACTATTTTAATGGAGTAGATTATAAATCATACAATGTTAATGTTTCCTCACACTGTTCAATGTACTGCCCCCCCTCCCCCAGAAACCATTTCAGTCAGCCTGTTCCATTCAATATTCAAAAGATGTAGGATGGGAGGTAGGAAATGCCCACAACACAAGATCATCACCCCACATTCTACACTACTAAAACTATACAAGTGAACTATGTATTAATTCATTAATAGTATTCACTGTTATTCATTAATATTTTCAGCAGCACTGCAGAACCATTTTCATGACTGCGATCATTCAGCATTCAAGCGCACTGCCTCACTCTTTGCTGAATCTGGTAACTTTTTATATTCATTTATTATATACCCTGTCTTTTTCTACAATGGGAAGCCAAACAGACTTGTATTATTCTTCTCTGTTTTATCTTCATAAATGTAGGTTAGGCAGGTAGGCAGACAGTTTCAAGATCACCCAGTTAGCTTCCGTAACAGAATTGGGATTCAAACCTGGGTCTCTCAGATCCTAGTTCAGGAGACCCTGGGGTTTCTTGATGGCCCTGGAAGGGTTTTGTGAATGGGTGGGAGTTAATTTTTTAATTAATTAATGTTAAACATTTATCAGGTGGCATATGCTCATGTCGAGCCGCCTCCCTCCAAATGGCCAATAATGGGCCTGGAGCGGGTTGAAAGGGTGGGCTTGTACACAGCTATTGTTATTGTTATTGTTATTGTTATTGTTATTATTTAATTTTTAGACCGCCCTTCTCCAATAGGTCTCAGGGCGGTTTACAACATAAACTTCCCAACTATGCTTCCCAACCATATTCTGCACAATCATGCCACTTCTGGGGTTTCTCAAAGCCTGAAGAATGTTTCAGGGGTTCCTCAATGGTAAAAATGTTGAGAAAGGTTGTCCTAGTTTGATACTCTAATCACAATAATACAATGGCATCAGGTAGCAAATCTCATTGTGACATCATTCAGTTTATAACAGGTTCCCTGATTGGCCTGGAGCATTAATATGAGTGATTTAGGAAGCGTTATCTTCACTCTTCAATGACATTGCCTTGTTAAATCCGAGGCAAGGTGATTGAAAGAACATTATTCCAGTGGACACAAACAAGAGAGTAAGCCACAACATGTCAGGGAATGCATTGTTTCACTGAATTGCTACCCCCAGATAACTTGTGGAAGGGGAATGTTCTGATATGCTAAATATAGTGGGCATAAGCAAAAGTTATCTTCAGTACCTTGTAATTACTGTCATAAGAAGCACAACACACCACCTAGCACTCAAGCTCTGGCATGACAACTCTTAAGAAACAATTTCAGACCACAGAGAATGGATCGCACTGGAAATACCTGAGTCATCAGAATAAGGAAAGACCCCCATAAGATGCCCTTCACAACTTTATCCAGTATATTTGATTATTCATATAACTATTTTAGAATTTGACACATTTAGTATTTAAATACCTTATTTTGTTTTTTTGAATGAAGTATGCAACGGCAAATGGATTGCACTATATTGTTTTTGTAGATTTTGTAGGCACAGTACATATAAGTTACTGGTGCAAATAACTTGATGGCTTTGCATGGTTGGATATTAAATTGCAATATTTCTTCCTCAGTAGGTGGAGCCAGTTAATAAGTCTAAAACAACCCCTTATCATTTTATTTATTTACGTAATTTATATCTCATCTTTCTGCCCTTACTTGGGCTGCCACCCTCACATCTTCCTTATGGTGCCTGAAGATGGAATTGATATTCAAAGATGGGCTCATCGGATCCACCAATCCTTGCAAGGCACTGAAGGTGAGTTTTGCTTATGCACAGACCTGGTTAAGCATATTTAGCTTATCAAGGCGTTCCCAACACTTCATCTCCCCACTAATTACTGATTATTCACCCTACATTAAAGGGACAAAACATTTGTCTCCAGGCTTTCCAGGAACTTTAAATCTATCACAAATGTATTACAGCAGGTATGAGTACTTTAAAATGATCCCTATACATAGACAGTGAGAAGGCTAAGCTTCTTTGTAATTAGTGCTTTTGTTTTCGCAGGGAGGAACATTGAGACCATTTAATCTACTGTTTCTGAAAACTAGACCAAATGCACTTTACAGGTTTTATAACATGTGAACGTTAAAGAATTACTAACTAAAGATCCAGTTTAACAACTTGAATTCAGATCAGAGAAATTTTCCGAGTTTTATTTTGTATCTTTCCCTTCCATAGAATTGATTCATAATAGTATCACATTTTCAAGAATATTAAGGGTGGCATAATCAAGAGAATGTGTCTAACCTCAGTACTTCCCATTCATGTCCATACTCTATCAACAAGGAATTAAAAAGGTTAATGGTTGCAAGTAATAGAGCAAAAGATGCTGTCTCCTGTTTAATCTAACAATTAAATTAAACAAAATGATGAGTGTTAAGGAAAGAAGCAGAAATAAACTTCAATGAAGGATCAAACAATAGTTATTATAGTCTAATAAGCTGTTAAACATTTTAAAGTCTCAGATCTTATTTATATAAAATATATTATTTTATTAATTTACTTCTTGAATGCAATTTTAGGGTCCATTACTGAAGCTTTCTGAAATGGATTACTGTCTGTCTGCTCGAGTATTTGCACAGCACTTGGTAAAAAAGATGGCAAGGAATGAGAAGCCTTCTTATAATAATATCGCACTTCATTATTTTTATTCTACCACAATCCAAAATAATAATAATCATATAATATTTTCTCCTGTACAACTTCACCAGTGAATTCTGCTGGGATGTCTACAATTCAGAGGTCTTAGAACAACCATTCTCAACTTTTTTAATATTGAGAATCCCCGAAAACATTCTTCAGGCTTTGAGAAACTCAGAAGTGGTGCAGTCATGCAGAATATGGTTGGGAAAAATAGCTGTGTACATGTCCACCCACGTTCCCTCCCCTTGCCACTTCCTTCAGGCCCATCATTGGCCATTTGGGGGGGCTGACATGACCATGTATGGTGATATCACCTGATAACTGTATAACAAATATAAAAAATATAAAAATTAATTAACTCCCACCCATCCAAGAAACCCTTTCAGGGCAGTCAAGAAATCACAGGAAAGCTTGTCTTGGAGTTTTACTATAAATAATCAGTATATAGCAGTGGTCTCCAACCTTTTTATCACCGGGGACCAGTCAACGCTTGACAATTTTACTGAGGCCCGGGGGGGGGTAGTCTTTTGCTAAGGGATGTCACCGCTGCTGCCTGAGCCCCTGCTCCGCTTGCTTTCCCGCCGGTGCCCCTGACTTCCCACCGCCGGCTGGGGGGTGCTGCCAGCAGCAGCTGTGCAGTGCCAGACCGAGGCAGAGCCCCGGCCATGGCGGCCACTGGAGAGCACCAAAGATGAGCTGGCGGCAGAGTGGCAGGGCAGCCCCCGAGGCAGCAGCCGGGGAGGAGCCTCGGGCCGGTACCGACTGATCTACGGACCGGCACCGGTCCCCGGACCAGGGGTTGGGGACCACTGGTATATAGCACAGCAAATTCCAACTAAACATTTCATATATAGAAACACATTAAGTTCTGCTATTTAAGTTAAGTTAAGCTATTTAAAAACCCACAAAAACTAGAGGCTTTATGTTTCATTAATAAAACCACAGCAGAAGAAAAGCTTGTCTGCAATAGAGGGCAAGTTTGGAGCCTCCTACTCTGCAATGTTGGTGGCAACTACAGAAAAGGTCTCTGAAAGTATTCTTCAGAAAGGCATTAATGGCAGATATTAAAGGCAGAAAAGTCTACATGTGAATATTCTTTTGGCTTCTCGGGTGCTAAATAATGTAAAACTTTAAGTTTGAAAAACAGCCCCTTGATTTGAGACAAGAAACAAATTGGTAATCAATAAGGCGTTAGAGCACAGATGCTATGTGTTTCTTCCTGCTCATGCCTGTCAAAAGACAGGTGGCAGTTTTTGAAAGTTCTGGGCATAAAGTGTATTTCAACTGTTTAATGTCAAAGTTCCCAAAGGGTATATGACTGAACCCATTTCTTTGACAAATCTGCCGCAGGTTGATGAAAGGAACTTGGCCACTGATGCTTGAACTTGAATCTCTCTGTGTCACAGAGAAGTAGAGAATCAATTAGCCAGTCCCTTCCACATAGCAGTGAAAGTGCACTGTACTTTAAACCAGTGTTTAAACCTCTTTGGCAATCACTGCTGCTCTTAGAAGCCTTTTATGTGGAAATCTGAGCTTTGACAACTGAAACTAATTCTTGCCACAGAGATGCAAATGTAAGACTTTGAACACCCACAAGCCAATACATCAGCCCCACTGCAGCTGAATCAGGTAGAACTAGAGATAAGGAGAACTTGGAACAGCTATGCTGGTGACTGAATATGGCCAATTAAGCATCTCTAATCTGAATGGAATTGAATTGGAACTGTATATTAATTAATTGTACCCAACAGACTTTGGGACATTTGCAAAGTCCCATTATACTTCATGGAAAATGTCTCTAAAAACAATGTGATCTTCTAATGCCATTTGTGATATGGCATGAGTGATTGTCGTTCACAGGAGAAGAGCCAAAATCCCCAGAGGTGTACCTGAAGCCCCTGAAATAGATTATTTGACATCAGTGGCTTAGGTACGAACAGATCGCTCATTCAAAGGTCAACCATCCTTAGCTTTATATAGATCATAGCAGAAGCAGTCAATAAGCATGCCCATAATGTTTTAAAACATTAACATTTATAAATGGGAAGTAACGATATTTTGTTAATGTTTGCTAGCTTCATATTTCACACCATTATTCTTTTGGTCTGCTTTTAAGTCATATGTATAAAATAACCTCTCTGGGTGAATAAACATATCAGGAGACATTAATACTTCAAATCTTCTTGCAAATTTTGAATTCTATGAACAGGGGAGGTATGGCCAACAGCAACATTTATTGTTTACAATAAATATCAAAATTGTACAGTGCTTTATATCAATCTTCTTCCTTAAAAATGAATGTTTACTACTGCCTTTACCCTTCAGTGAAATCATAATGCTTTGCTGATTACACCACAGATAGTTACTATGGAAACTGATATCTCAGATTCAGCCTTAAGAAAGCACTCCAAAATCAGAAAGATAAGAGAATAAATTCCTAGTCTATAGTTAATAATCTCAGAAATAAACCAAAGGGATACATGTGATAAAATGAAATTGTGATAGAAGAAGAGAAACAACACCCTAAAATACATCCTAGTATATAAAAACAACACAACCTCCCAACATTTTTTAACAAACAAAAAACAATTGTTGTATTCTTTTCTAAACAGTGCCAGATAAGTCAGAGATGAATACATGCTAAATGGTAAGAAACTGTATTCAGATTCTACTTATACCAGAACAGCAATACCCAAGCAACAGAACAATCTCTATACTCAGCCTCTGCGACAAATTGGAGGCAGGGGAATCATGAAAAAATATGTTTATTATTTTTTTAAATATGGTAAGTAAAATGACAAACTGCTCCTATCATATAAAGACCAAACAGAAATCATTTGTATTCCTATGCTCTGCTGAGCAAGAATATTACAACTAATAATTACAGCAAAAATGCTTGAAATCAATATTACACATTTCCACACCAATTTTCAGTGTAAAAAATAGTGCTAGGGTTTTTAAAAATGTGAAAGGAAACATAAGCAGCATCCTCTACTCCACTTTGTAATATTATTTGTTATCTATTATTTAATGCTTCATTAATTTTTGACATTCGGTACCTGCATTCCCAGAAATGTATCAACTTGACAGCATCACAAGATATTCTGTGAGTAGTAGTTCTGTTTATTTATACAACATGAAGACTCACAGAGAAGGAAAAGATCCAAAGGGTCACTCAGTTAGTTAGCATTTTACCATCTTTGCCAGGTGAAGCTACTAGCACCCTACCTGCCCCCGGACAGTGATCCATGTAACTGTCACCTTCAGATTGGAATTCTGTAACTCACTCTATGCAGGCCTGCCCTTATCCTTCACCAGAAGTTCCAGTTAGTGCAGAATGCAGCTGCTAGGGTCCTCACTAGAACACCTTGAGACAGCAGCATTGGTTGCCAGTTCTGGCCTGGATCAGGTTTAAGGTTTTGATATTAACCTTTATGGCCATTTGTGGCTTGGATCCTACCTATCTGAGGGACCGCTTATCTCATTATGCTCCCTGTAGGGCTCTTCACTGTGTGAGTCCCAATTTGCTGGAGGTCCCTGGCCCTAAGGACATTCACCTGGCCTCAATCCAGGCCAGGGCATTCTTGGACCTGGCCTTGACCTGGTGGAATGATCACCTGGAAGAGCCGAGGGCCATGTTGGAACTTTCACAGTTCTGCAGGGCCCGCAAGACAAAGCTCTTCTGCCAGGTCTCTGGGTAAAGACAGGGTTTAAGATCAGCAAGACCATGGGATCTTGTCTTTGCACTTACACCTTGCAGCCTACTTGGGGTGGCTGTGGGAGGGAGCTGAGAGAAGGGTTTTACACCAATCTTTCTACTATTGTTAGGGGGAATGGTTTTTAAGGGGTTATGGGGTTTTATTGTTTTATTTTTAAACCACCTTAAGTCTTCCGAGAAGTGGCAGGATAAAAGTCCAATAATAAATAAATAAATAAATAAATAAATAAATAAATAAATAAATAAATAAATAAATAAATAAATACATACATACCTACATACATACATACATACATACATAATACATTCCACTTTCTGACAATGGATCTAAGACACAGCATCTTGTCACAGCCTGACGGACTCTGTCCTTGATATTCTTGACTCCAGCCTTGATACACACTTGCTATTTAAGATAACAAATTCATGAATTTTCTTTCAGTCTGGGAGTTCTTTCTTGAAGCCAACCAGAATTTAGGGGAAAAGGGATCATTTTTTTCCTCCAAGCCTAGTCTTGGCCAACTACTGCAAAATTCTGCATTAGCCTGCCTAAGGGGAAACCGTAAGTAATCTGTCAAGGGCACTTGACAGTTTAGCTAAATCGTGAAAACTGAGACTGAGATTCAGGGCCTTTTCGCACAGGGATCTTTGTTGCAAATTGTTTGCGGAATGAAAAATCGCCATTTAAAATAGTGGAATTCGTCGTTATGCATACCTGCCTTTGTAGTGGAATCAGTTGCGTTTTTTAGCGTTTCCCACAGGCTTCCGGTCTCGGCAGAAATCGCTAGAAAGGAAGCGCTATTGCCAAGCACGTCTCGCCCCTGGCCGTCAAGCAGCCAATGGGCAGCCGTTAGCATGCTCCCAAACAGCCCCTTTCCCTTTAAGAAAGGTTTAAAAAAAAAAAACGACCCATAGCAACGAATCTAGGTAGATTCGTTGCTACGGAGAGACCCATCCAGCTGCCTAATGTGAGCTGTCGTTTGATTGTATGATCGTTTGCACGCTGCCTCGAGTGATAAAAAAAAAATCCCCCCCCCCTCTCACGGGCCCGATTTTCGGCTGAATTTATTTGTAAAAAATAAAGGGACTTTATTTCTGCAAACGGGCTTTTCAGTGGTTTGTGCTTAGTGACTAAAGGTGAAGGACTGAAGCCAGGGAAGCCTCTAAACAGAAAGAGGCTCGCTGGTGCGTTTATCCCCGCTCGCTCGGAGAAAAAAAAATGGCGATTGCTTCGCCGGAAGTTTGGAGGAGAGAGCCAGGGGGAGGGACTTTGAAGAACCAGCAACAATGGTAACGCACAGGTCTTTAGCGCTACTGTTGCAGATTGGTTGCAGGAGTGTATCGCTATCCGGAGGGTGAATCCACTTTTCTGGATTCCCCTGAAAGCGCCACAACGAAGCGCTTTTTGCTGATTGGTTTCAGGATTGTTGCAGATTGTCTACGACGTCGTGGGTTATGGCAAATTAGTAGCGTTTCCAAATAGCAACCATTGTGCTACTTTGAAGCCGTGCGAAATGGCCCTTTCCAAGCTCAAAAGATCGATCCAAACTTGCCCATCCCTTTCTGGGGTATAACTTAGATTCTAATTGCCTCATTCTCCCAGATACATTTATTTTTAATAACTGAAGACACACAGAACAAAGCCTCTGCTGAAGATCTTAACAGTTGGGCAGGTTCCTATGGGATCAAGTGGTCCTTAAGATAACTTGGTATCAGATTGTTTAGGGGTTTTAAAGTAAGAACTGGTAACTTCCATTGTATTTAGAAACTTCAGTATTGGTAAGGTGCCTTCCCTATAGATGTACACATTTTAGGATTATTTTCTGTTGTTTCCTGCACCCTTTTGTTGCCATTAGTACATGAGAAATTTTTTTCTCTCAAGTCAGCTGTATTAAGGCAACTGTATTAAGGTTTTCAAGGCAAGAGACTTCCAGAAGTCATTTGCCATTGTCTGCCTCTGCATAACAACTCTGGTTTCCCATCTAAATAGTGACCCTGCTTAGCTTCCAGGATCTAATGAGTCTGGGCTAGCTTGGGCTATCCACGAGTAATACTGGTCACTAAATGAATAAGGTTCAGAACCTGTCAAAATTCTTTCAACCAAGTTCCAGAAATTGGACCATCCATCTCTCAGCCTCCATACTGATTATATCATATTGCTTGCCATTTGATCAACCCTGCTAATTTACCACAGTTACACTGAAGTGTTCCTTTCACTGTAGGAATTTAACTATTTGCATCAAATTTCTGAAGACTGGTATTAAATAATTACATATTGACACCACTGCTTCCATGCAATGAGCAACAATTACAGTAAGCCATTTAGTTGAAAACAACATTAACAGAGATCTCTTCATCAGGCTATAAGCACAGTAAAAAACAATATGACCATATCAATGAAGAGTTATAACTAAGAATGGGATGTAGTCCCATGGTAACTGGAACCTAGGCTGGGATTATGGCTTTTATCTAATTGGAGCAGAAGCACTTCCAAAAGAGGTCTTAGGTTCTTGCTTTCTTGCAGATTCCAGGCACTGTTCTAGAATACATAAAATGCCGTGTGTCATCCCCAGCCCAACTGTGTTCACTACAATGTGTAAGGGCCTCCAACATCTAAAGAAACACTGGAATCACTGTCCTCTCGATGTGTGGGAGGCCTCAGGCTAAATGAGAGTTCCTTCAGATTGTTCTGTTTTTTCTGCTTGAAAGCCTCTCGTATTCCAAAGGCAAAGTAATATTTCATAGTATTTTCATAGTTTATCTTGGAGGCCCTGGACTTTATTCTCCTCTCCCCAAAACTATTCATAGGAGAACCTAATGTTTTTTGCTCACCACTAGTTATTACACAAATGCAAGATTGTTTTACTGTGGCACTTTCTTTGTGTATATGAATTTCTGAGGCAACTCCAATGTATGGAGATTCTGCCATTCAACAACATGAGGCAAAGCAAACAGGCAATCAAAAGGCAGACTTTCTTATTTTGGCCTTTACATTTTTATCATGATCCTTTAGCTGGAAATCTGGTTTGTTATCTTTGTTCATTTTCCTTTTATTTTTTTCTGCCTGTCAGCATACTTCTTTATGTAGCTCTCTGGTCTCCTGGGGTTTTCCTCTACGTTCCTGTTGCTCCTGCGGACACCTTCTGCATTCCACTCGAAGTTTAGCTTTCTAAGTTCTTACATTTAAAAGTTGTTTGGCTTTTGGTCCTTTATTCTCTCTCAGTTCATACGCATACATGAAACTGCTTTATGTTGGGTTGGAGCCAAAACTGCCACCCTGATGGTGGAATGACACTTCCAGTGGGAAAGGTGATTTCCTTCCTCCCATTTTAGAACTTGACTTGCTCCCAAACACACAGTGTTGATCCTAGGAATGTAATTTCAGATGGCTCAGTGAACTGCAAGCAAAAAGGAGAGGCAAGCACCTCTCTGTCAGCTTCATTCTTTTGGCCTTGCAGTGGATCTAGCCCACTGAGCCACATTATTGGGCCCCATCTAGCTCACAACTGACTGTTCCACCTGGCAGAAGCTTTATGGTCTAAGCAGAGAATGGTTTCCCCAGAATTTGCTATCTGAGGTTCTTTAACTGGAGGATAGCAGAGATTGGAACTTTGAATTTGGAACCTGTTCCACCTGCTCTGTGCTCTACTACTATGTTAAACTAATCTGCTAGTTCTGTTAAGTTTCCTTTACTTGAGGTGACCAGATTTTAACATTGGTAAAGCGGGACACAATTGACCTGGGGGGAGGGGCTCTTGATTTAAAATTTGGTCTATATGGAGCAACAAAAAGTTTCATAGAATGCATAGAATGCAAAAATAGTATTGTAATATATATATTTTAATTTCAACATAAGTACAATTTGCCAGGTACCCCCAGATGTCCCTCCAAAAGTGGGACAATCTGGTCACCTTACTATATCATCTGCTGTCAGTTATTTTATTTTTCAGTTTTATAATGGTGTTTTTATTTTCCATTCTATTTCCTAGTAGAGGTCAGAATCCTCATAACTGATTTCTGCCACAAGGCCTTATTAGGACATACTTAGGACCAAACTAAACAAAATGGATTTGATATTCTATAGAGGAGGAGTAAATAAGTTCTCCCAGGGCATTTTTGGCTAAGGAGGATGTCATGGGAGGAAGTCATGAACTATTCCCCACTCCCCTGCCCTCCCTGTGCTGAATAAGGTCCTTGAATCATTTTTAAAAATCTTGTGTAGTTTGGTTCCTAGAGTTAAACAAAAGTGGAAGTACTACAAAACAAAATCACAGTGGCGCCTTTAAGACCAACAAAGACTTATTCAAGGTGTGAGCTTTCGAGTGCAAGCACTCTTTCTCAGACTATGTCTTTGATTTTGTTTTGTTGTGCTGCTTCAGACCAACAGGGCTACCCAATTGAAATTAGTAGTACTAGTAATTTACAAGAGGCTGCTGCTCTGGGACACCTTTTCTTTGAAATTTTGTTTTCTTTATGAAATGAAAATGCTTTTCAAAGTGGTTACCACTTGCAAGATGCTCCAGGAATGTGAACCCAGTACTCAAATAGCATTAAAATTTTTAATTTGAAAATAGCATACTATTGATGCCAAGAACACATCTGACAATTGCCTTATTTATGAGCTTGGTAAGGGTTAAGTGTGTATACTTTTCTGTACAACACTTCTAGAGAAAGCCTAAAGCAGGTTAAAATGTGTCAGAAACTTCAAAGCAGAATACTGTTCTTTCAAAGAGATTTTCATGTAGTACCCCAAAAACCAACAAACCGAGCACTGCCAGCAATTCTTGACTGCACAAGAGATGCAATTTGATAAACAGACTCCCAACACTGAAGGCCAGAATTGTGAAAAACCATACCATCAGCATTTTCATCCATTGGCTCACTACCTATCTCATTTTATTACAACTTCTTCAGGCTATCAAAGACACGAAACTATATCTCTTACCACTTAAAGGAGATGCCATACGTTCTGCTGGTAAAGGGTCACTTTCATTTTCTTTAGCAACACAGGGGGTATTTTCTTTTTCAAGCAATCTATCCACCATTGCAATAATGCAGTTTAAACTTTTTCCTACATTGGTCCATACCCTGTCCTGAAAAAAAAGAAGCATCTTCATTACCACTCAGTATTAAAAGATGTGTTTAAAAGCATATGGATAAATCATTAGACTTCTTCTAGCACTGGATTACTGGAGCCAGACTTGGAGGAAAAAATGATGAAAGCAGTGAAGCATGGAAAGGAGACAAGGGGAGGGATTAGCTCATCCTGTCCACATATTCTATTTAAGAATACTGGGAAAAGATGAAAAGTTCACTCATATGCCACTTCATACCCCTGCAAGTGAACATTTTAATTACCTATTTACCTATTAATTAATTTTAATTACCTAGTACACTTTTCTCTATGTCCCGGAAACTAAAAAGGAGAATCAGTGGATAAAGGGGACAATTTCTGAGATTACATAATTTAACATTATACAATCTAAACTAGCCAGTCAAAAATATTTTTGAAAGTAGAGAGGCTGTGGTTGAGTAGTAGACCATCAGCCTGGCATGCAAAAGGTCCCAGGTTCAATCCCCTGGGCATCTCCAACAGAAAGAATCGGTAGCAGATGACATGAAAGATCTCTACCTTAAGATCTTAAGGCAACTCTGATCTTCATGGATTACAGGTCTGATGCTATAAAGTAGCTTCATGTGTATTCCTGCATACATGTGTGTGAGTTGTTGAAGTATACTACTTCATTTTAAAGAAAGAACATTGAACTACAGCAAAAACAAAACCAGCTTGCAGTTAAGAACAGTGGCTTCTAATCTGGCAAACTAAGTTTTATTACCTGTTCCTATACATGCAGCCAGCCGGGTGATCTTGGGATAGTCACAGTCTTGAGAGTGCTGTTCTTATAGAGTAGTCCTGTCAGAACTCTCTCAGCCCCATCTACCTCACAGGGTGTCTGATGTGGAGAGAGGAAGGGAAGGCAATTGAAAGCCACTTTGATACTCTTTCAGGTGGTAAAAAGTGAGGTATAAAAACCAATAGGCTCCAGCAATATGTGGACCAAGAACTTCCAGAAGTACAGGCAGGATTTCGAAGAGGCAGAGGAACTAGAGATCAAATTGCCAACATACACTGGATCATGGAGAAAGCTAGGGAGTTCCAGAAGAACATCTACTTCTGCTTCATTGACTATGCTAAAGCCTTTGATTGTGTGGAGCACAACAAATTGTGGCAAGTTCTTAAAGAGATGGGAATACCAGAGCATCTTATTTGTCTCTTGAGAAACTTTTATGCAGGTCAAGAAGCAACAGTGGGAACTGAACATGGAATCACTGATTGGTTCAAAATTGAGAAAGGAGTTCGGCAAGGCTGTATACTGTCGCCTTGCCTATTTAACTTGTATGCAGAGCACATCATGAGAAAGGCGGGATTAGAGGAGTCACAAATTGGGATCAAGATTGCAGGGAGAAATATCAACAACCTCAGCTATGCAGATGATACCACTCTAATGGCAGAAAGTGAAGAGGAACTAAAGAGCCTGTTGATGCAGGTGAAGGAGCAGAGTGCAAAAGTTGGCTTGAAACTCAACATCAAGAAAATGAAGATCATGGCATCCGGCCCTCTCAATTCCTGGTAAATAGATGGGGAAGAAATGGAGATAGTGACAGATTTTATTTTCCTGGGCTCCAAAATCACTGCAGATGGGGACTGCAGCAAAGAAATTAAAAGACGCTTGCTCCTGGGGAGGAAAGCTATGGCAAATCTAGACAGCATCCTAAAAAGCAGAGACATCACCCTGCCAACAAAAGTGCGTTTAGTCAAGGCTATGGTATTCCCAGTTGCAATGTATGGCTGTGAAAGTTGGACCATAAGGAAGGCTGAGCATCAAAGAATTGAGGCTTTTGAACTCTGGTGCTGGAGAAGACTCTTGCGAGTCCCTTGGACTGCAAGGCGAACAAGGAGATCAGCCCGGACTGCTCCTTAGAAGGCCAGATCCTGAAGATGAAACTCAAATACTTTGGCCACCTCATGAGAAGGAAGGACTCCCTGGAGAAGAGCCTAATGCTGGGAGCAATTGACGGCAAAAGTAGAAGAGGACGACAGAGAATGAGGTGGCTGGATGGAGTCACTGAAGCAGCATCTGCAAACTTAAATGGACTCCAGGGAATGGTAGAGGACAGGAAGGCCTGGAGGATCATTGTCCATGAGGTCGCGATGGGTCGGACACAACTTCGCACCTAACAACAACAGCAAATAAAAACCAACTCTTCTTCTGCCTGAACTGCTCATGTCTGTCCTATGAAGATATCTGTACTGCTATGTGTTAGACATATAGTAATAGGGAAAAAACAGATATGGACTTTGCCATTGAATTCAGACAATTATTACAGTGATGATGAACATGTAAATTAGGTTGATGATGAACATTTAAATTAATAAAATATTAAATGTTAATGGTCATGAAATGATAAAGTAATACTTATAAATAAAAACATATGTACATTGAATAGTTGCTGAACTCACAAAACTAAAAGACATTTCTTTGCAGTAACACAAAGTTACCCATTATCTAGTTACACTGGAAACAAATCAGGTAGATCATGTAAAACATGTATCCATTTTCACATACTTATAGCAAAATTAATTCTATGGTAACTTTTTCTTGATTTATGCTTTATATCACAAAATAGTAATAGATAGTGGAATTATTAGTATTAGTTATTTATTAGAATATATTCGCTTTTTAATAGTGCTTTACAATTTGAAATTGGTCACTGAGTTCACATGTTATATCGCAAATTACAAAAGGTAGGGAAAATTGACTTCAGTCCCTTTGATAATATAAAAAAATCTTAAGGTACCAATGAGAACAGATGATCACATCAGAACATAATACAGAGGCACACACCTTTCAGAAAGAAAAAAAACATAAGAGTACTTTTACCACTTTACCTGATACGTACAGCTGGTCAGACTAAGGACTAAAGTGTTCTCATTGCCCAAAGCAATAATTCTGATCTGTATAGCATCTGTATTTTTATGCTGCGTTATTTCCCCACACATTTTTATTGTTTTCAATGACTGATGATTCACCTATTTTCTAGGGTATTCAAAAGATTTACTTTGCCTGTAACAAAGACTTTGCTAACAGCTTTCAGTGTGAACAACAGCTAAATCAATTTTGTATCTCAAAACGAAAAGTAAGAACTAATATGATTTCAGGTGAAAAAGGATGAAACCCTGACTTTCTATAGGATCAGAAAACCAAGCCTATTGTAACTATTGATTAAATAAACTTAAAGTCTCATTTCCCCTCCCCTGAAATCAAAGCTGATCTACTATATCTTAAAAAATACCTAGAAATATACTTGGTGTTCCAATTCTATAAATTTTGACAGGGTTATCTGATTGCCACCGCAGAGTCATGGCAGTAAATTAAACATAGATTTGCCTTTGTTCCAGGGTTGATTTGGCCTTATTTGATCTTTTATTACTAAAAAATACAACATCTAAACAAGCTTGTGATAAAGGGCTTTAGTTATGTTTCTAATTAATATGATAGTACAGAAGTCCACAATGTTGTGCCCATGGGCACCATGCTGCCTGCCAAAACGTTTCTTAGAACCTGCCAAATGCTTTTATAAAATGGGTGGGGTCACATGGAACCTCTGCCCAGCTGTTTTGTGGCTGCACCCACCATATTATATCAGAGTTCTAAAGGTACCTACAGCCTCAAAAAGCTTGAGGACCTATAGTTCTTTATAAACATGAAAGTAATAAGTAATGGACCACTTCCGCACTGGGAACTCTGCTGCCCTGGCTCCCACATGGAAGCAGAAATCTGGGGTGGAACTTGTATTTGGCCATTTGCAAGAAAGATAGTGGACAGATTCACATTATAAACATGTCCCAAATCTGAATCCAAGATCCAAATTGGCCCAATTGAGACCAATTTGGATTTTACTCAAAGCAGCCTGGCTTTTTACTGTGACAGTAGAAGCAGTTTGATGGGTCTCATATTAGGAGGCCTGATTCTTGTCACATATTCATTTATAATAGGCAATTACCTTCACTGGAGGTATTCCCAATTTACACTGATAACTACTGAGATATACTGGGACATGAGCCAAGCTTTACTGTCATATTTTATGCAAGTCTCTGAGGTTCAGAATAGCAGTGATGAAATCGAGTCTTCCCACCCTCCCTCTGTTCTGTGATTCACAAGTGGGAGAAGTTCTCCTTCCTTTAAACCATTACATTTTCATGATTATAAGATTTAAAATGGGATCACCATATGATGCAGTCAAGACAGGTATTTTTCTTTTCTAAGGGAAATTGAAATTCAATGTTGTGGCTTTCAAGATCTGAATTGCTATTATGGAACTCGTGTCAGCACTGGCGGACATTCAAGTCCAACTAAATTATTCCTGCTGCTCTGGAACAAAGGCTTTTCTCCCCTATGAACTGACTACACCATTCCCTTGTTTCTGTTATTTCACTCCTTGCTCCTACTCAAAGACAGTGTAGCCTCTATGCTTATGTCTTCCAGAAAGCTGAGATGTCCCTCAGGTAAAGTTTAAGCACCTACCTGATATAGAAAGGTACTTAGTTACTTTATTTAGGCCTCACCTTTCTCCCCAATGGTGACTCAAAGAAGCTTGCATTGCCCTCTGCCTTCTATTTTATCCTCACAACAGCTGTGTAAGGTGGATTAGGAGGAGTGCATGACTGCCCCAAGATCACCCAGCAAGCTTCAATGGCAGGCTGGGAATTCAGTTTTGGCAGATGCATTATTTATTATTTTTATGCATATTATTATTATGCTAAGGACACAGAATCTTCCCTAGTTTATGAAATATTTCAAAATACCTAAAAAAAAATATAGGATTTGAACAAGCGGAGCCTGTCCGATGAGTGCAGTGTCCCCCTGTTTGTTTACTGTTAGTCAAACAGTGCGGTGATATCAGCCATGTTAACCAGCTAGAAATACAAAACAATGCCTTCCAAGTGGCACTCTGCCCAACTTACTCTTGCATTATGTATGGCATGATTTTTATCCTCCCTGAAGGGAGGCTTTAGAATGATAGAAGCAGCTGGCAAGAGGAAATGGGAGCAGCTATTCAGAGACAATCTGTAACCATCAGTTGAAATACTTTCTTTACAAATGTAACATTGCATTGGTGCTGCATATGAATATTACTGTGAATTACACTTCTCTCAGTAGCTTAATCTATATTGATCTTAACTGCCTGTCAGGATTTGTAATGTATATCATTATGGTACATAGCTCATCTACCAGCATGAACTGTTAACTCATTGTAACCTTGCAAGGAAAATCTCACCCCTATCTAGGCATGAGGTTAGTATTCCACCAATACACTTATCTCTTGTGCAGCTTTCTCAGAATGTTTTCCTTTTAGACGAGAGAAAGGGAAATAATTCCCAAAAGAGGTATCTCTGTTGAATGTTTTTATTGTACCTTATTGATGACATCAACAACAAACAGGCACATGCCTAATAGAGATACTGGGCTCCAGATGGGATCTGGCAGAATTACAGCTACTCTCCAAGCTACAAATCTCAGGTACCCCAGAGAAAAGGGATACTATAGAGCAGTATTTTTCAACGTTTTGACTATGAAGGTACCAGTTAAATATTTTTCAAGCTTCAAGGTACTAGGAAGTGATGTCAGCAGGCCATGTCTCCCCTGCAATGCCCCCTGGAAGTAAGAGGAGATTTGGCTGGCAAAAGTTTTAATGGTTGCAGGCCCTCACATTCCCATCCCCTTCAGGCCCATCACTGGCCACTTTGCGAGGCATCGAGTCAACCTGTCCAAATAAGGCTAGAATTTATTTTAAATAAATTGAAAATTTTGAACTTCCTCTTTCATTGGAGCAGGAAATGGTAGGCACAGAATGGGAGGGAGCTCCCTAGCCACCATTTTGGAAAAAAACTCATGCTGTGGCAGCATTGAGGGGGCCTTTGCAGTACCATATTGTACCACGGTATCATGGTTGGGGAACTCTACTATAGAGGACAGACTATGGCATTGTACCCACTGAGGTCTCTGTCCTCCCCAGGCTTCATCCACAATCTCCAGGAGTTTTCCAGTCTGGTTCTGGCAACCCATCCCCTTCCAGTGGCCAGGGAAGACCTGGCAATGCTACTGGCTAGGGTCAGTTGGAAACTGCTCATGGATCCTGTGATGGGATCCAGCAAGAACATTGGTCGGGAGAAAAAACATCTTAGAGATATGATCAATGGAAAAGTCCAGTAAATTAAATGAATATGTCATGTGCCACTACAATATTACAGAATCCAAAAACCATTAACCAGCAAGACTAACCAAATATCAGCATGAATGAAGCTAGAAAAAATTACATGTTTGGAGTGCTATATCCATGTACAAAGCTTTTAAATCATGGTTATAAATTACTTTCCAACTAATATTAACTCATGATTTTGAATAAAAAGAATTCCATAAAATCACAGGATAGGAAAGCATTATACAATTATTCTATCCAGCAGGCATGATTTATGACTGGATCAAATCATCTGTCAAAAGGAAGTGCGGGTGGTCACAGATCTTTCCCATGTTCCCTCACTTAGCACTCCCTTCTAACACTGGGAAAGTGGGTTCCTGGAGTCAGGAGACCCACATGGAAAAATAGCCACACTGGTTGGGAGGTTGTACTGAGGAGAGAGAATGAGGTAAAATTTCATCCTGCCTCTTGTGTCAGTAGATCTGGAATTTGTAGGAGGAAGAATAAATTTGCCACTTTCCTCCTCCTTCACTGCAGCTCTTTGACCTACATGACTATTAGCCTGCATGGTACTGGAGCTCACAAATCAGATTTCTACCAGTTAGAAGGAAATGCTAATATAAAACAGATCCAAGATCATGGAAATGCAGGCAGCCAGCTGGGTAAACTTGGGCTAGTCACAGTTAGAGCTGTTCTCACAGAGCAGTCTTGTAAGAGTTCTCTTAGCATTACCTACCTCACAGGGTGTCTGTTGTGGAGGAGAACGGAAGGCGATTGTAGACCACTTTGAGAATCTTTCAGGTAGTAAAAAGCAAGGTATAAAAGGTTTTTAGAAGGTTAATTAAATTAATAAAGTACTTATGTATCTTTTAACATGTTGTAAACCACTTCGAGCCCTATGGGAGGGAGGCAGTTTAAATAATGATAATAATTTTTACAGTACAACCCTAATGGGAGTAAGTCCTTTTGAACAGACCTCAGTAGAATTCCAAGAGTCCTAATTAGGATTTCTTTATTCTTATGGAAGGTGAAACCTTGAAACAACTACTTCCTCTGTTTTTGTGAATACTTTTGGCTGTTGGTTTCTATGCAATTTTGAATTATTTCTTACGTAAATTGTTCCTTTTAATTTTCTCGTGTCAATGCAGAAAGAGGATAAATGCAATCTATTTTTTTTTCTCTCACTCTAGGGATATAGAAATTAGTTGGCACAAAGAGACCACATGCAGAACAAGCACACTTCTGCCATTCCATGTATATAGAGAGCAAACATATTGAGAATCTAAGTTGTGCTGTAACTAATCACCTCTTTAGAATTCTAAAGTAGGTAAAGGTAAAGGTATCCCTGTGCAAGCACCGGGTCATGTCTGACCCTTGGGGTGATGCCCTCCAGCATTTTCATAGCAGACTCAATATGGGGTGGTTTGCCAGTGCCTTCCCCAGTCATTACCGTTTACCTCACAGCAAGCTGGGTACTCATTTTACCGACCTCGGAAGGATGGAAGGCTGAGTCGACCTTGAGCCGGCTGCTGGGATCGAACTCCCAGCCTCATGGGCAGAGCTTCAGACTGCATGTCTGCTGCCTTACCACTCTGCGCCACAAGAGGCTCTTAAAGTAGATAGGTATGTGTAATTGACTCTTGGTATTAAGGGCACAGGAACTTTCAAAGCATTCAAATAATAGAATTTTGAAGGTACTTACCCACTCTTCTTCATCATATTCTGAATGGTGAGGTATAGAATCCTGTCTCTTAATCTCATGAGGATGCTCCTGATTTGGCTGATCACCACTGTCTTCAACATTGATCCTTGGCACAGTTGGGTTTTTTAGGACACAACCTGGGCGGGCCATGTATAGAGCTAAAAGGGCACTTCTTATCAGCTGATCCTTAAATGCATGTACAAATAACTCTGTCTAGAATTAAAGGGAAGATGCAATTAGCAAGTTGAAAATATGCACACAAATTACTATATGAACAGTGGTTAACAATGATGACCCTAATAGCCAGAAAATACATTATTATGGGTTGAAATGTGAAAGAAAGAATTTATGGAATGGTTCCCTTATATTCTTCCTGCGGACCCATTCTGAAGTTGAAGATTGTAGATTCTTAGGAATTAAGTCAAATGGTGTAAAGCAGTAGTTCTCAATCTGGGGTTTGGGACCCATTTGGGGGTCAAATGACCGTTTCACAGGGTCGCAGCAAGGCAAGCAGCTTGACTGTCGGAGTGCCATCCACACAACAGCCTTGTGGGGTAGATTGAGATAGAGCATTCATCTGTCTGGAGCAGCGGGAAAGAGCGAGATAGGCATGGTGGGACAAGAGGCAGAACTAAACTGAGAAACCCTGGAAAAAAACCAATTTATATACAATCATGAACAATGAATCTTCACGCCATTGGTCAGTTTTTGTTTAATTTCTGTGAAAGAACACTTGCATAATTTTATGGTTGGGGAATCACCACAACATGAGGAACTGCATTAAAGGGTTGTGGCATTAAGAAGGTTGAGAACCACTGGTGTAAAGGAATGCAGTACGAAAGAGGAAAATCAGAACAGATAATTTTTTGTGATTTTCCCTCCACCTGAAGCTTCCTGTCTTCCCATACCATTTTGCTTTGATTACACTCAAATAATACTTAATGTCTTGTGTTAATTCTCTAAGACACATGAAATAGCCTGGTTGTGTCTTGTTTGGTGCTTTTTGGAGAAATATAGCCAGCCATTCCTTTTACAGTGCCATCCTAAACTGAGTTATACCCTTATAAGACTGGTTTTATTTGCCTCCCCCCCCTATTAGAACAAAGTGTCTCAACTCAGGTGACAGCAGGAGAGTGAGGAAGAGAAAGAAACTGATTAAACCAGCTCTGTCTCTCAGCTTCCCTCTTCAACTAGACTCCACAGTCCATGTCTAAGCCACTTAGGCAATTAATAGGAAAGGAAGATAGTTTTGCTTGGGAAATCAAGGCTACATACTGCATTTGGAGCTGGAGATGAATAATCAGTCATTCATGTGTTGAAATTTGCAAGCTCATATCAAGACGGGGTTGAGGGAGGGGAAGAAAAATGAACCTTCCAGAATCTCATGATCACAGGCACCTTTAGGTTAATATTCCCTCATAATATCCACACATTGCTGCATGTAGCATCAAAATGGAAGTATGCAATAGGATTTCCTCCAGCACTGACTATATATAATGAAGAATTCAGAATGTTTGGAAAGCAGTGGTTAAGTGACAGCCAGGTGATAGACACCTGGAGATAGCAAATAATTAGATCACAGGCTAATTGATAGATGCAATAGCAAGAAATAGCAAGAAATGATCCACTATGACTTGATGGTAAGTTAACAGTTCAGATTATCACATAAATAACGCAATATTTTACTGAAAGCCACTTGGTGGATAAGAAAAAATGCATTATTGAATGACAAAATGCCTATCCTGAACAATCCTAACCAACCAAACCATACCAAAATGCTGTAATTTTGACATCCTGATTGCAGAAATGGTTTCGGAATAAGTTTACAACCTAACTAACTACAAACAAGAATCCTTTCTGTTCCTTGCAACAAAATCAGTGGACTAGCAGAGGCAAGCCTCTGCACAAACACAACATTAATTCAAGTTTATTTAGGAGAAAAGATATTCAAAATATGATACATTTCACTATGCACAGGTAACCTAAACAATATACCAAAGGGCTTTACAATTTGTCCCTTTTGACCTACTTCCCCATTAGAGATGAAATTAAAAATATGGAAGTCAGTGTTATAAGCCATGAAAAGCTGTAAACAAGGCAGTTAGTTACCTTTTGAAAATAGAAAACAAATGTGGAATGTTCATCATGATAAGGGACTCTTGCAGAGTCTTTCCTTATGCTTATTCCCTCCAGGCCACACTGCTTTCCATTTTTATGGTCACGCTACATCATTCAGAAAAGCAACATAAATTATCTACCGTTTAAGAAGCACACAGACTACACAGTACCTCATGAGCAGCAAAAAGAAGTGCATCATGTCTGAAAAGCTAATGAGAGTTTATTTTTAGTCATCTCTGGTTTTGCAAGCACAGAAATGTGTAAAAAGGAAAAAGACGTAGATTTTTTTGCTAAATAAAAGAATGAAACCTACGTTTTATTCCTTACATTTACATTTTATAGAAATGCTTGATAACCATTCATGCAGTACAAAAAGAGAGTATCTTTTCTTATGTCAACATCCTGCAGCTTGCAGCTACCAAAATGATGTAATATTTCCTTATACAAAGGAAGTCAGTTTATGCAGACAGAGGCTGCATCTGGGGATTTGGTATTTCTAGCTACCACTGCAGGGAGCGTTTCCCTGAATCTTACCGTTTCTGAAAGCGTCTTTAAGGAATTCTTCAAGCTGTCTGGCAAATGCTGCCTGGCAGAATTAAGCAGCAGGTCTGTGTGGCTTGATATGAGAGGCTGCAGATGATTGATGTTACTGAGAACTTCTTTCGCCTTGGCTGTGTTTTCCGGTGAATAGTAAATACATTGGTAACCAGTACTGCAGCAAGACATGGAACAACAAAAGTAGTTTTATCAAGTCAACTCTCAACGGCCAGATGGCTAATCACCATCAGTATGCGAAGGTTCTCACCAGCTCTATAATTAACATGGGAAAGCAGTCTAAACTTTCCTATAACACCTTTATATGGGCATTATTCGAAAACTCTGCTTGCCAAAGGCTGGAAAACAGATCTTGCTGCAACACTAAGAGACAGCAACCTTTTGCTGTGATGAACACTCCAGGCAACGTTGCTGAAACTAATTACTCCCTGAAGCTCTTTGAATGAACTGTTGTACCATGAAAAAAGCAAAACAAGAAGCAGGCACGTTCCTATTCTTTGCAATTTAAAAAAAGAAAAGGTTTACATAGCTCTTAATGACACAGTCAGCAATTTGGACTAGATATGATTAATATTCCTTCTCCCCACCACCACTGCACCCTCCCTAACATCAAGCTAAGCTTTTTTGGGGGGGGACTAATCTAATTTATCATCGCTCTGGAAAACCATCCAAAGAGAATAACAATTGATAATTCATTCACAATATATTTTATCATCCCTTTTGATGAATATTGTATTGTTCCGTATTATTTAAATACTGCCACTAAATAATAAATAAAATATTTTTATGACCTGCCCTTCCCAGATGTTCAGGGCATGTCACAACACAGAATGGCACCAGTACATTATAAAATCATATCATATACATTATAAAACCTTTTATAATTCAGTCATCATTAGTTTTTCAGTTGGCTCCAACTGGTTTTAAATGGGGGAGGAGTTCCTTGAAAAGTGGTTCTTCCGTCAGTTTCCAGAGGTGAGGTCAGCTGTTCCATTCTAATAAGTGTTGTTTTCCAGTCTGAAAAGCCAGTGCCTTGCCCTGAGAAGTTTACAGCTGAAAAGCAGATATTAGCAGGAAGGGCGGATGGAGATGGTAAGAATAAATGAAATAATTTCATTTCTGTATATGCGGATTACTTTTTAGTAGAGGATGTGAATGAAAGAGCTTATCTGAGACCAGCTGAGATTGCATGACTAATTTTAAGAAGCAAGAGAAGGCAAACATCTTGAAAACATGAGGTGATTAAGGGAATTATGTTATCTCTGCTATCAGCAGTGACTTCACTGTAAACCCAAACCACCTACATAATAAGAAACATTTAATATTTTGACACTATAAATCAAGGCATCTAGAATGAAAGGATTCATTCTAGGTTTAGGCTCCACAGCTCTGGAAACTCTAATTTAGGGCCTGGAATATGTTTATTGGGGGGGGGGGGAGTATCAGATACATGATGTTTCTATCACATAGCATGATTTCGAAGGACCAGGATTGTTTTGAACTGTAAATGTTTCTCTCAATTACAAGGAGGAAAGCTAGTGTGAAGGCTTTCAGTTTGCTGTTGTGAAGTTAAGTTTTGTGGTGAGCAAGGAGAACACTGAGGCAGGAGTTGTATGTAAATAACAAAAAGATTTTATCTATTTACAAGTTTGTTTTAAAGAGATCAAAAACACAGATTTCTAGACAAAGGAGAAAAACATGAAACCCCCTCCTCTTCCCTGTTTATGAACTAGAAATCAGTCTAAATCTATTGGCAATTCTGAGGCCAAGCACAAACCATAGTTTGCTAGGTTGGATTGTGTGCAATGAAAGAAGAAGAAGTCAAGGAGCTAAATGAAGCATGAAACTCTTGAGGCTTGCTTAAAAATAAAATTGGTACTAAATTTTCTTGGTTGATCACATCTGTGCTTCCAGTTTAATCACTTATTGGACAGACCATCAGTAAGAATACCAGGGATACTGGCAGTCCATGTAAAATGTTATTCATTTAAAATTTATTATAATATTTTCTTGATGTATGTTTTAATACAGGGTGATTTATAATAGAACTGATATTCATAAACTGTGTATGTATAATATCTCCTTACCATTTTTAAACGTAAAATATATTTAGCACTGCTGTTGTAATGACTGGTAGTGAATACTAAAATACACACTAATACACCAAAAAAGTCTATGTTAGGAAAATTAATTCTGTAGATAATTTTGTTATGCCAGATCTTTTACAGGACACATGTGGCAGAGTAGCACAGGAGAACTGATGCACTGACTCTAGCACAGTGTCTTGAATTAGCTGATGTTGCCCCAAAGTTTGTTGCTCTGATGACTGTACAATAGCACTCAAATACATTCCTGTAGGCTATTTTCCTGGTATAGCAAGCTATAAAATCGACTTGTAAGATTACTTTTAAGGTAACGTGACCAGACCTTTGGTGGGACAGTCCCACCTTTGGGGCATCTGCCCCGCGTCCCGAGCCGTCCCCCAAATGTCCCAAATTTTTAATTAGAAATATATTTAATTTTTAATATTTTTGGGGGGCCACGCGGTGCACAGCAGCCCAGCAGGCCGGCCGGGCTCAGGAGGCCTCCGCGCAGGCACCTGGGCTCCGGGGTGGGGCTTGCATGGCACCTCGTGGCCTCCTGCCGCAGCGGTGGGGTGGCATGAAGCCGCGGAGGCTCCAGCCTCCTGGAGGATCAAGCCCTCCATGTTGTGCAAGCCCTAGCAGCTCTCCATGCTGCTGCCAGTGCCCTCGTATAGCCCCGCCTTGAAGACAGGGCCAGGATTGTGCCTGCCTGGTGGCGAAACCGCCACGGAGCATCAGTCACTGCCTGTTTCGCAGCCGGGGCCATCTGTCCTCCTAGGAAACTCGCAAAGAGGGGCCGGGAGACCACGCCAGAAAACAAAATGATTAAGGGAATTAAGCCTGAATGAGCGACCCACCCGCTCCCCCACTCCCCGTCCCAAAAGCCCTCTCAGCCAAGACTGATAACGAGAGCCCCGGCTACTCCCCCACTCCCCGTCCCAAAACCCCTCTCAGCCAAGCCTGATGATGAGTATCCTGCCCACTCCCCCACTCATGTGCTGCTTGGGCTTCACCCTCCTGACTCGTCGGAGAAACGAGAGCCCCGGCTACTCCCCACTCCCCGTCCCAAAAGCCCTCTCAGCCAAGCCTGATAACGAGAGCCCCGGCTACTCCCCCATTCCCCGTCACAAAAGCCCTCTCAGCCAAGCCTGATAATGAGAGCCCCGGCTACTCCCCCACTCCCTGTCCCAAAACCCCTCTCAGCCAAGCCTGATAATGAGAGTCCCGGCTACTTCCCCCATTCCCTGTCCCAAAACCCCTCTCAGCCAAGCCTGATAATGAGAGCCCCGGCTACTCCCCACTCCCCGTCACAAAACCCCTCTCAGCCAAGCCTGATAATGAGAGCCCCGGCTACTCCCCCACTCCCCGTCACAAAAGCCCTCTCAGCCAAGCCTGATAATGAGAGCGCCGGCTACTCCCCACTCCCCGTCACAAAACCCCTCTCATCCAAGCCTGATAAAGAGAGCCCCGGCTACTCCCCCACTCCCCGTCACAAAAGCCCTCTCAGCCAAGCCTGATAATGAGAGCCCCGGCTACTCCCCACTCCCCGTCACAAAACCCCTCTCATCCAAGCCTGATAAAGAGAGCCCCGGCTACTCCCCACTCCCCGTCACAAAAGCCCTCTCAGCCAAGCCTGATAACGAGAGCCCCGGCTACTCCCCACTCCCCGTCACAAAAGCCCTCTCAGCCAAGCCTGATAACGAGAGCCCCGGCTACTCCCCCATTCCCCGTCCCGAAACCCCTCTCAGCCAAGCCTGATAAAGAGAGCCCCGGCTACTTCCCCCACTCCCCGTCACAAAAGCCCTCTCAGCCAAGCCTGATAACGAGAGCTCCGGCTACTCCCCCATTCCCCGTCCCAAAACCCCTCTCAGCCAAGCCTGATAATGAGAGCCCCGGCTACTCCCCACTCCCCGTCACAAAAGCCCTCTCAGCCAAGCCTGATAAGGAGAGCCCCGGCTACTCCCCACTCCCCGTCCCAAAACCCCTCTCAGCCAAGCCTGATGATGAGTATCCTGCCCACTCCCCCACTCATGTGCTGCTTGGGCTTCACCCTCCTGTCTCGTCGGAGAAACGCTGCTGCCTCCTGGACTCTGCTAGGTACTTCCCTCCCCGGAGCCTGTCTGTCCTTTGCCTGGCTGCACCTCCCCCGTTCCCCCTGCATTTTTCAACCCCAGCGTTCTGAGCACCTGTCCCTTTTAATTCCAAGCTGCTGGTCGGGCTGGCGACCACCTCTGCCTCCCAGCATTGGTTTGGACGTGTGGGGGTGGGGGGGGGGTGTAAGAAGAACTTTCTATTATTGCTTTGACATCTGCCTTTAAAACTGTTGAGAAGTAAATCACCCTCTCTGGCTTCAGGCTAATCTGGAAACAAACCAGGCAAGGGATCTAACTGCAGCTTGATTTACAGACATCAGCAGCAGAACAATGTTTGAGTCCAGGGGCCTTTTTAAAGCCCCTGTATATAATATGTGCTGAGTTCCTTCACGGAGCTGCGCCGACTCTGAAAAAAGGTGTCTTACCAAGAGCATTAGAGCCTCTTGTGGCGCAGAGTGGTAAGGCAGCCATCTGAAAGCTTTGCCCATAAGGCTGGGAGTTCAATCCCAGCAGCCGGCTCAAGGTTGACTCAGCCTTCCATCCTTCCGAGGTCGGTAAAATGAGTACCCAGCTTGCTGGGGGGTAAACGGTCATGACTGGGGAAGGCACTGGCAAACCACCCTGTATTGAGTCTGCCATGAAAACGCTAGAGGGCGTCACCCCAAGGGTCAGACATGACTCGGTGCTTGCACAGGGGATACCTTTACCTTTACCTTACCAAGAGCATTGCACAGCTGCAAGCCCCAAACCAGTGATACAGTTTTGTAATACCAGCTCTGTTATAGTCATTAACAAAGGTTAGGATCTTATCCAGTAACACGCCTTAAGTGTAGCCCCACATTTAAAACTCTGTGCTTTTTTGGGCTTGCTCTTGTATTGCAAAAAGAACAGAGGGACTCTGCTGACAGAGGCATGGCGATAATTTGATGTAAATGGCTATGCTTGCTGTTGTCTGATGGAAGGTTTTCAGCAATCTTGCTTTCCTCCATCCCAAGAAAAATTGTTGATTTTCATGCAAGAGCAAATAAACTCAAGGAGGACACCTAGTAAACTTCATGGCTGAGGAAGGATTTGAAGTCTTATCCCCCCCCCCCCCAACTTCAAGTGTTTAAGTTAGATATGATGGAGGTCTTATCTGTTGGCACCCCCCCCCCCGGGTCTCCAAGCTGTGCAGGCTTGAATAGTGATTCCAGAACTCCAGGCTCCACCTGGAGGTTGGCAACCCCGGTCAATGGTGTCCCTCTTTACCAATCTTAAAATCTAATCACTAAAGCATACAAAACTGTTTTTACACGTATAAACAGGCACAACTGCACAGGTTACACATACTGAAGTCTGTTAGAATACTGAATTACTCAGGTATAAGGCCCTCCCCTCTCCAGCTGTCCCCTCTTGTTGGTCTCCACGGGCCACAAGATGAAGAGATATGGGGGTTGTTTCACCTGATTATTTTGCTATCACAGAGGCTTCTCAGGCCCAAACTGTGCCTCTCTTCCCTTCTTAACCTTTAACAGCAGCCTGTTTTAAAGAGGCTGTCTAGCCCCACTTCACCCCTGCTTGCCATTCCTCACCTCCCTAGCCATACCTATTCCTGGTGAGGGTGATTGCTCCCCGCTTTCTTCCTGCAAGACTGACAGCCTTCTTTCTGTCATCCCTCCCTTTGGCTGTGCCCTAGAACTGGTCTCAGTATCTGGGCTGCTGGGCCTGGGTCACTCTTCTCCACCACAGCCTTCTCTATAGCTTCTGTTGCCAATACTAGGCTGAGGCGAGCCCCAGGCAGAATTGGCCATGGAGGCAGCCTTGACAGCGGGTGTGCCATGGTCTAGCCAGTTGCTACCTCCTCCTTAGAAGGGTCAGAAGACTAGAATATGCATGTGAGCAGCTGGCTTGAGAAGCAGACCCAATGGGGAATCAATGCTTTCCAGTTGCGGCCAGGATGTTCATTATAACAGGAGAAAAGATGGCACAGAGACAAGCGCCTCAGTCACTACTAGTTTTTCTTGAACCAGCAAAGCATAGAAGGAGGAGAGTGTCTGACAGCTGTAAAGAGAAGATGAAGCACTTGGCTGATCACCCAGCAGCAATGAGGCTTAATTCCTAGGGCAGAGTCTTTACAGGACCAGAATTGACAGGCTGATAGGGAAGCAGTAAAGACCTGCACCTGGAATACGATGAATACAGTGATAAAAAGCAACACCCGGGCCTCAGAGGATGAGGCAGCAAAAGGAGGCATAATATACATACAATAGCATGGCTTGGTGTAGAAGAAACTCTGTTTGCCACACCCCTTTGAGTTGACCTGCTTTGTGAACAGAACTTTACCCTGACTTGCTGCTTCATACTCTGTCTTTGCTAGCTGATACATTGAGAATCAGACCTCTCCTAAGCTCTGGACCCTTTCTCCGTGATTAGGTTCCCCTGATCACTGGACTGGATCTTTGGATCTCTGACCATGAACTGGTTTGTTCTTGTATCTTGCTTTACTTGTTGTTGTCCTTGTGTGTTGTGGAAGCCCTGGATAGAGTAACTCTGCCAGGCTTTGTCCTGAGTGCAATAGTGAGTGGCGTGGAGTCTGATGCCATCCCTAAACATTGTCATTACTATGGCACCACATTTTGATTACAGAACTTGGATGTTACTCTTTCACAAAGAGAAATACTAAATAGGTAAAGGTATACCCTGTGCAAGCACCAGGTCATGTCTGACCCTTGGGGTGACGCCCTCTAGCGTTTTCTTGGCAGACTCAATACGGGGTGGTTTGCCAGTGCCTTCCCCAGTCATTACCGTTTACCCCCCAGCAAGCTGGGTACTCATTTTACCGACCTCGGAAGGATGGAAGGCTGAGTCGACCTTGAGCCGGCTGCTGGGATCGAACTCCCAGCCTCATGGGCAGAGCTTCAGACTGCATGTCTGCTGCCTTACCACTCTGCGCCACAAGAGGCTCCTGAAATACTAAATAAATACAGAAAAAAGCTTTCAATAAAGCTGATGGAAAATATTTTCATTGAATAGATACTAATGCAATAGTTGCATGTTCAGTTAGGAGTGAGAAAGATCATACACCAAAAGGCAAAGATGATGTGATAGTTCCTGACCGTAAAGAGGTCCCCCCCCCCGGGAAGGAAAACTATATCTGTATTGTAATTAATGTAATGTATTCACATGATCTACTAGACCCATAGTACTTGTTAGATTACTTTTAATTTAATGCAATTTTAGAAATCTCAGATTTTAATAAATGTTACATTATAGAACACAGGATTATATAATTTGTAATGTAACTTGAGGAACTGTTACAGTGTCACTAAGTAACCTTCCACTAACAATTTCTCCTAATATAAAGAACCAAATGTCTGCTTTTTAATGATAACGCATTATCATTTAATCCCTGCTGTTAAGTGAATGATTCTAGTAAATGTGCTAAAATTGTTACCATCTGGTATGGGGGTAATATTTCTTACAATAATTATTGGTGTTATACAACTTGAGAAATAAATAAGCTTTATGTGGAAAAGTATAATCATTTCCAGAATAGAAACACACACGTGTGTATCCTTCTCCTTATCTCCCTACCCTAAATGCACAGTCTATATGCGCCATAGTGAAGGCAGAAACCTAGGGATGCAGCCGCTCAAGAGCGCAGGTCACTAATTCCGAGGCAGAGCCCGATTATCTGAACAATGGCAAGGAACAGGACGGCCCCCTGCTGTTGCCTGACTGGCACAATCTTCAGTTGATGAATCCGGAGAAATGACAAACTGCTTAGAATCAGGTGGATAGCCGTATTGGTCTGAAGTACAGAACAAAATTTGAGTTTAATGGCACCTTTATGACTAACAAAGTTATGCAACCCCTGAGCACACCTTGGATAAAACTTTTGTTGGTCTTAAAGGTGCCACTGGACTCACATTCTGTCAAACTGCTTAGAAGTGTGCAGCCTATCTAGACAACTCCTGCTTTTTGTGGCTGATATCAAGCTGGGTTGGGCTTGTCTAGTGGGACTGGGAGCTAGTACTGGTGGCCTGTGGGAGAGTGTCATTCCAACAACTTGAAAGAAGCAGACACGAAACCCATCTTGAAGAAGGTGTTCCTGGACCCCAGTGACCTCAATAACTACTACCTGCTGGCACAACATGCTATTCTCAGGTAACCTTGGAAAATACAAATGATCTACCCATTTCAGTCTGAATTGAGACCTGGAATTGGGAGGAAAGCAGCCTTGGTTGCTCTGATAATCTTTTCCAGGAGAGTGAAAAGACTGGATCCTTGCTGAGTCTAGTGGAGATCTTGGAAGCTTCTGATCATGGTGTCCTTCTGAAGAGGCTGGAAGTAGGGAGCACCATGATTTTATGGTTCAATTCTTACTTTTGGAATGACTGATTCCAAAAAAATGGTGTTGGGAGAGTACTGTTTTGCCCTATGGTATACAGAGTCCTGCATGGATCTATCTTGAACCTCATGGTACTCTATAACTACATTAACCAAATGGGAGAGATTATCAAGGAATTTGGAGTGATATGCTACCAAAATGCAGATTGTGCCCAGTTCTGTTGCTCTTTAACATCGGACGGGGGGGGGGGGGGCTATGGAAATCCTCAAATGGAAGCTAGAGAAGGTAATGTGATGGATTAGGATAAATAAACTGAAATTCATTCCAGTAGAGACTGAGGTGCTGTTGGATAATAAGAAAGCTGCAAAAGGACTGAAAAGTCAGCCTCTCCTGGAGGGAGTTGCATTCTTCTCCAACCCCCGCAAAAAGAAGCAGGTTCAGTTGGAGGTTCAGGTCTGCAATGTGGTACCTTTTATCAGCTATGCCACTTCCTTGAAAAGCATGATCTGGCCACCAGGATGTTCTGATCATATTCGGGGTATATTATTGTACTGCCTAATACGTGGGGCTGCCTTTGAAAACTGCCTGGAAGCTTTTTTCCACCAACAGTTTGCAGATTACCTGGAAAGCAGTTTGAAGATTAAATATATTTTCATCTTGGCTGGATTAAATCTGTGAAAGTTTTCTAAAGCCCTTGTTCCAATTTTCTGCAAACTTGTAAAGAACTTTTAACAAGCAAATTGCATTAATATTAGACTGGCAACAAGTTGAAATTATTTTTGTTTTTACCAATTAATTTATGAAAATTAAATAAGCAACTGAAGGTTGGGTCCCCCCAAAAATGCAAAGCTTATTTCCCCTCTGTCCCATTCTGGCAGAAATCCTCTGTGATCTTTTAAAAAGGCATATCAGGGGATCAGATAGCAAGATAACAGACATAAAGAATTGATTTGAACTGGCAGAACTGGGTGACACTGCCACACCTCCTTATTCCTTCAGTAGAGCAGAAGGTTTTGCCCGCTAATGCTCCACAGCATGGTTAGATGCTTTTTCTTAATGGGCAGTCCTGACCATTCCTACTATTCTTTAATGCCTTTTAAAAATCATGGTTTCACCAGCCTAACACTGGAACCCAGAAGCAGATTTAGTGAGGGAATATGTAAATAGTTGACAAAGGGGTAGGAATAGTAGTTATCACACTGATACTGTGCTGGTGACCAAGGCTTCCAGGACAGCGGCCTCCTGCCAGATTATCTAGAGCAGGAGACCTGGCAGCCCTAAGCTAATGTGGGAAGAGGAAAGTTGGAATGTCTACTTTGTACTCACAGATTGCATTACACCTCAAGTTTCGAGCAATAACCCATGCTTTTCTCAGTTGCTTTGACTCCCCACCCTCTATGGTGCGTCTTTTTCATCCCCATTCAAAGAAAAAGGGACAAACTGATTAACTCCTAGTGCATTGTCAAAGGTCAACTAAAATAAATGGCAGGCATTGGACGTAAACCCAAGTATGCTGATAATTTTGTTCTCTGGATCTATCCCTACTGTTTGTAATAAGCCTTCAGGGACACTTTGGCTTTCCATGACAGGTTGTAATGGACATTAAAGCCTCATAATAACAAGTTTGTGTGTTTTGGCTGAAACTCATCTCATCTGATTAGCTTTTGAACGAGAGGGTCTTGGGTGCATTCTGAAAATGATTTATGAACATTTTAATCTCTGAAACACACATCAATTTAACTTATAGCTTGTCTCTCTACATGTTGCTGCACAATGTGGCCTTAACAATAATAATCTAGACTGCCATCCACTTTAGTGAAAAGATGAATCTTCCCATTTACGAGAAGATGAAACAGCCTATATGTTATCACTGCAGAACAAATTAAGATGAAGCCTGGACAATTTACTGTGTGTTGCTGGTGTACATTTCTGAACGCTGTTGCCAACAAAACCTCATGCCACAATAAATCTGTTAGTGTTCAAAATGCCACAGTGTTTTTCATTCTATGAACTCTATGCAATTTTTTAAAAAAATGAACAAAACAACAAGGCATCAAATGTTTTTTATATTACACTGTTATCTTTAAAAAAAAATTGGAAATTCAATCATCCAGAACCACCATCACCCAACCTGAGGCGACTATTTGCCAGCAACAATGAACTACACAACAAGGATGTGTGTGTTCTATGTTGCCACGTTACTTCTAGTTCATGGTGACCCTATGGATTAACGACCTCAAAAATGTCCGATCATTAAGAGCCTTGTGCAGTAGTTCACATACTAATTTGCCATGGCTCCCTTCTTCACTGGCCCAACTGCCTGCCCATCTTCAGACTGCCTGTTTAACAAGGCTCCCCATAAATCATCGTTTCATAGTTAGTGGCCTACTAGATCGCTCATTAGGGCTGCTGCTTCTCTCATTGCTCAGTCAAGCCAGGCAAATTCTCCAGCTCTAAATCAAATCAAGCAAATTTCTCTCTCTCTTCCTCAGCTCGCTTTCTTCCAGGTACCTAGTCAATCTCTCTCTCGTGCCTGATCTGCTACGGCTCATGTGGAAGAAAGTGCAAGAACACAGAGAGGGAAGCCCTTCTACTCAGTCCAGAGCCAGCCAAGATTCAACAGTAATGAGAAGAGGTCACACTGTATGCACAGAAGTAAACTGATAATTTAAAAGGTGACATCTTAATTTATGTTTCTGGTAGGTGCGGCAGTGAGTACCATTGCCTTAGATTTGTAAAATATTCGATGCTTAGGATGACAGTATTTTTTAAAAGCCACTATATGCATACCAACAAAAGTGCGTCTAGTCAAGGCTATGGTCTTCCCAGCTGCAATGTATGGCTATGAAAGTTGGACCATAAGGAAGGCTGAGCATCAAAGAATTGAGGCTTTTGACCTCTGGTGCTGGAGAAGACTCTTGTGAGTCCCTTGGACTGCAAGGCGAACAAACTGGTCAGTCCTAGAGGAGATCAGCCCTGACTGCTCCTTAGAAGGACAGATCCTGAAGATGAAACTCAAATACTTTGGCCACCTCATGAGAAGGAAGGACTCCCTGGAGAAGAGCCTAATGCTGGGAGTGATCGAGGGCAAACGAAGAAGGGGACGACAGAGAATGAGGTGGCTGGATGGAGTCACTGAAGCAGTAGGTGCAAAATTAAATGAACTCCGGGGAATGGTAGAGGACAGGAAGGCCTGGAGGATCATTGTCCATGGGGTCGCGATGGGTCGGACACGACTTCGCAACTAACAACAACAACATATGCATACTTCCTCTGCAACAAACTCCAGGCTTGTTTTAACCAATTCTCTTAAAGGGATGTACAGGAATCAAAGTAGGCTAACTAAAGCAAAATCTGTCTTAGGATGCTTTGGCAGTTGATTTTAATAGTGTTTTAATGTTCATATTAGAGATATATATACACACATTTAAAAGATATATATAACACACAATTTTTATTAAAAGTTTTGTACAAAGCAATTTATGACACAAGAGTTTAAAAGGCTAAAGATACTTTCCCAGACAACCTGAGAAGCTATCTTTTCCCTTTTTTATAACTTTTTAAGAATTTCATCATGCAGGGAACAGCTCCCACTGTTTAATCTATTCACATTATACTCTTCCTGATGTCTCTAATTGTAGCTTCTTTCCACAACCCAGGCAGACCTCTGAGAGGTACTCCCATTGTAAAATGGAAAATTTAGATTATAAAATCTAGACCAGGTAAATGCAAAGTGGCCTCGAAGCATCTTTGGGCTGTTAAATAAACATGTACATGCAAAGGATGAAGTTGTCACAGCCACTGTGAAATAATTTTTTTCATTTAATGCCAAATGGTTTTTGAACGGTCTGCTGGTCCCAGTTTCTCTAAAGTGCCAATTCATGGGTGATTATTTAGAGCTGCTTTGTCTTTCTGGAAGGGAAACCTTGACCAGAGGAAAGGTACATAAAGTCACCATGGCAAACTTTGGTTAGAAAAGGTTGAAAATACAAATTTTAATAAATCAATCAGGGCATCACTTTATGGAGAGTTTTCCTGGCACAGTATTTTCATTCAGAAAGGATGGGGGAGGATAAAAATCAGCATTACTGTCTTGCGACACCTTAAATGCCACAGGCATTTGTTCTGATATAGTCGTCTGATACAATAAGCCTATTTGTCTTTAGGGTATTAGAAGACTCCCTCCCCCCCATTATACAAATTCAAAACTTCACAAGCAGTAGAACCTTACAGGTTTGTGAAGCAGAAGTCCAATACATTTTCGGCTTTGCTTTGGATTTTTCATTTTCTTATGACTCAGCATGACATACCATTTTGTGAATTTTTGTGACCAAGTTTTTTAGTAAAATATAATTTCATTATCAACCTCTTAACCATGAATAAATATTTAGTATGCATTTGGTGGAATGTGTACACCTACTGTCTGAAGAAGCATGCAAGCACACAAAAGCATATATTTTGTTGGTCTTAAAGAGGCCACTAGACTAAGGTGACCAGATTGTCCCACTTTTGGAGGGACATCTTGGGGCACATGGCAAATTGTACTTATGTTGCAAGTAAATATATGTATATATTATTACAGTACTATTCTTGCATTCTATGTGTTCTATGAAAATTTTTGTTGCTCCATATAGACCAAATTTTTAATCAAGAACCCCCCTCGGTCAATGGTGTCCTGCTTTACCAATGTTAAAATCTGGTCACCTTACACTAGACTCAAATTTTTTCATGCCTCTTATGATTACTGATAAACCAACAGGAACAGGCAGAAAGCAACAGAAGCAAATCATTTAATGGCATAGCATTATTGAGAAACATTCAAGACTGGCAGGTCAATCTGCCTGGAATTAATAACAAAATTTTGTTAATTGCTATCACTTTTGTTGTTCATTTTAATGAGGATTAGCTGTTCCCAATAAGAGACACAATTCTTATGTGGATAATTGCTGCTATCTTTATGGCAGCAAGAGTCTATTTTGAGTTTTGAGTTTTAATTGTATTTCTCCAACTTAACTCAGTCAACTAAAACATCTTCAACACAATTCAAAGCTATACACACAAGAGGGCTGTTCTATTCACTACAGTATTTGGGGGATATGTTGCATATGGAAAACCCATTCATCCAGTCCTTTGTGTGCATGAACAGAATTACTTTTACACTGAAGGCTAACGGAAACAAAATTTGATTCTCACATCTGAAAGATGTTCGGGTTGTAAATTCATACTTTCATCAGGTCATACCTAACCAGTTTTACCACTGGTGAAATAGAAATGGGGAGGGCTTTAATCATCAAAAAGGCTCTATTGAGAATCACGTGACTTGCAGGGATAGAAGTCATGTAGGATGGAGGCTGTAGTAAGGAAAGGTGAGACAGAGTGAAAAAGCCAGCCAGCTGGATTGATTTAATAATTTATTAAAATACTTATATTTCTACTTTGTTTCAAGTCAAAGGTAGTTTACAATAACAGTTAAAAACATTTTTGGTTTAAAAAAACAAAAACAAATCCCAGATCTCTCCTCTCAAAAGATGCCTGCCAATTCAAACTCCCTCATGATCTCCAAGGAAGGCTCACCTCTTCAGGGAGCCCATCCTGTAGAGCTGGACCCAAACCGTGGTCAATGCCAATACCTTGACCAGAACTTGAAAACAGATTGGTTGCCAATGGTCAACATATGTTTACCAGTAGCTAGGCTCTGACTATTGTAGTTTCAGGGTTGTCTTCAGGGGCAACCTCATGTGCGGTGTGTTACACTAATTCAACTTCAACGTTACAGAAGCATGGATCAGTGTGGTCAGACTGGCTATGTCTAGGTAATGAGAGAGCTGGCAAATCAGATGCATTGGCAGAAGGGTAATCCTGGGCCAACCCACTTTTCAAACAGGAAGGCAGAGGTCATGAACACCCCACACTCTTATCCTGAAAAAGCCAAGTTCACTCTATCCAGGATAAGTGGATACAATCTCTCTACAATACCAGCTTTTCCAACCAGTATTATCCCTGTCTTGTCTGGATTTAGCTTCAGTTTGTTTTACCGTCAGTTTGTCCCCTATCAACTTTAAATGAAGATTGTCCACCAGTATAATTAAAGCTGTCTCAGTATCAAACCCAGACAGGAAATCAATTGAAATGGTTTAAGAGGAGACTCTACTCAATAAACCTTCATTGGCTATCAATGAGGTGACCAATCAGAGGCTAGTCTCCAGTTTTCCAAGGGCTTTGATCACCAAAATGCTCTACTGGGGATCACAGGACTAGCAGGGACAAAAGTCATGTAGGTTATAAAGCAAGGCTGGGCCAGCTGGAAGGGAAAAAGGAACTACTCCTAGGGCAACAAAGCCTTCCTCCAACATCTTTGCTGGAGGAGTTCCTACTGCTGCAAGAAGGCCTTCTTAACATCTGGGACTTTGATCCAGGCTTGACCTCAGGAAGGACACACAGAGCTGTCTGGTTTTCTGCAAAACTCTACTCCAGAACAATTAGTGAACCAGTATTTATATCTTTAAGAGGGTCTTACATAGTTGCTGCCTTTGTTGTATTTAAATAAACCAAACATTGCTCTAGAATTTGAACCTGGTCCCGGGGACTGAAGGGGTTAATTTTTGATCCATTAATGTCTTGAACCAGACAATATTAAGGCAGCAAGCTCAACTATGCCTTCAGATCTGACCATGACAAGGGCTGAACCTCCAGGCCCCTAAACAGATGATCAGCAAGTACGGTGTTGAAAAAAAGACCGTGTATGTCCTTTGTCATGTGTTGGGCCCACTGCTATTTGAGACAAACCTATGGTTGTTCTGAGGCTATGAAGTCCTGAGCTTTACTTAACAAAGCCTCAGTATGTATGTAAAAATGCCCAGGGACAAAGGTCCTCAGCACTACCTCCATCAGCTTATCCAGAGGCTCTGCTGATAAACTAGGCAGAGATTTCACTAGCAGGATTTGGTTCCCAATTCAAAGTATATGCAGTAAAAAATACCATCAAACAGTCTCTGTCCAACCTGTCTTTTATGTCCTCCTTCATCCAAGTACACACAAATCATTGTTATAACTTTTCTGTCATTTGAAATATTGAGTAGGGTCAAAAATGTTCTGCCACTTATGGAAGAATGACTAGAAGACTCTTTCTGCAAGAGGAAGCATTTTTGGATCCAATCCTTTGGAATCCAGCGGACAGGATGTTAGAATTCACTTTCGCATACCTTCAGTTCCCTTGGTCTTTAAACATGCAAGACAGAGTTCTAACACTTGTGAGAATGCAACTGGTTATTCCATTAGCAAAAATACCATAATGTCCACTCTGTATATTATTCTTCCTAGCTGTTCTCTAAGGATTTATGCCCAGACATCTAGGGAAAGTGTTATTAATTTAATACAAATACGTATGAGCAGAAGTTTTGTTTAAGTTGAAAGGAACATAGCAATATTCACCACCCTGAGCTGTCAAAACACGGAGGGTGGTACATAAATTCAATAAATAATAATATAACCAACAGTTTATTTTTCATCAGTTGCTGATAACGTACTTACTTTCGCCTTTCTGACTCAAACTTATTCAATAGTTTCTGAAGACCACCATTTTTGAATCCCTGAAAGTGTGCTGCAGGGGCTCCTACAGTAATGACATCATACAGAACATCTGCAACAGGAATAGACAAATATTGAGATTTGCATGAAAACACAAGAAGTACAGATTCACTATGTGGTTCCACTATCCTTATCCATAGTTCCTCTATATATTTGAGAGACACACAGAGCCCTGCCAGATCGAACAAGAGCCCTCATTCCCTCCTATCACTCCTGCTGTGAGGGAGGCAGAGAGAGACACAGAGAGAGCTGCCCCAAGCTGCTGACCAGCCCTGCTTCCCTCCTAAGAATGAGCCCTCATTACCTGCTATGGCTCCTGCTGCCACGGAGGGAGACACACAGAGAGAGCCACCCCTGCTGCGATGGAGGGAGAGACAGACAGAAAGAGAGCTGCTCCAAACTGCACACCAGCCCTCCTTCCCTCCTAATAACGAGCCCTAATTACCTACTATGCCTCCTGCTGCGAGGCACACCAAAAGACACACAGCAAGAGGGAGAGGGAGAGAAAGAGACACAGAGAGAGATCTGCACTTCCCAGTGTCCCCTGGGAAGTGCCCATTGCATTCCTGGTTGCAATGGGCTTTCTTGCTAGTAATCTTATCCATTTGGTGCCTCTTAATAATTGTGAAACAGCCTTGGGGGATGGACTGTCTGGCCAGGGCCAATCAGGGTGCAGGCAGCTGCACCCTGATTGGCCCTGCCCCTACAGCTCTTGCTCTCCCTTACCAAGCCCTCACCCCTTGCCTCACAGATATGCCTGGCTGCTACAGCCAGTCGGTCACTTCTCCGCTCCACTTGTGGGGCCCCAGGTAAGAGGCCCGGCCGGGGGAAGGGGGCGCTTCCCAAAGGCCTGGAAAGGCCTCGCAGAGGGCCCGGGTGTGCTTTGGGCCTTTGGGAACCCATCCAGCTGAGGAGGGGTAGGGAGGAGAGGGAGCGCTTCCCAAAGGCCTGCTAAGGCCTCACACAGGTCCCGGGTTGCTATCAAGGCCTTTGGGAAGCCATCTGGCCGAGGGGGTGTGGGAGGGAGAGGGAGCACTTTCCAAAGGCCTGCAAAGGCCTTGCGCAGGCCCCGGGTGTGCTATCAAGGCCTTTGGGAAGCCATCCAGCCGAGGGCGGGTGGGGAGGAGAAGGAGCACTTCCCAAAAGTCTGGAAAGGCCTCGCAGAGGGCCCAGGTGTAGTTTGAAGGCCTTTGGGAAGCCATCCGGCCAAGGGCGGGTTGGGGGGGAGAGGGAGTGCTTCCCGAAGGCCTACAAACTCCTCACTGCCACCCCGGGTGTGAACAGGCTTTGCCACTAGTCTCTATATAATTTGCTTTTGTTTTTACCATTATCATAATTTGGCATCTCTGCAAACTTGGCCACTACATGATTTGTCCACCATGCCAGATAATTATGAATAAATTAGATATCACCAGACCTAACTCCAATCTTTTTGGCACCAGTGTTCATTTAATTCCGCTGTGAAAACTGACCGTATATTCCTGCCCAGTGTTTTCTGTAATTTAACCAGATTCAAAACTATAAGCAGATTGGTTCTCTATCTCATGACTGCTTATTTTACTCAAGAGTCTCTGGCTCAACAAGCCTTTTAGAAGTCCAGGTATTTACTATTTACTAGATCACTCTTATCCACAACACATGGTAAATGTACATAAACCTCATGGAGGGTAAGGATGGGAACTCTAGTTCCCATTTGGAGTCAAACACAAATTAGTCTCAGCTGATTTTAGAGCATCATGGGCAGCCTCTTAAACCCAATATTCACTGTTTTATAGGTATTACCCAGTATTTTGCATTCCTCAAACAACAGGCAAGCAGTACAGATGCCAGAGCTGTGCTGCAATGTGCTCCAGTAATCCAGATATAAAGATGAATTTTCACTTGTACATTCTAGTAGTTAAATGTCTAATTGCTGTAACCTGCATTAGAGTTCACTAATTTCGGCATCTTTGTATCCATAATGAATTTTAGGGTTGAAAAATTGTGACCAGCTTGGAGAGGTCATTTAAAAAAAGGCATTTGTAAGTGTACTCTCTGCATATCGTCTTCCAGATGTAATCTATTTGTTTTCATTTAGAAAGTGCCACATTTAAATAGAATTCAATCCTCTCCATGTAACAAACAATCTTTTTTTATTCCGGTGACAAATGTCTCTATAAGCAGAAACACTGTATGAACGATTAACAGTTAATGGGCTGTATCTCAGTGGCATGGGTGAGATTCAAAATAGATCTATAGAAACCATTTTTACATTGATGCATTGTTTGCTCCTAAAATCTAATTTAAAGGCAGAAGTGAAATAATTTCATTAGCTTCAGATAGGCTCTGGCATTCAGGAAGTGATCATTTATTGTGGGCCCATCTTTAAGATTTAGTAATATATGTCATTGGTTAAGGCTTCACTATTAATTCTTCACTAGCCCATGCCCCATCAGTTTGACAAGGAGGCTGAGCACCTGGGCCTGCTGGCATGGGGGAAGAGATGGAACTTCCTCTCTCCACTCTGCATTATAGATGAGGAAGAGGGTAAGTGAACATTAATAGGCCCAAGGCAGCCATACATTTAATACAAATATTATTTGAAAATGACTTAGTATACAATTCAAGACAGCCATATCCAATATAAGGCTAAAGTACAAAAGCCTCTAGTAGCATCTTAACAGTTTTTTTTGTGGGGGGAAGTGGAGAGGTTATATATTCTACAGTTAGATCCCAATTCACCTGAGTGGTACTCAGAAACATTCTCAAAAAGAAGCTAAGGCTCAAATGTTATTTTTAAGTATGAGAAAAAAGGGAAATGCCATTTGTAACCACAAAAAAGGTATGCTGCAACAGAAATAGTAATTATGCACCTATCCCCAAACCATTCACATGAGCATTTAAAATATAAGCCAGGGAACAATCCTGATGACATAACTAAAGCCAACCCAGCAAGTCCTGCTGAACTGTTGACAAATAAATTTCAAAGTTGAATTAAACCATTCTTAACTATTAAATATTTGGCCAACTGCAACTATGTTTTGTTTTTAGATTTAATGGAATTTAATTTAATGGAATAATTTTATATTTTTATTGATATATTTTACAAACAGATCTCATGACAGGTTCCGAATCAAACCACAAAGCACAGAAGTGTATACGGACTATGTTTTACCTTTCAACCGAGGGCTGTGCACGTACATTCTCTGCAGATGTAGATTGACAGGAACAAATTCTAGTGTCTTTTCCCCTTTACTACAGCTTGATTTGAAGGAAGAACCTGGAAAACAAAATTCCAAAGAATTATTAAAGTGCCCTCCAGATGTTCCACTTTTCTTTAAATGCCATGGTAACACTTAAATGTTAGTAGCATTGAAAAAAATACCTTTTATGTGTAACTGTGTATTAAGAAAACAACAACAACAGCGATTTGCTAGCTGTGTCTCAGCATGCACCTCTATCACAATCGACAAAATAGCTTTTAATTTACAGAACAAACTAATGCTCGGGTTCCTTCTTTTTGGTCCCCTGCTTGGTGATAGATGTTCCTGCTGCTTAGAAACAGCCCACAGCATATTTGAAATGATGGTGCCATAAAACTATGTATGCTAAAAACAATACTAGATCATGGAACTGGTGTGCGTCTCAGGGGCGGCTCAGATACATCAGAAATTCTACACAGAAGGCACTTCTACAAACAACCTCTGTATACACCATAGACCACCATACATAATGATCACACACAGACATACACATATTTTGCAGCATCTACAGAGAGTGGAAAGGTGTGGCCACTATAGATTCTCAGTAGGTGTCACAGAATGGTACATATGACTTACACTTGATCACTTCCATGCTGTTTAGTAAATAAGTTTTTTTGTCCTAGAAATTCTTTATTGTACAAAACAAACCTCAGGATGGTGCAAAAAGCTGCATGAACCAGGAAAGGAGATATGACAGGGAATGAATAGTAGAGCAAAAGCATTAAGGGCCAGTTTGGTGGTTAAGAGCAGTGATTAAGAGCAGTGGTGTCTAATCTGGAGTCACTGCAGTGTGACTCAGTGGCTAAAATGGTAAATGGGAATTTGGGCTGTATCAAAAGAAATATAGTGTCCAGATCGTACAAGGTGATGGTACCACTTTACTCTGCTCTGGTTAGGCCTCACTTAAAAGAAGAACAGTTGTTTTTTATACCCCACTTTTTGCTACCTTAAGAAATCTCAAAGCAGCATACAATCGCCTTCCCTTCATCTTCCCACAACAGACACCAAGTGAGGTAGGTGAAGTTGAGAGAGCCCTGATATTACTCCTCAGAGAGTACTGACTATGTTCAGTTTTGGGCACCACAATTGAAGAAGGATGTAGAAAAATTGTAGTGTGTCCAGAGGAGGGCAATGAAGATGGAGACCAAGTCATATGAGGAAAGGGTGAGGGAGCTTTGTCTGTTTAGCCTGGACAGAAAATGACTAAGAGGTGATACGATAGCCATCTTCATGTACTTGAAAGGATGTCATATAGAGCAGTGGTCCCCAACCCCCGGTCCGGGGACCGGTAGCGGTCTGTGGATCAGTCGGTACTGGGCCGCAGCTCCTCCTCGTCCTCCTCCCCAGATGCTGCCTCAAGGGTTGCCCTGCTACTCTGCTGCCAGCTCACCTTTGGTGCTCACCAGCGGCCACCATGGCTGGGGCTCCCTCTCGGCATGGCACTGCGCAGCTGCTGCTGGTAGCGCCCCCCAGCGGGTAGCGAGAAGTCAGGGGTGCTGGTGGGAAAGCAAGTGGAGCAGGGGCTCAGGCAGCGGTGGTGATGTCCCTCAGCAAAAGACTACCCCCCCGGGCCTCAGTAAAATTGTCAAGCGTTGACCGGTCCCCGGTGATAAAAAGGTTGGGGACCACTGATATAGAGGATGAAGCAGAGTTGTTTTCTGTTGCCCAAGAAGGTTGAACCAGAACCAATGGGTTGAAATTAATTCAAAAATTCTCAAAGATGTTCCTGACAGAGCAGTTCCTCAGTGGAACAGACTTCCTCAGGAGGTGGTGGGTTCTCCTTCTTTGGAAGTTTTTAAGCAGAGGCTAGATAGCCATCTGACAGAAATGCTGATTCTGTGAACTTAGGCAGATTGTGAATGGGTAGGCAGAAGGGATTCTGTTGGTGCTTGGTTCTTGCACGTAGTTGTGAGTTTCCTGCATTCTTCAGGGTGTTGAACTAGATGATACTGGAGATCCCTTTCAACTCTATTATTCTAACCAGATTTCATTCCCCACTCCTCTATGTGCAGCCAGCTGGGTCATCTAGGGCTAGTCACAGTTCTGTTAGTGCTCTTCTTACACAGCAGTTCTATTAGAGCTCTCACAGCTCTACCTACCTCACAAGGTGTCTGTTGTAGGGAGATTCAAGTGGGTAACTGTGTTGGTCTGAAGCAGCAGAACAAATTTAGAGTCCAGTGGCACCTTTAAGACCAACAAAGTTTTATTCAAGGTATGAGCTTTTGTGTGCATGCACACTTCCTCAGATACAATGTAATGGACTAGAAGTAATCAGTTCATACTTATGAGCAAAGTGTAAGAGTAAATTTACATACAGCATAATGAAAATGGGTAACAGTGTTATGGGGAGAGGAAGTCACTTTGAGACTCCATCAGGTAGTGAAAAGCGGTGTATAAAAACCAAAGCTGCTGCTGCTTCTATGTACTATGTATATGAGGCAGACGCACTGGAGAGCTATTTATAGACAGCAACCTGGCTGCTTAAATGGATAGAAAAACTGGTTCGGATACAAGCTGATATTCTTCCTATACCTGTATTTCTTTTGGAATGCAATTACTTGCACACAAAGGAAATCATGTCAGTCAAAGGATGGCAGGGATCTGAGCACTGCTTTTTAAGATCAATGCCCAGTAAGCTCCTTACGTATGCACAATGGCTATCTGGTCTTGTTTACAGACGAAAAACTCTCAAGGATGTTTATGTACATTATTAAAACAATTGCACTTTCTGTATAGAAGAGAAACAGGCAAGTATTGTTTGCATTAGTTCTGGAGCCTTATAAAAGCCAATTCTGCAGAATAAGGGTTGTAAGGAAACTAATACTTCTGTACAGTTGCTCTACAGTTGAATTATACTATTTCTTCCCAAGATACAAAAGAAAATAGAATTATATCTACACATACACATTAAAGCTGAACTAGGTATAAAATGCTTCAAAGGAATCATGGATGAGCCATACCTGGGATTAATAGTATCTGTTTAGTCTAGCCTAACTCGTGCAATGTCCTCCCACAGAGACACAATGCCATACCCAGGAAGACTTTGGGATTGTGGCAGAGAAAAATGATTAGCCCTGTACTTACAGGTTCAGGCAAATCCTGCATTCAAATAAATTCTCTAGATATCATCTGAAGAGACACTTATAATGAAATGACATTTCAATGCTCATAACATGACTAAAAAACTAGTAAATTTTAATTCATTTTATCCAGTGAAAACTTATTCATACCTGTGTACTTCTCTAGTTCTGCAAGCATGTCTTGATAGAGGGTCAACATTTGATCACAGTGTGCAATAACAGTTTTACACATATTGTCCCAATGTGGAGAAAGTTCACCAAGTTCCTTAAGATCCTGGTTCCTTGAGTGGAAGACAATATAATAATAATAAAATCATAGCAACAGTCCAGCACTTGAAAATAATTTCAAATACTAATCAACACAGTACCACTTGAAAAAATATGCATTTTTTTGCAATTTTCTGTTAACCACTGAGGGAAATTAGGCTGCATTGCTTCACACAATGGCACCTAACTCTATTTTTCTCTCCTTATATACCAGATGTTACAGTCTTCCTATGCGAACATCCATTTGAAACCATTAATTGGTTGAGTGAGAGTGAAGAAGTTGAAAGTCTGTTTTGGTAGGACAGAGATGCTGATATCAACCCAGATTTTGTAGATGTGTCTCTTCAGGAACAAGTGATAATTTTCCTTGTATTATGGTTGCGGCTTGGTAGCGAATCCTAGACTACTGCTGGAAAGCTTCTTTGGAAACTACAGCTGGTTCAGAATGCAGTAGCAATCTTCTGTCAAAATGACTGCTTGCTGATGACAGTTTTCCCTATGAGATCAGGAGATCTTTTCTCCAAAATGTTAATTTGGATGCTGCTCCCATTTGAGATAAAATTAAAGGGGGGGGGGGAGACTTTATTCAGTGGTTGCAGCTCTGGCATGGAATTCCCTCCCCAGGGAATTTGCAAGATCTTCCTTATTAAGATAACATTTTGAATCACCTTAAAAAGAAATAGTACTTTTTGGCTTATTTGAATCAAACCATTCATGCCTATTAGGTACCATTCCACCTCTATGTCTGGTTTACCAATTGTTTACTGCAACATGCTATCTGCAGTCTGCTAATATATCTCTTGCTGGCCATGCCCACTTCCCACTCTCTCAATTTGTCAAAGACTCATAATCCAGTCTAGTTCTTTTGAACACTTGCTTGACCGCTGCCCCAGCACTCATCGCACATAGGTGCAGTTTTAGCATCTCAGGATAAACTCTAAAGGGCAAATTTTATACAAATGTTGCCAAGAACTGGACATTACATTCTCAGAAGGCACCTTTATTAAAGGTTAAATCTGAAACCAGGAGCAGGTGGCTAACTCTTGAAAACAACTTGGAAAATCCTCTTAGTATAAGTGCTAAACCCTCCTGTCAATGCAGAAACATGCTGTTCTCAATAACATTTATTGGGAATCATTTACATATTTCCGAAGGCCAATAATAATATGCCCAGTAATTTCAAAATCAGTGTGTAAGGAAAACTAAGTCAAACTAAGTCAGTGACTGTCATTGCCAAAGAAGAAGAAAAGTTGGTTCTTATACGCTACTTTTCTCTACCTGAAGGAGTCTCAAAGCAGCTTACATTCACTTTCCCTTTCCTCTCCCCACAACAGACACCCTGTGAGGTAGGTGAGGCTGACAGAGCCCTGATATTACTGCTTAGTCAGAGCAGCTCTATCAGTGTTGTGGCGAGCCCAAGGTCACCCAGCTGGCTGCATGTGAGGGAGCGCGGAATCAAACCTGGCTGACCAGAGTAGAAGTCCACACTCCTAACCACTACACCAAGCTGGCTCTTGGGATCTTTGTAGAGATTTATCTTATTTTAGAAGTTCTGGGGACCAGACTTTCCTCATACTAGTAGAAATTGTATAGAGATTGAAGATAAAGCTGGATGTTCTAAACTAATGCATAGTATACTGCAACTGTAAATATTAATGAGAGCCAGGGTGGTGTAGTGTTTAAGAACAGTGACTTCTAACCCAGATTTGATTCCCACTCCTCCACTTGCAGCCAGCTGGATGATCTTGGGCTCCTCACAGCCATGATAATTCTGTTCTTACAAAGCAGTAATATTAGAGCTCTCTCAGCCCAACCTACCTCACATGTTGCCTGCTGTGGGAAAAGGAAGAGAAGGTGATTGTAAGCTGCTTTGAGACTCCTTCTGGTAGAGAAAAGCGAGGTATAAAAACCAACTTTTCTTAATGACAAAGTACTTATACTACTTCCCTTCAGGATGTGATGTAGTGAAATTACCTCAGAACAAATTAAATGCAAAACATACTCCTGTAACTATGTTAAGAATTCTTACTTAAAGAAAAATCTTACTTAAAGAAAAAATTCTGAGGAATTACTTTACTGTCAATAAATTTTTTATAGGAGTTTAAAGCTTCCTTTTCATGAGAAAAAGTAACTGACAGTCACAGACAAATTCCGGCTTCTAAGTTCCCATTCTTAAGCCCTCTATCTAATGTACTGAAAGACTAGCAGAGTGTCAACAAATTTTAATTTAAGAGATTACTAAACCAGAGTTTAAAACTACAGTATAAACAGGATAAATTAAACCACATTTTAATTGCTAAGTTGACAAAATGTACTTATCTCTGTTTTACACAATTTAACATGTACTTAGGTACAATGAGATCTTACACACTATGAATGGAACGAGTTCACAAAACAGATCTTCATTTCCCTTGCAGTCTTCTATATCCTCTGATGGTTAGGAGGCCCTGAGGGACAGACTGTGATACAAGATAGGAGACTACAACTTGAGGGAAGATTAGCAAAAAGTGACTCCCTCTTGCATAAATCCTTCTGTGAATGTAAAAGGGAAGGTAAATTTCTGCTGCTCCCTCATTATTTCAGCAGCTTCCACTATGTCTCTGAGGGCCTGCCACCTGCTGGATCAGATTTTCTGGGCCCACTGTAGGAAAGTGACCACTGGGGACAAAAGGTATGTTCCATTAGCTCATTTCATCAGAATGATGAATATGATTAATAGCTCCATGGTAAAATTCTACTGGATACCGAGATCACGCCACTTTTGCAGGTTGGAGAACCCTTATTTGCACAACAGAAGATTCATTTCCTTTGATTAATCCTTCCCACTGTGATAACCCATGAGGATAATCTCAGAACAGGTTTGGTGGTCTGCAGCTAAAAAAAATAGGCAGGAACTATCAAATTCACCAGCAGATGGCTTGTTAAATTCAATCCTATGCTTGCCAAATTAACCATGCAATCCTAAATATGTACACTCAACTAAATCCCATTGAATAAATGAGATTTAATCTTGTGTTTAGTATTGTAGCCTCTACCACTATGTTGAGGTAAATGGCACTATATCAAATTGAAATTTTGTATGCTTGTTCTGTTGACTTTCAGACATCACTTAAAATGAACATTAGCCTCTTCATATTGTAGCACAGACCGTACAGTTTTATTTATTTTAAACTTTGTAACAGTGTGATAATTCTGTTAGTCAGCTTAGGTCAAAAAAGACAGCATGTTAACATTTGATCCTTTGATGCATCTCTATTAATTACTTAATACATTTCATTCTGTTTGAGCATGAGCCTGTAGCAAGACAAATTGATTGATTAACTATCAGAAAATCCTGTTTACAACTACTAACAGAGATAGTATCATTCAAAATAAACATTGATGATCTGTCTGGCTGAAGCAATATAATTAAACTGCCCAAAGGCTTCCATTATCTTAATCTCTGTTCTGCAACATTTATTCACAACAGCCAATATGGAAGTTAACTGCCTACATTTGACCCTTGAGTAACTTCACTGAAATCAACAGCATTGGGATTTCACAAGTGAAGTGCAGTGACAGCTCTGAGGTTTTATATCTCTGCTAGATTATTGAGAGATTCTTATGTTCTGAAATTTCCAAAATAATAATATGCTTCAAGTCTAGAGGACCATTTAAAAAAATTGTGGAAAGTAAAGCAAATTAGATGTGTATTAAAAATGTAAATTTCAAAAGAGTGATATATTGTTTACTAGCTTCAAAGCCCATTCCTAAGAACGGGCCTTGAAAGGGCCCCCTCCCCTGGCCAGGCAGCTTTAGGTGGCTTTGGGCCGCAGCTTGCAACCAGATCTAGTGGGGCGGGCAGGGACTTGGCAGCTCGTTAGCAGGGCCGGAACAGAGTTCCTTAGATGGCAGTCAGCAGGCCCAGCTTAGCAGGCTGGGAGGCCCTCGTTAGCAAGGCCAGTCTAGCAGACCAAGAGGGTCCCGTTAGCAAGCCCTCCACCATGACTCTTTGCGCAGGGCCCTCTCCCCTTACATGCTGCTGGCTCCAGGCACTGAGGCATCTGAGAGCAAAGAGGCTAGAGTCCAGGGATGGAGGGTGGAAGCTGCAGGGACAAGGCCAATCAGGACAAAGCTGGCTGCACCCTGATTGGCCCTATTCTAACTTGGACAGCCAGACATGTCCCACCCCCTAGGCTATTTCATAAATATATAGAGGAACAATAATGGATAAGGATTTGTTTAAGGAATAATTCAATGCAACAATAATAGGTTCTTTCAAACATTAAACTCTATGATTATTATTTCAAATATGAAAAAATTCTCAGACTAACATTGTAATTCATATCGTGTCATTTCTGCTTGATATTGTAATGAAAAAATTATTCAGTATCATCAGGTTTATGGCTCAGTGCTTATATTTAAGTGGAAGTCTTACTTTCTGAGTAGCAGATTGAACTAGTGACGCCCCTGAATTCTTATCAGTTATTTCAGTCAATTTCTATTATCTGTGTGGTAACAGCAGCTTTATAGCTTACTTTTACCTTTTCAGTCTGTTTCCCTTACCTTCTCATATCCTCCTTTATGTGCAGGTTGATGAGTTCCTTGGGAATATGAAAAGAAAGAGTGCTCTCAGACATCTGTTCTCGAACACAAATCCATTTGTTGTCAGAAGAGGGGAATCTATACAACTTACAGATCGGGTTTTTTAATACTGCAAAAGGGAAAAAATGATGTGACTGCTTAATTATGGCCACTTGGAAGTTATCACAATGACTTATTTCTCAAGTTATTTATCTTTCCCCCCTTCCATTAAAAAAAATTCAAGTCTTCAAATAAATTTTACTCTACCTTTAATTTATTATTCGTATTCCAATAAATTAAGGGCAGTGTCCCAGGTTATATTGCCCAAACAGAAGACAATTAAATTCTACTTAGTACAGTACATGCTGGATTTATCACTTCAGCTGCAATAAGATTAAAAGCTCAGGACTGCTGGCAAAGATTCATAGGATAAAAGAATACCTAGCTCAGAAATAAACAGCAAAATCTCCAGTGTGAATAACATTATGATAATGTGGCATAGATTGCAATATTCTCCTGGATCCACATCCCAATGAAAGCGAAGTACACATCCAGTACCTAGGAGAATCCCTGAACTAGTAACAATGGCATTATACACTGTGTACTTGCATAGGACAGTTGTCTAAGCAAACTTAAAACCCACTCTGTGTCCATAGTTTAAAGACCTTACCTGTAGATTCCACCAAGATTGGTTCATACATATATAGATAAATATAAACCCACACATGCTCTATAAGGCCCTTTATGCACGGCGCCAGATTCTGTGCGCTGGCGTTGTGCCGTTGTGGCAGAGCACAATGCCCCAACATTGCAGCAGAGCACAAGCCACAACCCTCATCTCCATGAATTGCAAGTGACTTCACAGCACGTAACACACATACACACACATGCAAAGGCACATACATCACGGGAAGTTTTACAGGAAACCTGAATCAGACTAAGGCCCATTATGCACGGCCGCTGAAACGGCGATTTCGGGGCACATGGAAAGCGCGGAGCGGGAAGACGCAAAGCACACCAGTTATGCACGGGACGGGGCGCGACGGCGGCAAAACCCAGAATAACCGATTATGCATGCGGCGATACCGGCACCGCTTCTGGTTGCGCCCCAGTCACCCGGAAGCTGTGCTTTCTTCCGCATTTCGCTAACGTGGCTTTTTCGGCAGCAAGCACCGAAGCTGCGGCCGGTTGCAGCCGGCTCCGTGTGTTATCGGTGATTTTAGTCGCTGCCATTCCACCCCGAATGTGCGTTATTCCCCCCGTGCATAATAGGTCTAAAGGTAGTCAAATCAGGGTTTTTCTTGTTGTTATTGTTATTGTTCTTGAGGATTAGTGGCAAATAGATGCTATACTTTGTACTTATTTCTCCTGAAATGTCTCTACAATGACACTAAGCATTTTTTTTTTGTTCTCTGCCATCTTCTGCATTCTACTAATTCTCAGCAAGATACTTGTTCTGCTAGTTCTAGTTCTTTAAAATCTGCTTTGGAACATCTTCTCAATCTGGGCACTAAGACCATTTACGCACTGGATGTTTCATGCCAGTCTGCAGGCTGGAGTTTTTGTTGGGGCAGGTTGCCCCACCTCTTCCTGCACCCACAAGGGGGAGAATTTGGCCCAATGTGCCTCATCCACCCCTGATTTGTGCTCCTGCACTGGAGCTGGGACAGTGAAGTTCCCAGTGCATAAATGGTCTAAGAGCAGTATAATTCCAATTAATTAACTTTGTCTAATTTTAGAAGACACAGTTGTTTTTGAAAGGGCATCAGCAAGTGCATGCGGCAACCTATATTGCTACTTAATTCTGTGGGACATCATCTCATTTCTGCAATGCATCTAAACACACTGATTAATGAAGTAAGGATAACACAGAACTGAAAATTAAATTAGTTACTGCTTCAAAACCTACTGATGGTGAACAGGTAAACTGCTGTACATGATAAAATAAATTATTTTAAAGCCTTGTAACATAGGTCTGACCAGAGTCAACAGTAGGGGCAGAGAGACCAGGTATTCAAACCATGGGAAGCAAGGCTTCTATCTAACTTCTTTAACCATGCATAGCCTGTCTTTAGCTTCAGTAAGCTTGCTTCATGTGATGAGTCTGGATAGAATAAGGTAACCAGGAACTACAGTGATCTGCTTTAGTGTCTGGGTTCACTGTCCCTACTGCATGTATCTGATTGATAGAGCTTTCTAGTATGGAATAACAGAGAAGACAATAGTCTTCTGGGAATGAGCAAAAAGGGGGCAAAATAAAGTCAAGCAGAGGTCCTTCCCTTCCTTTAATGGGGCCTTAGAACATCCTGGAACCCTCATTCACATTTAAAAAAAAAGATCACATTTTCATAAAACACTTGTAGAGAAGAGAAATTATTTTAATGTTAAGATTCCAAAGTGATATATGAATAGCAATAAGCCCCAAATCTCTTGAGATAAAAATGGAATGATGAAAATCTATCAATTAGCCATTCATTCTTCATTTCTACTCAAAGGGCTTCATAACTCACTTGGGACTTGAGCTCAATATATTAAGAAGAATATTCAAGCTGAATGCCAATAGCTTTCTAGCTTTAGAGATTTTATCATTCACAGGGGAGATCCCCCCTGTTCTTTTTCTAGCAATGCAATAAACAAGCTCGAGGTATGGAAATGCAGAGTACAAATATTATGAACTTTTGTGTGAGAGAGCAATCCTTGTTAGAAATCTATAAATGATAATATGGACATAATGTACATTATAGGCAAAGTATAAATGGAAGTACCTTATGATCCAGATAAAACACAAATTGCATAAGGGATCTGTACTGCTATAATAAATCTTAATTTATCAAATATTGTCAGAATTAAAATATTTCCAAGCTGGACAATCATTCAGTAAATAACAGCTAAGAAATATAATGCAAGCTGGTTATTTAAGGATCAAACTAGATGATACAATTTACCCACGTTCACAACAGTGGTGCTATCAGCTCTTGAAAATGGTGCATGGGAGTGGGGACAGAAACCCCTCATCTTTCTTGCTTGGGTTACCAGCAGGATTGGGACCCCAAGACATTTTGAAAAGTTTTTTTTTAAGCTTTAAAATTGTGGATTTGGGGACATGCTATATTTGCCCTTCTGGTCACTCACTCATGAATCAATAGAGTGCTATTATAAATCATAATAGCTCTTCCGCTAATTAAGTAAATATAGTACAGCTTTAACCTTCAATAACTGCCATCATTACAGACATAGAAAACATACCTGCATTTAATAAAGGTAAATTGTCTTTGCTGCTGTTTTCAGAAGATGTACACTCATAAACCAAGGCACACTGTAAAATAAAAGTTAAAATATTTTGAATGGGAAGGGGGATCCAATCTAATTCAATCATAAAAGAAGTGCATAACAAGTACTTTACATGTATATTGGCATAGAACAAGATGAGTTCATTTTCATATGCCGCTTTCTTCTACCAGAAGGAGTCTCAAAGCGGCTTACATTCGCCTTCCCTTTCCTCTCCCCACAACAGACACCCTGTGAGGTAGATGAGGCTGAGAGAGCCCTGATATTACTGCTTGGTCAGTACAGTTATATCTATGCTGTGATGAGCCCAAGGTCACCCAGTTGACTACATGTGAGGGAACAGGGAATCCAATCAGGCTTGCCAGATTAGAAGCTGCTGCTCTTAACCATTACAGCAAACTCTCCTTGATTTCTTTAGCATATCACGTTCATCGGTTTTATCAGTGAGTAATCGTTTTTATTTTGTCATATTAAATAAGAAATACAGGAGCATAAGAAATTTTGCACGCAATATCTAGCTGATAGTTATTGCAAACTATTTCCTGAACTGATGCTACCCATCTGCCCTGCACAAACCAAATTTGGAAAGAATTAGAGCAGGCCTGGGCAGCTGCCTACATTGCCCGAAAGCACCCAGGATACAGTTTCCAATACTGTTTTGTCTCTTCCTCTCATAAGCTTACCAGTTAATACTGGTAACAGGTGGGAGACTGGGGGTGGGAAAGAACAAATGTGGAACTGCACTATAGTTTTACCAGAGAGTTTTGGGTGAATCCTAAAGCATTGCCTGATGTGATAATATGACTTCCAGGTTCGTACCAAAATTGATGTCAGAGTGTCTACACAACACCTGTACTTCCCCAAAACTTTCTCCCACTGCTCCACTGATCAGCAGAGGGAGAGGTGGGGCCAGGGGTGGGCGGTCTCTCGTGACAGCACTTGGCCTGGCCACCCTGTCCTCTCATCAACAGGTTTATGAATTGGATGTGTGGATAAGCAGGTTTGCTAGCTGCATGGTTCTTTTCCTTCAGTGGCAACAGAGTTTCTCTTCCTCATGCAGGGCAGGCAGTGACCAAGAAGAACACTGTTATCATCATGAGAAGGGAAGAGGTAGTTGCAAGGAGTCTTACACAAAGCATGTGAAGGGAGCCAGAAATCAGCCCTGATTCAAATCAGCTAAAATAGAGCCTTCTATTGAGAAAGACAGCAACCAGTCGTTCATTGTAAAAACAGTGATTTGTTCACAATCATCTGTTTTTTAGGGAAAGAATTCCATTCCATAATTCTCATCCTCTTTTTATTCAAAGAAGTTAACCATATACTGATTTTTTTTTGACACAAAGATATAGCTTAGCTCATGTAGCTAACATACATCCTATACATCAACATGTTTGGTCTGATGCTGTGATTTCTCTTAAATCTTAAATCTGTTCAAGCAACTTAAAAGTGTATCACATCCACCTATATAGGAAGCTCATGTTTTGTTCTTTCAAGACAGAAATAGGAGAAGAAGAAGACGGGAGCTAGTAAGAGTTTGTGTGTGTGAAAGAATGCTTCTCTGTGATGTTCTTACTATACAATCAATCATAGAGACTTTAAAAAAATCAAGTAACATGTTTTATTTCTCCCCACAAATGACATCATCCTTCATTCCTGTTCAATTCATGAACAACCTGTTATTTTCCTTGCTTAAAAAAAAAAAACCTCAAGAAAGCACAGCAGTGTTGCAATGATCTTTTTCACCTGTCCAAAGGCAAGTTATTCCTTCTGTTCAACTGAACAACTCTTTCCCACTATTCCTCTGCATTTTCACTGTGAACTGATGGGTATTGTCACTGATGCCAACAAGACTGAGATTTTTTTATACATAGGGGAGGGGTGGAAGGCAATTTCACAAAGCTGTTTTCTCTCTTCATTAGCACCTGAAAAGTCCCTGAAGTGTTCTCCTCCCCTTCCCCCTAGCAGTAGGAGACCAATTAGTCTGTTTGATGTAATGACCACAATGGGATTTGCTGTACCTTTCAATAATTAGCATGACCACAGGAATTGTGTTGCTACACAAATGCACATATTTTAACAGTATAGTACTGTATTATTATATGCATGCACCCATTTTTTTTAAAAAATGTAGGCGAATGCATGACAGCAGCAGGTGTGTATGTGTGTGCCATCTATACCTGGTGTGAAAGAAAAAACATGTCTAATGGATAAAAAACATAGTACCCTCTGCCATGTGGAACTGCAGATGCAAATATGGACTGAGTAACTTATTGCTCAAGCAACATGGCCACCATGAAAATAATCCCTGTGCAAAATCATTTATGATCCTATCTCCAACTTTCACATCATGAAGTGCCACTAGACAGGAAGTAGAATTGGCATTTTATTTTTAAAAATGGAACATATATTGACGGAAATTAGTAGTCCCACTGCACAGAGTGGGGTCTTCAGCCCCGGCTGTTTTATTGCCATAAGTGTGCTGTCATGTCACAACCAAGCACAATGCTCCAGGGTGAAAGATATGCAGAGATGGCTTGCCATTGCTGCCCTCTTCCTTGGTGGTCTCTCATCCTAGTTCTGACCCTGCTTAGCTTCCAAGCTCTGGAAAGATCAGGCTATTCCAAGCTACTAGGGCTGCTTTTTAAGTGCCATACTCTCACCCCCCCCCCCCCCCCAATACAACAAACAGCTATTTCAGGTTAAAATCTGTACATCTGACCTTTAAAGGGACATATAATTTCATATAAATATGTATTAATTATATCCTAAGGAATATCCCTTCCTTTGAAAAGTGAGATTCAAAGTTCCCTTTCTAAATTGAGTATGAGCTGAGGAGAGGGGACACAGGATATGAGCCCATCCAAAATACCACATATTCAGTTCTAAAGAAATTACACTTGATGGCAAAATTAATACTTCCTTTCTGTCAAAACACAAATTAAAATGCAACAGAATTATGTTTTATCCCTAGGTGTTTTGTTTTGTTTTGTTTTAGTTTAGAGAGCTGAGTATGCACGTTGTACCTTATTCTACAGAGGGCTAATTCTTATTTTTAAAATGCAAACTTAGATCCCGCAGTGACTATAGTAATATAGGCATCTGGCATTTCTGATCATCCTAATTTAATTTGTGCATTGAGCCAGGTTCCTACCTTTTGTCCCTGCACATCTGCTGTGTTGTGATCTGACTCCCCATCCTCTGTCTCCCCCATCTTCACAAGGCTGACGTCTACAGTGCCAACTGTCTTTCCACCATCAGAGCTTCTGAAAAAAATGCAGGGGGATAAAGGTGGAACTTTATTTTCTATTTGCATGGCTCATCATCTCCATCCTATTCCTTGCTTTACTGTAGGTGACATCAGAGTGGCACAAGGCTACCTGTGGGTGGGTTTAGAGAACATTTGCACAAATATTGTTGAGTATACAGTATATCCAAGAGTCTAGATGCTTTTAGAAGGTCTACGTTTAGAAATATGTTTTCTAAAATTTCACTTCCTCAAAAAGCTATTGCTAGTCATCAATGGTGGGATTAAAAAAAAAAGAATCTGTGAACTGCTTAAAGATAAAGTTTGTTGGCACTCCCCTTGTGAGCTCCAAACATGCACCACTAAAACAGCAATTATTGTAATTTCTCTTAATGTTAAATTGGACAAAGAGACATTGGCAGTAATACATTCATTTAAAACAGGGGTAGTCAAACTGCGGCCCTCCAGATGCCAGTGGACTACAAGCATTTGCTGGCAGGGGCTCATGGGAATTGTAGTCCATTGACATCTGGAGGGCCACAGTTTGACTACCCCTTATTTTAAAAAAACTATCAGTGTAACTCTGAATAACAAAAACAGATGTTGTCTGAAACTTAGCACAGACAACAGGCAGTCTGCTCCATGCAGTGAAAGCGCCTTGCCTGAAATGGTTCACAGTAGAGAGTGCACCACACTGCAGAGGAGTCTGAAAACTGGCAAACATATAAAATGATCCACATTTTACCATCACAATTTCTATTTCATACAAATCTTAGAAATATATTGTAGCAGGTAGGCAGGTTTTTTTGGGGGGGGGGAGTTAAAAAAGACCTCACAGGTCCAAAGGATACTACCAAAACTATATGAACGCACCACACCATTACCTTACCTTTCTTTACTTCAACTGTTCTGTGTTTCTCATGTCAATACAGCCCTGAATTAATATCATCACAGTTTCTGATGCATCTCATTATCTTTCAGGTGGCTCCTATGAATATCCCCCAGAGTATTCAAAGTAAAGAAAGTACTCTCTGTTACTACAGTAAATGCATCAGTAAATGCCTCAGTGTTAAGAAGCATTATAAGCAGAATGTGAAATAGATCACCTTGCACTGGCTTACTAATACTGTAGGCAATAGTTGTGTCCTGTGTGATTTTCCCCTAGGATCATAATACATTTTCCCCTAGGATCATAATACATTACCCTAGGATCATAATATAGCGTGTGTATGTATGTATACACACGCAAACACACAGGTCAATCATTACAAGTATTTAGGCATAAACTTTACTTATAATAACAGTTGGGCCAACCATAGAGAAAAAACAATCAAATCTGCAAAAGGCCAGTTGTCCCTTTTAGCCAAGTTTTATCATCAAAAAGGCAACAAAAACCTTCAAGCAGCCATTAAAATCTACAATGCCAAAATAATTCCTCAGATACTTTATGGAATCCCAATATGGATGGATGCATTTAATAATAAATTAGAGAACATCCTATCTTTCTTTTTCAGAAATCTGCTAGGAGTCCCAAACTGTGTGGCCAATCATACACTTGTTGCAGAACTTGGCCAACAGAGTCTAGAAGCCCGGGCTTGGTTTCAGTCCTTTAAATACTGGTTAAAATTCCATTTCCATGCTCAAACGGGTAGTTTGTTAATTAACCTTTTGAGTGACCCTTATTCTTTCAGCTGGCTGGGCAAAATGTCAAAAAAACTTCAAATTATGGGTCTGGACATCTCAACCCTTAGCATGTAAGACGAAAGGACGATACTAAAGTTAATATCACAGAGACTAGAAGATCAGGATACACAGATTCTGGGCTCCTCTAACAATAGTGTATGTTCTCCCCGCTTCTGGTATATTCCCTTATCTTACAAATCCATGCCCATGTATCTCCAAATTTTGGAGACACACCAGTTAAGAGCATTTCTAGTAGCTCGCTTAAACATCTTTCCCTCAAATGTCACCCGAGGTAGATTTTTGAAGATCCCTCCTCAGGAGAGATACTGTTTACATGGATGTAGTGTCCCTGACACATTGTACCATATACTTCTGGTGTGTCCTAAGTTTGAAGTATTTCGTTGCCCGTTAGCTAATTATCTGAAGAAATTGAAATTCAGCTGTGTTAATGAGAAACACTGGATTAAAATGATATTAAATGTGAGGGACACAGCAACTATTATAAAAGTAGCAAAGTTTTTACTGGCAATTTTAAATGAAAATCTTTTACGATAGATTTTACATCTGAAACTGTTTTAAATTTTCATTTTATGCTTTGCAATTTTATGCCAATAAAGGTACTCTGAATCTGAATCATTTATCTACAAGGAAAGGTAACTTCCTAATTCTTATATTAATTCTTGTTATTTCTGAAGGCAGTAGTGTATACCAAGCAAACTTTCTACAAGTGTTTCCAAATACCTTGTAATCAATTAAGCATGCCAAATGTGATTCATGTTTCATTCTGCCTGAATGCTTTTTCAATCTCTATGACTTCAGCAGTTCAATTTAATATCAGAGCTCATAAGACAACTATTTCTTTAAAATGTGGAATACATCTATTGGAAATACCATCAATTCTCTTGACTAAGAAATACACAAAAATTGATGAAATGCTTAGTTGCAAATTTATTTGAAATTAAAGCAAAGTAAGGGCCCAATAGCTGCTGGTCATTATTCAGCTCTATCAGGTTCTTTCTGGACAAAGAACACATTTATGCTTTAGATACATGTAGAAGTCTCATGGTAATTACACCAATACCTATCCTGGTTACAGTGAGGTCCAATTTTGGCACTATTACTACTACTCTTTCAGTTGGGTTAGAAGAGCATTAAAATTCATTCAAAGAAGGCACAAGAAGATTGTGCCTCCAACTCTTCACATATTGACTGTATTTAAGGAGCTCTAAAGTGTAGCCAAATACATGCAATTTATTTTGCACAGTAAGTGACAAATTCATTGGGGGGACAGGTACAGTTTCTGGCTGGCTATGACACAGACTGGCACTTATCATCTAGAACCAATGTTGGTAAGTGTAAGGTGATGCACACTGGGACAAAAAAATCCCAACTTCAAGCATTGGTTAGTGGGGTCTGAACTTGTTAAGACTGGAAAGGAAAACGATCCTGGGGTTGTAGTGGATAACTCAATGAAAGTGTCACTCCAATGCCCTGCAGCAGTGAAAAAAGCAAACTCTACATGAGGGCTTATTACAAAAGCGATTGGGAATAAAACAGTTACTATTGTAATGCCTCTAAGTAGTTCTGTAGTGTGGTCTCATTTGGAATACTGTATACAGTTCTGGTCACTGAATCTATAAAAGGACACTGCAAAACTGGAAAAAGTTAGAGGAGGGCAATCAAGGTAATGAGGGGATTAGAGCACTTTCTCCTATGAGACTTTTCACTTTAGAAAAGAGACAACTAAGAAGAGACATGATAGAGGTTTATAAAATTATGCTTGGGGTAGTGAATGTTGACAAAGAAATTTTTCTCCCATGCCCCACATACCAGAACTCAAGGGCATCCAATGAAACCGATGGGCAATATGCTCAAGACAGACAAAAGGAAATTCTGCTTTACACAGAGAATAATTAAAATGAGGAATTTGCTGCCAGAAGATGTAGTGAAGACTAAAGGAATAACCAGTTCAAAAGGGGTTAGATAGATTCATGGAGAATAAGTCTTTCAATAGCTACTAGCCATGGTGACTGAGGGGAACCTCCACATTCAGAGGCACTAAGCCTCTGAATACCATAATCAGAAGGCAACACCAGGGGAAGGCCTTAGCCTCTATGATTGTTGGCCATTGTGTGAGACAGAATGATGGACTAGATGGACCATTGATCTGATACAGCAGGGCTTATGTTCTTATCTTTCTATCAGAGTTCTTCACAGGCCTAACCCTGGCAATGAAGAAAAAAATTCAGTGCCCTCAATACTGAAGCAGACCCTAACAGATCCTTTTTAGATTAGCTCAGGAGCATAGAAAGCACTGTTCTTCCTCAGGCCCTTCACATCAAGGACAATTAGGCACCACCCCACTTCACACGCTACCTGTGATGATATCTTTCAGACAAAGTGGTGATGAATGGAGTGGGCAGAAAGACAGGAAAAGCAGTGTTGGAAAGTAGTGAGTGGTCAGAATGATGAGGAAGGGAAAGACGTGGCACGGTGGACATCCTGAGGAAACAGATGCCAATGGGAGATGAGGATGTACCTGCAGGGGTAAGGGGCAGAAGAAGTAAGGTATGGAAAGAAAAAGATGGGAGGAAGTGGTGGCAGTGGTAGGAAATGGTACAGAAAGATGGCCTGGGGTAGATGATAGAAGGCAGAGGGCACTGAGGGAATGTCTCTATGAGTTTCTCATGGGTCCCAGCTTGCTCTATATTAACCACACCTGATCATCAGCATTATTGATTATCTGCATCACCTCTATACTGGACCAGTGAGGGATAAAAACAAAGTGGAATACAGTGCTACCAACACTGGTCTGAATAGAGTCCCAAACCCTCTGATATTTTTAGCTTTTAGCAATGTTAAAATGTTAAGTGTATGAGCTGGACATTTGATAAATGACAGCAATTTTCACTTACAAAATACAGCTCAGTCTTTAAATGGCATTGATTGTTGATCTGACAGAGTTTGTAATCAACACAAGGCGGGAAAAGAACCTACCTCAGGCTGAGAGTCAATTGTTGCTCCTTTGATTTCACCAACTCGCCTACTTTAAAGATTGTACATCCCAGGAAGCTTCGCTAGAAACCAAAGGGAATAAAAAAGCAGAACACAGATGAATATACTTTCATTAGATTTCTGAATTTTAATAGTTTATGTTTTAACTTCATGCCCACAAATCTTATGTTAGAACAACAGAAATATTGAATAAGTGTTCTTGATCTCTTTCTTCTTTCTTCTTATCCTGTCAAATGCCTTCATAGATCAGGGACACCATTATCAATAATTTGTAAAGCTAGTGCAGAAGCCTCTTTTTCATTAAAAACAAACAGAATGACAACCTGACAAATAGCATGCTGGAAACCTACAGCTGCAGGTGTTTTTTGTTTGTTTGTTTAGTGTGAAGCTTCAGTCTTCCTTTTCTATCATGTCATGTTAAATCTGTAAAAAAATTTACCATTGTTGTTCTTGCTACAATAATTCCATAAACCTGGAGGCCATGTCATCTTTATATGCCAAATAGAATATTTGCTTGCACAAACTATATTTATGTAGCACTTAAAGCAAGATATTAATAAAAAATGTTATATTTTCCCCAGTTCACCATGTTTTAAGCATTTATTTCCATCACTGAAAAACCAATTTCATGACAGTGCAATGGACGCCAAATGGATACATCCTGTTATATTGACCACACTTCTGTGCCTCTATGGGGTGGGAGAGCAGACATGTAAGATTTATCTTAAATCATAAAGAAACCATGGCTCCAGAAACATAACAGTTTTAGATCTCACTTGCATCCTGCCCACTTCTGAACATATGACCAATGAACCTTTCTTACCATATCAAAACTTCCATAATCCCTAGTGACTTCATGAAACTAATTATTAATCTTTTTTAAGATATGGGGTTTCAAGTGCTTCCATAAAATTACTTTACTGATTGTTCCTTACTGCTTTTACGAAATCACTTCCAGGTAGGGCATACCTGAGCTCAGAGGAGCTCATCATGAGGAAAGCAGGAGGGGTTGGTTACTCTGCATTTGTATGGGAGATTCATCTGGTGATGCTCTGCTTTCTAAGAGCTTGTTTATGAGAGATTCCCTTAGGAAGCTCTGGATTTAACTAAAGGCTGTGAACTGTCAGGCTGTGCTCCCTTCCCCACTATAGCTGCTTTTCACTGTCCCTCCTCATCAGCTCAGTGAGTGCCTCCCATGTCTGGTGTCAAGAAGCAGCAGTACATGTGGAAGAGGGTGGTTTGCCTCTTCCAGTGTCATCCCCCCCCTCCCACAGGCTCTAAATCTTGGAACCTGGTGCAGTGACACAAATGAAAGGGGAATATATGGCTTCCTGTGCCATATCCAGAGGCTCCAAGCAGCCTGCAGAGAAAGCCAGCTTGATGTAGTGGTTAGGAGTGCAGACTTCTAATCTGGTGAGCTGGGTTTGATTCAGCACTCCCCCACATACAACCAGCTGGGTGACCTTGGGCTCCCCACAGGACTGATAAAACTGTTCTGACCGAGCAGTGATATCAGGGCTCTCTCAGCCTCACCTTCCTCACAGGGTGTCTGCTGTGCGGAGAGGAAAGGGAAGGCAAATGTAAGCTGCTTTGAGACTCCTTCAGGTAGAGAAAAACAGCATATAAGAGCCAACTCCTCTCCCCCCCCCTCCTCCTTCTTTCCAGTATCAGCAGCATGGCTCTGGGAAGTGATGACCAGCATGAGCCATATAGATTTCTTTCTATCAGTCTTGCACTCTCTTCCAGGTTAGCTACCAGCTCACTGAGGGATCAAGCTTGGCGTAGGAAAATAAGATAATAAGATAAGAGTGGTAGTCTTGAGACTCGGGTTTGATTCCCCACTCCTCAACATTCAGCCAGCTGGAAAACTTGGGCTAGTCACTGTCCTGTTAAGTTATTCTCATGGAGCAGTTCTATCAGAGCGCTCTCAGCCCCACCTACCTCAACAGGTTGCCTGTTGGGAGAGAGGAAGGGAAAGTGATTGAGACTCCTTCACCCAACTGTTCTTCTTTTTGAAGTGGCTCTGTTGACACTAGCCTTTAGGAGGTTAGTTGTAGTTTGTGCTTTCCCTCCAGGAGACTAAGGCCTAGTCAAGATCAGACATTGTATTTTACAATTCTATGCCCTTCAACTGTCCAGTACCATGACTAGGTCCATACTGATGCTTTCCCCTCCAGGACTATTTTAACTTTCCAGTCTGTCCCTTATTCCTGTTTGGGAAGGAACCAGAGGGATACTTGCAGAAGGATATCCCTTTTGCAACTTTCTCAGTCTTTCCAGTTTCTGGGAGGTGCTTAATCTTCTTCTTAAGATTAGTAACATTTCCAAATGTCTTAACCTATGGGTGGGGTTTGAAATCACACTTGTCATAACATGGATATCACACACCAAGACATCAAAAGGCTATAACGAAATGTGCAAAACATTGCCACAAGCTAGCCCTACAATATTATTTAGTTACTAAACTATCTCATTTTCCATTAAAGAGAAAATTTAGCTTCTGACCACTGGCCAAGTGAGCTTCTACAGAGCTGAACCAAATTTAGGATGTAGTGGTGAGAATATCATGCAGACAATTATCCTCACTGGGTGACCTTGGCCTTGTTCTTCTTTCTCAGATTAACCTAGTTTACAGGATTGTTGTGAAAATAAAATTGCTATGTAATGCTTGCTGCAAGGGTAGGTTATAAACCAATAAACAAATAAAAGACTCTCACAGTGAGATGAACTGGCTTTGTTTCCTTTAAAGAGAACCTTTTTTTTTACTCTTTAGGCCAAAAATATTCTATGACTATGGTTTCTTATATGAACAGAGCAATCCTATGCAATGTTACCCTGGTCTAGCTGTACTGAAGCCAATGGAATTATAATGAATGTATTTTACATAGGATTGCACTGTAAAAATGTATAGAATCTACTTTGAAAGACACAGATGGGCTATTACAATAAGGAAGTGAACATTTTGGTAAAGGGAGGTCACTTTACATTTGACAAGTACCTCAATCAAGTTAGTTCAAGACAATAGGGGGGAAAGATAATTACCTTGAGAATTGCATTTACAAGGACTGGCACTGGGGCAGTCATGTTTATGAACCCAAGGTCTGAATGTGGCTTGACAGCTTCTCTTTATTGATGTACGTTTATGAAACAATGGATCAAGGTGGCTTTGCTATCATAGCCTCTTTCTTTGCAAACCCCTGGGCCTGCCTTATTTCATTTTTCCTTTGCAATGAGTAGTTGTATTACCAAGAGGTAGTGTGGTAGACTATTTAGTTGAGTGGACAGAGAGGTACTTAGTATAATTGCTATTTACAAGGAAGTTTTAAATGCTAATAATAATTGTGTTAACTTCAACTATTATCTAGATCTTTCATATTCATATTTCTTCAAAAATATTTGAAGTCCATCACATAGTCCATCACTATGATTGCCTTACCCCTATATCTGCCCTTGGCTCTTTGTGATCTGCCAGGATGCTGGTGCGGACCTGGGGAAGAGGGAAATTGTTTAGTGTTTGATGTTAAGTGTATTTTATGACAACTAGCCTTCTGTGCTTAGCCTATACTTACTATATACTTACTATTGCTTTCTATAATTTTATAGGGATTGTTTTTAAATGACATTTTTACAGTTTGTTAGAATTCTTGATTAAATCTTTTTGCAAAGCAACATATTAAATATTCTCAAACTTTCACAATATTAAATAGACAACTTTTTTCAGTTGTTTTGGCAAGTATGCTGTAATCCATGCTTTAATGCACAAGGCTGTAACATCTGTTGGTCTCTGATATATTACATATTCAGCACCTTGTGATTTGCTGTGGTTTTGTTAAGCTGTCAACTCAGGTTTGGAAAATTCCCTGGAGATTGTAGGGGGCAGTTCCTCTAAGGCAGGGGTAGTCAACCTGTGGTATGCCCCAGAATGACATACATCTAACCTTTTTTCTACCACACGTAAGTAAATGGAATATAGGGGCCCTAGAATTTAATAATCCACAAAAGGGCCATGCAAATATTGGCTCTTTGATCTATCCCTGCCCATATGCTGGCAGAACAAGGAGGATGGCTGGACTCCAACCAAAGTATTTTTTTAAGGTGCTGGTAAATCAGCTTTTATTGAAGTTTGCATAGAACATAGAAAAGAGAAAATAAGAAAAGCTGGTGATTTCTTATTTCATGCAACAATGGCAGCACGACTGGTGGTGGCTAAGATGTGGAAACATCAGGATACACCCAAAATTGCAGATTGGCTTGAGAAATTGGGAGAGTTGGCCAGAATGGTGAATCTTACAAGCTTAATGAACAATCACTCTGCAGATTAATTCCAGGAAAGTATACCTTTTATGTGGGAGTTGAAGAGGCACAGTGTTATTTCTTCCAGCATGTCTGAAATTATGTTTTGCAGAAATAAACTTTACTATGTTTTCTTGGTTCTCACAATATCCTGCATGTAAAAACATTTTTTTTGCCACTGTCTCAGCCAATTTATGGTGATCCTATAGGGTTTTCAAGGCAAGAGATGTTCAGAGTTGGTTTGCCATTGCCTGCACCTGTATTGTGATCCTGATATTCTTTGGTCGCCCCCCCCCTTAAGACTAACTAGGACCAACTCTGCTTAACTTCTGACATCTGATGAGACTGGGCTACCCTCAGTTATTCAGGACAAGGCTAGGATAGTGAAATCTATGAGAACTGGTTGGCCCAATTTCACTTCTTAGTGCTAAGAAGCCACTTTGAATGATTATGTATAACAAACATGGTGTCAGATAATAAAATAATGTCAGATTTAGGATAACTACCAGGGAAAGTGGCATGGTATAGCTTGACCAAGGAAGACTGTGCAGAGGAAGGCAATGGCAAACCCAAACACCTCTGCCTTGCAAGACCCTTGCTAGGGTGGCCATAATTCAGCTGCAGCTTAATGTCACTTTACACACACAGGGCAACCTCCAAGTTCTGTGTCGTCTCATCCTCCCCACTTCAGATCTGGAGCCAGCAAGCATGACAATTCTATGTTCTCACTTTAAGATAAATAATAATGGGAACATTCCTTAGGCCTCACAAAATGAAATATACACTTCAAGTCTGGTTGCATATGGAGTTTGTAATCAGCAACAGTAACATTTCAGTGAAAAATAGACAAAGGTACAAATTACAGAACACACCAATGCTTCATAAACTGAAATGTTCAAGCGACTGCTGTTACTGCTGCTTCACCACTCCAGTGCCTGAAACTCATTTTCTGTTTCTAATTTTCTTTTCTTCTACATCCCATTCAGTAAATCTCTGAAGAACAGTGATAGGAGCCACACGAGTGGAAGGCCTTGATCTCTATGTTCTGTTTGTTGGTCTTTGTGTGAAAAAAAAATGCCACCAGAACATTTCTACTACTGCAAATCAAATCAAATGTATTTTAATACAGCACTGTGGCCAGATAAAACAGCGAGAAAAAACATTTCAGAGTAGAAAATTGCAAAATCAGGGAGCCAGTACAAAATTTAAAATATATAAAATTGTATAATTGATGGGTACATTATAAAAAATGCATAATAAAATTCCTCTAAAAATCTTCATTTAAGCTTAAGTTGTCTTTCCCGTATGCTAAGCATATGCGCACAAAATTTGGCAACCTGCTTAATAATATGGCCCCTATTATTCCACAGGAGGAATTTTACTTTTTCTTTGTTTGAGCTGGTGGAGGAATTCCTGAGTAATGGGAGGATGAATTTATTTCTCGCAGAGCTAAAAGTAGGGCACCTTAAGAGGACGTGTTCGATTGACTCTATCTCCCCGGAATTACAGGGGCAGAGTCTTTCAGCTAATGGGGTTTTCTTGAAGCGACCCACCAGCATGGCAGAAGGTAACGCAGAGCATCTAGCTAGTGTGAATGCTCTCCTATAGTATTTTGTTTCCAAATAGGAGAGAGAGTCTGCAGAGGCTTGAATATATCTGGAGCACAGTGGTGCACCATATCTAGGGGAGCGAGAAAGGTCAGTTTGACGCTCTGTGTCCTCAATCCCTTGTTTCACTACAATTTTCGCCTGATCGTACCCCAACCCGAGTAGTGAAAGTGAGGAAACGCCTAATTTTATAATTTCCCTCTCGGTGGCCAACAGAGGATTGAAGGAAGTAAACCAGCTGTGGCCCAGTGCACCTTTAACCATAGGGAGATGGATGAAGTTACTGCTTTCGCTTTGAATTTTAGAAACCCTGTCTCTAGGCGTATCCATGAGTTCGAAACACAGTTTGGAACCTGAAGTAACGCTCTAAGAAATTTTGTTGGAACCCGCTCAAGTGGGGCAAAGCAAGAGATTGGTGGCCCTAAAAAGGTCTCGTACACCATTTGAGCAATTGTCTTAGCTTGGAAGAGTTTGAGTGCTGCTGGAACAAAATAGGCTCCATTGGAGCGATGGAATTTGAGTATATTGAGGGCACTTCTCTCCCCTACGTTCGCAAGCTGTCTACAGTGTTCGTGCCTTGGTCCTGAAGCCTGAAAATTTCTACTACTGTTATTTTTCCACTGTATTTTCTAACCTAGCTACTCCCAGCAAATTTATCCAGTTTTTACTACAGACTGTTAAATTCACAGGGCATCAGCCATGTCAGTCAAAGCATTCAGTTTGTGGTTGGTGCTAAAGGAATATTACCATAGTAAAATGGATTATTATCCCATTAGGATTTCAGGTAAATTTTATTGCTAATAAAACTCAGCACCTATAAAGCCTAAATTACTATTTAATATACAACAATACTTTTAAATCATTCCAAAGGTTTTTATAAGCCAGTTTTATAACCTAGTGTTATATAAATCCCACATTACATACAGAAAAGCACTATAAATAATTATCCATAATCTAAATGGATCAATCAGATTGAAATATGATTGTGTTTCATGTTACATCACAGTATTTTAACTAGTATTACAAATATGTATGTGGATTAACATCTTTTTAAAAATTATCATGCTTTCTCAACCAACAGGGAGCTGAGTCAAATGAAATCTGCATCAACTATCAGTTGCAACTGCATGTATAGGTCATTACATTGATGTGCTGAGGTCACAATGGGCCTTGAGGTCTTCAGACTAATTATGGTCTAGAATTGCCATTATTTAGTCACTCAGTTTTAAAAAAATGTATACAATACAATAACAAGATATACTTGCTGAAAATATGCAAGGGCCAGGCAAATGTGGATAACTAAACCACTAAAACCCTATGAAATTAAGAGCTCTCATACAGTTTATTGCAAGTTCCTTTCTCTGTACAACCCCTAATTATATTGAGTCTAATCTGTAAGTATATCTGTTTTGTTGGTTAGTTCCACCACTGTGTAGGTCTCTTTTACTCTCATCAGCCAGCCATGAATTATAGGCCTATTTTTTTCTTCTGATTCCTACCAAAAATTAATCTGGCTAGGATGATCATATTGCAAAAGCAATGTTTAAGATTTTTACCAATAAGATCATTGATATATCGAGAATCTGATTCTATCATCCAAATCTTATAATTTCTGTCACTTTTTACAGTAATCTATGACCTATTTCCATATCCAGCACATGTGGGGAAAATCTGCCTTCTCTACTTCACAGACAAGCATTTGCTATTCCCGGTTCCATAGATCATTGTTAGCCATTGATCCATCATTTTCATCAGACTGTCTCTATAAAATGCAAACAATAACAGTGGTTCCACATGTAAATACATATTTTCACCTTTCTCAGCTAAATTGTTACCAGTATATTTTTGCCAGCTTATAAAAAAATTATTTTAAAAATTATAAAGAATTTTTTAAAAATTACTCGGAGCAGGAAATAGAGAGGGGGCGGGCGTGAGGGGGGGGGATAAAGCTGCCAAGACTATCAAGCATTTCCCCCTCCATACAGTCTTATCCCTGGTTGCTCACCAATGGGATGAACAATTTAGGGTGATAAATCCAGTTTTGGCAATTCTTGAAATCGTGAGTTAAAAATGGCCAATCTCAACCCAGCTACTGGACATCCTTGGGATGCAGGCAACGTCATGTGGAGGGGGCTCTAAAAGCTGCCAACATTCAAAGGCTGTCCAGGAACACTCCTCGTGTGGAAATTGTCTAAGTACTTCCTGTAATTCCTTGCCTGTTCCCTGCTGTGTAACTTGGTCTAGCCCAGCTGGCACAAAACAAAAGAGCCAAACTTTTCCAAAGAAGAGGCTGCTGGGGATAGGATATGAGGGAAATCTGAATTCAGGAGGGCTGATAAAGGTAGATTGACTGGTGATGGGAAGAAGAGAAGGGAGAAGGGAAAGTGGAGAGGTGAAAGGGACTGTCAGGAAAGGGAAAGAGCTGACAATATGGGTGGGGAAATGAGATACCCCTGCAAATCCTCATGGGTCTCATGCTTGTATGTACCTAAATATGTTTCCTTCACATGCATATTTTTAAAAGTTGATGGTAGACTGGATTTGCTCCATCTTGCTTAAAATGTAATAAAACTTTAAAAATAATAAAGCTTAAATATGACTGCACCAGGTTGTATTGAATAGATAGTCTGTTGCATAGATAGTATCAAGGCTTCTCAGGACTAATATTCTTTTACATTTTAATTTGTTCTTCTCTTTCTAGCATAATTAATTATTTCTTATTCTTCCACAGGTCACCTGTTCCTCAGCAACTATGCATCAATTTAACAGTATTGACTATTTCTCCCTGGGCAAATGGAAGAGGAACTTCATAATTTGCTTTTCACAATACTTTACCAAAGCAATTGCTCTTTGTAATGGATATTCAGTGTACAATTACAGTCATAAACAACAACAAAATTATAAGATGAGACTTTGCCTGTCTACAGTCTTTTTAAAGGCCTTGAAAGATGACCTTCCCTCCAAATAAAGACTTGAAGTTTAACTATTAATGCACAAATGCTGGCAGAAAACTAGGCAGGTTCTACAGAACCTGAAACAATTGATTATCCTAAGAACAACAGATCAGAGTTAAATTTATGGATATATGTGGAGTTTGTGGTGAAGGGGACCTACTTCTGATGCGATATATAAAAGGGATTTTCCCTGTGGGTATAGATTTTATATTGGCTATAGTGCTGTATTAAGTGCCATGTGAAATTCCAATTTCCATTCTTCTAAGCCACAGAACAACAATCACCCTGAGACGCAAAACAAGTTTCGTGTACATAGTTCCAAAGTCTGCTAAGCATCTTACATTTGCTCTTCTTGTATTTACAACATAACTTGTAAAGTGAGAACTTCTTTAGTCACTCCAGAGATTTTATACATTCCATGTGGACAGAGGAATCAATTTGCTGTTTCTTTTCTTCCTTAGTATCTTAAAATCATAAAAAGGAGAGATGAGGCACTCTACCTTTTCCTGCTTCGCAAAGCTATTCTGAAGGAAGATTATACACATGGCATATTACATATGCTGTAGCTCCAATGAAACATACACGCACCATCTGTCTGAAAGAAGTTCAGTTCCACATTTTTCAGACCCTTGAAATCTAACCGGGAAATGTATCAGCAAGTTGTTTTAAAATTCAGTTTCCTTAGGCTACTCTGAACAGCTCAAACAATATGCACTTGAGGTCACTACAGTTCTGGCTGTAAGTCTGAACAGCTGGAAATTAGACACACACAGGTGTTCCTAAGCCTGAACATGAAAACAACTTTGCTTTTAAAGCTCCTCAATGAAAGTTTAGTAAATGTAAGAACATAAGGATATGGATAAGAAAAAATATTTAAGCTGGAAAGTAACTTTTGAGTACTCTTCACTGGGTTATTTTCATCCCCCCCCTGAGAATCCAAGCATAAGAAAATAGAGACATCTTTCAGTATAGGAAAAATTATAATATTGAAACAGCTAATGAAAATGATACAATGAAATTCTACAATCCTCTCACTCGAAAGAATATCATCATTAATATTATTCAGATCAGCTACAGAAGGCAAACATTAGCAATAATGTACAGTTTAACTTATGACCTGATAATTCTTCAAAATTTTTTGTTCTAGCTCTCTGTCCAGGAAATCTGGAGATGTTTTATCTGCCTTAACATAATTTTACATCAAGTGGTCTTTAATTGAAGCACTTCTGCTTATACCTTGCAATTCTTTAAAGGTTTCTACTAGAAAGAGAAATTACTGGCATCATATGTAATAGTGGAGCAGGATGGCAACACTAGTACATTTACAAGTCACTACTTGAAGAGAGTTCTGATTAATAGATTCTTCAACTCATAAAGATGTATTTTCTGGATATTCATTTAAATTTCTTCAAATGCCATGCTAATGTGCAGAGGAACACAGTACATTCTCTTCAGCCCTGTAGAGGTATAGGAAGCTATTCTTAAAGAAAAAACATAAAGAGAATGGACCCTGCACTATCATACGTAGGGGTGGGTCTAAGCAGCTTTTCTACTGCTCGAAAAGGAAGGACCATGGAAATGGCTATGCTTGGAATCATCAGACCTGCAGGATCAAAAAACTGTGTGGGATGGCGGCTATAGTAATTGGTTGAGATTGGGGGGGAGGGGGAACACCTGGATCCAACACATTATATTTAAGTGGGCAATGCCACTAAAAACATCAGGATATGAATATGATAGTGTACAATAAAAATTCCCCATGAGTAATTAAACATTTGTAATGAAGCTTTTCATATATAGCTAGTCACCATCTTCAGTAATTGCAGCTCTAGCTAATACAGCCTTGGCTTTACTTTCATAGCATATTTTAATATCATATTAAAAATGTCTCTGGTTCTCATGTAACTTTTAGTCTTAATGCCAGTAGGCCATTATGAACAACCTTGTATGGATTTCCTACTGCTGTTATGACTGCTGATGCAACACATCAGCAATGGGGCTTCATGTGGCAGATCCCCCTGTAGTGTCCTTGTCCCAGTCCAACAGCTGGACTTACTTGTCCCCCACCTCAACACCAGTGCTTTTTAATTTTTTTTAATCTACCTTTCCCTGTATATCTACAATACAAGGAATATTTAGCGGATGGAAAATTTGTACTTGTGATTGGTTGGCTAGGTTTATAGCCAGAAGTGATATCATGGCTGCCTAGGAATTGGTATAAACCATACGGATGGGCAATTCCTAAAGTGTTGCAGTGTCAGATGTAACTGATGTCACTCCCTGTCTTGCTTTTTGTTAAACATTTATCAGGTAATATGACCATATATGGCCATGTCAACCTGCCCCTCCCTCCCAAAATGGCCGATGATGGGCCTGAAGTGAGTAGGAAGGGGTGGGGCACTGAATGGGCACATACATAGCTATACTTCCCAACCATATTCTTCGTTTCTTGAAGCCTGAAGAATGTTTCATGGGTTTCTCAACAGTAAAAAGGTTGAGAAAAGCTGGACTAGGAATATACAAATTTTCCTACTGACACAGGGGGTTAAAACAAACAAACAAACAAACAAACAAACAAAAGGGCCTGAGTATTCTCCAGGACACTGAGTGCAAACAAGAGCCAACTAATGGGAAGGGAAGATAAATCAGTGTACTCATGTTCTTGAGTAATTATAAAACCCTTGCAGGGGAGATTTGGCAGGATCATGTGTGTGTGTATGTAAAGTGCTGTCAAGTAAAAAAGGACGTATGGCAACCGCATGGGGATTTCAAGGCAAAAGATGTACAGAGGTGGTTGCCACTGCCTGCTTGGACTTCCTTGGTGGTCTCCCATCCACATGATATCCAGTGTTGACCTTGCTTAGCATCTGAGATCCAACAAGATTGGGCTAGCCTAACCAGTTCCCAACCTTTTTATCACCGGGGGCTGGTCAACGCTTGACAATTTTACTGAGGCCCATGGGGGGGTAGTCTTTTGCCAAGGGATGTCACCGCTGCCGCCTGAGCCCCTGCTCCACTTGCTTTCCTGCTGGTGTCCCTGACTTCCTGCTGCCCGCTGAGGGGTGCTGCCAGCAGCAGCTGCACAATGCTATGCCAAGGGAAAGCCACAGCCATGGTGGCCACTGGAGAGCACCAAAGGTAAGCCAGCAGCAGAGTGGCAGGGCAGCCCCTGAGGCAGCAGCCAGGGAGGAGGACGAAGAGGAGCCGCGGCCCGGTACCGACTGATCCAAAGATCGGTCCCGGTCCCCGGATTGGGGGTTGGGGACCACTGGCCTAGACTATTCAGGTCAAGGCAAGATGGGATGGTATTAAGATATTATTCCACAAAACCCAGGATTACTCGCAACCCCGTTTTATATTATTTATTTATTAATTCATATTTATATACCGCCCTCCCAGAAGGTTCACGGTGGTTTACATAGAACTGAAAAATTATACAGGAAACATTACATATAACATATAACTAACTATAACATTAATATCATTAACTAATAGTAACAATGTAACCGTATAACACTAACAATAATAATACAAACAGGTCCAGGAGTCTTGGTAGGTTTCGAGGGAGGGGGCAGGGGCCCTGTTGATGCTGTTGACTGATTGTGCCTGGCCTCAGTCAAATGCCTGGTGGAGGAGCTACCTTTTGCAGGCCCTGCAGAACTGCTTTAGTTCCGTCATGGCCCTGATCTCTTCTGGGAGCTCGTTCCACCAGGTGGGGGCCAGAACGGAGAAGGCTCTGGCCCTGGTCGAGTTCAGGTGGACTTCTTTAGGGCCAGGTACAATTAGCCGGTTGGTTGCGGTGGAGCGTAGAGCTCTTTTGGGGGCATAGGCAGGGAGGCGGTCCTCGGGTACACTGGGCCCTGACCGCATATGGCTTTGAAGGTAATTACCAGAACCTTCAGCCTGATCTGGAATTCAACTGGCAACCATTGCAGTTGATGGAGGATGGGCTGGATATGGGATCTCCATGGTGTTGCTGTGAGGATCCTGGCCACTGCATTCTGGACCAGCTGTTGTTTCCGGGTCAAAGATAAGGGCAGGTCTGCATAGAGCGAGTTACAGAAATCCAGTTTGGAGGTGACCATTGCGTAGATCATTGTGGCTAGGTGTTCCAGGGCCAAGTAGGACGCTAGTAGCTTGGCTTGGCGAAGATGGTAAAATGCCAGCTGAGCTACCTTCGTGACCTGGGCTTCCATTGTGAGGGAAACATCCAGGATCATGCCCAGGTTTCTCGAGGAGTAAGCTGTAGAGAGCTCTACACCATCCAGGGTGGATAAGCACGCTTCCTCACATGGGCCCTTCTTACCCAGCCACAGGACCTCTGTCTTTGAAGGCCTGAGCTTCAGACGACTCTGCTTGAGGTATCTCATCACTGCTTCCAGGGAGCTGGCTAATGCTTCTGGGGGAGAATCAGGATGGCCATCCATCAGGTGGAAGAGTTGAGTGTCATCTGCATATTGATGGCAACCTGGCCCAAACTTCCATACCAGTTGTGCAAGAGGGCGCATGAAGTTGTTAAATAGGATAGGAGAGAGGACTGCCCCTTGTGGGACTCCACAAGCAAGTAGTCGGCGGTTTGATGTTTTCGCTCCTATTGCAACCCTCTGTTAATAATCCCCGAGGAAGAAGATCAGCCATTGGAGGGCTCTCCCTTGTATCCTGGCATTGATGAGGTGGCGAGCTAGTAGCTCATGGTCGACTGTGTCAAACGCTGCTGAGGAGGTCTAGCAGTATCAGCAGAACCGACCCGCCTCGGTCTAACTGGGGACGGAAGTCATCCATCAGGGCAACTAGCGCTGTCTCGACCACATGGCCAGGCCAGAAGCCAGGCTGAGATGGGTCTAGGACTGAAGCTTCTTCCAGGATCCTCAGCTTTATGTCTGTAACCCACCCTTCATGGATAGGTCATGGCAAGTAACAACATTATATTTATTTTCAGTCTACAGCTTCCACTCAGCAGGTGCTGGTGGTCACATACATGATAGAAGAATATGAATTTCATCCTCTGCTTTTCACTTAATTTACAGTATTAATTATTAAGCAAGCAATTCAAATTTCTTTAATACTGGTGACTTTTCAGAAAAGCATTAATGACAGGGACTGTGATTCAGAATATTGCTGAGTAAACAGTTGCCTCTATGTTTAATGATGCACAAAGGCTTTTCCCATAGCTACTACATTATTTATATATTGTCAGAATATATTAAAATATTTTATCCCACCTTTCCAAGAAAGTTCAAGGTAATTTAGAAACCAGCAACTGTAACACAAAATATTAGATTTTATATAACATTAACACCATCAAAATCCCACTTCCACCAAAGCAAGTAGAAAACCAACAAATACATATAAAAATAACCCCCCACTAGCTAACTAGCAAGTGGGCATTTGAGAGAAGGCATACTGGAAAATCACAGTCTTAATTATTCTGAAGGGCTGGAGGAAGAGGAGGAATCTTGTGTACATCTCCTCGCAAGCTTTTCCGACAAGTCAGAAACACAACACAGAACACAAAAATTTTAACTGAGGAGACAGCCATCAGGAATTGCCATGAGGAACATAACTGGTAAACAGGTTTATGGCTGTTTTCATTCCAAGTCCTGACACAGATCTTAAAAAGCACAGGAAAAAGGACAGAGCCCTGAAGGACTCTGTGTATCAAGTCCTACAAACAACTCCTAGTATCTCATACAAGAACATCTCGCTGTCTCCTTTGATTTCCACAGTGCTGTGATTCTTTGCAAGCATTATGTTGGAAAACTGTCATTAACTACAGTCCAGTCTTCAATTCCTAGCTGAATTGCATCTTTTAGCCAAGCAATTTATCGCTGAAGTGTCTGGACTCTGCAGACCCTGCTGTCAGGACTAGCATACCCTTGGAACTAAGTAGGTGGGATGCACAGTTTACTCTCTTTTACCCTGTGCTTTTATAAAAAATCAAAAGCAGCCTCAATGCCAATTTGCACCTGATTGAAGCTACTTTTTACTAAGGAAAACAAATCATCCAGACCCACCACTACATGCTGTAGTTTAGTTTGACTGCTGGATAAACCAAGCTTCAGAGGAAAAAGGTTCCTGCAAAGCTTTCCTTTCCCTTTTCAAAAACTGCTCTTCAAAATGAGACAGAATTATTCATGCTTCGAACCTTATTACAATATACAACATTACAAATGTTAAGTACCATGACAGCATGACTATTGTTTGCATTTTCTTTAATATAAAGAAGACAGAATTATTTCAGTAAACTGTTACTGAAGTTCACTGCCTGTCAATACACTTTGAATACTTATCTCTTCAGAATGATAAGTAACTTCACGTAATGGATTCCATAAACATATCATTCTTACTGATCTTTGTTTACTGCACCTGTCTCTGCAGGACACACCAAAATTCACATGTGACTCCCAGCATAAAGCCCCACAGCAAATTTTAAAAAATTTATTTCTAAGTAAACATTTTCATGCTATCCCTTGATGATGAAAAAGCCAGCATACTTTAATCCTAGTAACAGTTTTTTCACAGAATAAGTTTTGTGCAGCACATAAAACAGCAAAAAGTAGTCCAATAGCTTGTCACTACTAAGAAAAAAAAAAGTCTAAAAGCAAAACTTTTACCAATATATATTACATATACACCACTGGCTCTATTTATTTAAAAATCAATACAAGTTTGCCCTTACAGGCAAATTTATCTTAGATAATGTCTTAGTGGAAACAAGTCTGTATATTAGTTCCAATGCAAAGAAAACCAGAATAATTTGGTAATCTCTTATCTTTGCCAAGTAGCTATTCAAGGAAATGGCATTCTCATGTAATACCGTTTTTTAAAAAACACATTTAGCTATCAGCAATAGAAGCACAACACTATTTCAAAGACATTCACCTAAGATTTCATGTATGACGTACCTCAGGAAGTGGCATCATATTAAACATCTCTATCAAATAAATCATTTTAGCAACATCATCCATATGCTGCTTACACCAGCTCCATATTTCTACAGTTAAGTGACCAGAAGCAGCTGTCTCCATCTTGAGATGCCCCATTGCTTTGAAGTTGTGGTTAAATGGATAAGGGCAAATCAACTGAAATTTAATCCGGGTAAGATGTAATTGATGCCAATAGAAATGCCATTGTTGGAAAAGGAAAGGTAGATATGACGGACAGGAAAAGCCAGGCTCAAATGAAACAAGTAAATGAAGGGTTAATCCTTCACTGAAACAGAGAGACTGAGTGACAGGTTGCTCTAAGAACTCTGATTGGTTAGCAATACCTGAGAGAAAGTCTTATGAGACTATATGCTTAAGGAATTGAGGATTCTGACAGAAGCCTTCATTAAAAGAAAATCTGTCTGTGCTTAGCTGTGGAAGATCTGCTCCGAGGAGAATTCAGTGTGAAAAAATACTTGTGACTAATTTGTCTGAATCTGGCATAGGCTGAAAGACAGATGGAAGAACTGGGATTGATATTTGGCAAAGTGATTTGGTTACTGGGAAAAGGAAAGGGGAAAAAGAACTTATATGGAAAGATCCCTACCCAGTTATAAATTGGAAATTAATTGTTAGGATATTTGTGAGAGTTCAGTCAGTTGTTCCCGATAAGAAGCCTTTGTTGAATAAAAATCTCTTTATTGAAAGAACAATGAAGCAAGCATCTCTAGGTCTTTGCTGACATCCCTAAGAACTGTTGTCCCTTATCTACCATTGCCCCCACTGCCTTTTTGAGCCAGGAGTGGTTTAAGGATTTGTGGGGTCTGTAGCTCCAGAACAAATTTAAGGATTTCCTGGGCCCAAAAGGAGTACAATTGTGGCAGGAGCAGCCAGACTGGGGGCAGAAGGGCCCCCAACAATGGAAAGATTGATAAAGGGGGGAGGAGAAAGGCTACAACACTGGTTCGTGGGAGGAAGGCACAGTGCAGGGCCCCTGGAGGCCCATAGTGTATGCTTCATGGATAAACTGGCCCTGATTTCTGCATGAAACTTTCCAGATGCCTTCCTCCTGGTACACTAAAAATGAAAGCTGGTTCCAGCTGCTGCCAGGAGAAGACAGTGTGTTCCCATAGTATTAAATGGCTCAAGGGCCAAAATCCCCTGAAGCATTAAACTAGCTATTTTCGCACCTACAACTATGAATAACAAGAGATCAAAAGATGCTGTAGGCAGATACATTATACATGACAGGCATATGCAAAGGTGACAGGTAAAAGCTGTAGATAAGAGAAATCACAAAAGCTTGTGATAACATAGTTTTGACACATATCTTTGGACTAGTGTGGAGAGAAACTTGCTTTAGACACCTCAACTGTTACAGGGTGACTGGTGTTTCTAAGGAAGGGTGTTTGGGGTACTAAAGAGCATACCAGCCCTCAAAGAAAACCAGAAGTGTTCAAAGGAACTCAAAGAAAAGTCAGAAGTATTTGGGGAAACACAGGAATAAAAGTCTCTCAGTGTAAAGAAAATCTAGAAAAAAAGAAAAAGCTTCTATACCTCTTGAAAGTCTGAAATTAAGATAACCAAAATGTATAACTGTTTTTTTCACAACAAAGCTTTACCTTCTCGTTCCATTTAATTCTTCCAAATATATATTAAATAAAATCTTTTGTTCTTGTAGATTTCAACATTGTCTTAGCACCATTCTGAAAAGATTTTAGTAAAGAGGGTTCTTACACCTTTCCTTAAAGTTCCAGGGCTGACTTTAAAGACTAAATCTTCTATCAGTGACAGAGTGGGACAGCCAACTTGATTACAATACAGAAACCATGCTACTTTGGCAGCTCAGTCTGTGAAGGAACAATGCCTTATGTTTGGACAGAAACATTTACTGTAATGAGGGGAAGTGTGCAGGGGGCTTGTCATAATAGTACTGTGATCAAATTATCTGACTAAGTAAGTCATCCAGGGGGGCTTGTAGATCCAGGCTTACTCTTTGAAAAGCAGATTAGGACTGTTACCAGGAGCATCTTTTCTCATTTGTATCTTGTGCAGTCTCTTCTCCCTTGAAAACCCTGTAACACTGATCTATGCCTTTGTTACTTCCAGATTTTATTACTGGCAGGTGCTCTGTGTCAAACTGCTTTTGCTTGATAACTTGGAAAAATTAGCAGATGACCATTTCAGCTCTTACATTGGTTTCTTATTCAACCAGTTCTGTATCAGCTCCTTTGACTAACAAGTTATCTATTTTTATCTGAAGCATTAGTGCACACGAAAGCTCACACCTTGTATAAAACTTTGTTGGTCTTAAAGGTGCTACTGGACTCAAAATTTGTTCTGCTGCTTCAGACTAACATAGCTACCCACTTGAAGTTATCTCTGGGTTCACTTCAAGGTCTTTTTAGTCCTTTATGGCCAAGCACTCATGTACACAAAGGATCATTTTTCTTCTGAATGTGTAGAGTAACTCAGACCAGTTCAACAAGTACTTGGGATAAATATGAAGCAATGCCAGTCAGACAATATTAAACTAGATGGGCCAATCATGACAGTGTAAGGCAGAGTAATATGTTCATATGTTGAAAAGGTATGCAAACTATTAAACAGTGGGTTCAATAAAACAGGGAGATGCTAGTGTGCCAAACATCAGCTCTTTTGATTGCACACAACTGAATAATCAAAAAGCCCACCAACTGAACTTATATACAGTTGAGGGGTTCTCACCAAAGCTTTTTATTGGCCCCCTGCTTGGGCCAAACAAGTAACCAATACCTGGCTGGATCCTGTGTGCCAGCCAATGGTAATTACGCATCTCCGATATTTGCTCCCTGCTCTCAGTCTCCACTAAACCACATACACAACATCAATAATATTCATTTGTATGAAAGATGCTGTCAATGCTGACCTGCCGTGGTCTGACAGATTTTGTTCCTCTGAGATCCTGGAGCAAGCCTCTTGGTTGATAATGTAGCCAAATTGATAGCAACATACAATAAAGCAAGGGGAAAGCTTTATTGAAAAGAAAATGAAGC